>NC_135177.1:31176809-32485559 GCF_041146795.1 Maylandia zebra
GGGGAAATGAGGCTGCAGTTACAGCTGTCAGTAATCCTGCCTAAACGCTGTTAAAACAAAGTCTGCTGTGGCCCTTTTTTAGGTTTATGGAACAAACTATCCTGAGGATTACTGTTCCCATGGACACTCTAACTCCACAACACAAACAACAACAACAAGAAACAAGCAGACCTCTAGAAAAAACTTGGCTGAACATTAAAGTGACATTAAAGGTATGTTTATCTTTGTGGTTTCAAGTAATAAAATATAGGTCAGTGTTTAAACTCAGCCCTGGCAATCTCCAGACAACTCACAATAAATGGCACAAAAGTTCTTCACATTATAACTGTTATGATATTTTTACTATCTGTTTTGCAATTCTACAAACTTGGTTTGGACTAAATGTTATAGAAACACGGTGTAGGCTACAAATACATAAATAATATAAATGTTTGGTTCATTTTTTTTTTTTCAATTTTGTTTAAGTTCTCACAGAACTGCGACTAGTGGTAAGAATGCGAACTTTAGCGATTCCACATAAAAATAAAATATAAAGTAAACACTGGCTCGTTTTAGAGTCACCTACCCTAAGATGAAGACCAAACCTAAGCTCAACTCGTGCTTTAAATAAATATAGTGTGGCCTATTTCTGTTATGACTGGTTCATGGAACCCTACAAAGTAGTTTGTAGGAAAGTAAAGAAACTCACCTGAATCATCGCATTAAAGCCTTCAGCGCTTAAACTCTCACTGCCCATCTCCCACAGAAAGGCGTACTCATCTCTGTTAAGGACGGTTTCCCTCTCCCTCCTCTCCCTTTTCGGTTGGTCTACATTCAGCCAGACTTTTCCAACATCTGTCACGCTAGAGTCGCGCAATTTACTTCGCCCTCCTTCTTCATTAATTTCCTTTTCCAACTGCCGAATACCTCCGGGAGTTTTCCAATAATTGCGCTACTAAAGTAATTTAGGTCGGCTGTGTCTCTGTCTGTGTTGTTGTGAGTGGTTGATTCTGTGGAGAAGCTCCTGCGCTCAAACCGCGGTGCTACTGATGCTGCGCTCTCCGCATCTCCATCCCTCTGCTCAGCTCACGGAGCAAAAGTCACACAGATTTAAGGCTGGAGCGGTGCCATGCGTCGGAGCTGCAAATCCGCACGTAACGAAGAATGAGTCTATTGGTCCTCAACCTTTACGTGCGCTACTGCTCCCTGTCTATAACAACGACTCAAAAATACATCTATAAATAGAAATTAATATATCACTATAATGATATATTTTGTATATGAGGTCATCTGATTCAGATTGAAACTCAATGTAATGACGAAATAAGTTAAGTCTTGAAACCAAGAGTACTACATTTACCCTAAACTTGTACCTGCTCATATCTACATGGTCAAAGTTTTGTCATGAGTCTGAAGTGCTAAAAAGAACATAAAAAACAAGATAGGAAAACCGAAAATGCAGTCACATTTCTGTAATAGAGAAATTTTAGCCTTCTGAGAGTGTCATGGGTTAAAACTGATTATCAGAATGTTTTTATTAAGTTAGGGTGTTCTGCTGGGTTATACTTAGACCCTTTTTAGTCTCTACATTACAGACAAATCAACAAAATATCCCCGAGGACCTGGCAGAGTGAAGTTACTATGCATGCATACTGAACTACTTCAAAGTGTTTTCTTAATTAAATAATTTGGGTGTAACACAATGCAAAGCTGATATCTATATTTCAGTGCTACCATGGTACATGGATATTGATGCACATTACCTATATAAGCATATACCTCTCTCTGTACAGTTTAACCTATATCTGTATTTATTGTTGGCTTGGAGGACAAATTGGATTTGGAATTTTGGCTAATGTAAACACTTTTCATTTCAAGGAGATTTGTTTAGGTTCAGTTATTTGAAAAAGTGGTCAAGGAAAGTTTTATGGTCTATTTGATCATCTGACAGTTCTTGTCTCCAGTCCTGTCAGGCTCTTCACTAACAGTGTTGCAATGTATTAAGTTTTTATGCACCATACAATTAGTTATACCTACTTTATCCTCTGTAGGGTTTCAAGTGGGGAGTGGAGCCTATTAAAATACCTGCCTGACTCTCTTTGCATCAGAACCTGGGACCTTGACAGCTCAACAGTATTAGTTATTCATTTATTTGGTGTTTCTGCTTTTAACCAGTTAAAATACATGGAAATACAATTTAAGACTTCTTACTTTCATTGAAATTAAAAAAAGAAAAAAACAATACAGTGCTTTACTAAGACCACAGCTGTACTCACAACAGGTTGATGTGAATAAAACTAGCTTTCTGTCACAAAAGTAACTGTTAGAACACATCCAGCGTGATAGAGATGTGCAAATAATAATAATATGGGTGGAAAAATCCCCAAGCTGTCAGCTCTGAGGGGATTTGTGATTTTTTTTTCCTTTTTTTTATCCTCTACTCTGAGTGAGGCCTGGCACGCTTCCAGGACAGTACATTACTATCAAAGCTTGTAGGGAGAAATGTGCAGATATGTATGGGACAGCTAAATCTTCAGATTAAAGAAACAGCTGGATATTAAAGACAAGGAAAGCCCCTACTGTCTCTCCCACAAACACCAGTATACATGACAGCCACCATAAACACTTATTAATGATGTTTTCAAGTGTAATCTGAGAAAAAAAAAGGTTTTAATGGCCTTAATGACATCCTTTTAACTTCTCACTTCAGTTCACCTCGGTTCAGTTTTCCTGTGAGGTCATAATCTTTCAAAACCTAGATTATCATAATTATACAGATGTATTTTTCAAGCTCACACAGAGAAGTCAGTGGACTGACTGTGTGCAGTTCTTGTTTATTAGCATGAGGCAGACTGACCTTCCCTCTCCGTTCAGAACAGAGATGCTCCATACCGCAGGCTAAAAACCTGTTTAATATGGACCTCACATTCTAAACACATACACACACATCATGCACTCACACACACTTATACTTACTGTGAGACCTGGTGGTATGCAACCAATTCAAGGAGCAAGTATTTATAGCTGTTCTTAATGGAAGCCTTCTGTCATAAAGAGATACAACATAAAAGGACTGTACAAAATAAAGTTAATGGATTCCCCACTCCCCACAAATGCACACATATGCATACACATACACACATATTTCCCATGTGTAACAAATTTCCCACTGGGAAACAGACGTCAAATTAAAAGCCAAGAATTATTTTTTCAATTGTAAGATATAGAGAAACACACAATAATAACGCGGTAGGTTGGAAATCTTATCAAAATACATCTTCAATTAAGTTTCGTCTATAAATTACCTAATAATTATTAAGAAATTTGGTGCTGAAAAATGAAGACGAGAATTTTCTCAAGTGGCCAACCTTCAAATACAAACCAGTTCCAAAGACTGCCACGATAAAATGTGCAGCGAAATTCAAATTTTTTACTTTGATGTTACTCAGTACTCATAAGCAGGTATCTGCAACAGTGCAGTGCACATATATCTCTACAATTCATGGATACATCTTTATAATCAAGCTTGCTAATCTTAGATGATAACTTAATATGCCACCCCCTTATAGTGAGTACTCAGGGGTACGGTTTTGGTCACTTCAGTATCTGTGATACTTTGCATAAAAGGAACATGCAGGACTGAGAGCTTCTTCTAAATGGATTTATTTGCAAGGATCTATATACAACAGGAACAAGAAAGCATTAAATAAAGATGTGACCAGATGTTACCAGGATCAGAACTGATGAACGGAAGAATAGCACATGAAATGCTAAAGATAAAAGGACAGATCTGGGTTTAACTATCGAGTTACCAATGAACAGTGAAAAGCTAATTAAACTTCTTTAAGATTTAATGAAAAATTCATTCATTCTAAATGTGTATTTCATGGAACAACCTCTCCGCTGTGTTGCAGACTGACCATGAGCACCTAGTCAGGGGCTGATGGTTTCAAGCTGTAGCATCCTTTCGCACAGTTTTAAGAGTTCCTAAAAAAATCATATAGCAGGTGAACAGCACTTGAACATCACTGGATTGCAGATTCTGTTTAACAGCCTTACGCCTGAGTTTTTGTTTGTGACATGAAGCTGTTTTGGCCTTTAATGCTACATCCTCACCCTCACATAGTGCTTTATTCCACTGTGTAATTGTGCCAGGTGCACACTAAACTCTAAGCCAGACTCATGGCAGTTCATGAACTCAGATCATGACTGTATCACAAACTGCCATGAGACCAGGTCAACAGATGCGGTCTCCTCTGGTTCCAAAAAAAAGGAAAGAAAACAAAATGTTAACACTGAGGCTTCAAAAAGGAGATAAAAAGCAGTGGGTGATATTGCAGTGGCTATTTCAACTTCTTAGTCTATGACTACAGTCCATCATAGTCTCCGTGTAGTTTACTATTCAAATAACAGCATTGTCAGATGATAGACATGAAAGATCTAATGCTGTGTTTGAGAATTTTTTTGGCTCAACCATAGCCAGAAGGCATTTTTTTAAATTCTTTTTATTCTTTATTCTTTCATAATGCTAAAGTACCAACTCCAAGTCAAGCTCAAATATGGAAACATTTCAGTGATTTTGTAAGTGTGACATAAACTTTGACAGACTGAAGTGGTTTCTACAGAATAGATACACATGTGTTTGCCCTCTTGCAAAAAAAAGAAAAAAAAGAAGAAGATAATAATTGAACATTTAAATCAATTTTCAATAAAACTGTTTAAATGTTTCATTTTCATTTGGTACACTGTGTTTTCAAACATGACTGATTCTTTGGGTGTTTGTCGCAGCTGCAGTGGTTTTCAGTCTCAAAGCACCCATCAAATGGGAGCAAACATTTCTCAAAGGCCGTTGCTAAACTATTCAAGCATTCAGCTGTTGCAAACAGGTGCAGAAAATTTTTCACAGTTAATGCATCCCAGGCTGAAATGGAAAGTCACCCATCCAAAGAGACCTTCCCTCTGGATTTTACCATGTGTGCCTGTCAGAGCTCCCTTCGGGAGCAATAGAAACAGACGAGGAAACCCACTAAAAGCAAATGGAATCCAAGAGAGACCAATAGAGCTGAGACTGTCTTCAGAAATGGACAGAATTTATAAAAGATTTCATTTTTAAAAAGTTTCGCTTTGAAACACTCGATTTTTCTAAAGTAAACATTGCCAGGAGAAGACTGACCAGGAATGAAACTGGGAGTGGGGAGCTAATTTTCACTGATATGATATGCAACCATAAGGTCATCTGGGCAGTTAAACTTTTGTGTGAAATGTAGTAAATGTAGTAATTCTGCAACTAATCACTCTTGTGTGTGTGTGTGTGTGTGTGTGTGTGTGTGTGTGTGTGTGTGTGTGTGTGTGTGTGTGTGTGTGTGTCTGTGTGTGTGTGTGTGTGTGTGTGTGTGTGTGTACCTAAATAAAAAAATACAGTTAGCTCATATACTTTATGAACTCAATATAACTTTTATTTGATTTTTCATTATAAAGTCATTTAAAGGCCACTATAAACTGTACATTTTACACTTTTTCTTATTTATAACAGTAGACTTTCATTTGTTGACAGTAAAGAACACAAGACAAACAGCTGAAGTTTGATTTAATAGTCTTTGGGCTTTTAATTTAGTGCCATAAACGTTGCTTTTATGTAAGCATAAAAAAACAAAAATACAGAAACAGATGCCTTTAACTTTTAAGGTATACTTGGTGTCATTGTGTAGACACTTTATCATACTGATTAAGACATATCAAGAAATAATCTGACCAATTTATGTAGCAGATTATTAGCAATAGAACAGCTGTATCAAAGTTTTGAATAAAGTCTGTGCTTTAGTTTCCTCGAAGCACTAAAATTGTTTTTTCAGACAGTAAGCAGATTTTCAGGAAGCTTGAAGATCTCAGTTTTAGCTCCCAAAAGGAGTCTGACTGGGGCTTAACCTCACTTTCCATTTTAATTAATCCTCATCCATTGGCCTCCGGCTCAGTGATTAGAGCAGGGCATCCTTCCTCAGTTCCCTGCAGCAGAAGACAGACCATCTGCCAGACAGGTGGCTGCTCTTGATGGACAAGTCAGCAGTTCATATCCAGGTAGGTTTAAGAGAAGTCTTACAACACTCAGCATACAGGAATGTTTGATATGTGCTGTTGAAATAATCGAAGGGAGCTTGTAGACGCAAGCAATCTAGAGAGGATGTGGACAAAACAATGAGAGCATCATTGCCGGAGCGCTCAGCTAACTATTATTCTAGAGATTGTTTTGGACGCCGTAATCCAAGAAGACAGCTCATCAATAATGGTATATTGAAGGGACAGTGTTGCCTGAAGGTGAACTCGCATTCTACAAATGAAGACACATCCATCTGTGTTTTCGAATGGCGGTGGTATTCTGTTCACCGGGGTTTAATTTGAATAAAACCCCCAAGAAGGCTCAACATCAGATGAGATGAGCAATGGAAAGTAGAGCTAATTAGGAGAGAGGAATCATGAAGCCTGACCTTTGGCCCCTCGGGGCAAACTTCTGTGGAAATCCTGCAAATAACAGCAACACTGATAAAGAAAGGCATGTGACTGTTCAATAGATACACACATTCCTCTTTAGACAGTCAATTCTAAATGCACGTTATTATAAATATCAACAGAAAATTGTACATCAGTTCCTTGGCGCCGAATTGTACCTATAAACCCAATTTGCTCTCACCCCTAGTCCTCTATATTAGGGTAATTTGTCAAGAGCAGGTTCTGGATGATTAAGCAGAAACGTGACCAGATTCTCAACAGCATGTGGTTTACCAGACAAAAACAAATAGCTGACGTCCATCGTGTCCATTTGCATGTGAGGAGAATAATTTGTAGGGCTGGTTACCCCTGATTGCCCTTCTCTGTTTTCCTTTCTGTTGCGAGCTTGTTTGTGTATGAGAGCAGTCATCTCAGTTTGATTTGTTGGTACACACTGGATTGGAAGATCAATGAAGTAACTAATAACATTAAAAATCCTTAGGAGGGTGACCCATGTGCTTATTAAAGCTTCATCCACAGTGCTGACTGGCTGATATGATGCTTAATTAAATGCCTCAGCACAGTTAGCCAACAGGAACCTCTATCAGGTTGTTGAAGAGGAAGCAAGGCTTCTCAAGTGATTATCCTTTTTATAATGGCTGCCAGCGACATCTGGTCTCCCTGCTGCCATCCACAGACTGCGTCTCATCTTATAACCATGGATACTATGTGAGGATCATTTATTTATTCCTTAATGGGTCATCTTTATAATAAATGGGTCTTTTTTTGAAAAAGGCTAAGGCAAATGCAGCGTATTTCTTATCACTACCCTTACACATGTTCACGATCTACATTCAAAACCTTCAACAAGCAAACTGTTTATTTTTCCAGACGGTCTCTCACAAAGGGTGGCGTTTTAAATGGAGTTTTAAATCCCCTTTTTCTGATATTCAATGAAACCTTTTCAAAAATGCATCTTTTTGAAGTCTTGATGCTTTTTTTTCATTAACCTCTCTAAACCTTTCATTTAAATCTGTCTTTAAATTAAAGCTGTGATGAACTAGCAACTGATTTCAAAGGTGACACTTATGCTGTTTCACAGACCAAAGTAAACAAGCACAAATAGATCTTTTAGTATTTTAATCCATGTTGAGGCATCAGCTGAGAGTCCGACTAATGCTGAGTGCTCAAACATTCTTCAGGGTTAACATATTGGCACTACTATAAAGAGGGTGTCACTTAAGCTAGACGCTTTGAGCACATTTAATTTCTGCACATTAGCAATTTTTGCCTAACCCTACCCTAAAAATATAAATTAAAGGACAGAAGTGTAAGCCACTGCAGCACTTTAAAGCCTCGTGTGGGCTGCTAATCCCTGAAGAACGAACTTGGAGATGGATTGGCACGTGACAGATCAACCATTGGAAAAATTATGAATGTGTGCTGGCAGGTTGTTTGTGAAATGGGCTTTCAATTCCGTGTGTGTGATATGGGGGGGTTTCTCTGCTTAGAATAAATACTAATCCTTTAAACATCAGAGCACATGTGTGCATCAACGGACTGCACAGATGCACAGCAACCAGGCCATGTAAAGAGATTAGATGCCAGGAATCGTGAATGACTTTGTTTTTCTGCCAGCTTATGGTGAGATTCGTTGATAATTTACTCATGGGTATATGATGAAGATGCAGAAAGGAAAGCTTCAAAGCGAGGTGATGCTTTAAAAATAAAGCAAACACTGTTCTGCAATTTATTTTATTAATTTTTTTATTGAATTTTATATGGATTTCAAATTTGTAAAAGGGGAATGAATAAATTAAGACAGTCAAAGTTTTCTAGAAGTTGACATAAGATGAAATCTTTTTGTTTATATTTTATTACAAGTTTTTGGCAAAATGTAACTTCCCTTAAATTTAGCTGTTATCCTTGACATTTCTTATTATAATTGGCTCTTTCACCACTTAGTGTTGTTTATAAGCTCAAATGATGGCATTAGGAAATAAATCCATGATCTTTTGTTCTTTGTTTTTGGGTTAATGGTCCATACAGGTATAAAGCTGCCATTATTTATCAAACCTATCACCACATTGCCCCATGATTTGCAGTCTTTACTGAGTTGTGCTTATTGATGATGCTTTAAAATGCCAACCATTAACATGAAAAATTAGTCTAGAAGTGCAAAACTGCAATTTCTTATTTCAAGGCAATGGGGAAGTGCAATGTAGCCCTTCCCCATAGACTCTAATCTCAAAGTGCCTAACTCTAGAGCACAAATTAAGCCTTACACAATAAACTGTTTGCCTGGTTGCTTTGAGTAACTGGTAGCTACAGCTGCTAGCTACCTGCTTGTCACATTAATTGGAATCACTGACCCAATTAAAGTGCTCTTGTTCTTGCATCTTTACTGCAATAGTTAACTATTAATATGTATTTTGTGTGCATCCAGTAAGTGGGTAGTGACTAAAACTCTTGTATTAGCAGAATTTGTTTGTTTTTGTGTGTGTGAAATGCACCATGTGGACAGTGGTAGTGACTTTCTAACCAATATCAGGCGAGCAAAGTTGGCTAAATCCATTCACCTGTCATGAAACAAAGTTGTGGATTTCATCAGTTTATACAATTCTACCTCAGCCACAGTAACTTCACAACAGTTTTATGAAGACCATTTTTTTTAAGACATGGCCAAAAACCACCCCCGGGGAATCTATCCGTGATTCAGTGAATCGTGTAGTTCTACTGTGTGTTTTTGTCTGTTTTCTGTTGCTTGTTCTGTTTTCTTTTCCACACTGACTTTGCTGCCAAAACAACCCCTAGAGCTCCTCTAGGGCAATTCATCTAATTAACCTACTGAATACATGTTGGTCAGCTCAACCTCATTTTGCATTCTACACAAGTTCTTTGGGGACCTTTTTAACCTTGCTGATGATACAGGTTGTTACTACATATTTGTATTTGAACAGCAGAGGCAGTAGTTTATTCAAATTCTGTGCTGATTGCATGTTGATTCTTCTGACAACAGTGCTGAGTTTATCTTGATATAATTACGAAGCTACAAAAACAGGTCCAAAAACCATTTTAGAGTTTCTTAGAACACTGCAGCAAACAAGAGCAACATTTTCTACCAGAATAGATATTAAATAATGATTCTGGCATACGATCTGAGCTGAAATCAAAAAGTTGAAATTTGATCTGATTTATTTCATGGAAGAGAATATTTATTTTATACTCTGAAATGAACTCAGTCAAATGAGCTGACGAGAGGGCGTAACAGAGTTCAGATCAGAAATGATCAGATAAATGTGCTAAACTCAGTCATCAGTGAACCAGCATCACTGCTGGCCGAGTGTGAGCTCTGTTTTATAAACTGTGAGATTTTTTGTTTTTTGATTTATTGGTCATTTTGTTTCTAAATTTGCCAAATATCCATCTTGAATGTTGATACTAACAAAAAGGATTATCCTAGAAGAAATAGTGACAAATAACAATAGTAAAAGCTACTCAACAGTAAAAAATAATTGCTTTCCCATGAAGACAAGTTACTGAAATGTACAAATGAAACTGAAGGTCATCGTGGATATTATATCCTCAGGAGTAATATGGTATTAGCACAAAGCCCCAGTGGCTCCTGGCTGCTTTATTGCACATACTGTATGTGTCGCTCATTGCTGCACACATCCCTCTCAGTGCTGCTTTTGGAAGTACCTTATGAATTTACTTTGTTTGAACACTGAATTGACATTCAATGGAAAATGTCTCTCATGACACGCTCTCAGATACACATCAGCTGTGCCAGTGTGTCAGCTTTGCCTGAATTGGACATAAGCCATGATAAAAGAAATGGAGCTTGAAAAAATATGAAATTTATCATTTTGGTATATATGATTATATGACCACTTTACGATGTTAAATTTACTGTAAATTCTGACAGGAGGCGCAAGAAGCCACCAGGTGGCACTAATTTGTTCCCACTATTACTTTGCTATTATCTTTCAGTGTGTTGCATGAGCTATACAGATTGTACTGAAACATATTGGCTACTTTCATTTGCAACATGTAATATGGGAAATTTGATTTAACGCTCTTGGAAAATTATTCCTATTATTATTATAGACGCCAGTATGTGACTCTTCTGATCAGAAGAATCACACTCACCTCTGTTCTTGGTGACATAAAAAGCCTTATTTACATAATAAAATGGATCAAATTCAGAAACAGAAATGGGGATTATTATAGCAGGAAGCTTTCATACAGTCACAAGTAGTGAAACAGCTTTAATATTTGCTAATTTACTAATTGAGGAATTCTAAAAATGTAAGTATGAAAAGATTTTTTTGTGTGACCAGAAGCAGTAACTTCCTGAAGTCTTGTCTTCACTCTAGGTACTGAAAATCCATCAGAAACAAATTTTCAGAAATACCTTAGACAAATTTGACAATTCTAGAAGAATAGCATCAGTAACACAAAGATGCACCTGGCTTCAGGCCACTACTCTTATTTCTAGACAGAATTATACAGCAAAACTGAATGGCAGCTTTTAGGGCATGACAAACATCTCCTCTTCATTTTTAATGTAAAACACAGACACTCGTGTTTTCATAGAGAAAGCAGGACATGCATGGCTCAGACAACAACAACTCAGTATACACGTAATGGGTTTTTTCCCCCTGCTATAAACAATTTGAGCTTGGAATGAAAAAAGACAACACTGTCTAATCTGTTGGAATCAAAACAAGCCTTTAAAACCTCTTTGGTGTCTGCGGCACTAATCTCTGAACTGGTCAATGAAAAGTGCACACAGTTCAGATGAGAATTTAAAGCCTCTTGGGCTTTCTCACTAGATTGCCAGGGGAAAAGAATCTGAATGAAGCCTGATTTTCTATGGTGCTCAAATGCAATGGATTTCAACAAGTTACAGCATTCGGGGCATATAATCTGTCCTCTGAGAGCCATATACATGCATATAGAAAATGAGATGTCACTCAGCTTACTCTGCAGTACCTAAACGCTGTGATGTAAGGCTATTTCTTGCTATTACAGAGCCAGTTCAGTTTTTGTAATGATAAAACCCAACCCTATCCCGTGACGGGGTGAGTCAGGATCATATGACTTGCAGAGGATTCTGGGAGGTAAGCTGTTTCCAGTTTTGCGGTGGGTTGTGAGTATGTGCTGAGATGGGAAACAGATGTGAC
This sequence comes from Maylandia zebra, assembly GCF_041146795.1. Lineage (NCBI taxonomy): Eukaryota > Metazoa > Chordata > Actinopteri > Cichliformes > Cichlidae > Maylandia > Maylandia zebra. The sequence goes on from NC_135177.1 coordinate 31,188,461, forward strand.
CTAATAGGAGGAGAAAAAACGGAAGACAAGAGGAATTTACTGCTGAGCTGGGCCTCAGAGTACTTTTCACTGTTCAAAACAAAGAGTCAGACAAGAACAAAAAATGGCTGCCAAGTGGTCACATGAGAAAAAGTCATAAATGCAGAAAAGCATTCTCAGCATCAGCCCCATGTGGAGATATTAATAGATTGTTTTAGCACTCAAGAAGAAAAAACAGAGCTATACGGACTGCTAGGTAACCATTTTAGTAAGGAATACCTGTATAAATCAATCTGCTCAAATACATACATTTACACACAGGTTATGACCTGCTGCAAGATGGTATGCTCCCTGATGCTAAGATTGGGGTTGAGTGCTGCATGGTGGATCAATCAAAATACCGCCCGTTCATGAATCTCATTATGCCAAAGAGGAAGGAAGAGTCTTACAAAGGCTTAAGATGCACTCTCCAGCCTGGTGAAATCCAGTGAGCAGATGTTTCATCAGTTAAAATATCGATCAGTTAAATGGTAAATGGTAAATGGCCTGTATTTATATAGCGCTTTACTAGTCCCTAAGGACCCCAAAGCGCTTTACATATCCAGTCATCCACCCATTCACGCACACATTCATACACTGGTGATGGCAAGCTACATTGTAGCCACAGCCACCCTATAAGTTAGATAGTGAGCTGTCAGTGATGAAAGCCATTGCCTTGAGCTGCTTGCCTGCACTGCACTTAACACACTAGAGATCTTAACACAACAGCACAGCACCCAAGATTGTTCTTGACCTTGAGGAGAACTGAAGCAGCAAAGGAGAGAGCGACAGCTGCATTTGTGCACTGTATGATACCGTCTCCGATTGCATATTGATTTTTTCATAAAGCCTTTGAAATTGTAAATCGTCGGATTCTGCTGAACAAACTCTGCTCATTTAAATTTTTGCCTTTTGATATTCATGGTTTTCCTCTAACTAAACTGTCCCAGTGGGTAAAATCAGTCATGTAATATCTTTTTTAAACCTTAGGAGTCCCACAAGGCAGGATTCTGGATCATTTTCTTTTTGTCTAATACATGCTGGTGTCATGTATTCAAAACTTGCTTTTGCAATGACCTATTTTCATAAGTGGTTAGAATAATATCACTTGATAATTAATTCAAACAAAACAGAATACAGCTCTGAACCTACTCATGAAAAAAATATGCTAAACATCGCAGAAATTTACAAAAATATTGGAGAATTCATTTATTTAAACCAAAAGTCATATTTTAAATCTATCAAGAAAGATTAAAATATAAAAGTATATCACCATCAGGCCAAATAATGTAAAAATAAATGTGCACTGTGGACTTGCAATCCACTATCAGCAGCTTTTAGCTAGATATCTAACAATGACATGTAACTTTAACAAGAGTAATAACAATAGTAATAACAAGGTAATTCATGTCTATTTTTTTAATTGTCCCACCTTGTTTTGCCATTTAGTATATTTTTGTGTATTTGTAGTGGCTTAATTGTGGCTATCAATAAAATTAGTTCTACAGGCCTAACTCGCCATCAAGTTTGATGTTTTCATCTCAGAGTGGCAATCGGAATTACAGAGAACTTCATTTACTTCCAGTATTCAATGAGTTTAGATTAGATTTTAATACTATTGAGTTTAAAAAGGTGTTTTAGTTAGATATTGATGGAAAAATCATTGTCATTGTCCATCTTATAAATGGATTCATGGCCACTCGTAGTTTTTTTAGCACCTGAAGATATCCCTCAGTAATGCAATGGCAAGATAAATTATGGGGAGCAAAATCCACACTCGTGGTTCTACATACAAATTGTCTCTTTTCAGCAACACATCAAGCTCAAGCTAACATGAGACAACAGGAGTCTGACTTAAACAACTCAAACTGGTATCTTAATTTCCTTTGTTTCCTTGCAGTGCTGCAGGAAAGCATAATACATGCTTGTCTGATTTACTTCAAATTGCTGAAACTTCATGTTGTGCTGGATCAATGTTTTGTATTGAGCAAGGACATGCATAAAATAGCCACTACTGATTAGGGAATTAAGGAGCCAATAAAGATTTAAATTTACACAAATACAAGACAAGGTATAGTCCTGTCATTTATTGTTCATAGCTGTGCACCAAAATATCATGTTAGCATCTTAAAGTTTCATTGCCTGCAAAACCTTGGTATGTTTCAAGTTCAAGGTGGCATAAATATATATTTGTCCAGATCACAAACACATGATAGACTGATATGTAATGATATGCATGAATAATCTTGTAATAGCAGTTGTGATAATGGTAGTGCAAGCACTTGTGTTAGCAAGGCCTCTCCATTGAACAATGTGTTATTGTTCATGGAGACATGATTATACGTCTGATTAACTTGTAGCAACATGGACATGTATCACTGGACATCTCAGCTGCACGGGATGCTCCTATATTTAATTCACTGTCTAGATATGTGCTAGACAACAGTATGAGTATAGGAGTCATAAGACACATTCATGTATATACACACATGACTAACAGCAAGAGGAAGTACCACCAAACAGACAGAAATTGGAGCAAATACAAATATGGCAAAGACCTATTTGGATTCTGCCGTGGGAATGTTTTTTTTATCAAACTGCCACTCATGATCAAGTTTCACATGCTGTGTTCTTGTATAATTAATCTAAAATCTAAAATAAGCACGTTTGGTTTTTATTCTTCAAGTAGAGAAATTGTTTTCCAGTTACACACAATGAACATAAAAAAATACATATAGTAGCCTTAATAGCCTTTCCACACCAAGTGTCAGAACGTTCTGAGAAAATGTTCTGCTGAGAAAAATTTCAGCATAACAAGAGACAAAAGAAATTGCGCTGGAAGAGTCTCTGGAAATCTTCAGCCGACAGGCCTGAAAAAAAACTTTGCAAATATTTTGACTTATCGCGTTGGTTTGGTTCCAGTGATACTCATAATGACCACACTAAATGCTAAATAAATAATAGCAGTACTAAATTTGCAGTGCAGGAGATGACATGTTTTCTTGTAACAGCCGCTGCTGGTGCCCACCGTCAAATTATTTTTAGTGCAAACTGAGTAACCCAGTTTATTGGCTGACAACTATTACATTGTACACACTTGTACCATATTGTTTTTTTCCATGTGCCTTTTTTGCTGCATCCTTCCTTCCTTCCTTCCTTCCTTTTGGAATAAAAATATCTTTGCTCAATAATTAATCACTCAGAGACCCATCCATTCATCTATGTTAACCTAGCATTATTCTTCTTCTTCATGATTTAGAGTAAACTTGAAAGCAGACTAAAAGGTCACTTTGATTCTTGAACAAAATACAAAGCATGGTCATGTATATAAATCAATGTTCTGCTATAAAAGATAATCAGTGTTAGACTTGTAAAGAAAGGCCAAGTTCCAGGTCTTTTTTTTTTCAAAGCACCTTTGTTGTTCTTCAAGCACTAACCCAGACTGCAGCAGTGCCACATCCTCTGTGGAGTTTTCAGACATGTCTCTGTAACCTGACACCTGACATCATCCGGTTTATTCAGTGAAACCAGATGTAATTTCCCTCCATGTTAGAAGAAAACTCCTCCCCAGGCCTGGAGCTCCCATTGTACTTCCTCAAAATTCAGCCGATATAAACTCGCCCACTGACCTACTTCAGCAGCAGAGGAAGACCAAGTCAAACTCGGAAGAATTCCCTGAGCTTTTTGACTTTTGGACTTCAGGTAAGTTTGTTTACTGCTGATCTCCTAACACTCCTAACACACAAAATCTTTTTTGCTCTTTTGTGCGTGTTGTAACTTTATTGTTTTAAACTTTAAATCAGTTTGAAAGAACTGCTGCTTTCTGATATTTTAGTATTTAAGTAAAAACAACTCAGCTGAACTGAACTTAGACATGGCTCTTACTTAATTACATGAACTGATTTTCAAGACCTTGAAAGAGATTTTTCCATAAATGTTGGTTCAAATATATGCATAGCTTTTCTGCAGCTAAGAAAGTAATCAGCCTTAAAAAAGATTACAGAACAATTTTGACCCAACTGCACATTAATAGAGTCATTCTTGGAAGAGGGGGGCAGGGAGACGTAACATTTACTGGCAGCCAGTTTGAGTTCTGGAAAGTTTGACATACCAATGCAAAAAAAAAAAAAAAAAACCACACATCTGGGAATGTGAAAAAAGTCATGAATGCTAATGTTTTATGCAAAATATAAATTTATTTTCAAAACATAAGCTACCACAGGGAGAAGTCTTGTGACTCATACTCAGCATTGTGCACATATGCTGAATTACTGGCATGTATCATGGGATTGCTCTATTTAAAACATAGATTTTCACCCAAAGGTGAAGCCATGCTGTGTATAATCCATGAGTGTAGGAAGCAGGAATCAAAAAGAAAAAGAAAAGAAAACAAAAGGAAATATTGTTTTCTGCTCTTAGTTAAGAGAAACTCCAAGGTCAGCGACCTTTACTGGAAACAAAGCCCACAAATGCAGATTAGAAGCACAATGTATTAAAATATAAGATGGACTCAGAAAGCCCAAGAAACAAAGGCAGAGAAAAAATTTCACACTGCCTGGACTTAAAAAACCCACAGTTAAAATGTTTGAATCACTGATGAGAGCGAGAGTGAAAACATTTTCTCAGTGGAGTTCAGTTGTGTTTGAGACTTCATCCTGTAGCTGTCATTCACATTTGCTGTCAAACTATATCCAGCATTGTCCGGTCTGACCCTGAAAACGAAAGTGAAATTCGTTGAAAATCATATAAGAATTATCCTGAGAGTTTCCTGTCTCAAACCAAAACATGGAATAGAGGTTTGTTTCCCAAGAAGTGCAACTTAGCATTTTGTTTTTGTCACTGTGGCATGATTGAGATAATGAAACCAACCACATGAGAGTAAACCCCTGCAGAAACACAATGCTCTCACTGGATTATAGGAAAGCATATATAGATATCGATAGATATATATATTAGCTTTTATCCTTATGACAGTCGAGTGCAGACAGGAAGGTTATAAATGAAGAAGTGATCTGATTCAAACCTAAGCTTCTCCAGCAAGTTCATATGGTAAACTGTTTCTGTTTCTGAATGGGAATTTTGACAGTAACTCCTCTCTTGGACACCCATAAGATAACACTGAGATATTTTATATGCGTACACATACCCTAATTATAATGTTGTGACACTTTTGAAATATGAAAACTCTATTGTAAAAAATAAAACTTTGTTAATAAAAAAAACTTTTGGGTTTGGTATAAATAAAAACATGAAGGTGTTTTTTGTTCTTTTAGGATGTTGCCACTTGTGTGTGTGCTGTTGCTGGCTACCTCTGCGCTGGGCCGTTTTGATGAATACTCTTTGGATGCCCAGTGGGAAGAGTGGAAGAGCACACATAGGAAAGAATACAATGGCTTGGTGAGTGTGTGTTACTATTGTTTTAGAGTTAAAATAATGATAAAATTAAGAGATATAAATAGCACAAAGAAAACTTAAATATAAGGCAGGAAATATAAAGATTTTGTTTTTAAAAAGCAGATGCTTCTTTTTAAATCTGATTTTCCTGAAAGAGGACTTCTACAAATAAAACACTAAACCTGAAAACAAAACTGAGAGCAGTATTGGTGAAGCCTTTGGTGAATACATTAATTCTAAAATGAAATAATGAAATAAAAAAATATGCACATTATGTGCTTTCCCATCAAATGTGCATATCACAGTTTCAAAACATCATTGGTTTTCCTTATCTGATGCAACTTGCTCCTTGAAAAGGAATAGACATGACTGCACAATGCTATGTTTGACTTAAAAAAAAACCTCATCCAGTCTCAGCAACATGTAGTTATTTATAATTTACATGGTTTAATACATTTGCATACACATGTGGCAAAGACTCATATTTTATTTATACACAGCATGTTCCACATCTTAGCCCAAGACAGGCTTCTGTAAGTCTGCAGGCTAAGCTGCCCTTTTTAAGGAAGCTCCACCAGTTTCAGTTATTTTGGCAGAAACGCTAACAGCAGATCAGGTAAAGCCAGAGAGTCACAGAAGGAAGCATCAGCAACATTAACAGGGAACAAATATGCTTCCCCAGTCACATTTTGTTTTATATGATCGAATCAGTTATGTTTAAACTGTTGATAATTTTACCTCCTTACTTGATGGCAGCACTGGTTGATCTTCTTCTTTGTTTTGGCTGAAAATTAAACAGACAGAAGCTTACCTGAAGCAGGACATGCAATTTTCTGTCAGTCCAACTTTCTCATCCATAACCAGTAGATGTTTGGATCCTCCTTTAAACTTTAAATTTTTGTTTTTTTGTTTAGTATAATTCAACACTTTTCAGTTTAAAAGACTAATTCAACAACTATGGGTATTTAAATCATTATTTAATGATATTATGAAACAAGAGGAGAAAAAAATCCTAGCATATTTTGTAATTTAGTTTTATCATTAGCTTTTTATGTGTCATATCACCAGAGCCAGAAATTTCTAACAGAGGAAAGTCCTCCACTCCTCTTTCTCGGTTTCTCTGCGGCAAAAAAATCCCTATACTCTGTTTCTCTTCCTGGCTGTGAAGAAGGGGTTGTTTGCAGTTTGCTCTTAAACCATAGCGGACTGTGATTTACTCCATGAATGCTCACTGAGCATCTGTTATCCCTCTGCTCTTCACCTCAAGCTAGAGGTCAGCACTCCACAGCTGGGGCATGTGTGTGTGTGTTTATGTCTAGTTTTCATGAGTGTGTATAGTTACATGTGCTTTGATTCATGAACTGAATGTGCGTATATAGTTTTTATAACATGTGTTTCTGTAGTGTGCAGAAAAGACATCTCTCTCTCCCCCTCATGGTGATTTTAATCAGTATTTATGCACAGGAGAGCTTTTCAACCTTCTTTGAATTGGCATCACTGATCTAATATAATCAAAGTCCCCTTACCATATTTACATTTTCCATTACTGGAATGAATATCAAGATGGAAATAATGCTTATAGTTATGCTAATCATTGGTGAGATTACCTAGACTACTAAGTAGAGCATATTTGATTTTCTCAATACCAAACACTTGGCTCTATCTCACTTCCATATTATAATATTACTCTTTCGTGGATGACACATAGTGGTGGAATTTGAATAAAGGCAAACTAATGTTTTAACCCACATATGTATAATCTGTAGGGAAGATTGTTGTGTGAATGTGCACTGGTTTAATTGACCTAATTAATGAAATGGGGCTGTAACACAGACAAGCTTTTTTTTAATCTGCTAATTATAATGCAAATTTGTCCTGTTTGCCTAGATTAGTTTCTTTCAGCTGTCAGGTGTTCGTGCATGAGTGTAGAAACAAGGAAAGCAAACTTTAAGACTGGAAAAAGTGTTTCTTTTATTTTTTATAAAGATTTTTTTTATAAGAAAACCATTCACACCAGTTCAAAAGTGAGGCTGCATCATCATCCTAGAAAGTAAAAGTCCTCTTGTTGTTCATATTAGGAGGGTCACCGTTGTTTCTAATAATAATGGAAGCAACGAAATGATAATGACTTCTTTATAACATCTGCTACAATATTTATTTGTGATACTTTTAAAGCTTCTAAAAATGTGGATTGTTTTGTAAGTGTAAGCCAGGGAGCTCTTTTTTAACTTAAGTACAGTGACGTGTACTTTTGTTCCCCTCAGGGTGAGGAGGGGATCCGCAGGGCCATTTGGGAGAAGAATATGCGCATGATTGAGGCTCACAACGAGGAGGCCGCGCTGGGCATTCACTCCTTTGAGATGGGGATGAACCATCTGGGAGACATGGTGAGTTCAATCTTGTCAAATACCAGATAAAACTTTTTATTCCATGAAGTGCATCATAATTACCGTATTTCCCGGACTACAGAGCGCACCTGAATATTAGCCGCACAAGCTAAAAGCAGGGGAAAATCCTGTTTTGTACATACATTAGCCGCACCTGACTAAAAGCCGCAGGTGTTTCAATATTGACTTATCATATGTAAGAGAATATGCACAAATCGAATTGTCAGGAAAGAGATGGCTGTTTGGAGACACACCACTTTTATTAATATTTTGAAAAACAAGTTATGGGTACATATTTGCATAACCTTTTAGGGTATGTGTACAAGTAGTGGTAATTACAAGTACAAAACATGTACTGTGCTTCATAAATGAGTAACAAATGTAGTACATAACAATAACCTACAGCACACCAGAAAAATAGATGCAGACTACCTTTTAGGCTCAGGTGCAGTGACACGGCTTTAACAAGAAGAAAAGTCAGTCATTCACCACCATCTTTCTCTTCTTCCTGCGCACTAAAACCACCAAAGTCCTCTTCTCCAGGAAACGAACAGGCTCAGGGTGGCTTCATCATCCACTCTCAGCTCCTTTCTTTCGTTGTCACTTTCAAAACCAAAGAAATCCTCATTGTCAGTGTCAGAGTCGAACACCTTCTGAAGAGCCTCCTCTCCATCAGGCAGCAGTCCAGCCCTTCGAAATCCGTTGGTGATCGTGGATGTTTTCACACTTTCCCACGCTGTCAGAATCCAGTGGTGGAGTTGGGCATAACTTGCTTTTTGCAAGTTTATCGCCGCTCATCATCCACGCCTCCAGCTGAACGCGTAGTGCTACTTTGAAGTTTGTTTTTCGCGCTACTTCGTACGGCACTACGTTGCCTGGCGGATGGACATGTGACTAACATACCACTCTTGAACTCCGATCCTTCCGCCAGGCAACGTAGTGCCGTACAACAGCGGAACAAACAAAACAAATCCGCTCATGGACAATCCATAGAAAAGCCGCACCTGACTAAAAGCCGCAGGGTTCAAAGCTTGTGCAAAAAGTAGCGGCTTATAGCCCGACAATTACGGTAAGGACACTGGTTTAGACTTTGTCTAAAACCTGACAAAAAGAAGAGTCAGTGGACATACCATAGCTCACACTGCTCGTCCCAGAAGCCTGTTTCTGAAAAACCAGACGCTCTTATTGGTTGTGGATCGTCATGCAGTCTGGCACATCTCTGTCCTAATCACGACTCCATGTTCACTTTTTTTACATCTTGTTTTTGACATGTATGTGATCCCAGCACATTACATCTCTATAAGACCATCTGTCCCTATTTTTTATACATGTCACTTGCAGTGTGTAACACACCAACATAGATTTGAATATACTAAAGTACAAAATATTTTGTTTCTTCTGGTACATCTTTCATGTATGACGCTAGACACAATCAAATCCACCTTTTTGAGAAACTGGAACAGCAAATATTTTGCTTGTTTGAGTAAGATCTGGGTAATTTTGACAGTAAAAAATAGCTCCTGCATGTCACATTCATGTTTTCTTCAGCAGTTTTGGCTTTTTGCAGCTGCAGTCGGTTTGTCATCTCTGCTTTTTTTATTCACTAATGCATGCTGCAGCCCCTTGATGTGAAACTGGGTTTGGTGTCCTTAAATCAGCCGGTGTCAGTGACATGCCAGCATGGGTTGTGACTGATGGTGGCTTTTTTTCATCAACACGGAGAGGCTTTAAAAGGCTGCTCCAGAAATGAAGCACAACATGGCAGGGCTCAAGCTCATTTATTAGTGATAGAACAAGTATGCGCATCTGAATTCTTGACAAATGGCCAATTTCATGTTTATGAAATAACAGGTGGTGGGAAATGAAGGATGCTTTTCCATTTTGATTGAAAGCACTTAAATTAAATAAACGAAATTAACAGATGGCCTGTATTTCTTCCATTAATGATCTTTCTACTTTTAGACTCAGCTGTAATAAAAGCCCCAGGGAATCCAGACAATAACAAAGTGGGGATTTTTTTTATTTTATTTAGCAAAAAGTTCCATTGTGGCAGCCAGTAAAAAGTACAAATGTATCACAAATTTGAATTCCCTTTGACCTCTTTATATCCCTCTCTCCTTTACTCCTTTGCCTGCAGTTTCTTGAAGTCTGCAGTTTGTCATATGCACATTTGAAAATCTTTTTGTATTCCAGCTCCCCCCGGCACTCTGGTTCTTTTTCAAGAACACTTTCTCTCATTCAATTATTCAAAAATCCCATTGCCTGGATGTTATGACCTATGACCCCGACTACAACTTTGTTCAAATGTTCATTCAGTAACATCCCTACGATGTGAAACACAATTTAAAATACCTTAACTGTGTTTCTGTTCATGCAGACCTCAGAGGAGGTGGTTGAGAAGATGACTGGCCTGCAAATCCCAGTGAACCAGGAGCGCAGTTTCACACTGGCTATGGATGACATGCCCTCCAAAATTCCCAAATCTGTTGACTACCGCAAGAAGGGCATGGTGACTTCAGTTAAGAACCAGGTGAGAACTGAATAATATTTGACTAGTTTCTGTCAGTGTGGATTAATATCATCAGCTGAAATGTTGTTGTTTGGTATCATTAGCTGCATGTGTTGGTTTTCAGAAAGCAGCTCTTTAACTGTCAAAGTGCGGCTTTAACTTCTTTTTTTTTTCACAACCACAATTCACTGACCAAGTGAGCATAAAAAAACATGTGTGGCTGCTGCTTTTAATAAAGAAAGAAATAGGCACTTAACAAAAAAAAAGCATGAATCAGAAATGTGTGAATAAATAGATTCAGTGCAAGTGTTTTAGAGATAGCATTCAAATGAAATGTGTCAGTCAACACACAATTGATAGCAGCACAAGGGCACAGCTTGTGTAATGGAAACATTTAACGTGATCAAGTACAGTGTAGCATATCGCAACACGGGGCAGACCAAACAGGACAGAGGACAGAGACAATCTGCTCTGTCACAGTTCTTGGAAATCAAATCTGAAACAGCAGGTTTCTTACTGGAGGAAGTTTTTGTAGATTTTAGCAGAGTAATCTACAGTTAGGATTCCTGTGGGCTCTGGCATATGATTGTTTGTCTAAAAGTTTGTGGAGAACTAAGAAAAAGTTCCTAGGGCTATTTTCAGGAAAAGTTTTAAGAGTGAAACTCAAAACCTCTGTGATTTCTGTGGGGAACTGTTACTGTTGAAGGCAGAGGCAAGAATAATGACATCAACTGGGATTTCAGTTACACATTTTATGTTGTGTTCAGTGGCAATATCTGACATTGTTTTACACAAAGTCAAAGTACATGTTTATGAAACCATCTGAAATCAGAAATGAATAGTTTTAAAAAGTTTTATGTAAGTGTAGGTGAACACCTTTATATTCATCTCTAGTATAAATGAAAACATTCAGCAGCCTGTTGCCTTGAAAAAATTGAATGTAATTCACAATTTGTGAAGATTTTTTTTTTTTTTACTGTAACCTCGAAAAAAGAAAAAGGATTCAGAAAAATACTTTGCAGCGTTTATTTAAACATTTAAAGACGTAACCAGTCCCACTTAATGCTCAGATCAACACTAAAAGTAACAGGCTGTTCTCATGGTTAATTGACTTGGTAACAAAGGCCTTCATTATTAGATGTAATTGGTCGTTAAGAGCAAATTAAACAACCATTTATGTAAACAACATTCATCTGGTGGAATTGGTGAATATACTTGTAGGAAATGTTTTACAATGTTCAACAGTTTCTTTATTGTGATAACAAATTATGATAGAAATCATTGCTATATGAGTGTCAAAAATAGGTAACTGTGATAGATAATATAAATTAGTAAAACATAAATTTGAGGGCTTGTGTGTTACGTTGTCTCCCCCTGGCGGATGTATTTGAACACACAGCCATAAACAGGATTTTTTTTTTTTTTTAGCTCTTGCTTTGGTTCCTTTGGTTCATGAATTATGCAGCAAACTGGTTGCAGTCTCTGCATAGTAACAGCTCTGCTGCTTCATCCTGAGCTCCTTTTATGATGACTGAATTCTGTTTCTGATGTTTTCTTCAGTTCAGGCAAATTTCTGTTATCGCTGAGCTCAAAGCCACAAACAACATTCAGCGATCTGATTTAAGATTTACAAAGTTTTTAATTGGGGCATCTCTAAGCAGCAGACTGACGTGGAGCATTAGAGGTGTGAAGACTCAGATATTTCAAAATGAAGGCCAAAAAAAGAAAATAATAAGCTATTATTTGTTCGTCTGAATAGGGAATAAGATTGAAATGGGTCCTTCTACTTCTAGACGCACTTTAAAGCCAAATGTATGTGGACATGTAAGCGTTTCAGAGCTGTAAGCATTAACCTAGTGTTATTACATCATGCACTCCTCCAGGGAGGTTGTTCATAACATGCAGGGAAAGGGATCTGTTCCTTTTCAGGCACAGAAGCATTAGTTACACCCAACACATGTTAACAAGAATAACCTTTTCATTTAAATTCAACATAAACGTTCATCTATATTACAGCAAGTCCCTATTTCCTGGGTGAAAGCCAAACACGATGGCGGTGTCAGTGATTCATTAGCGCTGGATGTGTCAGTCCAGACCTGTAAAAAAGACCATTTCTCACCGTGTGTCATTAACACTGTTTCAACATTACTGAACACCACAAACTGCCCAGCAGCTGATTCTATTTACAACCCAAATTCACAGCAGTTACAGAATTTCGATCAGCAAACAGAAATGGCTTTCTTTCATTGTCAATGTGGTCACAGTCTGCCTCCCGGTGGACAGACAGGAGAAGACACAGCATTTGCTGTGATGTTGATTTAATCTGTTTAAATGATTCTCTTTAATATGATAAATATGGTTTAAATATGCTGTTATTCCTTGATGACTGATTATTTTATAGGAAAAAACAGGCTCTCTGCAAATGGTTTGCTTAACAAATAATGCCTATCAGAACAGCTGGGTTTATATTTCCTTACAATGTGCACATTTATTCCTGTTTCCTACCAACTCTGGTCTGGTCTGGGTTTCTTACATTTCTGCTGATTATAGCTTCCATGTCGGCTTAGTTTCCTCTTACTGTTGTCAGCAACAGTCCAGTCATAGTGGTATGTACATATCAAACTAAACCTCTTACTCACCAGTCTTTCTTTGACCCCTGACAGGGCTCCTGTGGCTCCTGCTGGGCCTTTAGCTCTGCCGGGGCCCTTGAGGGGCAGTTGGCCAAGCAGACCGGGCAGCTCGTTGACCTCAGTCCTCAGAACCTGGTGGACTGTGTTACAGAGAACGACGGCTGTGGAGGAGGCTACATGACCAATGCCTTCCAGTATGTGAATGAAAATGGAGGTATTGACTCTGAAGCGGCCTACCCATATGTTGGACAGGTGAGCAACCCACTCTGCCAAACACACAACTAAACTTGAAGTAGCTTATTAATCTGAGCCTTTCACTTCAGTTCATTTCATGTCGTGAGTGCCACATCCTCTATAAACTAAGCACTTATATTTTAATATCACTGGGTGCTTGAACACATAAAAGCAAGATGGTCCAAAGCAGTCAAGCGGGGGTTTTTAAAGTAATAAACAAGTATAATTTAGTTGGTGTTTGTTGTTTTTTAAATGAGTGATTGCCCCACCTCTTCCAGTACTTAAGATAAGCTCGAAGTTGTTCTGGTAACGCACTCTTACAAAGAAGCTTTGCACAAAAAGTCTTTTAACCTAGTTGTTATAAATAATACCCAGTAATCAGCTGTTAGCTGCAGATGCATAGATGGTGAAGAGGTTCTCACTTGGCTGTGAGGGTGTCACGTTTGTCCCCTTCACACGCTTCACCAACAACATGCAACGAGGAAGAAAATATTTCATTTTGACAGTAAAGTAGCTGCAAACATCTTACCAGAGGGAGGTGATTCAGCAGAAATGATGAAGTGGAAACTCTCCCACAGAGTGAGCATAGTTTCCTCTTTAGTTATTTGGTAATATGAGAAGGAAGTACATCTGCTCGGTAATGATAAAAATCTGCCGTCTCTCTATTGTTTGGTTAGTTGGAATTGCACCAAACACATCATGTGATATAACATGTGACAGAAGAGTCACAAGGTACTAAAACCTTGCATAGCAAGTATTTTGACTATTGATTTTATACAGCAATTATTAACTTTCTTTTATTGTCGGTTAATCAGTAATAACCATTGGATTAAAATTCGATATTCTACCTAAATATGATTATACTGTGAGGTAAGGACATGAAAAGTAGCATCTTAAATATCAAGAATTGACACTTTTAAAATCGGCAACAAACGCTTTTAGCATTTTCTCCTCCTTTGTCTTGCCTGCAGGATCAGACCTGCCGCTACAATGCATCAGGCATGGCAGCCCAGTGCAAAGGCTACAAGGAGATCCCAGTGGGTAATGAGCGCGCGCTGGCTGTTGCACTCTACAAAGTTGGTCCAGTGTCTGTGGGCATCGATGCACAACAGAGCAGCTTCCAGTTCTACAAGCATGGTCAGTGAACTTCTCATATGTCTGGTCAGATGAAATTATTATCTGCACCTACTTCATATAAGGGAAGGAAAGTGTGTGGAATAAAATCCTAGAATTTAAGGGCCTGTTTAGTCAGGATTTCTTCATTAAATATGAATTAAATAAACTAAACATGGAGTTCACACCTAGTAAAACTAGTAAAACAATTAAACATAACACATCAACAGCTTTCTGGTTATATTCAACATTAAAAAGTGTGCGAGGTACATCGTTTATGCACTGTTCACTAATGCAGCTCACTCTTTTTTTCTCTCTCTCTCTGTTGTGAACCTAGGTGTTTACTACGATCCCAACTGTAACAAAGATGACGTCAATCATGCCGTACTGGCAGTAGGCTATGGAGTGAACACCAAGGGGAAGAAGTACTGGATTGTCAAGAACAGGTGGGACATGTCACTTGTCTGAATGGCATCAGGTGGCTCAAATGTCCACTAAAATTAAGTGTTGGTTGTTTGTTGATTTGTTTTCATGTCATCTGTCAAAATGATAAGCTGAAATGCTGTTTGACTCCTGGCGATATTTCATTGTCTCCATCGTTCCATCTTAACTCCGTCTTTTGGCTTTTCTTCACAGCTGGGGTGAGGAATGGGGCAACAAGGGATACATCCTGATGGCACGTAACCGTGGCAACCTCTGCGGCATCACCAACCTCGCTAGCTACCCCATCTTGTGAAGAGATTAGGGAAAATGAACGGGCTTTGCTTAGACTACTATAAGACGAATATACACTTGGAAATGTTCAGAGTAAATGTTCATTTCAACACATCCGCAACCACTACAGTACAATATGTTTGTTTACAGTCTTTTCTAACAGGAAATGGAATTTGGAGATAACGAACAGGTTCACTGAAAACAGGCATTAAATGTTTCTGAGTCTTGGATTCCAAAAAACACTTTTAAACCATGAGTTATCTCATGCCTGCAGACCTCTGCTGTGCTCTGGTTAATAAAGAAACACATACAGTTTATTGTAACTTCAGAGCATGCTGTTGAATAAACCTAAGCCAGAACACAGGCTTGTTTTATGCTGAAGTCGCAAGTTAAATCTACATATCTACATGGCACAACATACTTTTTCTTTTTACAGTATTTGACTGGTAGTCAGTGATAGTTTCAGTCCCTACTTTTACTTGCTTTCTGTGTGAAAAAAGACAGGAAACATTGCTGTGCAATGGGAGCTACTCCTTTCCTGCTGGTAGTGTGAGTTCCTATAACTATTTTCTCTTGTGATCACAAGGACTTGTCGTTCTGTTCTGCACTTTTCCAATGATTACATTGTAAACAGATGTTTTCTATGAAATTGAATAAAG
Organism: Maylandia zebra; assembly: GCF_041146795.1. Classification (NCBI taxonomy): domain Eukaryota; kingdom Metazoa; phylum Chordata; class Actinopteri; order Cichliformes; family Cichlidae; genus Maylandia; species Maylandia zebra. The sequence continues at coordinate 31,204,119 of NC_135177.1, forward strand.
GGTTAATTTTGACTTTGAATGCCTCATTTGGAATTTTTTTATGTTTTTGTAAAAAACATTTTATGGAATTTTTACAAAAACACAAACAAATATGGGAATAAGTTATGTAAGGATCAGGATATGCACTCAAAAATACTTTCCAATGGTTCTACTCCATGTGGGCACTTAAGTAAGTCAGATGAAAGGATTTAACTGTACAATAATTCAATGATACACCACAACATCATAAACTATAATCATATGATATGCGCAAACTCTGTGTGTTACATTTACAGATTTTCTAAACAGCCTCACATTCCATAAAACTGTAAATGAGCTGCTGTCAGATCATGTTGGATAATACTGGCAGCTTACACTGAAATCATGTCCTTTGCTTCTATCACCCCAACCGGTTGAAGCAGATGGGCGCCCCTCCCTGAGCCTGGTTCTGCTGGAGGTTTCTTCCTGTTAAAAGGGAGTTTTTTCCTTCCCACTGTCGCAAACATACTTGCTCATAGGGGGTCATGTGATTGTTGGTTTTTTCTCTGTATGTATTATTGTAGGGTCTACCTTACAATATAAAGCACCTTAAGGCGACTGTTGTTGTGATTTGGCGCTAATATTCTAATAAGAAGATCATTTGTAACCTTCAGTAAAGCTGTTTCTGTGCTGTGATGATCTCTGAAACCTGACTGAAACTCTTCAAATAAGCCATTCCTCTGCAGATGATCTGTTAGCTGTTTGACAACTACTCTTTCAAGAATTTTTGATATGAAAGGAAAGTTGGAGATTGGCCTATAATTAGCTAAGACAGCAGCTGGGTCTAGGGATGGCTTTTTAAGTAAAGGTTTAACTACAGCCAGCTTGAAGGCTTGTGGTACATAGCCGATTATTAGAGATAGGTTGATCATATTTAAGATTGAAGCATTAATTAATGGCAGGAATGGGGTCTAAAAGACACGTTGATGGTTTGGAGGAAGTAATTATTGAAGTTAACTCAGAAAGATCGATTGGAGAAAGAGTTGTAATTACAACACCACTAGGCTGAAGCGTTGATAGAAGGCAGATTGAATCCATTATTTCATGTTGTTTAGATCAAATTCTGACCCAACCATCTGAATGTGGCAGCAGAAACTGCACTGTAAAAAAAATTGTAATATAAAAGTATTTCACTGTGTATTTTACAGTTTTGTACTGTTTTCCAAGAATATCATTAAATTTACATAAATAGACTGCGATTTTACATGTCAAATGTAAAATAACATGACATCACTGTAAATGTAATAAAACATAATTTTCTTGTTTTTCAAATATATTTGTCTGTACATATGCATATTTAGATTGTTAAAATACATTCACAAATGTATCATAATTTCACAAATATTTGTCCGTTATTTGAAAGATTGAACTCTTAAATTCAAATGTAATGCTATGGAAAAATATATAAAATGATTCTTATAAACTTTTTTTGCATCAAATAATGTTATTTAGGGCGATCGTGGCTCAAGAGTTGGCAGTTTGTCTTGTAATCAGAAGGTTGCCGGTTCGAGTCCCAGCTCGGACAGTCTCGGTTGTTGTGTCCTTGAGCAAGACACTTCACCTGCACCTACTGGTGATGGCCAGATGGTGCGATATGGCAGCCTCCCTTCTGTCAGTATGTCCCAGGGCAGCTGTGGCTACAACTGTATCTTGCCTCCACCAGTGTGTGAGAGTGAATGGATAGTGAAATTGTAAAGCGCTTTGAGGGTCTCGAAAAGCGCTATATAAATGCAATCCATTATTATTTAAACCAACTGTTAACAGTATATTTCTGTACATTTAAGTATTATTCATATTGCCGCATCCATTGACCTTGTTTATAGGTAATTTCATTGTTTGATCACGTTAAAATGTTCCTAATTTATGTTTAAAAGCACTTGAAAAAGGCAAAATCCCATATAAAATTAGGGCAACAAACTGCATTGTCATTAATGAAAATAACCGTATTTTTATGAGAAAGTTATTTTCTGTTATTGTATGGTATTATTTTGGCACCCCAGCTGCTGGAATATCACTGTTTTTTTGGATTTTTTTCTTACAGTGTGAGATCCATCACACCGAACAATATTTTTTGTTTGATGATAGTTTTCTCCTGTTTTTCGTAGTTAGGGAGGCAAGTTGCTGTCATTTGGTTTGATTAGGTAAGTTTGGTGAATACTCGAGATAGGCTCCTTTGGTTTGTTGTTTTGTTTTGTTGTTGTTTAGGTCCACCCCAAAGCTATAATCAGCTCCTCGTTTGTGTCAAATAACCTAACGAATCAATATATTGTAAATAAATCATTATCAAACTTTACCAATTGCGTGATGTGGCTGCTTGGCTCTGATGAAGATGGCTCACCCTTACGTTGTGGTCTGGCCACCCCTAGACAGGCCATAACAGCTGCGTCAAGGTTTGACATGTTGTGCATCCAAAGATTTGGAAGACTTTTCCACACACCTTGGTTATAATTACTGATTTTTTTGAGTTACTTTTCCTTCCTATAATATCAATGGATATTTTCAAATTTTGAACAGCAGGTTATCTTGACCTGTCTATGTGCCTAAATGCAGTGAGTGGCTGCCATGGCACTGGTTGATAATCAGTCATTGTTTTAATGAGTGGTTTAACAGGTATATAAAGTGGCTGTTGTGTTTATATTTATAATTTAATTATTCTACTAAATGTGCAATATTTCTATATTTTTTGAAGTAAGGAACACCATCACCCCAACATTAACCCCCATGACTGTTTTCATGTAGGAAAATGAGTGACGTTTGTATTTTTTCGGCCATAGTTGGCACCACAAGGAGTTTGCATTAATGATTATTATTTATATGGTGCTGAATTACTCTATAAAAGCATGTAGTGCCATGAAACCATTGCTTGAACTTATATGTTCATGACTGAAATGCATGATTTGGTTTGTTCCTCTTTCAGTTTTCTGTGTTCATCCAACAGCAGACAACGTACTGACCTCATGATCTTTCATTTACAGCTGACAGGTCGAATATTTATTTTGACCTTCACTTCTTTCCAGAACCACTTATTCCTGTAACTGCAGAATTAACTTCCAAGATTTTTAATGACCTTCCTGACCTTTCTGATTAGTTTCAATGAATTAAATATAAAATTCTAATAAGTGGATTGCCATAATATCATTTTCCATTCTCCAAGTTTCCATTTCCATATTTCTAACCCTCAGAGAAAACTGTCATTTGCACACAGGATAGTCTTATAGTAAGGTTAATATGGGTAGCTACAGCTAAAATTATGATTTTATGCCATTCTGAGGCAATAGAATAGAATAGAATATTAGAATATTAGTCACTGAGATCAAATGAAAACTCAAAGGAAATATTGTTGGAAATAACTTTGTCAGCTTGGTCGAATTTGTAATTTCAAGAAAGGAATTCTGGCATATGAAACATGACTGTGAGATACCTTCTTTGACAAAGCGATGTGCTTCTGTTGTGTTTATTCTGAACTTTAATCTTGCCTCTGCCATACTAATATAAAACAGAAACACAACTCTCAGTCTAATAAGAAGCTAAACTAAAACATAAAATAATAACGAGGAAACCCCAATCTGGAAATAAACCCAACTACACTGAACTAAAGATAAATAACTTAATAAATTAAAACTAAAAAACTTGATTGCTCATAAAGTGTAATGAAAATGCTAAATGTGGGAAGTAAGACACTTTTAATGTGCATAAAATGCTGAGTGTGTGTACTTGTCATACTTTCCGAAAATGTGCAATTGTGTGGTTCAAGTTTTTGGGAAAACCTCTGAATAAGTGGTTTTTGTTTACCTTCTGTTTTATGTCTTTTGCGTTCAACTATTCCTTTCCTGCACTGTGAGGAAAACGGTGTAGCTTTTACTTTCGAAAGAGGAAGAACTGCGAGAGAACATGTGACACTTCGTTCTTAAATAATAGCAACAAGGAAACGCAGTCAGACTGAATTTCCGCGCAGCAAAGATGAGTCCGACTAATCAAGGCAAGTGAAACACTTTCCAGTAATACTTTAATAGCTTTAGTAGAAATATTAATCGCTGGTAAAACAAAAAGGCGGACATCGCCCCATAAAAAGCTTCATAATTTAGTTTACTTTCGTTTATGTAGCTTTCAAAGACTTTTCTTTGTTCAGGCCGCAGGTGTGTTCAACGATAGAAATACATTGTAACCTTGTTATAATGTCATCACAGTGAAGTAAAGTGTTTCTATAATGTTAAATAAATGCAGAAAAAGAAATCGTCCAAACACACTCGGTGTATTTTTAGTATATCCTTATGTAATTACACCATTGACAGGAAGGCTGTGCTGTACAACTACGCTGTAGCATTTGTTTAGTAAAACAATTTGAAAGTAATATAAAACCGGAATTCTTCGTTTTTGTATTTGTATTTATGAAACTGACAACAAAGCGAAGCGGAAAAAAGAGCCAGTCAAAGTGCTTTTGGGGTAAAAGTCCAAGTAAAAATTGAATAGATGGCTTACTTAAATCGCATACATTAGTATGAGAAGCCTGATGAGTTATAAATTCTGGTTAAAAAATATTATATATATCATATTACATTTAGGTTCTACACTGAGGGTATTGTGTGTGTTGTTTGAAGAGGGTCCTTTCCCCAGCTGGGAACTGTACCAGGTGGAGCTTCATATTCATGGATGTACTTCTTGCTTGTTCATAAGTTTCACTTCAGGCCTTGTGACTGTGGCGTCATTTTGAAAATTTTGCACAGCCTTAAATATGTGGAAGTTATACTTGAGACTTCTCTTAACACTCAGAGACTAAAGACACAGTGGTCAGTGCAAAAAGCTGTTTTTTAAAAAGTGACTTTTGCTATGTAGATAAGGCCAATGAGCCACCTCAGTATAAAACCCCTGGAGACAACATCAGCACCAATTATAATCTGGTAACATGCTTGAACACTCAGTTCAAACAGAAGTGTTCAGTGGAATCACTTCACTGTCTTTAGTTTTGTATATTTGCTCTTAGTCATTGTAAGAAAACTGAGCAAACACTCTCCCTTTTTGTATTTTGAGGCCTGTTTGTTGATTCTTGTATGCCTTTTTCAGCTTGTTGCCAGCCCTTCTGATAACAAGTGACGTAAACCAATATTTACAATCATGTTTTTCCGCGTTCTGACTGAGAAGCAGATCAAGACAGTGAAATTGTGAAAAAAAGGCCTTTTAATTTGGGAAAAATTACCATGTATGAATCTAGGAAAATAGTTGTGGCTTCTGTTAACCTTTTAGAGTAAATGTTGGATTTTAATAAGAAGAATTAAATATCAGGGGCTCTCATAAACAAGTTCAGTTGTGCTCATATTTCACTAAACGCCTATTCTTTGTTTTGATTTCCATCTTTTTGTTGTTTTCTTTTTGTCAACATGTAACACAACTCTGAAAATATTTTGGCCTGTGTCGTGCCAGAGTCTCTATGTGTGGTTTTTATGAAACTAAGGTCTGTTTCTGACTGGAAACTTGAGCTCTTTGCCAGGCAGGTTGTTTTCTCAGTGTGTTAGTGAGCATCAGTCTCATCAAAGGTCAGGTGACATCCTGTCTTCTCGTGTCATCGTCTATGTTTGTGTGTTTGCAGGCCTGCTGTTGCTCCTCATCTCCCTGTGTGCCGGGGCAGCAGCCATGTTTGAATCCACACTGGACGCACACTGGGAGCTGTGGAAGAAGACACATGGGAAGAGCTACAAAAATGATGTATGTGACAAAAAGTAGTAATAAATATTTTTTTAAAGTGTTATATTTGTATGGACAAACTCTGCACAAGGCTTATAATTAACTTATATGGCATTTTCACCTCATCTGCTCTTTCTTTATGTGAGGTGGAGAATGCTCACCGCCGCAAGCTGTGGGAGAATAACCTGAAGATGATTACCGTGCACAACCTGGAGGCCTCAATGGGACTTCACACCTATGAACTGGGCATGAATCACATGGGAGACCTGGTGAGACACTCTCTTGCTTCATTAATGTTTTTGACTTATGATATTTTTTATTCAATAATGGTGATTGTATTAATGATGTTGAAAAGGTCAACAGGATCAAAGCTGATCCGTATTGAAGAGTAGCTGGGTGTGTGATGGATGATAGATTACTGGCAGAAAACTGAGGCTACAAGTGGCTCAAAAGTCTTTGTGTTCAGGCCCAACAGAGTTATGTCAAAACACTTGACCATCATTTTCCACATAAAACCTCCACAGTGATGCTGGCTCAAAACCTCATGCCACAGTTATATGATCAGTTTCCACCTGCCCCTCAAAATACTTTTTTTCACTTCCTGCGTTTACATCTACACTTCTGCAGCTCACATTTTTAGCTTCTGTAGAAGCACCCTTTCTTCCCTTGTTGCCTTCTCTCATGTTTAAGCTAATGAATGAGAAACTAGAAGTTTACATCAAGAAATATCTCGAGCTTTATGACCCAAAAATTAAGTCTGGTGAGATGGAGCTCTGGAAAATTATTCTTGAGGTGAAAAGTCTACACTGTTAAAAAAAAAAAAAAATCCTAGAAAAACAGTAATATTCCTGCAGCTGGGGCGCCAAAGTAATAACATACAATAACAGAAAATAACTTTCTCATAAAAATACAGTTATTTTCAGTAATGATAATACAGTTTGTTGCCCTAATTTTACATGGGATTTTGCCTTTCTCAAGCGCTTTTAAACATTAAATTAGGAACATTTTAATGTGATCAAACAATGAAATTACCTATAAACAAGGTCAATGAATGTGGCAATATGAATAATAATACTTAAATGTACAGAAACATACTGTTAACAGTTGGTTTAAATAATAATGGATTGCATACCCTGGGACAGACTGAGAGAGGCGAGGCTGCCATATCGCACCATCTGGCCATCACCAGTAGGTGAAGAGTCTTGACCAAGGACACAATGACCAAGAGTGTCCGAGGCGGGGCTTGAACCAGCAACCTTGTGATTACAAGGCGAACTGCCAACGCTTGAGCCACGATGGCCCTAAGTAGCAATAATAGTAATAATTATTTTATGTAAACAACGTTTATAGGAATCATGTTATATATTTTGCCATAGCATTACATTTGAATTCAACAGTTCAATCCTTCAAATAACGGACAAATATCTGTGCAATCATGATACATTTGTGAATGTATTTTAACAATCATATTTAGATTGTACAGACAAAAAACAAGAAAGTTCTGTTTTATTACATTACAGTGATTTTACGTTAATTTACATTTGAAATGTGAAATCACAGTCTTTTTATGTAAATTTAATGATATTCTAGAAGAACAGAACGAAACTGTAAAATACAAGTAAAATACTTTTATATTAGGACTTGTTCTTACAGTGTAGCTTAAATCAAAAAGACAGCCACCATGGCCTTTTGTTGTCTTGCAACATGTTTGGTCTTCCTGTTGACACATCCTGTTAGTGCTTGGAGCGGCACTTGATGCACCACAATGTTTTTACAGCTCCAGTTGCCTGCAGCTTGGTTAGTAGTTGGATTAGATGCAAAGTTTGATTATGAAATTAAACATTAAAATGGCTCTAATGAAGTCAGGGAGATTATAACATATAAATATTGCATAGGGGAGATTTATATGAAAAATTAAAGCTTTTAGAAAGTTTATAAAGCACATTGAAGTTGAAAACTTTGATAACTGTCTGCCAGCTGTGACTGGCTTTTGTTTCTTATTTCATCATTGCCATTTTCTTTCTCATAGACAGAAGAAGAGATCATGCAGTTTTTTGCCAGTCTCACTCCTCCCACTGACATCCAGAGGGCGCCGTCTCCCTTTGCAGGGGCATCAGGTTCTGGCATACCAGACACCATGGACTGGAGAGAGAAGGGTTGTGTCACCAAAGTCAAGATGCAGGTAAAAAGAAAAGAAAAGAAGAGGGCATTTAAATCAATGTATATGTATTAGTGCTGCTGAGAAGAGCAAAAACATTTGATGTCTCATAGCCACACAGGCAGTAGTGTCAACATATCCCCCATTCATCCTGTTCCTTATTCTTTGAAAAGGTTCATGTTTACACAGGATGTCATTACCACAGTTGCTAGTTTAGCAATTATTTGGTCACATCCATTTGTCTTGGTGCAAAGAAGGTGGGTAGCACGGTCTTACAGGGTTTTTTTTTAACCTAGATACTTTCAAAACTGTCTCGTTATCTTAGTTTTTGGATGATTAATATACAAAAATTAAGGTGAAATAAGGAAATATATGTCTTAATGTTCTGCCTTTTCTTTCTGTATGTAAATAGTCCATTCCAAAGCTTCACTTTATTTGTCTCTAGAAACGTTTAGTGCTAAAATATGCATTACTTTAGGGTATTTTAAATCCATATGACTTTCTGTGCTGAAATTGCTTTGCGTGGAGTCTAAGGGGAAAAATCATAAAGATAAAAATAATAATTTTAAAAGAAAGAAACAGATTTTGATGCCCAATTTATTATTAACTTGTGTTGTGCAGATGAATATCATTTAACCAGAGACACACACATATTGATTTTGGCATTGCTTCTGTTCTGTGCAACAGGGTAAATGTAACTGACCAAAAAACATTCTCATTTAATCACTTGAGTTCTTTAACCTCCTACACCCTGCTGGACCCTTGCTTCACCAACACCTCTACAAACGCCTGTTGAGCTGCCAAACACAGAAATGTGTGAAATGATGCACAAGGAATTTATTCTATTTCTGTCTGATGTAGTGACAAGCTACAGGAACATTGTTGAAGGGGGATTTTTCACTCTGTCTTTATTTATTATTATATCAATGAATTGTATATATTAAATCAAAATCAAGATGGATTTCTTTATGGATTTCTAAGAAGTGTGGAAAGAGACCAGAAAGGAAAACTCAAGCAACAGAACTAATATAAAGAACACCTTTGTTGCCAGACCAGTGTGTTTCAGCTTGTTTATTTTGTCACAGCTACAAGTGCAGTCAGATGTGTAATTTGGGGTCAAAGTTTTACAACCATAATTCCAAGGGTGTTGGGATGCTGTGTAAAATACCTTTTGCTAGTTAGTCTAATTATTTTCAAAATTTTCGTTGCCTCCATCCCAACATTTTTGAGACATCTTTTGCTGCCATGAAATTCAAAATCGAATTCATATTTGTCATGAAATTGTAAAGTGTCTCAGTTTCAACATTTATGGGATTTGCAAATCACTGCAGGACTTTTTTTTTGTAGTTGGTATTGTAAAAAAGTGCATCAGTGCTATTAAGATGGACATTTAGAGGAATACTGAGAATAAAAGCATATTTGTATTTTAGATCCTATGGGTTTGTTTTTTTTATCTTAGGGTGCTTGTGGGTCTTGCTGGGCCTTCAGTGCTGCAGGGGCCCTGGAAGGCCAGTTAGCCAAGAGTACAGGAAAGCTGGTGGATCTCAGTCCTCAAAACCTGGTGGATTGTTCCGGCAAATATGGCAACCACGGCTGCAACGGAGGCTTCATGACCCGAGCTTTCCAGTATGTCATCGACAACCACGGAATCGACTCTGATGCTTCATACCCATATACAGGACGTGTAAGTAAACACACAACCTTTTTGTGGCCCTATAAGCACACTTTTGTGCTAAAAGAACATACCTACGTACTTAACTGATGTTTTCAGCTATAATATTAGTGATAGGTGAATGTTCATAAGGTAAAACCAAAACATCTGACTCCATTATTTACAGTAAAAATTGAGTAGACAGGAGCAAAGCTACTTTATTTTTTATTTAATCTAAGGAATGTTACTATTTTTTAATATGTTTATATAATGTTAGTTTATGTTGTCTTTGTCTAATTTTCAATTTTCAATTTAAATATTGTGTTTAAATGATTTTCAGTCATCATATTCTGTTTTATTTTTGTTGTTCATACAATGTGAACAAAGTTTTGCAAAAAAAATAATAAACACAGGACTCTAACACAAGCTTTACAAAACCCTGTATGAGACACCTAGGTGGGTGTATAAAAACCAGCAAGAAGTTGAGTCTGATCCTTCAGGCTGTAGACAGCAACACTCACACTGTGGTCAGCTGTTAACGTCTCTTTGGAGCAACAATAAATTAATCGGAGCGGACAACATGTTTGTCCTCCAGGCTTTATGTAGTTCGCTGTTGTTTGTGTGGAGGAGGCCAGTTCTGAGACGATTCAGCAGACTGTTCCAGCCTCACGGGGGTGGCGATGTTTTTAATTTTAGAAAAAGATATTTGAAAAAGCAACTTTTTGATGTTAAATATTCTATAAGCATAGTGACCAAAAATATTCAATATGGACATGACAATATGTGTGTATTTTGAAAAAATCTTTAGGTTTAGTTTTGTCCTGAAGTACAAATTATGAAACCACTGACTTTCTCTTTTATGAGTGAGGTGCAGTTCAGTCAAGGGAGAGCCTGTTTTCCAGTGTCTGGTGACTAAAGGGGTGGTTTAAAAAAAAAACTGCAGCTCATAATCCAAAATAATCCACAACTTTGCCAAAGTATCATTCATATGTAAAATGTCACATTAGAATGGGCAAGTAGAGCAAGCTCAAGGACTGCTCTGATGGTTGGTGTCACTTCTAGTGGTATGAGGTCCCATCTCCCAGTTTGTTCAGTTCTGTCTAAGGCCTGCCTTGTATGTTTTTAATAAACAAGAATAATTTAAGATTTTTATTTTTTAATTTTTTTTCCTGACTGCATCAGATCCTTTAACATTTTGTCCTTTAACTTCAGGATGATCAGTGCCACTACAACCCAGCAACCCGTGCTGCCAACTGCTCCAGTTACCAGTTTCTGCCTGAAGGGGACGAGAACGCTCTGAAGCAGGGTCTTGCTACCATTGGACCCATTTCAGTGGCAATTGATGCTAGGCGGCCCAGATTTAGTTTCTATAGAAGTGGTAAGATACACTTCGTCAGGTGTCAAGTGTACTCTTGTCTATTAATATGGAAAAATAGTTTTGAGAAGTTTGGAGGAATGAAGATGTTTCGAGAAAAGCTTGAATTAATAAAACTTTCTTGGAAATTATTGTTTTTAGCTTTTTGGAATGTTACAATGAGATTGGTAATTCTTCTTATCATTTCAGGAGTGTATAATGACCCATCATGCACACAAGAGGTGAATCACGGTGTGTTGGCAGTGGGCTACGGTACTCTGAATGGACAAGACTACTGGCTCGTAAAGAACAGGTGAGACATTTTCACTCCACTGATTTCTTTGGAATCTGGGTTATATATACAAAGTGATTTTATAGACAGGGCTTCTATTGTCTTCCACTATCTGTTCACTTATGTGGTGCATTCTGGGAGGACTCTACAAGACAAACAGGAAATGAAAGAGAAAAGTCAGCGCTTTTTAGGAAAGTACATATCATTAACATGCAAAGACTGATTGTTACATTCTGTTCAGACTTTCAGTTTTTGCTGACAGGACTAAAGTGGATTTCTTTAAATTATATATATTTTTAAACTTAAGCAATAACTCTCCAGACTGTTGGGCTGCGATATACCAGTTGGCCTCCATCCTTAAATTAAAGTTTAATCAAACATTAGTTATTCCATGGAAACATTAAGACTTCAAAAGAATACAGCCAATCAAAAGTTTGAACATACCCATGTATATAAGTTTCCTATCCGTATTAATAATTAACCATGCACTGCACCTAGTTAAATGTAAAGAAGAAGAAGAAGAAGAAGAAGAAGAAGAAAGACAGCTTTGTTAATGTTTATTCATAGATTAAAACAAAGCAACCAGCTGCTGAATGACATGTGGAGTTTTAAAAACAGTTCAATTTCACCGATGAGCTATTATTTCATAATGATTTTTTTTTTTTTTTTTTTACTCTCCAGCTGGGGAACAACCTTCGGAGATCAGGGATACATCCGGATGGCACGCAACACAGGCAACCAGTGTGGCATCGCTTTGTATCCCTGCTACCCCGTCATGTAACTACAGTGTGCACTGAAATTAAATTCTTGCAAAAAAAAATAAAAAATTCATATATGATGACCCTTTTTTATATGATCACCTCGAAGCTGTAGTTTTTTTTATCTTCAAAAACTACAGCTTCAAACTAATGCCTTTTGGTACTTCTCTTGAGAAATGATATCTTGAGGAGGAAGCATTATATTTTCTTTGGCTTGTGACATTGTGGAAATGCTAATGTTTCTATCTCTGTGTGTGAGTGCTTGTTTAAGAGTCTTTTTTGTATGTTTTTTTTCTTCTGACCCTCTTCTCAAAGCTCAAGCTGCTTTCCGAAAAAGTCTCCTTAAAAGTCAAGATTCAACAATTTCATTAAAAGATTTCATTTTTATAAGTTAGGGAGAAATATTTATCCCCAATGTTTACTGTGGTTATCCAGTGTTGGGAAGGTTACTTTTAAAATGTATTCCACTACGAATTACAGAATACATGAAAATGTATTTTGTAACGTATTCTTTTACGTTACTCAATGAGAGTAACGTATTTTGAATACTTTGGATTACTTAATATATTATCATGCTTTTTACAACTACATGAATGTACTATTGCTAGTGATTTATTACTATTACTGAAGGTTATTCACCATACCAAAACCAACAGGATTTTTACATTTTAATATAAAATGAGTATCAGTAGGATGGACATGTATGTCGTATAGAAAACAATTCTGCGCGTATATAAAACAGCTCTGTGGCTCCGAACCGTAAAAAAGGGTCCTCTGGCTAATACGGTGGGTTCCGTGTCGGCTCATAGCTGAAAACTAGCTTTACTTTGTTGTCTGGGTCAACTTTGCTAGCGAGAGACAGAGAGAGGCGTTGAAAGGCTGCTCCAATGGAACTTACTGTTTCGGAGGAAAACACAAACACAGTGTACAGTCGAGTCTTAATAGCGTACTTACAAATGGGCTCCTCAGGCATTCTTTTTGGCTGCAATGGTTATTATTATATTTAGATGCTTCCAGCTCCCGTTTCTGGTCGGTGAATCTCGTACTTTTCACCTCTTTTTCTCCCTCCTCGCGCTCACAGACACATTCCACCGGCGTGGAATTCCCAAAAATAGAGATGGCATAGCCTAACATATGAAACAGAAAAATACCGCAGTGTAATCCATTCATTTCAACAAAGTAACTGTATTCTGAATACTACCTTTTTAAACGGTAATTGTAACGGAATACAGTTACTCGTATTTTGTATTTTAAATACGTAACGGCAGTACATGTATTCCATTACACTCCAACACTGTGGCTATTATTAACTACTAAATCAGGGGTAACCAGAAGTACAGACGTCTGTCCAAGGCTACAAGGTTTCATTAAAAATATGTTTATATCTATTGTAAAAAGCTGTGACTTTACCGGATGTTTAGCGCCTGACAATTGTATATTTTTTGACTGCTGCTTTGTTGTTGATACTGATATTATGTAACCTGACTCAATATAAAAATAAAACATTGTCCGAAAATCTGGTTCCTTATTCACAAAATAATGGACACGGAATTATAATATGTAAATTTATAGATGTTATGGTGATAGGTCTGTTACTGAGCATTTATGTTTTTGGACTTCTGGCCTTGTTTTCTTACGATGGTAGCGATTTATGTTTCTTAGTCCTTTTCTGGTATTATTTAGTTTCCCGGTTTAATCATTTAGATTTCTGGTTCTTAATTACTTTGAGTTAGTTCCCTTTTGTTCCCTCTCGTTTGCCTTTGTGTATCTTTATTATGTGAGTCTCCCTTTGTCCCTCGTCAGATCCTTGTCATGTTCATCATCCGTCATGTTTCAGGTCTCAGGTTTCCTTGTTCCAGGTACCTTGTGTTTAGTTTTCGTTGGTTTAATCTTAGTCTCCCTTTTGCTTTGGTTGTATTTTGTGCAGTCAAAAATAAAAAGCTCACTTTCATTTTTGACTGCAGTCCAGTACCGTGTCTTTAGTCTGCATTTGGGTCCACACTCTGTCCACTCTCCACACAGTCTGCCATCACAGACCTGACAAAGGGGGGGATATGTATTTATGTAAATATGCCTGGGAGGTTGAGGGTTTTAACTGATCAGGTACTGAATTGTGCATGTTATACAGCATTTTTGTTAAACAAAAAGGACGTTTAAAAAGAAGAGTTGGTTTCGTGAGGGTGTTTTCTTGTTGTTGGATCAAATAAAAAATAAATCAGATTTCAGAGCAGTTACTGGTGCTGGAGTTGGTCCTTAAAACCCACATATCTTTCCTGCTAACACCTTGAACAAGGTCAGAATAAAGTCAACAGACTGCAGTGTTGGGTTACAAATGAGTCATTTTTAATTTTTTTAGTGCAACATCACAACAAACAATTTTCACATGAGGTATTCAAAGGGATTTTCTTTAGTTGTTGATACAAAATGTCCCACCATGATTGACGTTTAAAGTTTTGTATATCTTTTTTTAAAGCCTTTGGTTGGTTAGCCACATTCATTAGCAAGGCAAGTTTATTTATATAGCACAATTCAACCACAAGGTGATTCAAAGTGGTTTACAGAGACATTAAAAAACAAAAACGAATAAAAAGCATGATTTAAAATTGATTTAAAAAAAACAGTAGATAAAATCAGAACAGCAGATGAAATCAGTAGTTAAAATGTAAGCTTTGAAATTTAAGCTTAAAAGTGTGGATTTGGTGTTTTACTCAAATGCAGCTGAGAATAGGTGAGTCTTCAACCTGGATTTAAGTAAACTAAGCAAATTTCAGCTGATCTGAGGCTTTCTGGGAGTTTGTTCCACATATATGGAGCATAAAAGCTGAATGCAGCTTCTCCGTGGCTGGTTCTGACTCTGGGAACTGATAAAAAAAAAAAACGATCCAGATGACCTGAGGGATCCGGAAGGTTCATAGTGGGTCAGGAGGTCACTGATGTATTTTGGTACTAAACCATTCAGAGCTTTATAGACCAGCATCAGAACTTTAAAGTCTATCCTCTGACGGACAGGCAGGCAGTGTAAAGACCTCAGAGCTGGACTGTAGTAAGTCTAACACATGGACAAGAATGGCACAATAAAGCATGGTGGGTCGAGTCCAAGCTGGGGAAAGTTAGACTCAGTCAGATATTTCCCACAGCCTTTCCAGTTTAAAGCTTTTTGTATGGATCTTATTAATTTCTACTTACAACAGTGGGATTGAACAGTATTTCAGCTACACTAAACATTTTGAAAAGAACAGGTGGGAGGGACACAACAGTTCCCCTGTTTGTCACGGTGCTGGGTCGGTGACCCAGTGTTTTGAGTTTCTTGTGTCTCTAAATTTTTGTATTTTTATCTTACTTCTCTTTGTTGCCCCAGTTTATTCTTTAGTCTAGTGTCTTAGTTTGGCTTTCTTGTATTCTCTTTAGTTTTCTAAGTATTTAGTAGCTGCCCTCCATGTCTCCTTGTTGTTGTTTTCTGTGTTTCTTAGTGCTGTCTCCCCTAGTCAAGTCTGTGTCTGTTACATTTCCTGTTTTACTTTGAAGGTCTGTGTCCTACGTGAATGTACTGAGTTTCGCTTCCTTTGGGTCTGGTTATGTCCAATTTCTCTCAGCTGTGCTCCCCTTCTGTGTCTCATTCCCCTCGTTATTTCCCAGTGTATTTAAGCCCTGTGTTTCGCTGTGTTAGTGTTGAGATCTCTCATATGCTGTGTGTGGTTCTCCTTGTGGTTCCTGGTGTACCTTACATTTAGATTTTCCCAGTTTAATATTGTATTATTTGTGATCTGTTTTCCAGCAATAAAGCTGTGCTTTTTGAGTTTATTCCCCGTGTGCCCGTGAGCAGGGGCGGATCTAGAGAAATTTTCTTAGGGTGGCAAAGAAATCAACCCCCCACATATGCAGGTGGTTACATATGGTTAAAATGATTCAAATGCACTAAGTATACACGTTTTTCGTATAAATATAGTCTATAACTTAATTATTGTCTGTAGCCCACATAATTACACACTTTAGTTACATAAAACATGTGAGTTTTGATGTTATGTACTGTATAGCCTGTATATTAAATAATATGTAGCCCAATCCAGAAAGCTACACAACATGGGGCGGTTCATTTACAAACACAAGTCTAATTTAAGTTTCACACTGTTTTTTGTTAGAAAACAATCACATTGTTAGATGCTTAAATTACACAAAATGTCAGAAATGCACTGTCATGAACAAAAATTTAAACCTAATTTTTCATCATTTGTTGGATTAACCCACTGAGGCCTGAAATACAACCGGCCATTTTTGACTCCTTTTGAGTTTACGTTTGTTTCATTTTATTTTTTTCCCCTTGCCTTGTTTGGTATCATTCTTTTCAGCTCAACTGAATTTTGTTGTTTTTTTCACTGACATACTGCATTTGTACTACAATTACTATTAATAGTACTATTACTGATCTGAAATCACACAAAGAACTTAAAATCCTAGTAGTATTTTTTACTGTAAAAAAAACCCAGACATTTTGAGTAAATTTTTATAACTTGAAATGCAAATATAAAATGTACATTTTCTAAACATATACAACTATTTATCTAAAAATGCAGACAATACACCTGCTGTTTGTTTTGTTTTTTCATTTTCTACAACCATTTAAAAATATTACTAAAACTAAAATGAGAGAACAATCAGGTTTCGCAATAAGATGCCCCACAAATGATGTGTGCCAGTAAAAAAAAAGTTTGTCCACCAAAAGACAGAGGAGAACGGCACAGGGATAAACCTGCAGGCCTGACAACAGGAGGTGTATCACTCCGCTGGTTTTCTACTTAGTGACAGTGTTTACCTTTCAAATGTGCCTTTGTGACATTCATTAGTGCCCTCACTGACACACAAAACAAAACGACTACACAACAGAACAGCTACACAAGTCAACACAACACACTAAGTATACACTCCACACGTCACAAATCTCCCACATCTAAAAACTCTCTCTCTCGCTCTCTCTCTCACTCGCTCTGTCTCGCTGCCATTACTGTCACTGTCACTCCCAAAACTTTTCCCTCTTCCTAAACAACCAAATCCCACATGTTGACTTTTTTTTAATTCGTCCACATGGTACATTTTTCTACCGATAGGAAAGAGGTGGCTTTTTTTCCTTTCTTTACTGTTTTCACGCTGTCCTTAGAAAACGCTTAAAACACACACACAAAAATGTGACGACAGTATTTAGAAAAAGCATGGCTTATATATATTATCATAACTCTGGATTTACTGGCCTGTAATTGAAATTTAAAAACTTTGAAGTCCGAACTTTCAGTGTGGGCTGAAATAGAGACTCAGCGTGGCTGCAGCTTTTTGCTATGTCAGCTTAAAATTGTCATGGAGGTGGAGGTGCAGCGTGTCCGTGGACCACATGGTTAATAACACTCACCTTCCTTCCATTTCCAGAGTGTAACATCCAACCACCTGTGTAAAATTGAAAAGACTGACTTCACAATTTGTGAAGATTTTTTTTTTTTTTTACTGTAAACTCAAAAAAAAGATTCAGAAAAACTTGGAAAAAAGCTTGAATCTTTGCAGCATTTATTTAAACATTTAAAGACGTAACCAGTCCCACTTAATGCTCAGATCAACACTAAAAGTAACAGGCTGTTCTCATGGTTAATTGACTTGGTAACAAAGGCCTTCATTATTAGATGTAATTGGTTGTTAAGAGCAAATTAAAAAAAACATTTATGTAAACAACATTCATCTGGTGGAATTGGTGACTATATTTGTATGAATGTATTTCAACAGTTTGGATGACTGAATGTGTAAAGCACTTTAGGGTCCTTAGGAACTAGTAAAGCGCTATACAAATACAGGCCATTCACAGGCCAGATAATATAAATTAGTAAAACATACATTCTTTGAGGGATTGTGTGTTACGTTGTCTCCCCCTGGCGGATGTATTTGAACACACAGCCATAAACAGGATTTTTTTTTTTTTTTTTTTAGCTCTTGCTTTGGTTCCTTTGGTTCATGAATTATGCAGCAAACTGGTTGCAGTCTCTGCATAGTAACAGCTCTGCTGCTTCATCCTGAGCTCCTTTTATGATGACTGAATTCTGTTTCTGATGTTTTCTTCAGTTCAGGCAAATTTCTGTTATCACAGAGCTCAAAGCCACAAACAACATTCAGCGATCTGATTTAAGATTTACAAAGTTTTTAATTGGGGCATCTGCATCTCTAAGCAGCAGACTGACGTGGAGCATTAGAGGTGTGAAGACTCAGATATTTCAAAATGAAGGCCAAAAAAAGAAAATAATAAGCTATTATTTGTTCGTCTGATTAGGGAATGAGACGCACTTTAAAACCAAATGTATGTGGACATGTAAGCGTTTCAGAGCTGTAAGCATTAACCTAGTGTTATTACATCATGCACTCCTCCAGGGAGGTTGTTCATAACATGCAGGGAAAGGGATCTGTTCCTTTTCAGGCACAGAAGCATTAGTTACACCCAACACATGTTAACAAGAATAACCTTTTCATTTAAATTCAACATAAACGTTCATCTATATTACAGCAAGTCCCTGTTTCCTGGGTGAAAGCCAAACACGATGGCGGTGTCAGTGATTCATTAGCGCTGGATGTGTCAGTCCAGACCTGTAAAAAAGACCATTTCTCACCGTGTGTCATTAACACTGTTTCAACATTACTGAACACCACAAACTGCCCAGCAGCTGATTCTATTTACAACCCAAATTCACAGCAGTTACAGAATTTCGATCAGCAAACAGAAATGGCTTTCTTTCATTGTCAATGTGGTCACAGTCTGCCTCCCGGTGGACAGACAGGAGAAGACACAGCATTTGCTGTGATGTTGATTTAATCTGTTTAACTTGATTCTCTTTAATATGATAAATCTTGATGAAAAAAACAGGCTCTCTGCAAATGGTTTGCTTAAACAATAATGCCTATCAGAACAGCTGGGTATTTATTTCCTTACAATGTGCACATTTATTCCTGTTTCCTACCAACTCTGGTCTGGTCTGGGTTTCTTACATTTCTGCTGATTATAGCTTCCATGTCAGCTTAGTTTCCTCTTACTGTTGTCAGCAACAGTCCAGTCATAGTGGTATGTACATATCAAACTAAACCTCTTACTCACCAGTCTTTCTTTGACCCCTGACAGGGCTCCTGTGGCTCCTGCTGGGCCTTTAGCTCTGCCGGGGCCCTTGAGGGGCAGTTGGCCAAGCAGACCGGGCAGCTCGTTGACCTCAGTCCTCAGAACCTGGTGGACTGTGTTACAGAGAACGACGGCTGTGGAGGAGGCTACATGACCAATGCCTTCCAGTATGTGAATGAAAATGGAGGTATTGACTCTGAAGTGGCCTACCCATATGTTGGACAGGTGAGCAACCCACTCTGCCAAACACACAACTAAACTTGAAGTAGCTTATTAATCTGAGCCTTTCACTTCAGTTCATTTCATGTCGTGAGTGCCACATTCTCTATAAACTAAGCACTTATATTTTAATATCACTGGGTGCTTGAACACATAAAAGCAAGATGGACCAAAACAGTCAGGCAAGTTTTTTTTTCCAAGTAATAAATAAGTATAATTTAGTTGGTGTTTGTTCTTTTTTAAATTATCTTCCAGTACTTCCAGTACTTAAGATAAGCTAGAAGTGTGTTCTGTGAAGGCACTCTTACAAAGAAGCTTTGCAGACTTTTCACAAAAACCTAGTTGTTATAAATAATACCCAGTAATCAGTGGTACCTTGTGAATCTTGTGACAGAAGAGTCACAAGGTACCAAAACTTGCATAGCAAGTATTTTGATTATTAATTTATACTACAATTATTAATTTGTTTTTATTGTCGGTTAATCAGTAATAACCATTAGATTAAAATCAGTGTCGGGCAAGTTACTTTGAAAAAGTAATTAATTATAGTTACTAGTTACTTCTTCAAAAGAGTAACTGAGTTAGTAACTGAGTTACAAGATTCTAAAAGTAATTAATTACTTGAAAAATAACTATTGCGTTACTTTAAAAAAAAATGTTTAACCCTCTGGGCTCCAGTGTATAATTGGCCTTTTTTAACCACTTTTGATTTTACCTCTACATTTAACCTTTAAAAACTATGTACTTTGCCTTGTTTGGTATCATTCTTTTCAGCACAACCTCACGTTTCTGAATTTACAGTTATGCTTTCATTTTGACATAAAAATGATCTAAATCAGACAAAAAACATAAAATCCGAGTAGAAAAAGTTATATTTTTTAACAATCGCAAACATGTTTATTGAATCATATTTCATAACTTTAAATGCAAATATAAATTGTCAATTTTAATGTTATATGCACAAATCTTTTCAAACAACAAAGTTATTTGCAGCTATTTACATTTTACCCTATTTTTTTATAACAATTTCAAACTATTTATATAACAATCAGGTGTTCTGCATTCAATATGTATGTACTCACTCTCTCTGTTTTTCTGCTGTCTCTCCCTCTCTCCCCCCCCTCCCCCCCCCCCCCCCCCCTCTCCCTCTCTCAAAACTTCTCCTAAACAACCAAATGTCATGTTGCCATATCATTTTTTGATTGGTCGACATGGCACATTTTTCCACCAACACAAAAGGGCATTTTTGTTTTTGTTTTGTTTTTTGTTTTGTTTTTTAATTTTTTGCTCAAAAGCATGTCCCGGCTTCCTCCGGTCAGATGCGTGGAGGCAAGCCAGTTGACAGAGCTGTTACTGGAGGTTCGTATTGGCAAACACTTGCTTTCCCGTTCTAATGCATTATTTTAACAACCACTATAACTTTATGTGACTTAGACACCGACTACTGTGAGCAAGAGCCGCATAGTGTTGTCATACACCGAACAGAACGGAATTGGTGAGTTTGAACTTTGGACTGTTGTGGTGCTAGCAGCTGACGCTAATTGGATTGTTTTGAGTTGACTAATATTTGTTGGATAACAAATGTTTTGAAGCTATACAATCTGTATATAGCAGTTGAACTATTTTTTGTTAAATTCTTATTGATAAAATATACTGTTTATTTAATTATTTATCTATCTATAAATTGTGTACACAGGAACAAGAATAACTTAATGTATTTAGCTCAACTGGCTGATATTTTCATATTCTTGTGATTTCTTATTGGCCATGTTTATTTGATGCAGGCCAGGTGACCCTTTTTGGGTTTAAAAAAGGATGAAAAAAAAAAAAAAAAGGATGGCCAGCCAATGAACGGCAAGGAGCAGAAGTCGTTCTGCATTGAAGCTTCCACTTCCACTGGTCTGGTAGGAAGTTATCAAAGATTATCCAATCACACTGATTTCCACATTCATACACACCATTCCCCCGTTTATGGACAATAGTGCTTGGATATCTCTAATGCACACTGCATAAATAAAATTCATAGATAAAATCCATGGACTTTCTCCCTTTCAGAGTGGATCAGTGTTTTTGATGTTGATGTGTGTTATTTATAGGGGAACATTTTTTGTTGATTTGAGAATCTATATTGCTTGATAAAAGGTATAGGATTATTTAATTGTCTTTATACACCCCAATTGGGTATGTTTGATTAATTGCACCGCTGCAGCTGGAGTGCTTATTGAAGTTTTCCCTTTTCTTTCCTTGTTATTTTCCTTTGGTTTTGGTTAAATACATGGTACCTGCAAAAGCATTTTGTGTTGTGTGTGTGTGTATTTATTAGTTACTGCCCATGAGCTCCAGTAGCAATTCCTAAATCTTTTGACTAATAATAACCCAATATTTCACTTAATACCTAGCATGTATTCATTCATTAGCGCCACTGTGTGTCAGTGTACTGACACACAGTAGAAATTGAAAATCTTTAATATCAAGAATTGACACTTTTAAAATCGGCAACAAACGGTTTTAGCAGCTCGTTGACCTCAGTCCTCAGAACCTGGTGGACTGTGTTACAGAGAACGACGGCTGTGGAGGAGGCTACATGACCAATGCCTTCCAGTATGTGAATGAAAATGGAGGTATTGACTCTGAAGCGGCCTACCCATATGTTGGACAGGTGAGCAACCCACTCTGCCAAACACACAACTAAACTTGAAGTAGCTTATTAATCTGAGCCTTTCACTTCAGTTCGTTTCATGTAGTGAGTGCCACATCCTCTATAAACTAAGCACTTATATTTTAATATCACTGGGTGCTTGAACACATAAAAGCAAGATGGTCCAAAGCAGTCAAGCGGGGTTTTTTAAAGTAATAAACAAGTATAATTTAGTTGGTGTTTGTTGTTTTTTAAATGAGTGATTGCCCCACCTCTTCCAGTACTTAAGATAAGCTCGAAGTTGTTCTGGTAACGCACTCTTACAAAGAAGCTTTGCATAAAAAGTCTTTTAACCTAGTTGTTATAAATAATACCCAGTAATCAGCTGTTAGCTGCAGATGCATAGATGGTGAAGAGGTTCTCACTTGGCTGTGAGGGTGTCACGTTTGTCCCCTTCACACGCTTCACCAACAACATGCAACGAGGAAGAAAATATTTCATTTTGACAGTAAAGTAGCTGCAAACATCTTACCAGAGGGAGGTGATTCAGCAGAAATGATGAAGTGGAAACTCTCCCACAGAGTGAGCATAGTTTCCTCTTTAGTTATTTGGTAATATGAGAAGGAAGTACATCTGCTCGGTAATGATAAAAATCTGCCGTCTCTCTATTGTTTGGCTAGTTGGAATTGCACCAAACACATCATGTGATATAACATGTGACAGAAGAGTCACAAGGTACTAAAACCTTGCATAGCAAGTATTTTGACTATTGATTTTATACAGCAATTATTAACTTTCTTTTATTGTCGGTTAATCAGTAATAACCATTGGATTAAAATTCGATATTCTACCTAAATATGATTATACTGTGAGGTAAGGACATGAAAAGTAGCATCTTAAATATCAAGAATTGACACTTTTAAAATCGGCAACAAACACTTTTAGCATCAGGCATGGCAGCCCAGTGCAAAGGCTACAAGGAGATCCCAGTGGGTAATGAGCGCGCACTGGCTGTTGCACTCTACAAAGTTGGTCCAGTGTCTGTGGGCATCGATGCATAACAGAGCAGCTTCCAGTTCTACAAGCATGGTATATGAACATATGAACTTCTCATATGTCTGGTCAAATGAAATTGTTACCTGCACCTACTTCATATAAGGGAAGGAAAGTGTGTGGAATAAAATCCTAGAATTTAAGGGCCTGTTTAGTCAGGATTTCTTCATTAAATATGAATTAAATAAACTAAACATGGAGTTCACACCTTCATTTTGAGCAATAAACTTTAAATTAGGCAGCAGTAAAATTTAGTTATAATGGTCTGTATAAGCTAGTAAAACAATTAAACATAATAACACATCAACAACTTTCTGGTTTTATTCAACATTAAAAAGTGTGCGAGGTACATAGTTTATGCACTGTTCACTAATGCAGCTCACTCTTTTTTTCTCTCTCTCTCTCTGTTGTGAACCCAGGTGTTTACTACGATCCCAACTGCACTCAGAAAAATAAAGGTGCCAACTGGAACCAAAAGTGGTTCTTTAGACTGATGCCGTAGAAGAACCTTTTTTGGTGCCACAAAGAACCTTTCAAACAATGGTTCTTTGAAGAACCATTTCTTTCAGTGGTTCATTGAAGAACCTTTAAAGGTGCCCCACAGAACCATCAAGAAATGGTTCTTTGGGGCACCTTTAATGGTTTTTCAAAGAACCTTTTTAAAAATGGTTCTTTAAAGAACCATTTTTAAAAAGGTCCTTCAAATGGTTCTTTAAAAGAACCATTTTAAAGAACCTTTTTTGAGTGGTTCTTTAAAGAACCATTTTAAATCTTTCAAAATAAAATGCATCATAAATTGAATTTGAGTAGGGTAAAATAAATACGAGCACAGCATAGACATATATTAATGGTTTATTGTCATTTTGTAGTATACCAAAAGACAAAAAGGCATTTTAACCCTCAGCACAACATCACTACTAATACATGTCACATATTAGTGTTTTAAACAGTAATAATTAAATATATTTGCTATACTATAAATAAATATATATAAATACTATAGCTACAGATAACACAACAATACATGTATTGTTTAATTAATAAAACATCAGAAAGTGATAAAACACATTAGAAATAGCAATAGCTTCATAACAGACCAATAAATCAACACATTTTCATCAGCAGATGTTTGCATGTTCAGTAACAATATTTCAACAAGTTTATGATTAAAATGATCAATGAACTTTAGCATTACGCTATGTAATGTACGTTTCATGTTGTACTCATGGTCCTTTGTTAGTCCAGTTTAGGATAATGTCTCTGACGTATGTTTCATATCAAATACAGGGAGTGCAGAATTATTAGGCAAATGAGTATTTAGTCCACATCATCCTCTTCATACATGTTGTCTTACTCCAAGCTGTATAGGCTCGAAAGCCAACTACCAATTAAGCATATTAGGTCATGTGCATCTCTGTAATGAGAAGGGGTGTGGTCTAATGACATCAACACCCTATATCAGGTGTGCATAATTATTAGGCAACTTCCTTTCCTTTGGCAAAATGGGTCAAAAGAAGGACTTGACAGGCTCAGAAAAGTCAAAAATAGTGAGATATCTTGCAGAGGGATGCAGCAGTCTCAAAATTGCAAAGCTTCTGAAGCGTGATCATCGAACAATCAAGCGTTTCATTCAAAATAGTCAACAGGGTCGCAAGAAGCGTGTGGAAAAACCAAGGCGCCAAATAACTGCCCATGAACTGAGAAAAGTCAAGCGTGCAGCTGCCAAGATGCCACTTGCCACCAGTTTGGCCATATTTCAGAGCTGCAACATCACTGGAGTGCCCAAAAGCACAAGGTGTGCAATACTCAGAGACATGGCCAAGGTAAGAAAGGCTGAAAGACGACCACCACTGAACAAGACACACAAGCTGAAACATCAAGACTGGGCCAAGAAATATCTCAAGACTGACTAAGGTTTTATGGACTGATGAAATGAGAGTGAGTCTTGATGGGCCAGATGGATGGGCCCGTGGCTGGATTGGTAAAGGGCAGAGAGCTCCAGTCCGACTCAGACGCCAGCAAGGTGGAGGTGGAGTACTGGTTTGGGCTGGTATCATCAAAGAGGAGCTTGTGGGGCCTTTTCGGGTTGAGGATGGAGTCAAGCTCAACTCCCAGTCCTACTGCCAGTTTCTGGAAGACACCTTCTTCAAGCAGTGGTACAGGAAGAAGTCTGCATCCTTCAAGAAAAACATGATTTTCATGCAGGACAATGCTCCATCACACGCGTCCAAGTACTCCACAGCGTGGCTGGCAAGAAAGGGTATAAAAGAAGAAAAACTAATGACATGGCCACCTTGTTCACCTGATCTGAACCCCATTGAGAACCTGTGGTGCATCATCAAATGTGAGATTTACAAGGAGGGAAAACAGTACACCTCTGAACAGTGTCTGGGAGGCTGTGGTTGCTGCTGCACGCAATGTTGATGGTGAACAGATCAAAACACTGACAGAATCCATGGATGGCAGGCTTTTGAGTGTCCTTGCAAAGAAAGGTGGCTATATTGGTCGCTGATTTGTTTTTGTTTTGTTTTTGAATGTCAGAAATGTATATTTGTGAATGTGGAGATGTTATATTGGTTTCACTGGTAAAAATAAATAATTGAAATGGGTATATATTTGTTTTTTGTTAAGTTGCCTAATAATTATGCACAGTAATAGTCACCTGCACACACAGATATCCCCCTAAAATAGCTAAAACTACAAACAAACTAAAACTACTTCCAAAAACATTCAGCTTTGATATTAATGAGTTTTTTGGGTTCATTGAGAACATGGTTGTTGTTCAATAATAAAATTATTCCTCAAAAATACAACTTGCCTAATAATTCTGCACTCCCTGTATATGTCATATCAAAACAAACCCACACCTGCAGTTGTTTCAGTTTTTCACTGGCGTTTCCTGTCAGCTGGTCAACCTCACTCAGGCGGACATCCATATCAGCCAAACAAACGACAAGTTCCTCCCTTTGTGCTTCAAATCCCTCCCACTCTGAGACAAGGAGCTGAAAGAGAGAGAAAAGAGTCAATTATAAAGAAGAGAAAAGTGAAACCCTCCTCAGAAGGTCTGACTCGCATACCTGCAGTTGACCTGTGATGGACTCCAGTTTGGCGTTCACATCATCCCTCGCCGATGCCAACAGCCGAGTCTGCCCAGGTGCCCTGGAAGAGCTGAGTTAATGTTCCACTCCTCCTGGTCAGGCTCTCCAGCTGGATGAGCCGAGATCTCCCCTCTCGCCGCTGCCTCTGAACACAGAAACACAAATTGCATCTGAAGCAGGAGGTGCAGATTTTTTTGCTATTCTTTTCTAAATGCAGGCTAGATCAAGTGGAGGTATTTGGAAAACTTTTTTGGCCAGTGGACGACTGTTGTCTTGCAGAAAGTCAAATCAAACATATGCGATACACAATCAATTCACAAGAACACATTATAAAAAATAAGTCCAGTTCTTGCCTGATTTCAAGTGAATTCTGCATCAAAACAGGGTGACAGAAGTAAAACGAGAGCACAAAGCTTCACTTTGTACAAGCCTGCTATTACAGTTCTCCTCTATGCAGACGACTTTCCTGTTTTCAAGGCACAACTTGGATCTGCTGTACGAATCTTATGGATACACACTAAATGAAACAATAGTGTGCATGACTCCAGATTCTGATCCCTCATCCTAATATGGTCCCAACATAGCAACAGCAATAAAGAAAGTGTTGAGGCTTCAAAATACAAAGTCCATAAACCAATGGCTGACATGGGTTTTATCATAAGGGTGATAAATATACAGATTTCAGTCTGTCTTAGAGATTTGATGTTCATTTACCTGCAGATGCCCTATACGTGCCTGTTCCATGGTTTTTCACAACGTTTTGCACATCACTATTTAATACAGGAAGTACGTGAACTAAAACAAGTCATCTTTCTTTGTGAGAGGACCATATTAATGAAACAAACCTCAATGACATCATAGGGATCCCTAAAGATGCTCCTGCTGCTTCTCTTCCTCCTCATCCTAAGCTTCCTTCTCCTTGTCCTCGCCTTCCATCCAATTGTAATTCAACCTAATTGTGTTTCTCCCCCTCCTATTCCTCATTTTGTTGGAGCTGTGAACACAATTAATGTGAATCTGGATTAATTTGTGCAAACAAGAAAAATCTACAGCTTTTTGGTTAGAGGTGCTCTTGTGATTTAAGCCGGGTAGAGTAGATTTATGTGTTGATGCTACCTGCTTCAGCTCTGGCTGCTGAGTGATATTTACACCCTGGGTGGATTACAAACTTTAACCATGTGCTGAACTTTGGCCCAGCGTTGATACCTCTTGTTAGTATAACGACCTCTTCTTAGCTTAATGTATGATGGTGGATAAATGAGATATACAAAAAAAATTAACTATATTACAAAAGAACATCTATCTTGGAAACATCAAATGACCGGAGCATAACTTGTCAACTAGTCCGAAACTAAGTTATGCAGGAACAGTCAAAGACACACCTTCTCATGTCACATTTCTATTCATTTGTATATAATTAGATTAGACAATAAAGAGTCATCTAATCTAATTATTCATTCAAAACTCTTATGCATAGCTGTATTTTATACAGCTCATACAGAATTCAAAGTAGAGGTTCATGTGAGTATTTAATGTACGGCTGAGATCTACAGAATTTCAGAGTTTCTAGAGCAGACACAGAGCTCACATCACAACAGGCTTCAGGCGCCATTTTAGTGACTTTAATAATATATTAAATTTTAATTTCGGTCTTGCTGACATTGGGTTATGTACGCAGCACGCAATTGAACCACATATTTTAGAAGCCAAAGGTTCAAATTAGCTGGGAGCAGCTTCACTTAATTATAACAGTGGTTTTGTTAGGAAAACAGTTAGATACTAAATTGCGCTGACCTCAACGGCTAACGTATCTAGCTAATCGCTACTGTTAGCACAACATTAACAGCAAGCTACAATGACGAGTAACAAAAATAAAACAGTAATAAGGTTTTAATGAAAATGTTTTACCTTTTCTAACAGTCCCAGAATCCACAGCTTCAAAGTCCAGCAGGTACTGAAGACTGCTATCCGTTTCGCTGTCACCGTCCATGAGTTTTTTTTCCCGAAAGGTCAAGGCCCGCCGGTCGCACACTCCGTCTGCGCATGCGCATCTCAACGACTGACCCCCTCCGTCCGCTCCCGGGAGGTTATAGTATGACGTGTTCTGACGTCACTCTCTCTCTCCCTGTCATTTATTTGGCTCGAAACACATATTAACAAATTGCTCAGATCATTTACCTAAGCA
The DNA here is from genome assembly GCF_041146795.1 of Maylandia zebra. Lineage (NCBI taxonomy): Eukaryota > Metazoa > Chordata > Actinopteri > Cichliformes > Cichlidae > Maylandia > Maylandia zebra. Next base: position 31,232,357 of record NC_135177.1, read on the forward strand.
GTGCGCTTTGTCAAAACGAAGTCTGTGTCCATTACACTGACATTCTGTTCTGCAATTGTTATTTACTTGTATTTTATAATTTGACTTTACATACTGCTGGGTGGTTTGTAAAGTTTACAATAACTAGTATTATCATTATGCTATATTTTCAAAAATATATAATAATCTCAAAAGTAATGCCTTGGAGTAGAAAATAGTAATGCTTTATTAAAATTTAAAACTAAAGTACAGTATTTGAATGTGTGTATTGTGTCTACTGTTTGCAAATATTTCTAACTTTTATTTGAATATTCAGTTTCCTACCATCTTCTCTTAAAGGGTAATTGCCAGGTATCCGGCCCTCCCCCTTCGCACACACATGCACACAAAGAAAACACACAGTATAATTCACAGCCTCATTATAGTGAATAAATATTTATGCCATTTACACCATCAAACTTAGATTGCTAAAGATGAAGAACCTTTTGTTCTTTAAAGAACCATTTGTTATAGCTGAAGAACCATCCACAAAATAAAAAGGTTCTTTGACGTATGATGGTTTTTTAAAGAACCATGAAGACATCTGAAGAACCATTTAAGAACCATAATTTTTCTGAGTGTGTACTTGTCATACTTTCCGAAAGTGTGCAATTGTGTGGTTCAATTTTTGAGAAAACCTCTGAATAAGTGTTTTTTGTTTACCTTCTGTTTCATATCTTATGCGTTCAACTATTCCTTTCCTGCACTGTGAGGAAAACGGTGTAGCTTTTACTTTCGAAAGAGGAAGAACTGCGAGAGAACATGTGACACTTCGTTCTTAAATAATAGCAACAAGGAAACGCAGTCAGACTGAATTTCCGCGCAGTAAAGATGAGTCCGACTAATCAAGGCAAGTGAAACACTTTCCAGTAATACTTTAACAGCTTTAGTAGAAATATTAATCGCTGGTAAAACAAAAAGGCGGACATCGCCCCATAAAAAGCTTCATAATTTAGTTTACTTTCGTTTTTGTAGCTTTCAAAGACTTTTCTTTGTTCAGGCCGCAGGTGTGTTCAACGATAAAAAATATATTGTAACCTTGTTATAATGTCATGACAGTGAAGTAAAGTGTTTCTATAATGTTTAATAATTGTAAAAATAAAAAAGAAAGAAAGAAAGAAATTGTCCAAACACACTCGGTGTATGTTTAGTATATTCTTATGTAATTACACCATAGAAATGAAGGCTGTGTTGTACAACTACGCTGTAGCATTTGTTTAGTAAAACAATTTAGCTCAGTAGGTAGAGTGGTTGCCCCATGATCGGAAGGTCGGGGGTTCGATTCCCCTTAACAGCTACCCTGAGGTACCCCTGAGCAAGGTACCGTCCCTACACACTGCTCCCCGGGCGCCCAATGGCTGCCCACTGCTTCACTGAGTGAATGGGTTAAATGCAGAGAGCAATTTCCCCACGGGGCTCAATAATGTACACACCTTCTTCTTCTTCTTCTTTAAAAGTAATATAAAACCGGAATTCTTCGTTTTTGTATTTGTATTTATGAAACTGACAACAAAGCGAAGCGGAAAAAAGAGCCAGTCAAAGTCACTTTTGGGTAAAACTCCAAGTACAAACGGAGTAGATGGCTTACTTAAATTGCTTTAAATCGCATACATTAGTATGAGAAGCCTGATGAGTTATAAATTCTCGTTAAAAAATATTATATATATCATATTAAATTAAGGTTATACACTGAGGGTATTGTATGTACCGGTATTGTTTGAAGAGGGTCCTCTTCCCAGTTGAGAACTGTACCAGGTATAAGAGGTGGAGCTTCATATTCATCGCTGTACTTTTTGCGTTTTCATAAGTTTCACTTCAGGTCTTGTGACTGTGGAGTCATTTTGAAAACTTGCACAGCCTTAAATATGTGGATGTGATACTTGAGACTCATCTTAACACAGTGACCCTAAAGACACAGTGATCTGTGCAAAAAGTTGTTTTTTTTAAAAGTGACTTTTGCTATTAGTGATGAGAATTCCGGCTCTTTTTAGAGAACCGGCTCTTTCGGCTCGCCTCACTAAAAAAAAAAAACAACCCGGCTCTTTCAGCTCCCAATCGACTCTTCAGGTTGTTTTGTTGCTTTAATTCATTTATTATCAACAACAATATAAAATCATGCACAAAAGAAATTAGTAATTAAAAAAACAACAACGTTGTTTTATTTATTTATATATTTACATATAAATATAAATGGTGGTCCTTGGAGACAAAGCTTGTACAAACTCAAAAAAGCATGTAAAAACTCTGAAGCATTTACAAACTCCAAAACACATTTCTAGCGTTAACTGAACTTCCAAAACAGAGATATCTAGATCACTTAAATTACACAATTGAAAGCATATGTGTATTGTTTGTGTATTTATACACAAGCACTCATATATAGTCAAATAATTTAAAAAAAATGTTCATTTACCTGTTGCACACCAAATCCAGTCGTTGGTACTTCTTGGCATGTGTAGGTAACAAAAGCTCAACACTGTGCCTAGCATCCTGGAGCACTTCTGTTGTGTTTTGAGTTTGCACGTGTTTTGGGGCCACCGTAAATATACTTTTGTTTATTCACTCCACATAAAATGTAATCAATAAATCATATAATACAAAAGAACAACTATTTACATTTCAACTTTTAACTATTTAAACTTTCAGCTTTAAAGTGAAACAACACAAAACACCGCAAACCACAACACAATTAAATCTAGATTAAAATATGCAAAACAAAAAGATCCACATTCTCTGTCATATAGGTCTGCATGAATAAACTTTCTGAATCCTTTATCATCCACAACTGAAAATTGTGGATGGTTACTATACCTTTCCAGTGTTGGGCAAGTTACTTTGAAAAAGTAATTAATTATAGTTACTAGTTACTTCTTCAAAAAAGTAACTGAGTTAGTAACTGAGTTACAATATTCTCAAAGTAATTAAATACTTGAAAAGTAACTATTGCATTACTTAAAAAAAACAAAAAAACAAAAAAAAAACACATAACCCTCTGGGGTCCAGGGTATAATTGGCCATTTTTTAACTACTTTTGATTTTCCCTCCACATTTCACCTTTAAAAACGATTTACTTTACCTTGTTTGGTATCATCCTTTTCAGCACAACCTCATGTGTCTGAATTTACAGTTATGTTTTCATTTTGACATACTGTATTAACACAATTGATCTAAAATCAGACAAAGAACATAAAATCAGAGAAGAAAAAGTTATATTTTTTAACAATCGCAAACATGTCCCCTTGTGTCATACTGGGACCTTTTTGTGCCACTTTTTTTGTTCGCATGGAAGCCATTTCCACTGTGTTGGGTGTAATATAGCGAAACTTGCCACCTGGTTTCGTTTTTGTAAAAGATTCAAAATTTCAGTCTGATTTTCTTACATCAGTCTAACACGGCTTAGCAGCAAAAATACTCACACTCATCACCCTAGGGACCGTTTTGTGCCCCATTGAAACCCATTATAAATGCTATTTTTCACGGCAAAAAAATTACGGTCAAATCGATCGTGATCGGTTATGTTTCCGTTTCCGTTTGCAGTACTGGCCTTAGAGTTGTAATTTTTTTATTTGTCCACCGGGTGGCGCCCTTGCTCCACATTTGACCCCGGGCTGGAAAACAGCGGGCTGCTTAGACAGACCTGCGGAAAATGAAGCCTCATTTCCGGCGTGCAGCAGCGGCTTCGCCCGCTGATCGGGCGGGACCATTTTCGGTCCCTAGGGTGATGAGAGGGTGCATTTTTTTTTTAAATCAACAGGAAATGACGTATTTGTTGTGACGTGGTACCGGACGTGTGCGCTGGAAAAAGGAGTCCGACGCAACATGCCCCGGTCATCGTCGCGAGTTACCCCGGCCTAGAGGAGGAGCATTTGCCGCCCGGAGACCATTTTCTGGTCCTGAAAAAAAAAATAAAAGGCGATCGAAATGAAGGTTGGTGCCAATCTTTAGTCCATCTAAAGGCCTAATTATAATAACAATCAAATATTACTTCAAATGTTGTTTTTTTTTAATATTTCGTTTTGTTTTGGGGGGCTAAAAAAAACGGTGCGCTCATGTAATTAAACTGCGATTAAAAGGGTTAAAACCCCCGAAATATAATTAAAACTTTACATGAGTATTTCAGGGAGAAGTAGTTTTAAAAGACTGGCTAATTTAAAGTGGAAAAAAATATGAATATATAATCTTTTTATAGCATTTTTCGGGCGTGGCAGAAAACGGTCCCCAGGGTGTTCAACGTAAGTTTTTTAAAGTATGACACAAGGGTTTTCATGAATCATATTTCATAACTTTAAATGGAAATATAAATTGTCAATTTTAAAATCCTATGCACAAGTTTTGCAAACAACAAAGTTATTTGCATCCATTTACCTTTTACATTGATTTTTTTAAATAACCATTTCAAACTATTTACAGAACAATCAGCTGTTCTGCATTCAATAAGATGCCACACAAATTATTTGTGCCATTTCAAAAAAAAAACAGTCGCCTCATTGTTCTGACACACAACACAAAACTATCCACAACACTACACACTAACTACACCAGACAACACATTAACTACACACCCCAAACACGCTAAACGTCACTAATCTCTCACATCTCAAAACTCCCTCTCTCTCTCTCTCTCTCTCTCTATCTATCTCTCTCTCTCCGCGTCACTCCTAAAACTTCCCCTATTTTTTGTTTTGTTTTTTTATTTTTTGCTCATAAGCAGAGCGTGCTTGCTAGCGCTGTCCTTAGACAGTAAACGTGACGAAACTATTGAGGAAAAAACACACGTATATATTGTTTATCATGACTCTGGTTTTACATGGCCTATCAACACAATTTAAAAACTGGTATATATCACCTTGTTGCTTTGTCTTTAAGTGGCCGTGTGATTGGCTTACCACGACTACTTTATTCTTCCTCAGTCAAACAGCAGCACTCATGCCATTGTTTTGCCCCCTTAGCTCCAGGTGTTGTGCTAGACAGTGATCATGATTACCGTCCGCAGGAGCATCGCCCAGATTACTTACAGCTGCTTCCGTGCAACTGATATAAGATGCGTTAAGCTGAACACAGCTTCAACCGTCTGTTTGTTGAAAAATAGTAACGGACCGCATTTTCTTGTTAGTAACTGTAACGGCGTTGTAACGATAGGAACAGTAATTAGTTAGATTACTCGTTACTGAAAAAAGTAACGCCGTTACTTGTAGCGCCGTTATTCCCATCACTGTACCTTTCTGATGTGACGTTGTTGTCCTTGGCTCTCTTGCCCTCCCGCTCTGTTCCTGTGCTACTGCGAGTTTAACTACCGCCCCTCCCCCCTCTGCTCAGCGCAAGCACAAGGCTCGCATGCGGAGTGAAGCGGAAAAACAGTGCGAGAGAAAGGGTGAGAGAAAGAAAAGAAAAACACGCCTTGCCTCGTTCACTTCAAAGAGTCGGCTCAAAGAGCAATTTCGTTCGCGAATGACACATCACTATTTGCTATGTAGATGAGGCCAATGAGCCACCTTGGTATAAAACCCCTGAAGACAACATCAGCACCAATTACAGCCTGGTAACATGCTTGAACTCTGAGTTCAAACAGCAGTTTTCAGTGGAATCACTTTAATGTCTACAGTTTTGTATATTTCATCTTAGTCATTGTAAGAAAACTTTCCAAACACTCTCCCTTTTTGTATTTTGAGACCTTTTTGTTGATTCTAGTACATGCTGATATGTTTATGCCCTGTTTCTGAGACGCAGAGGTGACCTAGATCAGTTTGGTTTAGATTTATTGCCAGCAATCTGATAACAAGTGACGTAAACCAATATTTACAAGTGTGTTTTGTCCCCATTCTGAGAATTAGAGACAGTAAAATTGTGAAAAAAATGCCTTTTCATTTGGGAAAAATAACCATGGATGTATCTAGAAAAATAATTGTGGCCTCTTTTGACCCTTTAGAGTTACTAAACGCCTATCTCCATCTTTTTGTTGTTTTCTTTTTGTTAGTATGTAAAACAGCACTGAAAATATTTTGGCCTGTGTCGTGCCAGAGTCTCTATGTGTGGTTTTTATGAAACTAAGGTCTGTTTCTGACTGGAAACCAGAACTTTCTGCCAGGCAGGTTGTTTTCTCAGTGTGTTAGTGAGCATCAGTCTCATCAAAGGTCAGGTGACATCCTGTCTTCTCGTGTCATCGTCTATGTTTGTGTGTTTGCAGGCCTGCTGTTGCTGCTCATCTCCCTGTGTGCCGGGGCAGCAGCCATGTTTGAATCCACACTGGACGCACACTGGGAGCTGTGGAAGAAGACACATGGGAAGAGCTACAAAAAAGATGTATGTGACAAAAAGTAGTAGTAATAAATATTTTTTTGTGTTATATATGTACAAACTCTGCACAAGGCTTATAATTAACTTATACGGCATTTTCACCTCATCTGCTCTTTCTTTATGTGAGGTGGAGGATGCTCACCGCCGCAAGCTGTGGGAGAATAACCTGAAGATGATTACCGTGCACAACCTGGAGGCCTCAATGGGACTTCACACCTATGAACTGGGCATGAATCACATGGGAGACCTGGTGAGACACTCTCTTGCTTCATTAATGCTTTTGACTTATGATATTTTTTATTCATTAATGGTGATTGTATTAATGATGTTGAAAAGGTCAACAGAATTAAAGCTGATCTGTCTTAAAGAGTAGCTATGAATAGATAACAGATTACTGGCACTTCATGTTTCTGGTTTCCCTATTTTTGTTTTCTGAGTTCCCCTTTCTCTGTCTTTATGTTCCGTGTCAGTTTTCATGTTTCAGTGTCTTCATATTTTGTATTTAGTGTCTTTTGGGTGCTTTATCAATTAATGCAGGCTAGATACCTCTAACAAAAACAAATACAAGTCAAGCAGGCTAATATTAAACATATGTTGGGGCACACATGTATAGTTTCACATTGCTAATTTTATCTCAGGTCTCTTAATTTATTCAGTTAGCATTCATAACATTTCAATATGCTGTGGTAACACTTAAACTGAGTTAAAAAAAAACTATCAAATATTCAAAAAATAAATTATGGTACCTTTGCTTTGACTTTCTGCAGAATGTAAATTAGCAACATTAACTGGTAAAGCACCAAGCTTTACCTTTAACCCTTTGGCTCTTCTAACCTTTCTTTCCTGATTAGCTGCAGAGTTTTGGTTCTGGCCTTTGAGACTTGACTGGAGTAATGAGGTGATTTCTCCTCTTAGCTCAAATAATCATCAGGCTGACTAGGATCTATTCTCCAGTCAAGACCCTACAGTATATTCCTGAGCTAACTTAATGAATAACCAAAGCACTCAGACTGCATACTGGAATCTCAACCGTTGTCTGGTCAGTGACCTGCTTCACCTTAGTCTTTGTTGGAGAATGTTTTTGAGCATTCAGACAGAACTGAGTCCATTCTGTTTATTTATTGACTTCATCTATACCAAAAGAAACAAATGTGATTCCTGAGAGGAATCAGATTTGAAAAGGACAGACACAGATTACTGTATATAAAGTGGACAGTGAAACATGTTTACCTTTTTTAACACATTGGTTTTATTTTGCATACTGTCAAGAGTGTTATCAGGGCATTTTTTTAATATGTGCTCATGAAAATCTGAAATGGTAGTTATTTGTTTACATATGATCTCGTGCAACAGCAGGAGCAGCAAACTGAAACTGTTCTCTTTTTTGACTGCTCTCTCCATTCAATCAATATTAAAAAGGCTCTTATTGTCCTGGAGAGGTTATCCGCAATCAACAAATAATTGGTTTGAGGGAAAAAAATATTTTAAAATGTTCCCAGTCTTTGGGAACATATAAAATGATTGTAGCAAAAATCAACAAAAACTTAAATAATAATATAGCATTTTCATGAATTAAAAATGTCAAGTGTTTTTTATTATTTAATTGAAAGCGACATCAAAAAACTGTCAAAATAGTCCTACATCCATTAAATGAACTGGAATTTCCGCATTCAGACAGAAAAGGCTGATTGTAACAGATATTTGTGTCTCATTCCATAATTTGTGTTCTTCCTCATAGACAGAAGAAGAGATCCTGCAGTCTTTTGCAACTCTGAAACCTCCCACTGGCATCCAGAGGGCGCCATCTCCCTTTGCAGGGGCATCAGGTTCTGGCATACCAGACACTGTGGACTGGAGAGAGAAGGGTTATGTCACCAGTGTCAAGATGCAGGTAAAAAAAAAGAGGTCATTTATATCAGGGTTTGTGTATTAGTGCTGCTGAGAAGAATCAGTTCATGTTTGCACGAGAAGAATTTCACCATATCCACTTTTACTACTACGAAGAAGATGACTGCCTCTCGTTTACTGAACCCTGAAAGTTCTCTGGGGTTTTTTTGTTTGTTATTTTTTTTATGTTTTTTCATAGTTTTACATCCCAAAAAAGGTGTAACACTGTTGAAAAAAAACAAAAACAGAACGCAATAATTTGCAAATCTCATAAACCTGTACTGTATTCACACTAGAACATAGCAATCATCACTGTTTTAAAGCAGTGCATATTTATTTATTTATATTTTTGCATTTTTTATATGATATGATAAGATTATAAAATAAATCATGTATGTTAGAAAACAGGATATTGAGATGTTCAAAGTCTTTACAATTTTATGTTGAGGAACATTCTTCTAAAAATATTTCACAGTTCATATAAGCAGTTTTTGGTGAAAAAAATTGGTGAACCCCTGACAGTCTTTACTTCTGACAAACTCTGCCTCTCTAAGATGTTTTTAATGCCCAATCATGTTACTGACCTGTTGCCAGTAACCTTATTATTTGAAAAGTATTCTTCCAGCTGTTTCTTTGTAGCCTTCCCAGCCTTTGGTTGTCAGTGGCCTAAATTTTTTGAGACAACGTTTGCTAACATGAAATGTAGAATGAGCTAATATCTGACATGAAATAGTATGAAATAGTTTTTATGTTCTACTATAAATGAAATATTGGATTTGAAAATCATTGCATTCTGTTTGTATTTACATTTTACACAGCGGTCCAATATTTTTGGAATTGGAGTTATAAAAAGTGCTTCTATGCTCTTAAAGTGGACATTTAGAGGAAGACTTAAGAATATGAGCATGACATTTAATTTTTTTTTTATTCAGGGTGCTTGTGGAGCTTGCTGGGCCTTCAGTGTTGCAGGGGCCCTGGAAGGTCAGTTAGCCAAGACAACAGGAAAGCTGGTGGATCTCAGTCCCCAAAACCTGGTGGATTGTTCTGGCAAATATGGTAACGAAGGCTGCAACGGAGGCTACATAGACCGAGCTTTCCAATATGTCATCGACAACCACGGAATTGACTCTGATGCTTCATACCCATATACAGGACATGTAAGTAAACATACATGCATGTGTGACCTCATGTGCACACTTCTGTGCTAAAAGAACATTCAGCACTTATTTAAGTGATAATTCCAAGGCAAAAACAAAATCTCAGTTAAAATAGTAATTCATCACAATCCCTGTCACCCTCCTTTCATTAATCAGCCATCTCCAGGTTAGTAGGGACAAATATAATTAATACAAATATTAAACATATGAGAAGCAAGTACCCCTAAGAAAGGTACTTTCCTCAGCATCTCTACACACCGCTCCCCGGACACTGTATTGGTGGTTGCTTCACTGAGTGAATGATTAAATGCAGTGGACTAATTTCCAATGGGATTAATAAAGTGTATCTCCTTCTTCGTTAAGAGAAGGTCAAATATCAAAATTCATTATTTACAACAAAAATGGAGTAGACAGTAGCAAAGTTATTTTTTGCTCATAAAGATAAACATAAACTAGGATTATATTATGATTATATAAAGAAAAACATGTCTTAGTTTAAAATGTGTGTAGAAATAAAAACAATTTGTAACTTTTAATTAAGAAATGTTATGTTTTTAATAAAATCCTAATATAATCCTAGTTTATACCGTCTTTATATTATATTCAATTAATAACAGAGTTTAAATAATTTGAAATCAGTATATTCTGTTCCAACAAGCCAACTTTTACAAAACTTTTACAAAAATTTAAACATAGGACTCTAACACAAGCTTTACAAAACCCTGTATGAGACACCTAGGTGGGTGTATAAACACCAGCAAGAAGTTGAGTCCGATCCTTCAGGCTGTAGACAGCAACACTCACACTTGTCTGTGGTCAGCTGTTAACGTCTCTTTGGAGCAACAATAAATTAATCGGAGCGGACAACATGTTTGTCCTCCAGGCTTTATGTAGTTCGCTGTTGTTTGTGTGGAGGAGGCCAGTTCTGAGACGATTCAACAGACTGTTCCAGCCTCACGGGGGTGGCAATGTTTTTAATTTAGCCAAAAGAAAATTAAAAAAAAAAACGAAAAAACAAAAACAAAACAAGAACTTTGTAATGTGAAATACTCAGTGACTATCCTTACCAAAAAAATCAAGCATGGAAATTATGACAATATCTATGTAGTTTGCAACAGTCTTTAGGTTTATTTTTGTCCTGAAGTGCAAATTATGACACCACTGACTTATTCCTTTGAGAAGTGAGATGCAGTCCAATCAATGGAGAGCCTACAAGACTAAAGGAGTGATTTTAACTGAGTTCAAAAACCTAGTTAATGAATATATTTTCAATTTGTTGGTGCCCCTCCCAATTCTCCAATTCTGCCTTATTAGGGCAGCCCTGTATGTTGTAAAACAAGAATATTTTTAGATTTTTTTTAATGTGTATGAAGTTCTTTCCTGACTGCATCAGATCCTTTAACATTTTTTTCTTTAACTTCAGGATGATCAGTGCCACTACAACCCAGCAACCCGTGCTGCCAACTGCTCCAGTTACCAGTGTCTGCCTGAAGGGGACGAGAACGCTCTGAAGCAGGGTCTTGCTACCATTGGACCCATTTCAGTGGGAATTGATGCTAGGCGGCCCACGTTTATTTTATATAGGAGTGGTAAGATACACCTCATCAGATGCAAAGTAAATGGAAAAACAGTTTTAAAATGTTTGGCGGATGAAGGAGGTTTTTTTTTTGTTTTTTAGAAGACAAATTTGAGTTCAGTTTTCCTGGAAATTATTATTTATGGCTGCTTAGAAATTTTTAATCAGATTGATCATTTCTTCTTATAATTTCAGGAGTGTATAATGACCCATCATGCACTCAGAATGTGAATCACGCTGTGTTAGCTGTGGGCTACGGCACTCTGAATGGACAAGACTACTGGCTCATAAAGAACAGGTGAGACATTTTCACTGATTTCTCTTGAATCTGGCTTTTATATACAAAGTGATTTCATGGACAGGGCCTTTATTGTCTTCCACCATCTGTTCACTAATGTGGTGCATACTGGAGGACTCTAGAAGACAAATAAGAAGTGAAAGAGAGAAGTCAGGCTTTTTAAAAAAGTACATATCATCAACACGCAAAAACTGACCTGGCCTGGGAATACCAAGGTTTTCCCAGGCCAGCCGAGAGATATAATCTCTCCAGAGTGTCCTGGGTCTGCCCCAGGGCCTCCTCCCAGTGGGACATGCCCCGAACACCTCACCCAGGGGGGCACCCAGGTAGCGTCCTTGTCAGATGCCCGAACCACCTCGACTGGCTCCTTTTGTTGTGGAGGAGCAGCGGCTCTACTCTGAGCCCCTCCCGGATGGCTGAACTTCTCATCCTATAAGAGGGAGGCTAGCCACCCTTCGGAGGAAGCCCATTTCTGCCTCTTTTATCTCGTTCTTTCGGTCACTGCCCACATCTAGTGACCATAGGTGAGGGTAGGGACGTAGACTGACCAGCAAATTGAGAGCTTTGCTTTTACACTCAGCTCTCTCTTTACCACAACAGACCGATACAGCGTCCGCATCACTCAGCCGCAGCACCAATCCATCTGTCGATCTCCCACTCCCTTTTCCCATCAGTCGTGAACAAGTACTTGAACTCCTCCACTTGGGGCAAGAACTTGTCCCTGACCCGGAGTGGGCACTCCACCCCTTTCCTGGCTGAGGACCATTGCCTCAGATTTGGAGGTGCTGATTCTCATTCCCAAAGCTTCACACTCAGCTGCGAACCATTCCAAGGCGAGCTGGAGGCCATCACCCGATGAAGCCAACAGAACCACATCATCTGCGAAAAGCAGAGATGACATTCTGAGACCACCCAAGTGAAAGCCCTCTGCCACTTGGGTACGCCTAGGAATTCTGTCCATAAAAATTATGAAAAGAATAGGTGACTAAGGGCTGCCCTGGCAAAGCCCATCACCCACCAGGAACAAGTCCAACTTATTGGACTTTGCAGACCAAGAGCTGGTCAAGTGTTCCACGACCAGGACAAAAAAATGCATTGTTCCTCCTGTATCTGAGGTTCGACTAATGGACACATCCATTCATATGACATCCCTGTCCTTTGTTAATACTTAAACATAAACTATACTGAGTTAGATGTAAAAGTAGGAAGAAAGACAGTTTTGTTAATGTTTATTCAAAGATGAAAAAACAAATGTACCAGCTGCTGAAGTCATTTCATTTTTAGAATTCATATGAACAAGCATTTAATCATCCACTGGACCTGGTTTTATCTTCTTTTGTTTTCTTTTTTAATAAAAACGTCAAAAAAACAAGATAAGAATGATTTAATACATCAATAACAAAATGTGAAGTTTTAAAACATTTAATTACATTTATCTGATAATTCATTATTTTGTACTCTCCAGCTGGGGAACTTCCTTCGGAGATCAGGGATACATCCGGATGGCACGCAACCAGAATGATCAGTGTGGCATTGCTCTGGATGCCTGCTACCCCGTCATGTAACTGCAGAGGGAACTGAAATGAATCTCTTGCAAAATGAATATAAATGAATATATCATTTATGACTTTTTTTATTAAGTCTTCAAAAACTACAGCTTCAAACTAACACTTTTTGGTGCTTCTCTTGAAAAATTATATCTTGAGGAGGAATCATTATCACTGACTTTATTTGGCGTGTGACATTGTGGAAATGCTAATGTGTGTATCTCTGTGTGTGAGTACACACATTTTTGGTATACCCGCTTATCAAAGTTCAAACTACTTTTCTCCTTGAAAGGTAAGGTTCAGCAATTGCTTTAAAAGATTTGATTTTTCACAAGTTAAAGAAAAATATTTATCCCCCAATGTTTACTTTGGTTAGCATTAACTACTAAATCAGGGGGTTACCAGAAGTATAGACATTTGTTCAAGGTTACAAGGTTTAATTAAAAATCTTTCTATATCTGTGGTAAAAAGTTGTGAATGTACTGGATGTTTAGCGCTGGACTACTGTATATTTTATGACATGAGTGAGATTAAGATTAAATTCACAACACAAGATGTACTGCTGCTTTGTTGTTGACACTTATATTATGTAATCAGACTCAATGTAAAAATAAAACATTTTCCAAAAATCTGGTTCCTTATTCACAAAATAATGAACACGGAATTATAATATTTAACTTTAAGGGTGTCATGGTGCTGTGTCTGTTACTGCGTTTATGTCTTTGGACTTTTGGTCTTGTTTTCTTACGATGGTAGCGGTTTATGTTTCTTAGCCCTTTTCTGGTATTACTTAGTTTCCTGGTTTAATCATTTAGATTTCTGGTTCTTAATTACTTTTAGTTAGTTCTGTTTCGTTCCCTCTCTTTTGCCTTTGTGTATCTTTATTGTGTGAGTTTGTCCCTTTGTCCCTCGTCAGATCCTCGTCATGTTCATCATCCGTCATGTTTCAAGTCTCAGGTTTTCTTGTTCCAGGTACCTTGTGTTTAGTTTTTGTTGATTTAATCTTAGTCTCCCTTTTGCTTTGGTTGTATTTTGTGCAGTCAAAAATAAAAAGCTCACTTTCATTTTTGACTGCAGTCCTCCTTACTCTGCAATTGGGTCCACACTCCCCACACAGTCTGCCATCACAGACCTGACAAAAGGGGGATATGTATTTATGTAAACATGCCTGGGATGTTGAGGGTTTTAACTGGTTGAGTACTAAAATGTGCATGTTATACAGCATTTTCGTTAAACAAAAAGGACGTTTAAAAGGAAGCCTTGGTTTCGTAAGTGTGTTTTCTTGTTTTTGGACAAAATAAAAAATAAATCAGATTTCAGAGCAGCTATTGGTGTTGGCCTTTAAAACCCACATATCTTTCCTGCTAACATCTTGAACAAGGTCAGAATAAAGTCAACAGACTGCAGTGTTGGGTTACAAATGAGTCATTTTTATTTTTTTTAGTGCAACATCACAACAAACAATTTTCACATGAGGTATTCAAAGGGATTTTCTTTAGTTGTTGATACAAAATGTCCCACCATGATTGACGTTTAAAGTTTTGTATATCTTTTTTTAAAGCCTTTGGTTGGTTAGCCACATTCATTAGTAAGTCTAACACATGGACAAGAATGGCACAATAAAGCATGGTGGGTCGAGTCCAAGCTGGGGAAAGTCAGACTCAGTCAGATATTTCCCTCAGCTCTTTCCCGTTTAAAGCTTTTTGTATGGATCTTATTAATTCCTACTTACAACAGTGGGATTGAACAGTATTTCAACTACACTAAACATTTTGAAAAAAAAACAGGTGGGAGGGGTGGCTTACAAATGTGGAAAAATAGCTTCTGTCTCCTCTGATCTTTTTTTTATGTTAGGATGAGTGCTTGATTTGGGTTTTTTTTTTCTATTACAGCAATTCGCATAATTCTAGCTTTTGGAAAACAAGGAACAGGCAACGTTGATTACAGCAAGATCCTCCTTGCTTGGATTGTCACCTCCTTCTTTTTTGGTCTTGAGAATGATTTTATTTATATACAGAACATGGATCAATGGGACACTAGCATACTCGACTTGAGCTTTGGCTGGACAGGGGGTTCCTTCAGCCCCTTCACAGATTGATTCCAGCACATTTGGTTTGAAGAAGTAAAAGGCATGAAGAAGAAGAGACGGATGAACAGACAAGATAGATAGACAGACACCCTGACAGAATGGATTCTTTGGTTAAGGAACATTTTTGCCACACAACATCTCACACAGTTGAGGTAGATGGGTAAAGTCTTCATGTACGCACACGGGAGAAGACAGGGACAGAGGGGGAGACACTGGGGTCAAAAGACTTTCATCTGAAGACACTGCTTCATGTCAGTTTCTCAGTTCCAGCTCAACATAATACTGATTTATGCAACATAAATAACCAGCACACGGAACCCCACTGGTGCTTTTTTGAATCCTCTGAGTGCTACGGTAGCTCTGATGAGGAACTGCTAAAACTACCTACATTACATAATGATTCAGCAGTTACTCATTGATCTTTGGTTGTTTTTTCGTTCAAACGTTATCAAAAACAGTACTTTTTTGGTCTTTTTAAATTTTTTATTCTGAAAGTATATGTCAGCTTTCAGTTCTGCTATTTCATTATTAACGCGCTCCTAAGAATTGCTCTGCAATGGCCTCGGCTGCCAGGCTTGTCTCAGGGTCAAGTTTCTAGAAAAGTCACTAGGGGGTGCCGCAGGCTAAAATGGCAATGCGGATCACCTGCAGCAGCCAACTGGATTCACTCCTCCCTCCCGCCTACCCTCTGTACAGAAAGGGAAGAGCTTCCCTGCTTGACACGGAGCAGAGGGTGGCTCAATACAAAAAGCACTGTCTCCATTTTAGACTCGCAGTCAGAGAGACAAAGAAAAACCTGAAAGGTGTCACCTCAGCTTTGATACAATGACAGCAGTGGGCAGAGATCAGCAGAAGAGCCTTCAAGCTCTTTTATTTTTAATTTTTTCACCGCTGTACAGACACAGCCACACAACCCCACTGCCACCCCCCGTAGCTCTCAGCATGCTTACAATTGTTACTCATTAAAGTTTAATTCAGCTCTATGCCCCACTACTCCAACACCTCCTGTTCCTCAAACAACCCCCCCTCCTACTTCTCCGCACACACTGCTACCACCATCCTCATTCTGGACGATTCAGCCTCCTCTCTGATCTCCCCCCACCCCTTTTTGAATGCCCCCTAAAGCCCACAGGTCTGGCCAAGAGCAGACCCCAGACCAGATACCCAGAGAGGAGACGGGATGAAAAAAGCCTCCCCTTTGAAGTCCACGAAAAAGTCGATGGCCTCTTTCATGACCACCCGTCTTTCAAGTGCACGCTGTGAAGGGGGCCCCGGCAATCCGCCTCTTACAACGTTAAAGACAGAGAAAGGGAGAGAAAATGAGACAGGGAAAGAGTCAATGTTGAAAACGGCAAATCTAGCTTTGCCACACTTGGGCAGCATTTAGTCGAGAGTGAGAAAATTAAATCTTAGGTGACTTCTCCTGATTTCAGCACCCACTACTCAGAATGGAAAATCCAGGTAAGGAAGGAGGACCTAGAACAAATGCCAAAACTCCAAATGATTTGGAAAGATCCATGAAGCTCTTACAGGGTCAGGGACAAGCCCCACAAGCCTTACAACAAAATCTAAGACTTCTCAAACACTGAACTTTGGATGGCAGAGGGCATAGGTCATAAAACTAAAGAATCTTACAAAAGAAATTAAAGATTCCCAGAAAACGAGAATGGGAAAAACCTTCAAAAGACCTTAAAAACCACGGGTACATAAATCCAATTCCCCGGAAGATGAGGAACACCCTTTAAGAATCACATTGGACAGCAAACAAACCCAGAAAAAAACTCCAGTATCTCAATTCAAGTTGAGGAAAACACGGGAGGAGTCAGGAGTGAACCCTACTAAACGTCTTGGAACTGAGACAACTAGCAGAAGCCTTTGCGTGTGGTGGACGGTGAGATCACACTGAGAAGGACATAGACAGTAGTGTCTGCACTGCACTGGGGAAGGGGTTAGGTGAGGGAGATTGGGCGGGGTGGGGGGTCATAACCATGCATTTCCCCAGGCAGATGCACAGTACGCATGTTTGCGCGTGACCCCGAAGGACTTACGCAACATTAGACAGTGCTTTAAGTGGGTCCCCAGACACATTACGCACTCTGCCAGATGGCATTGGTCTGAACACAACTTTACAAGCAACTTGTGAGCCTATGGGATGCCACATCATCTTTGTTATTATTGTTATTGTCATTATTGGTAGTATTATTAATTATAAATATTATCACAACATTCAAACAAGCTTTGGCCTTGGCGTTAAGAGCTGACAGCAGAGACATTTGCAAGAGTAAAGAATTCCCCATAATTCTACAACAAAACAAAGAAAACAAAAAGGGCCAGGCCTTAAAGATAGAGAGATACTTAACATCACTGGGTGGGTCGGGCTGGATCCGGGTGGATCGGGTACTGGGTTTAGGGATTCAGGCCGTACATTCAGGGAGGCAATGTTAATCTTTGGTATTACGATGGGATTCTACAGCTAAAAGTGCCCATCACAAAAAGTTTTCAGTTTCACACAGACATACAGAGCATTGTTAAATAAATACTTACAGTATATAGATAGCATAAATAAATAAATAACCAAATAAATAAAGGAAAGAAAAAGGGAAACCAATAAATACACAAATGCAGTAATAAATATGTTGATCAGATCATTAATTGCATTTGAAAAGTTCTTGGTTTGATTCATCTATTGGCTATAAGGAGGCATGGTTAAAGCCATTCCTTTGTGGACCAAAAAAATGACCTTGTACGTCAGCAGGGCTGAAACAAACTGCCCCACACTTCCAACGTGTTACTATAAATAGAGCGATGTGCTTGAAATCTGTACAAAAACATTGGAAAGAATCACATTCCTCCATTTTCTAGACATCTGTAAAAAAAAGATTTTGTAATGGAGGAGTATACAGTTGTTTGGAAATGAGTGGAAAAAATACTACAATGTCACTATACATTGTGTCAGGTGTACCTCTTCTCCAGAGAGCCTTTGTGTTCAAATTGTTTTTGTTTTCGTTTTTTTTGTGTGTGTGTTTTGGTTTTTTTCTTTTTGATTTGGAGTCCAAAAAAATGGCTGTGGAGCTTTAATTTGGAAGCTCAGTGAGAGTCTTAAAGCTAGACGGTTGCACCAACAAGTCTGTTTCTGTGTCCTACTTGTGTTTATCGATTCTGTCCTGGCATACGGTGAGATGTGCCGCGATTCCCCCTTGAAAACTCTGATTCATTCGAGGTGGGACCGTCTTGACACAATACAGAAGAGGCTCCTGTTGATGGGAAATGATTGACAATTGGGAGTCACAGGCGCTACAGAACCCTCCTGATTATTCCAGGCTCCAAGCTTGGAACAACGCCATACAGTCCTGGGAACCATTACCATGGAAACACATGCTAAGAAAAGGGCATTCAGTTCTCCAAGAAAAAAAAAAGAGGACTTAAAAAAAATGCCTCTTCTTCCTCTTTCACCTTGATTCTGGAGGAATAAAGGGACTACAATAACATCGGGGAAGGATTAATGTCTTCGGATGATGGCGATCACTTGATTAGGAAGTTACACAATGAAGCTCTCCAGATGTGAGCAAACGACACCTCTTGATTCTTCACGTTTGGAGAGATGAGAAAAGATTTGAAGGTACACCAAAATATGCTTACTCCTGATTTGCAATACCCTCATTATCTCTAATCTACATAATCAAAATAATGCAATGAGATGGTGTCTATGTAAGGGTGTGACTCTTCTTTGAGTCAAATCATCTTTGCACCCTTGACTATACAGGCAAGACCTCACGTCTTGCAATCATATCACTAAGCATTGCCCCTTCCTTTTCAAGGGAGCAATTAACTTTGGTTTGGGAAAAATGCTTCATCTTCATAAACTCATCTATAATAGCTGGCTCCATCTCTCCTTCTGATAACGAGGAGGACATTTATTACGGCTGATCTCTGCCTAGACCAGTCTATGTGCCCCCTTGCTCCCTCAGCGCCCTCCTCACCGCACCTCCGCGACGGTCTAGCATCACGCCGTGCTGCAGGACACTGCGGAGGAGGAAATGCTGGAGCCCGAGGAACCGGTGGAAGAAGGACGGCCCTCGTCTGCCCACTTGTTGAGGTTGCGTCGGCGGGCATTCATGAAGAAATTGCTGACAGTTGAGAGCTCCAGGCCCAGCTGCTGGGCAATGGTGACCTGGAGCTCTTTGGTTGGGCGGTGGTTCTCCCTGAAGATGGCCAGAAGCGTACGCCGCTGCAGGTCTGTGAACACCAGCCTGGTGCGCTTCGGGCCCTGGTTGCGCTCCAGCTTGTTCTGCTCCTGTTCCTTACGCTTGCAGGCTGCAGGCAGATGGATAAAAGATAAATTAAAAAAAGGAAAGGGGAAGCAGGTTAGCTAACAGACTGGCTGGCTAACTAGGACAAATGGATTAAGCTGTGGGAAAGTGGATTTGTTGAAAGAAAACAGATTAGCTAAGCAACTTTGATTAGTTAAAAGAGATGAATCAGCAACTTGTTTCACTGTGCAGTAAAGGAATCAAGATGTTCAACCTATCACATCTTATTACCAGTGAGCTGCTCTAAGCTGCTAGGGAGAAAAAAACATATAACTACATCCAGACCAAAGTCCTGAAGTCTTCCATGATGTTTTTCATTATTCCCTTTAATTACATTTTGGAAAATGGTCTAATTTTTTACATAGATATGGCCTGGAGACAAACTAAATCTGGTGTTGCACTGATAATGGCAATATCTTCCAAACAAAAATTGAATTCAAACACAAAAACAGATGTATATCAAATTTCTCCCCTTAAAAATTTGAAATATAACCTTTCATCACATCAAATGTCACGTTTTGTCCCTCTTAGACTCTCCCTTATTTAACATCCGTATATTTCTGCATCTTTAGTCCTCAGAAGATAAAAAGCTTTAGCAGCATTTGTCCAGTATCAAAGTTATCCAAATCCAATCTACAGTAACAGTTAAGTCTTCTGGTGATTCTTTTTTAAATCTAAGTCTTGCGTACAACAACCACAAAATAAAATCCCGGGGTCTGGGTTAAACACCACTCTAGCTGCGGCAGCCCGCCCAATTATATAATCGATATTTTCTCGCGAAAAAGTCTGAAATTTATTTTGAAGGGAAAAAAAAGAGTGCAAAGAACAGTTTTGTTTAGTGAGAGAGAAAAATAGCCTGATGCGTGTGGGCTGAGCTCAGATCCATTTTGAGAATCAGACGAGCATTTTGAATTCAGGCTGCATGTTCCTCTGCATATCCATCGCTGAACCTTTCACCTCTAACACGCTGTAATTCTGTATTTACAGGAAACACAACACCAACCTCTGCCTTTGTGTACCGAGCCAACTTCTCCTCCCTTCCCTCCCACCCTCCATCCCGCTCTTTTTCTCTAACCATCTCCCTCCACTTCCACTCTTTCCTTTCCCTTAGTGGACACTTCAACATCATTAGTTTCTCATAAAAGTCATTTACATGTGGCGGCAGTGAGTGAGTAATAATCACTTTAGGGGGAACTAATTTATTTTCTATTAAAGGCAGGTTACGTCAGGGGTGAGTGAAACAAGCAGAGTCGGCATTGCCCAGGGCATTTAGAAGCCTTAAGTGGGCTAAAACATATTTGGGAGAGTCGTGCAATTACCTAAATGCACACTTTTAAGAGGTTTCAATCAGCACTGTGCGGTTGCTGGGCGACTATTTTGCTGATGGTATCAAATGCATTTCTAAGTGTAAGCACACTGGTGTACGTGCACAAAAAACACAAAGACACAAATACACACACACAAATGAGCAAGGACAGATGGATTAGTGCCTATATAGAGAGTGGGTTTTTTTTCAGGGGGGGTATAAAATATGAATTCTTCTAATAGGTATGATATTAGATATGCATGTTATTTGGCATGTTGTGTCAGAAGCTTTCTCGATCTCAGAAAGATAAGATGCTGGGGTTACACATGCTCTTTGGGCTTTTTGAGCATTTAGCCAACCAAAACAGCCCTCAGTGTAACAAACGTGTCATTTTTATTGCAAGAAAAGAGAAACTCTTTCTTTCTTTTCGAGATTTAACACACACCATTTTTCAAGCAAGAGAGGAATAAGCTGTATTCGTGTTGAAGCTGGTTGAAATAATCCTGCTGCACAGGCAGATTTTTTTTTAACTTATATTAAGAAAACACAGAGAAATATGTATGGAGTTCTATTATTGACAAAAAAAATATGTGATTATATGGAGATTTCAGCTCGCAATAACCTTGAGATCCAATATTTCAAACCCTAACACACGGAGAAACACAACCCAACTCACGCTGCAAACATACATTATATAAAACACAGATGTTGCCTTTTGCTCTCACAACAGCACTGACGCGTCCAATTGATTGGCTCACAGTTTCCCATTGAGAAACATCTCACATACTGAGGGGTGCTGCTGATGTTAACTGTATGACTGTCTTTTCACTCTTCAAAAGCACAGTGGCAAATTTCTCTCATTAGCAGAGCGTTTTAGGAAAAAGTGTGACCTCACCGCCATCTTTTTTTTCACAGAGTGCAATCACAACAGCAGAATTAGACGCAGGTCTAAAGGGTGTGTGTGTGTGTGTGTGTGTGTGTGTGTGTGTGTGTGTGTGTGTGTGTGTGTGTGTGTGTGTGTGTGTGTGTGTGTGTGTGTGTGTACTTCGCACCGTCTGGCTTTGATTGCTCTAACATCCAGCTGAGTTTCTGAAACTTAAGTACTCAACTGGACATGAATAAATCTCCCCATGAATTCCCTGTGAACATTCTCCTCTAAAATCATTATCTGAAGGAAGTGTTTTGACTCGGGGATGCACTCTTGTCAACTTGAGATTACAGGGGCCTGTTAGCTTTTAGGCATCCAGAGCTCGTTTGCATTTCTGAGAGTTATCGAACCACGTCTCATTAAAATCTGAACAGGCCGAGATGTCAGCAACATGTCAATATCACCACAAGTGAAATTATATATATATATATATATATATATATATATATACATATATATAGTATTTGTGCTGCATTCTTAATATGAGTTATACCATCACCACGGTCAATATTTCAGGGTTGGGGGTGTTGGGATGTGAGCTGCAGCTATGGAATGTATATACAGTGGTGCACTCTGAGCTCATGTAGTAATGAAAGGAATGACATGATAGTGCTGGCTAGCTCGCTTGTAGCGTGGATTTATGGCTCGTTGGAGGAGCTGCCGTGTCCTGCCGCTCTCCTCCTCCTCGCCGCCATCCTATCCTCAGCTCTCTCCCTTACTGACGATCATAACGCCGACCATTAAGTAAATGCTTCCTTATGCTGTAATCATGTGTAAAAGGCTCACAATTACCATGCTATAAATCCCCAGCACCGGGGCTACTCTTGGAGACATAAATATTCCCCTATAGGCTTCTTATGATCGTGGGAACAGCCCCTAATCATGATGTATGCCCCTGTCTCGTGTTGCTGAAACGTGATCGAAAGCCCTTTCCCTACCCCCTGGCGTCTCAGCCCCCCCCCCCCCCCCCCCCCCCCAACCACCACCACTCCCCTCCCTGTCCTCTCCCTCCACACCCCCTCCACCCCCCACCCAGCCCCAGCCCACCCCCCTGCTGATTTCTTGGGCCAGGGGCTGATAGAAATTATTGATTAAATCTGTGCAGCTCAGACTCCTCGACCCACAGAGGCTGGTTAACCCCTTCAGCGCCAGAGTGGGGGGAGCTGCAAGAGTCAGATAAAAAAAAACAAAAACAACACAACAAAAACAACAACCCTGTTTGTTTGATGTTGCACAGCTAAGGTCACGCCGGCCTGTTTGCAATTCCTGATATGCAAATGGCATTGGGTTTGACCTTTGAGCCTCGCTAGCAAAACGTGAACTGTACGCAGCGAGCGGTGGACAAGGCTTTGTGGCTTTCATTACTGTGGGGGTGGTGCGGGCACTGGAGCTGACACGTAAACCGCATTGACCTTTCTTATTCATTTAGACCTTTAGTCAAGGGCTTCGGCCATCATCTTTAAAGTTATAGTCTCTGATCCCCCCTCCTTGACTTTAAGTGTCAGAGCAAGGCTGTGTGGTCTTTATCCTGCCTTCTTCTCTGACTAAATCCTGATTGCCTCCTCCACAGCCTGAGGTTGGGCTGGAGATGCATCTCATATACAGTGCAGTAATCCATACAGCACACACACAAGATACTGCAGATAAATCCCAGGGATCACAGCATTTTTACCAAAAGGTTTCTGCAAAAAAGACATATGAAAATACAAAATGGCAGCAACTAAATTCCACAATTACGGTGCGTCAAGCTTTGGAGAGAGCTCTGCAGCCCTCTATAGAAGAGACATTATGGAAATAACAGTGCTTCTGGCTGACACTAAAGGGCCTTCTATGTATTTAAGCAAGTGCTGCATTAAGGAGGATCATCTTAAAACTTGAGGCGTGAAGCAGAGAGCACTTGAGCTATCTTCAGACTGGGGAGCACAGGGCACCGCGCATTCTAATTCCAGTCTCGATTTGCCGATGCGGCCGAGGTGTGTGTGGGCAAAGCGTGCTGCTCTTTCCCATGGAAATCAATAGAGGCTTGTAATTAAACAAAAGGGGGTTGGCCAGGGGGGGGAAAACACAACAACCCCCTTCGGAAAGTAGGTTATGTAGAAAAGTGCCGAGCTGTCCAAATTGTGGCTTTGCCAAGAACTAAATATGCAATTTCAGAGAGTGTGAGAGCAGAGAGAGAGAGATAGTAGGAGCATTGTCAAACATTAGTACGCTTCTCTGTGTAGGGACTTTAATTTTTTATGAGTCTGATTGATCGGCTGCTCGGACTTGGCGGTCTGACTCGTTAAAAATAATGTTTGTGTTTGTGACAATGAAGAAACAAGGATGCTGCACATAAAGAAAGAACGATGATTAAATCTGCTCCAAAGAACAAAGGGCTGATTTATCATGATGAAGATTTGCCTTTTCGTGGGGGAGATAATAGGTGTTTTGCGTACAAAGCATTCACACATCACGGGATGGGATTAATCAAACGGCGTTTGGGTCAAATTACAGAGCAAAACCCAAGATAACTAATCTTTAGAAAAGAGGTTTGGTTGTGATTGCGCTAACGTTTTGCTGAATGGAGGATGTACACATGTGCTCTCAGAGTTGAACAATCAAAGATCAATAATTGTGAAGGGATTGCAAGAGCGCACAATCATTACCTATGAACCCTATTGTGTTGCTCGGCTTAATCAGTCGAGCTGCCAACAGAAACGAAAGAAGCGGTGATCAAGTGGGGAGGCTCACACACACGTACAGCTCACAGACCCCCGCAGTGAGCCGACCACTTGCAGATACACACTCGTCTATGCTCATCTCATATTACCGCGTTCACTTGGATCTCTTTCTGTGCTGCGTGTATCAGATGGGTCTTAGGTCCCTGTGGAGGGACTACACTGTAACACGGCACTGTACGGCGTGCTGTCACGTCTTGAATCCACATCCCCAAAGAATATTAAATGGCAAGCAGCACACTGTAATGTGCCTTTAAAAAATAATACTAGTAATAATTAAAATTTGCCATGAAATCTGTATAAAAAGCAAGAAATAATTACAATGAAATATTATTATTATGATATTTATTTAACTGAAAAGATGTAGCAAATCATAGCAAAAGAAGAAAGCTGGTGTTCTACATTGGAAAAAACTTTCTTTTCTTTTTTTTACTTTGTAACTAAATTCTATTAACTTTCAAAACTGTTGTCAAATTTTCCATATGACTGAGTGATTCTGCACTAATGACTACATGCACCTCACTTAAGCAGCAACATCTTCTTTTCCACATGTGAGAAACCTGGAAGGAGCTGCCTTAGAGCTGAACAACATCCGTATTTAGCCCCGCAGTAATTGCCTCAGTGACAACGTTGATAAAAGGTGTCTGGCAAAAGCTCAAGTCTAATTTGCATCAGTTACCTTGCCAACTCAACTTGAGTCAGGCGCTGAGCAGATATAAATCACTGCTGAAATTAATCAATCGCTTCAGAATGGCATATCTGCGCAAATTATTTTGTGGGCTCAAAAGCGATTAAATTGCCAATCGCTGCTCACACTGATCTTCATGGTTCATTTAAGAGGAGGGCAAATGTCTGTGGGGTTTTTTTTATTGTAGCTACTGTACAAATCAATAGGAACTGTTTGGGAGCAAAGTAAACAAAGGAACGGCACATATGGCCTGTTCTTGATCAAACTGACCTTAATGTGCTGCTAAGTTCTTATTACCCAGGCTGATGAGACAACAGACACAGCGGTTGTACATTCACAGCAGTGGGAAGGAGGGAAACATCAGTATGATGCTTTTGCTTTTACTCATGTACCAACCTGAGCTGCATACTGATTGCTGGAGAGGAGATTTTTTTTGGAAGACACGGAGAAGGGAGGCGTTTGGGGAAAACAAGGAGAGTGAGCGTGTCTGTTGTTGTGGTTTCTGTTTGAGCCTCTCTGTGTGTGTGTGTGTGTGTGTGTGTGTGTGTGTGTGTGTGTGTGTGTGTGTGTGTGTGTGTGTGTGTGTGTGTGTGTGTGTGTGTGTGGAAAAAATACAGAGTAAAGCCAGATCTTACCCTCCAGCCTGAGCGAGGCCATTCTTTGAAACTCCGGTTCCTGGAGCCAGCGGGACATCCTTTTAAAGGTCTCACGGCCAGACTTGAGCTTGCCCCAGGGCTTAGGGTTCCTCAGGAGGTCAGACAGTGTGCCCTGTGACCTACACAAAACCCTCTCAGCAAAGATGGCCTGGGGGATGCTGTACCTCTTCAGCTCAGTGATGATCCTTTGGGCCACATCCCTGGTGTTGATCTCCTCTCCAGTGCTGCCTCCACTGCCCTGTGAGCCCAGCAGCATGCCCTCGCTGGGTGAGGATGAAGCAGACGATGAAGAGTGCAGGTGGTCACCCATCTTGGTGGCCTGCTGGCTCGGGTGATGGTGTGGCTGGTAGTGCTGGCTATAGATGTGTGGGTGATGGCCTGGGGCATGCTGGTGAGTCTCCATTTTATTTAGCTGATGCCCCACTGAAACATCACCTCCTCCTAGGCCTGGCGGTGACATCTCTCGGCCAAAATCCGATGTTCGGCAGAAAAGGCTCCCTCCATGTACATCATAACCACCAGGGAGCATCTGACTGCCATTACCATTAGGGCTGTTGCCCAGACTTCCGTAGCCATGCATGGAGGAACCCAGGCCTGATCCTGTGGATGGAGGCGACAGGCTTTGGGACATGGCCAGTTCCTTGCCATAAGGGTTGTAGAAGTTGGTGCTGAGGCCTCGATCCTCACGCATAAGGGTAAAGCTACCAATAACATTGCTGACAGGGAGACAGGGGTGATGGTGATGGTGGTGGTGGAACTTGTCGTCAAAGGGCTGCAGGGGGGTCAGGGTAGTGTATGTGCTGCCAGAGCTGGATGGGGAGTCGCCGCTGTAGCCCAGTGCTGACATGGAGTGATCGAAGCCTGGTGGACGGGGCTCAGGTTCCAGAGACATGGAGGAGCCCCCAAGGGAAGGCCTGGGGAAAGCAGCTGAAAGGTCCCGGGAGTGCAGCATAGCCCTGCCATCCTGGCTGTGAGCCAGATCAGAGTGGCTGTGGAGGGACATCTCCCCTAGACTCCCATCCATCGTTAATTTCAACAAATAAAGTTGTATTTCTTGCCGTGATGTGTGGCTGGTCTCCTCTTGTTATTGTTGTTGGACAACTGGGCCAACAGTCTGTAAGGTCTCTTGTTACACCAGACTATAGATTTATTGATTTGTGAATTAATTGATTTCCGGGCTTATAGGGTGTCTAATTAATTATCTGATAACGTTAAGTACTTCCTCAAACTCCCGGAAAACGAGATTGCAACAACATTAGGAGCTCTAACTGAGATTTTATTCTCGCTTGTGCATCAGCGCTCTGCTTGTCTCTTTGGTGCTCAGCTGGGTTCCTCGGCAAAAGCCTCGCTTTTGTGCCTGCGTGAGACAAGACAGGCGCTGTTATTCGCTTTATTTAAACTTCAGTCGTTACAGAGAAAAAATAAAGCAGCCCAGTGAGAGAAAATAAAATGTAGCCCAAACAACAACAAGAGCAACAAATAATTTAAAAAAATTAATTAAAAAGCACTTTTGTTTTTCTGCCACACACACTCCTCGGAAAGCGCCAGAAAACACAGATATCACTTTTCACTCCAACCTAATATTCTCTTGGAATGTAATATTTTTGCTCTTTTTGAATCTTATGCAAAGTTATGATACAGAAGCAGCCCACAGCGCGCATGCGAAGCGCTGTAAATGACCAGTTCCTTTGCATTTTCGCTCCACATGTAGGACACGTAAACTAACTATCACACATGGTGGCGATTCAGAAAATATATCACCACCACGTATTGGTTTTACAAAAACGTGCAAAATCCTACCTTTATTATCCACTTCTCAGAGCGCGTCCGCGACTCTTGTCCGTCCTGTGCATCTCTCCGACTCTGTCAGCGAGCAGCCTGCAGATTCACACAATTGGTCCGCTGCGCCCCGGGGTGTAACATTCACTAAAACCAGACACCACAAACCATCTGCGGTCACAAACGAGCCTCTCTCGGTCTTTCCGTCCTTGTTTTTCTCCCAGTCTTTGGTTTTCACTCCAAAAAATGTCCCGTTCTAGCCTCGTTTGTTGCTCTACACTAGCAGCTCTCTTCTTGTTCTTTCATTATCTCGTGAGATTTTCCTCCTCCTCCTCCTCTTCCCTCTGCCTGCCACTTCATCGATCTCACCACCAACTCTTTCTCCTTCTCCTCCTCCTCCTCCTCCCCCTTGCTCACATTGACTCTCTGCTTTCAGTGCGTCACGGCCTTAAAAATCTGACAGATGTGCGATGAAATTCCTACTCCAATTAACCCTTTCTCTCCGGGGGGAGGAGGGGAGAGGGTGTGGGTGTGACGAGGCGGGGGAAGCGTTGAGGTGGAGATGCTCTCTTTCTCATAACCCCACAGGTTAAGCCTTCTTCAGCTGATTGCAAGCACAACTTATGAATTATGTGCGCACAGCCTGGTCATTCTGCTGCGCTCGCCTGTTTATCGCGTCTGATCAATTGATTTCACTGGCTGCAGCTAATGTCATTCTGTCCTTTTTATGTAACAAGTAATGCTGTTGCTCCTTTTGTCAGTATGAAATAATATATCACGAAGACGGAAAGAGACCACGCTAGCTAACACGCGAGCCTTTTGTTTTTGAAATTATTATTAATGCTGTTTTCATTTATTAATGTCATGATTTTGTCAAAGGTTGTGCTTTCCCCCCTAATATAATTTCAAGTATATGTGCAGAACAGGAGGCCCTTTTAGTGAATATGTAGTTATATGAGTCACTTCACTAACTGAGGGGAAAAATAGAAATAAATATAAAAAAATAGAAATAAATAAATAATATAAACATATCTCATTTAGCAGTGTGTTGTGTATAAAATTCAACCCATGCCACAATTTATTTGTTTTTATTATTTTCTTTATAAACTATTAATAGAAAATGATTTGTGCTTTTGGTCTTAATATCTTGTGTTGGTTTAATGTAAATCCTACCTCTCAGGAAAACAATGGTGTCAAGTGGCGCTCGTGTTTTGCTCAGCTCTTAATCAGCACTCAGCACGCGCCTCCATTCACTCACACTGCCAACACTTCAATCTGGAAAGTCCCTAAAGAAGATCAATGCGACCCTTTTTTCCAGAAGCCCCACGACCTGCTGCTGTCGCAGCACCACGTAGACACATATAATGCAGGCCCGGAATACGGAGAGCGCGTGCGTGTGTAAATTTAGCATCTTACAATACCTGGTTTTCTGTTTGTTTTTTGTTTTGTTTGTTTTTTAGTTTATTCTCGTTTTGTGTGTGGGAGCGCGCTAATGCGCGCCTGCATACATGGCTCTGTGCACTTATGGTGTGGCTTGTGCAACTTGTGTGTTTACATGAGAGTGCCTGCATGCGCATACAATATGCGCAAATTACATCTGGTCTGTGTGGCGAGACCTGAGCGTGCATGTTTGCGCGCGAATCGGCCTCAGAGAGAAACAGGGAGACAGACAGAAGCAGGGAGGCAGAGCGCATACTAATCATATCTGTCTGTCAGTTTAATTTTCAGAGATGAGCAGTTCTGGCGTTTGGAAACAGCGAAGCGGTGCGCGGTGTGGGACCGCGGGCTTCCTGGAGCAGATGCTGCCCTATCGATCCGCCCCGCGCACAGCAAGCACGAAGGGATGCGTGTATGGATGGCAAGTAGCTGGAGGTAAAAATGGTCAACGGCTACAGAACGAAAATAAAAGGTCCTCTCGGAGGTCGGGGTGAAAGTTCACCTGCTGTGGCTGGAAAACCCGAGAAAGCAGGCCGACACCCGAGCTGCAAAACGCCCCAACTTTTACGCAGCGGGCCTAGAGGGGAAACTGACACACAGCAGGATGTTCAGGGTGTGGGTTTGTCAACACTGGGTTTTGAAGTTAGCCACATACAGTCATAACAATGCTGAAAAAGCCTCATATTTCTGTCTTATGCCTAATGAGTTCTGATGAAAAAAATGCATTTCTATCCACCTGATTTATCTGATTTATTCAAGCTTCAAATCTTTTGATCACAGATAATAAGCGTATTTCCATTTTAGGCATTTAGCTGATGCTCTGAGAGTCACTTTCCTCACAATGAGAGCGGCAGCAGGATCAGCAACACTGCAGCCAAAACATTTACATTTCAGCCATTTAGCTGATGCCCTCAGAAGGACTTGGGAAAAGAAACGGTGGATGCCCAACTTCCCCATTACAATACAGGCAATAAATATACCGAAGGATGCTCTGTTTGAGTATTAACTGCAGCTCTTATCAAAGGAAGGCCTGCTTTATAGATACGGTGGGTGGGGAAAGACTTTTTAATCTAAATCCATTGCTGAGCCTTTTTAGATTGCAACCGTTTAGCTGAAGTTTCATTAAAGACACATATGACTGCAGTCCTCCATCGCCAATAAAACAAACATGCAATAGCAGGAAGGTCAGGGGGTCAAAGGACATTGTCCTGACCTTAAAATGACCATGCATGCAGCAGAAAATAAACAGAATCAGTCAAAGGAACAGAAGCGGCTGATTTTCTGTTGCACTGATTAAGGACGGTGTGAGAGAGAGAGACAGCTTCTCCCGAGCAGATGAATTTCCAGCATCTGGCTTGTCAAGATTCATAAATTCATATTTTATTAGGAAAAAAAATGTCTGCAGATATGGACGTGCTATGAATGCTGGACACGACGGCCTGCAAACATCCACCACACTGATCTGTAGGAGAAAAATACAGCAACGTTTTTGTTTTCATCCTGCAACTTACACTCCCTTCTCAAATCTTCTGGTTAATCACCGAGTAAACGTGATCACTTATGGGTAAATCATAATGGATGAAGCGCACGCGCAGGGTTGCAGTTTTGAATGAGATATTGACGCTCTCTTTGCAGCCGTGAAAAAGAAAAAAATAAGCACCCAAATTGACGATTTTATGCAGCCTGTTTCAGGGAAAAGGAATTTATTCTGAAGAATTAAACGACAAAAAGCAGCATCCTTCTCATTCTGGTGACTTAAGTCATGAGATTTCAAATCAAATCACTTTTTATTGTCACATCACATGTGCAGGCACACTGGCACAGCACATGCGAGTGAAATTCTTGTGTGCGAGCCCCACAAGCAACAGAGATGTGCAAACACAACAACACAAACGAGCAAAATACAAGAATGGCCAACCTGAAACTAATAAATATATGTACAATATATAATAGTGTATGCATTTCTGGATGTGTATACTAAATATTTTCCTACGTGTGTGTGTGTGTGTGTGTGTGTGTGTGTGCAGATTTTGCCTGTTCAGTTGCAAACATAGACATTAATATATATTTCATATATTCATGCATCCTTAAAAATCTCTTGTTGATGATGAGGTGGAAGATTCAAGGTTTCATTCTCATATTAGATTAGTTTGTTTTCATCTCATCTACACACCCATGCGTCATATAATCACGCAAGCGCACATACACGCGCGCGCGCGATAATGGCTGGTATATGTGGCATCTACAATCTTGAGTGTTGCGTGGGTGTGTAAACACTTCAGCTCGCAGCACGCATACGCTACACAATGAACACAAAACACAAGTTGATTTTCAAGTTATTTATTGTCATATGTAAGAAAACTTACAGAACAGTTAATATTCCCCCATGTCTTATTTTGAAAGAAAAATATACAGTGGACAAGTTTTCATCTTTTTTGTGACAAAAAACAACTTCATAAACACGCGTACTGGAAACAAAGTTCATCAGGGATATTACAAAAAAAAGCTTCAGGTGTGAAAAGCTCAGTTTTCATACCTGAAGTTTCCATCAGTAATGTTGGTTTTGTTCATCACATTCACACATATACATTCATCAAGTCTAACTTTCTCACTCATTTCACCGCCCCCCGTTACCTGTCACTTCTATTTTGCTTGACAATGACAATGTGCCATGAAGGGTTTGCTATAAACGTCGCACATTTATTTACAACTAGTTTATATATGATCCAAACTAAAACCATGTGAGACAAATATGTGGGAGTGGGGGATTTTCTATGTGATGGAAATCATTAGAAAAGGGCGACCGTGAAAAAACAAATATCACCTGTTCCTCTGCAAGACACGCAAATATGGCTTTCACGAGACGATTAAAAAAATCACAACTACAGTTGTTAATAAAGTAATAAATTCCTTATGCTGCCAAAGATGGTTTTTATTATTAGATACCTGGCATTATTTACCAGCGGAAATATTTAAAAAGAAAAATAATAATAATAATGGTTTTTCCATATGTAGACAAAAAACTATCTATTAAATTGACTTCAGAAATTTTGGTAGCACTGTTATTTGATTTTTTTGTGTCAGACAGAAGTTTTAAAGCAGACATTTAAAACTTATTAATCAAACTTTGACGTTTTTGTGCCGACTGAGACTTAGTTTTAATGCTCTTGTCATGCACATCTTTAGACTGACTTTGTAAAGAGTTAACAAATGTAATTAAAGCAACAACTTTCCTTATATTATTTTCTAAAAATGTTTATTATTTAACCGGTTTTTACTAAGGTGCCTGACAATGTTTGTATTTTTTAAAGCACATAATAACTAAGTTATAACTTGAAAACTAGAAAAGACAAAGGGAAAAAATTAATAAATAAAATGTAACAATTTGCGTCTGCAAAATAAACAAACAAAAACATTTAATTTTGACATCACACGAGCTCAGTGAAATTTACCCTGTTATAATTTACAAATAAAACTTTCACTAGTGAATAATAATATTTTATCACTTTGACAGTGCGCTGTTTTTCTCTTCCTTTGCCCCTGTTGTTGCCTTTTCTCCCCTTTCCCATCCCTAACTGATCGATAGAATCAATTATTACCACGAGACCTGGCGTTACACAGATCACAATGTGAATAATCAATAACTAAATAAGTATGGCTAGATGAGACCTGAATGGGAAGAAAATGAACAAAATATACCTGATGATAATAATGGTAGAAATGAGCACAGATGTAACCACCATATTGACTCAACACATTTAGCTGGTTATCAGACAAGCTGAATGAATGACGCACTCATTAACCTGCAAGACTGATTCTGCGCAACATACACGTGGCTCATTATGAAGTTAAAAATGATTTCAGCATTTGATCTGTTCACCAATATGAGAAAATGTGATCAATATGATGCTGGGTGATCCTTTTATGGCCTTTTCACATACGCTGTTTTAAGGGGGGTTGAAACAAACAAGAATAAGCTGCAGGCAAATATGTTTTCATGATGCAGGCCTACAATTTATCAGTGTATGGCCTGATAAAAAAAAACACACACACACACACAAACACACACACTGTTAACTGAATATGAACACTCGATTTCACACTAAATATTACAGCAAAATGAATAAAGCCTAATATTATACTATATTATTTATAATAGATATTTATTCTCACACCATATTCAGCGGTGGTTAAGTTAGCCTACAGCTCAAAACAGATGCCTCACGCTATAGAAATATGTTTAACAAAAAAAAAACCTAAATAAATAAATAAAAATCTATTTTTTCGACACAGAGTGGAGTCCACCTGGCCCCATCCTCCATCAGGTCGAAAATGTAAAATAGCCTACTGGAGCTGCTGCTGGAAAGTTTGAGCAAGTGAATGAATGATAATCACATTATTTTCGTCTATTATTTGCAGGTTTAGTTGCAGTAATGATCGTGTACGCCGTGATGTGGAACTTGACTTCGCAGCGTGAATAATGTTATTATCGATCATATCTGGATTAATGCAAATTCACTCGTTTAATTCACTGAGTTCGCCTCCTGTGCTCACGAGCCAATAATGCACTACAGAAAAGAAAAAAATCTACAAAACTTGCAAAAAGCAAAGAAAACATGAGGAGATATTAAATGATTTCATTTGTTATATTTTCCCTTCGAACAGCATATCAAGGTGTTTAAAATATCTCTCGGACTTTTTATAATTTTTTTTTATTTATGGGAAGATAAAAGCTTTTATTTTGTGAAGTTGTAAGGGATAAAGTGTAGGTGTGTGCGTGTGTTTGTGTGTGTGTGTGAGCGCACATCAGTTAATATCGATCCGTGCATTTTAAACAGCCTCCTATTTGCCCTACAACTATTTTTCATATAAAATGCAAATATGTCCCTCTGTAATTGGCTCTGCATTCTTTATGTAAATGAAATTATCTGCTGGCCCCCGTCCGCGAGGGGAGAAAAGAAAAAGTGTTTATGCAAAATGGAGCTCAAGGGGGTGCAAAGGTCGATAAGTTGCAACTTGTCTGAGTTTATTCCCCCCCCCTTCTCTGTGCATGTGTCTATTTCTGAGTCAGTGCTCATTACAAGTTCGTAAAAGTTAAACAATTAGCGCTTTCCAATGTTAGTCGGGGAGCATGTGGAAGTAAACGAAGCCCTGCACTCAGACGTTTTCACCAAGTTTTGAAAAATGATTTAAATTTGGTGCTTTAACTGTGCAGGTCGGTCAGAAATTATGTTTTCATGTTCATCACCTTATACTGAGACAAATATGTTAAATTGTAACTGTGTTTTACATCTACAATTTTTTTTGTCTAAGCTTTAATTGCATATAGGTGTTGTTGCTGAAAGTGCAGGGGTTTAGTAATAATTAATCCAATTTATTTTTCTGGGGCTTGAGTGTTAAGTGGAGGCCAATAAGATGTCACATGAATGTACATGAATATCATTTGCAAAATTAATCAAACCCACTCACACTTACACCCCCCCCCCCCCCCCCCCCCAAAAAAAAAAGGAAAAAAGAAGAAAAAAATAACATTTGTAGGGGGAAAGGACTGTGAAGGTCATTTTCAACCCTTTTCCCTTCCAATAAAAAATAAAATAATATACTTTAGTAATTAGGCAACCAAATAATGTTAAAAAAAAAGAGTTTGGTCTCAGTCAGTGGATTTGTTTTGTTGTCATTTTCCACTTGTTTTCTGATTGGAGATCAGATTAATGCCAGGGCCGAGAGACACATACTTTGAGTGAATTTTAAAAAGATTCCACACAAAGATCACGCATGCTAAAGAAAAACAAGACGCAAGAACAACACATGGCCTAATGTATAATACACACATGCATTTCTGGGCCTGGATTGTTAGCACTGCAAGCTGCAGGTATACATTCACAGCAACACTGCACAAAATACACATTACCGAAAATGTCACCATATTACTGTATGCGGCAAACAGCCTGAGCTATTTTTCTAAATGAGACAACATGCACATGTCCATTTCTAATGAGAGTCGGCTCCCTGGTGAAACACTGAAACCCACGTTCTTCTCTTACATGCAAAATTACTGAGAAACAAGCAGACACACCAACTCAAATGCCTCCACACAAACATACACATAAACAAGTTTGCATCCTGTTTTTCATCCCTCCCTCTCTTCCTCCATCTTGCCCTTCACACCTTCTGGTCCCTATCGGAATAAAACACGCCCTTTCTCAGGCAACCTTGGTGTGCATCTTAAGAAATCCCTTGTTGCATGCTGCTTAACATGGTCACTAACAGATAAAAATACCTTTTAAAAAGCATCTACATATTGATCACATAAAAACTCGCAGCTATTTTCGGCTGCGGTAATGCATGCGTTTGCCAAGGCCTGTCAGTCTCTAAGGGTGTGTGAGTGTGTGTCTACGCTAGCTTTCAGGTGTGTGTGTATAAGCTTGTGAGAGTGTGTGTGGGTGTAAAAGTGTGTGTCTACCAGCTGAAAACTGTGTGTCAGCCTATCCAGCCAGTGTAACTTGGTGGGGGATCAAAGGCAGCAGGGTTTCTCTCTTTTTCCTGGTTTTTCCAGTCAGGTTCCCCCCCACCACCACCACCCCCTCCCTTTTACTTCCACCCCCTCACCACTGCCACCACCTCCTCCTCTTCCTCACCCTCCTCCTCTTCTCTTGCATCCGCTCCTCGCTTCCCTCTCTCCTCCTCTTCCCAATTATTCCCTGATTTTCCTTCCCTGCTCGGCTGTTAAATCCACTCTGCATCCTTTTCTTTTCCCCGGCATCGGCTGCTGCTTCCTCTCCGTCCATCCGAGCTGAGGGAAGGAGTGCGTGTGTGTGTGCAGCCTCATCTGCCTCTCTTTCACTCCCTCTCCCTCTCTCTCTCTCTCTTCTCTCTTTAATCAGCATGTTAATAAGAAAGGTAACTAATCAATACATTCAATGGCCTGGCTTGGCGATTGATACGATCTCCATCCACCTCCCCCTCGCTCTGTGCTGCTAAACACACACGCACACATACGGATCAACACGCACACACGGACACACAACTGCAGGACTCTCTTGGGTGCAGAGGCCCTTAATGGTAATTTATTCAAGTCATTTTATTTAGAAGGCACATTAATAAACAGCAAAGCCTGACCTAAAATTATGTCAAAACTCTTCTCATGTGTGAGTAATCAGATGTTGGGACGTACACTGATAGTGATTCGAGTGCAGCTGACAAAGAAGTTAAAGAAATGCTCAAATACCTTTGATGCAGGACTTTTTTTTGTAGAATCATTTGGTTGTTAAGAGTGAGGCCTTTTGCTAGTCTCAGAGTCACATTAGTGATTGTGACAGATAAATTCAGGTTAGAGGGTCAGCTCAAAGCAGTGACTTTTAGAGTCATAGCCCTTTTGCCTGATCCTTAAACAAACTAACTCAGACAGTAAAGTTGAGCTGCACTGCTATAAACACACATAACATGCACTCAGCCGCACCCCAAGCCCCACACTCGGTGCTATCAAACACTATTCTTCCACCTGTAAATTAACTCTTCAGACATATGCTTTTGGAGCGTACAGAGTGATGGTGGATGAGAAAATGGTCATGCATATCATAATTTTTTTAAAGGCTGGTTATACATGCACCAAGCAAAGTTGTTCTTTTAATAAGAAAAAGCCCTGATCACGTATCAGCAATTTGGAGGTAAAGTCGAAAGACCTGTTATGTCAATCAATTCTGAAAGAGCAGCTGTTCTGATTTTTCACCATGAAACCTGGCATGAACTCCCAAATACACGCCATACAAACAAGCATCGTCATTTTAAAATCAGTACAAGCATTCTGATCAAGTTGACTAAACTGAAAGCAATTCAATCGTTACATTAAAGTTACAGTGATCTACATGACAAAACACGAGAGTGTGTAACTTTCTCCTGATGAAAGGGGAAAAAAATGCTTTGGAAAACATTCACAGCTGTAGGCAGGTGGACTGAACTGTAGGACTGAATGCTTCTCAAAGACGAGATTGGAATAGAAAAAAAAGGTTTTAGGCAGATAATTTAAAACATTTAGCTTGTATTGAACTTTTCATGCTTTTCACTTATTACAGTTTTTGAGTTTTGAAGCTTTAAGGTACCAATCTCTCCTAATAAATGGCTGCCTTTATATCCAGCACTGTACTTTTGCTCTGTTCCATTTGTTCTCATCTTTAACTCTGTCTCCAGCCACCAAGCCCTAAATTCTCCCATTTAAAAAAAAGTCAGTTGCCAGTTGCTGTTAAAGGTATGTGGATATTTGGCCAGGGAGGTCCATGCATCCCTTTAGGGCACAAGATAGTTTGAAATCACAAGGGAAGGGAATATTTAAGAGCTGAATACTCACACAGCTTAGGGCTGCAAACAGAGAAACATCTCGCCTTATACCAAAGCAAACATCCACTTCTATCTCCCTGTCTCTCTCCCCAATATTATTAATAGATAGCAGGAAGGAAAATACACAAGCGCGCACACAAAGACACATAAGTCCTCCCTCCTCAGGATATGGAACTCCAACAGACATGAAAAAACTCAGGCTCCTTCTGAGGAGGACATTAGAGGCATGGCACAGGATGAAGGGAAATCCTTCATACAGGAACAACACAGGCAACTGCAAGAATGCAAGGTGGCCTTTCAGGGCTGACTGAATGGGTTTCTCCCCATGACCCTCACCCCGACACACACACAAGTACACACACAAACCTCCCACCCCCTTCTGTGCTGCTTTTTTGCCTTCTGGTAACTTCTGTCTCAGTGCAAAGCTTACAGTGTGAGGTAGATCCTTTTACATTTGTCTCCCAGTTTATCCCCCCACCCCTCCACCCCCCGTGCTTCTTCTTTTCCTCCTCCTCCTACTTCTGCTTCTTCTTCTTCTCTTTTACCTCCATATCATTTTTCACTCGCGCAGTGGAACAATCGATATGTAGAAAAGCGTTACGGTATCATGTATCATTGTGGAATATGTGATATAGATTATGGTCAGTTCATGTTTACAGTATTTTTCTTTTGTACTGTTTGCCATTTGTGTGTAGCCTGCATTTGACGAAGATTTATAATGCTTTTAAATTGAAGCTTTCGCTGACTGATTATTTAAAACAGAAGACTATATAAGTAAAAACACATGTTCATGTAAGATGTCTTATCATAAACCACAGTTGGAATAAAAAGCTGTAAAACATTCTACTTGCACGCCTATAATCAGTCTGCAGAAAGGAAAAGCACTTTATATTATAAACTGCATTTAAGCCTACAACAACAATGCATAAAAAATTTCACTCCGGACAAAAGGAACTCTGTGCTGCATATTTATATTGGCAGAACCATGACAATAAATTTCTCGACCTCTTCTGCTTGTAAATTGTACATTTCAGTAAATTGCTTTGGCTCTGTAATGAGAACTGTGGTGTACTTTTACTGTGACTGCAAGAAGACAATAACCTCCATTTTCAAATTTAGGCAATATGTTTTAGACAATGACTATCTGAATAGCCCTTTGTTTTCCAAATCAATATTTTCATATATGGTCAACGGCCGTTTTGAAATCACACGGGTGCCATAAATATTTTTCAGGGAATCTATTTTTGCAGAAGATGCTGTGACGTGAAACCTGAAACCTCATAAAAAACTGATCTAACAGCTGCTTTCCAATTGTACTCTGTTTTAATGTATGTCATAAACGTGCATATGGCAACGTGCGTGCAATGATACAGTACATGTTGACCGAGCATCGATCACAGCCGAGCACAACAAATATGCCACACAACAACACTGTGCTCTGATATTGTTTTTCTATATTTCTGCTTTGCCCGAGTTTCGCTGCAAGCTGAGGTCCAATTTCATTGCATTATCTGCATGTCCGGAGTGTCCCAGAGGGGCTGCAGAATGACCAGTGGCCCCACTGACCCTCAGAGCTGCTGTCACCCTTCATCACCTTGCTCTCCATCTTGGATGGTATGGTCACCTAGCAACCGGGGCCAGAGTTCGCTGCTCATGGACCAGAGGCTATTGGGAAATCAATCGATACGCCTCAGCCCAACCTAGAGAGCTGCCTGCCTGCCTGGCTGGCTGGCTGTCCCCCCTCCTCCCCATACCTTCCCTCCTCACAATCTTCCTCCCTCTCTCCCTTGTTATGGCCAAATGAAGACGATGCAGTTCTCACTTTTCCACACCTCAGTGTACGTGGATATCCTGTTACAGGATAAGAAATGCCTCTGCTTGCCAGGGGCTTGCAGGTCCCGAGGCTGATGTATCTGTCCTGTCAACTGGCCTCCATTTCCACCAATGTTTGGATTGAGAGGCGGAGAGACAGCAATTAATCAAATTTCAGAGGAGCATTTCTCTCCTTTCATGGTATTGGCCGTGAAGAAGTGCTGACCAAAGA
The DNA here is from genome assembly GCF_041146795.1 of Maylandia zebra. NCBI lineage: Eukaryota > Metazoa > Chordata > Actinopteri > Cichliformes > Cichlidae > Maylandia > Maylandia zebra. The sequence continues at coordinate 31,271,422 of NC_135177.1, forward strand.
TTACATTGGTGCACAGTTGCAGCTCACCCCACTCCGCCACCACATTTATGAATTTCTTTCAGCACATTGTGGCACTTTGGTGTTTCTGAGAGCAATAACTCCACCACTCCAATACTCCCTTGGCTCATCTTTTGGATCATTTCCACATGGGTCTATGTGAATCTAATTAGAAGCCTATCAGACATGAACACAAAGATCACTTTCATTAGCAGAACAATGATAAATGTTAAAGGGATTACAAGGTCCCCACTAAAATCAAAAAATGTGATTTTTTTTAAGCTCATAAAAACATCTAGAAGGTCAGATCTGTTTAGCAGGACTTCTATTTATGATGGAGTTTCCTCACTGAAATCTTTACAATCAGACTGGGGTCAGCAACCTTTGATCCCCTCTGACCACGTTGGGAGGATGGGGAAAATTCGATCACCTTAAACAGTTCGAAGACAGAGGGCTCTGGGAGAAGGAGAAGACGATGAAAAGATGGGGGAGGACAGAGCTTGGAAGCAGAAGACAGAAGGGGTGGAGACAAAGAAGGAGGGGTCAGGTTAGAAATGACAAGAAACCGGTGCTCATCTGCTGCTCTCTGATCAGAGTCATCAAACTGAGCAGCTTAGCTAAAAGAGAATCCGGTGGTCCATCTGGGGTCCTGTGTGACACCTCCCGTTTCTCAAAGATATCTGAACTATAGTTATCTTTACTAATTTTGACAATGTAAACTCATGAATGTCGCATCAAATGAAAGAATAATTAATTTCAAAACGTAGAATGGTTGGAGCTATTTTGATGCGAAGTTTTGCTGCTTTTTGTTCGTTTCTATTGGGATGAAAAACAAAATTTTTGGAAACTATTTGCTAGACAATGCAAGTTATTTGTGGTGTCTGGAAATGTGTGATACTGATATAACTCATATCTGAAATTCCTTTGTTAAGAAAATCAGAAAAATATATTGAAAAACAAGTAACACTTCAAGCAGTAAATAATCTATTTGCATTTATTCGCAAAGACTAAAGTTCTTGGAAGTGCAAACATTCAACCCTATTGCATTAAAAAGTAGTTCTGCACACTTAATACTAAACAACAACAGGCAGCTGCAGTGCTCCCTCCCACCTCACTCCGGATTAGGCTGACAGATTTCTTGACTTTTGTTGTTGTCCATCTCTGCAACTAAGAAGATGATTCTACCTCTGTTGTGGGGTTTGCCAGATCCCCAGATGGTCATCCAGCACGTGGCTGGAGGTGGACTGTGAAATGACCCCCCCAGCTGGACACTGTGGCCAGGTCACTGATCTCTTAGCTGCCCCTGACCCCCCTCCTCTTCCTTTTTTTTGGGGCCAGCTGCCATCGCCACAGTCCTAGCCTAATGGTGTTGGATCACCTCCCCTCTGAAAACCCCCCACATCACCGGCTAGCCAGGCCACAGGGAGTGTCCAGATGCCCTCTTACCCTCCCCTCCCTGAATACACTGGACACAGGAGAGTCAGGGGGGTGGGGAAGAGTGTAAAAGGGTGGGCTGGTCTGAGCCTCCCCCCTCAGTAAAAGACAGCAAAAAGGGGAGATGAGAGCAATAGCCACAAGGATGATGACCACATAGGCATGACATTGACACGGACGAAAGAAAAGAACCTTTTAACCATAAAAGTGGAATAGTCGCCTCTGGAAATTGGAGGCGACAGTAAATGCATTTGTGAGTGCCAGGGTGTCTCACTCATTGTCCCTATTACATGTCTCATGGAGGGCAGAGGAGAAGAGGGGGGACAGGCTGAAACTAGACTGGGAAAGGGAGGGGTGATGCTTAAAAGCATTCTCAGTGACATACGCACACATGCAGTCAGACTAGAATACTGTTCAGTTGTTTGCAACTAATGCGCTGCTGCTTCCAGATACTGGTACAGTTGGATGACTTGGCACGGGCTCACCCGGCGCAGAGGGAGGTACGCCTCTGCTGGGTTGGAGTCTGGCTGCCTACTGAGAGAGGGGGCTTCTGGGTTTGCTTGCCTGGAGTAATGTCGATAAATCAATAGGACACACGTCACTGCAAGCCCAGAGAAGCCACATGAAACTGTCATTGATCGGCATAAGGTGGAGTGTGTGGGGGAAGAGGGGTAAGGCAAGGGGGAGGGATGGATAGTGTTGGGATGGGAGGGGTGAAGCTGTGGGGGAAGGAGGATCCAAACATTTGGAGCCCAAGGGTCATCTATTTCCCCTTTACTCCCACTTCCTCTACCCCTAACAATGAAGGCTAGCGCATGGATGGGGTGTCAAAGGTCAGCTCAGTAGCCAGTGGTCCCTGAACAACAGTGTTGAGCCACGTGCCTGTCAATAGTTCGCTGTCACAGCTCACAAAGCACAGAATGCCTCTGGTGCTAGAGGACAACCGCTGTGTTGTCCACAGCAGTGCTGCCTTCTACACACCAGCATGCTGTGCTCACGCTCGAGTTTCTCTATGCTGTCATTCAAGCAAATCCGCAGCAGTTTGTGATTTGTCATTCATGACTTCTCCCTCAATGAAAATACCAGAATACACTTGTAAAACAGGGCAGTCTTCAAAGAAATGCACGAGCCGTATGCATTTCATACAACACTCTCAGGAACCACCATCTCCTCCTATGCAGCAATGTCAGCAACCGCAACAGCCAGAAACAGGAGCACTGAGCGTAGCAAGAAGCCACAGCTGATTGCCTTCCCTCCCACTCTGTCTCTTGCTCTCTCCTTCTCAATCCTGCATTTTCAGCAGTAGTTGCAATTGGCGATCAATACAGTATATGATCGACACGGGCCCTAGATCATGATATCTATTCCCTTCTCTAAGGGCTAACCCATCTGAGCGCCATGGCTCTGGAGCCTGTGGTTCAATCGGGGTTAGAAGTTCAGTGCCTGCGATGGTCAGAAAGACAGAGACTCAGTGATCGCCTGGGTGTCAAGTTCTCCTGACAGTCTGTCTGGCTCAGCCTGCTGGGTTTTGATCTGAAGAAAGCTCGGGCTAACCTTGGCCACAGCACCACTCCCACCCTCCTGCCTGTCTTCACTTCTCAGTCCTTTTCAGTATCTACCACGCCATAATTCTCTGCTGTTGCGTCTACAGTTGCTCATGGCGAGCTAATGACCACCACATTGATCATGCCTGCTCGACCTCCAAATTGGGGTCAACAACAAAAGAGGCCAAGTCTCCAGTGTCAGGAAACAATTGCCATTTTCAAACTGTCATTTGTACGTCTTCTTCTGAAAATAACACAGAACAAGGAACCTGGATTTGTACCCAACATGCCGCAACCTACTTTGCCTTCGAGCGTCCTTCAACCCCCATAAGGAGGGTCACCTAAATCTCCACAGAACCACTATCCTCACTGCCATTTTTCACCAATGATTTCCAGCAAGCTTTTAACCTTTATGTAATTTTTTTAATTGTGAAAGTTGACACCAGACAGGAGCCCCTCGTCACCTTTGCATTCGTTTTTCTGACATTTTCATTATCACGATAGGTATAGGAAATAGACAGGTGCAAAATGCATGGCAACCCTCTGTCCTTGCTCGACCGGTTGCCATGGAAACGGCTGATAGAGTAGGTTATCGATCGCTGTGTCCAGTCCCCCTACGTTCCCCCACCCCCTGTACCGACTTTTTTTCTGCAGTGATGGGCGTGGATCAATAGCCTGTATATTGTATGGTTTTCTCACCATTCGCCCTCCATAATAGCAAAAACCCCCCCAAAAAAACAGCATAGAGAGAGAGAGAGAGGCAGAATTGTAAAAATGTAAGCGATCATATTTAATAGGAAAGATGAGTTGAAAAAAAAAATCAAATCAAGAGAAAAATGCCTGGAGTCTGATGAAATGTAAATACTGTGGAGCTGTATTTGTATTAAGGAAACTGAAAATTCCTACCAAAACAAATAAGCAAGCAAACAAGAAAGACAGAAAGTTGTAGAAAACCTCAACATTCCTCCTGTCCTTCTGTCACAGTCACTTCAAATTCTACCTTTTACTTCTCTTTGGCAGACTATTTTCACATACGTGTCATGCTGCATTTACCCGCATGTTTTTTATTTCAATTTACTGAAATCTTTTTTCATTTAAATTAAGATTTACTATCAACCATCAGAGAGGTCCAATTCATGTCTTTAAAAACGTGACGATGAATAGAGGAGCCTCTGCAGACCTGGGGGAGCTCGTTTAAATCTCGCCTGAGGGATCCCTCAAGCGAGGGGTCATGGTTGAAGTCATGGAGCAGTAAATTTAAAGGTGGGCACTCCTCAAGGTGTCTCTGTCGCCCCGAGGCACAGTCATCACAATTCCAAGAAAGGTGGAAATAAAAGTGCACTGAGAACACAAAGGCTTTTGGCACTTCTGGAGAAATTAGCCGGTCAGCTCACTGATGGTCAACCACCTTGGCTTAGCTACAAACAGCCCACACCCCCCCTTGGTCCACCCTTCTAAATGACATGATCCCATACATCACTCATCATTCAACTCACCATTTCTCAGTACAGTATTGATATTACACTGACAAATGAATGTGAAACAGGCAGTTTAGATGTAATGAGTTTAGGAAGAAATCTGAAAAGCAGGAGAGCAAAAGTGTAAAAGACATTGCATATATTTTTACTCCACCAGTCAAGTTCTCCTTTCATGCACCACTTCACCTCTCAAAGTTTCACATTTTATAGCCATATTTACAAAAAAAATTGAAGACTTAATACATGTGGATGAGGTTGAGCCTATATGGAGGGTCATATTGTCCATTTTTCTCCTTTCGAACCAAGTTGCACTTATACACAGTCTCTCCCCCTACACACATATGTCAATATGTTTGGTCTTCAGTGGTAGGAATGTGCCCTGAGGCTCCCATATAAAATTAGCAGACCATTCCCATGTTGGCTTCCTTTCATGCCCCCACTTGCAAAGCGGCCGACGCCACTGTATCAATAATTCAGCCACAATTTAGTTGTAGTTGGGCCACATGTTACGGGTCAGTTGTAATGGGTGCTATTGCTACCGGATGCCTGCTCCATCTGATGGGTTTTGCAGGAGGTTTGTGGCCAAATGGCCTGGGTGTCCAATCACTTTTTGACTAATATAGATCTCCATGTAAGTCTGCTGAATTTTGCCAAAAGCATTTCAGAATAATGTGCAATTGCAGGTCATGGTAATACTGTCAAATAAATAAGGTCTATTTTGTTCTTAAGGGTGCAGGGTAAGTTCAATAAACAAAAAAAAAGTATATTAAAATTACTACCTTTGTGTGCATTTATTGAAAACTTTTACCATTCTTTTACGCATGTTTTGTTTCCTGATCTGGTTTGCTACAGTTCATCTGGCACAATTAGAAACATATCAGAAAATATGTTAAATTTTGTTTAAAAAAAAAAGAGCGCCTACAGCACCATTGTGCCTATACAACAATAAGGCGGCGTGCATGATCATGTTATATGGATCAATTCATTACCTCAATAATTAAAAACAAAAATCACGCAGCTTTATTGGTTTTTGTAGTAAAGAAAACAAAAAAAGCCCACAGATCAAATAGCTTTCTTCAACATAACATATCTTTAAATGTCTTTTCCCCACGCAGTGGAGAGTTAGCTATATGTGAGGTCATCAAGTTGACAACAAATTGACACTTCAGAACACAGCTCAGCCTAAACAACCACATGAGTGTTTTGAGGATTCATCCATCGAATCCACAGTGGCCTCAAACAAGTCTTGTGGGATCTGCTCCCCCGCATGCATCCCACCAACACTGCTGGATGTCTGCCCTCCTGTCTTAAGCCAGCCTTGGGGTGGTGGAGCTGCTAATCTCACACTATAGCTGAATTGGAAATCCGCATGTGTACGTCCATGTTGGACGGGAGGGAAGGGGCTGGGAGTGGAGAGAAGTGGCTGCCCTTGCACCTTGGTGGGATGAAAAGCTCTCAAAGCCTGGAGAGCAGGAAAACACTGGCAGGGCAAAAGTCAAACTCCTAAGGCCACAGAGAGAGAGAAGAAAAAATCCCAAACTTTTTCTTGTATCCTCTGGCAGATTGTGTGTGGTCAAACTGAGGGCTTAGTGTTAAAACTGAGTTATTGTATATGAAATGTGCATTCAGTGCCACAGAAAACTTCTGAGCAACTTGTGAAAAGCTGCCTGACAGCAGTGACCTGGTTTTGCATTTGGTATTTCACTGTACAGTGAGTTTGACAAGTACAATTTCAGAAATTTTTAGCACAATTTTATTTTATGTTTTTTGCACAAGGTATTGCATCATGTAGTACATTTTTTATTTAATTTTGATAAAAGTTATTGTGAAATGTACCAGAACAAACCTGCAATTATAATTAGGGCTTGAAATGAGATTATTCTTACTCAAACACATGACATTTGAGCACTACACAATATGTATGTGATGCAAGAAAGAGCAACATTTACCTCTTAAAATGCTTGACAAATACATATGTTGTTCTGAATAATGTGTGACACACAAAAGATTCTATTCTCATTGAAATAGCAGCTGTTTTGTTGGGTTTTTTGTTTTATTTATGTATTTTTTGTTTTGCTCCACTTGCTGATTTTAAGTGAACGGGTCTATTTTTCTGAAAAAGGTGAGCTCAGGTAAGGATACAAAATATAACCATATACAATACTATCTTTATGTTGCAAATGTGACACAGTGTGCTAACAAACAAAATTTATGCGACATTAACAAAGCATTTACAAGTCAGTGTTACCATAAAGTACATGAAGTTTCCTTATCTGTTTAACTAGTAATGAAAAAGGTTTTCTGTCCATCATTTTTTGTTTTCTTCTTTGTTTTTTAAACAAACATATTGACATATTGATAGACTACGAGAGACTATTGTTGATTGATTGCTTCTAGAATTTTTATTGAAAGAATATTTTAGATTCTGTTTTAATGTAGAGCATCCTCGCCTAAAATTGACATCTGCTTTTTTTGTCCTTATAGCTTGTTAACAGGTTAAAATGCTGACAGACTTACTTCAGAATTGTGTCTGGCTGATCTTTTAATCTAATTCAAAATTAAGATAAATTCATCAGATGCGGGGGAGATGCAAATAAGAATGCCCAAAGGAACTTTTAGTTTTTTACTTTAGTTCCTGTGAACATCTGGTGATCAGAGACCACACTGCTATCACTCCAGCTCTAAAAAAAAATGAACTCAATGTTCTATAGTGTTTTTATTCTGTGCTCATTTCACAAATGACTTCTACATTAATTAACTTGCTTAAAAATGTAAAATTCATGCCCCCAGCTGTGGCAATGTTGACCATAATAATTTCTTTGTCTGTTTTCTGAGTTTTTTCAGAAACTACAGTAAATTCAACCATTTAGAACGATCAATACAGACTCAGAGAAAAAAAAATCCACTGCAGATGCCTGAACAGCCGATGCTAGAGGTTAAGTGTTCCTGAGTACACATCGGGGTATGTGTGCTAAAAAATAAATAAATAATTATATATATATATATACATATATATGAGAGAAAAGCGTAAAGCGCAGAAGTGATCTATGTCCTTAAGCACCTTGGTGTGCTTTGCTGGCTCTCCTGATGAGCTGTCGCTGTAAGTGGGTAGAAAAACACCTCTAAGTGATGTGGGCCTTTAGTCACCTGACCATCACGAATGCCACTGTGGGCCCCTAGCTGGTCCAAGTCTGCATGGCACGGCAACATATTGCGTAGGTATAAGGCAGTCAGTAGTTATTCATCATCCATAATGTTAACGATTACAGCATGTCGATAACAAACCCAGGAGTTAAATGAGTTTGTGCACTCAGCTACGCCTGTGCCTCGGCAGTTCAAGGTCACTCCCTCCCGTCTCTGACAGGAGGGATGATTCCCGGGCCAAGCTGCAACCACACACATCTTGCCTCAAGGTCAAGTGTGCCACTATTTAGAACAAATAGATACATAAAACACTCAATCTTGTGTGTGTATAAGGTATGGGCCAGGACCTTGGGCCGGGATAAAGTTGGCCAGCAGCTCGTATATTTCGTCCTGTACTTGTATTTCAGCTTGACACTTTGTCACCCCACACCCCCTCCACTCACTTTAACGTTTTGAAGTCCCTCTTGTGTGACTGAACGCAAAAAGTTAGCATTGATTCTTGCTATGTTAGAGCTCACCAGAGTGCAATGTGGATGGATCTCGAGCATCTCGGGGTGACAAACTGTGTTTATCATTCAGTCCGTTGGCCAGCTGAATTTAGACTCTGCAGCCTCCTTTAAGCTGCTCGTTCAGACATACCATGACCAAAGCAGCTATTCACCTATGGATGGCTGAAAAAATAAAAACACAGAGGGCCTTTGTGTTTGAGCAGAAGCAGGACACGGCTAGGGCACGTGGTGAGAGGATACACTTGATTTGGAGTCAGTTACCAGCTCACGCCTATCATAATGGACAATGGGGCAAGGGCAAGTGTCTCCCTCTCCTAAGCTTTCCTCTCTCCCTCACCCTGTCTCTTGGCGTGCTTCCCCCAGGAGACACGAGCCGGGGGCTGGGCGCTCTGATGGCCAAGCGTGACATTTAAACCCCTGCCCTGCGGTAGCTTTAGGGGGGCTTTATGGAGTAGATGGGGGGCCACAGAGAGGTCCATCTGAGCACAGTGAAAGAAAAAAGGGGGTACGGGCAGAGGCTCACCCTACAAACCCCCTATTACTCAATGCACACAAACTACTCACCCCCCACCTCTATGCTTCACCCTGCAGAAATCCTCAGTATGTCAGTACGGTGGGGGCTCCATTGTGCACGGGTCTTCCACTGAAGAAAAGGACCCTTTGGTGATAAACAATTCAGCTGTCCACTCTGATCACAATGGGGGCACATCCCATTGCTTTGAGCATCTGTTTCGAGTAGGTACTGGTCCCCTCGCTGCTCAGCAGCGTTGACCATACAAACACGGTGTGCAACTAAATCCCTGAATCTGCTGGCCCACTACCACCTGCTCTCATCCTCCCCTCCTTTTATTATTCCTTATTTGGATCAATACTGTTGACTCCACTGCAGTATCTCTCAAAAGACAAGTTGAATAGCCTTGTGCTGGCTGTTCAGTAGGATCGCATGCTTTTTAAATTGTCTACAGTGTGGCAGCAAAACTGCATGAGCTGATTAAGGCGTGCATGAGAGAGAAGATGCTTTTCTGCCAAGACACAGGGCACAGAGTTATCTATGTAGGCCTCATACGTACAGCAGAGTCCATGGCTACTTATCACCCCCTTGTGGACATTCAGCATACATCATTCCTGCTTTTAAATTTGTCCACTCTTTTTATGGTGAGACTGTTGGTCTATATGGTTACCTGGTTATATGTATGTAAACTTTTTCAATGTTGTTACATACTATCATTTATCAGATTAAATTATTATTGGATGATCCTTTCCACCGCACTGTACCTGTAATGTTTATCTTATTTATGGCAGAAGGGCAGTGTTTACCCAGCAACGCTGCCCTTCTGCCACACATAAGGAAAACAGGAAAAGGACATCTCGTCCTTTTACTGAATTACTTCAGACTGTGGGAGAATGAACATGAGATTCATGTAAACATGTGCAACACTAATACATTTTTAAATTAAGGCTGTTGGTTTTTTTTTTTTTACATCTTGTAAAGTTGTTTTGAGTATTTGCTTATTTATATCTATTTGTAACACTTTAAAATCAAAGTGATCTGCATTTTTAATTGTTTCAGTTTCTTTAATTTGTTTTAATGTCATTTTATCTTACATTTTATAAAATTGCTTTGCTTTAGCAGAATGCACGTGAGTTTCTACTTATTATGCAGAAGGAATTATTTCAATAATATATATTAAGATACATTTTTAATCATATTAACCAATAAAACTGTCTGGAAAGTCCTGTTTGCAACTCTCTTTCAAATTCGGAAATTCAAAGTTCAAAATTTTCAAGGAGAATCGGTGAAAGGCAGTAAAATAAGGCAAAGAAAAAATACTGCGAAGCAATAGTAATAGTATTAATAGTAACATTAATTATAGTGATCAAGAATACATTGAGATATGGTTCACTGTTTTATGTGGTTTTCCAGAAGATACGTGAATGACATGTTTTCTGGATTTCATCCAATATCTCTGCCAACTATCTGATTTCAAGGGGTTAACTGTGAGCAGGGCACTCTGCTGGGGAAGCGCTAATCAGCTCGGAAACATTTGCTGCCCTTCTGGCAAGGTCAAAAGGGTCACGGTCCCTGGGCTGGATGTCCACTCCATCCTGTGCTCCTCCCCCATTGCTGTAAAGCCCAGCCTCCCCTTGGGGCCTATAGGCCCTGCAGGCACAATCACTGCAACGCCACTATAGGCCCACAGAAGCTGGCTTTAATCTATATGGAGCCCTGGGATGGACTGCGGCTGTCTGTCCATCAGCCTGTCAGTGTGTCTTGCCTTGACCGTACATAAGCAGCCATGGACCAGAGCTATCGACTTAGACAATCCGAACCCACATTTGTGATTGGTTTGCAGAGCCATCCGGTGGGCCCCTCCTGCTGTTTGACCAGGTGATTGATCTGTTAACACTGGCCACTGGACGTGTGTCTCTGAATTTAATTTCAGAATTCATTTCTGTGGGACGTGTGTGTACAGAAATGATGTAGAGTCCCAGGATCAAATGAAGGATTGATGGTTTCATCTGATATCTAAGTAAAAATGCAATTTAGATTTCTTTTCCACCCTTTATCATTAGATATTTGGAACGTGCCTAACAGGAACACTGACCAACCCTTAAAGCATGGCCTTATATCATTCTTACAATTTTAACAAAAATGTGAACAGTGTCTGCGTCTCTAAGCATTAAAGTCTTGAATCACCAGAGGTTAACCCCTTTGAGTGAAGATAATTTCTCAATATTTTTATTTGTCAGGCCATTATATTTTCCAGGCCTTGAGGCATTTTTTCTTTGTAACAATATCTCTACTATAACTGAGATACTGTTTATCAACAATACATGAAAACACCTGTAAAGAAGCCTTTGTTGTCAAGGCATTTCATCACTTATCAACAGCAAGAGAATCTCCTGCTGTTAAAATAATAAAAATGCTGAAAAGGGCACTAAAGTCAGGCTGAGAGGTTAGGTAACCCTGATTCATTTCACAGCTCATAAAGAGCACCAACGCATCGGTGAGTGGGTATTGTCCACCATGGATTTCCCAGTCCATTCTGCTTTATGCTTCTCTGTTTTCAGAAATGCCCATAAAACACAAAGACTATGAAATAAATGTGACGACCAAGACAATGCCTGAGTTAGGAAGTGAGGGCTGATTTGATGGAGTCTCTCTTTCTCCACTCTGGCCTGCTGCAGACGTGGGGAGAGGGGGCAGGCTGCTTGGATATGCATCACAAAGGCTTCCTGCAGTATTGATCTGCAGTGGGTTAAGGCAGTCTATCAGCAAATGTCCCTCTCTCTGGGAAAAACAATAGATTAAAAACACACAGCTTGCAGGGCGGGAGGCTGCTGATGGGCCCTTATCTGGGCCCAAAGGTCACTGTGTACAGATATAATCCACTTTCACTTAACAGCTTCATTTAAGGCACCTCGCATGCAAATGGTGGCATTTCAGGGTCTATTCAAAGACTGAGGTTTTGTTTTTCCAAGAGGCAGGCAGGGTTTTTTTAAACATTCTTTCAGAGATGGGTTGAAAGTGTTCAGTGCTTAAGCTTTAGTGGTTGAGTACATCATCTTTTCCCAAATCAAGAAATGACCACAGTGTTTTTATGACACCTAATAATGAAAAATGTATCATCTGAAAAAATTTAAATGCCCTATTTTATTCATAAGATATTGACACAGCAGGTAGTGCTGCATATTTCATTAAACTGGAGCTCTGTCACTCCAGTGGAAAATGTATAAACCCTTACACTATGGAGCAAATAAATGCACAAACTTAGAAATACAGCAAAAATATCTATGTGTAAAAACTCATTTTTATAATTTACAGCCAAATTTGTAGTACCTTGTCCCCCTTTCCACTAACAAGTTGAAAACACAGGTTATACTTTGATGCCCTCTTTCTATTTAATTAAAGTTTGCAAACTGATTTATACATAGGGCATATATAATGGTTACAATAAAACAAACAACCATTAAAAAGTAACAAACACTGTTTTGGGCATAGGTATTCCAACATTACTGATGAACATCATTTAACAATGTATTTCAGATCACTATGTCATTCAAACAACCATCGGACAGTAATGGCACAACCTCAAAATGTTTCTGAAACATCGCCAATAAAAGTCAGTAACACGTTCTAAAAATCAAACTGTGGAACTTGTGATCAAAATCGAAATTCAAAAAAGAAAAAACATCACTGCTGGATTAACAGTAGGCTGTGATGTCAGTAGCGTTCTTTAGGCTCGCTAAACTTACGTTTCTTCGTAGGCAAGTCGGTGGACGGCGTTTCCTGACTGGTGGGAAACTGAGAAGCCTGAAAACAGCAGAAGAAACATGCATTTGACATTTAGTAAAGCACGGCTTTATGTGTCTACTGACAGGCACCATCCCACTCTGAGAAACCAAAGCGACCAGTGTTGACTCATCTGTGGAACAAACGGTTCCTACGCATTTTCCACTTATTAATCCTAAATCTGCAGAACACATCTTGGTTATGCACGAATACTGCAGTATTATCAAACAAATCAAATCGTGTTTTTACGAACCGAGTGATAGGTCATGTGAGGACATGTTTCCACCCACATTTACATTTCTTTTGACAACAGGTAGTAGTTTTGGATAAACTACCAAATTATTTTCATTTATTTAACTACAGTCTGTTTGTTGCCCATGCATGCTTAGGTTTGTCTCCTGCTGACAAACGTAGAGAAACACACTTTACTTTTCCAACCTTGCAAAATCTACAAAAGTCTGTATAATAAAAAGAGTTTTCATTATTACAGAATTACAGAAGATGTTAGCAATGCTACTTAAGCAGCTACATGACCATTTTCATGCCTGATTTTGTGCTTACTTTTTGTGCTTGAAGACCATTACATCCTAAATGAGCAGAGATGACCTTATTGGGCCCATATCTATTATATATTTCAAAGATGTGCCTGATTAAGACATCAGGTTTACATGATAATATAGTAATTGCTGCCTTAAAAAAGGCAACTAGTCTTCCACTGTTCAAAATGTTACAAACTCTAGAGAGTTTCATAAGTACAATTTCAATTTCTGCACAGTTACAAAGTGTTTTAGTGTGGAGGGGGTTGTCAAGCTGTAATAGAGTGAGGCGAAGACCTGTAGCTAATAGGTTTTAAATGTTAGACTGACCATAGTTGGCTTGATGATCCTTCCACTCCTGGTCCTTTTCGTCCCCACCTCCATATAAGAAGTCTTCTTCACCAGAGTGTCCATCTGACAGAGGAGAGATGATCCTTAAAGCCAGTGATTATTAAGTACACTTGAGGCACTCGGCTGCCGTCAGCATTTTTGCGTTTTGAACAGATTAGAGGTCCTTAACTTTTTAGTATTAGCATTTATAGCGCTCTTGAAGGCAAAGTTAACCCCCCACATTTCTGGATAATAACACAGTTTTTTTGTAAATAGTGCAGACTTTCAGCTTTAACTCAAGGATTCACAAAAATAATGCATTAACTGTTTCATTCCTTTTATTGAGTCTCATAAATGGTTTCCTTAACTTGTATCTCTTTGGACCTCATAGTAAGAGTTTCGATGAACAGCTACAAGATCAACATTTGGAATCAAATCCAGATCTTTATTTTTATTTTTTCTATCTGTCATGGAAACATTAGGGGATAAGCCTCACCTCGCCATAAACCTCCACATCAGTTAACCAGTCAATTTTACAAAACAGTTCTTGAAACACTTTTTTAGTTTCAGCTCCCAAAAAACGCTAGAATATCAATATTCAGAATGCTCAGATACAAAATATTATAATTTCTCCTATAACTTCTCAAAAGAAGTTTTTCTTTGGTTTGGCTTTTATATTTTGAGTCGATGCAACAAACAACAACAAAGCTACAAACCACAGGCATATGTAACAGATATAGTGCATTTTAACGGCCAAGTCGTCATATATTTTTAAATGTCACCTGTTCACAATGTGTTGAGCATCATCAGTGAGTCACACATACCTCTGTGACTTCCTCACAAGTATTGATCTCCTCATGACAGCTCACCTGCACCTCTAGAATTCATAAAACACAAATACCTTAAGATTGTTTTAGTTCAGCTTGAGTTATTATTATCATATTTAGTCAAGACTACTAACAGAGTCTAGCAATAATATTTATTCTACATCTTTCAGTTTAAGATTTTTCAGTTTATTAACTGAGACATCCTGAAAATAAGTTTAACAAAATAAGATGGGAGACTTTCAGTTATTGCTTTGTTTTAGACTGTTTTATGTTTACAGATTTTTACCAGTGTTCTCCAGGATTGTGTTCTCCTTTTGAGCCTCCTCCACACATTTAGGGTCTTCACTCTATGGGGTTACAACAGCTTTACTGAACATCATGACTGGAAAATGTCAAAACTTACCACAATGACAAAATGCTGACACTGACTCACCGGTTTTTGCATCATTTAGGTACTTCCCACTTTGTATGTTAGTAGTGAAGCTACTACTTCAGTGCATTGGACAATGATCTCAAGAACATACTTCATTCTAACATAAAATGAATATGTAGAGCACATTTTCGAGGAAAAAAAGCAGGAAAATTTGTAAAATCTGCTATAAAAACGCCAACGAGTTATACACATCATGTTGATTTACCAGGGTTATGTAAATAAAACACATTTAGCAATGCTTTTTTGGCCATTGTAAAGACTATTGTGTCTAAAATGATAATGTGCTATTACGCAGGATAAATAATACTGTAAACAACATAAATCACTTAATGGGCTAAAAAAACCAAGTATTTGTCCACTGACCTGGGTGATGGCATCTTCTTCATCTATCTTCAAGACCCACTTTTCCTCCACCTGAATAATTAAAGAATATGCCTTATTGAGCTCTCAGAAGGGCTAATATGAAAAAGCTGCACATTTAACATAAACCTCATGAAAAAGAAAGACAAAAACCTTTATATGCATTTTAATGTCTTTTATCACTTTCTATCCCTTTATCTTACAGTTCTCTCAATTAACCTGCTCTAGCCTGTGTCTTTCTGTTGCCATGTCAAACTTTAAGGTATGGTAGGGGCTGACCACCTCCCCCATGGTCAGTTTGACAGGTTCCTGTTCAAACTCCATAGTGTCACAGTCAGCCTCCCTAAAGCCGGGTGGTTGGTATGCCTGAGGAGTAACTGGAAAATAAAAAAGCAAACACAGAGTGAAGCAACAGTGAAAGGGAAAATCAGCAGCTTTTTCAAATACGCAGACCAGCCTGTTTTGAACCAATGACCATGCCACATTCAAAGTCAGGGCAGGCAGTTCTTCCAAGTCACATTGTTATTGCCCATATGAGTGTTACAGTCTCTCTGCGAAACAATGAAGTTTCTGGATGGAGCACTCTCCAGCACCCCATCCAGTGACTCCAAGAGGACTGGGTACTCTCAACTGCTGTCTGGCGCATGGGCTGGGTTTCTCACTATGTTATTGTGTGATTAGATACTTGCATTAGCTGAATAGATATATAATGTGTGAGTATGTGTAGAAACTTAGTGGCAGTAAAAAAAACAAAAAAGTTAATGAACTGTTGTTAATATGTTAATATTCACTTGGACACCATTTGAGGAAAATATGCAAATCGTAACAACACACTGAAAAATTTTCTGTTTTTCCTGCGTATGAATCATCTAAACCCAGACCTTCATCTCTTTTTGTCTACTTTTCAAAAAACAGAAAAGCACATCACCATTGTTGAATAACTGCCAAAAAAGATCAAAGCTGGGGCACGTATGAGACATCAAGCAGCACCACCTAAAACACTGGATTTAAGAGTCTTTATTGTGATTGGTATAATGAATTAATAAAAAAATAATAATAAAAATGTTCAAAGCCTTAAAAAAATGTGGGTTCTATATAATTAATGCTAATCATTAATTTTGATGTGAGTGTTACCATCGTCATAGTAAGCCAGCTTCATGTTGAGGTAGACATTTTCTGGCAGAGGGCCCAGGTACTGCATCACAGTGTAGAGCTTCCTCACCAGCAGGATGATGGCTTTCCTGGTGTTTCCACATGACATTGATGAGACTTTGATGTTGTTATTGCTGATCAAGAAAGTCAAGCAAGAAGAAAAATGAGCATAAAAGGGCCCGCTACTTCAGCTGCTCTGCCAGACAATCATTACACTGGCAGGTAAAGGGTATATAGTTTCTTGGGGTGGTCTAACATAAGCCAGTCACTCTGAAGTCACATTTCAAAGATGATGCAGTTGGAGAGATGTTAAGAGCTCCACCCTTTAATTCAGTTGTAGCCCAGTGCTGATACAATGATATAGTAATCATTCTTTCAAGGCTTCGATTTATTGACACAATAACAGACATATCACCTTGGGTTTAAGTTTTACTCATACATAAAACTCTTTAAGCTCCTCACTTCTTTTCTCCAACTTTCAAGCAACTTCTGGCCCGAAGAAAGACAGGCAAATTCAAAGATTGACTAGGTAACAATTAAAACAGAAACTCAAGCTAATTTCTCATATGTGAGTGTAATCTGTAAGCATAAACACACCCCACCTTTCAAAATCCATGTGTGCCCCTGCTGCAGAGTACTGGATCCTAAAGTGGTAAAACTCGGTCACTTTCTGAAAAAGACGACATGCCAGATGTTATAGGTAATCACTATGGAGACAGTAAACGGAAAATGGACCACTTCTTATATATCACTTTTCTACTCTACTCAAAGTGCCTCATTCACCCAATAATACAAGAACTTTTTTCTACAACCAGTTTCTTTCCATCTAACGGTCACACACATTCATACCCCAATGAACACATGGGACAGCAACCTTGGGTTCAGTATCTTGCCCATAGATACTTAGGCATGCAGACTGTAGACTGGAGCAGCCTTCAAATTGTTAAACAGTGAATATTGCAAAAAGATAACCTGATATTTACCTGTGGGTTCTCTGGGTCGGTATAAATCTAAAAAATAAGGCCAAATGGACAAACATCAGTACCGCATAGAATATAAGACTAAATTATCTAAAACATTACAGCTCTTCCGACATTTAGTTGCTCATGTGTTAGATACACTCGCTTTTCCAGGCTGACCCTAACTGGTTTTAATACAAAGAGTCATTATTCAAGAACACACATTCAAGTATTAGCAAAATACTCACAGATATAATGACTGTCCGAAGCTGGTGAGGAAGAAAAAACAACATTTTGACTGCATTAGTTGCTCTGATACAAAAAAAAGTGGAAATTACAATTTATTTTTTTAAATCTCCCCTAACGTATGTGTACATTACAAATCTTCTGACTGATAAAGGTCAAATGTGACTTACGTATTTCTTTTCGATGGCATCAAAACATCCTTGCATCCTGGTGGAAATTAAAAACAATTATGATCCATAGAAAAAATAATAATTAAAATTAAGCACAAAAAATGAAACAAGAACAAGGAGCCACTGAAATTATTTCATGATTAACAAACTGGCATTAATTTAATTGTAATGTAAATTTAAAAGAAATTTAAAAAAAACTAATTTCTTCAACAACCTGTCCCTTATTTACACTGTTACACACTTGAAACTGTTGCGTGTAACATAACAATATACTTCTCATCTCATTTTCCATGACCCTAAGAGCTAGAACGTTTTATTTATGAAGCATAATTGTCTGTTGCACTAATTAGATTATATTTGTTCACTGCATGTAAATATCTTCTTGATGAAAACAGATCAAGAATATCATTTCAACTTCCCCAAGTTCAATCAAGTTCAATTTTTGACCAACCACAAAAGATATGATGGTCTTATTTTTACCTTGTAGGTCTGTTTGTCTACCTATGGTAAAACATAGTTCTGGTGACACCTACTAAAACGAGAACTATCATAAAGTACCTCTGTAGGGGTTTGTCTATGAACAGATTTTGTCAAAGGGATAACACTGGAAGACAAAATCAAAACTGGTACATCACAATGGAGCAGTTGATATGACTCCACAAGATGGTGTCTATTTGGCTTTAGTGACCCTAATAAACGGCTCTTGCTAGCAAATGTCAAGCTGCTGTAATTTACCACTGAAGAATCTGAGTGGCACCAGGACAGCTGTGCTCCTCTCTGAGGATCATCACTTGCTGATCTAAAAAGAAGAAATAGAACGCGTGAATGTTCTATGGAACTTTTTCCAGGTAAGTGAACTTGAAAGCTAATAGGATGTACAGTCAAATTAGGTTCATATGTAATCTAACCTTCCACATATTTTTTCCCATAGGCTTTCCCCGGGAAAATGCCCCTGAGGTATGTGATGCCAGATACTGCAATGGCCAGAAGCTTCTTCATAACAACCAATGACTGCTGCTCCGAGGCAATCTGATTAGGAAACAGCTGAGTGCTCTGTATGAGTGAAACAAATTAATCAGACTCAGCACTGCTTAGTCATGACAGGTAACACAATTATTAGAAATCCTGCCCTCCAACAGCTGCGTTTCAGCTATAGCACCTTATTTAATACATACACAAACAGAATTTTTCTAATCTTTGTGGACCTCAATATTAGTGCCACAATTTGTTTCTGTGTAAGTCTGTTGATATTTGGAAAAAAAAGCACTGATGTTATTTCACCCATGATGCAACTTAAATAATTACTTATGAAACATGCATGACAAACAATACTTTTATCACAAACCAAGTGACTCTACTGTTAGTATATCTCATATCTCAGCATAGTGTGCCGTGTGTTCTTACAATGAAATCTTAGAAAACTGGAAAAGTGATGGACAAAGGTGGCAAGCCTTAAAAACTATCTACAGCAGTTTTATTGGCTTTCAGTATCTGTACCATGTCCTTCAAAAGTCTTAAGTCTCATTATAAATAGTCTCACTAGAATAGTGGCTTTTAAGAAGCCATTCTTACGGACTGAAATAGCAAGAAAAGGCTGAGGTATGCCACATTACAAAAGAATTGGACTGAAGATTATTGACAACAGTTCAAATGAAATAATTAATCCAAATATGAAAATGTTGTTGCAAATCAACATTAATATGTACAGAGGTCAGGAGAGAGGTACAGCACTGAGTGTCTACAGCCATCTGTAAAACACAGTGGAGGCTCTGTTATGGATTGGGGTCAGTGATACTGGATAGCTTGTCAAAAGTGTAATTATGAATGCAAAAAAGTAACATTAGATTTGATCCACCATGCAGTAGCAGCTGGAAAGCATCTGATTGACAACAGCTTCATTTTTCTGAGAATCCTCAGAAAAATGGACCTGAAGAAGGAGCTGCTGACCGTCTTCTACCGCTGCTCCATTGAAAGTGTGCTGACATATTGCATCGTTGTATGGTTCTCCAGCTACACCACAGCACACAGACTCAAGGACAGCTTTTACAAGAGGGCAATAGCCCTAATCAATGCAAATAGCTGACCTGATTGGCTACCTCCCTGGACTTTTTTGGGGGGGAGGTAACAACGGTAAAAACAATAACAATAACAATAATAATATTTATATTTATAACAAGTTGCAATAATAACAGTGTGCAGTACACATACACTTCTTCTTCTTTTTTATTACTAAGTTAATATACTGTGTTGTGTTTCTGTTGCGTTGTGATGTGTCATATCGTGTTGTGTTATATGTAGTGCCGACGTAGGACAGTTTTCCAATTTCATTGTACTACTGTACTATGTATGACTGTGCAATGACAATAACGAGTTATCTTATCTTATCTTTCAGCATAACAATAATCCCAAACACACTGCTACTGCAGTAAAACCATACATGAATGAATCACTTCTTGAAGGACATTCAAAGCTCTGCTTTGGATGTTGGCTTCCTTTTGTTCCATTCCCACTAAAGGTGATTCCACATTATTTCAATAATGTTGACGCCTTGGCTCTTGCACTAATAGTGATCCATTGTTAATACAAAAACTACTTTTTACAAAACTAAAAACTGCCGTTGGAAAAAAAGGAAACTGCCTGCTAGCTAAGCAACTTAGTGTTTGCAGGATTACATCACAATAAAATCATATGAGTAATGTATTTTACCTGTGATGTTCTCACTTGCTGTGCACACGCCATACCTTTGGTGAAAAATAACAACAAAATTTAAAATAAAAAAAAAAAGCAAAGCAAAGAGAGAAAATTTGAGGACAGATAGGAGTCTACTCAGAAAACTGTACTTACTGTAAATCGCAACTAGCTAGCTGACCTTCTAGTTTCTAGCTGATGTAGCCCTCTACTTGTCTCTAGCACACTACTTTGACCTACCGTGAAGTTATTCTATAGATTATGCTCTTGTGTGGCTACATGGGAACAATAACCAGAAACACACGGTACAGTCGTTCTGGGGAACTAGGAAATAAAAGCTAACCTTTTGGTGTTAGCTATTATAAAGGTTCCCGCTAAATGTTTAACGGGCAGCAACCTGTAGAAATCAATGGCAGCAACAGGTTCACCACCAGGGAGCCAATCACAGAGTAGGGAGATAAAAACTAAAAACAAAGAGGGCTTCAGAGCCTTTTGTCTACCGCTTTTTGTTTTGTTTTTTTATTGTTATAATTTTGATTTGATATGTCAAACGTTAACTGAAAACTAACGTTTTACCCCAAATATGTTTTTTGTGGTGATTTGTGTTGATGCAGCGCGGCCCCCGCATCGCCTCCGTCTTCACTTTGTAATTTCATTGGCCAACCGGTTGTCAATCACAGCCGGGACACATTCAACGTAATCTTATTGGCTTCGTGTGGGATATTACTCCACTTCTATTGGTTACTGTATTTGTTAGTTACAAGGGAAACGCCGGCCCTAACGGTGATGTCATATGTCGTTACGCCATTTTTGTTGGAGAGCAGTCGTGTTCAGAAAAGCAGGATTAGATCCAGTACAGGTACACAAAACGGTACCTTGAATAATCATCTCTTTGAGTTGGTCCAGCAACCGACGAGACACCTGCGTGTCCTCCACACTCACAAAATGTCGTCAGAAAACCTGGACTCGGATACTCAGGTGGACTACGAGGACGAAAAACAGGTGGGTTTCTGCCTGCTATCTTGATGTTGTTAGCTAACCTCAGAGCATGCTAACTAAGCAGTGGCTAGCATCAGTTAGCATAAGTGTTTGCAGTAAGCTTAGCGCTGCACCAATGCACCGGGGAAGACCTGGAAGATGCGTACAGCCGATATGAGCTGCTCTGTATAATGGAAGTGGTTTAGTTGTAGCTGCCATAGCATAGAAGCACCTTGCTTGTGTGTCACTTTGTTTTGTCCCTTGCTTGGTGTCATTGGCTGGCGAGTCCACAGCAGCTCAGGCCTCATTGGTCTGTACCCGAGGGGGGGTTTACACACTAAATGTGTGGCCTGCGGTCTCCAGATAAAGGCATGACTGGGTAATTTCACTCAGTGCACACTGAGTAAGTAAAGATAACTGCGCTAAAGTCGAATAGAAAACTGTCTTTCCTGAATGGCTAGCAGTTTCTGGATTCCTGGTGGTCTTGCACTGACTGTGACAACCAGCTGCAGTGCTTCCGCATTTCCATACTATGCCATAAGCACAGCAGCGATGCCATGTAGTCCATTATTAGGATCGAGGGTTTGCCAAACATTCTTATGTCAGTATCTGTTAGATTAGTGTTGACACTCGTTAAGTTTATTTACACTGTACCAACAGTGGGGCAGAAATAACAAGATAAACACCCGTGGTGGATGCTAACATTAATGTCAGTATCTATTATCTTTACAAGAAAGATGTTCAGTCCTAACACTATAAAGCAAAGGTTATAATGTAAAGTCTAGTTTTCTCATTTTAAGTACTTTTAACTTTGTTTTTATTATTCACATATCTAAATTGCGTTACTCAATACGAGAAAACTAATGAAAAGTGGAAACTAAACGTTGCCCAGCCTTTACAAGGTAGGAAGTTAAAAATTCAGACTTTGCTTGGCAAACTTGTTGATTTCTGTTTATAACCGTGCATTACTGTTCATGCCCTACTAATCATAAAGTTGAAGGGAATAGAAATTGTTTGTATTGCAGTGACAGATGTTGCTTTATGACTGTTGATATTGTCATAACTCAATTTGAATCATGAGTTTTTGTTACTGAGATTCTGTGTGAATTAAGCTGATGCCACAAAAGGAAATATTATTTTAATATTTCATCTCTTCGTATGGCGACACAGCCTGTGCATTTAAGCTTTTCCAGTAGTTTAAGCAAACCTTATAAACAGGACTTTTAACCCTGTCTGTTGCTTTAAGTGAACAAAAAAAGACAGTCCTTCCTGAGGGGAATATTTAGTTATACTGTAACTAAATATTCCCCAGTTCCACTGTGTACACAAAGACTGTGTTGGAATCTGCAGTTTCCCTGCATCAAAACCAAATATAGTACCTCATAAATTTCTCTTCATGGACCCAAGTGAATCAGCACACTCTGTGCAACACCTCCTCCACCCCCACCCCCCCAAGGGAATCTGTTCATCGGCTTCTGTGTCCTGGGTCACATTTTATCCCTGCCCCAGCAAGCTTTATAGGCTGAGTGCCCTATCTTATCTCTATAGTGGAAGTAGGTCTATGCTGTGCAGCTCACTTGAGGTGTGTTTATAAGGAATGTCTAAATGCCCTTTGGAGTTTGTCCATTATAGTCTTGCACTAGCCTGTTTTCTGAAATAGTTTTAACATGGAGTCAAGCGCTTGACTCCTGCAGTGTGCACAGGGTGGTGCCCCAGATTAGTAGCTTCAGTATCTACCTGTCGGGTACTTGAATGGCAATGTCTGACTAGTTTTACTAGTATTCGGCAGAGGCATCAGCACAAGCCCTTCCATTGTTTCAGAATTCCCACTGTAGGCTTCAGCAATCTAAGCCTAGCATTGTTTGGACAGCCCGGTCATGTTGTTATTTCTTGACCCAAATTTTCAGATTTTCTCTAAATGTATGACTACATAACATAGTAGTTACTATTACCAGAAACACAGTTGAGCACAAGATCACAATAGGATTTAGCAATTAATAGCATAGATTTTGTGTCTTGTTTAAAAAATGGAAAGTTGCAGAATTCAGTTACTATAAATAATGGACTCTGTTACAGCGTTTAGTTTTATAGTAATTTTGAGATTTCAGCTTTATACATTCTAGTTTTATTTTTAATATATGCATAAACAATATTTTGGTCACAAGAACTTTAGCAACACAACTTTCCAATAGAGCTTTAGTTGTTTGTTACTATCATAAGCTTCTAAAATCATTCAGCATTCATTCTTAAGGTCCCTAGTCGTACCAAGTTTCCTCTCAGGCATTATGGTGTTATGAGAGACTGTAAGAGGAGGACAGTCATGCTGTGACTCATGCTATCATGGAGTATATGAAGTTTCCGCTAGTCACTGTCATGCTTTTGAATCCCTTTCACAGCATTACTTTTAGGTGTTTTTAATGTACTGGTCCTGTGCTCCACAGTAAACTTGTAGTCTTTGTGGAAAAAGTTGTAGAATTGCAGGGTGGCCAGAAGTGAGTGGCTATCACATGACCAGCTGTTCTAGTTGTGAACTTTTCTGAAGCTGCATCCACCGACATTTTAAAGGATCCCTGTTTTTCTGCAAAACAAGAGGGTTAAACCTTTTTTTTGTCTCTACAGGACTCTCAAGAGAAAAATGCAAACCCAGTTAAAGCAGAAGAGGCGAAGCTGAAGGCCAAATATCCTGGTCTGGGCCAGAGACCCGGTGGGTCAGACTTCCTGATGAAGAGACTACAAAAAGGAGTGAGTTACTATAGTTTGCCTATGATGCGATCAGAGACAGCAGCAGCCGCAACAGCAGTGGAAAAACAGGACTGTGCGTTAATGAGAGCTTCTCAGAAAACAAGTCATTAAACACCTGCACCCCACGTAAAATTGAAAAAGGATAGCTGTTGTTTTGGTATGGTCAAGCTGCTGTTACTATTATTGAACAACGAACAATTTGAATGTAATTGCAGTGAACATATCTTTAATTTTTAATAAAGATATCAGCGATCTAAAAACCTAACTGATAAAGTTTATGCTCACCTTAGAAACCAAAGAATCAAGGCTCTACCTAGAACCACCATTGAGTTGTTGATTCATCAGTGCTACAAGGGTAAATTAATTGAAACGAAGAGAAAAATAATTTCTCCATCCTCAATAGACTGGAATACAAAGCTGCTAGATTGATGGCACGTGCAGTACAGCTTGTGTGACAGAGTAACTTTAATTTGTATTTTGAACTGCAGAACAGAGCACCCAAAGGAAACTTTAACTCCAATCCCACTTTTCCCGGATTTAAAATTGTATGTCTCTCTCCACCTACACATGCTCTATATGCTTCCACCTCTAGAGGTTGTTGAAAGTCATTCTGGGAAACATGGGTAGGAGTAGGAGTAGCCAAGACATTCAGAGGGAAAAGCGTTTTATCATAAGATAATAAACACTATCAGAGACTGAGGAGGTAGGTAATCTCATACTTAAATTTTTTAAATGTTGAAACATAAGCATATGATTTGATTAAAGAGAATAGCATTACCACTGTGGTATCTTCTCTGATGTGTGAGCACTATCGACATATTTGTTATTGTGCTGGTTCTAGTTCTCTTTAGCTGTTAAACTGAACACTGTTAAATTTATAGTAAGGAACAATATTAAAGAAGGAAATGCAAAGCATGCTTTATAATGATTACAGCTTATATGGTGACTGTATCCTCATTTTATAAAAGGCAATTTGGAAGGAGGTAGAAGATGATGCGGCTGGGTCTTAAAGCTACATTCAGTTAGCATTGTTTCAAATTTTATTAGGCACACACAAAACCGGTTTTTAAAGCTGTTCTGGTTTATGGGTATGATTGTGGTGTTCAGCATTAAAAAAATATGGTAGTTAAACTCAGGCTGCTAAAGATGAGTATGAATTTTCCTCCATCTGTTACACAGGAATACATTTGGAAAGTTTTCTATAGCACTAGTGCAATCAGCAATAACCCTTTGTACAAATATGTAAGCACTGTTCTCAGTATTTAGCATGTTGCTAAACTTTGTAGCACCTCTGCTCTCTCTTTTCACGCAGCAAAAGTACTTTGATTCGGGTGACTACAACATGGCCAAGGCCAAGATGAAGAACAAACAGCTTCCTGTGGCAGGGCCTGACAAGAATCTGGTAACTGGTGACCACATTCCCACGCCACAAGATCTACCCCAGAGGAAGTCCTCCTTGGTGACCAGCAAGCTAGCTGGCTAGCCTTTGTCATTCAAGAAGCACCCTCCCCCCCTTCCCCCCCGGGATTCCCAGCAAGCATCCCTCCTCCACTTCACCTGTGTCCCCAATATGTCCATCCACTCCCCTCTCTTCCTTTTACATCCCCATGCACCACTGGCTTTAACATATCGGGCAGAGTTGTATAAGTTAAAACTCCATTTGCTTATATGTGGGTGGGGCGGGATGGGAGGGACGGAGGTTTAGGAGGCCCACAAGGTCACAGCCTTCTCTGCCTTCCCACAACGCACAGCTCTGCCCCCTCTGTGCACTCTGCGCTACCGCCTCCCTTATATCTTGGTTTTCAGTGTTCCAAGATGCATTACAGTAGGTGTGTGTGTCATCGGGCAGGGGTAGGATGGGATGAGTTAATGCACTTTGTATTCTGTATAGTATTTTTTTTTTTTTTTCATTTTTGCATCCTGAATGACACCAAAATAATGTGTGTACGGGAGTTAGGAACCATGATCACAATGTGTTCTTTGAGCTTCATCTTCCCTTTCTATGCTGGTAGCTAGCTTCAGCGGGAGGGTTTGGAAGATATATGTGAATAATTGCTTGCTTACCAAATCTGTGAGGGGCAGCTTAAGGGATACTTGGCATTCACTAACACCCTATTGGGAAATGAGTGGAAGTTTCCTTGCATCTCACCCCTTCAGTCACTTCAGTCAAATATAATCTGACGACAACTGCTGCAGCTCATCCAGGCAGGGATTTGAAACACTTTTTTCTCTGTCTGTGTGCTTCTGTTGCTTTTATTTCCTACACCTTTTGCTCCTGTTTCTCTCATTTAAAAAAAACATGGCTGCATGTTTGTAATATGTAACAAAAAAAAAAAAAAAAATTAACATGCTTTTGTAACAGGAGTGGAGCAGCTGCTTAGTAAGTGATCAAAACAACCACCTAAAGTCCTGAAATGTCCACAGTCACACTTCTTTACTTGCTTTGCTTTATGCTATTCTGACAATCCATGTACACACGCTCCTGTTTGCTGCCCAGGGTGGGAGCCAGTTGAGTATATCCTGGTATTATTTTTAAAGGCTGGGAACCCTGCCAGCCTATGAGCTCAGCCTTTGTGTGGTTGCTGTTGAGATGCATCAAGATATGTGCTAACTATGAGCCTAAAAGATTTGTTGGGGGGGAAGCACCCTGCATAGTGTATATGCTTCTGTAAATAATACTCAAACAAGCACGTAACTCGTGATAAGCTTAGCGCTTTAAGGACTAAACCGGCTAGCATGCCTGAGAGAAATGGTAGTGCTAAATCAACTCAGTTGGGATTACACCCTAGGATTTCTGGCTTGGATATTCTTTGCTTTAACAACTGAGCCGAATTCCACATTGCAAGCCCAGAGGCTGTGGATACACTTGTCTTTTCAATGTGACTGTTACTATCCAATCATCCTGCTTACATTGCAATGTGATGAGGCAGCTTTGAGCCCACACTGATCTGGCTAGAGATGTAAGGAGTGATGTGGCTTCCACATATCTTTCTGGCTATTTTTGAAGCACTGATGCAAGCACTTCTAAAGGTTTTGTATCCAGCCACAAAAGTCTCATTGAGATGACAAAAAGTACCCAGAGTCGTTGCAGTCATACTTGTGTCTTTCAAGGCCATATGTAAAGTAAATTTTTTTTAGTATTTAAGGGTTGACTATGAAAAAAAACCTAATTCTGACAGTGATTTCTAATTTCATGTAAGAGAATGTTTTAATACTTAAGAATGAACAGTATGTCATAGTGGTTCCCTTAACAGCTGACCTCCTTTCACTGCAGTTCACATAATGAAACACTAACCTTAGTTTAAAAAAAGTTCAACTACTTCACTAAAATCTCAGCTGGAGTATTGCCCTACATTACTACCAGCACGTCGTAGAAGTTTATTCTCTCCAAAACTCACACTACTCATATGGATGTTTGATCTCAGGGGTGTTAGAGGGTAAACGACAGGCAACCTGATAAGTGCAGCTCTATAACGCATCATCACGGGCTTAAAGTGGAACAGGGCATATCTGCAGGAGCGCCAACACTTGCGAAGCAGAGAGAGATTTTATAACACATGGTGAGGGGGTAATCCCACCTGTTATCGTGATTCAGCTTCTGAAACAGGTCAATGGAACGATCGCTAAATCTCTATACTTTGAATGTGCGCCCTTCGCACAGTCAAGAATCTGAACTGGATGCCGGCACTCACTGAGAATCAGTGTAAATTACTGCTTCAGGGAACCTTCACAAACGCACACTCCACCACGTAGGCTAGGTAACAGGGTGCATGCACCATCACGTTCTCGACCTCACTTATTTTTCAATGAGACTTTAAAATGTGTCAAAGTTGCAGTGGGTGAAAGAGGACTGACTTGTGCATATATGCTTGTTGTTGTGGTGGTGTATGAATGCACTGCTTTTCTCTGTTCCAGCTGTTGTAAATAGACTTAAACAGGAAATTATTTTTGTTGTTTCCCACTTGCGTTCCACTCTTTCATAGCCCAAGCTATTTCTGATTCAATGGTTCCTCTCTCCTTTCTGTTTAACACTACTTCTGCTGTATCTTATTGTATCGCAGAGGCTATGTGAATCTGTATCAAATGGAAATATGTGTAAATGCTGCTGATTCAGTCAATGACAAATCTAAGAGAGCATACCCTGTAAAGAACATCTGTCCTCTTGATTCTGCCAGTCTGACTCTTTAAGCATCTCACTTCAAGAGTCATAAAGCTCCTGTGGCAAAAACTGGTTACATGTTAACTATGTTAAACTTCAACTTAAGTGCAGATTCCAAAAAATGTATGTATAAATGCATCGTTGGTTTGGAACAAATGTGTGGTCTAGCCAGATCTTAAAATTCTGAGCTGCTTTGTCACTTTGATAAGAACAGACTATTGTGTTGTGTTTAAAAAGCCTACATTATTTCTGCTTCAAGAAGTAAGCCCAGGTTAAATAAAGAAAAGGTTAATATGCTGTGATGTTATGAAACAACAGTGGAGAGATGTTCTTGAATGCTACTTGATGTTTGGCTTTGCAAGGAGCAGTGCAACAAGAGGAAATAGCTGGGTATGTTTCATACCCAACACACAGGGTGTCTCTTGTTCAGCTATGATAAATATGTGCCAGAATGTATAAAATAATTAACAGGCTGTGTGCTCTGAAGTACTTTTGTGCTGCTTTTACCTTATCTGTTTTCTTGTTTTGCAAGTAATATTTTTTTTCTTGTGTTCTCTTAATGCATAATTAGTATATTTCATCCTGGCCCAAGACTGCAGGGAAATCAGATGCACCCTTGCTTCCAAGAAAAAAAAGGGTTTACATGATAAACAGGATGACTGGAGAATACAGGAATGATTTTAAGACTTCAGAAGTACAAGGGTACTTGGAATGTTTAAGTTGTGTGGAAGTAGGTGAGAGGATTTTTGTCAGTATTTGAAATAAACTTTTACATTAATAAGGTGCTTTTGTGGGGTTTTGTTTTATGAGTTCAGTTGTTCATCCTTGTTACATGTTAAACAGATGAATTAGCTGCTGATTAAATCCTAAGATTTCTTGCATGGTCAACAGAAGAAATCTTGGGATGAGGCGCAAAACCCGGAATGTTCTGGGTTTAAAAAAAACAGAAGAAGGAAGAAGCATTCTCAGACACAAACGCATAGGAGGCGCAAGCTTTCATTTAACACTAGGGGGAGGCATAATCATGCAGGTGTGAGAGACGAGCCAGGATGGAAAATTCTAGGTGTTTCTGTTATACCAGCATATAACATGAAAGGTGATGAAAGCTACTAATTAGGATATATTTTGACATTGGCAAAGCAAAGACAGTTCTTTAACTTAAGGAAATGTGTCAACATTGGCATTCTGTCATAGATCAAATGCACTTCTGCTTATGTGAGGATAGGGTTGTTGTAAATCAATGGCACGTTATGGAGCTCGGAGATTTAAGATGATGGTTTCCTATACTCCTTTATTGGTAGATTAGTGTTGGAGTGATATCAAAGGAGTGTAATGGTGTCACTTCCTACCTAGGTGAATGTCCCTCTACAGTGCAACACATCTGTCAGAAGATAATCCAATACACTATAATTTTAACATTATATTTTAACCATAAAGTCTTAAACTACTTTATTATTATTAGTTAAATTAAATTGTGTTTTGCTTTGAGTTTAAAATATTTTACTTTGCTTTATCATTATTATTATTTTTGTTGTTATGTTGCCAAGCGTAGGAAAATAATTAATAATGAGGACATAACAACAGAGTTTTAATTATAACCTCTGTGCGTGTTTTCAGTTGTATTGTTATTATAAATTTTTAGAATTAATTTTGGGAGTGTTTATGACAATGCCTAACACTGGAAATTTTTCCACGCCTACGTCGTGCGTCAGTGAGGACTATAAAAGGCGGACTCAACCGTTTTCAGTGCGTTACTTCCGCTCGAGAGAAAATGCCAGAGATGAAGCGTTAGGCAAGAAGCTAGCTTTTTGTCAAATATAGCCTAACGCCGATTTTCTTGTCGAAGTATTTTTCGTGTAACAGTTTGGTGTTCGTGTGAAGTTAACAAGATGGCCAACTATATGATGTTGAAAAGGAACCAGTGCACCTTAATGGAATATCTTATTCCTCAAAATGGAGTCTTGGAGGGACCAATGCACTACGGATCGGGAAATTCCTCTCCGCAGAACGCCACAGGCTCCTCTAAAGACTCTAGCAATGGGATTGTGTCCAATGGTACCCCCAAACGGCCGGACAACCTCGAGGTAACCTCAACAAACGGGTATAAAACAAAAGCTATCCGGGACCGGGAGGAAGACGGTTCGTTGCCGAGCACCCCGGAGTTTCATTCGGACAGTGAATCCGACGAGCAGCTGGAGAGAGAAACGAAACTCCTTATTCACAGTTTTTTGGGTGACTTTATTGGACTTTCTCAGCCTCAACGAAAAGAAACCAAAGCACTAAAGACGATGAAAAGAGTTGTTGCGGACGTATTAGAAAAGCACAGATACGCTTACAACGGTAAGTTGAAACCAGTCTGTGCGGATTTTGCACAAAGACCTTTCAGAGCGTTTGTCTGCTTCACTCACAGGCTGCCTTTTAACTGCTTCAAGTCACCACAAGCTTGCAATTTTTAAACCGAGACCAAACTGCTAATATACTAAAATAGAATTTACACATTTCACTAAACTTCGACTTAAAATAAGTGACTTCGATTTTCTGATCTAGTCTAATTTTCTTTTCGCAGGAATGATTAATAAATTGTCATTGGATGAAAGAGATGAGGATATGTCATTTGTCGGTGCTGTAGCGAAGAGCCTCTTTGGAGACCACACGACCAACTGGGGTCGTATTGTCAGCTTTATGGCCTTCGGGGCAGTGGTCTCTCAGCACCTGAAGGAAAAGGGCAGGGACAACTACGTGGCGCTAGTGAGCCAAGAGATTTCTGCATACCTGCTGTCTGAACAGCGAGACTGGATTGTAAAAAACAATGCATGGGTGAGTAGTGACATGATTGGGGGAAAATAACTGCATAACTTCCTTTTATTGTCCCAGAAAGTATTTTGTGCCCAGTGAACATAATCTGCCTCTTTCTTACCCCATCTTTCTTTTTCCTTTCCAGGATGGCTTTGTGGAGTTCTTTCGAGTAGCAGACCCTGAGTCGATAGTCAGGCACACACTCATGGCCTTTGCTGGATTTGCTGGTATTGGGGCAACACTGGCCCTGTTGATCAGGTGAATTTGGTGGACACTGAGCAGCAACCTTTTTTTTTCCTTTTCTTTTTTTCTTTTTTTTTCCTTCCCCATTGGACACCTTTTCAAACCGCTTTCGGGAGGTGGAATGGACAAAAGGAAAAAATGTTTCAGAAATACATTATTTAATTCAGAAGTCTATTTTTGCTAAAAGATGTCATAATAAAAAGGAAAAAGACATTTTTTTTCCTTTTTTGCTAGTCTTTTTTAAATGATTGTTTACTCACTATATTTTGTTGTATAATGCTTTGGTGGCAGTGGTTTGTAAGAATGACCCAGATCAAAACTAGGAAGCGAAACCTGCATGATTCCAGTTTCCAAAATCCATTCAGATCTTCTACAATCTTTTGAGGATATCTGAAGTCAAGAGAGTGCTGGAGGAGGTGGATTTGCATGAGTGTGGCAGTACTTCCTGATTATGAAAATGCTGGAACTGCACTAGGAGACAAGACCAACAACATGGACTTTTGACTGTAAAAGGATTCTGGAAATTTTGAATCTGTTGAAAAGCTGAACAAGGACTAAGAACAGTTGGGGGGGGGTGGGGGGAGGCTGAGGCTATGTGCTTGAACAGAAAGCAGTCTATGATCCAGCTGTAAGCTACAACCCTGTACAGATCAATTAAAGATATTTAATTTACATAGTTTGGCCTTTTCACACTCTTTGCTTAAAAAGGAAATTCGCAAAAGCAGGAAGTTGGTTAAATCTATGCTCGTTAGTTCTAATGCTGCTTATTTAGGCCTGTGCAGTAAAGTTGACACCTACACATTTGTTAGCCTTTATACAGTCACACCACAACCCAAATGCAGCACAATGGCTGCCATTTCCTAGAAATTTTAGGCTGCAGCAGCACCTTCCTCACACTAAGTGCTCAGCTGCATCCACACTTCTAGGTGCATCTGTAGCAAATTATCTGCAAAGAGCTGGTGCACAATAACTGAATTCAACAAGCAGATTGTGAAACTAGGCTAAAGGAGTTCATAACATCCTGAAATTACATAACATTGTCTACTTCCTGTGTTTTTAGCTACCTAGAGACTAGTGACTTATCACATATGGCACATTTGATTGGGTCTTTGCATTTTTACTGTCTGGGTATATTTTCATGCGTTGATGCAGTTTATTCTAGTTTGTCTTTTAACTGCACACATCTTTAAAGTCTTTGCCATCCAGGAGGTTTCTAAAGTACACTTGACTTCTACGGTGTTCTGCTGCTGTTTTGTTGAAAGCAATCCTGATGCGTGGCTTCACCCATGTTTGTTCAGATCCTCCTGTTGTCTCGGGTTACAGAACAAACACTCACTCAGGTCTCAGGAAGAAATGGAGAGTGTCTCGCCATGGTGATGATCCACAGCAGGCCTACCCTAGTCTTCTCCTGTGGCTAATGTTATCTACCACCCAGGTTACCCCTGTAGTTAACTGTGAAGAACAGACTGGTAGACAATAGGGAATTAAGGCTGAGGTAATTTCATAGAGAAGTTTGCGCAATACCCGAATGGACTGGGTATGCAGAAAAGAAAGCTCTGCAGTGTGAAGCACACAATCTTTAAACAACCTTGAGACTGGTAACTAGGAAGAGGGAGAGTGTGTGTGTGTGTATTTCTCCTTCTGAAGGACTAAAGCTGTTTTCCAGCGGTAAGAAGTGGAAGATCTGATATAAAAGAGCAAAAGTGGTGTGCACAAAAAGAGGGAAGCACACTGTCACTACATATTGGCAAACCAATTCTGAAAATGCCAGTAATTTAGACAAATGTAAAAACAAAGATTTTGTATTGAACTGAAAATGAAACAGTTGCTGAAATGGGTGTTGCGCTTGCAAATTTCAAAGTCATTGTGGTTTATACACTGGGATAGGTGGTCAGTAGCAGCAAAGGGAAGCTGTAAGATGAATTCTGTGACAGTCTCACAATATACCTTTTGTTTTTTTTCTTAAACTTTTTAATTTTCCAGCTGCATTAGTTACGTTCAGATACAATAGTGAAGCTGTAAACTGAAAAAGCTCACTCCAACACATCAGCTTGAATTCCTTTCGTGGGATAGTTTGAGGAGTGGTTTAGAAACCTTTGTCTGCACATACCATCACAGAAACTACCCACGCAGAGAGATAAAATGGTTGGGCCTAATCTGTCTTTACTCAGACTGCAGAACTCTTCTGGATATCAGTCAACCCCCCTTTGACATTTAAAACTAGTGATTTTGGTCTGCAGCTCATTAGGTTTTTGTTTTATAGTGCCTCTGATAAGGCAGTCTGCCTTAACTCCCATCAGAGATATTCAAAAGTAAACTTCAGAAAACAGTTTTGGTTTCAAGTCAAACCCATTTCAGTTGCTCAAGTGTTTCTTTTGCAATTTTGAAACATGAGCCTGAGGACCTGGCAAAGATGGTATTGGTTAAGTTGCTCTACTTCCTCATAGCAACAGCCCGCCCCTTGATTTTAAAATAAGCAGTGTTTCTGAGAAGTCAGCTGACGCAGAAGTTAATCTTTAACGACACTGCACACTGTAGAATTCTGAGAACTCTGACCCTGAGATACAAAGATAGGCCCAGTTTTCGCAGTTTGCTTTAACACTGCGTAAAAGGGGAGCAAAATTTGTTAGATTAAAAAGTTAAGTGCTTGCATGCCCTACTAGCCACAAAGAGACAAAACAAGAGTTCAGAGCTGCTTCACTGGTGCAGAATTAGAGGCTTGCACTGTTTACTTTAAGGTTTGAGAGGAAACTTTAATTAAACCTTTGACTAAGTCTGTGCTTGACTTGAAGAGAACCTGTTTAAATAACTGTGCAAAGTATCAGCTGATGGCTCTCCTTTAATGGCAGGAGTTCCTTTGAGCTAAACAAGTTTAAATAAAATGTAAATGGCCTGTATTGAGTGCTAGATCAAATCCTAGTTTCTACACTACATTTTGCAGACATTAAAGCTAAACATTCACTCTGTTACTTTTGGTGGCTGGGGCCCGTTCACAGCCTTTATCTCTGCTGACACTAGTGTCCCACGCTTCTTTGGAATCTGTACCTATAACTGGTTTGCCCAGAAGAGAAACGCCTGTTGAATGCCATTTATGCAAAAAGCAGACATGTGCATGCACATTCTCTCTGATAAAAGCAGCTACAAACCTGTCCTTGTTATAACTCACACAAGCCTTTCATTCATGCTCAGTTACTTATAAATGGATGTCAACAGTCTGTAAAAAATAAATGAAACAAACAGAAGCAAAGAGTACATATGATCTGTTATGTGCTCGTTGTGCAAGAAACCTGCCATGAAAATATTGAAACCACTTTGTGTCATATAGTCCACATTGCAACTCAGTGCTACTTAGATGACATTGCAAAACTTTAAGGACAAATTACAGTTCTATAGATTTACAGACAAATTTAACAAATTTATGAACAACTTTATTCATATGACTGTTCATTAGCGATTGTTTTGCACCACAATGGTTCCATGATACTGGACTTCACTACATCACACTATCTTTTTTTTTTTCTTCTTCTTTTTATGATAAGATGGTTGACTTCAGTTCACCTTACACCCAGTGGATACCTGCCACCTCGAGTGTCAGAAAGTAGAAACGTGGCTGCAGTCCTTTTTTTAATGTGGTATTGTTAGAGGAGATACTATACAACAGTTGCAACAACAACAAAAAGAACTTGAAGGATGTATCAGAATCTGTGAAAGCCCCTGCCTGTGGCTAATATCTCAGTCTTCCTAGGTATTCCTGAATGCACCATTGTAAAGCTCAGCTTAAGTAATTAGCTGATTCGGTGTACCTGGTCTGGAAACAGAATAAAGCCACTCCAGTTCAGAAGTAAGTCCCACTCATTCTGACTTCCCATTTGGCATTTCTCCATCCATTGTTGCTTTTTGTTAATTAAGCATTCAAATATAAATGAGCCATCTACTGCTGTGTCAGATTGCCATATTGTTTGTCTTTGGGTTTTCAGCTTTAAAATTCTATTTTTCTCCTGTCTAATCATACTTGTGTGTTCTGTGGTAGGAACTGTTCATAGATATGAGTGTCTTGCTCCCATGCATTTCCAAAGCCTTTTTAGCATTGTTGTTGGAAGCGGCTATTTCGGGATGTAGATAAAGGAAACAATGTCTTTAAATAGAAGTGTGTTTGTTTTTAAATAATAATTGCAGACCAGAGGTTGTGTGGTTTGCATTCGTCAATGGCTCAGCCTGAACCTTTGAACATCAATCTCTTCTTGGTGAGGTGATACTTATCTCAGATCAAATTGGATCCACTGGGTGACGTGTCATGTTCCTTCCTGAGTGGAGTCATCTCTCCTCCTGAAACTTTATTCTTTGACTTGACTGATGACCATAGTGCAGTATTATCGGCTTATCCGTGTTGGCAGTTATGACATACAGGCTGGACTCTTGTCAGTTTCTACTGCAGTCCTCAGTTTTCTTTTGACACCCTGTACGTTTAAACTGTGTTCATACCTTTTTCTTTAAAAAAACAAACAAAAAACACTTATTATAGTAGTCTTATTAATGACATTTATTTAAATTAGTAAATTTTATATTGTTTGGCAGACTAGATCACTTCAGGATCAGTTTTAGTTCTCTGCCTAGGTTCTCTGTAATTTTGATATAGGCGTCTAATGATGCATTTGTTTCCAAATTAAGTTGCCAAGCAAGTTTAGGATTCTCCATAGAAATAAATGCACTCTTCTCTTTTAGTGAGTGTTTGCTTTAAGATAGCTTATTGTAGGCTGTTCACACAAAGTCTTATAATAATAATTATTATTATTTTTATTAGTTTTTCTTGGTTTCATTTGTAAGCAATAAGCATCATAACATTGTGAAAAATGTCCACGATGGCTGCTGTGGAGAAGCTGGAAGACTGCTTAACATTTGGAGTCACTTCTACAGTAATGTGCAAAAGTCTTATCCATCCTTCATTTCTTCATACACTACTCAGAAAAATTAGACATGTGACATGTAGTGTAGCAAAAGTCAGAGAAAGGGTCGGTAATCATATAAAATTTTTAATCTGAATTACTGTGGTTTGTTTAATATATGCACATTTTAAAAACAAAAGTCCAATCATGGAGATGAGCATTTCCCATCGTGTTGCATCACTTCTTCTTTTGACAAAAGTCATTTGTGAACTGACCATTTCTTGTATTTCTTTTCCCATTCTTGCTTTATATTGGATGTCACTTGCACAACAGTAATATTTTGTGTCACCTACTTTGGTCATATGTTTCCAGTGCGTGAGAAGTTTGGACTACAGGCAGGCCGGTTTAGCAACCACACGGTATTACCTTATGGAGCAAAGCTGTTGTAACATGTAGATGTAGAACATCTTGCTGAAATAAGTAAGGCCTTCCTTGAACAAGATGTAAGGAAGATGGCAGTATGCATTCCTCTTAAATCCTGTATGTGCTACTCAGCATTAAGATGTTTAAGTTGCTTGTGCAATGTGTACTAGTGCCCCATCATTATGGATGCTATTATTTGATGTTAGCTTCTAAACAGAACACATTGTCCCTTGTCTCTCTGCTCGTTAAGATGCTGTTAACAAAACTGAGATAGTCAAAGGAGCTTGCAAAGAAAAGTGTCTGGACTTCTTTAAGTTGCTTGAAGACGTTTCACCTCTCATCCGAGAAGCTTCTTCAGTTCTGATCAAGATCAAAAAACTGAGATAGTTTTCCACTTCATTAACGCCATCTTAAATGAGTTCAGGCCCAGAGAAGGCACCAGTGATCCTAGATCTTGTTTATACACAATACTGTGCACATGTTTTGTGCCAGCCCTCTTTATATTTTGCTAGGGAAATGGGGTGTGATTGACTGAAATTTACATGGAAATGCAGTATATAAGCCTAAAACAGAATTTGTACAACTCTAACAAACTTGAAAGTCAACATCTGACCATCTTCATTCTTCAGCACAGCCTCAACTCTAATACTGTAATCAAGCTTTCTTATAATTTCTTCAGCAATAGTTTGGCTGCCATTTCCGTGTAATTTTACACTGAAGTGCTACTGACGATTGACTATCCAATACCCAATCACATTGCAAATCTATTGTCAATTAACCTGATTAGTTGTCTGATTTTCCAGAATGTAACAAAAGCATTTGGTATTACCCAACTTCACTATTTGCTAGCAATAAGATTTGCATCGACTTTTCAAATTGTAACAGCTCTTAGTGTCAGTTTTCTTTGTTAGTAATATTAAGTAGCATTTAAATTAAACATCTTACAACTTGCTTTGGGAACAGCACTGAACATCTAACTTTATCGGCTCATACAGGTTTCTTTCAGGGTTCGTACGGGTGCTTGAAATCCTTGAAAATGTTGTTGTTAATGTTGTCTTTTCAAGGTATGAAAAGTGCTTGAATTTCAGATGTGGTGCTTAAAAGTGCTTGAAAGTGTAGCTGTATTTCATTCACCACAAACAACTATCTGATTTAATAGTTTTCCTATCAGATAGATATAAAATGAGTCGCAAAATGTAAAAGGAAATTTTCCCCGCCTGGCTGCCTTGTGTCTGTTTCAACGTGTGACCCCGCCCCTCCCTCGGCCAGTCGGGGATGAGTGCGCTAACATACCTGTAGGTTGCTGTTGTGATGTCAGAAAACGATAATGGCGGAGTTTGCGCTCTCCAGTCGCATGATAGGTGAGTGCTAGTAAATAATTTTCCAGTACGCGTACGTTACACACGCTATATTTTTTTTTAAATTATGATTATTATTTTGCTATCAAACTCGCTGTAGAAATGATTGACATACACTTAGTGTGATGCAGTATGGCAGCGCTGTTATGGAATACGCTGTGAACTTAGCTAACATTACTTAGCAGTGATATGAGTTAATTTACTCAAGTGAAAGCTTTAAACATTAGCCCAATACATAACTGGCCAACTTAGGCTTTCTAATTAACCCTCTGGGGTCGACGGACCCAGAGTCTCCATTTCAACTTGGGTTGAAAGTGCGAACTTCAAACTGTATACCAGTTGTTAAATTGTGTTGATAGGCCACGTAAAACCGGTGTTTGGTTTTTTCTGAATAAAACAGTGGCGTTTACTCCAGGAAGAAACGGTAAAAACATATTTTCTAAGGAGAGCGCTAGCAAACACGTTTTGCCTGTGAGTGAAAAAAGAAAAAACACTCCATCCTGATTGATGTCGACCAATCAAAAAATGATATGGCAACATGTGGCATCTGGTTGTTTGGGAAGAGGGGGAAGTTTTAGGAGTGACCAGCGAGAGAGGGTGAGTGAGCGAAAGAGAGAGAGAGAGTTTTGATATGTGATTTTGTGAGGTTTGCCGTGTTTGGAGTCTCAAGTTAGTGTGTTGTCTTGTGTAGTTAGTGTGTAGTGTAGTCGTGTTTTGTTTTTTGTGTCAGTTCTACTAGTGAACGTCACAGTTGCTGCAAAAAAGCCACCAAAAGCAGATTGCAGTGTAAACGCTGAGTGACACACCTGCTGTCAGACCTGCAGGTTTATCCCTGTGCTGTTCTCATCTGTATTATAGTGAACACAAACTATTTTTTTGGAGTTGCATAAATAATTTTTGTGCCTTCTTATCTGATGCAGAACAGCTGCTTCTTTTGTAAAGTAGTTTTAAGTAGTTGTAAAAAACTGAGCCTTGGCTGCATTTTTAGGTAAAT
Organism: Maylandia zebra; assembly: GCF_041146795.1. Lineage (NCBI taxonomy): Eukaryota > Metazoa > Chordata > Actinopteri > Cichliformes > Cichlidae > Maylandia > Maylandia zebra. The sequence continues at coordinate 31,310,099 of NC_135177.1, forward strand.
AGTACCATATAACTTTGTTGTTTGCAAAACTGACAATTTATTTAAAAATGTACAATTTCTATTTGCATTTGAATTTATGAAAATGATGTGTTAAACATGCTTGTGGTTTTTACAGTCAAAAATATCACTTTCTACTCGTATTTTAAATTGTCTGAATTTAGATAAATTGTGCTGATACAGTATGTCGAAATGAGAAAATAACAGATTAAAAACTCTATCTTGCCAAAGATGAAATATAGTCAAAAACGGCCAATTATACCCTGGACCCCAGAGGGTTAAAGGCTAAAAGCAAAGTTGTCACCAAGTACTGTTTATATTTGTGTGTATTGCTGCAGCTTTTTTGAGTATTAACTTGGTGCCTTTGGGTGAAATAATGGTAATATGAGGGACCGATCCATATGGTCACAAAGAATAGCCACTTGTTTCTGTGCTACCAAAGTTCCCCGGCTTTCATTCAAAATGTGTTTCTGGCCAGCACCTACACATTAAACTACTTAAACATTATGAATGTCTTCAAGCTCACACTGAAGCCTGTGGGGCACAATCAGCCCCACATTTATGTGTATTTGTATATGAATATTTCATACTTTAAAGCTGCCTGTTTATTTAAGGGAGATGAACAAAATACATTGGAATTGTACGTGATAATATGACGGATGATAAATTCAATAGATTTTAAGTAGATACTTGTAAATTTTCTTAAAGTCTTATATGTTGAATTGAACGATGTGATCTATTCAAAGCCTCTCCCAGTCAGTGCTGTTCTCCATGCCTGTCTGACTGTACATGATGTTATTAGCACAAACACTTTAAAGGTGATCATTTAGGACTTCAGCAATAATACAGACAGCAATGTAGTTAGCAATAAAACGGTTTAATTGGGAATTAACTTAAAAAACAAACATCTCCTATTTCTTGTCACACAGGAAAGAAGCATCAATGTGCTGGAAAAGCTTGCAAAGGGACCTTGAAAGTGCTTAAGAAGTGCTTGAATTTGACCCTGAAAAAGGTGTATGAAGCCTGTTCTTTGTTTTTGGAACTGTGTAGAAGTTTCTAGCTTAACTTCAACTACTTCCAAGGTGTCTGAATTAGTTCAAATCACCAGCTATTGGCCTTCATCAGGGACCTTGATGCAAACACACGTGTGATAACTGTCAATGGAATAACCTCTTAAGACTTTATTCTTTATTCTGCCTGAAGGAAATCCTGTGAGCACAGATAATGCGTCTTTAAAGATAAATAGTCCTTTAAGAAAAAGAAAAAACCAACAACAACGTGCTATTGGCTGGTTGTGGCACATTTTCATTTATTTCCTCAAGCTGAAGCTTAACTCTAGGCTTTTTCTCAGCACATTTTGTACTCTACAGCCAGTCTTTGACCCTGAGTGAAGTCATTGGAAGCTTGTTGTGTTTTGTTCTATTCCAAGGATAGAACAGTTTGGTAACAAGAGTCACATTCTGTCTGGAAGGGTGGGATGTTCCCAGCAATGTTCCCAGCATGTTACCAGCAGGAAGGAAATTGCAGCGCATTGAGGAATAAATAGCAAGCCACAGAAGCCTGTGCTTGTCAATCAGTAACTATTTATTAAGCCTTGAGATGGCAGTGTCTTTTCTTATACTTCTTATATTTTTTTAACAACAAAAACTTTACTCTGAATTTACTTTGCATGGGCTTAAAGGAGCACAAAGGCAGAAAAATAACTTTCTGACTGCTTTTTTGAAGTTACAGTTTGTCTTCTGCTGTGATATAGTCTGGTAGCCCAATGTACAAATATGCTGTTGAGACATGGGTTACCGTTGGAGTTCTATAGTAACATGATTTCGTAAGTTTGACACAATAAAGTGACCTGAGAAATGGAAGTGGTTAGATTAACCCATCAGTGTGGCCCAAGGTCAAAATTTCCAACTATGTCCTTACTGACTCCCAACTCTGTGCAGTCATCTGAGTTTAGAACTGTAAGTACAATACTGGAATTATGTCAACATTTATCTCCATATATGGTAATTTCACAAAAAACAACTTTATTTTTTAACATGTACCATTTGATCTTTGATCCATGTCTGATGGATCCCCTGTTGAGCCTCTACCTAATCACACGAGCCAAGGTGTGAAAACGGGTTTGGGTCACAATCAGCCAAGGTTTCACTTGAACCCATTGTGAAGCCTAGTCTCACCCTATCATGTGATTTACTCAGTAAATTAGAGGATCAATATCAATAAGGGGTCTATGACCCTCTTGGGGACACTCCCATAGGGCTTAAAATCTGGGATTCTCCACCAATTGCTCTTAGAACTGAATAAACTTCTCGGATGAGAGGTGAAACGTCTTCAAGGAAACTTAAAGCAGACCAGCGCTTTTCTTTCCAAGCTCCTTAAATTACGATGACCTGGATGACTGAGAACCTTCATACATGCAGTTTTTATGTTATCGGTTACTTTCATGATGTTTTCTGTGTTTGTGTTGATGATACAGTTGTAAGGGAAAAATAACAGGGGGTGACAGCCACCTGAGAATTGCATCATGTTTCCTTCTTAGTCACTGAACTCTTATGACCTGTGGCAGAAGTAGATTTTGCCCTGCATTCTGTTTTCAGAAGCATCGTGACTTGGCTGCAAGGCGTCTCTTTCCATTGACTTCTGGTATTTTGGGGTCAAACTGTGACATGTCTGAACTTGTTTAACCTGAATGTTCCAAGGTGTGATGATGATATCACTGGTGGGTGGAGGCCAGGTGGTCAGTGTTGGTTACAGGTTGTTGGCGCCCCCACCCTGCCTTCACCTTTTTTTGGGAAACTGCATGTTTGCCGCTGGTTGTTTATTGAGATCTGCAGCTTTTAACATTCCTCACAACAATCTCTGGAGCTCAATGTTTAAAAGCCACTGATCCCAGATGAATGGAGGTTATTGTGTTTATTAAAAAAAAACACAGTATGCTCCTGATAGTTATCCATTTATGTGGTCATTTTCGAGAACCTCTGTGCTGAACATAATTCATATGACTTACTACCATTTCACCACTGAAAATATGGGATCATGCGTCTTTGTATCACATGAATTTTTTTTCCATGATTCTTCTTGCTTTGAAACACGTGTCTCTTTTGTCAGCAGGATTTATGCATCCACTTTTCTTGTTTCAGCACTTGGTCAGCAAAAAGATTCAACACAGACCCTTTGCAAATGAATCTCCGGTGTCTGAGATTTAAATTTACTTCTCAAGCAAACCCACAGATTTTCAGTTGGACTAGCAAATATTACTGCTGCATAGGAGACAAAAATGAGTCATACTTTAATGTCATGAGCTAAGCTTGACTGACGCATCATTCATTCATTAGTGGTCCCAGTCATATGGCACAATAGGGCAGTCTGGGCAGAAGGCTTAGCACAAGAGCTACATGTAAGCTTCCTGGTAGATTTCTAGTACCATATTTGTGTAGTTTACTTAGAATTTTAAGTATGGAAGGTATTTCTCACTTCTATAATGTTTTATAAAGTCCCTTGTCTCAATAGTATCAGCTGGCCTATGACTGTGGCAGTCTGGATTGTTCCGTTTTTCACTAGTAGGCATACTCATAGATACTTTTTTTTTTTTTTTTTTTTTTTTTTTTTTTTGGCCAATTGTTAAGAAGGAAATCCATAGATTCTTTGTCATCTATTTGTTTTTGGTGTGGTGGTGTGGGAGCTAGCCTTTTCAGTCGATAATTCTAGAATGTGAAGAGTTTTCTGCCTCTCTGTGTTAACCCTGCTGAAGACTGTCGGCCTGTCAGGACTGTGATCTGCCTTTTGCCCAATGGTAACTGTGATAGGCTCCAGCCCAACCACTAATTTGACTTTGATATGTGGAAGTTGGTTAATGGGTTCTAACTGATAATGAAATCATGGTGTTCAAAATGAAGTGTATTTAGCTAGGCTATAACGAATAACATTACTTTTATATATTTTCTTAACCTTTTCCTAGAAGATTTGGAGACTCCCAAATTCAGTGTTGCCTATTTTTTTTTTTTTTTTTAATCTGCTGTGTAACTTCTCATAGAAACAAAAAGAAATTGTAGATGTTGTCCAATATTCTGTACTAGAGACAGTAAATTTTCTCATTACGCGGTTTCTTTTGCATATCTGTAGCAGGAATTAATTCACTGCAATGTCCTCCAGAGATCTGAGTTGTGCATTACCTAACAGTAACGTTTTTTTATTTGGACGCACCCATGGGGAAAGGTTGAAATATATGATGCTAGAGTATCAAGTAGTCTATTGTATGTGCTAAATTACCACTGGTTGTGACTACAGTTCTAGCTAAGTCACTATATGTTGGTAGCCCAATGCCTCTCTTAACACCACAGCATCTTAAACTAGCCCTATTGCAACAGGACAGGTTTAAAAACAGAAGTGTTATGCCTTCATTCCTTTGCAACATTAGATATGTTTACTAGTAAGAGTACTGTAATATGATTCCACACATTTTTCTAAAACCTTATATTGTCCACTTATATTACCCACTATATAACTTATCCTTGAAGACTAACAACTAAGATAATTCTGAGGTTAGGGTGTGTTAGATTGCTTAGAGTGACTGTTTTTAAGCAAAGATAAAGTGTAAGTAATAGAAGTTTCTTTACCAAAGAGTCTTTCATTTTCTCAGTTCACCTGTAATTTAACTTAAAGACAAGAGGGTATGTTTGAAGTTTCAGTGAAAAGATGCATGCAACTTGTGTACTGGAATAAGCTGAACTTTGCAGCTAAAATATGGGGCAATCAAAGTCAAGATAAGCAGAAATCATTAAAATGACTTTGTGTTGGTACTATTAGTTTCACTTCATTAGCTCCCTGTTAAATCCACTTTTTGAATGATCACGCATAGTAGAGCTGGGCGATAGAACGATAACGATATGTATCGCGATATAACTTTTACTCGATAGAGAAATTAAGCTATCGCGATAGACCTCGCCGCTCTTGTCCTCTTAAAAAAAAAAAAAAAAAAAAAGGTCAGCCAATCCAAATTAAGTAGCGCAGAGCCGAACTAATCGCAGCCGCAGCGTCACGTCGCGTGACTTGTTACGTACAGCACAAGTGCCAAGCCGCACGTGTGTTTGTTTGGGAAGCAGCCAGCAGGTAATGGAGCCAGCGCGTAATGGAGGAAATGAGTGTGCCGACTAGAAAAATCAACCGAGCGTGACCGAAGAAAAAACAGATGATGGTTCCAATGCCGGAGAGATTGTCGAACGGAAGAGCCATAGAAGTTCCGTAGTGTGAAGGTATTTCGGCTATTTCAAGTCTGACAAAAAACAGAGTAGCGTGCACTGTAAATTGTGCCGAAAGCAAGTCTGGAAATACAATAAACTGGTGCATGCGTCACACTGTGCGCCACGTTATTGTTTCGGTGAAATGAATTTCTACAATACTGTTAATTCTACTCTCTGCAGTGTTTAAATGCTTACATATACACACAGTTACTGTCCGTCCACACATACGACTGGGTTCTGCTTCTATGCCCCAGCTTTGTTTACTTTTTCCCACCGAGGCTTCTAGACTTCTGATTGGCCAACATTTCTGCACGGTTAGGAATCTAGCGCCACCTGCTGCTTTGGCTTGTTCATAGCAGCGTTTTTCTTCATTTCTGCCTTTATGTGTGGACGGGATTATTTTTTAAAACAAAAACGGAAAATCTCCGTTTTCAAAAATACCCGTGTACGTGTGGACGTAGCCTCAGTCTCTGACTGGAAGCGCTAATTCGTCATTCGGCTTTTGTCAGACTAAAGTAACTGTTAATACTGTTTGAAAAGCTCAGCTATACAACAAGGAGAGATTGAGAATTTCCTTTTAGTTCTCAGTTTATTTGATATTGACAAAAGTTAGTCAGTTTTGTCTGTTCTTCTTTAAAACAAACTAAGATTTATTTTTAGAATTAATATTTTGTTTCTAAGTGGAATTGACAATTTAGTCTGTTTTGTTTGTTCTATTTTGAAACTTAAACGCTTTAGCGGCTGCCTTTTGTGTAGTTTGCAATATTTGCCTTTATTTATCTGAAAAAGTCTCACGTTCCTTAAGTACATCTACCCTGTTGAACTTATTATGGGAAATAAATATTTAAATAAAAACAAGCTGCTGATTATTTCACATTTTACTTGTGAGCAACGGCACATTTAAATCTTACAAATATAGTTATTTGGCTTATATCGTTAAAGATATCGTTATCGCCTGAAATGAAAAAAACATATCGTGATATGAAAAAATCTCATATCGCCCAGCTCTACTACATAGTATCATATTATCCCATCAGAACACTTTGCTCCCAGATTGCAGGCTTACTTGCGGTTTCTGGAGTTTACAAAAGTAGAATCGGAGGCAGAGCCTTCAGCTATCAGGTGCTTCTGCTCTTGAACCAACCCCCAATTTGTATTCGGGAGTTGGACACCCTCTCTACTTTTAACCTTAAAGTTGTGGAGGTTTTATTTGTTTTTGTTTTTTTTAAATAAAGTTTATAGTATACAGAACAACATGGGGTTTAAATAACTTAGTTGTAGCATATAAAATAGTTAGAGTCCAAGTTCTGTTAAATGTTTTACTAAGAGAATTAAATTACTGTTTTCAGTGCATAGTTCCCCAGTTACATGCCTCAGAGAATACCTACGCACTTACAAAAACGATAATTAGGGGCTTTTGCTGTAGGCTTTGCCATTGTCATGTCTCAAGGACTTTCTGTGAATTTGGGTCAGGTCTAAAGTCTTTCATCCTCCCCCATACATGACGATACGAGGGATTACTTCACAGACAAAATACAAGCTCAGCTGATAACCAAAGACAAAAAGAGAGGTCTGCTAGCTCGAGCCTGTCGCCTTCACATTACCAGAAAAAAGCTGCTTGGTAAAGTGTTGATCCCTGTGTTGGTAGGCTGTCATTTCATAAAGACAAAGAAAAGATTGGTCATTGTGTTGTGTTGTGGAAAACACAATTTAAAAACATAATCCACTTAATTCTGCCATGAATGCTTATCAAATTGATTTAAGAATTTTTATATATACATGCGCATTCCTCCAATGCCTTAATCCAGTTTTACTATACAAATCCTACGAATTCAATCAAAGTCCAAACCAGAAAAGCGGTTTAGCTGAAGATCAAATGTGTTCATAAACAACAACGTGAACTGTATGAAGTTTCTTCTAATCAGAACTGAGTTGGGGATATTTTCCCAATTATTACAAAATTCCATAAGAAGAGTACAACCAGCAGTAACCTGACCAAACTGATGCATATCATCTCATTCTTTGCAACAGATTCTCATCAATGTTCCAAACTTTTAATTCATCAGACGTCCACAATGTTATAATAGGTGACGCACAAACACTTAGTGTAGTTTACTTTGACTCATGAAACATGTAATAATCCACAGCTGAAGATAGTCCCCAGCAAATCTATTGTTTACTGCAGTCTGAAAGCTTATTAAGCCAAGTGTGGCTACACTGTTGCTAAGTCTTTTTTGACATCACCCGTGGTCTTGTTTGTCTGTGAACATTGGCGGTCAGTTGAGACCACTCATGGAGGCATTGCTTACGTACCTTGGTAGCAGACTTGAGGACACTTGATCTGTGTCCATCCAGCTCCTTACCACCGTTGGTCATGAATGTCAACTTTAGCTAGACTGTACAAGACTGGTTTAGGCTAAGCTCCTGTACTGCACACAACAGCAGAGTGTGGCCAGCTACATTGTGTGCACAAACATATGAACATATGGTTGATGCTTTACTGCATCATTGCAGAGCTGAAAATGTTAAGGCCAGCTCAACTTTAATTTGCTGCATGTCACGCTTGCAATACAGTGGCCAGTGCCAGGCATCAGGTTGCTTGTACTGGTTTTGCAGTTCAAAATTACTTTATCACTCGCCTCTGTCCAAGCAACGAGAATACAGTGTTATATTTGCTACACTTCATTTGAATGGCCAAATGTAGCTGGGAAGGTGTTTGCTTAAATCTTTCTTAAAAATGCTTTGCTAAATAAGGTAGAAACTTATCAAGATAGAAATCTGATAGATTGGGTAAGCGTGGCATCAAACGGAAATTACTGCGTGGGTGGTGTGATTATAATACTAAGCAAATGTAAGCCAATAACAGTGGAACAATATGTCAATACCACCACTGACTTGCTGCTAAAGATTGGTCTTTACTTTATTATACACTTTCACCAAAAAAGAGGAGATATTTTTTTTTAGAAAAACACATTTTTCAAAAAGTACTGTGAATAATTTCTTTATCGGGAAGTTGTGGTAATTCATGTGTTACCACAAGCAAACCTTAAGATTGCAATGAAGGTCTAAAGTCTGAATATAAAGCAAGTTGATTATGTTTACCAGGTTAACATTTAAGCTTTTCTGTCTTTAAAAAGCACTTCATAAAACCAAGGACACAGGACCTGGCCTGACCATGATTGATTTCATTGCGTATCTAATGAACAGTAATGGAGAAAGAAAAGCATTGAAAACTCAGGCGATATCAGGTATACACCAGCGCGAAATGTGCATATACACATGCCACTTGTTTGCCATGGGCTATATTATATGTCATCTGATCGTGGTGTTTGTGCAGACGCTGTTTGCAGTTCTATATTTGTTTGCTTCAACAATGAGCTCAGCCTTGAATGAAAAGGTTCACATTTAGGAAATGTGCCTCTTTAATGAGAAGGGCAACATTTTCACGTGTGATATTTAACCCACCACAATCTACAATCTTGAAAACGGCACCCTGGAATATACAGAAGAACTTTGGTTAGACTAATAAGGCAGAATGTTCATAGCAAAAATAATATTAACTATAGGTTTGAAAGGAAAGTTCTAATCCATGTTTGGTAGATGGTTGACATACACAACATTCACCTTGTCCAAGAGATGCTGCTGCCACAATAAAATGTAAGAGACACTTGGTTACACCATGTTTGTTTATCCAGGTTGGAGTTCTTGTTGTCTTTAGTACTGCGTTCTTCGTGGCATAGATTTAACAAAGTGCTTGAAACATTCCTCAGATCTTTTCCCATATTTACACGATAACTTCACGTCATTGCTGCAGATCTGTCGGCTGCACATCTGTGTTACAAATCTTCCATTCCACCACATTCCACAGATACTCTGTCTGAAATCTGATCAGTGTGGAGGCCATTTGAGTACAATAACCTCATTTAAGGAGCAAGTCTTGTATAATTTGAGCTTTGTGACCTGGTACATGACAATGCTGAAATTAGCCATCAGAAGATGGCTGCTTTGACTGTGGTCATAAAGTCATAGACATGGTCAGAGGTAGCCGATGGTGTGTAAATGATGTAGTTTTGTGCCAAGAAAATATCTTCTGTGGTCTAATTTTGGTGAACTGTGAAAATTCTTGCTATTCTCCTCTCACATCAGCTAAAGAAGACAAAGCTAACCAGGTTCTAATGCCAGCTCAATGCAATTCAGTTTTATTCATATAGCACCAAATCACAGTAACAGTCAGCTCAAGTTCAGTATTCATTGTACAAGCACATGTTTTTAAAAATGATCAGGCCCCATCTTATCTTAAAGACCGCATTGTTCCCCAATAGAGCACGATGCTCTCAGACTGTGGGCTTACTTGTGGTTCCTAAGATATTTAAAAGTAGAATGGAAGGCAAATGCTTCAGCTTTCAGCTTCCAGTTTGAATTTGGACAAACTGGAAGCTGGCTGGACATGCACTCTCTCTGCACTTTTAAGCTGAAGCTTAAAACTTTCCTTTTTGATGAAACACATAGTCGGGGCTGGATCAGGTGATCCTGAATCATCTGATCATTTGTTATACTGCATTAGGCCTAGGGTTTTGCGTGCTTCCCATGATGCACCAAGCGTTCCTTCTTCACGTCCTACTTATTTTCTCTCTCCCGTGTGTGTTTATATCCCACTCTGCATTTAATTGGTTATTATAATCTCTGCCTCTTTTACATAGTTATCTTTTGTTCTGTTTCCCTCCAGTTATCCGGCAGATGGTTGCCACTCTCTGAACTTGGTGCTGCCTGAAGTTTCTTCCTGTTAAAAGGGCGTTTTTCCTTCCCACTCAAATCACCAAGTGCTTGCTCATAGGGGGGTGTCGTCTGATAGTTGCAGTTTTCTCTATTTTGTTGAAGGTTATTTACCTTACAATATAAAGTGCCTTGAGGTAACTGTTGTTGTGATGTGGTGCTATATAAATAAAATTTAAATTGATTAATAAAAGGGAGTTCAAAAGCCTGGAGCGTCTTATGCAGAATATAAACTTGTTCACAACAGTGACAGAGGAAACCAAATAGATTTACTTGAAAGCACTTGTCGGAAATAGGTTGTAAACAACATCCTCCTACTCATCTCTGTATGTGAGCAGAGATGACAGACCCTATTCATCACTCCTCCGTCACCACCTTCAATATACAGTGATGAACCTCCTTCATTCACCTTTTTTACCCCATTTGTTTCTTAATCAGAAATGGACAGGTTACAACCTGAACAAACATTTTCATTAGACATGTCACAAAACTGTGCAGTTATCCCATACCTGCTGACTGGAAGCAGATCGCTCTGATAAATCTGGGGTAAACTGTATAACCTCTGTGTGTGACCTCTGCTGCGTGACTTCTGTAAGAACAGTATGCTTCTGAGTGCATTTGATCTCAAATGTGCTGTGTGCAGACTTTTGTGTTTCTATGAATGTATTCCACACTTGCTCTGTCAGGATTTGTGACCATTATAGCTGACATGGATCGTGTGAGAAAATGTCTTTTTTTTTTTTTTTTTTTTTTTTTAGATAAAATAATTCTCGTGAGAACACTGTACCCACATAGTATCAACATAACGATAAAATCTCAACGTGATGTAATGTGTTTTCATTTCGTAACATTTCCCAAACAATCCTACAACTATTATCGTTGAAAAGGGCCGTTCCCTTTAGTGACGTTAGCTCTTTCTGTAGTAGTAGCAACACCAGCTGAGTGTGGGAACTGTTTACACCAGGACAACTGAATGTGTTTTCAGTAAGCTTTTTGTTGTTGATTATTGACTGGAAGGAAAAGGAGAATATTTTCTTTTTCTCTTTCATGGGATTAAACAGGTGAGAAAGTCCCAGAGCATCCAAGAAAAACATTCAGGTTAGGCTTACTGTAGGACTTGGGGAAAATAGGTGTTAGCTGACACTGCATCAGATTCTGGCAATGAAACCTGATAGGCGTGAGACAAGGAAGAAGTGCACAGTCTCATGGGAAGACATGGTGCAACGAGCAATGATTAACACAAATGGTGTTCCCAAGCTCAATGACGGCACGTGGAGAGGACATGTACGTAAGGTCAAGGAGAAACACGCTTGATGTTTGTCCTCACGTCCAGTTACATGAGAAAAATACACAAACTTTATTAAACATACATCATGCATACACGTAATATTTGATATGCTAACGTGAACAGATTATGTCTCTTATCAACTTTGTGATCCTTCATCTTGTAGTGCCTACATGTGCATTTTGTTTGTGGTCTAGTTAACATGTCTCCAGACGCATGTTAACCTCAAATGCAGATTTGGGCCAGGTCAAAATTTCATTTTTCCTCCAGTACTTTTGACTATAATCGATTACCTATACAACTAATTGCTTTTTTTTTGCTTTTTTTTTTTTTGCTAGTATCAGTGTTAGTGCTAAATGGTTAAATGAAGATTATCAAAGAGTATCAACCATTAGTACGGTAGTTATGTCAAAAGGAGTTTGCTATCCTGACATAATGCTGTAGCACCATGCTAGTTTGTTCCATCTACTTTTTTCACCTTTGATTGTGATGTAGCTTGTAAGTCTCTGCATTAAGTTTATTTGGCATACTATGATGAATAATCACAGGTCTGTGTGCCCTGGAATTAGACCCCGAGAAGCTAATGTAGTCATATGCAGACTGCATGAAGTGCACATGAGTTGCGTTGCTTTAGTTTAGTGATCCAAGGCATTTTCCAGTTTCAGTATGAGCACCCAGACATTCCCTTTTTAGTCCAGAAAAACAAGAGCTTAGTCCAAAGGAATTCAAAGAGCCCTTCAGTGAACCTCGAACAGGCTCCTCAGTTTACAGAAAGAGAGGAACAGTTATGTTTTCCTGTGTAAGGTTTGCACCCCGCCTTGTCTGGAAGAATCTGGTTCACAGCTATTTGATAGTCTGTTGTGCAGTAAAAGGAACAGAAACACAGCTAGTCTCTTAATAAAATCACAGAACATACCTAAATGTAGACTAAATGGCTTTAATCTGCTAAAACACCAGGAAATCTGTTACTAAAATTATAGAAAGCATTTGTTTTTTCACCGTTAACCAACATAGGTGCAGAAATCTCATCTTTGTTGTCTGGAGGAACATTTCTTTCCTCCAGCCTTGGCTGTTCTTTTTATTTTTTTTTTTGTGGCTTTATGGGAAGCACACTTCAAAAATCCATCCTTAGCCTCAAGCATATGGCATGCACCTCAGGCTGATGGTGTGCAATGCACCCAATTTAAGACCTTTCTATACTTGCCTGCCTGAACAGATTTGGTCTCCATGTGCTATGTTTTCATAAGACTTGGTTATGGTTTCATGTCATATCCCAAAAGACATGTTTTTCTGTGCTTTATCAGCCCACGCAGAAAAATTCTTCTGCCACCTAAAAAATAAAAAATTATCTGACACCTTCGGTGTTTTGAGTGAAATACTGGCAGACTTTTACATCCCACTCACATATCTGACATAATTAAAGGTCCTGACACAGGAGTCTGTGGACTGGGGAAGTACATGTCTGTTTACCAAATGTGAGGTAGCTTTGGCACACTCTCCACATTCTTGAGCTGCACGCCCACGCTCAAAGACTGATTCAGTTTCACAGTGCAGCTGTATAAAGTGAGTCTCCTACACAAGTTTCAGTCTTTTGCCTTTGGTGATAAGGGCAGCTGTTAACAAGAGATTCTACACAAATCCACAACAAATCAATTGCTTTTAATACTGGAGACGGTGGAAAATAAGGAAACTTTAGTTTTAGTTTCGTCACAGAAGTTTGTGTGATCATAGCTTCCCGCAGCAGTCACAAGATTTGTGAAACTTGGTTTAGGAATTCTAGTCACATGTCAGTAGATCCAAGAAAGTTTGTGCAAACATTATGCATATTACATATAAAAATAGCATAGATTCTCTGTACAGCAGTAAAAAAAAAACTAGTAGTGACCTTGTGGGATATGTGTAATGCACAATCGAGGCCACGTGAAAGTAACGTAAACATTCAGTATACTGGTGGATGGTGGCTGGCACGTGTCCTACAAACCTCTACACCAAACCACCTTATAGCAGTTAAGATATTTTTGGCAATTAGAATATGTCAGATATGTGAAACTCAGGTCACTCGTAGAAACTAATTCCTGACAAAAGTCAGTCAGAAGGCAGCCAGTGAGTAAGCTACCTCAAACTGGTTTTGCTGGAGTTTTCTTCCTACTGTTGCCAAATACTTGCTCAAAGTTGGTTGCTTGTTTGCTGTGTTTTCTCTGTATTATCGTACGGTCTCTACCTTGAAGCGTCTGCTGTTGTGATTTGGCGCTATAAAATTTAATTGAACTGAAGGGCTGAAGAGCAAGAAGTGATTTCTATAAGAATTACAAAATGGTTCACAGTTGATTATGTGAACTTGACATCATTTGTCTTGCCAGTTTTCTTAGCTGAATAATGAAGAGTTAGAACTTGCCCTTCTTTTGAGTTTTAGACTGTAAGAACATGAAAATGAATTGAAAATCATTTTAACTGAATTTGGATCTGAGCATAGTCCCTGTTCTAACTGAAACCACAGCCATCTTTAAGAGGATTATGAATAGTATGTTTTGTCTTTGTCTTAACTGATTTTGAATGAGTCAGGTGGTTCATTTGAACTGCGCCCAACCTTCTTCTGGTTAATTTACCTGGGTTAGTTTAATGCCAGTGTCCGTGAACTTTGCCCAGAATTTCTTTCCTTTCTGTGCAATGTGAACTCATCCACATCAGCCATTCAGATCCAGTCTACACAGGAAACAGATGAGCTCATTTCTCAGTTATAATGGTCGCAAACGCCACATTTCTGCTTTTTCTGAGGCTTTGCGTCTTTAGTTTCTGTTTTCCTAACCACGGACTACACAAACTGGAATTTAACTTATCTCACAGATGGCCTTCCTTGTTCCACTTCACTTTGGACTCTGAAACAAATGAATGGAACTTCCTGTTATTGTTAATTGTTAATATTACTGTGGAATTACTTGCTTCCTGTTCAGCTGACTGATCAGCTGACTTTCTAAGTGCTTGGTACTGTAAACTTTGAACCCAGTTTAAGTGCTGACATCATTATTCCACGTTCTCTTTTATGTCATCTATAAACGGTTAAAACCAGCATGTCATGTACAGTATGCAAGTCTTTAACGAGGCTGTCTTCCAAAGTGGCTATTTAGTCTAGCTCTGAGGGTTTTTTCTTTTGTTTGCTTCCTCCTAAAGCAAATTTACTCACTGGAAAGCCAACTCACAAGAACAGGCTTGTCTTTGGCAAAGACCTATATCTGTAAATGCCTTTCAAGTCACCCTTTCATTCTTTCTCTTTCATCTTTTTACTGTACAGTTTTATTGCTCCGTGTCCCTTCGTTGTTGTATTTTAACATTTCCTGAACACTAAATCTGCTGCGAAGTTTGTTGCTGTTTGTGGGATAAGTGTGAGGAATGAAAGGAATGACGATCAGCCCATATCGTGGCGTTACTCCAGAGTAAGAGGGATACAAATTTCTGGGAACATGGTGTACTAATACAACCTGTGTGCATGAGGGTGTGTAACATGGAACTAGTGATGACTGAATTTCCAGGTGCTAGTTTGAAGGTTATTTGAACTGTGGATGGTTAAACAGGAATATCAAGAGCTTTTATTTTTGCCACGACTCACTAAAGCTTTTGAGGGCTGGCCTTTGTCTCTGCTTTGAATAGCAAGGTAGACTTTAAAGCACTGCCCTGAAAAAAGAAAAATGAAAGCGGCTTATAACACAGCTGCTAGTCCAATTGCAGTTGCTGTCTCTCAAGTCAAGAACCAACCTGCTGTCCTGATTCAGTTTTTCCAGTTTTCCTTTTGTTTTGGGTACACAGGACAGTGTGGGTGTGTGTGTCGGTAACAGATGGTTTACTTCAGGGCTATAGTTAATAGTATTCCCACGCAGTTCCCTGGTTCAGGAAACTTATAGGCAAGAAGCAAGTCATCACTTTTGGTATAAACAATCTCAGCTGACTGAAGGCAAACAGCAGCTTGGAGATGGCAAACACCCAGTGCAAATAAAACACCACAGTGTTTCAGGCAGTATGTCTATGTCTAGCTTCTATTTTGACAGTTAAGAAGGGCTGTTCCTTGTTTATGAGGAAAAATGCAGTGGGCTTCTATAATAAAATGATTTATTATAGAAACAGGGACGGGGATAGTGCCATGTTGAAATGAGCTTTGATCTATTTCACTCTATTTTGGGGCAATCTGGGTGCAACCGACTCATATTGTGACCCATGACACATTTCTTTTGTGTTAATATAAAAAAAGTTAGGCATAAAACAATAGACTTGATCAGTGTTATGTCATCCATTACTTTGTAGACTATGCCTTGAGTACAGCTGTTAAGCTGGTAATTTCTATGCAAACATCACAAAGGATGAGTGGATTTAGCAACCCTAGGCACTGCATTCTCATTAGTTAGCTGGTTGCTACAATCTTATCAGTTTTACTAAGGCCTTTACACACCATCCATCCATCCATTCTCTTCCACTTATCCTTGTCAGGGTCACGAGGGAGCTGGAGCCTATCTAGGCTACCATAGAGCGAGAGGCAGGGTACATCCCGGACAGGTCACCAGGCTGTTACAGGGCTAACACATAGTCAACTATTCGCACTCACATTCACACCTATGAGCAATTTAGAATTACCAAATAACCTAACCCCACTAACTGTGGAAGGAAGCCAGAGTACCTGAAGAGAACCTACACAGAAAGATCCTGGCCAGGACCTTCTTGGTGTGAGGCAACAGTGCTAACCACTGTTCAGATTTTTTTTGTATGTGAATAACAATTCTGACCAATCAGACCTGCACATTTCACAACAAGCACGCTTGTAGCTCAAATCGTGCAACTCTAATTATAAACCATAACATAGATAAAATAATACTAATTTACCTCAGACACACAGGTAGATGTTGCTCCAGGTCAGTCGGATCTCAGATGTGGTCCCAACTCTGCCAAAAAGAGTTCAAACTGTCCCTCTAACATCCTGAAGTGCATATGAAGCACTTTTCTTTTTTTAGCAATGCACTTGTTGTGTAAAGACCTTTAATGTGATCATAATTTACAAAATGAACAGCATGCTGTATTCAGCAAGACTTTAAACGAGTAACTGAAATCGTAACATTATTAGAAAAAGACACACAGAGGTCATATCGTTAGCTTCATAGCATAATTGCCTAAGTCATTTGACTAAGTCAATGACTTAGGCACTTATGCTATGAAGCTAACGATATGGCAGTTGAAAAGAAGATTATGAGAATTTTAATCTTGTATAGAAATGATTTTTGTGAGGAGTCACCCCCCTGTTGGTTCAGGTTTAACCCTTGTATGGTGTTCGGGTCTGTGAGACCCGTGTTCAGTTTTTTTCAAAAGAAAAATTAAACAATTAATTATTTTTTCACGTGTAAATGTGTTGTGTCTTTCCACTCACTCCACTTGATTATAACTGATTTATTTATAACATTTTATATAAAAGAAAAACGAGAAGCACATTAATTCATAAATGTGATCTAACAAAGGTAAAGGGAAAAAATTAACCATGTTTGCTGTTCATATGTCTTGTAATTGGGATGAAGTAAACATCTGTTGAGTAATTTAACATAAAATTGTTTGATAGTGTTAATTTGGAAAGCCAAAACTCTAGCGGGTCCACCAGACCCATGAACACTGGCTGAGTAACAAAAATACGAACACCACACAAGGGTTAAAGCTCTTACCTTACACATTTGTTACACTTTTCAGTTCCAGAGGACATGTCTATCATGTATTGAATATACAGGCCGTGGTTAGTGTGGGAGATTTGTCATTTCTCGTTAGCTGGCCAGTATTTACTGTATTTAGGTGTATTTTGCTTTTTAGCAACCTCAAAGGAAATATGTTTGTTCTCTATAAATGTTCCTCTGTAGTGATCTGCTTTTTTTTAGATGAATAGCGTGTGTGAAATTTCGAGCTTTTGCGTTAAATGGCAGCCTCCACCCTGTTGAGGTTAAAATCTAACTGTCGGTGATGTGTACCAATCTCAACCTAATTTGACAGCTGAACACTGACATGAAAGGTGTCAGACTAGGAGGGTTGTTCGCCTACACTCTAACTTAGCTGGGGACAACATTTACATCACTGCTGACGTGGCTGTGTGCTACTCTTAATAACTGCTTTTGGGAAACTGCATCTTCAGTCTTGACTTCAGCCTATACCAGTAGGTGTAACTTAACACTCTGACATGCCACATAATTACTTATTTGCTATTTGTTGTCTAACTGTGCCCAGGAGAGAAACCTTTCATTTCATAATGTTCCCTGTTGATCAACATTTAAGGCAGGTTTGGTCATACAGCAAAATGGGTGAAAGGATGTAAGGCATCAATTACTTATTTTATCCACGAAGAAAGCAGTTTGTTACACTATTAAGTACTTTTACTTTTCTAGGGTAGATAAAGTGATTAGACTCTTGAAAAATGTTAAAAGCTGTCTATAAATCTGAAGGTTAATCAGTTTGTTAATCCCTGACTCAAAGTGTGCTTGGAGGTTGAGCAAGATACTGAACCCCAAATTTCCCCCAGTGTATCAATCAGATTGTGAGTGTGTGTGGCTTGTAGTAAAAAGTGCTTTAAGTGCTCAGTTGCAGTTTTGCTGAAGGCCACAGTTCACTGAAGTTAACAGAGTAACATCAGCAAAAAGAACCGATGCAACTCTTAGTTCACGATAATGGCTCCGGCTGAGCAGAGATTCTTGTCAAATAAAAAAAGTAAAATCAAACCCGGTGACAAGGGTAACCCTGCCTGAGGCCCACACCAACTGAGAATTTGCGTAACTGCCTGATTTGAATGTGGACGCATGGGGTTATGGAGGGAGCTCATGTGAACACTCATGCATGACACCTTCATCCATCATTAACTCATACAAAAAAGACCCAACAGGACCCAGTTAATATCTTTCTAAACCAGGGGTGGGGAACTCCAAGCCTCAAGGGCCGGTATCCTGCAGGTTTTAGATGTCACCCTGGGTCAACACACCTGAATCAAATGATTAGTTCATTACCAGCCCTCTGGAGAACTTCAAGACATGTTGAGGAAGTAATTTAGCCATTTAAATCAGCTGTGTTGGATCAAGGATACATCTAAAATCTGCAGGACACCAGCACTCGAGGCCTGGAGTTGGCTACCCCTGTTCTAAACCTTCCATTACCGCTAATTTTGTGTTGCAGTGAACATGAGCAGACAACTTGTCACAAGAAGGTTGTTCAGCATTACAACCTTTAAAAGAAAAATTGGCAAATTACAAAAAATGGTGCACTTTTGAAGAAAACAAACAAATCTTCATGCTCACTCTTGACAAGCTAATGGTTACAGTATGAAACGATTGTCTTTATTTGAGGCTAGTGAACTATTAAAGATGTTTCTGCACAAAACGCTTGGGTGGAGCACATCGCTGGTTAGCGGCCCGGATCAGCTGTTTGTTGTTTTTTTTTTTTTTTTTTTTTTTTTTTTTTTTGGTGAAGAGGAAAGTACCTAAATGCTTGCGTCAGTTAGAGAAACCTGTGAAGAGAAAACTGCAACTAGTGCAAAATGGTTGACATATTCTGCTCTTGTTTCACTGTTAAATTTGACTGAATGCAACTGAGAATGCTGCAGCTGTGGCCTCAAAGCCTTAGCTGTGTCAGGGCTTGTTATTATAAGAGGTGTGTCTCTTCCTGTAACTCAATATAAATTGAATAAAGAGAGGAAAAGGGTGCTTAGAAAAGTTCAGATTATAGTTATGAAAGGCTTTAAAAAGCATCATTGTTTTCATGTGTTTTGTCTCCATCACTACTGCCCTGTACTCATTGCTGTGGAGACGCCAAAGCAGACTTCTCAAAAGATCTTAGAACAAGTCATGCAATACTTCCTCGAACTTACTTACTGGCAGTGAAGTCTGGAAAAAAATTTGTCTCACACAACTGATTTCTTCCTGTGTATCACTAAATTTACCCCCTTTATTAACAAGCCCCCCAATCATACTTATTCACTAGAGTCCCAAACCCGCTTACGGTTTCCTACACTTTCTTAATCTATGAAAATGTAAATTTAGAACTAGTTTATTAACAAAATTTACTTGAATAAAGTAAAAGGATGTAAAATTTTGATAAAGGAAGCTTTGAGCTTCAAACAAATATTACTAATATTCAGTCAATCAAATGGTGAGGATGTCCTGTTTTAGTTTTTAGCATTTTGTCTTAATACTGTAATTTAACGTGGCACATCATCACAAAACATTACGACATCTGTAAATGAAATGTAATCTGAGTTTCTTTTTTTGGTAACTTGTATTTTCACGTAAAACGATTACATCTTCTTTTAAGGACACGTACACATAAGCCTTGTCAACATGAATAATCATGAGTCCTCCAGTCCTAACTCATGATTAATATTTAGCTTTGTTGCAGGCTCTCTTTAAACTGTGTGTCAGTGCAGCTGTTTCCACAGAAGAGCCCAACAGCTGAGAGAGGATCAAGGCTCCAAAAAGCTGGATGACATCATGCACTTTAAATAAAAGGCTCACATCATTTGTAATTAGGATTGCACAACAAGTTAAAGACCACTTTAGTGAATTATTGCCTGTGGCCTCATAGCCCTTTAAACTATATTTAAGGGTTTTTCTGAGTATATCTTTTTTTGGCTTACACTTTGTGCACACAGCAAATACAGTCTGGTTTTAGAGACACGTCACGTGTATGTTGCTCTGGGGAACTTGAGTAGAAGCTGGCGCACATTAGAAACGGGGAATGTCAGATGAACTAAATTAGGGTAATAGCTTAGTATAAATCACGTTCGTCATATCTGAAGTGCATTTATGTAGCACAGGCTACCCTAGCGTCTCGGTTTAACTGTACTGGGGATTATTTTAAGTATCACGTCCACATCAGTGTGCTCACAATTACAGTAACATTTAGAGTCCCGTTGAATATTTTTATCAGCAGATAATAGGTATTAGCCAGTCTGCATCATCATTTATAATGGCCAAAGTATAAAAATTGAAAAGTAACACAAATGGAAAAAACACCCTTCAACCATGTCATTAGTGCTTATGTTGCATAGTTTGTCTGCTGTAAGCCACTCCGCAATTGCCTGTTTCGTTTGTCTGAAAGAAACAAAAATGTTGCCCAGTGCACATACAAAACCGTAAATGTGAACTTTATGGTATCATCAGTGAAATAAATCACTGGTTCCCCAAGAATGAGAGATGTCTTGAAGTGTGTTAGATACTAGGTCCATTGTAGACCACTAGAACGCCATAATCAATGGTTATGTTGGTTTATGGTTGCTCAAAATCTGTCATGTTTCTCTTATTAAGCTGTCAGGTTTCTTGTATCATGTCGCGGTTTTGAGTGAAACTTGCATGATGTAGTTACAGCATTTTAAAACTATGAAATCATCTGTAGATATTATATTTTCGTATTTCTGAAATCAGTGTGACCTCTTGTACTTTGACAGCCAACCTTACCTCATGCATGTTTACAGAGCAGCGGTGACCCATACAGCCTACTAGCGCTCGTAACATACGAAGCCCGTATTGGTGATTAACAGGTTGACTTACGTCAGCCATCACCCAGTCACTCAATCTGTTTCTTGCCAAAACACAGTGTCACTTGGACACTTTGTGGGATGAGTTTGTTTTTAATGACAAAGATCAGGGAATGCAAAACGTGATGCACTGTACATACATCATACAGCCACTGTACACTTTTTTTTTTTAAAGACAGGCAACTACCTACTGTCCTTCATGTAGTTTTATGTGTGCTGTTTTTAATTTACTGTCGAATCATCTGTTTGCATTTGTGCTTAGAAATGTCCAATCCAGCTGTTTATCCATGACTTAATTCTTTGTACATCAGTTTTATTAGGCATGTTGTTTGGATCAATACTTACCATAATGCTGCACTTGTACCATAGTCCCATTACGGGAAGATGATTTAAAACATGATCACGCTGTGTATAATTTGGCTGCCATACAATCGACTTGGCTGTGCAGACAAGAAGTGATTAAACAGTGAAGTACTCAACAGTATGTTGATTCACAGTCATGCATTTGCAGCACACCCATGCCATACAGAGAAGCTGATAAAACAGAAGTGCAGTCCCATGCGAAATGTTGTCACAGTAAACACTTCATACCCGGATGTTTACAGCCTGAGCAGCTTGATAACTGATTGGCATGGCTATATCAAATAAATTCCAGTATTTTAAAAGGAAACCCATCTTATCAGTCTGGTCTCAAGGTTGATGACTCATTTTCTTTTTTAGTTTTTCAAAAATAAACTATAAAGACATGGAGTTACACAACTCGCTTCTTACCAAAACAGCTTTAAAAATATGGAAATATATCAAAGTTAGATTTTAGATTTGAAAGCTAGCAAAACGGTTCTTTTGCAATTGCACATAAAGCTCCTTAAAGGGAAAGGAACTGCTGTCTTCTGGCTGACAAACTCATGACTTACTCCAGCACCACCACTCCATCCTTCAACTGAGGACTTTGTAGTTGACTAGCAGACTGTTCTCGCTGCTAGTGCGCCGTGACACTAACACCATAGACCACTTTGTGCATAGCTCTCTTGTGCCAGTTGTGATCTGTCAGCTCATATCAGCAAGGTTTGAAACATAGGAGGAAAGCATATTATAAATGACTGTATCAGAAGATACAGTGCACCGGTCCGTCGTGGTGAAGAGGGAGCTGAGTGTAAAAGCGAAGCTCTCAATTTACCGGTCGATCTACGTCCCTACCCTCACCTATGGCCACGAGCTGTGGGTAGTGACCGAAAGAACGAGATCGCGGATACAAGCGGCAGAAATGAGCTTCCTCCGAAGGGTGGCTGGCCTCTCCCTTAGAGATAGGGTGAGAAGTTCAGCCATCCGGGAGGGGCTCAGAGTAGAGCCACTGCTGCTCCACATCGAAAGGAGCCAGCTGAGGTGGTTCGGGCATCTGACAAGGATGCCCCCTGGGCGCCTCCTGGGTGAGGTGTTCCAGGCATGTCCCACCGGGAGGAGGCCCCGGGGCAGACCCAGGACACGCTGGAGAGATTATATCTCTCGGCTGGCCTGGGAACGTCTTGGTGTTCCCCCGGATAAGCTGGAGGAGGTGGCTGGGGAGAGGGAGGTCTGGGCCTCTTTGCTTAGGCTGCTGCCCCCGCGACCCGGCCTCGGATAAAGCAGATGAGGATGGATGGATGGATGGATGTATCAGAAGAGGAATGGTATAATAACCGCTGTTTTCTGTCTTTTGCAGTTGCTGGGATGCATTATTGTGACCTTCCACTGGAACGACAGTGTTGCCAAGATGAAAGTTCATCAGCTTAATAAACTCTACACCAACGTTTCTATCCAGCTCTGTCGCATCCTCATCCTCTGCATCTTCCATTCATCACTCACATTACACATTGTGATTGTAGATCGACTTAACATAATGGAATCCTGCACATTTAAAACTCAAAGCCTAGCTTCTCTATCCCAGCTGTTAAACTATTAGCTAAAAAACTCATGGTTTTTGCAGCAAACATGCACTTTATTTTTTATTATTTATTTATTAATTTAAATGAAGGCACTTAACTGATCTGTTTGGTTTAATTATTTTTATTTTATTATTTTATAACCATGACCTCCTTGAGCCTGGTTCTGATGGAGGTTTCTTCCTGTTAAAAGGGAGTTTTTCCTTCCCCCTGTTGCCAAAGCACTTGGTTTTCTCTTTTCTTTGTATTATTCTAGGGTCTTTACCTTATAATATAAAGTGTCTTGAGGCAACTGTTGTTGTGATTTTAGCGCTCTATAAATAGATAAAACTAAACTGAATGAAGAACCTTTATTTTAATTGCTTCAGTTGTGAGTTACATGTTTCTTAGTTCTGTCTGTCCATTTAATAAAACTGAACAAATGTCAGTCTTGTGGCCCTGAAAATACTGAAAACAGTACATGAAGCTCTTAACATTAAGAATCCATTAAGAATGTTTTCTAACGGGAGGATCTACTTTGTCAAAAATTGATTGTGACAACCATGATTTGTTTTTGACTGAACTTCTTTGTGTTCTTAGGAAAGAGAATAAAATGAGCTTTTAGAATTTATAAACTGAAATGGAAATGCAGTTTGTTTGGTTTTTTTTTTTTTTGGGGGGGGGGGGGGGTTATACTTTATGTATTATGTGTGCAATTTGTTATTGTTGTTATGCCTCATTTAGTGTTCCAGTTTTTTATTCTTAACATTGTTAATGGATTATTAGTTACATTTAAATGTAATTAAATAAATTATATTTCATTGTGTAAACATTAAATAGTTTTGGAAGTAAAAGCAGGTTCTTATCAGAAAGGTTTCAACATTTGGATGCCGTATTGTCCTTTGAACCCTCTGGGCTCTATGCTGGCCATTTCTGACCACTTTTTCTTTTTTGATCATTTTTACAGTGTTAATGCATATGGAAATTTTCAACTTCAACTCCTTGAATATATCAATAATATACACTATACATCCAATTATTCCTTATAGCTTTATCGTGGCCACATTTTGGCCAATTGAAACCCATTATAATGACATTTTTTAATTCCTTGTTATTGACAGTAATAAATCATGCAGTTTAGGTAAAATTGCTTTCATTCTAAACTTAAGACATGAATATTGTATTGTTGTTGTTGTTGTTGTTTTTTTTTTTGTTTGTTTGTTTGTTGTTGTTGTTTTTACCAAATCGTGACTAGCCCGGCTAGCGATTTTTTTTTCCAGTCGGGCTACCAAAATCTATCTCTGCCCTACCCGTCGGGCTATCATAGGAAGGAAAAATATATGTCAATGCTTTTGCATTCTTTCAGAAATGTAGCTGGATAATTATGTCATTGGCATCGGTGAGCCACTGTCAATATGTGACATATTGAAATCGCGTTTGAATTTGCGCTTGTTTTTTGCTTTCACTTTGCAATCGCACGAACTGTGTATAGAGAGCGACAGTACTGATTGGTGAGTCACGATAATTTGCGCACCAATTCGTTAGCTTACTATGCAAACATGACAAGTGAAATCTCCCGCAGCAAGCTTAAACATATGAGAGGTTGATCGCGCAGAGAATCGTTGAGTGTTATGTGAGTCCGTGTGTAAAAGCAGCAGGATATATATTTTAGTTCTGCTGAGCCAAATAAGACAGGTCAGGGTGAAGAAGTGACAGCCAAAGAAAAGCTTACCACAAAACGGAAAAGTTATGACAAATCAGACTATAAGGCAAAAAGAAAGTCCAGCGCTATGGTTTCATGGACAAAAGAATTTCTGTGGCTGCAAAATGACGAGCTAAATAATAACCAGGGCTGCACATAAGTGGTCCGCAGGCGCGCATTCGCTGTCAAAATAAAAAACGCACACAAGATAAGAAGTTGCAACGCGTGTTTGCGTACATAAGATTTTCTGGAGGAGGACAGACATTTGTGTAGAACTCTTAAAGATGTCGAAGAAGCTCTTTTAAGCAATTACTTTGGTGTTCCTCCACCTCCAAAGAAATGTCAGAAGGAGTCCGAACCACAAAAGAAGCGCGTATTCTCGAAAAAGTGGTTGCAGGAGGTGAGCTGGCTTCAAACAAATGATGAACGCACAGAGATGTGGTGCGGAATGTGCCGTGAAAATCCCACTCTAGCGGACAAAAACAGTGCCTTTTATATGGACGCAAACGCGCGTTGCAACTTCTTATCTGGTGCGCGTCTTTTATTTTGACAGCTAATGCGCACCTGCGGACCACTTATGTGCACCCGTGTAAATAACAATGTTCTGTCGGGTGTGTTGTTGGTTTTCCCTCGATTTCTGAATCGACAAGCGCCTTTGTTACTGGGACCAGTAATTTTAAGAAAGCCCCCCATTAGAACCCATGAGAAATGCAAGAAATGCATTATTGCTCAGATATTGCCAAGTCAATATCTTTCCTGGAACAAACACCAATTGCAAATAACATACTAAAAATAAACCTGAAAAATCTGTTTAGAACAGCTACTATGTTGCAAAGAGTGAACTACCACTGGCAAAATTTAGCAGTCTTTGCAAACTTCAAAAAGCAAATGGCCTAGATCTTGGTTCCACTTGTCTCTTACCCATGACTTCAGTGGAAATTTCAAATTCAGGATCTGACACAGACTGATTCATGTCCTACACAGTTCTTACAAGTTCATAGACATTTCTGTTCAATTAGAACCAAGTATTTGAGTTGATGATTGTAATTTTTATACAATGTTGTAATTTGTGTTTCAACAATTTTTTGATTAATGTTTTGTTTGTTACAAAACATCAATCAAAAAATTGCTCTCTTTTTTTTCGGGCTACTTAAATTTATTTTGGGCTACCAAAAACTGAAGAGTCCCTACCCGAAGGGCTACCAGGGGTTTTGAAATTTTGCGAGCCCTGACATCATTTACCCATTTTTGGCCAAACAAGCAATTTCATGTAATATTCTTAGTTTTGTATAAGGGCGTACGGTGGCTTACTGCACTCCAATGGACCAAAAGAATGACGCTATGTTGCCATAGGTTTGATCTTAAGGATGTAATAGCTTGTGTTTGTGCATGACATTGCAGCACAAATATGTATCTGCAAGATAGAGTGGAATAAATTACAACACATCAAATATTACATAGGCTGCAGTGAGTTTCTGTAGATGCAGGCTATTGATCTTTGAGTTTCCCAGGCAAACTTAGCTTCAAAGCACTTTTATTCTTGTACTTTTCATAGAAAATACCATACCCAAAATATTAACTTTCAAAAAATTTATATATATGTATATGTATATATGTATATGTATGTGTATATATATGTGTGTGTGTGTGTCACAGGACATTTTGCAGAGTTCACAGCTGCAGCTGCAGCGCAAACAACAACAAACACTGTTTGTAAATCTGTCCTGCAGTTTATGCAGGTTCAGTTAGTGCTGCTGCTATAAGTAAGCCCAACAGCTTCCAGATAATTTTCTTCTGACAAGATGGCAAGAAGGTCATAACTGCTTCAAGCTCCCTGACCATATGATGTGATCAGGGAGCAAGGATAGGAAGAAGTCCTCTGCCCTACTATCTCCTGGATGTCTTGGAATACAATGCATTTGTCCCTTGGAAACCACTTCATAGGAGTGGGAGTTGTCTAAAACCTACAAATGAAGAGTGATCCTCGAAGAGCTGGGGCACATGCTGATGATCTCAACAATTGCAAGACGGCCTTGTTCCTGATGCTCAGCCGCTTCTGCCATTGATCCGAACATACAGTAGTCTGAACTAGATGGTTAACCTCACCTCGCCAACAAAATGAGAACAAGGTTTTGTTTTTTGTTTTTTGGCTATTCATCAATAGAAGTAATAATGCAAAAAAGTTAAAATCATTGTTACTGTTACTGGTACTGACCTGCACTGATGACTGAAAAAAATATTCAACTTATTCCCTTTTCTTTCTGAAAAGTTACTGGTAATATATAACCTGACATTTAAAGGGTAAAAAACATGGCCATAACATGCTAAGTGGGAGTTTTTCTGTCACTGCAAAAAAAAGTAATGATGCATATTTAATCACTGATACTGTTAATCATTGATATACATCCAACTGCAATCATGATGAGAAAATAAATCAGATTGCATGTTTATTTTGAAAAAAATTTTTAAGCTTTTATCTCTTTCTAAATAATTACAATTATGTGATCTAACTGATATTTAACTGGCACCTGTGGCTCAGTCAGGCCCCTTCTGGGAAATGGGGGGGGCCTCGAACCTCAGGGCCTGGGGCTCGGCCCGCTCTGGCGCGACTGGCTGCTGGCGGAGACTGCGGGCACTTCACTGCTGGGTGACCCCCGTCTGGGGAGCTCCTCAGCTCTTTTCGGGAGGGTGGTGCATCTGTCCCTCCGGTGGTACTCCGTGGGCTCCGTGGGCCTGCTTTATGTCCTGGGGGGCAGGGCTATGGCTCCCCACACCCACTATCAAATAGTTACATGGAAAAACCTTTTGAAAACAAGTGCGCTCAGGCACACAGGTGTGACCACAGGTGTACACACGGGTGTTCATAGACATACACACAATCTTCCCTGGCAGGTGCCTCAAAGCATGCCGTGCATTGTTGGTCTTGTGTGCTGCTCAGTAACACTCAATATTTATTATTTACTGTTACTTATACTTATCTAGAGTGTTGCTGTGGTTTTTGTGTTGTTGTCTTTATGTTTGCTTTCTTCTTCTTCTTTTTTTCCCCACCAGGTGATCTAGCAGATTTAGTCTTTTCTCTGTTTGCCTCTTCTCCCAGTTCTCCCTCCTTGCTTTAAACTTATCTTGTCTACGTCTCTCCTTTTCCTATCCCCCAGTCATTTCTGTTCCATTTGTAATAACTTAAAAGTTTAAAAGAAATTATAAAATAAATAAATAAATATCAAGTTGACCAGTATGGCAAAGCCATAATGATCCACTTGGAAAAGTAAATCCGTTGGGCATCTTTCTTGGCCTTCAGACAGTAATTCTGATTGCTACAGTGCCGAACGGAACAGGCAAAAAAAATCAATTATATTGAGAAAAAAATTGAACATTATTCCCCTTTTTTCTGAAAAGTTACTGGTAATATATAACCTAATTGACATTTAAAGGGTAAAAAAATCTTAATTTGAAGAAAATTTAGGTTTTCACCTCAAGGGCTGATGCCAATTTGAAAAATCAAGTTGAAATTGTTTAATATATATTCATTTTATAGCATTTTGTGACCTTAAGCAGGAGGTGGCCACTTTTGTCCATGAACATGCTAAGTGGGAGCTTTTCTGTTTTTCTGTCACTGCACAAAGAAGTAATGATGCATATATAATCATTGATACTATTAATTATTGATGTATTTGGCCATGAACAAGCTGAGTGGGAGTTTTATCTATTTTGCTTTCCATGCACAAAAATAACAATGCATAATAATCAATGTTGATGTTAATCAATTACATGTCCCAGACTCGACTATTAATAATACAAGAAAATCCAGTAGCACTGCGAATTTATGAAATGGTCATTTTTGAGGTTGTCTTCCAACAAGTGCATTGTACAAACAAACTGATGTTTTAAGGGTTAAACAAGTAAAAAGTCATGTCTATTTTATATTTCTGAAAAGAACTGATATTAGTAAAAAAATTTATGCAGAAAAAATAGCAAAAAAACATACAAATAACCAACCAACAGACCTAATCTGTTGGTTGGCACTTTTGGCCATGAACAAACTGATAGGATTGTGATTTTGAACAAACCCAGAGGGTTGTGTGGGTGTGTGTGTCATTCTAGATTAAAACTCTGCAATGATTTGTTTTTGTGCATGTTTCTATACAAATGCAAATGAGGTTGTACTGCCATGTTGTGCACTTTTGTAAAATGTTCACCTCCTTTAAATCCCTCCCTACATCCTTAAGCTATGATTTTTTAGAATCCGAAACGTTACCCAAAAGCTCTTTTTCTGCAGCCATAAATGATTCAATGGAACCAAATACCTGTGGGCGGGCATGTATTTCTTCCCCCGTCTCTTTACAGTACAGTTGTTGGATGTCTCTGGGGAGTCTGCTGGATTATGGAAGGGATTTCTGTAGGATTTCTGTAAAACAAAGACAACTGTTTTTTAAAACACTAAAGAGCTCGCCTGTTGCATCAACCAATCACAAAGCCTGCAGACATGACATACCCTTAAGTGCTGTTTACATGCATTTTTAACAGCAGACATCTCAGACTGTAAGCCGTGTATAATAGAGTATTGCATCAGTGGAACCAGAACGGCTGTGAGTATATAAACCTTTTAGAACAGCATTGGCCTACTTTGTTATCTAAATGAATAGCATTACAAAACTTCATCGGGATCTATTGTCTATGATGACATTTACACTAACCCAGTGACACCAGCTGACAAATACGTGATAAGACTTTCAGATAGAAATAAAGGACAAAGTGACAAAATGACATCTATGTAAAACATGGTTATATTTAAAAAGCAGAGGAGGTAAAAAACACAAAACAAAACCCATCTATACAGTGAAAAAATATATATATTGAAGCCTTACAACCACAAAAGCTGATATTAAGATAGTATTAAGTTGACCTCACTCACAAGAACAATGCATCCTTGAAGCCACCATGAAGTCCACTTATGTAGACTTCTGCATAGACTTCATGGTGGCACAGGTGGGAAAAGTGTCATGGAGGTTTGTCAAATAGTAGGATGTATTGATTCATGTTTCCGGACACAAATTTCCCCTTTTTTTCCATTTTCCTGCACACTATTTGTCATATCTCACATGTGTTGACTTTTGCGATGAGTCTTTTTCACTTTTAATGGGGGAAAGAAGTGCACATCTGGAGGGTCAAAGTAAAGATTTGTTTAAATTTAGGAATTACAAATTACTTTGTAAGTTTATGCAATAAAACTACTTTGTTAGGGGTATCAAAGGAGTGACGTGTCCCCAATGAAGAGTCTAGACAACATGTGTTCTGCAGGTACTAAATATGCTTACCTACATAACATCGGTTTAACAGTTGTGCTGACTGTCACAAAAACCCAAAAAACATGACAACTGCAGTCCATATACACAAACAGACTGTCTTGTGACTCACATTTTGCTGCGAGACTGGGCTGAGCACTCTTAGGAGCTATACTGACTACATCCTATCCTGTTTTCAGTGATAACTGAATAACTCCTGGGAGAAGATGTGCTCATCTGCAGTTTGTTTATGTGGTTGCCTGACATTCCACATGCATGCTGCATCAGTAGTTGAGAACATTGTGTTCTGAAGTGCAGTGGTGAGACAGATTCCTGCTAGAAACTGAAATAACTGCTCAGAAACACATGCCTGGACATGTATGCCTTACATAACAGGTCAGTGTAATCTCATCAGATGTGACCTGGCCTTACAATAACAAGGGAGGTACAAGAAGTCAGGCATTCACAATTTGAAGCTTGACTGATGACACACCGCAGCAAGAACAGGGCAAGAAGATCTGAAGACACGCTGCAGGGCATTTTCATTTGAAACACTCTGTGTCAGCCAAACAGCATCATTAGAAATGCTTAGCCCAACTGTGTATCTTAGATGTTCAGCTCAGTTCAGATTCAGGCATGTTGATAGTGTCAGTATAATTTTTTCATATTACATTTAAAATTCCCGAGTGCCTCCATCACACATCCCTAGCATCCTCTTCTGTCACAGCAACCCTCTGCATGTCCTCTTTTACTACATCCATGAATATTCTCTATTTCCTCTTGACTGGCAGCTTCATATTAAGCATCTTTGTTCACTTTTCCCACTGTCCCTCCTCTACAAATGCCCAAACCATTTCACCCTCTTGGCCTCTCTAACTTTGTCTCCAAAATCAGTTGTGTCAAGCTGGGTGAGGATTTACTAGGTTATGAATGTGAAAGCATAAAACATTCTGTGCTAAACAGACAGTGTAGGGTAGTTTCGGTAGATGACAGGAGCTTCAGGCATGTATGTTAAGTACTAAGACGTAAGAGGTAGCATGCTTTTATTTAGATCCTCGTGGTTGTTAGGTGTCATCAAAATAAGTCCCCAACCAGGCTTTACCCATATCCGTCATTTTTCTTCCATATTTAGATATTATCACACTGGACTTAAGCTGTCATTCTCTCTGCTCATTTCTAGAGCTTCTACTGACTATCATTCCTCTTTTTTATGCAGAGCATACCTGCCTTTCTGCCACCTGCATCCTGCTCTCACTACAGGTCACAATGTCTGTAACATCATAGTCCACTGAGACTTCTGCCTAACCTTATCTTTCAACCTGGCCGGTGTAAACAAAAAGGGGCTCAGAGCCAACCCCTAATGTAATCCCACCACCACCTTGAACTCATCTGTCACTCCTACCACACACCTCATCACTGTCCACACACATGTCCTGCATCACCCTCACATACTTCTCTGCCACCCCCAACTTTCTCATACAGTACCACAGTTATATCCTGGAATATTTTAAAGTGCTATTATCTCAGTATCCTCACCTTTAAAAAAAAAAAAAAAAAAGCTCTCAACAGAAACAACTTTTTTATTACACTTATTTTCAGTATTTCTTTAGGAAAACAGAACTAAACCCTCTTCCCCTTTCCCCATTCCCCTTTTGTTTGGTTAAAAACAAGCACTGTGGGTCAAAACAGTACTGATTTTCTCTTTGTGTGCGGTAAAAACAGGCCCTGTGAGTGAATAGAGTAATTGCAATTTGTATTTAAAACATATTTGCTGTTTCAGTTCAGATGTATATAAGCATCACTTCTGGGGGAAGGTTCACAGCTGGGATTCTTGTGTGTTGTTTCATCCCTTTAAGGGTGAGCCATTGTAATAGTTTCACCTGCACACACAAATCTGTTCTGTTTAGGTAGAGGAGATCGTTGACCAATCAGAAGACTGATGTTTAGATCCCTGGATGCTTTAGTTCAAATGCCAAAGTATTCTTGGGCAAGATGAGTTTTGCAGAGTGTGCATGTTAGATTAAAACACTTGGATGCAGAAAAAAGTGCTAAGATAAATGAGCCATGTTGTATAAAGCAGCGGTCCCCAACGGGTCAAGGACCGGTACCAGTCTGTGAGTTGTTTGGTACTGGGCCATGAGAGTTGAGGCTCGGGTGTGAAATTTATGGTTTTCAGGGTTTTTATTGATATATTTTAAACTGTTTTTATCGTTATTTCGGTTTCACTGAGTCTTTTCCTGTGTGTTACGAATCAATTTTTCTTTTTCTGGGCACCGGTGCTGGTTTTATTTAGTTGTATTTATTCACGACACCTTAAAGGCCGGTCCGTGAAAATATTGTCGGACATAAACCGGTCTGTGGCGCAAAAAAGGTTGGGGACCCCTGGTATAAAGCACTCAGTTAGATTAGAAACATATGAACTACTTCTTCTACCATGTGTGTTTTAAGGCTATTGAAAAAAGAAATGGAAAATCTTCATCCATCTTTTTTTCCCATCTTTTCTCCAATTTTTTCAAATCTTAACTTTACTTTGCCAGGTTCAATTTAATATCTTAAATCCAAAAGGATTGCAGTAATTTAGTGAAACTAAGCTCAGCGTTTCATAAATTCAAGTTAATCACAGTTAATTCATGATTTAACAAGAGTTAACAAGAATTCCTCCACAGCAATGTGAATAACTGACAATTACTGCAAACACTTGATTGCAGCTCTTGCTACCAAGAGTAGCACAACCAATAATTAGGCTTAGTGGAAAATTACTTTTTCATGTAAGGTTGGGTAGGTTTGGGTAGGTTTTTCATTCAATAAATGAAATCAGTATTTAAGAACTACATTTTGGATTATTCAGGCTATCTTTGTCTAATATTTACATTTTTTTAATGATCTGAAACATTTAAGTATGACAAATATGGAAAACATTAAGAAACCAGAAAGGGGTCCAGTACCGTTTCACAGCAGTCACGACAAGAATGCGACAACTGCATCAAACTGGGTGAGGACGCTCATCAGTGTGAAAAAATAGAACATTGTGTCCTACACAGACAATGTTGGGTTGATGACAACAGCTTCAGGCATATAGGTTACGCACTGAGACTGAGGGAACATTCTTTTATTTAGATAACTGTGGTTGTTAGGTGTCACCAAAATAAATCCCTCCCAGGCTTTTGCAGGTAAGTGTATGTCATTGTTCTTGTGTGTTATGATGTCATCGTGTTCCTACTTGCTGAGTTCTTTAAAGTTCACTCACATTTTTTAATGTTCGCTTTGATACATATCTGTGCAAAATCTTGATCTGCATTTGCTTTTATTTTTATAAAAAGAATGTTGTTTGCAAACATAAAAAAAAACTTAAAATCCAACTTCATCTGGTTGTTGTAATTCAA
Organism: Maylandia zebra; assembly: GCF_041146795.1. Classification (NCBI taxonomy): domain Eukaryota; kingdom Metazoa; phylum Chordata; class Actinopteri; order Cichliformes; family Cichlidae; genus Maylandia; species Maylandia zebra. Next base: position 31,343,191 of record NC_135177.1, read on the forward strand.
GGTGCAGGGCTTTCCTGGGCATGTTCTGATATTTGCATGATTCAAGAACAGGTTTCTCAGCTGTGTTATGGCTGGGTTTTGCCAAAGGCTTTTAAACAAGTCTGTCCTTTGTGGTTCTTTTGCTTTTATTTTCGCATTCTGTTTAGTTTTCAGTCAGTCTGTTAATTTAATCTGTCTGTAATCATGATTGCTACATCTAACTTAAAAAAAAGTGTCTTATTTTGGATGTTTAATCTTTGTTATTTTTCTGATAGTTCATTTGATCAACATTTTGGTGATTTCATTATTAACCACTTGTCAATTGTCTTGATGGATTTTTTCATATGTAAGCAGGTATCTGTGTTTTGAAAGTGGCTGAAAATATTTCAGTACATAAGAAACCCTCGTGTGATGGCTGCTTCCGGCAGGATTATGAACCACGTCACAAAAGCTTAAACTATCTCAAACTGGTTTCTTGAACAAAACCGTTAGCTCACTCCATTGAAATGGCCTCCACAGTAGTTGGATGGTGATTCATATCATGTATCAATTTAGTTTCACGTCCAGCACTTCTTATCAGTGACCTCGTGTGCTCTATTGCATCACTAGCCACACCCATCAGTACTTTCATGACATATGCAAAAATGTCATGAAGAGTACATTCCTATAGTAAAAGAGGCGTTTAACGAATGGAACGTAAGTTATTCATTTACTGTGAAAGAATTGTTAGGAATACAGCTTATTATGCTAGAATCAGTAAGAATAGAATAGAATAGAATAGAATAGAATAGAATAGAATAATCCTTTAATTGTCCCACAAGAGGAAATTTGGTTGTCACAGCAGCAGAAGAAAAGCACATATACAAACAGAACAGGACACAGAGCAGACACAATCACACACAATCTTTACCGAAAAAAAATATTTACATCTTGGACAATAGTAACAAAAACAGAGTACTGTACAGTTATTAAGATTAAAGTACAGTTTTTTTTAAAAAACAAAAACTTGGGTCTGTTAAAAGTATAAATAAATGTCAGTCCCATCACCATATTAATAAAGCTTAAAAATGTAGTTTTCAAAAGTATGACTTCTTAATTGATGTACATATATGAGGAAAAGAATGGGATCAAGTCATGAGCCCTGTGGAACGCCCAAAAATTGGGAACTGTGTAAGCAGGCTGTTCTTCATAATTAGTCAAAGCTCTTGCAGTCTTCAATTAGCAAGCACATTTTTTTCATTTCATTTTCATTGTGAATCAAACATAAAATAAACTTTTCACATATTTTTACTTTTATTTTTTACTTTTATTTAATGTGAAAATGTGTAAAACTATTAATTTGGATGACTCTGCTTTGTATATTTAAAAAAAAACTGAACTTCCAAAGAGTGTACTTTTTGTCTCAAAATTTGAATTTGAAAAAAAAATAAAAATATTTAATTAAAATGATATCCATTTACACGTGATTTTTTACAGCCGTTTCTTTTCGAAACATGACAGATCATCTCGTATATATTTCAGACATATCTCCTCAGACCATCAGGCAAAGTACGTCTGTACTACCTCAGACTGCTCTCATGTCGCCAGTATGTTTTCACTGTGTGTTATCCACAGCCATGTGTCTCAGGCCTCCCTGCCCCCGCAGTCCGACTCAGGCAGCGTGTGTGGCATGTGTTTTGGATTCCTGCCCAAGGCCTATACAGAGCACAGGAACAAGGGCCCCCTGTGTGTTCTGTTTTTCACATTCCTCAGCCCTGACATCAGCCCAGTTCCAGGAAGGACGCTGAAATGACTGTGTGCGGGAAGAGGCCCCCTTGACCTCTGCAGTCTGGCTAGCGTACCCTGGTTTGGTGGAGGCCCCTACCATCCCAGCCAAAGCCCCCACAACAATGCAATCAAAGGGATGCTTTACATACCACATGTTGTTTTGCAGCAGAAGTTAGATGGGTAGCCAGTGATCGTTAAGATGGATTATCCCCCCTTAGACTGCCATATGGAAATTTAGGACACATGCTGAATGTAAATATTATGCTTCACTAAAATGAAATATCAAACTAACTGAAAACTCGTGGCTTTTTTTATGTTTTAGTTTTTGGTAGTTTTGGCAATAGTTTTCTTGGGTAGATACTATTGCCACTCTATCAGTGTCTGAGTTTCTTTTAATGTCAACAAATATGCATGCATACTGTAATATATCAGTTTGTTTTCTCAGCTGTTGTTCTTCTCCTCGTAATCCTGCCCCTTTTTTGTGTATCCAATGAATGATCTTCACCTGTGGGGTTGTTAGCATCTCATTGGCTGATTTAAACTCGAGTTAGCTGCTAGAGGCCTCTTCAGAGGAGACAAAGAATGATGCTCTTTGTCCCCCAAAGGAGTATTTTTTTGTATTTCTGCATTACTTGATGGAGTTTAAGCTTTTATTTGGAATGTATTTACAGAAATGCGAGATTACTTTAGCATAAGATTTGTTGAATGACCATTATTTAATTAAACAGTCATTTTGACCTATCCTTCCGGTATTTACTTCTCTCTGTCTCTTGTCTTGTTATTGTTTGGCTTTTTTCAGTATTTTATTTGTTCCTGAGTAAATCGGTTTGGCTGAGATTAAAGTTATAGTTTTTACACAGCTGAATAAACGTCAAGCAGACAACTGATTATCAGAAGTGTGAGATGCTCGAGAATATACTCCGGTGTGCTGTTATATTTTAGATAGCAAGGAGTTTATTAAACTTCCCCGAAACAATCTGCAAATTTCATTAAAATTTAATAAACTATGATCTTGTCTTTATTTTTAGTTAGCACATACCTTAAACACTTACAGCTGTAAGCTAATGATAGTTATATAAGAGCAGATGCTGCTGGTGCAATAAGCTGTACGTTTTACATCCAATGGATGCGCGATCTGATTAGTCGACTAATCGCAAAAATAATCGGTGACTAGTCGACTATCAAAATAATCGTTTGTGGCAGCCCTACTACGGTATCAGTTTCAAAATCCTACATCACCTCATTCTCAAATGATCACATTCATAATCATGCATGTCCACCTGCCCAGCCTTGTGACGACAACACCGGATCAGCCGTTTATAGCTGAGCACATAAAAACACAGGCTCAGGTAAAACATTAAAAGGCGTTTGTGTCTTCCTGTCCAGAGACATTTAGTGATCAAATTACACTCCCCCCTCGAACCTGCTCATACCAGTTTGTGGTAGTTATTTCCTAGAGCCAGTATACTCTGGAAAATGGAAGGATTTAGATTTACTCGAGGTATTTTCCATGAGCTCACAAAATGGCTCAGATGGGTTTAGTTTGGATAATGGTTATTTTGTTCCACAGTACACTGAGAATGACATATTAACTCCAGAACCAAACTGTATGAAAAACAAAGTCATGTTTAAAAAAAGAATCGGTTTATTGTGCCAAAGTTTTTTCAGTACACGGTTTTCAGCACACATAATGTTTTATATGAGGACAGGAAATGTAAAAGCATTCTGTAATCGGGCGCAGAATGCTTTCAGTTCTGTTATTTATTTCTGGACTCAAAGCCAATGGCGTCGTCAGTTTCAAGTTTCCTGTCTGCTATATTTCATCTCGACTGCTTCATACATGAAGTCATTCGATGAGGTTTTCGGGCTCACGGCCAGCTTCGCCCACCAGATGCAGCCTTGTGTCGGGTTTCACACAAGCATAAGGCACAAGCATGTGAGTGAGTGAGTGTGTGTTCATGTTCATGTGTGTGGGTGAACAAGTGGGTGCCTCAACAGAAAGGAGGGTGGAAGCTTGGGAGGAGGAGACATCAAAGCCTCGGGAAATCGGATCCCCTCTTTCAACAAAGCAGGCCATGGGGTTTGGAGACAAAGGAAACGCGATCTGCCATGTGACTGTGAACGCCATGCATGCCTCCCCCAGTCTGGCTCCATTCAGCTTTTCACTCATTCAACTTTATCAGGCCCCACCACCACAGCGAGCATTTGGAACAAACTAAATTAACCTTTAGAGTAATGTTGTGGTTTGCATGTTTCTTTCTTTTGTTTTTTTTTTGTTGTTTTTTTTAGCGAGAGCTTGGGTGCCTCTTTTTTTTATATCTTGTGAGGTTCTTTTGTTTGATGTGGCTACTACTTTTGCTTTCATTGTTACTCATGTAGAAGCATATTTGTTTACACTGACACCGTGGGGGCTTCCCACCCTTTTTGGGGGGAGGGGGGAAAGCAAGCCTCGTTACATAAAATTGAAGTTTATGTTTAATTATTTGTTTCAGGTTGGCATGATTAAAGCATGTCTTTTTTCATGTTTTTAAGCACGTGTTAGTAAACTTGAACAATAATTACTTACAACTACCACAAAAGAAAACTACAAGTGTGTAAGCACTGCTACACATTTCATAACAATTTACTTTCATCCATATTCATAAATCTACTCAATGCTTTCTGCTAAAGATTTTCAGCTTTTCATGCTGTAGTCTCTCAATTCAACAACTACAGCATTCCCTGCTAAATGTTCTTATGATTTTGTATTAACACATACATGTCGTAATCAGTCCAGCTTTTCTAGTTTTGTTCTAATACAGATACCTTGGCTTCAGTTAATGTCATGGTCCTGGGTCGTTGACCCAGCGTTTTGTGTTTTGTGATTATTTCCCTCTGTTCTAGTTATTCTGTGTCCTCCCCCCTTGTGTCCGGTTCGGGTTCTAGATTTCCTGTTTTGTTCTGAAAGTCTGTGTCTGTTGTCATTGTGTTCAGCTTGTGTCCTCCAGTCATCATGTGTATTCAGATCAGCTGTTCTTCCCTCCTGTGTGCGATTACCCGATTACCTTGTGTGTGTGTGTGTGTGTGTGTGTGTATATATAGTGGGTGTCGGTCTGTGTTCGTTGTCGGCTCGTCTGTGTTTCTTGGTATCCTGGTCCTTGGTCTGCGTCTCTCTGCGCCGCTCTCCGTTTTGTAAGATTTCAGGTTTGCTCTTTAGTTTCTCCCAGTTTAGGTTTGTCATTACTCATGCTTCATTGCCTGTTTTTGCCACTGCCACCGTGTAAATAAACTTCACTCGTATCATCAGTTTGCTGCATTTTGGGTCCTCCTTTTCCTCCACTCCACACGGCTCACTCCGCCAGCCGTGACAGTTAAGATCAGTATCGGCTTATGGGTGGGGGGTATGACAAAGTCAAACATCAGAACTTCATTTGTTTCAGCATGTCTTGTATGACATGTCATCCAGCTGACTGCATTCTTAAAAGCCACTTTACCTTTAGAGTACAGGCTCACGCCCTTACCTGAGGTATTGTTAACATGTTCACAGGTGCTTGAGTAATACAGGAATTTGTTCCTCCTTGTCTAATGTCTGGATGTTAGTTTGGTGTGCTCTCCTGCAGATCATTCCTTCCAAAACAGCACATAATAAAGTGCTGGTGAGCAACTGCATTTGCAAAACGACAATATAAATAATTGCATTTCATTTAAAAATGAAGAAAAATCTGACTCATAAACTGTTGCAAAGAGCAAGTACCATCAGGAATGGAAAGGATTCATGACATGCAATGATGTGAGTTTATTAGAAATGACTGCAAAAACATTAAATCTATTTCTCTTTTATGGTAACTATTTCCACAGTGGTGAACCTTTTACTGAAAAGTCGACTAAGACCGAAAATTGTATAGGGATCTGAAAAACTCAACACCTATGTGTGTATTTTGTTGTGTCAGCGGCGCTTGAACAATCTTTATGTTTGCTTAATATGTCACCTGTATTTACGCAAAGTGTGATAAAGAACATCCGGACTGCATCCTTTGAACCCTGTGGGTCATAACTGCCACACCTCAAATGACACAGTCTGACCACACCTTGTGGGTGGTAGGTGTAATAACAGCATGTTCTCTGTTTAACCCCTTAAGTCTGTGTTGTTTCTCCGGACCCAAATGTAACTGAAAGAAAATACCCAAACTTAATCAGTAACAGCTCCTCAACTGTATGACGATTCTTGGAAAACAGACACTTGGGATACCAAATATTAAGAGATGGCCTAGTCTGAGTAACATTTATTAATGGTGTACTTTCGTAAAAGTCATGTCATGCATGACAGAAAGTTCCTGTTTTGCTTTTAAAAAGAACAATGATAAAAGCCAATATAAAAAACACTAACAGCAAATGTTTGCCTTGAGTCAAAGTGAAAAAAAGAAAAGAAAAAAAAAGGACCAAATTATTCAAAGACTTCCCGAGTTCACGCTATTGTAGAAGAGGCATTTCCGGCTCTGGTCAGTTTTCCTTATCAGTTTCCTTGCCCTTATTTGGAAGTTCCGGAAATTTCAACTTGTTCCCAACAGTTGATGTATAAATAAATTTTGTAACGAGATGCAATAATCTACAATCTCTTTGTAGATTATTGTAGATTAGACAATAGAGTGATCAATACAGAACATTACTGATCATAAAGCTGGTAGATATAGTCTACTCTGAAACTCAAACAGCAACAGTACAAACATGATGACTACAGGTCTACATATAGATCCTATACTGTGTATATATTGTATATTGCTGTAAAAGGGATAACGAAGGCGAAGATGGGATGTTTTGGAAATAAGAAGAGAAGCAAAAGTACATTTGAAAAGCATTTAAAAGCTGAGAAGAGCTAAAGACAAAAAGAAAACTAAAGTTAAACAACCCAGTGTGGGCTAGGCTTTCACATTCCACATAATTACTATACAATCCTGAGTCCCTTTCAGTCATGTGCAGTGCTCGGCCTCACCCAAATGCTTTATCTAATCTTTTTCCAACTTATATTATAATAGAGTTTAACCATTAACTCTTTTACATTATTTAGGTAGCTTTTAAGCAGATGCACAGATACTATTGCATAACAATTTTTTTTTCTGCACAACAAAACAGCAGGTCTGGTATGGCTGAGATTGAATCAGTCTTGGTAGATGTTCTAGAGATCCTCTGCAGTTTGGCGTTGCCTACGTGAAAAGCATGCAACATTGTTGTCAACAGCCAATGTACCTTAACAGCTCTTGTGAGCATGCTCTGCACGTAGCACACACACAAGAGAGACTGGAGGCGGGGCGACAACACAGAAGAGCCTCTTTGTTTCACTGCACACGTGTCATTACGCCATCTAGTGGTGAAAAACACTGTATTTGCAGGAATCTGAGGTACGCGTATCCTCTTTTAAGTAAAAGAGGAACGAGGCATACTGTAGTTCTCGTCCTGTTTCCACTACCCGGTTGGCTATGAGAAGAAATCATTTAGACGTGTGATTGAGAGCAGAGCGCACACACAGGGAAATAACAGAGCGACGGATATTTGCAAGAGTTGGGAGCTGTGGCAGAAAGAAGGAAGAAAGTAAAAATGAAAGAAAAAACCCCTTTGTTGTTGAAAGTGACTGTCAAGGGGGAGCCCCCGCCTCTTCCTGTCAACGCGGGGCAATCCCCGCCTCTTTCACATCTCCGAAAAATTCAAATTAAATTCAGATTTAGTGACAGGATGCAAATACAGTGTATCAATAGTAGGCTTCAAAAAGTCTATGTAAAATGTATAATTCATGAAGAAGTGTCTCACTCGTGTCATTTATTGTGAAGTAAAAGGCGCACATTCACTTAAAGGACAAGGTTAAAGTATTTTAGAAGCATAAAAAGCTTATTTCCCAAAATATAGAAACATTTTTAGCTCAAAGTAGCAGCAAGCATCACTGCATTTGTTGGCACACGTAAAGCTTAGTATTATTAACTGAGAGCATAAACCTTAAAGCGGGGTAATATCAAAATTTATCACAAACTTGAACTGAGGTGTCACGAAATGAGTCATGTTTGATTTTGGAATAACAAACAACACCAAGGTTGATTTGGCTAATCCACGTGAGCTGCACTTCCTGTTACTCAGAGCCCAGTCAAATTCCAGCGTCTCACACCTAATTTCACTTTTCCTGGTAAAACCCCAGATGGTAAATTTTTGACTTCTGCCAAAATGTGATTGGGCCATCTCCGGGGGATCTCGTTCAGGCTGGCTTTTTTTCTTTCTTTCTTTCTTTTTAAAAAAAATAGTTTTCTAAGTTAGTATGCACTTCCTCTTTTCTTGTGGTTGCAACCAAGTGCCATTAACTGGAAACACCCCCACACCACACGTATGACACACACACAGAAGAAAAACCTTTTGTTTGAAAGAATTCCACTGACCTAAACATCTGGAAGGAAACTTTCAGAAGCGATGCGTTGTTTTGATTGTGTGGGCGAGGGGGCATCTATAAACCAGAGAGCGCATAACATTTAAAAAAAAGTGTCAAGTTGAAAATGACAACAAGAAGGAAGCAGACCTTGAGGGGGAAGAACGTATAACACTTTGATTATACTGCAGCAGTAAAACATTGTTGATTACTACTGTGTGTATGGACTATAAAGCTCAAAACATTTTCAGCGCCACGTGAATGTGAATGCTAATGTTTGATCATTTATCATTGAACTGCAGTCAAATGTTGCAACAAGCTAAAGATAATGTTGTTGTGGTGTTTCATCAGACTTCAGTGGAAATCTAATGCGAAACCGATAAGTCAGGTCAGGTTGGTATTTAGCCAAGTAAAACACACACACACACACACACACACACACACACACACACACACACACACACACACACTGTATGCTAACAAGGGGAACAGGGGAACACAAAAATATGTCTTCTTGTTATTCCTTGTTGTGGTTAGTGTGGATAATCCCTATTCATGATTGTTGGCAGGTCAAAGGGACTATTTCTTTGCAGAATGTAGTCCCTATAAAAAGGATGAGATGAAAAAGAAAAGCCCAGTATCAGGTTTGGGACAGCAGACCAGTGCAACACATCCACTGGTGTTGGTTTGGTGTTGATGCAGTTAAGTCCAAACCTGTGCTATACACCAAGACAACCTGAAAGGGCATGTCAGAATAATAACCAGGGATAATATTTTGAGTGTAACCTGGAGCCCATCTAGTTTTGTGTTTTGAGTGAATTTACCCTTTTGACACAAGCACATTTTATTTGCTTACACAGGCTGCAGGTGCAATAGATCACACCACGAGATCAAACAGACACCTGCACACTGAAGGTAAAAAACAGAACACAAACAGTTTGAGAACTCAGGTGTTTTTTTGTTTGCAGTCATAGATGATGCTGAGTTAATGCTGTGCTTGTTGTTGCTATGATTGGTATCTTTAAAGCGAGCGCAATGCAGTCAGTTGGAATTTCTGACATCTTTGGAATACAGAGAACTTGGAGTTACTCCTTTTATAACGACTAAGGATTGGTCATAGGGATGACTCTGCATGGATGTGCAGAAAAAAGTTACCATCATGACTTTGCAAAGTACTTGACCATAATGCAGAACTTTATAACAAAGTCATGTATCTTCACAACTGCTCTTTGCGTGACATTTTTTAAAACAGTGTTTGTTCTCATATATCGACACATATTACAGGCTATTGCCTAAACACCAAAAGCCGAGTCCTGGCAGGCATCACAGAGAGAAACACAAAAAAGTGTTAAAGACTTTTTCACAAGCCCTCGAAAGGTGCTGGGCTGTATTTGCAATGCCATCTAGTGGTGAAAGAGAAGGGGTGTGAAATGTATCTACAGTGAAGAGCACAATTTACATCTGTAGCTTACAGATGTAAGATGATGGACTCTAAATTAAAGCAAAAATACTAAGAAAAAAATAGTAAAGGAGTGAAACCACGAGCTTCTTTTAATGGAATTCCCAAAGGGTTTTTTTGTTTTGTTTTTTCAGGGAAAACAGGGAGATCACAGTGGTTTTGGTGATTTCCCCTCCAGGGGAGAGTTTTTATCATGTTGTTTTTACATAAATGACAAATCCAAAGCATTATTGTAAATAATGATGTTATGATGTGCAGCAATCGGGTCTTAGTTATCTTAATTACGTCATAGTACTGTTACCGTATCACCCCCTGCTTTGGGGATTCCCATGATGTCACTTTTTTCCCACACATTTGTTTATTATTATTATTAATCTCTGGCTCTTTAGCCTGTCTTCCTCCCTTCACCCCAACAGGTTTCGTCAGATGGCTGCCCTGAGCCTGGTTCTACTGGAGGTTTTTCTTTCCAACTGTGACCAAAGCAGTTGCTCAGCGGAGTTTATATGATTGCCAGTGTTTTATCTGTGTTCTGTGTATTATTGGAGGGTCTTTACCTTACAATATAAAGCACCTTGAGGCAACTTTTGATTTGGTGCTATATTAATACTATTGAAATGAAACTGGAATTGAATCCATTGTTTACTCCATTCTATTCTTTTATAAAGTTCCAAGCCTTGTTGTGTTTCAGGGATTTGTGTGTTCCAGTGATCTGAGGAGCTACGCTATATTGCCAAAGTGTGTTTATGGGATTTTTTTTTTCTTTTACCATTCTTCCAGAAGTGCATTTGTGAGGTCAGACACTGATGTTGGGTGAAAAGGCCTGGTTCGCAGTCTCCGCTCTAATTCATCTCATAGCTTTTCTACTAGGTTGAGGTCAGGACTCTGTGCTGACCAGTCAAGTTCTTCCACACCAGACTCCCTCAGCCACGTCTTTATGGACCTTGCTTTGTGCACTGGTGCGCAGTCATGTTGGAAGAGGAAGGAGCCATCCCCAAGCTGTTCGCACAAAGCTGGGAGCATGAAATTATTCAAAATGCCTTTGTATGAAATGGCATTAGGGGTTCCTTCCACTGACACTAAGGGGCCCAGTCTAACTCCTGACAAACAACTCCATACTATAATCTCCCTTCCACGAAATGTTTCACTTGGCACAATGCAGTCAGACAAGTACCGCTCTCCTGCAACCGACAAACCCAGACTTGTCTATCAGATTGCCAGATGGAAAAGTCTGATTCATCACTCTAGAGAACGTGTCTCCACTGCTTTAGAGTCCAGTGACATCGTGTTTTACACCACTGCATCTGACACTTTGCATTTTGATTGGTGATACAAGACTAGGATGCAGCTTTTGAGCCATGGGAACCTTTTTTCATGAAGCTTTCTACACTCTATTCTTGAGCTAATCTGAAGGTCACATGAAGTTGGAGGTCTGTAGTGACAGATGCTTCAGAAAGTTCACTTGAGCATCTGCTGATCCCACTCTGTAATTTTACATGGTAATACCATTTCATGGCGAACTTTCCGTTGTTCCCTTATCACTTCCATTTTGTTATAATACTTTGTTACAAACCAGCTCACTGTGGAATATTTAGTAGTGAGGACATTTTATGATTATATTTGTTAGACAGGAAGCATCCTATCATGGTACCACACTGGAATTCACTGAGCTCCTGAGAGTGACTCAATCTTTCACAAATGTTTGTGGAAGCATTTTGCATGCCAAGGTGCTAGATCAGTGAATACTTTTGGCAATATAATGTATGTTGTTGGGGGCAATTCACCCCTGGTAGGGTCTCTCAAGTCTAATTGATCCTGGGTGAGAGGCCAGACCAAGAGCAAATTTGGCAGCTCCTATTAGTAAAAAATCAAGGGTCCAATTTACTCTGCCTGGGACAGTGTCGCCAGGCAGGCCCTTCTGGAGCCCTTTAATCTGAACACTGGCTGCTGTTCTCTTAAGTTGCATTACATTTGTGGGCCACTGGAGTAAAAACTCTTTTGACAGTCCCAAGAATTATTATTATTTTCATTTTATTTCAATAATTATTCATTTTTCATATTGACAAGACAATGAAAAAAAAACATAAACTGGATTAAAAAGTAACCAAACAACAGTCTCGTCATAGTCATTGTGCTTTTATGGAACATATTAGCTGTACATAAAAACAACAACAACAGCAACAACAACAACAAAAACTGTGTAAGATAAAACCCTTAAATGGTCGAAAGATATATACGTCACATCTACTGATTCTAAAGTAAAAAACACTTTAATCCATTCTGCAGTCAAAGGTCACTGTTACACAGTTATTGGGAAATGCAGTTAATCTAAACAGTCATACGGAAACAGCTCAATGCATGTAGATATGGTCAAGACAACCTGAGAACGACCACACTGCTTCAAGTCAACAGGACAGTGCTCAACAGTGACTCAGACAACCACTGGTTACAGTTAAGGTAAGGAGCAAATCTGAACACACAAACTGTACCTTAAAACAAATGGACTGCAGCAGCAATATATTATAATAATAAATAGTAATAATACAGGATACCACTCCTGTTAATAAAGAACACAAAACTGAACATTTCTGCTGTGACATTCAGAATTTGGTGAAACATTAAAATAAAACATGAAAAAATGTTTTATATTATGTCAATATGTATATATGAACCAAGGTCATAGATTTAGACAGCAACCTGTTGAATCTGTGCTATGAAGAATTAAAGCACTTCCGTAGACAAAAGAGGGTCCTGCTACTTTCAAGGTCTATCTGATTGTAGTGTAAAAGTGTATTTTGTGACACTTTGACTATTTTAAAAACATTTCTTATGTACAAATCTTTTATTATTTGTTCAATTTGAAGTCATTGCAATAAATGAATAGAAATAAAATGATGTATATAATGTTTGCACTAAAACACTAACACATTCAGCGTCATTACCACTTGTTAGCAACACCATCTAAAACCAATTCATGGCACAAATGTGAGAAGCATCTATTGCTGAAACAAAAAATGATCTCAAATGATGCCAACATGATGCTTTCTGAAGTACAATTCTTCACTTTATCAAAGCAAAAAATTTACAATGAAGCAATGATAAAACAGACAAAAGTGTGATAAAGGTGCTGTTAATGTGAGTGTGTCATCTCATTTCTGATTGAAATGGCAGTTTTATTTATATACCACATTTCATTAAAAGCAAACTTAACTTCAAGAACATGAATTGCCAAATGAAGTAAAAAAACAATAAAATATAATCAAACAAAACCAAAACACCTACTGAAATAAAAAAGGTTTGAAGTTTTACCGTTTTGATGTACATCTCAGCTCTGACCACTAGATGTCAGCCATCCTCCTTCTGCCCGCCGCTAAGTTTTAATTGAAGGATGAATGTGGTTGATTCTCCACTTCAGTCTCTCTCTTTCTCTCTCTCGCCCCCCTTTCTACACGACTCTCTACCATCTCCGTCACACAGCCAAAATAATAAAATGCTGACTTCTCAAAGTGCTGTCAGTATGCCGGTCTCAGCATAGCAGCCCTGAAGCTTGACACACAGGAGAGAGGGGTGGGGGGTGGGGAGAGAAATAGGGGGTCGAGAGAGTGAGAGGAGGGAAAAAAGAGAAACAAGTTTCTCTGACAGCAGGCTCTGCCTTGCCCAGGGGCTTCAGCACTGCACTTCTGTGAAGGTAGGTGTGAGGCTGCTCTCTGTGTCTGTTTCAGTGAGTTTTTACTGGCATGTTTTAATGGCATCTCTTTGCCTCTTTGTGGGGCTTTCCTTCATCCACACTCTGTTGTGTCACTATGAGGTGTTTGTAAAATAGGAGAAAGGTGCTAGACAAATGGTATTGTCCAAAAATATGGTGTTTCTGTAAAGTTCTGTGCTTTTGTGGTTGATTTAACTATAAATCAGAAATGAGTTTTTTGGGGGTTTTTCTCCCAGATATAGCATCTAAAAGACATTCACTTAAATGAATCTATCAGTATGGTATTTGTAGGCTGCCCATCACTGTGTAAGTAATTTGTCACCGGGGATTTGGAGATGTTGTCTCAGGAGTCTGCAAAGTTTGGAAACCAGAAAAGGCTAAAGTTTACACGTGGCCTGCTCGTCCTCTCCATTTAACATCCATTAGTGCCTGATGTTTTACTATTATCACCAGGTCAGATTGTCTTTTTGGGATTGAATGGTGTAATTATATTAAAAGCAGGGACCTTTCATTTTATGTAGATGGGACCTTTTGGGTTTTTTGGCTCAGGTACAATGTTAGTGAAAGCCACAGTATGTCTTAAAAATGAATTTCTTCAATGGAACCCCCCAGCAAAGTGGTTCTTAGGGTGCTCAAAATGGTGCTCTGACTTGGTCTCACGGAGCAACCCAAGCTGGGGAGGATTCACACAGCTGTAAGTAGCTGACTTGTGAAGCTAAAATTAAGCTGAAGGGTGATTTGGAATGTTACACTTGGTCGGTAAGACGTGGAGAAGATGGCTCGCTGTTGGTGACAAATCTTCTGAGCTCTCGGTGGCAGAACGAGGCCTTAGCCTGCTCACGAGCAAAAAGAAAAAAAAACTTTTTCTGCTAACGTTACAGAAAATTGGATCTACCAAAAGAGCAAGGGAAACAGTGCAGTACAGTATTTGGAATCCCTTTAAAGTTTATTTATGTTCCAGGAAAGATAATGCACTGACACAGAAGCAGAGTGTAAATCATCTTGGAGCATTTATGAGTGCGTAACCTTTGTCACTATGAAATCTAGACGCTTGTAATGGTCTTTTACTTGTAAAATGCACTGTAACTCATCCCTGCTGCCTGCTTAAATGCAGTACTTTGACATGTATTCATTAGAACTCCTTGCATTTAAATTAAATATGATAAAAGTTGTACGATGATAAAAGTTACCTTATAGTGAGTCATGGTTTTAATGCATTCACAATAAGTGCTTCTATCCTTCAGACCTCTAACAATCGTTGCTCCAAAATGAAGCTGCACCCATTTTTTTCTTCAAATAACTTCACAGAAGTTCAAGCATTGAAATCTCTCAATACTGGAGCTGCTGTAGACAACATAGTTGTGAAAATGCTTGTAGAAACTCAATAGATGGCTTGAGATGGAAGGTTTGTAAGGGCAGGATTTTAACTGTTGCAGACACACACACTGACAGCTGCAGACACCATGGATGAGCAGTTGTTCTTATTCCACTTTTTTCAGGCCTTCTTGGCATATGCCTGGAGACACTACATTGTGCCTGAGCAGTGCACAGTGTAGTGTAGTGTCTGCTAAAACAAGTTTGTGTGATCAAAACAAATTTATGTCACTTGGACCCAAGCGGGCATAGTTGTAGATGCAGAAACTGTAACACTGGCTTAACACTGGTTTAATAGGTGCAGTCATCAAGGGGAGTGGAGACCAGGCGTCTGTTCCTGTTGAGGAAAACTCCGTGTGCTTATCAGTCTTAGCTGAAATTTGCCCTGTGAGCTCAGTTATTCTGACTGACTGGACTTTTGCTCCCTTTGAGCAAGTTATATGAAGTTGGCCTGCATAGGTGTGATCTAATCAAAGGAGAGTGGGGGATACGTCAATAGCGACAGTCTTTGATTTACAGCTAAAATAACATTTAGTTTCTAGTTTTAATTTTTAGGAGGTAGAATTACTTGATGCAAAACAGTTTATACAAATGAGTCAAAGCAATGGGTTAAAAGGGACCTGGATTGAATGCTGCTTACAAAAGCAGTACTTATCTCAAGAGACGGTTTAAGGTTTACGTAAAATGACACAGTCTTATCTGAAACAAAGAATCAAATTTATCTGAATTTGAAAAAAAAAAACTTTTTCAGATCAAAACAGAAAAAATATGACCCATTGGACTTTTGTGATCTCACTAAAGGTTAAAAACAAAACTGTATTTCAATGAAACATCAATAACATGTAGCTGTACATTTATAGCCAGGCTTAGCTGAGATCACGACTCCTATAACTAGAGCAGCTGCAGGTGCAGGACGTGGTTGAGATTTTAACTGGAAAAAGAACGGTCCAGAGCCAGCTGGCAGCGGCAGGTGACGGTCGTTGCACTGCTCCACACCCACTTTGCTTTCTATCATGCAGAAACCCTGCTGGGACTGCTGGAGACAGATGCACATGCACAAATACACCATCTGTTTCCAATGTGGACAGGGGCTTCCTGGAATGTGTCAAAACACATCATTTGATCAGACTGTTAGTTTACCAGAGTGCTATTTTCTATAGTCTACCAAAGCTGACAGCAAGAAATTCCCTCAAAATTGTAAAGTTTTGACTCTGTTTTGTAGTTTTCATGTCTCAGTGGTAGTTTTGCCTTTTGATACTTTGAAGGTTAGCTTTCTGATTTGTCATTTTCCCCCTAATCTATCTTCCCTTTGTGATTATGTGACCCTTCAAGCCTCTATAAGTTAAGAAAATATGTTCTTCGGCGCTGGCAGGCTGTTGGTATCCAGTTGTCTGAGCCCTCACTCTCAGCTGGTCAGAACAGCCATGTATTTAGCTCATCAATAAGTAAGGCTCAAAGGCTTGACAGCAGGCAAATCACATGAGCTGAGTTTGGCCAGAAACCACTTTAAAAAAAGGGAAAAATGAATGATCTAGTTAGCCTCATTTTTTTTCATGTCACAATGTTTTGGATTTATTACACTGTCTGCTTCAAATGCATGAGTCAGACTAACATAAATATATATGAATAGGTAAAAAATGACATTTATCAGGCATTGCAGATTACATCATTAGTTTTCTTTTGATCATAGAAAAAAGCCCCACAATGCATCTTTAAATTTACCAATTTATTGATTTGATTTGACAGATTACCAGATAGTGTTCTGTGAAAAAAAAGGCATTTTAAAAAAGGAGTTCACTGTAATGACTTTTATTGATCTGAAGTCACATTAAAGCATTTTTGTCTGCATCTGTGACATGATGGTCCAGCAAAAGATGAATGTCTCTGTAGCTGACTGATATTTAGTGGGGTTTTTTTTATAGCTATGAGTCTACTTTAAAGAGCTGGGGGAGCTTTACTGTCAAGAGACTGGTAAAACCTTTCATCCGTGGTAAAAAGTGAGTCTAAGTAGATTGATGCCTCACCTTGACCTGTAAGCTGCATCTTTTAAATCTCCTCTATCTTCCTCAACACTGGTTTATGCGATCCAGTGTTTGCGTCCCTGGCTTTACACATTAGAGGCACGCAGTGTTGATGAAAATAAAGATATACTTTAGTACATGTTATTTTGTGGGGTACAATATAATTTAATGGCCTATATTTTGTTTAAAAAACTCTGAATTCAGAGTTTTCACACATATGTGTATACACAGTACTCAGTATTACACAGTCACATTATGTGTGGGGACTAGACTTTACTGTGGGCATGAAAAGAAATCCCCACAATAAAGATTTGAAATTTTATGGGTAGAAACATGGCTTTTGGTTAGGTTAGGTCTGTGAAATTGATGTATGTCATTGTTTTGTCCTGTATGTGTATGCGTATTTGTGTGTTTGTGTGTGTCTGTCTGCCCTTTCTAATAAAATGTAACCTGATCGGTGACTCTAAGAACACAAACAAGCTTTCAGTCTCAGACGTTTTATGAAGAATAGAATAGAATAGAATAGAACAGAACAGAACAGAACAGAATAGAATAGAATAGAGTAGAATAGAATAGAATGGAATAGAACAGATTAGAATAGAATAGAATAGAATAGCATAGAATGCCCATTAATCGCAAAGTTATTTAGAGCTTCTGGAATAATGCAGAACAGTGCAGTTCAGTTCTATTTCCATGGTAACCAAGTTCCCATGGCGTCGTCAGGGAAACCAACTCATTTGGTTGTGTTGTATCACGACATTATTTTTTACTGATTTTCTAGAGAAACTCTGGTGACACAACAAACTCACAGGGCCTTACAAACAAACACAAGGTGTGCCTTTCCACCTCAGGCCGATGTCCTTATTCAACTTTTCATATCAGAAATTTTGTGTGTTAAATGTTTCAGCTTTTTCATGTGTTTGTGCTTTTGTTTTGAAAAAACAATGATCAAGAAAACAAGTGAAAATCCTAAAAGGGGATGTGGCTCATTTGTATGTTGTAAACCATTGTTATAAATAATTTATATCTTGATACACAGCTTTTATTTTCAATTCATTTAAAAATGGAAATGAGAAACTTGACATCTGCTGCACATATGCAGTCACTAATTTGGACCATCTTGAATGTGTTTCGACAAACTTTGTTTCAGTATAAATGAAAATAAAGAGCAAGGGCTCCCTGAAACACAAAACCCCGCAACCACAATAGAGTTATTTGAGTGCTGGAAAAGTACACTTTTCAGATCACTTTGGATAGTGGAAAGTTACTCTGAATTATGCTGTCCTAATCCATCCTTGAGCACGTGATTATGTTGTCATGCAAAAGAACTGCCTGCTATAAAACACTCGGAGTTATAGATGTGAGTGGTTTCTGACATCACGCTAGCAGACTGCCTGCAAGATACAATATTGTATGACCTGATCTGCAATGGTTTTCGCTCTGTTACCAAGTTGGGAAAAAATTTGGAGTAAAAATGAAAACACTGGCCCTTTAACCTGATAGCTGCATTACTCATACTTTGACCCAGATGTATACATGTTCTGTCACTGTGGTATTTTCATGTTTGGGGAGCCCTGTGGTGTTGTATGTAGACCACACTCTTTGTTATTTGAGGCTGGTGTGAATTAACTGCAACGTTTTAATGTGTCAAAAGCATAACTGTGTCACTGAGTTTTCATCCCTGGGTGCAGATATGTTTCGGGTGGGTCCACAACTGTATCAGCGAGTGTCTGTCAATGATAAATAAGGGATTGCACTTTCCACTCCTCTCTTCTCTCCATTTGACTATTCTTAGTCACTGTGTGGTAAGCTGAGGGTTTAAAGTTACAAAGACCTCATTCTCGCTCTCAGTCTTTCGTTGCTTACACTTCTTCGTGTCACTGACTCTCTTCTGTTAAAACTGCAAAGCATCAGTGGGCTCTTCTGCTGCAGTTTGCTTTAAGGTGAAAATAAAGACTATGCAAGAATGTGATCTGGGGGCTGCTGTAGCATATTTCCACAGACACTGCTTTCCTGAGTATTGCAGATGTATTATTGGAAGCGCATCTATTATTATCATAATAGCATTATTGAAGCACTCTGGATAGGGCAGCTGATAGGAGATCATGATGCTACTTGCCAAGGACAGTGGTTGGCAAAATACAAAGAAGGGGACCCCTTGTGGTCCTTGACAGGTTTCCAAGAGGATCCCATATAAAATAAGAGCTGGGTGGTTTATCATTTACTTATATAGTCAGTAGATCTGCGGATTAAGCTTTCTGACCATGAGCTGTAACATCCTCTGTTAGCATCTGGCTGAGGATTTCAAAAGCCTGTGTTTACACTGCAACATGTTTAATGTAGGCTATAGTAATGCTAAAACAGTACTCAGTCACTCTTTTGTCTTGCATGATTAACAGTCAAAGAGTTTCTAACATAATAAGTGACAGCACAAGATAAGTAAAAGAGGGTTGGAAATAGGACACAGTAAAAGAAGCCAAGGTATGACAGAAAAAAGATTTTAGATAAAAGAGTATAAAGATTGATTGTCCTCTCTTCTTTCCCCCCCTTTTTTACTGGCAGTGCCCTCTTACCCAGGGGTGCGCAGCAGTGTGTATGAGTGTGTGTGTGTATATGTGAGTCACAGCCTCAGGAACCATGTCAGACCCCAGGGACATTGATGAGGATGCCATCCTCAAAGGCCTTAGTGCCGCGGAGCTGGATCAGCTGGAGTATGAGCTGCAGGAGATGGACCCTGAGGTATGGATGATTTGACCTAAAACCTGCTTTTCCAGTGTCATGGGGCTTTAATAGCTGGTTCCTGACATTCACAAGTCTTACCTTTGTGCCGAAAATCTACCCGACATCAGGAGTAGCTTGTTAACCATCAGACATGTGGGAAGTATGTGACATCTAAAGCAAGAACTACATTTTTTGTACCCTTTGTTACTTGTAAATTTTTTACTAGTAGGAGAGTAAAAGCAAATGATGAAGTTTTAAAGCATACCTCTCAGTCAGTAAACTGTAGTGTTGCCATATCAAACATTACCCAATTATAAAGATAAAATAACATGGTTCTACAATGCAGAAAGTGCATGGGTTACAAATTACATTTCATTTTAGTGACTTCTTTCATAAAAGAAAATTTTTTTAATGGGTCTCTCACTTTTCACATTAGATGTAAAAAAAAAAAAAAATAGCATCCATTTGCAGAAAATGTTCATTTGATGCACTTTCAGTGCAGGGTAGAACATTACCTGCAAGAAGAGTGAGTCTAGACGTTTTATATAATTCTTAGAAGGAAAGTAAGATAACAAGGAAGGAAGACAACAAGGAACCTTCTCAGCTATCTTTTGGGTAATAAATTCTGCTGCTTCTCTGTTCAGATCATTTGATATACCTAAAACTTTCTACTAATTTAGTCTTATTTTCCCATCAACATAATATGATCCGATGTTCTCCCAGAATGCCATGCTGCCGGCTGGCTTTCGGCAACGAGATCAGACAAAGAAGACCCCGACGGGGCCATTTGACCGTGACGCCCTGATGAAGCACCTGGAGAAGCAGGCCATGGAGCACGAGGACAGGGAGGACCTGGTGCCCTTCACCGGTGAAAAGAAAGGTGGGAAAGCAGATTCTTTGTCTGAGGATTTATGTAGGTGTCCTGTTACATAATATGCAGCAAGTCATTTAATTTTGTTTTCAGGCTAAAGTTTGAACATACAGTAAAAATCTATCTAAGCACTTTCAATATCTCCCCTTTCAATTGGGAATAGTTAGTCACTAATATCAACAATGGAATTTGCAATAAATGGAAACTAGTGATGCGAAAAGCAGATGTTCTTGGGATTCACCACTGAAATTGTGAAGATAAATGAGCACAAAAAAGAGCTGAGAAAGCACCGTGTAGGATTAAGTGAAACCTGAGTTTATTAAAGCTCCATTTGTGATATGTTTTGGGAAAAATCATACAAATAAAGCTTTCATGAGAAGTGAAATTATTAGATAGATAACTTCATTAAGAAATATATATATAAACAAACATCAGATATTTTGTAGTTTTTTTTAACTACCTTTTTTGGCCTTTGCTACCCTTTTGCCTGCCTTTGTCTTCTTATTTATCATCTTTTTCTTTCTGTATCTAGGAAAGCCTTTTGTGGCCAAGAAAGCACCAGAGATCCCCCTGCATGAGCAGGTGATCCTGGAACCAGAGCTAGAGGAGGCCTTGAAAAATGCCACTGATGCAGAGATGTGCGATATTGCAGGTAAGATTTACTATTGCTACTGTTTACTATTACTACTAATTGTTTGGCAGCACTATACTTATGTAGTATATATACTATATACACATTGGTTTTTTACAAGTGCAACTTAGTAAACAGGGCGCTTTTATGACAGGCTTTATCAGGCTGCAGATAATTCCAAAATCTATATTTAGTCTGTATTTCAGGAGCTAAACATCTAACGATCCTACAGGTAATCACAGGTAAAAGGGAACTGCAACTACTACTCTGACCACAAGTTCTTAGAAAAAAAAAACTATGTATCCATCCATCCATCCCCTTATCCAGTGGAGGCTTGCAGGGAAGTTGGAGAGGTTGGGTGCATACTGGACAGGGTGGCAGTTTATCCCAGGATGCACAAAAGACAAAACATAACAGCAATCTCATATTTAAGGAATAGTCCTTTAGTTTGTTCTCTCCCTAATACTGTAATGAGGGGAACCAGTGTTGCCTTCATGAATCACATACATACAATAGGAGACAGATTTCTCAGTCAGATCTGCTCATCGTTTCCAGTGAACAGATCTGACTGAGAAATCAAGGAACAGTGCATGCTCAGCAACTTGTGAAGTAAAGCATACGCTGCGTTATCATTCATTCCAACTGTAATGAGGACCATTAATTTATAAAATGAACATTGTTTTTATTTGATAAGATTTGGAACTAGAGACCGAGACCGTAAACTTGTTAGGGAAATGTTTACTGAGATCACAGGCAAAGGAGCTGGAGGGTCATTTTCTCATAGACTTCTACATAACCAAACATCTTTTTGAAACCAGAGCCATTGCCCTCTTGTACTTTTGTGAGGGATGAAATGGGTAAAATAAAGTGTTAAATGCGAATATTAGCAACGGTTCTGTCCCAGTAAGCCGTACTAATGAGCCGGCATTCATAACACCAAGACCCCGACTCACCTATGACATGTAAAAATGTCTGTAATTACATCTTTTTTATGTGTGATGTCATCTGTTTGTCCTCATGCAATTTCCCATCAGTCGGTGCTTATTAACCAACAATGACATGCACAGCATACTGTGACCTCAGTGTTTTCATCACAGCGGCTTTGACCCACATAGTTCTATTATACAGATCCATTCTCTTTCTACTGCTAGCTTTATATTGTTTCCCTCAACACTGAGACAGCTCGGTTAATGACATGGCCAAACATGTGACGGGGTCCAATTCCCCACGCTCAGCAACACAAAAATAAATAGGTCTGGCTCCAGGCCACCGAAGGAAGGGTGGAGTGGACATGGGGATGGTGGAGGCAAAGATATTGTATCTGTTTAAAACATACTGTGTTTGCAGATAAAGCCTCAGTTTTCCATGTTTCCAGAAACTTGAAATTAAAAAAAAAGTTCACACTTGTTGGATTGCTTTGTTCTTGAATAATAAAATAATTTAAGAGGTGATTTTGACATTTTTTAATGTACTAATGCATCTTAGGTTAGTAGTAATGGTAAACAGCCAAACTAAAGAAAATGTAGTGACAGTATGACAACTGCAGCTTTGTCAAAGTTAACAGTATCCTGTGCAATGCCCTTTCTGGGTTTCTTAAATGTTAGAGAGAAATCAAAACCCTTACAGCCTTCCTCAGTGAGTTACGTTGCTCATCAGTAATTGGACAAGACCTATTTGGGGGAGCTATTTTACAAATGCAGAAAAAATGAAAACGGAAAACCTTAGATTTTCTAAAATCCTCTACACACCATTAATCCTAAATGCCGGATGGTATTTTAGGCAAAGTCAAACTGAAGCATAAAACATGCTTTATTGAGTGTGAAACCCTGAACAGGCGGTTAGACTCCCCTGATGTGCCAAACAGGCAGGCAGGCATCCGGAAAGGCATAGTAGGGGAACATGTTTGTCCAGCACCATGAGTCTGACAGAGAGACCGCCGTTTTAAGCTTGGATAGAGTCCAGATGGGGATTAAACCTCGGTTAGCCTCTGTCAGTCTATTGTTGGGGCTTTCTGGCAAACAGACTGAAGGGAGTGAATAGCCTGGCTGGCATGTCCAACAAATCACTTAAGGATTTTGATTTATATAAGACAATAGCAGTTTATTTGAATTGGTTTAAATTGATCTTGTCTTGATTTATTTAGATTTATCTCAGTTTATTTAAAAGAATTCCAGCATTAATTTTTTTTTAGGTTGCTGTTAGTGTATTTAGCCACTTTAGGATGGCATGGGTGTCCATGGCAAATACTCCCCTTAACCGAAATACTCCGACGTTGAATGAGGAGGTTGGTGGGAAGGTGCTATGCAGGGAGGTGTTGCTGTCACAGCAGTTGGTTTGTCAGAGACTTTGGACCTGGCAGGTTTCGACAAGAGCAAAAAAACACACAAAACAACTTGAAGTCTGCCTCCTCCTGGTTGTAAAGAGTAACAGCAATAGAAAAAGAAGCCCCGATTCAACAGCTGTAGAAGGTATTCATTAGTAAATATTTTATATAAGTGTAAGTTCTATTTTTTTGCGTGAGTTCTATTTTTTTTCTAGCTCACATGAATATAATAATGAAGACAACAGTAATTTTATCCAATGATAAACTGCAGAAATTGGGAAAAAAATTATCACAGTATATTGTCACCTAATCTTCAAACTACTAAAACTACCGTGAATATTATGATACTATAATATTACAGTGCATATTAAACACAATAAAATAACACAATACTAACTCCTGCACTAATATGCAGATTGTGAGGTTCTTATTTAATATTTTATTATTTCCAGTTTGGGTTCCTCTTTGCTACATTTCAGCAGTAAATGCTACTTTGACATTACTACTCTAATATGACAGGTATACTTTGTATTTTGAAATGGTCTTTATAGCATTTATGATCAGCTCATATTGCTATACAGTTAAGCTTAGAGGTATAACATGTAAAAGCAGGAGAATATCTTTTTACATCACAATTTTAGCACATGTTAGCAGTTACTGTAAAACAAAAAAGGTATAAATAATTATTTTTAACATCTAACGCTGAACACAATTATTGTGCATCACGTGAATGTCTTGGTTTTATTGTCCTGCAGTGTTATTGTTTTTGTTTTGCTGAGGTGTCAGCTGTTTAAGAAAATCTAAATGCGATACGCCCGTCCTGCACTACCACATCAAACAGCTGACAGACATGGGTCAGCGTATTGCTGATTGTGACCACTGGCAACCTCCATAACAAACCTAAAAACAGGAAAACAAAAAAGCCAGTGAACACTGAACTATAACTTCAACTTAATGCAACAGGAATGATGCAAAGATATAGTTAGTGTTACTTAAGAAAAGCAGTACTTCCTTCACCTTTTCTAAATACTTGCTATTGATGTATTTTTAGGATTAGTTTGACCTGACAAATACTTTAGGTGCCCCTAAACAGAGTCTTTTCTTCTTTTAACTTTGTGTTGTCACAAATTAACACTGTCTCAATGTCAGCTATAATAACACTAAGAATTCTAGAGGCCCGCAGCTTGACCCTGAAAGTTGTGTATTGTGCAAGGTATCTTTACTTCCTTGGGGGCCCCTCGAAAGTGTAAGATTAGAAGTCCCCACTGAACTCAGACAACAGTTTCCTTATCTCATCAAACACCTGTGCACACACACATAGACACACACAGGAGATGAAGGAAAAGGAAAAACTAACTGTGGCACTTTAGGTTTTGTCCTCGCCACAGAAACATTTTTTCCTAGCAAAGCAATATTAACAAACTTGCCTTTGGTATATCAGTACAGGGACACAGGACACACCATTAAAACTAGCTAAAAAAAAATAAGTATAACAGGGGCACAACTCTCTGATTTTATTCAAATAGTATAGATATTTTTATCTGAATGTATTCATGGTGATTGTTTTCCTGTATTTACAGCTATCCTTGGAATGTACACGCTGATGAGTAACAAGCAGTACTACGATGCTCTGGGCACCACAGGCACCATCGCCAACACCGAGGGCATCAACAGTATGTCTGAAAGCCAAAGACATTTATGAGCTATTGCTTATACTCACACAGACAGACGTTAAAATGAAATGCAGACAGACATGTGACAGTACTGTATGTTTTATTGTGTACCGTTTACACTGTAGCCAAAGTTGTGATCATTTATCTCCTTCAGGCGTTGTGAAACCAGATCCTTTCAAGGTCTTCCCTGAAGAACCTCCAAACCCCACCAATGTGGAGGAAACCCTGGAGAGAATTCACAACAATGATAGCAGTCTGACTGAAGTCAACCTTAACAACATCAAGGTCAGCTCATTGGAACGTCACAATTATGAAAAAATTATGCACAGATAAAAAAAAAAAGTTTGTCAAAGGGAGCTTGAAGCTGGACTCAGAGTCCTTAAACGCCCAAACAAGATTAATTTCCCATATGACAACAAATATTACACAATCGTTTCAGTGAACCAGCTCATGTCATATGCTATACTGATCCTTGGCTGCAAAACCCGGATCTGCAAGCTTATCAAGTATTCCTTGTTTGCGAACTGAACATCTCCGTATTTTCCTTGCAGGACATTCCCATCCCAACACTAAAAGAGATCTTTGAAGCGATGAAAGGAAACTCTCACGTGGAGTTTCTGAGCATCGCTGCAACCCGAAGCAACGACCCTGTGGCATATGTGAGTAAATTACCCACTGTAATTATCAACTGCTTGCCAATGACAGCAAATTTCCTCAAAGTTTAAATCAATTTTTATGGTATTTATTTCTTTGATATAAAAATCTTAGAAATGTCTTACAGTTTATATCTCGTTCTAGCTACAGATCTGTTTGTTTACTGAATGACTCTTGATTGAGGGTATTAGAGGATATTTATTTGTAGTGTAAAATATCAACTTAAGGTACTGTTGTACCTCTACTGTGTAATATTGTTTCACATAAAAAGAGATTAATTGCAATGACTGAAGTTTTCCTTCAGATTCTATAAAGATCTCCTTTTCTTTGTCACCTGCTCTTCAGATGCACTGTGGTAAACTATAGTTTATATCCGAATGTGTCTGCCACCTGACTATAAAAAATATTTTTAAGTCCTTAAGAGCTTTTAAAATGTGGAAGAAAAATATAGTTTCAATGTGCGTTTCTGTCTGTGTTTCTAGGCATGCGCTGAGATGCTGCAGGAGAACACCAGCTTACAGAGTCTTAACATCGAGTCTAACTTCATCACTGCAGACGGCATGATGGCGATCATCAAAGCAATGGCTAATAACGCCACACTGATGGAGCTCAAGATTGACAACCAGGTTAGAAACAAATTATTGGACATGCTGTGCATCTACAGCTGATAATTTGCAAGCCACTTTGATACTCACCTGTAGAATAATTTAAGCCTGGCACACAAACATACCATTTGTGTGCAAAACAATGCCAACATCTACAGTTTTACAGACATTAAATTGTAATTTTGTACCAACAAAGTGATTCCAAAAGAGCTATTAACCGAAGACTTGGCATATTTCAGCATGATGTGCAGTGTAATCTAAAAAAAAAAGAAAGAAATTAAATTGAAAAACACAATGAAACATGGAATGACCTCCCCAGAGGCTGGACCTGAACATTACTGAAGCAGTGTGGGATCGTCTTGGCAGAGAAGCTTTAAATGTCCTTCAAGAAGCCTGGAGAACTGTTCCTGAAGACTATTTAAAAAAAAATTATAAGTCTGCCTAAAAGAAGAAAAATGGTGGTAACACCAACTATTAATTTTCAAGCTCATTAGAACTGTGCAGACTTTGCCATTTCCATCAATGCATGCATTTCCCATTTTCATGGTAACATATAAAAAAAGACTTATGCACAGCAACCAAAACAAGACATCCTAATTTTTATTGTCCAAGTATGAAATAACTGAGTTAATACTCATACCCAATGACATGCTTTTCTTACTGCTTTCAAATTTAATTCACAATGGAAAAAAGGACTCAGTGCTTGATTGTGTTATCCTTTCATGTATCATATAGCGACAAAAACTTGGAGACTCAGTTGAGATGGAGATTGCCTCCATGTTGGAGAACAACTCCAGTATCCTGAGATTTGGCTACCACTTCACCCAGCAGGGTCCCCGAGCCAGAGCCGCCATGGCCATCACACGAAACAATGACATGAGTAAGAAACCTGAATCCATGGTCAGATAGTCTTGAAATATTCATGTATAATACAAGGAATCATTTAAAGTGTTATTGGATTGTGCAACAGAATATGAAATCGGCATCTTCTCTCTTTTACATAGTTCGTCAGCAAAGATTAAGATGAACACGACAAGGAGTGAGCAGAAGAGCAACCATTAGCCCCTCGAAGCCTGCAAAAACGGATGACTCTTGTGCCAGCTCACTGTGGTGCAGCAGAGCTGAATGAATTCTTCCAAATTAATTCTGGTCACTGTGCCTGGGGGAAACCATGTCTAACATCCATGTTCAACCATTCATTTCATTTACTGCAGCAAGAGTTTTGTAGGTTGCTGAATTTCTCATAAAGGCATGTAGAGATCACAAGCACAACCTGAAGTGTCTTTTTTGTGCTTTTAGTTTATGCGTCACCAACATCAACCCAAACAAATAGTTAACTATTTTCATTCACTAACTCAATGTGGTGCTATATCATATGTGGGAGAGGGGGGAAAAAATCTGTAAATACTTTAAATAAAAATATATATTCGATTATTTTTTGTAATTGTTTGGTAAGTTTAATTTTATTGTTTCTAATTCTTATTGCACACATAAATATTATACTCAACAAATATTGTTTTAAATGCACCAAGAAAAAAAAAATCATACTTTGGCACGTTTAAGCAGACTATCTACAGGTTGTGAGTAATCTGTATTTGAGCCACTGATACTGGATAAACTGCTATTTACAAAAGTGACAGCATTTTCTTTTCAAAATTGTGTCCATCAAATAATTGCCATCTTGTAAACCTGAATCAAGAAATTACTTAAATAAAACCTGACTGACAAAGTGAAGTCGGCTAAAAGATTTAGACTCAAGAACAGAAGAAAAACAAAGTCCTTGACATCTATATGGGAAGGCTTTGGGACTCCAACGAACCACGGTGAGAGCCATTATCCCCAAATGGACCAAACTTAGAACAATGGTGAACCGTACCAGAAATTGCCAACCTACCAAAATGACTCCAAGAGGACATCAAGAACTCATCCTGGAGGTCACGAAGGAACCCAGCATAACATCTAAAGAACCAAAAGCCTCCCTTATGATTGAACAATAACAAAGAGAGTGGGCAAAAATGGTATCCATTGGAGAGTTCCAAAGAGAGAAATCACAGCTGACCAAAAAGAACACAAAGGCTCATCTCATATTTCCCCCCAAAAAACATCTTGATGATCTCCAAGACTTTGGTGAAAATGTTGGGGGACTGATGAGACAAAGCTGAACTTTCTGGAAGGCTTGAGTGGGGTAAATCTGGCACAAAGCTAACAGCATTTCATAAAAAACAACAGCAAACCAACAGTCAAACCTGGTGGTGGCAGTGTGATGGTTTGGGGCTTGCACTTTAGTGCTTCAGGATCGGTAACCGATGGAACCGTGAATCAGAATATCAGAATGTCCGGCCATCATTTCATGACCTGAAGCATCAAGCCCACTTAGGCGGCAAAACTGAGTCGTTAAACAGGTTCATGCAGGAAAACTCTCCAGTGTGACTGCATGAAAACTATTCTGCAAAGAACAGCAGACCAAAATTCTTCATCCCTTCAATTCAAAATTCCTTACAAAAGCTTGGTTGCAGTTTTTGCCGTCATGGGTGGCACAACCAGTTATAAGGTTTAGGGGGCAAGTAGGTTTGGATAACTCTTTTCCCCTTAATAAATGAAATGATTTTTAAAAACTGCATTCTACAGGTTATCTTCGTCTAATATTAAAATTTACTTGATGATCTGAAACATTTAAGAAATCAGAAGGGGTGCAAATAGTTTTTCACAGCACTATACATAATCGGAACTGTTATAATCATAATCTCATTTTCTGTGGTAAATATTATATGAAATTATTTCCTAAAACTAACACAAAAAAACCCCTTGATTTAATAAATCACAGCCCTTTAATCGCTTACAGTTTCTTCTGATCTTTAGACTTCCTCCAGGCACCTGAGCTATTTTTACATCCCACCCGGCCCAACGCAAATGTGAAACGGATCCTAGCCCACTGAGCTTGAGTTACCTTGTTCCAAATATAAGAACTAACTTTAAGAGGGTTGCACCCTAATGCACCCACAGAAATTTATGAGCAGAAACAGCTGCTAACCTCTCAGGATTTTCACAGCATTGCTTGCATCCCTGCCTTCCACCTCTCGTTTCATTAATCCATTTCTTGAAAGACTTCTCACCTAATGTCAAGTTTGACAAGACCACATATGCTTTTTAGATTTCTCAAAGGTCACATTTTAAAACTGCAAGCTTCACTGACATTTGGCTTTGTGTAAAACTTTCAAGTCAGTGTTGCCTTACCACATCTATTCTGAGAGTTTCTCTTCCACTTCTTAGTTTCCAGTAAAACACGGATGTATTTTTGGACTGTAACCCTGTCACAAATGTATTCACCACATTGTATTTATGCTTCTACTGTTTCGTAAACAGTAATACTGAAATATCAGATTTGAATTTGTCTTAAAACGCTCTAACATACTTCCAAATCCCTACAAAGACGTTTTAAGACCGTGGTGACGCTCTTAACTCCAAACTAATGAAGTGAGTGAGCTTCTGAAACATATTAGCCATGTCATCAGAAACTAACCCATGTTAAGTCCCTTTGCCCCCTTCCACTGACCCTGATGTTATCCAATTTATACCAACTGTGCTGAGAGGAGCTTTAAACGAACGCACAGATTAGCACCAATACAGCCAATCTGCTGCTGATTTATAGGAAAGCTGGCTGAGAATTGATCGTATCAGACAGAGCTCACTGAACTCAAATGGAAAGGACACGATGAACAAGAAAAGGGTAATGAAAATAGTCACAATAATTATAAAGGTCAGAAGTTCAGCTGAAAATTGTTGCCCGAGCTTTTAAACCTGCTTCTTTCATTCTAGAGGAGCCATGAAAAAGATGTAAGGCTAATGTCACTGAGGATGGCACAGTTTATCCAGTCTTTCCAGACTTCTAAGATGTTTCATGTTCAGGCGGGATGTTTTGGCAAAAGAACATCCTGGTGATCAAGAATGAGAATGATTTTCTTATAAAACTAATTTCATTTAATGAACACAAACCCCCAACTACATCACAATAACAAGTTTTAAAAAACAGAGCTATCACATATGTTGGGACAATGTTTTGTGAGTGATCCACCACAAAAGAAGAAAGTTGTTCAACAGTCCAGGATGACTTTTTCAGTCTTAATCTTTATGTCTTTAAAGCTAAGGCAGATGTTTTAATGTATAAATTCTATACAGATTTTAAAAATGTTCTGAATTTCTGCCAGATAATCAGGCAAATGCCAATTTGAGTATTTTCCAACATCACCTTCCCCAGAATTCTGATGTTACCTTAATCTGCTTGTGCAAGTAGGGAATCAAACATGCAGCAGACAAAAGAGCCAAATCTTAACACATCTTTGGGACAAACTTGCTCTTCCCGCATGAAGAAGCACAACCTGTCGGGGGGGAGGGTCACAAGCAGAGGTCACATTACACAAATCTTTTCAACAGATTGGAGGAGCGGTGTTGGATTTTAATGTAACAAAAAATATTCACAGAACATTTTAAGGAAAAGTGCCGGTAACTGAGTGGTTTGTCTCTGTCACAGGTGTAAACGATTTCAGACTCTTCCATTCAGGACTCTTTATGGGTGTAGAGGGATTTCCTCCCTGATAAGTAAGCTGTTAGAGAATATAAGTACTCAAATTCAGAGACCATTGGTTAATTCTTGTCACTTTCCTGCAACTCAATGCTTTTCAGGGTGGACTATGATAAGCCAACAAAGGTTCAGCCTTAAGCATAAAATATAACTGGATATGAAAAGTTGTCACTTGAATAAAGACTGACTCTGTAGCAACCTCTATTGATCACATCCTGGATGGAAGAAATAGTTCGACGCTGAACACTCAGTAGCTTTAAAAAAACAAACAAACAAACAAAAAAAACAACAAAAAAAACAAAAACAAAACATAAAAAGGCTGATGAACAGAATAAATCTGTTAAATTTTTGTTTTCACATTGAGCTGTCTGTTTTATGCAGCACTGTGCCTCGTGAACGTACCACTGTGGTACAGGTTTTATCTGTGTGTCCACACCATTCTGGTGCTCTCATTTATTTGCAGGCGCTGGGGCAAGCGTGAGCGGCTCTTCCTCATCTGAATCAAACTCGACATTCTCGTCTTTAACCCACTTGCCGCTGTGGTCTTGCAGCCACCCGTCACTATGATAAAACAACAACAACAAAAAAAATAGATGAAATGCACTGAAAATCTAATAGTGACCTACATGCAGATGTGATAAAAGTAGTGAAAATGTAGAACATTAGAAAGTGAAAGTCCCACAACATTTAGGCACCTTTTCAGTTTGAGATAGTGCTCCAGCTCCCTCTTCCTCTGAGCAGTAATGGGTTCAGCCTCCTGTCTCTCTGCAGCCTGACATTCGGCAGTATCTTTTGATGGATGTGGCTCGTTATTGGCTACAAAAGGAGTTGAAGCAAAATCATGACCGAGGTTTGCTCAAAATAAAAGCTGACAATAAAACATTTTCTCTAGCAGATCTTACCTGTTGAACAGACAGTAGAGTTGCTTTGTGACGTGTTCACTGAAATGCCAGACTCCCAGCATGCAGATGTCATGTTGTCACTGGGGTTTGAGCTGGTGCTTGCTGTCACTTTTTCAGATTTTGTACTTAAAAAGAATGACAAATAATTTAAATTGTGTTTTTTATTGTATGGCTTTAAATACAGACAACAACTCTCATACCAAGTAATCACTCACCTGGTTTTTCTATGGCAGCTGTTATATGGTACCGTTTTCAGCAAAGCATGATGGGTGAGCTTCCGTGTTTGTGCTAGTAATGGGGCTGAACTGGAGGGCTCCTGAAATCACAACAAGAGTAGCTCATATTTTCCACCATTACACAACTACACTGAATTGTTTAGTAAGGTGTAATTTGTTAGGGTCATATGGTAGTCACACGGGCACCACATAAGTAATTTAACAGGAGACAGCATGGAATAACAATGTCATGCAGTAATGAAAGATTACATCTGTCGAGCTTGTGATGTTTTTCCTGTGATGATTCATTGACCGTCTGCTGGCAGAATGACCCAGCTGGTTCTCATCTGTTGTTGCTTTGTTAAACACAGCTTTTTTCTTTTGGCTATGAGAGACTTGTAACCTTGACAGAGAACGCATGATTAACAGTTACTGACCTGCCTTTTTTCTTCAGCCTGGACATAGTTTTCATGTTGCCGTTTTGTTATTTCAGTCTTCAGCCGTGCTTTCTTGCCATAAAATGCTTTTAGCCCTGAGTAGAACACACAACAAACAATTGGGTTTACTAAAAAGTCAATGTAAAATGAACCAAACCTGAAAAAAAAAAAAAGTCATACTCGTTTCCCTTTGAAGTACAGCAAGTTTGGTAGATATCATGAAGACATGCAAAACTTTACCTTCATACTGTAGAAATTAAACTCGTATCGAAATGTAGGTAAAAACAACATTTTTTATATGCTGTAATTTATCTAACATACATGTTATACGGTGATACCCTTATTCAAAATACACTTTCCGGCATTTTTTCATCAGAAAATAAAGAAAACCTCCAGGGTACACATGCTTGTCTTTGACTGTTTGTGTAAGAGACAACAGACAGAGTTTTGCTTTTCCGAATGAGAAAAGTTGGATATTTAAAAAAAAAAAAAAAAAAAAATGAGGTGAAGAAAAATTAGATAGTTGTACAAGACTCTGATACTTAAAGAGTACAATTTGTTTGACAGCCATTTAAAGTGATGGAAAAACTAACATAAATTCAAAAGCATGGAATTTTTACTTATCCCTATGTACTTGTAAATATACAGTTTTAGCGTAAAAAAGTGCGACAATGTATAATTGTTTGGGTTTTTAATTCTTCCAAATAATGAGGGGATATCAAATCCAGATAATTTGAAAAGAAAAACACAAAAACAGCTTACCAATGACGCAATCCAAAAACTACTGAACTTTCCAATATTTCAACTCTTTGTTATCTTGATTATCTTGACTTGATTATCTACAAATCCAATACAAAATTTCCCCCTGGCTGCTGCTTTTGAGTTTTATTGAGTGTATTCATTTACTCTGTTGGGTTCTCAACTGCTGCATCAAATTACAATACAGGTCTTGTTTTGACTGTTGTTTTGCCTGATGACTACATTGGCATTTTACTGAGGACACAACTACTGACCAGCACATCTCTTTCTTTGATCCTCAGTTAGTTATGTAGCTTCTCCCTCTCACAAGTAGCTTTTCAGTCTTCAGTGTTGTATTTTATTTTTGAGCAGATTGTATTAAATATGCATAGTTTATGTATCTGTATTCCTCTGATTTTGTGTAGCATATGTAGCAAGGATGGCATATTAACCTGCACTTCACAGCACCTCAGATGATAGCACGACCTCATACAAGTGCCCCTCCTGCAGCATTGACTTTGAAATGCAGAGCCATTTAAAATATGGGGCACTGTCTCAATTAATAGGGCGAAAGACAAGGGATAGAAATGCTGTGCAGATGGCTAACCCTTGATACAGTGCTTCTTAATAAGACTGGGAGCGAAACTTCAGGTCCCCTGGGTCCCCAAATTGCTTTAAATAACTTTACAGGTTCAAGGTGCTCACCGTCTAGATGCCTCTTTCCTTTTCTGTGGACTGCCAACATGTCGACTGTATCAAACACAGGACGGTAGGAACACACAAGGCAAGTGTACCTATAAGATAAGGGGATAAATTACATTTAATGCCATTAGCTACACAAGTTTTTCTTTCCCAAACATATCAATGTTTTGAAGTTCACTTCACCTTCCGTTTTTCATAAGAGCAGCCTCATCTTCTGGAATAAAATTAGACAAAAGGTCTGCCACACGACGTTTCTGTAAAACGAAGTGAATAACGTTAGATAGTATGTAAGTATTACTACTTATTTTATTCTCCAAAGAAATAACTACAATATGTTGTTAGCTTAAAGATGCTAACACTAGCCGCATGTGTGCTCTTAGCTGAAGTCTCTGTTATTAAGCCAACATAAAATGCTGCAAATTGATCCATACCTTAAGGAGATTCAGCTGGCTTTTATCATCACCTTCTCTTTTAAAAGACATAACTGTTATGATCGATAATCTAAAAACTAATCTGAATAGCAGCGTATAGCTTCTTGGCTATAATATATAAGCTAATAGCAATGCTGCATTCATGGACAAACGGAAGATGGGAAATATAGACAACTTCCCCCCCCTATGTGCTCAGCTTTGAGGTGGATAATTGTTCCGGCTATCGGAACTACAACGATATCTGCTTGTTTTTATAACATAAAGTCCGCATAGTCATTTGAAAGCTCGATTTGTGGCTATAGTTCATATTTACTAAATTTGCGGAAAAAAAACCCCCAAACTCTGTCAACTTAATATAAAACGCACAATTTTCCCCTACAGTCTTTAATGCAACACGTTGTGGCGAATCATCGGACTAGTCAGTGAACACGGCAGCCATGGCAACATATGGTTGTAGACAGCTGACTGCAAGAGTTTTGAAAACAAGTTTTTCAGCGACTTTTAGGTGTGTATTTGACAGATAAGGTACGTTATATTTGTAATCCAAGAAATTTTCTATAGAGTTTAAACGGCTGTCATTTGGAGAAAATATTGAACGCTTGGAAAAATAACGCGCGACGACATTAATTAAGTTGATAGCCTTAGCTAGCAGGCTAACTAAGCTGCTAGTTTGATAGTTATGGGCTAAAGCGGAAGCCATTATTGTAAAGATGTTATCAGCAGTGAAGTTCGCTGGTAAGCGCATTTTAGGCCCACATGGTTGTTTACCACCACACGAAAAAAGAACAATATAAGTGTTTTACGACAATGTCAGGGGAGCGAGCTCCACTACCAGCCGGAGGGGACGGCCTACTCCGAGGGAACCGCACAAGATCTTACGGCAGTTTGATCCGATCTCCGCTGTCCCCGGTGCACCAGAGACGCATTGAACATATAATTCAGCCGGGAGAGACACTGCAAGGCCTGGCGCTGAAGTATGGAGTGTCTGTGAGTATGACTGTGTTGATTTGACTCTGAGACTGAATTAGTTCAAGTATTCATTTTTTGCGCCTTTAACAGTTCATATTAAGCTTATATTGAAATTTACTTGTTGCGATATGATGTCTTCTAACTGAATACTTGATTTGCCAATACTGAAATGTAAATGTGGGTGAATATTCACTTTTCTTATAGTCATTGTTTTATTTTCATATTTATTGAGGTAGGTTATCTCAGTGGTTCAACAAAACGTTCAACTACATAATTAAGTTGTTTATTCAGCTGTTAGGGCATACTATGAAAAAGTGTTTGCCTTAAAATGGCATGTATTTATTTGGTTTCCTGTCTGCCTACTGATCTCGGTAAAAGTGAGACTTGATTTAGCCAAGTCTAATACTAATTAACAAAAGGTTCACAAGGACATCTTCTCTTTCAGATGGAGCAAATCAAAAGAGCAAACAGGCTTTACACCAATGACTCAATATTCCTGAAGAAGTCTTTGACAATCCCTGTGATATCAGACCTGGATGACTGCAGTAATGGGTTGGATGTGGCGGAGGAGGATGGCAACAAAGGCAGTGGTAACTCTGCTTCACTTCACAATGGACACATAGGGAGTTCCTCTGAGAAAAAGCAAGAAGACAGAAAAGATCTCACTCCAGGGGATTTTTTGAAAAGGTTGGATGACTTGATAAGCCAGTCCAAGCAGGCTGCAGTCAAAGGATGCCAGGAAGCAGAGAAAAGGTATAACTGTGCCTGTCGCTGGTTGCTCTTTTCTTTGCACAGTTGTTGTCCAGTCAGGGTCATTTGTAGCATTACAGAGACTTACTCTCTTCGTATTTAAGTCACTAATAGTTAGATCAGTTGGTCCTGCTTATGCATATGTTTTTAGTCATAATCCCTGGGCCATTATACTCATGCCATTCGTATTCCTAAACACAGTTCAGTGGAAATATTATGTTACTCAGATTAACATTTTTTTCCTCCAGGTTAATATTGGAACATATTACTGCATGAGAAATGGTCAGTGGCAGTGTAATTTGCAAATATTGTACCTTCACTGATGTGTAAGTAATGTTGAGGTCATGGTCAAATATAATGCATTTTGATGCTAAGCATAGATATGCATGGATAGGATCTGATAGTCAGATTAGCCTAGATTGTCATGTCAAGTATAGTCATCCACCTTTCTGGCCTTCTTAATATTTCATCAGCCACTCACAATGTGGCTGTTCAAAAGATTCCCAATGCTTAATAGCTGCTTTAAATGCAGTTTCTAATGGCCTGGTGATAGTACCAGTGCAACAGCGATATTTTTTTTTTTAAGAATACCAATCAATTTAGCCTAAAGTCAGTACACTCTGAACGACTTGCTCTGTTATATATTTATTTTATTTGCCAGGTTTGCTGCACTAGAAGCAACTTGCAACAACAGGACATCAGATTGCCGGCCGCTTACGAGGTCACAGAGTGTCATTTCATCTTCCAGGATGGCAGTACAGGGGACAGTACCGCTCACTGTCACCAAACTGACCAGGAAACTGAGAGACAAGGAAGATGAGATCTTTGAACTGTGACATGTCTGTCACTCAGAACATTAATGGAGCTTTCCCAGGGAGCCGTGATGCGCTGTTTGATCTCCAGAATAATGGAGCGTTACGGATAAAGGAATGAAAAGGAATCCCCGGTGATCCCGCTGCTGCTTAAAGTATAAAAGTGTTTTCACACTTCCATTTAAAAATTTATATTGCACAATTGTAGACTTGTTATTTATTTGGTGAGACATGCTGTAGGTTGTGAAAAGCTTCATATGACTATTCACATCTGGGAAGTTGGAAACTTGAAATTTGAAGAATTAAAAATCAATCATATTTGTAGTCAGATGATCATATGGTCAACACAAAAAGGGTTTGTGTGTAACTGCCTCATATTTTCAGACTTGTAACGTTAGGAAATGGAATCTAAAACACAAGTCGTGTTTACTGTAATAATGATGATGACAATGAACTGGTTAGAATGATGGTTTTTCTATTAATGCTGAAAATGCAAGAAAAAATGTTGTAGGCTTTAGAATATTTGATAGCAATGATTGTATTGTTAAGGTTATATTTCTAATGTCTTTTCAATTTTGTATTGTTTGTTTTAAAATACATATTTTTATCCCATGTTAAATGACATTTGTTCACATTACTGCTAACAAATATTTCTTTTAGTATAACATGTAGATTTAGCTGTTTTGGGAGATTTAATGTCCAATTGGAGTTGATTTTTATCTGTTTTAACTGCCATATAAGACCAACGAATAGTCAGTAGGCCAATGAATTTAAACATTTTTTAAGCCCTACTGCGATCCAAAAATCATGAATTATAGATTGGATGTCCAAGCAGTCATGAGTAAAGAGTCTGTCTTTTTGTTGAGCTAAACATGTTTTTAAAATACAGTCATGGTCGCAGTAATTGTGCACTCTGGGGTCATTATCTTTATTTTTGGCTTGATTGTTGTCTGGACACCTCAGTAAATACAGTTTGTTGCTGCAGAAGCATCATCTTAACCACCAGATGGCAGTGCTGTACTATAGTGGTATTGTTCCCAGGCCTAACTTGCTTATGCATCGGTCCACCTGATTCATATCAGTGATTATAATGCATAATATCAGTATTTCTGAATAATACAGTTCAAAGTCACAAATATTAGATGATACTTTGTGTCCTAGTAAAATAATCAATGCAGAATATATCTGTTTAATTTCAAGTTTGTTTTCTCTGGACACTGTCTGAATAGAAGATTAGCATCACTTACATAATATATATTTATGGCCCCAAAATATCAAAAACTTGAATGACTCCACAAAGCTTTTTTTGTATCCCTCATGTTCTTTGAGAACTATGGGAAAGCAGGTTGGTTCTCAAATGACTTGTTTTATGTTGCCAGTCCTCAGTAACAGAAAAACAAGCAGTTCGGAGTCCTAGTTGAGTCTGTCTGTTGATCTCCCAGTGTCTGTTTGAAATTTAGTTCTGATGTCATATTGTCCCATCCTCCACTAGTTTATTCAGTCCTTTACAGATCTTGGTGAGGTTGGGTCTGAAGGGCCCATCAGGGTTGTACAGTTGGGTCAGGAGCTGTGGGTCGGAGTAATGGTTGAAGACATGGTTGATGCGACCATGAGATTTAGTGGTGAGGTGGGTGTTGACCAGTTTCAGCAGCAGATCCCTGCAGCTGGTCAGGATGTCTGCCATCACTGTTTTTTCAAAGGTAAAGTCCACCTGCGTCAGACAAGACATGCATTCATGTTACGTATTTCATACAAGTCAAATTGTATAATATCTTAATGTGAAGTAGCAGGATATGATGTATGAATATTCTACCATGTTTAAAGACTTCTTAGAGATTGCATATTTTTGTTATTTTGCATCATTAATATTCCTGCATATTCAGTTTTAATCCCAATACAGAAGTTTCAATATCAACATATTGTTCTCTCACATTACCAAAGCAGAGAAACAAGCACTTGATTATGTGGAACTGAAATAAAACAAGCGACCCTTTAAAGCAACGTCTGAGCCACGCGTTGATGCATAAGAGAATCCTATTCAACAGTGAATTAACCTGGACATTTTGATGCCATGTGATTAATATATTTATTTATCTGTTTTAATTGGAAATATTAACACAACTGCAAATTGCATTTATTGTGGAAAAACTAAGGTCAGAAACCTCTTGAAGTTGCCTGATTTTCCAGCCTTGAAGTTCATGCTGCGCACAAAACATTTTCCCCATTTGAGAGTAATTGGCATTCTTTTGCAATTGGAGCTAGAAAACAAGTGCATTGGCACAAATTTCTTTCAGGTGATGTATGCTTACTCATACATCATGGATTAAAAAATTAAAGTTGGGAAGTGTACCTCATAGAAACTGATAGCTGTCATTGCTCCCTGGTGGAGCTTCTTCTTAAAGTCTTGGGCCACTGCCAGCTCTTCTGTGCTGAAGCGGTTGTTCCTGAAAAGGACGCCAATCTTGACTGCAATCTTGATGAGGTCTTTGATGACTTTCTGAGCCTCTGATTTATTTCCCAAGTAGTCTCTGGAGACCCGGTACAGTTCATCTAGGATCTCACTGGTGGTGTCATCAATGAACATTTGTACAGAGCTTTTTGTGGCCATGCTGCTGAGGATTTTCTTCTGTGCCTTCATGGCCATGTCCTTGGCATTGAACGCATCCATTGTTGCCTGAATTATGAAGACAATTAATTTAATATTTCATTTTAATGTCTGTCCTGATAAAGTTATTATACAACTATTCAACTGTTTTAATATCCACATAAACATTTTACAGCTCAGTTTGAGCGCAATTAAATTTGTGTATAGACAAAAAAATTTCATAATTATACCTGCAGAAAGAAAGCAGTGAAAAGAAATAAAATATTCATACTTTATGCTCATAAATAGCCCAACAGGATATCATTACACAGTGTGTAGTTCTCTCAGCTATAGAGGCAGAATGTTCAACATTTACAGTTTCAGCTTCCTGTGATTAAACTGATTGGTAACCATTTTCAGTTTGAAAGTTTGAATTTGTCTCTTCAGGCAGATTTGCTGTCACTACCCATACCCATCACAGTAAATCGACAGCAAATCCTGTTGGTAGGCAAGTAAAGACTAGATTGCACAACTTTTTTTGGCTGAATGAATTAGCATGGAAGTGCTAAAGAGGTCCTGTTTAAACCTGAAAGGAGAAGACACACAAGTACACTCTTAAAAGAAAACAGTTTTTCTTTCTGCCCTCGATTTAAAACAGCAGTTCCAGTTGAGTAGTTGGAGAATGATTGCTGACTACAAGGTTTAACTGTTGGAAAGGGAGGAGAAACATGTTTTACAGCAAAGTGGCGAGTCTTCCCTCATTACTTTTTAACTTTCAGATTATCATCCACTGACCCTTCTTACACATCATAAAACTCCATCTTAGTGTCAATATTAGTAACAGTTCAAGCCTTTTATTTGTCATCTTTAAATTAGAAACATACATCGACACAAACACTGAACATGTAGTGTGTTAAATTCTGAAGCAATGCCTTCATCTTATGTTAGTTACAGTGTTTGTTTTGATATCTGACATGTACTTACATTGCCAAAAGGGAAAACTACCATGGAGGAGCCTCCACAGAGGCACTTAATTTTCACTCCTGGGATTCTAACCACACCTAACATCCATCACAGAACCCCCCCCTCGGGAAGTCATCAGCATGCATACAGCACACTATGACAGAACTACAAAATCCACAGTTTTATCTTTGATTGTCAACACAGTTTGAATTAATTCTTTTTTAATTCCATCTAATTTCCCTCTAATCTCTAACATGGAAGCAAGCAGATATGAAGTGGATCACTCTCAGAGGAAAACTACATTTGAATTTGATTTCTCTGATGTTCTTGTTAGAGTGTTGCAAAGAGTGGGCAAGCAAAATAAGATTTAATTCCCACATCACCAAAAGAACAAAGATTGAAAGTATCACAGCAATAAGACTCTTACAATGGATGAAGCAAACAAGTGTGTTTGTAGAATATTAATGCTAAATAGATAAGCTCTAGCCTTATATCTCCAGTTCCAGAAACACGGCAGCTTAAGCATGAGCCTAAATGCTTAGCTTCTGCTTCATATTAATCCATGTTTTATGAGTAACACAGAATCAACAGATATGCAGTATCTTTAGCAAACATCAGTGCCACCGAGGCAGCTGTGCATTCTCTCCTACTTCCTGTGTCACTTAGTATTGTCACATGTGCAGAATCTCAAAGTCTAAACAGGTCTCCAGTTAATAAGACTGTTTCTGAACCTCTTTCTGAGTCATTTTCTGCACTAAACCTGACTTGTGGCCTGTATGGACAAGTATATGAGGGGTGCAGGGAGGCTGCATAGCTCAAGCATGTCCGCGCCTGCTTTTTTCACATTGCATCAGTGCTAGAACAAGAACAGGAAGTGAGCACCCTGAATCCACACGCTACCTCAATTTTTCTAACTGGGTCTACCTTTGAGTGGAACGTCGAAACAGGATGTAAACACTATTTATTAAGCGCATATTTTCTGTAAGCTGTCAGCTATCAACAACTGTAACCCCTGTGATGCATTTCTTTCCTCCCTGTTTATTGTTATTAGCAACATCATTTAAAATATGATGTTCAAGTCGCCCAGTGCCAGCAATGCACAGTCAGCAGTGTGAGCAAATGACTCCACCATTCACTCATGAATGAAAAAGTGATCGAGTCACATTAACGATCATATCATGCAAATAAGTAGCACTCGCTGTGATTCTCTCCATCACTGTTATGCATCCCACTCCCAGCTCCAAAATTCATTATAAGCAAACAGTCACTTTTATAGCATATCTCTAGTAGGGTTTATTTTACATGCACAACCATTAATTTCAAACAAGTGTCACATTTCTAATAGCTCCCTTTGTTACAAAAGCTTTGGGGTCCCTGTGGGGAATTCAAAAACATTCATAAGATTAATTTCCCTTAACAGTGATAATGAAAGTAGAGCAGTGTGACAGCTATTTCAGTTTCATACTTCAGTCTCATTTATTTGCTAAAAAGACTACTGGGATCGGAAGGATGTGCACTGTGCGCAGTCATCAGCCAGTATTCCACACAGTGAAACTCCCACAGCACGAGACAGGTCGCTGTTTGGCCTTTTGTGCATCAGCATTGTTTATTTTATGCAGCGCTGTCAGGGGTTTGAGGCTGTTTGGGTAACACTGGAACATTTCGATGCTACAGCAGCATATTGCCATAAAACCAGTGTTTTGTAATGGACATCATTCAGTCGATCATGTCGAGGATGCGCTCAATGTTGAGCAGCAATTTTCTGGTACAAATGGATAGAAGAGGGCCTTTGAGCATTTATCAGTTTGTTGTTGACATCCACAGGGAGTGACTCCATTATATGTTCAAGTGTTTGTTTCCCTCCCAAATGCCTGAAACTGCATGCTGTGTGAAATCTAATGCTGGAAGGAAAAGCACAAAAATGCAGAAGTAGAACTATCAGAGCAGAGATGGCCTTAATCAGTTTCAGAGCTGCTGTAACATCCAGGCAGTGCAGAATCTTTAAATGGTAGGTTAATGGACAGTCAAAGAGAGTTGTCCTTATTGGTGGAGTCATCCAGGCAGGCAGGAGAGGTAAATATTTAGCATTCCTCAGATGACTCAAGCATTAAGCCTGAGTGTTTTTGTGTTTGTTCGTGTTTCTACATGTTTTTAGTTGCAAGGATGACAGAGTGTATGGCCAAGCAAAAGTCATTTTCCTGCAGTTTTTGTCTGCAACTTTTTAGCAATAAAAGATTTGTTTGATGTTTCGTGTGTACTTACGTGCTTGCATCTTTGTTTATTCTACTGTTTTTGTGTTATGAAAATAGATCTGCTCGCACGCCCCCTTTGACTGAGCCAATCTAAATATTCTTTGTAATGTTCCTAGAGTGCAGCTGAGCATTATCTATGAAATCCTCACTGTTTCTCATACCAGCCATGAGATTTCTATACTGGATTGTAGCTTCTGGGACCTAAAGGAATGTATGTTCCCTTTAGTTGCCTTTTTTCATACTGAACACTGAGAATATTCTGGGAACAGCTCAG
This sequence comes from Maylandia zebra, assembly GCF_041146795.1. Classification (NCBI taxonomy): domain Eukaryota; kingdom Metazoa; phylum Chordata; class Actinopteri; order Cichliformes; family Cichlidae; genus Maylandia; species Maylandia zebra. The sequence goes on from NC_135177.1 coordinate 31,385,962, forward strand.
AGACACGAGTCTGTCATGCCATTTTTAGAAAGGTCATCATTGATTGGCGGTAGTTGCATTAGTACCTGATGATATTCTGGACAACCTGAGACAATAACAGCATAAAAAATAGGAGAAGTTTCTGTGTCCTTACTCAGCAGGTTTTTGTAATAGATCAGTATCTTGCTGAATAAAATGTCACTTCCGTTGTATGTTTTGAACTGTGGGTAATTGTTGTAGTTTGTGATCCTGTTTTTCAATTATATAAATATATAAGTATATAAAGTGTTTTATACAGGTTTCTAAGAATTAATTTTGCTTTATGTTATTGTTATTAACCAAGTAATACTTTTGTTTCAGTAAAGATGACTGCTTTATAGGTTTAGGTTAAACGAGGAAGCGTTTTGAAATCCTCTTAAAGCAGATATTGCAGTTTCTCTTTCAACATTGCACAACTTAGCAGAGTTGTTCAAGCCTGCCACACATCTGTACTGCCTCAAAAGGGAAGCGAAACAGAGCCGTTGGCGCACTGGCGAGGAGTCATTACCAAAGGCCCTCAGCGTTGTATTTGTCCCTTGAATGTGTGCGGCCATGAGAGCTATGTTGCAAGCTTTCACTGTCTTTGGCTTGGGCTTAACATGCTTCAAATCAAAGTAGGCCAAAGAAGAACTAAAGTTCACTGCCTTGAGATTTGAGTTGAGCAACTCTCAGCCTGTGCAAACAAAAAAATGAGAGCTCTACATCTGTGCCTGTCACTGTACTTGTCCCAGCATGACTGTGAGCATACATGCATATCTTCCAACTCGTGTTCAAGATGGGGAAGTGAAGCAAAGTCAGACAGTTTCCAGTCATCCCTCTTCTTAGCTAACCTCTGTTGGAAACCCTTAATTAATACTCTTAATTTTTAGGAGATTAAAGAAATGGAGAGACCACAGATATCTAGTCCCAGAGGTTGTTTTTTTTACTGGCATATGAACACAGCAGAAGTTTCTTACCTGTGTGTGCGTGCTGAGTCCCCCTCCCTCCTTGTCTGTGTCAGATGTCTGCCTCTGCTCTGTGTATCAAGTTGACAGCACAGGCTGGTCAATTTAACGGGATCCCTTCATCTTAACTACGAACAGAACCAAAACCTAAAAAGAGCCCTCCTGCAGCGCTTCTGTCAGTGCTTGCCACCCTTTTCTTAAGATAATGTTGAGTTGTACTTCCTTGAGGAACTAAATTGCTGTGACACACCCCTTAGTGTGTGTGTATGTCTCTCTCTCTCTCCCTCGCTCTCTCTTCCTCTCTCTCTCTTGCTTTTTCTCTCTCTATACGCTATCATGTGTTTCCCTCTGAAATTCAAATTCATACTCTTCCAAACCACTGTATTTCTCTCTTAGCCTCGCTCTTCACAATTTGGCACTCTGAATCGGCTTGTCTCTTTCCCTGCTCTTCTCTGTATTGCTGACGCTGTGCCTCTGCTTGTTCTGACTAGTGAAAAACCCAGAAAGAATTTACGAATAATCCAGTGATGCAGCCCATTGAAAGGGGAGAGGCTTAACTCTTTTTTTTACTGCTGTTCACCTTCGCTGGAATGTGGCTCCTGTCAGTTCTGCTGCGCGCCATGTCCCTCCCCGCATGTCTCTTTTTGAAGGTAGAATCAAAACAATGAGTAGCCAGGAGTGTGTCTGACGTACACAGTCAGAGATCACTAACTGTTCTACAGCTTTTTTTTTATGTTTAAAGATTGTGTAGAAACACAGCACCAATGTGATAATTAACAAAGTTAAAGCTTTATATTAGTTCTTTTCTTTAGTTGTTTAATAATGTTGTAGTAAGTTGTCCATTTTAAATTTTTTTTAAATCTTTACACTAACATTTTAATTACAAGCTAACTTAGCGCATTGTCGCTGAAATGTTTCTGTTGTTATCAGATTACAATAAAAACTAAAGTCCAAAAGTGTTGCTCCCCTGAATGAACTATTGTTCAATCAGTGGCCATAAAACTCATAAAGTCTTATCTGAATCGGAGGCATGCAAATACACATAAAGGTCTCAATAAGTCTCAGCAGTTACAGCAAATGTCTGCGATTCAACGATTCATTTAGAATCAGGAAGTGTCCCCTGCCTCTTGAGCTGTGTGTTTATCTATATATATTTTTTTTCTGAATGACAACCAGCTGTGCTGAAAGACTTTTGGCCGAGGCCTGTGCCATTCAAAAAGACATATCCACTAAGCATTTGCAAATGGTAATTGTTGTCAGATGTTGAGGTTACAAGTCGCACTGAGACCCAGCTGGACTAAGAGGAGTGCCTGGACAGGATACAGCCCACCAGTATCCGATCGAGCACACCTGCCTCTTTGTTTTGCCACCTACCCTGCCCTTCTGCAAGAAATTAACATGAGTAAAGTCGTGGTAAACTTTTCTGCAATTGCAGAATGAGGTCTGTCGCCTTGGCAACAGACAGGAAGTAGTGCTTAAGCGGTTTCCTGATGGCTTCCTCTTTATCATGTAATGACATCTCACAAGGAAACATCAGCAGGGAGTACTCAGCTGTATATCTGTGAGTGAGAGTTTACACCCTTGCCTATGTTTGTGCATATGAGCGAGTGTGTTTTTGTGAAGGAACGTGCACGCGGTGAAATTGAGTTCTTAACTCTCTCACCTTCATACTGTACACATCTGACGCATGCTCCTCTTTTGGTCATGAGATAATGTGAGCATCTTAAATTATGCCTGTTATGTTTCATTAAAAGATCACAGGAACCTTCAAAGCCTCCAACTTTGCACACACACACACATACAGGCACTCACATAATGGCAGTGTGTTATCACCAGATGACTAAGACAAGAATAACCACTGAGGTCAGAAAATTGGACCTGAAGATTTGGAGTCTGAATTGGATGGAGGATTTGGTGAGCTTAGGTGCTTTCTGCACTCATGCTGGCTTTGTGTTATACGGTGAACAAATGCTGTTTCAGGTGAGGCTAGAGGTGTGATATGGTCTTTCTGAAGGTAACAGAGAATCAGTTTTTAAACCCTTACAGCTCAGCTTTTTTTTTTTTTAGCTGTGAAGAACCTCAATGATCCAAAAAATAACTAGGTCATGGTCTCTCATTCATTTATTTGTTGCTGTGTGTCTAGTGCATCACCTCCTAGTGGTTGTTAAAATTAATGCCATCTGTTTACAGATAACACCTGAACAGTAGTTGTTTATCATCATCCTTTTGCAATCTCGTGCTTTTTTAGACACACCTTTTTAATGTCCTTACAATTTCAAGAATCTCCTAAGTTTTGGGAAACTACAACAGCAGCTTATTATCACCACTTAAGCTGTATTTTTGTAATTCAGATAAACTTTTAGTTGTCCACAGTATAGACTTTGTCTAATAGAGATTGACCATTATAGTTATAATGAAACATTCATAAATGAATATTTGCTTATTTCAATGAAATTCTTCTTTTTTTATATAAATGTTATCAAGTGATATAAGAAATTGCCTAATTTTTAGGAATTTATGCCTGTGTAAATTGAGGTCACCTCATTATCATACTTAGAAATCAGGATTGAGAGTTCACAAACATTCCAAGTCAAGAACACATTAGATGTGTATTTCTGTAGGTCAGTATTTTATCAAATCATCACTTAGGTGTCACTGCCGTGTCACTGTCGTTTCCAAAACAGAATTATTTGAGGTTGTAAATGCAGTTGTTTAAAAAAACAACACAGTCAGCAAAAGAAAATTGTAATCACAAACAGGAAGAAGAAAGTCTATCATAGATTTTTCATATACTTGGACAAAACAGGATAAACAAGTTGACTTCTGATTGTATCTATTCTTGATTAATCAGGCTTCCATTTCTGTATAATCCCGCACCTCTTTTAAGAAAAGTGGAAAGTAATATCACTGTACTATTTGCAGTGACTTCATAAATGTTTTACTGATATAAAATGCAGCAAATAGCACACGAACAATTCCCATGCTGGTCACTACCTGTAGTACAAGTTTTAGGTTCTCTGCTTCTGTATATGCCTGCTGTTCTCGCATGTAGAGGAAATTGGACTTCCTCTTTTTTGAGAAAAAAAACAAAACAAAAAACCAACCCATAAGGCAGGCATGTTGTAAAACCTGCACAGTCTCATTATTTAGAATAGTAACAAACCTATAAAACAAGACAATGTCATTACAATTCTGTTCATTAGTAAGAATTTTTTATCTTGTCCCTAATTGACGTGAAAAGATATAATTTTTTTATTTGTTTTAATCGCACTACAACACTGCTTATAGGATGCAGCAGGCAAAACTGAACAGAAGTGGGTTGGCGGGCAGTTTGGCGTAGTCCTGTTTGAAGCTGTTTCTCTTGTTATTGAGTAAAGGACCAGGGTTCTCCAGCCTATCAGCAAGGGAAGAGGATTCTGACATTATTGAGCTTTCGTCACTTGTTCTTCGCCTTTTTGGCTTCCTCCTTCGCTTGAAGTTTTGCTGAAGTGGTGGGGGGCTCATTAGCAGCTTTTCGTGTAGGCAAGGTGTTGCAGGGAAGGTCACTTGGGCTTGGTTTACCTTCTGAATATGCCTCATTGCCATTAATGTGCAGACTACAGGACATGTGCTTAGGATTGGTGCTAGTGCAGTTATACATTAGTTGAATTCACAGATACAACATAGAAAATGTTCAGAAATTCTACGGCTTAAAGCAGGCTTTGGTACATCTGATCACACGGGCAATAGTTTGGGAAAAAAAGTCTTATTTTCTTACAGCATCTCTCCTTCAAGTAATACTATTCCATTAAATGGAATATTTTCCCTCAAAAATAAAATGTGTGCATTTCTAATCCACTCTTTCAACAAATTGTTGCTTATTTTTAAGATAAACCTTGGGAAATAAGGGAAACATCACTGAGTAAAAAGTGCAGTTATGTTGCTAAAGTTAATGAATCTTTCCCCTTCTTTTTTCATTGTTTCAGGCCCAATGTGAGGCTAAGTTGTGTTCTTCGTAGGCAGTATTGCTCCTTCCAATAGACAAACGCACCTTAAGTGCCTTCCAGTTTGCTTTCTGTCTCATACTGCAGGGGGCAATGAGCACAACTCTGACTAAATCAACAGGGGGCATCCTGAGTCCACACTGTGTGAAAAAGATAAGTGATTCTTTGGTGCTGACTGCTCTGCTTTTCTCTACTCACCCATTAGAGCTCATCAGAGTCTTTCTGTTCACTGCTGTAGTGCAGCTCTGCTGGGGGCTTGAATGATAGATCTTTCTTTCCTTTAAGCCAGTAGTTTTTCATGTTTACCCTGGAAAAATGTGGAAGATATATTATTTGATTAAAAAAAGAAATTCTTGTGTACATTTTGGAATGAATATTTCATGCAATATCTCAGAGAGTGGCTTAAGATAGGGGGCATTTTTTAGGAATACATAACAGCAATGTTCCCCTGAATTTTGCATCTCATCGTAAATTAAATTGCTTACAACTGCAGTTACAACAACAACAGAAAGTGTGTAAAGTTGTAATCAAAATGTTCATCTCGATGCTTTCTGGGAGGATAAGAATGCTTTTTTTGTCCGAAGCATGACCGACAGCAAAAAGATATGTATGCTTGGCTTCTACTCGCTTTTACAACAATTTTGCCCTTGGCCTCAGTTATATAGGGCTCATGCTCCAAGTGGTCTTTGGTGGTCTAATGTATGTGGATCTGCATGCCCTGCTCAGTCACACAAACACAAAACTAAGCTAAAGCTGGCTATTGAGATATAAGGCCTATTTGTTCTGAAATATCTTTTTTTGTGCAGTTTACTGAACTCGTAAATGACAGTTCTTTTACTTGCCTTGTGGGAATGTATAGCGAGGAAATTATGTCTGCACAAGCGGCTTCCTTTTTTTCCTTTTCTTTTCATCAAGAGCAGATTTCATACACAACATGACATCAACTTCTATTATTGTAAGTAATTGAAAGGAAATGAAGTGAATAGCATGTTGCATCAACCAAAGAGTAACACGCATAGTGGCATCATTACACGGAAAATGGTTTTCTATTCTAAACTATATGAAATTTGACTGCATGAAGTCATGAATATTATTACCGTTTTTTTTATATTTTTGCTGTTGCTTATTTGGAACATTTTGCAGGACAGTTGGTTATTAACAAAGTTATTGTTGTCACCACTCCACTGCTTTTCATCCTTGAGGCTGCGTTAACAGTGTCACCATGCAGACAGTAGCAAGGCTTCTTCAGACCCGCAACGCCAGCCACCCCCATACTCGAATGAATACCTTTAGTGTAGTTATTGCTGACATATGAGAAGAGGTTTACATTTATTTCTCTAGCTTCCACCCATAGTTTAAGCAATTAATTCAGAACTAATTCATATTAATAAAAAACTCACCCATTCTTTCTTTGAAGGTGCAGTAATTTTAAATGTTTGCTATTGTTAACATAGCCATGATACATGTTTAATCACAATTAATAAGTGTCTCCAACCTGCAAATTTTCTGCCAGTTGAAAAACAAAGTTTTCTGTATAGCAGTGCTTCCTTCAGATGTTTAAAATCTAGAATATTAAAATTGAGCCAATAATGATCTACAATAATCTATCTCAGTACATGCTAGGATAGGCTTCACGAGAAGCTGATCAGAATAAGCTGTTTACAGAGTAGATGTACAGTTTAGTACAGTGATATTTTAACTTAGCTTTGTGTATATGTCACACCCCAGTGCAACATTACGACTTTTCATTTTGTTACAGATGGTAGGAAAACACATAAAACAGCTGTTCTGTTGCGTAGTATAGTACATTAGTCATGCATTGTTTAATGTTCCTTTAAATCGAAGCATTTAGATTTCCCCCGTTTGCTCTAATGATGTCAGGGACAAAATCAAAATAGAGACCCTTTGTGATCTGTGTATTTGAAAAAAGATGCATCTGTTAAACTTCTGTCTCTCAAAATTTCTGTTTTTGAACGGTTGCTTGAACATTGCTGAATAGCTGAGTAGATAAAATGCCAAAACCAAGACTGTTTGAAGTGCAAGGATCAATCCGCTGAATCCTTTCAAGAAGTATAGTTAATTGTATACCATCACCAACATATGAACAGCAATATTTAAACCACAAACATCCAAATAATCTTGGTGCCTTATGACTTTGAAGCCACCAAAGCTCCAGACAGTTTTACTGTTTCACCAACTCTGATTTGGATGTTATTCCCGGCGGAATGATCTTTAATATGGTCAATGTAGCTCCATTTATGCGATGTAGCTCCATGCTCACCATATCACAGATATGGTGAGCATGGAAGGTGCTCTTGTTAGGTGCACCTGCAACCACCATGTAAGCATCATTATTGTTTCCACCTGGACAGAAAGTGGAAATTCAAAGTGAAAATATAATTCTTTCTCTTGGCCAACAAATGCCAGAATGTGTTTTATGCTTTATTTTAAAACTAAAATATAAGATAAGATAAGATAAGATAACCTTTATTAGTCCCACACATGGGAAATTTGTTTTGTCACAGCAGGAGTGGACAGTGCAAAAGTTATGAGGCAAAAATTAGAATACAATAAGAATAAATACAGTACACAACTGTACAGAATAGAATAAAATAAAATACTATATACAGTAGAATAAAATAAAATAAATATACAATAAGATAAAAATAGAATACAAATACTATATACAACTGAGTAAAAATACAACGATGACAGAAAGGATTATTGCACTTAGTATTATTGCATATGTATGGATGTGTGTGCTTGATCAGTTAAAGTCTTTATTATGGAGTCTGACAGCAGTGGGGAGGAAAGACAGAATAAAACAAACAAACAAACAAACAAACAAACAAACAAACAAACAAACAAACAAACAAACAAAACTCAGTGTATAAATAAAGTCAGTAGGTATTTTAAAGTATTTCTAATTCATTAAATATTAATTTCATTTAATAACTCAGAAATGTATCATTTTTTAAATCATGTATTTATTCACATAAGTGATATTTTCCTTTTCCTTTATCAAATGAAGTGTTTCCACCTTTGCCCCATGTCAGCTGGGATAGGCATACATGGATGGATCTGTTTCCACAGAATTGCATGCTGAACAGGGAAAAGGCCAAATGTAACAATCATCAGTTTTTCTTTTATTTTCCAGACATAACAACCAGACTCCTACACACTGTTCAACTCGCAATAAATATTTATATGTTCTGCAAATAAATATATTTCTCTGTTTGCAACCTGAGATGTGTTTCCCTCCCTTTCCTATTTGTTTTTCTTATCAAGTAAATGTGCTAAAATATATTTTTCATATTCTGAAATATGAAAATAGGCTTCAGACAGACCCTATAATTTGGTTCAGAGTAATATACAAATACAATTGTTTGTGTTGCTTTCTTGGACTGACTTTGTAGACATTGTGTTTAAAATGTCAAAGACAATGTAGATCTCATTAACATGTCTACCACCTGTATGGGTGTAATGGGGATACAGATCTCGCTAAACTTAACTTTGTCCATGGACAGGACAATCGCATCTTGGAAGACCCGGGACACAAGACGTGTATTTCAAATGATGACAAACCTGCACTGTTGCACTTGCCAGGAAAAAGTGCATTTAATTCATAAAGTGTTCTTCTGACACCTGAGTTCTTTTGTGAATGAATAAAAGTTACTTTAGATGCAAGATGTGCTTTCCCTGTGCATGACTTGGGTGCTTTGGTGATCATTTCTTAATAACTAGAACAGCAGGACTTTCAAATAACAAGAAAAGTCTATGACCTCAATTTCCCTCTTGACCATTTTTTAAATAGCATAATGTTTTTATATGTAGTTCAGACCAAGCATTTTTTTCTACCTGGCATGTCTCCAGAGCAGTGATTCCCTTTCTGAGGCGGTCAGCAACGACTTTACGGTACAGCCCAAAATCGCGTCTCTTCTTCTCTTTGTCCAGCTCCTTGAGAATTTCCTAAAGCTGAGTAAATTTTTGTTGCTTTTACAGGATGAGAAATGGGACACAAGAGTCTATAGTTACAGTCTCACCTCTTTTAAAGCTCAAAAATCCCTCTTTGCATTTTCTAATCCTCTTAATCCACATCTTTCCTGCATGACTGAAGTGGATTTAATGGGTGAAATCAATAGGGTAGCAAAGCTTTTCACCTGGGTTCACTTGGTCAGGTTGCTTTATGGAGAGCTGGCATTATTTTGTGCACTTAGTGTATCATTCTACAAAATCACTGATGCTTTAAGCCATACAAGCCTTTTACTTTTTATAAGGTTATGTGAGCTACCTCAAACTCCCTTTAAAATGCAGCATTGTTCGGTTCTCACTGTTGAAGAAAAGTCAGCTCTGTTGGCATAATGTGCTCTCTCTCCCTCTCTCGAAGGAATGGGCATTCTGGGTATTTTCTTCACCTGATCCAGGGCCAGCTGCAGCTCTGCTGATTGCTGTGTTCAGGCCAAAATCAGCTGTGCTAGAATCATGCAGGTTCAGATCGTTCACATAAACACCCATTTTCAGCATGTCCTCCGCAGTCTATACTACAAGAATAAAGAAAGAAAATGAGGCAGTGATTGGGAAGCACACAATTTAGTATCAAATGTCAGCACATTAGGCTAAAATGTGGAAGTTCTGTTTTTTCCACTGTTGCACAACAGAAATAGCCCATTTTCTGTTCTGTTCTGGATGTTATTACTTTTTTCTAATAAGCTGATATTAATAAAACCATTTCACTGTAAGGAAATCAAAGGAATATGCTGTCTTGAATTATCTTAAACAGTTAAACAGTGTCAACAGCAAATTAAGACCACAAATAGGAGGAAATCAGAATGTAAATTTGATATTAAGAGAGCTTGAAAAGACATTTGACCTCTTATCTAAGAGACTTCATAGGATCTAAAACTGACTGAGAGTCTGCTTGGGCCTATCACCAAGATGCCAAGATGTGAAAGATCTGTAAGATAGTCAAAAATGTGAACGCTGGGTTCTTCAAAAGAGTATCCTTTCTCTTTGAAGTGCAGGTGTACAGTAGAGTCTTGTCCTGTTGAGGTTGCTCTGCTATGTTGTGCCTTAATTTGTGGAGTGGTTGTGAGCAGGGCTAATATACTTTGTACTCGCCCTCACTTTGATAAGTCTCTTCGAGCACTCGGGGATATCTCATAGTATGAAGTCTACATTCTAATCTTCTATTTCTGGTCTTGATTTGTTGATGATGCTGTGTGATCCTTCAGGTAAAGAGAGCCTCAATTTATGTGTTTTTAATACTTAGAAGACAAAAAAATCGACTATAATGATTAAACATGATGTAGGTGGATCCATATTGGTGTTAGGCGCAATAAGCTACAGACTAACACGACTGTCTGATTGACCCTCTATATGGCCAGTCAGACATGATTAGACTGAATATACCCAGTCTTTCTTGCAGCTTGTGTTAGGTCTCTATTATTAAGGATGTGCCTAGATGTCTAGTCCTGAATCAGTATCATCAGTCACTATTGTCACAGTATGCCTTGGTCTTACATGGGTGTTCCTAGGAAGATGAGAATCCCACTAGGGGACTTAATCTGGCTCTTCAGGTGTAGAGGCTTCTTAGGAGGCTCCCACATGTCTTCAGAGATGGTCTCGCTACATTTGCCTGAATATCATTTAAGAGAGTTTTTTTAAATTGCATTTTAATTACAGAGGTTTTTTTTTTTTTTTTAATAAAATTAATTAAAAATATTTTCATTAAGATAATTAAGGAGGGACAGTGATAGATTGGTTTTCCTAAAACAGCTATTTATTTACAATCCTACTGATAAGCACAGGGAAAGTAAGATAAGCTGTGTTTTTGTCTTTTCAAGACAAAGGCTGTTTGAAAAGGGTAAAATGTTCTGACCAGTTACAGTGTGGAATGCCAACAATTTGATGTCCTCGCCTACGGAGTTGGCAGAGCTGTTCTACTGAGTGAGAAAACTGCTGTACTCTTCTACCCTTCATTTCCTCCACTGCCTTTGGCTCTGATGGAGGGTGAGAAATGGAAATTGTGAGAGGATAGGTGGCCGAATGAACCAGGAAAAGTTAACTATGCAAAATTAACAATGTGTCAAGATGCAAATCCAAATCACACAGTTGGGCAATAGCCGAATAACGCTGGCCGGCAAGAGGATAAAATAAAGGGGATATCCTCTCGAAATAATTATACACAGTATTGTGCTTCAGATTAATTTCCTTATTTCATTTCCTCTAATCCCCTTTTATTCTAGTGATGAATATTTGAGACATATTACTCAGTCTGTACTGGGTCTACAAGGTTTGCATAAGGGTCTCTTATGTACTGAAAGTTTATCTATTTCTTTCTACATTTTTAAACTTGATGGGGACTTTTATTTCCATCAAGTTGTGATCCCATTTACCGTATTAAAAATGTTTTTAATACACCATGAATTTGACATTGAAACGACAAGCAAAAAACAAATAAAAAATGACATGGCAAGACCAGTACCCCTTTCTTCTCCTCTTTTTGCTTCGTCAAACTCCTTCCTTTCCTCGTCTTCCTCCGTACTGAGTTTCAGGATATTTATCTTCTGCTTGCTTTCCACCACAGATTTCGACAAAAGCTCAAACACACTGTTCAAATGGGCGTAGATCAACAAGTAGAAACAAGTAAGAAGATACATTTTTGTTAAGTATATTCAATAGTGACGATAAAACAGGAAGGTGGGACTTTAAACTAAATTTGAATTATGACAAATAACTCCTGCCAAACTCACATTATTCCAGCTGAACTCCACATTGGTCTGACCAGAGTGAACTCTTCATTGACTTTCTTGCCTTGGGGGTTGGCGAAGATCTCTTTGAAGCCAGTACATGTTGGTCATATTAAGATTTTGTTTCTTCCCAGTACACCAAGTAGTGAGCAAATAATTTGGATAAAGTGCTGGTTTACTGTTTCAGAAACATTAGCTCGAGGAACAGTTCTAGAATAATAAGGATGACAATGTCCATGTGAAGCCTAATATGACATTCACTTATATACCTCTTTTAACTCCCAAGATGTGTCTAAATGGATATTGCATAGGCACTTAGACTCTATTAAAAGTTGGTGGACAATTTTCTTCAACTGAGAAAACAGGAGTCCTTGTTTGTGGCCCTGACAGATTTGTGCCTAAGGTAATGGAAACTTTATATTCCTTTGTCACTGTTGCTAAATCTTCTATCAGGAACCTGGGACTTTTGACTCAGCCTTCACTTTGGATACTCACATGAAATCTGTGGTTTGCTCTTTGTTGTCACTCAAGAAATGTTGCCAGGTTAAGCTCTACTGTGTCACGGTCTGAATACAAAATTATTATTCATGCCTTTATTTCACCACATCTGGATTATTGTAATTCAGTGTTCGCTTGTGTTGGAACGTCTGCTGCGAGGCCTCTAACTACTCACATTTCACTGTTGCATTGCACTATTGTTGTGGTGGCTGACCATTAACTTCAGAGTCCGCTGTAAGATTCTGGTTTTGACTTTTAGAGCTCTGCATGGGCAAACACCAGTGTACATCAGTAAACTTTTACATCCATTCATCCCCAGCGGGTCCCCAAGGTCATGTGATCAGGGCCTGCTGGGTGTGCAGTATACAGGCCTGAGAACTAAAGGAGACAGAGTTTGTGCAACAGTGGCCCCCATAATCTGGAACGCTCTCCTACTGAGACTGAAATCTGTGGACTTGGTAATCAGTTGTTTTTTTTTTTAAAGCAGCTAAAAACTCATTTTATTAAACTTGCTTATGGTTAGTTTTTATCTTTATGGTTTCAGATAATGTTTTGTTATAAAGCACTTTGTCATATTTATCATGAACAGTGCTATAAAAATAACATAATATCCCAATTCACATGTTATATGTTCTATGGTTGTAAAAGCTAAAACAGAATAAACATTCTCAAAAAAAGTCCTTGTCAGGATTAATGGCCTCAAATGGATTGACATTTCAGTTAGTTTCAGGGGCCCCAGTTAAATATTTCTGGAAATTGATCAGTGGAAAAAAAATTTATAATGCCAATGATTCAACCATCCATCTTTGCTGTAAATGTGTGGGTCCATTTTTGCTCTTTCCAAAAATGCTGGCCTTTAGACTGAAATGATCCTCTGCAGAGAGTTTAAAAAAAATCCTGTTCTGTCTGGCAGCTTTTGCAATCAGAGTTGTGATCTGAATGCACTGTGGTGCCAAACACATTTTTCTTTTCCAAGAACAGCTATATAAAATCTTTATAGCCTCCTCTTGTTCATGTGAATCATTTATCTGTTTATTTTGTAATTTCTATTTGGGTAATTTCATTTATTATATGTTATAGTATGACAATGTCCAAAGCAGAAAAGGCAGGGGGGTAAAAGGAAGAGGGGGTGGGGATTTAGGGAGAATGCATAATGTATCACCAACTGCTTCACCTTCACGAAAAAACAAACATACAATACCTGGAACACAAAAATTTGAAAATGCACTCATATGTAAATTAACAGTCTTCTTGTAGTGTGAGTGTTTGTGTGTGTGAGAGAGGCAGAGTGCCTGTGTATGTGTCTTTGTCACAAATGTACTTGTAATGAGTAATAGTAGACCAGGAAACACTTGACCCCTGTTTCAATCCAGGGGGTCAGTGTTGACATTGTGGAGGACTATAAATACCTTGGAGTACACATTGACAATAAACTGGACTGGGCTAAAAACACCACAGCACTTTACAGGAAGGGCCAGAGTCGTCTCTATTTTTTGAGGCGACTGAGGTCCTTCAACATCTGCCAGAAAATGCTGAGGATTTTCTATGAGTCTGTGGTGGCCAGTGCGATCCTCTATGCTGTTGCATGCTGGGGGAGCAGGCTGAGGGTCGCAGATGCCAATAGACTTAATAAACTGATCCGTAAGGCCAGCAATGTTGTGGGGATGGAGCTGGACTCCCTCAAGGTGGTGTCGGAGAGGCGGATGCTGTCCAAGATAAAGACAATGTTGGATAACACCTCCCACCCACTCCATGACATGCTGGTCAGTCACAGGAGCTCGTTCAGTGAGAGACTGAGATTACCGAAAAGCACCACTGAACGACACAGGAAATCATTCCTGCCTGTGGCCATCTCCCTGTACAACGCATCCACTTAACACACTGTTTGCTGCTACAGCTACACATGTTTCTTTTCCAAATATTTATCTATGAGTGACTTATGTATGTATGTATGTATATATATGTATATATTGTACTATTCTTAGTTAGCGTATTGTCTGTCTTGTCTTAATGTTGGTTTAAAATGGAGCACTGTAACAAAAAATAATTTCCCCCAGGGATCAATAAAGTATTCTGATTCTGATTCTGATTCTGATTAATGAGGGTGGGAAGCCGCAATAATAGGGATTTATTTTTCCCAGTATGGATTTCAGTTGCCGAAATTCAAGAAATTTACCTTTGCTGATTCTAGATTTTGATACAAATTCTTCAAATGACATAAACTTTCCATCTTGTACAACATGTTCCAGATTTTTTTTAACCTTTTCTCTTGCCACAATGAAAAACTTATTATATTCTTCTTCTGATAAATATCTAGATTGTTCCAAATGGGTGTTAGTTTACATGGATAAGTGATACATATTTATTTATTTTTTTAGAATTCCCACCAGGCTGTCAGAGAAATGTTTAATAGTGGGGCTAATGAAAGGCAGTTTTACATTTCCACAGAATGCTTGTTCTAGGCCCAGCCAAGAGCTGTCGAATACGCTTGGTTTAAAACACTTTGAAAGATATAGCAATCTATTGGATAGGAAGTGGTGATAAAAATTTGGTAGTTCTACACCACCATTGTGTTTTGGTTTTAGGCTTATCTGTGATGGTTTGATTTTCCATAAAAAGTTCCAAATGATTGAATCTAGTGATCTAAACCAAATAAGAGAGGGTTTATTAAGGATCAGTGAAAATAAGTAGTTTATTTTCAGCAGAATCATCATTTTCATGGTCTCAGCTCTTCCCATGAGTGATATAGGTAAAGTTCTCCAACGTGTGAGATCATCCTCCACTGTTTTTAATAAAGGAATATGATTTAACTGTACCAGGTCTGAGACCTTGGTGGAAAAGTTAATACCTAGATATCTAATGTTACCTGACTGTAGTGAAGTGGTGGTGTTTTGAAAATTACAATTCAAAGGTAAAACTATTGACTTACTCCAGTTGATCGAGTAGTGATTGTCTTTATAAGCGAGGTTTGTGAGTTCCCGAGTAAATGTAATACATCATCAGCATATAGGCTTATCTTATGGTCGGTATTTTCAGTTCTTTGATATCTACACTTTCTTAGATTACTGCTGCTAATGGTTTGATAAAAATAACAAAGAGGGAGGTGAAAGTGTCTGGTGCCCCTCTGTAGGTTGAAGCTTTGTGAAGTAAGATCATTTGTTCTAACACAAGCATTTGGAGTGCTGTACAGTGTTTTAATCCTGTATATGAAGAATGAACTAAATCCAAATGTATGTTTTCCAGTTTACCCAGTCAAATGCTTCCTCTGCATCTGGGGAGACAACTGTGGTTTCAGATTTCTTGATGGAACAATAGCCTATTATATATATTAGTCTGTGTATTATTCGATGAGTGTCTGCCTTTAATCAAACCTGTTTGATCAGGTTGTGTTATGAATGGAGTGATTGTTTTTCTAATTTTCTCTCAAGGACTTTGCAAAATATTTTAAGGTCTATGTTTATAAGAGATACTGGGCTGGATGGGGAAGCAGGATTCTTGCTTGGTTTAAGAAGTAGACTAATAGGCCATAAATCTTTGTAAAACTCTGCTGAAAAAACACCTGGATCTGGGGCTTCATTGTTTGGGAGATACTGTAGGGTTTCATGGATTTCAGAGATTGAAAGAGGTGAATCCAGAGCCACAATCTGTTTGTCATTTAGTATTGCTAGATTTATATTGTTAAGAAATTCTGCGACATCAGCGTTGGAGGGATTAATCTGTGATGAGTATAAAGCATCATAAAATTCTTTAAAAGATTTGTTTCTTTGTTGTGGATCATGAGTAATGTTTTCCAACTACCTACTACCATCTCCAAAGTTCTCCCAAAGCAAACTGTGCATCAGAAGGTTTGTTCTTCTGTTAATTATTTCATTTAATACTACTTTTAGTTTTCTCAGGTTATTAATTACATGTTCTTGTGGTGAGGCAGCATAGGCAGATTCTAGTGATTAAATTTTTTGTTCTAGTTCTAATACCAGCATTTTTCCCCTTCTTTTTCTTATATGAACAGTAAGATAATATTTTGCCTGCCATTACTACTTTTCCTGCTCCCCATAAAACACACGGTGATATTCCTGGCAGGTCATTATTATTTAAATGCATTGCCCATTCCTTTTTGAAATAAATTAATGAAATCTTGTTCTTCCAATAATGATGTATTAAATCTCCAGCTCATTATTGGTGGTGTGACTCTTTTCTCTGTCAGAGAGATAGATATCGGTGCATGATTGTTGATAGTGATAGGATGAATCTGAGTGTCTGTGATATCCCTCAAAATGACACTGCTAACCAAAATCTAGTGTAAGTGAGACAGTGAGTGGTGTACTGGTGAAAAGGTGTAATCCCTGAGAGTGGGGTGATGTTGATATGAGCGCCAAGCATCGCAAAGACCAAATCACTCATGTATTGTTTAAGAATATCTGTAGACTGCCAGTTCCTTTGACTCACTCCAATTCTAAGTGTGGTGTCAAAGTGATCCAAAAGGGAAGAAAAGAAGGAAATGATCCTCTGCAGAGAGTTAAGACTCTTAACGAATTAAGAGCAACATAATAACAAGATCTAGGAGATAGATATTTATCTTCAGGAAGCTAATCAAACACATGAAATAAGCTATTCGCTCTGGAAGAAACATGCATGACATATTCAAAACTTGTTACATTGTTTCAATTTAATTGCATCTGTGCATGTAAATACCAGAGCGAGTCCCATTTCATGTAAGCCAATCTGAAATCACAAGTAAATATGGAAGAAAAGAAATGTGTACAAGTAACTGCAGACAATACTGACAGAATCATGCAGGTTTCACTAGGTTGCATAATTCATATTTGTTCCGTTGTGAATCCTGTCTTTACCCAGAGTCCCATCCCAATAAACACTTATCTAGATGCAGTAACCACTTGCTCTCCAAGTGAAAACACAAACGCTGCCTGGTGCCTCACTGAAGAGGATGATATCTTTTGCATGCTCAACAAACTGACATAGGGTCAAGATCAGGCATACAGTAGCTGGACTGATAGTTCAAAGTCTGAGTACCTACCACATATGTCATTTTCTCAGTTTCCTCCTAAGATAGGATTTCTACTTCAATATCTGTGTTGTAGAATTGTCGTCCCACTTAGGAGAGCTACCCTGCTGCAATCAGACAAGCGCATGCTGCTCATGAATGTGTAGAGGTCAACTTCGTGCACAGGAAATTAAGTTACAATCGGCTTGCGTAACCTTAATTTATGAGCTGTCTGTAGTAGGTTTATATTTAGTTTTATTTTAAATGAAGGACTGAATAGGTTAAACCTTTCCATTTCAACAACTGTGCTCATTCATTTGTTGACAAAAGGTTTTTCTCTCCATTTCCTTAAAATACATATATATATACATATACATATACTCTTTGAAGTAGTTTGGCCAGATTAAAAGCAGAGCTTTGTTAATATACTACAGCAGCTATAGTATACAGTACATACACATGTACACACTTTGTATGTATACTATAGCTAGTGTAGAGTGTTAAAAAACACTCATTTTGTGTTTTTGGCACAAATTGGCCAAAATACTTCAAAGCAACTTTTATTGTTAAAGAACTTTTTCTTACTTGATCACACTTAGACCTGTTAGACTAGACCCTTTCCCAGCATGAAATAAAAAAGAAAGCCACACAAACACAGGAGAGATGTAAGCATTGCATTACAGATAGGTCTAGGGTTTGGGGTCAAACCAATTTCCTGTTGCTCTGGTAAACCATTTTGCACACCCGCTGTTTACCCCATCATGTTTCTTGTTACCTTTGACAAACAGGGTGAAGCCCTTGCGGGTGCTGCGGTAGTGCAGCATGAGGCTCGTCTCACAGTCCTCCTCCACACAGAAACTTGGTGGCTGCAGCTTGGGGAAGCAAGTTGCCAAACTTATTGATGAAATCATGCACATTTCTCCCCAAAACCTAAAAAAATGGTCCCACGGTTATTCATAAGCAGTAAAACAAAATGTTGTTTGTATAATTTAAATAACATTTAATGTAAAGGTTTTTTTTTCATGTTGCCACAAAACTTAGTAGTTTGTAATCTGTTCCTACTCTGTGCTGTTTCTACACACTCCTCATTGGGGTTGAAGATCACAATTCAACCCCACTATTGCTATATAAGGTACTTATATACAGGTTTCCCCCCCCTATATTACCTTGCAGGAACAAGTTGTCACTGTATAAAAGAGAGAATACCCTTTTTTGGGTATTCTCTCTTTTGTGCAGCATCATTAGTTTCTGTTCAGAATTTGATTATTTCTGTTTAAGTACAGAAATCCAAGATATTGTGAAGATTGTTCCTAAACCAAGCAATCATCACAATATACTGTGGCATGAAAAACAAAAACAGACTTATACATCTGATGTCTCAGAAACTTGAGATTGGGTCAGCTCTCAGTCTCCATAAAATAAAAAAAACAGGGCATACAGTTCATATTGAGTCCACATGTATTCATTGATTAGAACAAGATAATATCCTTTTTACCTGTGACACACACAACAGTCATGGAAACTCGGGCAGCTTCTCCAGACTCCAGCTACATCTAGGAAAGAATGTCAGGGAAAGTATTAAACAAAAAACTGCTATAGCTGTGCACACCCACTGCTGCTTTGTTTTACACATACTGTAAAATTTTATTGTTATAGAAAATACAAGGCACTGAAGATGCATCGCTAGGTAATCAACCAGTGTGTAATGCTTGTAACCCATCAGTTATCGACAATAAAATCCATAAAATGAAGACAAAAAACTCTGCAAAGCATGAAAAAGTGCAAAGACAAGGCCCCTTACCTACATTCACTTAGTGCTGTATTACCCAAGGCTCTCCGACTGTGCCTGCCAGCATTACCCAGTGCTGAGAGTTTCCACCTGCAGCTGACGTGTGCTCTCCCCTGACTCTTGGATGCCAGGTCAATAGATGACCTCATCCAACATAGTAACACCAAGGCATGTTTGTGGCAGGTAATAAAAAAAATAAGAAAGTTTAATTTGTGAGGCATTTGTTAAGAAAGAGGTCTGTGGCTGGTTGTGACCGGTTATGGGAATCCCTTAAAAAGAAGCTCAGTTTCCATCTTAGTTCACAGTGTCAGGCTCATTATCCGAAATTAGCTTGTACTCTTTTGCAAAAACTCATTAGGGCTACAGGTTGTTTGACTAATTACTTTAAATTTGCATAATTACAGTCAGGTGCACATTAAACTGACAGGCATTGTGTTGAGATTGGCATTTGAAAGGTTTTGTTGCTTTGTGAAGTGTAGCTAAATGGATCCATTCAAAACATTCGGGCCTCCTGTTAAGGCTACTATTATCTACCCCTTGATCAGTGAAGGTTAAAATTTGACAAACATTTGTGTTTTGACTCATATCATGACTGTTTTGACCACCAGAAAGTACTTTTGCATTTGAAAAGAGTATTTTGTCATACTGGAACAGGCACATATGATAAGTGAAGCTTTATTTAAAATAACAAAAACAAAAGAAAACAAAAAAAACCTGTCAGCTATTGGGGCTTACTCAGTTTCTAAGATGAGGTAAATATTTAAACATATCCACAAGGGGGCACTGTTACAACATCTTTTATTTATTACTGGCTCTTCTTCTGCTTCCACTGGCAGAAATTAAAAACTAAAAAATGTGTGGCTGTGGCCTTTTGGTAAGGCCAGACAGCGAAGATCAAGCATTCTGTCATTTTCTGACATTTGTGGCCTTTTATATTTGGCCTGTTGCAAAATATACAGACCTAGTTCAAAATATCCTTTTACTCCATGAAAAGACTGGTTTTAGTCATGAACAAAGAGAAATACGTTTTTTACTTTAACTTTTTTAATATTTAAATCTTGACCTGGAAGGTTGAGAGACTTACTCCTATCATGTGGAGGTCTAATTAAGAAAACACTTTGAGCCATCTAGCCACCGCTTTCCACCGCACCTACTCTCCACCAGGCAACCAAAAGGGTGATGACAGCTAACCTGTAATACCTGCTCTGAGCGATAATGAGGCACTCTCTGTTCCATTTATTGTATGGCTTCCTGCCCCGTTCCCTGCCTCTTTCTTCCAAGCTGTCCCCTATATTCTACATGCTGCCTTCTGTCTTTAATGGCCTCTAGTGCAGCTTTTACCACACTCTGGTCTGGGAGGTCTGCTGCTGCCTCTTAGCCTGGGAACAGAGGGAGATAACAATGTGCTGATGGTGCCAACCACAACTCCACACAGATGCTGCGAGAGCTTTCATTAAAGATGACATGACTCATCTTCTTTTGCTTCACCAATATTACACCCCGCCTTCCTTCCGTTCTCACAAAGACAGAAGTGCCGCTGTTTCAAAAGGTGTCCATTCATACCATTTTTCAAACGCTAACAGGGAGCCAAGGAACACCTCCCTCCTATTGTTTGATGTGAACAACAGAAACACACACAGCAACACACTTACACAAATGGGCACCCAGCCCTGTTTTTCCTATTACTCCACCGCATGCACTGGCCGTATCTTTTTCACTTTTACTCATATATGTTTCTTTTCTGTCCTTGCTGGTTATCTGGGCTGGCTGACGCTGATAACTCCCCTAACAGAGCGGGGATCCAATCTTTGGAGAGAATCGGGGTCACTGGAGGAAGCCATGCATAGTTGGGCTTATTCAGCTACGGCAAAAAGATAGCGGTTTATATAAGTTTTATATCATCGAAGCACGAAACGACTTCACCATTCAAATAAGAGACATTGATTAAAGCATCAGCACAAAGCACAATCAGGTTATTGGAGCATTTCAGCAGACTCGGGCGATGGAGTTATCGGGTGACAAACTCGCACCATAAACTGCTGCTTATATTTTATAACCAGCAGCCCTTCAAGATAAAATTACACATCCCTTTGCTGTAGCAGGGCTGTGACTGCACTAAAGCTGCAGGTATGAATTCTGCGATGTGACAAAATGGAAATCTCTGCCTCTGTGGAGGAGCTGTAACTGCTGTGACCCTGTGGTGGAATACTTAATGGGAGTCTATCTGTATCCCAGCCGTCCTATCTCTCAATCCACTGAACCATGCCCCCCACACCTACCCCTTTCTCCCCCGCATGCACACACACATGCGCGTGCACACACACCTCCCACTGCAAACGAATATTCCATATTTATCCTGCACAATCCCATGATACCACACTCTTATTGGTTTTACTGTAGACACAGCAGGAGCTGCTCCATAAAGCGACGCTAGCTGAATGCTAACAATGTCGAAGCATCTTATTGTGACTTTATGCAGCAACCAAGGTCCTCACTTTTGCTGTATTTATAGCTCCTCTGTGAGTTCTTCCCCCTGTCTTCCCTCCCTCTCTTTTCAGTTTCACCTGTCAGCATCTCTATCTTTCCCCGTACTCTTTACTTCACCTGATACTTTTCCCTCTCTCTCTCTTTTTTTACTATTTCTACAAAGACCAACTCTCAGTCTCTTCCAACACCAGCTGTCTCCAGCTTTCCACCATCATTTAAGGCAGCGTTTCCAGATTATTGCTATGATTCATCAAATAAGGAGCCGTGAAAACGTGTTTTCCATCTCCTTGATTCCTTAGTTTTTTGCACATTTGTCACACTTCAGATCATCATACAAATGTTAATATTAGACAAAAATAACCAAAGGAAATCCGAAATGTAGTTGGGTTGGAAAGTGTAGCTTTTTTTCCTTTCATAAGAGATGATTTCATTTATTAAAGGAAAAAAAGATCACCAAACCTGTTTCACCCTTGGCACAAAGAACTACAATCAAGAATTTGCTTTTACTGGCAATGTTTTTTTTTTTCCATATAACTGTGAGTGATTTTTGTCCCAGTCTTCTCTGCAGAATTATTTTAATTCAACCACATTTGAGGGTTTTCAAGCATGAAAGGTCCGATTTAAGTCCAGACTTTGATTAGGTAACTCCAGAAGCTTTATTTTGTGTTTTTCTTAGCCATTCAGAGGTGGACTTGCTAGTGTGTTTCAGATGTTTGTCCTACTACATAACCCAAGTGTGCTTGAACTTCAGCACACTTGGGTCCTTCATGGTTTTCTTTTAGAGAGCGGAATTGCGGATTTGTTTTGGTCCCTAAAGCAGCCTAAGAATATCACTCTAACACCACCATGTTTGACTGTTGGTATGATGATCTTTTTATGAAATGTTATGTTGCTTTTATGCCAGGTGTAACGGAACTCTAAAAAGTTAACAGATTGTCTTGTCAATCCATAGAATATTCTCTCAAATGTCTTCAGGTTATCAGGATGTTTTGGGGTTTCGCGCTGTTTTTGATCAGCAGTGGTTTTTTCCTTTGAAATCTCTCATTGATGCCATTTTTCCTCAGTCTCTTTCTTATTGTATAATCATGAACACTGACTTTAATTGATGCAAGTGAGGCCTGAAGTTCTTTAGATGTCATTCTGGGTTCTTTTCTGACTTCACTGATAAATTGTTGACGCTCTCTTGAAGTAATTTTGGTAGGCTGGCCATTCCTGGGAAGTTTCATCAATGTTCCAGTTGTTCTGCACTTGTCGATAATGGCTCTAACCGCAGATTGCTGGAGTCCCAGAACCTTAGAAATGGCTTTTTAACTGCTTCCAACCTAGAAGGAGGTTAATGACTTTGTCTCTCAGCTGCTTCTTTAGATTGTGGTATGATGTGTTGCTTTTGGAAATCATTTAACCAACTTTAATTTATCAGACAGACTCTATTTAAGTGTTTTCTTGGTTTAACATATCTAGTAACCCCCCGTCTGCGTTACTCTGCATTAATTTAACTGAATCTTCCTTTGACATTTAAAAGCATGTGGTGTGAGGATGTTTTTACGCCTATTTCTGTGTGCCATTGCGAGGTGAAGGTAACAGCACCTGACCAAACGCTGCTCATATTCACTCAGTCTCTCTACAGGCCCTTTCAACTGCAACCAATGGAAATACAGTGCTCTTGGAGGTGTAAAAATAGTGTCAAATCCTAACAAAGGCAATTCTAAAACTAGAGATAGGAGGAAGGGAAGTGCGTAGGGGGGGTGCTATTCGGAAAGAAAGAGAATTCAGGGTTCCGCAGTCTGCATATAAATATTCTATTAACTTCAGCTGGCTCCATAACGGTATGGCTCTGCGGTTTTGTATTCAGAGCCTAGAATTTGAAATGAAATTATTGTGGAGGTGGAGGTAGAGAGGGAAGTATTGGTGGTGAAATAGCCGCTTCCTTTCTTCCAATTTTCTCTTCTTCCCTCTTTCGCCCCTTCTCCTTATCACGGGTGACACTAATCCAATTTCAGCTCTGCTTGTGACAGCTCTAACGTGGTTTGGTGTACCGATTCCACCCGCCTTATGCACCCACATAAACACATAAGTGGTTCATGCACACTTTGAAAGGTCACATACAGTATCTACACAATGCACACGCTGAGGGATACATATATGTCCAGGTGTGCACTTTACAATGCATACGCACAAAATCTCACACACATTTGTATGACGTTCAAAACACGACTAGTAACACAGTATGAAGGGAATCTTTGCTCAGGTTCTAATGTATCTATCAGCAAGACTTACCAAAATGAGACTGGAAACCCATTCTAAAGGCAGCTACAGTAGTAGCTGTCCGGGCCAATTTTTCTTTTCCCACCCACTCATAAAAACAGTAAGAAGGGTAAATCATCATCATCAGACACTGGTCGATGGTTTTGAGATTTGATGAATGCTATCCACGCGGACGTTTTTACCTGCTAGAAGCCTTTACCTGCTTCGAGACTACAAATCAAAAAGCTTCCTTAATCAAAAATAATTTCAAGAAACAAAAATCTCCACAATAACATGCCTTTCCAAAAACTGTTACTTAGTTTCTCTTAATAATGCACAGGCTTCATTCAATATTGGAAGAACTGATCCTTTAAACCCCACTATATTACTGTGATAGAGCAAAACTCAAGGTTCACTTGCTGCTGAAAGCTTGAGCAATATCTAAGTAAATGACAAAATGCTATAGTATTGTATTGTGGCAGTAATATAATTCCAGAGTTGAGTGTTTGCTTTACTTTCCAATCACATTCTGCCATATTACTAAGAATTCATTAACTGTAAAAATACACTCCAATTTTGTTAAATTAACATGACTAGACTTCTGAAGCAGATTTAGACATTGTGTTAGTCTTTCTTTTACTCTCAGCACGAAACATGGCTGTATTGCATCAGCCTCTTGGGGATACTGCTGGTAGAGAAATTAGTCTCTGTGCGCCTTCCATGATGGATTTCTCCCTCTTTGATTATTGAATCTTGGTGCAGAATTGTGAGATTAGGAATAAGTCCGTGGCTCTTTGATTCAGAGTGACTGACACCAATGGCTGACATTAACCGATGGTATAGAAATTCCATTATAGTTGCTGGAAATGAGAAAATTGCACTCCCATACAACAAACTCGGTAAGAAATGCAGCACGACACCAAAAATGTTCTTTAAAGGTCTGGTAAAAATATTACTGCTCAATAGAAACTCAAAATTGGGTTGTGAACTGTTAATTGAAATCTGTAGATCTTTTAACACACAAACACAAGGCTGCATTTTTGTTTTTTACCTCAAGAATATATTGCATCACTTCACAATTTTGTAGGCCTCAACCTTTTATTGCTCTTATGTCCAGATTTCTGGCAACCCAAGATTGAGGGACCTCCAGTGGCTGTCATATCATCAGTGAGTTATGACTTTTCTTCATCAGAGATGTGGCTTTAAGTAGTATGACATTGTTCTTGAGCTGCTAAGCCTTGAATGAAGGATGGTAAACTTCATGAAGCAGGAATATGTGGGAATGGGAAGGAAAGTTTAGTATTTCTATACAAAGAATCATATTGAATATTTCTTAACTTAAGACAAGTTAACAGCAGTTCTGAAATCATAGTTACTCTGTCAGAATGTATTTTTTGTATCATATTTACTTAAGCTGGCATGTGTAATATGGTTTATAACAAGGATATTGCTGGATTGGATTTTTCCTCCAAATTAGTAGACAAGCCAGTAGTATGGAAGAAATATAGTATCATCAGAATTCAAGTATTTTTAGACATTGAATTTATGACACTGAATTTTTATCCTCCAAATTTCCCTGCAAAAATATTCACCTGCAAAAATTCACCTGCAAAAATTCACCTGCAAAAAATTCACCTGCAAAAATTCACCTGAAAAAAATTCACCTGCAAAAATTCACCTGCAAAAAATTCACCTGCAAAAAATTCACCTGAAAAAAAATTCACCTGCAAAAAATTCACCTGCAAAAAATTCACCTGAAAAAAATTCACCTGCAAAAATTCACCTGAAAAAAATTCACCTGCAAAAATTCACCTGCAAAAATTCAACTGCAAAAGTGATGAACTTTAATGACCAAAGCCAGAGCAATCAGCACCAGATCGAGTCGAGTGGCTCTCAGCCAATTAAATTACGCTGTTTGATCACATGACACCGTTAGCCAGCAGTGTGTCTCCTAAAAGAGAGCTGTTTAAAGGTGAGTGATTAAGTTTTTCTCCTAAATAGAGATCATTACAGAACGCCTAGTCCTACTTAAAATCCCTTTTTTTTTTTTAAATTTTTTTTTTAATCATCTACTCGAACTAAGGAAAACGTTTGACTAACTCAAAGACAATTTCCACGCCTCCCATGCCTGTCTGCAGAAGCAGTTTTGAATTTAGGAGCGCCAAGATGGCAGCGGCAAACCCTGGCGGCTCTCCGGTGAGTATATATTTTTTTTTATCTTCAAGTTTGTCTTTTGAAACCTTAATTTTATTTAAATCCGTTGCTCACGTATAAAGTACACAGACGGGGTCTTTGCTCAACTCGTCTGAGGCGTGTCTCACTAAGCGCTACATGCTAGCATCCTGCTAACCGAGCTACCCTTTACATGCTGTGCTTTAGAAAATGGGATACTCGTTAAAAAAAATACTCCGCAGATATTGATAGATAGACGAACACTGCAAATATAATGTTGGAAACGAGAACGGCCTTTGGTGAAGGGGTAAAATACACCATGAATAAAGCCATAGAGTGAATGGCTGCCATGGTTGCAGAACAGCCTGATTTAATGACAAGAATGGGGAAGAGTGAGGTGAAGTGAACCACAGCCACAAAACACGGTCAGACAAGGCGGCAAAAGGGCAGTGATCTGTCCGTCAGTATGAAGTTGGTGTGTGCTTTGGTGAACAAAAACTCCAGACTGGTAGCAGGAAGATGGGAGACTCGTGTTTCACTGGAATAGTGGTGAATTAAAACATCCTTTGTTGGGGACATTTCGGTGTAAATGCATCCATACAGGCAAGACAGAGGCAGACTAGACAGTGAAGAAAACAAGGCAAACATTAGAAATATAAAAACGGAAATATAGGATGAGTCGGGGATGAGTTCCTGCCCCAAGTGGAGGAGTTCAAGTATCTTCCTCCGAAGGGTGGCTGGCCTCTCCCTTAGAGATAGGGTGAGAAGGTCAGCCATCCGGGAGGGGCTCAGAGTAGAGCAGCTGCTGCTCCACATCGAAAGGAGCCAGCTGAGGTGGTTCGGGCATCTGACAAGGATGCCCCCTGGGCGCCTCCTGGGTGAGGTGTTCCAGGCATGTCCCACCGGGAGGAGGCCCCGGGGCAGACCCAGGACACGCTGGAGAGATTATATCTCTCGGCTGGCCTGGGAACGCCTTGGTATTCCCCCGGATAAACTGGAGGAGGTGGCTGGGGAGAGGGAGGTCTGGGCCTCTTTGCTTAGGCTGCTGCCCCCGCGACCCGGCCTCGGATAAAGCGGATGAAGATGGATGGATGGAAATATAGGATTAATATAACATACAATTAGGGAAAATGTAAGGAACACAATGTAAATTATATTGTAAAGTCATTAAAACAGCATACTCTGATTAAAAGAAACAGATAATTGGGTAGGATAATAATAATAATAATAATAATAATAATAATAATAATAATAAAAAACTAAAAAAAAACATGTACAAGATGGGTATGTATACTTGTAGCCAGAATTTAACAACTATAAAGTTGTAGCATGTCAGTACCTTACCCCATCCATTACATCCACACTTTCAGAAAAGGATATGGTCAATATCTTTACAAATACTATCTAAACTTAAACGGGATATTCCCTCTGCTTCTTCTGCTTCTCGTATACACCCTCAGGGTTTGTGATCAGCCAGCGGCTGATATGATCATTAATCCTGTAAAATAATATTCTTTCGGTTTATGAATCTGTTTGCATGGATTTCTTAATCTGTTTCCACTGTTAGCAGAAGTTGTGGTGTGCTGCTCTCCAAGACTACAAGCTGCGTTAAAGTTGGAAGTAACTGGCCGATGTTCCACTGTTGAAGATCAGCTGTGCCCATTTGTTGCACATTGTGGGTATGGAGAAGTTGAGGCCCTTGCAGGCTACCCACAATTTCCCCAAACTGAGCGATTATACATCTTGCTTCCATATTTGTATCTTGTGTCACTAAAAATGCATTTTATACATTGATTAATGACCTGCAGAATCTCCTTATCATATTAAGTGATTCATAATTGTCACTTTATGCTTTCTCCATCTTGAAAGTGATTACATCCTTGCATTACATCCTTTAGGTTCATTTTCTGCAGGCAGGTTTCTGACAGAACAGGCAGATTTAGAATATAACATGCAGCGGTCTATAGATGGACACATAAAGAAATGAAAAATTACATGTATGTGCTTACTTTCTAAACACTGTTACATTAAGTAGATAAAACATTTGTCAGCCTTGGCTCATAGTTCATTTAAAGACAAGAACTTTGTGTGCGTTTCAGGTCCTGCACTCTCAAAGACTGAATGAACCAGCATTGCAGCCATGGGTCATTGTGAGCATCACAGGGAAGGTTGAAGCCGCCCACTCCAGCTGTAAGGCCGGAGTCACGGAGACCTGCACCCACGTCACTGCTCTTCTGTTTAATGTAGAAGCAACAGTGTTGATCTGTGGCACAAGGACTGTTACAGGTGAACCTGCATACTGGGTTTTGCTGGGTAATGTGACCAAGATAGACTTCTTCTCTTCAGCTGCCCAAAAAAGGCTCTTGATCAAAACATAAACAGACCATCTGTAGTAACAGGTAAAAGGAGCCGTCCTCAAAAAAGAAATCCCACCTGCTACTGTGGAGGAGTTGTCACTGCTATAATGCCATCATGTTTTATCTAGGGGTCTAGATTTATGCCTATAGTGCACTGCCATGTAAATAATTTGCGTTTACTGAATGAGTATCACTGTTCAAAAATTGAATAAAGAAACAAACTAATTTTTGCCTTTTTTTATTAAAACCACTTTATAGAACATCACATCAGTTACAATGTAGAATCCATGTCACTGGAGCATTTTGATTCAATAAACAGTAAAAAGGTGAGTTGTGAAGACCAAGGACAAGTGCAGTTCACAGGTTTTCTATTCAAGGAATCCCAGAAGTTTGCATGGTGTCATTGCCCAGCAGTTGTTCGCAGGACATATGGACTCAACCTCAACAATCCCTCACACTGAGCAGCATGAAGTGACAGTGCAGAGGAAAAACTCCCCTTTAACAAGAAGAAACCTCCAGCAGAACCCGGTTCAGTACCAGCAGCCATCTGGGTTTGGAGGAGAGAGACAGAGACACAGAACTACCAAAAGTATATTTTTTTTATGTGATTGACTGTTGTTGTAATTCAAGCCCTGAGTGTAGAGCAGGTAAGATAAAGTTGCATCCTAAATTCCATGCTCATGCAGAGTGTTTAGTTTATGACTTTTTCACCTGGTCATTGAACAGATGGTCTTTTAGGGTTGACCAAGCTGGTACCTTGACTCTGCTCTCTGCAAGATGTTGCAAAAAACAAAATCATATGGAGACAATATTGGACACAAAATATATAACAATTTAGTTAAATGTAGCATTAACTCATAAGTCTTGCTAAAGTAAACCTTGTATTCTGATTCATCACAGCAGCAGTTCAGTTGGATGATGTCAGCAACTGCAGCAAGTGTCTTGCTGACTGAATAATTTCATCTTGCATAATCTGAAACAAACACATAAAGACAGAAACAATTTATAAATTAACGTTCGATAAAATCTAAGAATTAATCATTTATTAGATACCAATATGAATATGTCTACCATAAAACTTGTGTGGAGCGAAGTTACAGTCAATCAAGATAGTCTGGCATGCTACAACTTTATAGTATTCTGGCTACAAGTATACATACCCATCTTGTACATGTTTTTTAACATTATTATTGTTATTATCCTACCCAATTATGTGTTTCTTTTAATCAGAGTATGCTGTTTTAATGACTTTACAATATAATTTACATTGTGTTCCTTACATTTTCCCTAATTGTATGTTATATTAATCCTATATTTCCATCCATCCATCTTCATCCGCTTTATCCGAGGCCGGGTCGCGGGGGCAGCAGCCTAAGCAAAGAGGCCCAGACCTCCCTCTCCCCAGCCACCTCCTCCAGTTTATCCGGGGGAATACCAAGGCGTTCCCAGGCCAGCCGAGAGATATAATCTCTCCAGCGTGTCCTGGGTCTGCCCCGGGGCCTCCTCCCGGTGGGACATGCCTGGAACACCTCACCCAGGAGGCGCCCAGGGGGCATCCTTGTCAGATGCCCGAACCACCTCGTCAGATGCCCGAACCACCTCAGCTGGCTCCTTTCGATGTGGAGCAGCAGCTGCTCTACTCTAAGCCCCTCCCGGATGGCCGAACTTCTCACCCTATCTCTAAGGGAGAGGCCAGCCACCCTTCGGAGGAAGCTCATTTCTGCCGCTTGTATCCGCGATCTCGTTCTTTCGGTCACTACCCACAGCTCGTGGCCATAGGTGAGGGTAGGGACGTAGATCGACCGGTAAATTGAGAGCTTCGCTTTTACACTCAGCTCCCTCTTCACCACGACGGACCGGTGCAGCGTCCGCATTACTGCAGCTGCAGCCCCAATCCGTCTGTCGATCTCCGGCTCCCTTCTCCCATCACTCGCGAACAAGACCCCGAGATACTTGAACTCCTCCACTTGGGGCAGGAACTCATCCCCGACTCATCCTATATTTCCGTTTTTATATTTCTAATGTTTGCCTTGTTTTCTTCACTGTCTAGTCTGCCTCTGTCTTGCCTGTATGGATGCATTTACACCGAAATGTCCCCAACAAAGGATGTTTTAATTCACCACTATTCCAGTGAAACACGAGTCTCCCATCTTCCTGCTACCAGTCTGGAGTTTTTGTTCACCAAAGCACACACCAACTTCATACTGACGGACAGATCACTGCCCTTTTGCCGCCTTGTCTGACCGTGTTTTGTGGCTGTGGTTCACTTCACCTCACTCTTCCCCATTCTTGTCATTAAATCAGGCTGTTCTGCAACCATGGCAGCCATTCACTCTATGGCTTTATTCATGGTGTATTTTACCCCTTCACCAAAGGCCGTTCTCGTTTCCAACATTATATTTGCAGTGTTCGTCTATCTATCAATATCTGCGGAGTATTTTTTTTAACGAGTATCCCATTTTCTAAAGCACAGCATGTAAAGGGTAGCTCGGTTAGCAGGATGCTAGCATGTAGCGCTTAGTGAGACACGCCTCAGACGAGTTGAGCAAAGACCCCATCTGTGTACTTTATACGTGAGCAACGGATTTAAATAAAATTAAGGTTTCAAAAGACAAACTTGAAGATAAAAAAAATATATATACTCACCGGAGAGCCGCCAGGGTTTGCCGCTGCCATCTTGGCGCTCCTAAATTCAAAACTGCTTCTGCAGACAGGCATGGGAGGCGTGGAAATTGTCTTTGAGTTAGTCAAACGTTTTCCTTAGTTCGAGTAGATGAAAAAAAAAAAAGGGATTTTAAGTAGGACTAGGCGTTCTGTAATGATCTCTATTTAGGAGAAAAACTTAATCACTCACCTTTAAACAGCTCTCTTTTAGGAGACACACTGCTGGCTAACGGTGTCATGTGATCAAACAGCGTAATTTAATTGGCTGAGAGCCACTCGACTCGATCTGGTGCTGATTGCTCTGGCTTTGGTCATTAAAGTTCATCACTTTTGCAGTTGAATTTTTGCAGGTGAATTTTTTTCAGGTGAATTTTTGCAGGTGAATTTTTTGCAGGTGAATTTTTTTCAGGTGAATTTTTTTTCAGGTGAATTTTTTTGCAGGGAAATTTGGAGGATAAAAATTCAGTGTCATAAATTCAATGTCTAAAAATACTTGAATTCTGATGATACTATATTTCTTCCATAAGCCAGTGATCTGTATTTGGTAAATTTAGTCAAGTCTGTGTGCAAAGGCAGCATTTCACCAGAGTTAAAGCATTTTCTTCCAGACAAGAAATTCAATTGTTACTGGAGTAACTTCAGTTTGCAAACAGATGCTACAGCTCCGTGTTGATTTCACACCTAGATTGTATTATTAGTAGGCAGGAGACATTGCATGCACAGAGTGGGTGAAGTAAGGACACTGACTGGGGAGGGTGGCGGCATGGTATTTAATTCAGATTATGACTATCAGTACTTTATGCATTTGCTCCATTTATCTGTTTTCTGTCTGTGGGTTTCTGCATTAACTGACTTTTATATGTAATTTACTGCTCAGCCATCTGCCCACATTGATTTTTATGGTCCAAACAGCCCACACTGGAATGAATGACACCGAAAAGCAGATAATTGAGCACATTGTAAGTAATGCTGGCATCAATTCTGTTTTGATTTTATGCTAAAAATAGGTAGTGACTTCACATGCAATTTCATAAATGACAACCATTTGGCACATTGCATTTTATATTATTCGTACAGATCAGTTCACAATTATGATTTGTGTATTCTTGTTTTGCAGGCTTCAAAAGTGGAAACAGAAAGTTCCAGTCGTGGAAGTTTTTCTGCCCCTGTGAAGTGGCAGGCAAAGAGTACGCACTGAGAGAGTGGTTGTGAGGTAAACAAAAGTTTTGCATTTTATTTTGGTAACTTGAACAAGTGCTGAAGACAGCAGTTCTTCTCTTACCTGGTATTGTTGCATTGACCACACAGCACAGGAAACAGGAGACAACAACTTAAAGATGATAAACCTTCAGTGCTTTCCTTCATCTCCTTTTGTAGTTTATTGTTGCCACATCAATGCACATACACAGTGGCACACACACACACACACACACACACACACACACACACACACACACACACACACACACACACACTTTCCACACACCATTGAGCATCCCATTTCCTATTCCTATCCCCCATGTTTCCACTGAGAGTCCTTTGACAGTTGTCATCATCCCGAACGTCTCTAAGAGTAGCACATTTATTTTTTTGCGTGGCTGGGTATTGGTGTCTAAATAGGAGGCAAGGTCACAGAGTGTTTGTGAAGATGGTCCCCAGAGGATACACTGACAAAACAAAAGATGGTGAGACAAAAAGCCAACATTAGTTTCCAGCAAGAGAGGTAATTGCATCACAAAGAAGTAATTTAAAACAGGGTCATAGCCCGGCTGCTGTAGGCCCCTTTACGTTTGTGCATGTGCAGTCATGTTGTACAGGGAGTGCAGAATTATTAGGCAAATGAGTATTTTGTCCACATCATCCTCTTCATGCATGTTGCCTTACTCCAAGCTGTATAGGCTCGAAAGCCTACTACCAATTAAGCATATTAGGTCATGTGCATCTCTGTAATGAGAAGGGGTGTGGTCTAATGACATCAACACCCTATATCAGGTGTGCATAATTATTAGGCAACGTCCTTTCCTTTGGCAAAATGGGTCAAAAGAAGGACTTGACAGGCTCAGAAAAGTCAAAAATAGTGAGATATCTTGCAGAGGGATGCAGCAGTCTCAAAATTGCAAAGCTTCTGAAGCGTGATCATCGAACAATCAAGCGTTTCATTCAAAATAGTCAACAGGGTCGCAAGAAGCGTGTGGAAAAACCAAGGTGCAAAATAACTGCCCATGAACTGAGAAAAGTCAAGCGTGCAGCTGCCAAGATGCCACTTGCCACCAGTTTGGCCATATTTCAGAGCTGCAACATCACTGGAGTGCCCAAAAGCACAAGGTGTGCAATACTCAGAGACATGGCCAAGGTAAGAAAGGCTGAAAGACGACCACCACTGAACAAGACACACAAGCTGAAACGTCAAGACTGGGCCAAGAAATATCTCAAGACGGATTTTTCTAAGGTTTTATGGACTGATGAAATGAGAGTGAATCTTGATGGGCCAGATGGATGGGCCCGTGGCTGGATTGGTAAAGGGCAGAGAGCTCCAGTCCGACTCAGACGCCAGCAAGGTGGAGGTGGAGTACTGGTTTGGGCTGGTATCATCAAAGATGAGCTTGTGGGGCCTTTTCAGGTTGAGGATGGAGTCAAGCTCAACTCCCAGTCCTACTGCCAGTTTCTGGAAGACACCATCTTCAAGCAGTGGTACAGGAAGAAGTCTGCATCCTTCAAGAAAAACATGATTTTCATGCAGGACAATGCTCCATCACACGCGTCCAAGTACTCCACAGCGTGGCTGGCAAGAAAGGGTATAAAAGAAGAAAAACTAATGACATGGCCAACTTGTTCACCTGATCTGAACCCCATTGAGAACCTGTGGTCCATCATCAAATGTGAGATTTACAAGGAGGGAAAACAGTACACCTCTCTGAACAGTGTCTGGGAGGCTGTGGTTGCTGCTGCACGCAATGTTGATGGTGAACAGATCAAAACACTGACAGAATCCATGGATGGCAGGCTTTTGAGTGTCCTTGCAAAGAAAGGTGGCTATGTTGGTCGCTGATTTGTTTTTGTTTTGTTTTTGAATGTCAGAAATGTATATTTGTGAACGTGGAGCTGTTATATTGGTTTCACTGGTAAAAATAAATAATTGAAATGGGTATATATTTGTTTTTTGTTAAGTTGCCTAATAATTATGCACAGTAATAGTCACCTGCACACACAGATATCCCCCTAAAATAGCTAAAACTAAAAACAAACTAAAAACTACTTCCAAAAACATTCAGCTTTGATATTAATGAGTTTTTTGGGTTCATTGAGAACATGGTTGTTGTTCAATAATAAAATTATTCCTCAAAAATACAACTTGCCTAATAATTCTGCACTCCCTGTATTTTGTTACATGTACACACGGGCTTCCAGTGGTGTAGCGGTTCAGTCAGCAGTGCGTGTCGTAAATCATTCACACAACAATGTGGCAGAGGCTTGGAGATCACGGCTGAAGTATTGTTTACACTGAAATAATGGGTGAACTTCAATCTCAGTTTTAACCACATTCGTCACTAACTGTCATTTAGCACAGCCTGAAACCTAAGAATTCTTACTTGCAGGTCGATGATAATGGTAATGAAATGCTTTGTGGGTAATAATGGGTCATGCTTACTACCCAGCCACTCTGTTATTATTTCAGAGATAATACTATATTATTCAATAATAATTGAATAATACTTGACTGGTCAACTCTTTTTACTGTAGTAAAGTTTAGTAAATATAACAGTTTTTTCAAAGATGCTGGTGCCACTGCACCTCTCATGTCAATAGTAAAGTAAAGTAAACCTGCATGGTGAGTGTTACTTAATATAATTAAAAAAACATCAATAGTGATATTTTTATTGTTATTCAAAATGATGAAAAATGAGTAGACATAATTTCCCTATAGGTAATGTTCAGCTTTGATACAGCGATATGTTCAAAGAAAGTCATAAAAACTATTTTTACAATCCAGTTAGCGAAAATGAAAAGTTTACAATGCAGCAATAGCATGGTTTGTCTTTTGATGTATTATATATGATGTATTATATATCCTTTTCTACCCAAAACTAATAAAAATAACTGCACAGTTTATTTTTCAGTGTTGGAAAATCAATTCTAGAAAAGTAAGAAACAAATGTCAGAGTAAAGATTAAAAAAAGGTCTACAAACATGTATATCACAATACTTGGCCATAGAATATCCAGAAAACACAACATAACAAAGAAAAAACAGTCTAAAATATGAATTGTCCTTAAAAAAAAATCTTGGCAGCACGCAGCAGTAAACAGGTCATCTGGCAGGCAGCGAGTCCCAGTAGCCCTCTGAAGCTGGTTAAACACCTCCTGCTGGATAAAGCAGCATGGTGCTTTTGTCTCGACACTGAAATGGTGTGAGTCTGTCAAAGCCCTCTGCACGCTCCCCTTCCCAGCACAGGGGCTGATGATGAAGCCCTGCAGCATGGGTTGGGAGTAGATCTATAATCCTTTTTATTTCTCTATAGATTCTTCTGGAGTGCAGATGATACAAAAAATTTGAACTTGACCCTCGCTGTCCCCGTGCAGTGGGAGGTCCTTTTATCATTCATGGCTGTGTGCATCAGTGTCTGCTGTCATCTTTGCAGCAATGTCATTCTTATCTAAGATGTTTGATGTTTTAGGCCAGTCTGTTCACACTAAAGAGTAAAAGACAAACAAAATTGTATTTTATTTACTTCTTACAATTGTCACCAAGTCAGAGATCTACATTTTTTACCTTTTGATTTTGGGCAAAAATGCTTTTAGCACACCAGGAAACATCACCATCATATACAGTGGTGTAACATTGAGCTTTATAATACAATGCTATGAGACTACAGCATGCGCACTGCAATAATGTTACACAAATACATAAAATGTATTAAAACAAAAAGAGACAAACATAAAGAAAAAATGAATTCTCCAGATTTGAATGTCACAAAATTTGATTTAAATCATACGCTACTGTTGTTCATTATTGTATCTCCATGTTTTGGAAATCAGGTGGCCTATTAGTTTCTATTTTGGTATAGATTAAAGATTACAAATATATATATAATACATTTGATGCTCAACAAATCTATGTCATATATCTAAAGCATTTACTCGTCATATAAATGTGAATCTTAAGGGTTTGGCTAAAAGAGAAGTACTATAAAGGCATAGCAGTGATACTAATATAGTGCAATGGCGTACATTGTTTTGTTGTAAAACTCATTAAACTGTGTGAGACATTGTTGAAAATGAATGTGTTTTGCCATAATGTTTTGCCCTTGTAATGTGTTGGCTTGTTTGCATGCCAGTGTAGATAAGACACTGCTGTGTGTTTTGCCAGTGTGTTCAATGTATCGCTGTGCAGCTCATTTTGGATGCTGTGAGGCCAGGTCTCTGCCAAGTGATTGGGTCTTAGCAGGAATCTCCTCACAGGCGGTAAATGGATACCAGATTGTTGATCTCATATGTTTAAACTCATTAACGAGATGCATGCTAAAGTGCCAGGATGCATATCTGTGTAAAGTACTGGTTCTGTAAGAAAATGTGATAAATGTTAAATGCGCATGGTATCGTGAAATTTGTTAGCCTAGAGATGACAGTTACAAAAAGATGTAATTATGGACAACTAAAGACTAAAGAAGATGCAAACTACTTGGGTTCATATAATGTTGAAAAACTTCTGAAATGTTTCCGCCTTTTCTGTGTTTGAGCCTTTTTTGAACTGAGCA
The DNA here is from genome assembly GCF_041146795.1 of Maylandia zebra. Classification (NCBI taxonomy): domain Eukaryota; kingdom Metazoa; phylum Chordata; class Actinopteri; order Cichliformes; family Cichlidae; genus Maylandia; species Maylandia zebra. Next base: position 31,422,624 of record NC_135177.1, read on the forward strand.
CCAGGGGAAAAGATCCCCTATTATAGCCATTAGACCCATAAATGTGTGCAAGACCAAGACAAACCTTACAAAACGGCCATGCGGTGTGTAAGAGGGTACCGCTTGGGAGCTCAATGTGTACAACTTCATCAGTTCATTGCAAAGAAGGTTGTGCCATTGCAGTAAGGCTCCCACCTTTATAACAAAACCTCTCATTCACAACAGCTGCAAATTTTCTCTATGCTTCACTTCCCTGCGACCACCCAGTCCTGCATGACACCATCAGCCCTGGGATGAGATTATCATAAACCTTGAGCCATGCACATTCATATCACAAAGAGAAATGCTCCAGCAACGAGGGGACACAGACACGCTAGAATTTCACTGTCCCATTGTCTTCATAGATGCTGGGTGGTGCGATAAACCGAATATAGAGGGGGGAGGCGGGGCTGTCGTCAGCGATGAGGGTGGCAGTGATGTTGGTGGGATGCACGTTCCTCTTGTGCCAGATGCTTGTGGTGTGCCAAAGACGGCCACGTGCCACCCACCCCTCCTCTCTCCGTCGTTCTCTGCCAGCTTGACACAGCCATCTGCGCGCTTGCTTGGCAGCATCTCCCTGTAGTCAAATTCACATTCTTGCACAATTCTCATTCCTTTCCGTTTGTGCCCTCGAGGGAATGTGTCAAGGTGTTGCAGTCCAAGAAGTCCCTTGAGGATGCCTGAGAATGAGCTCAGCAATTTGTAATTCCTAAACTCTACCCCAAGCAGTCTGTATTCTATTAACATTTATTAAAGCTTATCAAAGGCCTGAGAGGAAGCACCGAGAAAAGTACTTTGTTGATGCTGTGCACTGACAGTACTCAGAGTTTTAGGAGGTATGCAGCTCTATCTGTCTACCTTTATCCTGAGTTTGACATCACGAGGAGCCAAAGGTGGCCACGTTCTTCTTCTTCTTCTTTCTTTTTTCTTGTATGATTAGATTTTCTGTGATGGCCGCAGATAGAATCATTCTATTCTGGACTGAGAGAAAATATACGTGTGTCGAAAGAGGCCTTTTGTTCATTTCATTTTTTCATCTCTGTAGAAATTGAGGTACAGTTAGACAATCTTGGCCACTGTTAGAGCGAAGTGCAACATAAGAGAACAGTTGAGTAAGAAAAACAACAGATGGTGAGGCGTATGAAACAGGCGGGAGGATAGAGCATATTGTTTTCGTGTACAATTAAATCTTAGGTAATAAAGGGGAACATAATGCAAACTGATCTGTGATCACATGCTATCTCTGAACTTTCTCATTGTGTTTCCTCTGCTGCCGTATCTCATTGTCTTTCCCATCCCAATTAGCGTTGTTTAAAATTGTTCAAGCCGTTTTTATTGCCAATCAGATAGCCTTCATGCCCTGGAGGTCTGTGTTTAATATTTTATCTACAGCTGTGTGGATATCATCAGCGGAGATTTCCCCATTCTTGTTTCATTTTAAGCTTTCATTTAAAACCGGCTTCTCAGGATAAAGGCATCAAAACCCAGTCTAAATAATGATGATGACATTTACATGACTAATTGATGCTGTGGTGCCATCCCAGCTCGTTCTTTCGGAAAACACACAAGTGATGAGAGTGCTAATCCATGCTGATGTAGGGATCAGAATCATGCATATTTCGAACTAATTTGACATTAGCCAGAGAGGATATACAGTAACTAAATATTCTCAGGGCATACGCTGTCAGTTGTTTCATTTTATTAGGAAAGGGGGATGTAAATACTCGTGTTATAAAAACTGACCTTTTACATTATTTTATATATAAGCCTTTAATTCACTTTAAAAATCTGTGTGTAAATGTCTTCCTTTTCACTAAGCATTGGTGTGTCTGTTAAGTAATCAGTTTCTGTAGATTGTCCAGGATTATTATTCATATGGGTTATGGGCAGCATGGTGGTTAGCACTGTTGCTGCACAGCAAGAAGGTCCAGAGTCTTTCTGTGTGGTGTTTGCATGTTCTCCTTGTGTTTGCGTGGGTTCTCCCCGGGTACGCCGGCTTCCTCCCACAGTCCAAAGACAATCTAAATTGCCTATAGGTGTGAATGCGGGAGTGAATGTGATTGCGATGCTGTCTCTATGTGTTAGCCCTGCGACAGACTGGCGACCTATCCAGGGTGCACCCTGCGTCTCGCCCTATGACAGCTGGGATAGGCTCCAGTGCCCCAAGCAACCCTGCAAAGGATAAGCGGAAGCGAATGGATGGATGGATATTATTCACATGTACATTTAAGATGACTGGACCATGTAAATTTTCCATGAATTTTCTTTTCTTTTTCTGTTTTTTACAAGCATAGGGTAAAATCGTAAAATACAAATTTCCTTGACTGGTATACATTTAAGTACATCTTAGCACTGTTGCCTCACAATAAGAAGGTCCTAAGTTCAACTCCACCATCCACCATTTCAGTGTGGAGCATTAAATTATTTAAACCTTTGATTTCATATATTTCACTTGGATTTTATTGAAAATGATTAATTCATATTTGTTGAGGCAGAAGAATTGTTTTTTTGAACGTACAGTACAACTGTAGTGAATTTTCCCCCCCAGAAGTAAAAAGTAACCATATTTAGACAGGAAATGGTGTGTTAAGCTAAAGTAGCAGTTCATAAACTGCATGTGTGCAAACACAAATATCTGCAAATTTGTAAAAACAACAACAACAACAAAAAAAAAAAAACAAGTTCCACCAAACTTTCTCCAAAACTGGATCAGAGACTTAATTTGAATCTCTGTTAAACAGTTAAGTATTGTAAGTTATATTAGAGGTGAAGCCTATTAGATAGTTGGTGGCCTAACTTTAAGCATTACTTACAGTTTGTGTGAAGGAAATTAGCTATAGAGTCCAAAAGTGTTTTGTCACAGTTTGTAGACATGTTTAAAGACTTGGAATTTTTTTTTTTACCCATATAATTTATTACTTATGATGGTGGACGGGTTAGCAGTGTCACCTCACAGGAAAACGTTTCTGGGTTTGAATCTGCTGGCCAGCTGAGGCCTCTCTCTGTGGGGTTTGCAAAATGCATTCCTTCTGGTTACTCTAGATTCCTGCCGCAGTCTAACGACATGCTTGTTAGGTTAACTGGTGATTCTAAATTGTCTGTTTCTGTAAGCCCTGTCATGGATTAGTAATGCGTCTGTGGTGGTTCCCACATCTTGTCTGATGTCAGCTGGGATAGGCTTCAGCACCCCCAAGAACCCTCAATTGGATAAGTGGTTAGGAAAATGCATGATGGATGGAAGGTTGGTTAACTAATTTCTGTGTCTGTCACATCCTCTATTACTGTTGAAAGGAAATCAAAAGCACTCAGAATTTTAGTGAGCAGCACTTTTAGCTCCAGTATGAGCGAGTAGCAAATTTGACATGGAGCCCAATGTTTTGGTCTATGGTGGGGACAGAGTTACAAACATGTAAGGAGAGACTTCTGGAGTGCTCTCAACTGTTGTTTTTATGGATGTGTGTGTGCCCACAGATAAATTTAAGTACTTGGCTTTCACCGTTATTGTGTAGTCTTTGACAGTTTCTTTTGGTAGAGCGTAGAAGGTATAGCAAGTCTCCTAAGCTCCATAAGCTGTTCAGAATTAATGTCTCATTGACCAACAGTAAAAACCATGCATAGGCTCATGTGTGCACAACACTTGATGAATCTCAAACAGGAATATATCCGAAGAGTGGCTTCTCCACCTCCACCATTGTCATATTTCTTAATTTTAAAGAAAATTTCACTCAAACATACTGGGTTTAGAGAAATAAGGCCTCAAAGTTGCTGTCGTTATTGCGTAATTCTAGCATACCTGCGAAAATTCATTTATGCTCAGTAAATCATTGTTTCACAGAATATAAACGTGACAACTTCATAGTTTTCTCCCTGGATGAAAGCACGCTGTAAAGTCTCTGTTACTTAGAGTTATTGAACCATTTGCAGAGGTTGTTGTTGATGTTTTTGGCACTTAATTAGAGAAGTTGATGCTGCCGCTGGAACCTAGTGATAAAATGTTGATGTGTTTTATTAGAATAAAGCTTTCTAGCAAGCCTTTGTATACTGTAATAATTTACCTCTCCAGACACTATGCTCTGTCATCCAGCTCCAGCTCTTGTTTTATGTCTTTAAAGTTATCTTATATCACATCATTGTGTTCAGGGTGGGAAAACACACAATGTTCTGACTTTTTGAAGCCATATCTTTTTATGAGTATATACTGTATATAACACTAGGTGCTCACAAATATCTGAGACATCTCTTTTTCCAAGCTACACGGAGCCTCATCCAGTATTCCTCTATGCAAGTGTGACCTGGATGTTTCTCACCATTTAGACATGTAACAGTATTGATTTACATGTAAACAGGATGTGGTGCTTGTTTGCTATGCTGCAACCTCACCTTAACTCATACATCAGTAGAGTAATGTTCTTTTCTCAGGCTTCAATGCACACTCAAAAAAAAAGATACTGATATATATACCATATACTGATGACAACACAAAAATGAGTATTCGTGTTCAAAACTGATGCGTAACTGGCCCGAGAATCTCCTTTGTTCCTTTCTGTGGCAGCAATACTCTGAAAAGGTCATTGACTGAAAAGGACTATTTTAACCAATATTCATTTATGGCATAAAAAGATAGTTGTAGTAGTAGTACAGTAGTCCTTAAACACCGAAATTAAAGACTTAAATCTGCATAAATCTTCAGGTTTTAGGCATCTTCAGGTATGTTTACTAAGTAAAAACACAGTTAATAATTATTCACAGTGTTGATCAAATAAATCAATAAAGAATAAAGTTAGAAACACTGATGGACCACAACAATTAGAGAACTCAGTAATCACTTCAGTTTTTACATTTACATGACATTTCACTGCCATTTTGTAACAAACCAAAACAATTGAAAACTCCTCAAAAAATTCAGATATTTATGAGGATAGGTGGAGGCCCAGCTCCAGCTACGCAGTAAGGCTGCCGCACTGATGCATTATTCCAATAAACAGTGGATCCCATGTGACATCTATGTAGATATATCTATGCAATAGCATAAAATACAGGGCATAAATATGTTAACTAAATCATAGAACACTACAATAGCATCAACAGATACGCATGCTTCTCTAATCCTCATTTGTTTCTAACAAACAACGAAAGACAACAATGAAAAGAATAATACAAAGACTTACCGCGCAACAGGATGATGTTCTATTCAGCTCAAAACACTCTTTTATAAAATAAATATGTAAAAACTGGAGCCCTGCAGTGTGCAAGCCGTTTGGATCTCTTTTTTTTTCATTTTTTTTGCTTGTTTTCAGCCCCCTTTTTCAGCTTGCGTATATTCTTAGTATCTAACGAAGTACACTAACTTCCCATTTCAAAACAGACACCTGAACACTTTCATTTCTTTCATGCTTTGGATGATAATGAAAGGTTTGACTTTCCCTGGTGCACATTTTTTCCTTTAAAAAGTCAAATTTATATCCCAGATTTTCACAAGACTGATTTATCTTCCCACACTCCACTTAGGCTGCAACTGTCCCAGATAAACTGCTAACCTGTAAATCACTCATTGCATGTTCATTTGCAGCCAAGCAGCTTCATCTAACTCAGAAACCACTCGTGCTGCTGTTTCTCGGTTATAGTAGATTGCTCTGCAGTTGTGATGCTTATCATCAATTTCAGTTTAGAGCTTTTTTTAATGGCCCGGCCTTATTTCGCGCTCTAAGGTGGATTATATGCATTATTCACATTCTAATATTGTGGTGATATTACAAATCCTCCCTACTCCTCCTCTCTCCACCACGTGCACACATACCCACAAACACCGCACACGCACACTCTCTCGCCTCGGAGTGATGAAATATGTGCATACTGTTTACAGCTTCATAAATTGAGGATGCAGACTCAGACATAAAAGATTACATAAAGCAATTCCTTGTGGTTATTTTTCTCGGTTCATTTTCAGCACATGGAAATGAACTGCAGAATTCCTCCACTCACTGTGGCTCCGTGAACCTTTGCCTAGCTTGCCAAGCTGACGCACAAAACATTAGAAACAGGAAAGCAGAGCAAAGAGCTGCAAGCAGGGAAGCTGGTTTTCCCTGTTCATGTGCTGTGTAAAGAAGTGCAGTACTGTAGCCTTGTAACCAAAGGCCTCGGAGGCTCCCCGAAGCAGGAGGAAGACTTGACTAGCTGACCACAATCTATTATTAAGGAGCAGATGAAAGCTGTATGAAGATGGGCATCTGCAGGACTATTGGGGTGGACTCAATGGGTTGGCGGTAATGAGATTATAAAAGCCAGGAAGGAGGAATTGTTTCATTTTATATCATACAAATCATGAGTTATGTCAATTTGATATTGATTTTTAGTTGTTGGGGGAAAGGTGCAAGTTTTCCATCCTTTTAACATTCTTGAAAGAGAGTGACTCAACTGGCTCAGAGAAAGTTATTTTCAGTTTTCTCTTTACTGGGTTAAAAATCCATTTTCATGAATGCCAACTCAAACTATCAAAACGATCACAAACCATTACAATATGACCTCTACAAGATACTACAAGATATTTCTTAAATTTAACAAGTATGATGGACAAGAATTCAGCTCCAAATGTAAGCAATGGAGGAAGGTTTAATGGAAAAACACTAAAGCCTCCTGCAACAAATGGAGCACCTCAAGTCTGAATGCCAGATTTGTTAGTGCTATCTGAGCATAAAGGAGACTGCAGTATGCTAATCACGTTCGAGCAATTGCAATGAAATGGGATTTAGTAAGTTATGCGGTAAGATAGAAGGTGAAACATGTAAAAAGGTAGTTTTTCATTGGTTTGACTGCATGAGTACTTTGATATTGCTTGGAAAGACAGAGCACTTCTTTTGTTCGTTATGCACAGAGCTACTGTCAGAAAAAATAAACCACTACTGTAATTCTGTTGGCTCGCCCTGTATACAAATTCACTTTTTGTTTTGAATGCTTCCCTTGGGCACCTGCATGCTTAAAAAAGGCAGATTGTGGTTGCCAAAAACAATGACATCAATGGCAAATATACAGCAGAGAAACTGTATGCATCCCACAGCATTCCTTGCGAACATCTGGCCAACACCTGCTGTCTTTTGCTGCATCTCTATATTGTATTAATCTGCGGAGAAAATTCTTCATATCGGGTTACAGTAAGTCAAGAGAAACTTTGCAAAGAAGTAAACAAAATTGCCCTGTTTTGAGACTTGCCAAGAAAAATATAAACTCACATTTTGCTCTTTTATAGCGGTGTTTAATGAAACTTGCCCCACTGAGGTAAAATATCTTTTTTTGGAATCAATCAGAGAAATGGTTGCACCCTTCCAGATTATTTCAGAGCACTGCCAATATTCCATTATAGAAAGGACAAGAGTTTGTTTTCGGACAGATTTTCTCTGTTAAATATTAATTTTGGCTCTTTTTACTACCAAGCCTAATGTCTCCAGCCAGGTGCATAGTTAATAAGGCATAGGTGCAGAGATAGCGCACTCCACAGCAACCTTTATGCCGCTCTTGTTGACATTACTGGATCAATAAGGTAATACAAAATACTGGAAATATAAGGGCAAGAAGTCACAATCCACCAGCCCGTGACCTTTTAAGAGAAATACAGGAATGGCACATTGGAAAACACCTCATGCTGCCACATAAACTGCAGCATAGGATTGCCAAGGATTTGCTGGACCTCTGCAGATAGAGCACAAAGTGAAAATCTAACAGAAAGAATTGGGATGAAGCAGAGCGGCAACAAAGTGTTGCATCACAATCCTCACGGCTTCTTAAAACACCCCCTTTACTAAAATGACTTGTTTGTCTGCCGGGGGGGTCCTGTCGGGGGCTCTGATGCCATTAATATTTGATAGAGCTCGATGGAGCTAACCTTTAAGGCATCCCACTGCTATACACTCCCAGGTGACCTTTTCTTTTTAGCTGGACTCCCCCTCCTTCAGTAGCTACTGTAACTTGTCCTGATGCTGGCTGAACAAGTAATGCATGAGAGAACTTTTTATTTGCTTTATTCAGTAAGAAGACTGTCGAACATTTTCAGCATAATGAAATGAAATTTTATTTCTAAGCTACAAAATAAATAATAATTGCCGAGCTGATTTTTTAAGTAGGTTTTAAATGGGTCTTTAAATGTTACTGGTAGGTATTGCCTTCTTACTTCATTCTGTTTTCACAGTAACCCTAATCTGACAGTCTTTCATCACATTTAAGCCAATGAAACCACATGCCTTTTGCAAAATAGCTGGAAATGAAAATAAATATAGTTTTACTTATAATATACTTTTATATTGCTTTTCAACACTTTCAACATTTAAAAATGTGATTACATATAAGCTTAATATTATTGAAGTCTGTTTTTATTTGCATTATCTGCAGCTCCTCTACTTGTATAACCCCAAAAGAGCGATAAGATCTTCTAGGCAGATGTTCTTACAACCAAGGTCTTGGCAGAAGCCCAGAGGGGATCATGCCTTTCCAACTGCAGCTCCTAGACTCTGGAATAACCTTCCTGTTGACATTAGTACTTCCGAGTCTAATCACGTCTTAAAAATCACTTTTTTACTTTGGCTTTTGAATCAAACTAGTTTGACTATCATCCGGCTTGCTTTTTATGTTTGTCACTTGTGTTGTTTGTTGGTCTGTCTTGTTTGTTAATGCTTTGTTTTTAACTACTTATTCTCCTTTTGGCTGATTGTAAAGCACTTTGGTCAACACTGTTGTTTTTAAAATGTGCTATAGAAATTTGTTTTTGATTTGATTTGATTTGAAATCACAATTTTTTTTGAAGCTGAGGTGTAACTTTGCATAACAAATAAAAAGTATGGATAACTCAAAGTCTTATCAAATAGGTACTAGTGAAGTGTAACAGCAAAAATTGATAATGGTTAAATGTGAAGGCTTAGTGTTGAAAGTTACTTTGAAGTGGTACTGTATGTTAGAAATGTTCAATACAATTTCCATTTTAACAAAATAGCACTCTTCGCTTCAACTGAGCTCCTGTTTGATTTCCCAACAGGCATTCAGCACCATTCCAACTCATGTGAGTGCAATTGCTTCAAGACAAATGGGTAAAAAAAATGAAACAAACACATGATCACAGCACTTACATGACTTGTTAGCATTTCTCAAAAGCCTTTCATTTCAAACTGATGCATTAAAGCTGGTATATATACAACATTTAAAAATAAATCTTTATATTGAGGAAAAAAACTTCTTCAATTTTAACTGCATACATCAATAATTAGATAACATACACCTCTTTTAAGTCCAGCTGCATCATAACATTGCAGCCAGATCTGCAATGAAAAACTTAGACATGTGCTGTTATTAAGGGAGATCATCAAGGCTGTTAACACATGTCATCTTGAACAGTATGTGTACATACAAATGGTAAGTTGAATACTAAAACTTATAATTTGATTTATTTCCAAAAGCAAATAAACTTGCAAAACTAGCCACGGGGCCGAAAAACTAAATGCTGAACATATTTGAATGTCCTAATTCTTTCAAAATATATATTTTTCTTATTTTACATTATTTTAACACAAAAAGGTGTTCCATCTATGATTCGTTTTTAATGCACAAAATGCACAAATAATTGCCTCATTTTTTTTCTTGCAGAATATATGATTATTCTGTTACTGTGCCTATGGCTAAGTGAGACTATTTAAATGGGCCACACTGGGTTTTTTTTAATATTATGTAGAAGGATGAAAATGGATGGTGGGCATTCAGCTCAATTCAAAAACAGATAGCATGACACACACAACCACTTGGGTGTATTAACTGATGTCAACTAATTCTGACAAAACAAATTAAACCAGTTTAATAAATATAGTGAAATTTGAGTAGAGATGTTGTCATTGAACTGTCTTATCATTGAAGTAGCTGCCTAATAAAATGCAAATATAAAATGTAGGAGGGAATTGTAGAAACCACCGTGCAATTCAAAATCCCTATAATTATTTTACGTGTCCAGATTATATAAAATAAATCTTATGGATAAGAAAACTGGAATTTGGCGTTGGTGACCTCAGTTTGCTTTGTCTTTAATAGAAAACATATCTTATCAAATTGAGATTTTTTTGTTTTAGATTTATTAGAAAGTTACAGTAACTGTGACTTTCTATTTGAAATAATTTTGTAGTAGCCGGATAATAAGGCGGAGACAAGAATGTAATATGTGGAAATAGCATGCCTCTTTATTACCAAAGTAATATTCAAGTAACGTCTAATTTTCTTCTATTAATAGTAGTTATAGATGAGCAAAACTACATTAAAAGTTATGTAACTGGGTAATAACAGGCCAGAAATCGCATGGAAACTAAGTGGAGACCTATGAGGAAAAACCAATTAGTAATCATATAGTAATATTTTGGTAACAAGATAATAACCTGCTAGCAATAAAATGCCATATCTGCGTATTTCTTACACACTGATTTGTGGTAGTAACTTCATAATAATAAAGTAATTGTTTGATACTTTAACATTAGGATTTTATTGCCGTTATGTAATGCTGAAATGAATCCTGCCTTATGTTTCCAGCATTCTTATTTGTTTGTAGGTAGCAATGTAAATATTATGTTGTGCTTTATTACCTGGAAACACCTGTGGTTGTTACAAATAACTAGGATTTATTATTAGGAGTGTGATGATTACTTGGAAATGTGTGGTATCAGCCCCGAATTCTGGTTATTACAGAGAAACCAACACGCTTGTTTTCAGGTAAAACTTCAATGTATGATAACACATGTAATTTACTACATGGAAGATTACACTACCTAATGTAAAAAAAAAAGCCCAGGTATCTAATCACAGACAATTCCATTGTGTATCTGAAGAAAAAAACATGTTCTAGTTTAGTCTGAGACAGTTTTGAAACTGTCTTCCTACATGAGTCTTCCCAAACAGGTCAATGGATGTTGTCCTTACGCTGTGTTGGATTCAGAGGACGAATAGGTTTAAAATAGCTCTAGGAGCTCCTGGATAATGATTTTATTTCATTCCTAGTGCAGTGTCCAGCAATACCCTGGCAGATTGTTCTGGGAGCAGATGTGTTTGTGCCATTGATCTTGGCCATCTGATAAGGAAACCCAGCGACAGGCTGTTAACCTCAAACAGTGGGAGCATTAATCCATTTCAAAACATCCCGCTGCTTTTCGCTTTGCTCTGCTCGATTTCTCCTGTGCAGGCGTTCCACGGAAGAATGGGACTAAACTACTCCCACCTGCCCCATAACTCTTTTTTATTTTTCCTAGAATGCGAGCTGTCATTAGTTTTATAGAACACAATCAAAACTCCTGATGAACTTTTAAGAAATGCATGGTTATCGGTCAAAGGGAATGGGGTTCCGGGAAATCTTGTTATAAGCTGCAAGCTTTTCTCTGACTGCAGCTTTATACTGGTAGAAGATTTAATACAGAGAATTATATAGCCCTACAGCGGTTTAGAGGGGTTTTGAGTTAACAGGTCATCCTGTTTCAAATGTTTACCACTGTAATGAGAGACGGTAACTCTGAAAACCATTTTGCTCAGGGTGTGCCTGAAGAAATATACAGGATTGGGCACTAATAGATTTGTTATAGGGGGTTGCATTGAGGGAATTTTATCATTAATTGATGTGTTTTAAAAAGAGCTGAAGGTTAATGGAAAGTGCCTGAAGGCAAAACATCAGATCACTTAACATCAAGGGATGTTACTAATGAATTTTGTGACTGATAGCTGCTTTGAGATTATTGTATGTCATTATAGGTGTGTGCCACTTTCTAGCACATGGAATCTGATGTAACCGTTTCTAATTAAACTAAAGTCAGAGGAAAGTCAACGAGATGACAGTCCAGATGAGGACTCTATGACTAGACAGCTGATTGAAAGCATCAGCAGAGACAATATCAAAATGATGCTGATGTCCAGAAGATTGAAGTCAGCCAGCCTGCCCTGTATAAACTCTGGGTTATTTATAACATTTGAAAATGAATCATCCAGTCGAATGAGTCTGTCTTTGTGTTGTCATTTTCAGCATCTAGAAGAAAGTGTCAGCTGTTCAGCAAATCTTGGATAATGGTCTAATTCCATTCATCTATGTTATTGTTGATTCTTTACTTTACAATATAAAGCACCATGAGGCGACTGCTGTTGTGATTTGGCGGTGTGTAAATAAAATTGCACTGAATTGAACTTAATACATTCAAAATTAAGGAAATATGGTTTGATGTACTGAACACAACATAAGTAATATTTTAACAAATCAGTGAAACTTGACCGTCTGGAAATAACGACCAATGTCTATTAATCTGTACACAGAAATACACATGTGAATGTAAAATGACCATTTTTTCTTTTACGTGTGCTCTGGGTAATTTGTTCTATTCCTGCATGCAAATATTTAACCTGTTCTCATAGCAAAATGTGACAATCATAAAAATTTTTTGGTTGTGTGAATGTCACATGACAAATCTGCAGCATCATGCAATTGCTGCAGATTTTTCAGCTGCAAATCCGTAGCATCAATTTCCTGTTCCACCACATCCCAAAAGCTCTTGGTAACTCTGGAGAATGTTTGAGTACACTGAACTCATGTTCAAGAAGCCAGTGTGATATATTTTGAACTTTTGGACGTGTTATTGTGCTGAAAGAAGTCATTAGAAAATGGGTACACTGTGGTCGCAAAGGAAAGGACATGGTCAGCAACAATACTCGGGTAGGCCGTGGAGTTTAAATGGTGCTCAGGTGGGACTAAGTGGCCCAAAGTGTGCCAAGAAACACCATTACATCACCATCACTAAACAGCCTGAACCGCTAGCACAATCGATGATTGCAAATGCTCACTACCATCTTAACGTTGTGGCAGAGCTGTTTGTAAACCTTTTATTTTAATCCGAACTTTTCTAAACATAACAGTTACCAAAGTTAACTGTTATGAAACTGATAGATTTGTCTTCTTAAACTGTATTCCTATGAAAAGCTGTGATGACTCAAGTTCAAGTTCAATTTGGTGTAAACAGACATGCATCAATACATATGAGCCCTGACTGATGAAAGTATTTGATAGGGGACACAAAATTAATGATGGAAACTGTTTACGTGACCAAAAGTTATTAGATTGGAGGCATTGACTATTTATTGAAGCTAGTTGAAAAACACATGTTCACTATTTTGAAATCAGGACACCTCCACTCCAATTTTGCTAAACTGGCAATACGTCTAAAAGCATGGATGATCAGTCTACTTCTCTTGTCCAAACTAAGGAAGAGCAACAACAGACTGTCATGGCTTTTCATCCGGTCCTACAGGAACACTTCATATTAGAATGAATCCTAATAGCATTGGTGATCTCCTTGCCAATAAAATGTCAGTTCGTGTAAATTTAGAATTCATAATCTGATTATCTTTTCATTGTGAGCATAGTAACATGCTGACATTTCGATTCGTTACACTGCACTGCATGCACTGATAGCACTGATGTTGCTAAACAAAATCTCAGCACTCTTGCCATCACTGTGCTCTTGGCTTTGTTTCCATTAATATATTCACAATAGTTCAGAAGGAGACTACTTAGTCTCTATGATAATAATAGTATAGTTAAGTGCTTCTCTTTTATCTCTTTGACATTGAGTTACTTTAGAGAGTTTAGGAGCTGAAAAATAAAGAACTGCTTTGTCAGATATGTCTGTCATATCTAGTGTTTGGTGTTTACTTGTTGTTGGTCTGACAGCCATGCGGTAATTAACTTACACTGCATATATACATTCTGACTTATATTGTTGGTTCAACTGGCTTCTCTGGGTTTAAGTGAGCCCACATTTTAAGGTTTACCTGTAAACATTTACAGACTCATAAGGCTGGCGAAGCACTCCTTACATCCTTGAGTTTTGGCAGGATATCAAACATATTTCAGAACATATGCTTAACATTTGCTGCTGTAGTTGAAGCTGGGCATTAAAGCTGTTGTCTGTGGAGAAAGTACTGAGAGGTAGGTCTTCAGAAAATGGCTTTTGTATATGAATGAAGTCTCGTTTACCTTCCACTGACACTTGTTTTCTCCATGCCTTGGCCATAACGACCTGTATGTGTGAGCATAATGCAGTTTGACCCGTCGCTAATGATGTCCTGACACTTGGTTAGCAGAGCTTTACATTTGAATAGCTGGCATCTAATTGGAAGTGACAGGACAGCACCTGTATCTTACTCACCACAGTATTTACCAGGAAACTGTAAGGCGGTGACTGTAGGAAAAGAGAACTTGAAATAATCTGCTGGACACCTTTTCAATAGTTGTTTTGCACACATATTGTTGCACCCATCACTGAGGTGATTTATGGAATCCCTTAGGTGGAGCAATAAAGGAATAGTTTAAATTATCATGCTGTTTTATTCCTGTTGATATTAATGAACCTCAGAAGTTCAGAATATAGCAGCTAAAAGTCTCTCATCTATCTCTGTCCTACTGTAATTTGTTACATATATAGAGATAATCATTGCAGAGTGTACCCCAAAATTGCATATAATGTATTATTTATGACTGAAGGTTTGGTTAAGATAGTCATGAAAAATAAAAATACTGTACATTAATACTGCAAATAATGTACTCCATATTGCACTGGTCCGTTTTGTTGCTCCATTAACATTATGTTAAAGTTTGTTAAGTTTCTCTTTGGTGAGTGGCTGCTTATTCTATGATTTTAGGTTTAGCAGTCCCTGTTTTATATCTGTGGAATGTTTTTTGACCTATGAGTCGTTCAAGCATAAAAAGGCACCTAACTGATGGATCACTTTAGCAATTAACCAATTTTAAATTGTATCTTAAAGCACTTTGCTACCAGCAGCTTGTCACAAAACCACACCATTTGTAACATTTCTTTAGAAGACTCTATACAAAATGTCAAAGCTAACGCAGTTTTTAAAGGCATAACATAGTATTTCTAGACCAACAAGGTGATTCCCAATGAGCTATTACCTGAGAAATTGGCATATCTTGGCATAGTGAGCATGCCAAAATTGGACAAGTGGAAGACAAAAGAACCAATGTCAGACCTAAAAACTATC
This sequence comes from Maylandia zebra, assembly GCF_041146795.1. Lineage (NCBI taxonomy): Eukaryota > Metazoa > Chordata > Actinopteri > Cichliformes > Cichlidae > Maylandia > Maylandia zebra. The sequence continues at coordinate 31,437,690 of NC_135177.1, forward strand.
TACAGCAGATGAATGGTAGCTGAACTGTCATGTCTTTCAGAAATAGGAAAAAAATCCATCAAAGACCTGACACAGGAAGTGTGAGACACATCTGGCCCTTCAGTTTATCCATCTACTGTTCACTGAAGCCTTATCAGGTGGAAAGATGGCTGTCAAGAGGTCATTCTTAAAGAATCAAAACAGAGAGAAAAGGCTGATGTATGCCAAATTACACAAGAAATGGATTTAAAATAAGTGACAAGAAGTCTTATGGAGTGACGAAACTAAATTTGAAATTTTGGGTTCAAATTATGGTCAGTGTGCACGGAGGAGGTCAGGAGAAAGGTCTGTAAGACACAGTGGAGACTGTCATGATTTGGGGCTATCTTTCAGCTCCACAGAAAAGTACCAGATTTTGATCTATCATGCAATGCCATCTGGAAAGCATCTAATTGGCTATGGCTTCATTTTTCAGCATGACAATGATCTCATATGCACTGCCATGGCAGTAAAATCATAACCTGGGCAGAAAAACACACTGAAGCACTATCAGTCATGGACTGACCTCTCCAGAGCACAGACCACAGCATTATTGAACCAGTGTGGGATCATCTCGACAGAGAACAGAACAAAATGAAGCAAGCAGCAAGCAAAGAAAAGCTTCCCATGTTTTTTAAGAAATCCAGAGAACTATTCCTTAAGATTACTTAAAGAAATTACTAGAGAACTTGACTTTGAGAGTTCATAATGTGTTGATGAATAATGGTAGTTGTGCCAAATATTGACTTTCAAGCTTGTTAGAATTTTCTAGCAAATTTAAAGAAATGTGGGTTGGATGGGTCTTGAGACTGCACAGTATTGTATAAAATATACCCCACATCCAGGCTTATTCTGGCTTCTGATGTTTATGAAAGTGAGAACTATGTTTATTATTTTCATGTCTTGTGATAAGAAAAAACATCGTTGCACCAAATAGTGATTTTCGTTCTTGTTAAAAGTATAAAAATATCAGTTTTTGCCTAATGTTTTTAATAAGTCTTTCCACCCATTTCCCATCTTCCTAGCAGGGGTGGCTCAAGACATTTGCACAGTACTTGACGTTACACATGGCACAAACCTGTGTCTATGGGTATGCAGTTTGATGACACCTCAGTCCCAACAAGACTTTTGGATCAATGTAGGTGTTTCAGACCTGTAATATCAAGCACATTTATAAGTTATGTATGCAAGAGTAAGAGCTTTGTGATGTTCAACCCAAACAGCAGGCATCAAATCCAATCAGTGCTGTTTTTTACGTCTACTTATCATCTTAATAAATGTCTTCTAAATGTAAAATATTTGCTTGTTGAATTCCTGCACTGTTGATTTACCTTTAGTCAGGTTTGAAAGAACAGGGAAGATGGCGAATATGAGTTTGGAGAATAGATTGTTCATAATCAGCAACATCAGAACAGCTGCTGAAGGCTGTCTCACCACATGTGTCCATCAGTGCAGGCGACAGCACTTTTAAACTTTTCCATTTCTGAAATCCTGTGTCTCTGTCTCAGTGAGCCCTGTAAAATGAACTCTATTTTTTCTTTTTATCACCCCAGCACAGGCATCTCAAGGAGTTAAGAATGAAAAGAAAAGACTTAATATTTTTTCTTATCCTCATTAGGTGCTAGCAAAGAACTCCTTCTTGCGGCCATACCCGCCTGCCTTTGTCTCTTAAATCTGTCTCTAGGCCAGGCAGCGGGAGTCATGATAGAGCTCAATGCCATACAGGGTATGATCTTCTCTGGCGATACTGATGCACTGAAACAGTACTTTAGCAAAAAAGAGGAGAAATGAATGTGCTCACAAATCCTGCAGCTTGGTATTCATAGTCAGAGCCAACTTAATTTCAGCACAAATGGCTACTAATCAAGGCATCATTTCCCATTTTAAAGCCCATTTCAGTTTCTTACATGCCTATAAATTCTGCAGGGTTAGTTATTCTTTTCTCATTTCAAAATGTCAGTATTTAGTCTAGCCATTATGTACTCATAGCCATCTGGATACAGAAGAGTTTGGCAACATAAAAAAGGTGAAATATTGAGGCGTTTATCATGTTTAAGTTGCATTATGTAGGACACGGAATTGAGTTTCTGCTACCCAGTCAGCCTAATAATTGTGATGTGTGACACTTTTTCTTGTGGATTTGTACTCTACTATAAGATAAGTATGGTTTTCCATTCTGATTCTTTGTATTTAAGTGCTATTATTTTTTAGTTACTTAAAAAAATGTCCTAGAAGGTCAATTCCAATTTTTTTAGTTAAAATGGGTAGCAAGGTTGACCTGCCACAGCTTTAGATGTGTCCTCTCAAACTGTATTCCTATGCAAATGTGGTTGTTGTTAGCAATTTAAAAAGGAAAGGGTCGATGAAGATGAGATGAAGATGTGTAGATTGCTTTATCTGCTGAAGAGGAAATATGTTGTATAAGTTGTATTTGTATATAGCATTTGTATTCTATTTTTATCCTATTGTATATAGTATTTTATTTTATTCTGTACAGTTGTGTACAGTATCTTATTCTTATTGTATTCCAGTGTTCTCTAATTTTTGCTATATAACTTTGCACTGTCCACTTTCTGCTGTGACAAAAAAAATTCCCACATGTGGGACTAATAAAGGTTATCTTATCTTATCTTATCTTATCTTATCTTATCTTATCTTATCTTATCTTATCTTATGTGTTTAGATCCCATCAAAAACAGATAATAGATGTTAAAATAAAGTTATCCACTAATGTGGTGGAGACCAAAAAAGAGCCAAAAGATACAAAGTCACAAAGTTTCCAAACACGTTAATAAAAACTTCTTCTTTAGCTTCTTTTAAGTTTTTTAAAACTCTCTGGCAGCAAATTCTAGCTTTAGGCTTCAGGCAATGAAATGATTTTAGTAACCTTTGTAATGATTTCAGTTTAAAAATGTAAACTATTTAAGATGACATTAGTGTCTTGAACGATATTTTAAGTTCACATTGCCACTGTGGCACATTCTGATACTAAGCAGAAAATTGGTTTCCCAAATTCTTCCTTGCCTGTTTAACTATGACAGTTTTGGTTATAAGGGTTTCTAGTTACACTTAAAATAACCCAGATAAAAGACTGACTGATGATCAAAAGTGAAACGTCAAGATGAAAACACACAGCAGATTATGCTTTATTTTACTTTGTTTCTTCTCTTATTATGTGACCGTTGGGCTTGTCAAATAAATCATTCATAGGTTTTATTGATTGGCAGCACAGCGTCCAGTTGAGATACGACTGATAGTGGATGTAGAACACAACAGATACAAGCTTTTTGCCTGCAGATTCCATTTGCTATGTTGAGTGCTGTTGTCAATATTGTAGATTAATGCATGGAGATAACCACCGTGTGACTGTCTGTTGTGTTTTTGTGGATTTTTTTTGTTCATTATTGTCAGTGGTTTGGATGGTACCTATCCATCAGTTCAAAGAGCAGAATAACCAAGAGTGACATTCAATTACAGTATGCAAATTTGTGTTCTTTATTTATTTATCTGGCCTCACCATTAATTTACTTAATTAACAATTTTGGACGTGAGCTGTCATGAGCAGATTGCAATATTCTTTCCAATAACAGGCCATAATGAAATATATTATTAGCAATAAAGTTAATGAAACAACTGAAGTGAGACTCCTCATCACCACTGGATGGATGGCAAATTAAGGATAATAAAGGGAACAAACAAAGAAGGCAGACTTGAGAAAATGGGTCCTGAAACTTATTATGGTTCTTGGAAGAAAATCTATGGGCTGTACATTGATGCATAACAGTACTGTACATTGTCAAACTGCCACTGGAATTTCTTAAGAGAACCTTTTTGCCTTGCTGTTAGCGCAAATTACACCTTGTTATCAATTAAATTGTAATTAGAGTGCTAATGGAAAGAGTTGTATATTTTGACAGGCTCAACTGAACTTACTTTGCTTACAGGTAATTAAAAAAAATTCAGGCAGGGTGTGCAGTCTGGAATTCTCTCAGAAATCATGGTTTGATTGTTTTTGTGATGTGCACAGTGATTTTCATCTCATTTAAGAGAAGTTCTTCCCCAAAAAATAGTTGAATCATGACATTAAATATCAAAGATCCGTCTTCATCGTTAATTTCTAATTTTCTGGATGACTTTAGCAGTTGGTCAGAAATTTGTCCGAGTTTACCATTAAAATATTGCAAAAACCTTAAATTTCATGCATGCAAGTTGTTTAAAAGTATATTCATATCTTCAAAAATTAATCTTTAGTGCAGTCCCAACTATATGGATTTTCAACTATATGAAATCAGGTTGACTGAGTTTTTGATCTATGGAAACAGCCTTGGTAGCAACAGTGTTTTCCCCACTGCAAGTTCATATTGTATAACACCAATTAAAGGGAAAGACAGCAAGTAACAGTGGATCTTCTGACTTCTGAGACCAAGCTGGGAATTCAGGAAGAAGGAACTGTTTTTGATGTTGGCTTCAAACTGACTGAAGTTCAGTCAAAGGCTTTGAGCAAGTACCATTTTAACTGTCCAGGTATATCCCTGAAGCAAAGACGCTGACCACATGAAAAACAAAAGAAAAAGAAATATCTGATTCAAAGCACTTAAGTCCATAGAAGATATCTTAGAACAAATATTTAGGAAGGGCACAGAACAAAAGTTTAAGAAGAACTGTATCATTAGAAGGCACTTTATCCATAATTTGATGTCTAGTAGGGTGCAGTGCACACTCTAAATGCTAAAGTGCTAATGTTAACAACTTTTTTTCTGTATGATTGTGTTTGAATGACATGTTCCTAATGGATAGTTTTTTTACTCCGTCACTCGTGTGATTAGCTAAAACGGACTTTCTTTGGTATGATGAGTATCGCTGTACTTGAGTGAAAATACAAAATATTTTCTATTGTGCAAATCTTACTTGGTTGATTATACTGTGGCTTACTTTTACTTTTTGGAGCCTCAAATTGCAGAATCAATGCTAATTGAGATTCTCCTGTGCGGAAGTTTTAATTGTATTCTTGGTAAATGATAAGTCATTCATCAGACACATATTTGCTTGACATAATACCCATGCCTGAATAAGATTTGGAAAGCTCATTTTATAAAAGGAAATCACTGTAATTGCTTGCTAATCCTGTAATATTTATGCCCTGAAAGTTGGCTGCATATAGTACTGTTCTATTTTATGAACTGACCATGACAAACCCGACTGATTTAGTATTCTTTTTCAATATTTGGCTGGACAAAATACAATTTGTAATAACTTCCTTTCCACCCCATCACCTTGTCCCAAGGCTGGAGAAAAGTATGAAAGATGAAAGCACTGATCTCCAGGTCTTGGCGGCTGTGTGACATCAACCAGAAGCAGCTCCATTAAAGAATGAAAAGGCAGGTCTCTTTTGTTGCTTCCACATCCACTTGTTATTAAGGAATCCCATTAAACTGTGGAAGAAGGTGACTTTTCCTTTCAGTGTGATGACACATGGAAAGAGACCCCTGTCAGGTCGGAGATGGGAGCCGCTGATGAGGCTGGTGAGGTGGTTTTGGCCCAAGAGGAAAGAGTTATTGATTGACCGAGCCAGCGCTGCGTCTCCTGCACTCTGTCAATCACGTGTGGACCCTTTTCTTTGTTTCTCTTTTTTGCTCTGGCCACAGGTGATCACCCATTTCCCGAATGCTCTTTGTCGAGTGTGTGCCCTCATTTAACTTCATTACTGTTGGGCTGACAGTCAGGCAGCAAGGGGAATAAACTGCATCCTTCGACCCTGCATGTTCGCCATGTCCTGCAGACACCTTTCCTGCTGCCATCCATCCTCAACTCCCCCTACCTTCTCTTTCCGTTCTTTCTTCTTCTCTTCTCTGTGGTTGTTCTGTCACCATCTTTGCCTTCCATCATGCCCTCCCCGTCGCGCCCACAAATGCAGCTCAGCAGCATTGATAACAGTCTGACAGACCACAGTGGAGCAGTGCCGTCAGTTCCTTAGTCCCTTCCCTTCTCCCCCCTAACTCGATGGCTTGCCTTTGTTGTCAAGGTCACCCTGCTGCCCATCTGCAAATAGAGAGAGAATGGCAGGTTGTGAATGGGAGGCTTTCACCTGTCACTACTTGTTTCCTTACTGAGGTTTCTTACTCTGAAAGAGAAAATGGCTGTAGGGCCAGGCTGTCAGAATCATGGGAGACATGATAAGTGAGTGATGCAACCCTGTTACCTTAAAAGTTTTGACTAAAATAAACATGAAAAACAAACAAACACTGAATTAAAAATCATATAAAGACAATATATCAGTGTTAAATCTAATATTTTTTTTCAAAAGCTATATGATCAGTTTGAGTGGCTGTATCCGGTCTTTAAGAGTGGAGTCTAGGCCCAGACACGGCTAGTGATGTCAGACGTAACGACCGGATAGTGCAATGATTTACATATTAGACCAGCAGGGGAAAGATCTCAGGAGGAAACACAAATCCTTCAAATCCCTTTGGGATGACATTAGGGAGGGCATCCAGCATAAAAAAATATGTGACACTACTTGCGGGGGTGATCCCATTTTAATAGTGTAGCAGCTGAAAGTAGTCTTAAATTCTCAATTTTATTTCAACAACACATTTGAAATGAGACGAGAACAACAGGAGATTAGACATGTGTGTATATGTGTGTATGTATTTTGAAATATGGAAATTTTAGAAGATTTTGAATTTTAGCATCTAAAAGTATATAACAAGAAGACTGTTAGAATCCAGTGATATCTCTGTACAAGTGGGAGAAGGCCAAAGACAAAAGAAGGCCTGAACCGAGGAGCAGCTGAAACAGTACATCAAGCCAAAAAGTTTGCTTTCAGAACTATAACTGGCTTTCCTACTTCCTAAATGTTTTAAAGTATTGAAAAAAGGTGATACAAAAAGTAGCAAACTTTACCCTTTCTCAACAATTTTGAAATGTGTTGCAGTCTTCAAAGTAAAGGGGAAAAAAACAGATTTTTAAAAAAAAATAATAGAATTTCTGTTTAAATATTTGAAATAATGTCTGTCTGTCATATTCAGTTAAGTAATATATATTAATTATTATACTGTTTGAAATTTATTTAGTACCAATTTTTCCAGATTGAGAACAATAATTACAGTTTTTAAATATTTTTCAATTCAATTCAATTTTATTTATATAGCGCCAAATCACAACAAAAGTCGCCTCAAGGCGCTTCATATGAAATCATTCCTGTTTTCCACAAATAATATTATTATATTTGAAAAAAGAGGATTTTACTTTTGACTTGTTAATGTGTAGGGTGCATCACTTCATTGTAACACTTTATAGACACTTCGCTGTCACTTATCTAAACTCCGACACATATGCACTCCATATTGTACTGTTGTGGCTTCTGCTATCTTTTATGGTGTGGTCTGCTGGGGCGGCAGCATCTCTGCTGGGGACAGGAAGAGACTGAACAGGGTGATCCGAAGGGCCAGCTCTGTTCTAGGATGCCCTCTGGACCCAGTGGAGGTGGTGAGTGACAGGAGAATGGCGGCTAAGCTGTCATCCCTGTTGGACAACATCTCCCACCCCATGCAGCAGACTGTGACAGCACTGAGCAGCTCCTTCAGTGGGAGACTGCGGCACCCACGGTGTGGGACGGAGAGATTTCGCAGGTCTTTCCTCCCCACTGCTGTCAGACTCCACAACAAAGACTTTAACTGAACAAACACACACATCCACACATGTGCAATAACACTAAGTGCAATAATCTTTTCTGGCATCGTTGTATTTTTACTCAGTTGTATATAGCATTCGTATTCTATTTTTATCTTATTGTATATTTTTATTCTATTTTATTCTACTGTATATAGTATATTATTTTATTCTATTCTGTACAGCTGTGTACTGTATTTATTCTTATTGTATTCTAATTTTTGCGTCATAACTTTTGCACTGTCCACTTCCTGCTGTGACAAAACAAATTTCCCACGTGTGGGACTAATAAAGGTTATCTTATCTTATCTTATCTTAAATGCCATTTTTGCACAATATTCATCTGCTGACTTCTGTAGATATATATATATATATATATATATATATATATATATATATACACACATGCTTGTGAAGCTGGCACACAAGAATTTCACTCACATGTGCTGCACCAATGTACCAGTCATGTGGTGTGACAATAAAAGTGATTTGATTTGATTAGATCAAAAAGAATCATACCATTTGTAAGTGCTTTCATTCTTCAGAGTAACAGTTGGAACAGCTGCCAGTCGCTAGCATAACAACAACAGTGACCACTCACAGGTTCACAAAAATATGGGACACATTTGACTGTTTTTTAACAGCAATAATAGTTGTCATAATTTTAGTTTTGATAATTAATTCATCTGTTAACACAGTTGTCTTAAACATGAAAGATCCTTGATTTGACAATGAAGGGAGATACAGAGAGTAAGAAACTAGTTTACTCCTAACGCTTCTCAGAAGCTTGCATTAATGGGTTTCATCAGAATAGGCATCGCCATAAAATCTGTGTGAAATCAAATATTTAGATCCTTCCGCTGCGGCAACACCTTGGGGGAAAAAAAGGGATGTTAACATCATCGCTGATCATACCCAGTATCTTAATAATCTGGTCCAAGTACAGCACCAACCAGCAAACATACCTTTCAGAATCATTCACTGGTGATGTAAAAATGTAGACTTGATAATACGAATATACCTCAAAATGATCAACATCTTCTTCTTAACAATTACAACTGAAGTAAAGTTCTTGTATAGAACTCATTTGTAACATGATGACATATATCATTAGCCTAAGAAATCCCAAGCAGGTTGTTTTATTAATTCTGTGTAATTCTGTCTTTCTGCAATATTTGTTTTAAAATCTAACTTAGATGCCGGCACATACAGACCAGATATTATTTAGCAATCCAAGATACTAAAGCCCAAACCACTTAAACATTGTTTTATTGTTTTTTTACTTCTTCTTTTTTTTTTTAAATAAACGTTGTTAAGAATATCCGCCTTTGTCATGCAAATTGTCCTCAGGAACTCAAGATGCCTGCAAACACAACTTAATTAGGATGTCAGGAAAAGGAACTAGTCTCATGAAAAGTCTGTGTTGTGTTACCGCCTGTAGAAGTTGTAGTTTTCCTGCCCCCTCTGGAGTATCTACTCTGCTGTCATATATTTAACAACTAACTTCAAACCAAAGTGTCTTGCACCTTTGATTTTGACTGGAAAAGTAACACTTTAATGCAATGTGCAAATTCTGTTTTTCTCTCATAAGCTTCAGCAGCTGCACGCAGTGTACTAGCGTGGCTCACTTAGGCACAGTACACCTACACACACACACAAACAGAGCTGTTTGAGGGTGAAATATCCCAGAGGGGAAAACAGTGAAAACTATAGTAATATCCTAATATATTCAATTCAAGCTTACTACCTGTTTTGTATATGAAATACATAGCTGTAGCAACTTAGAATAAATATTTGTGTGTAATAATGAATACTTTTAGCTGCCCTTGTAGTAACTTCAAAGGAAATGGACATACTCAAATATATGATTTCTTTTTTGGCAAACGTCATCAATAACAATGCATTTTATCAATATTAGTGCCGTTATCTATTCTGCTAAGAAGTCGGATTCTTTACCATTTCAACAGATTCGTGTTCAGCTGAGGGGAAAAGGGGCTAAAAAAGGTTGCACTGATGCAGGTTTACAGTTTCAACCTTTATCATGTCAGTGTTTGAACACAGTGTGGAAGCAAGGGTTTAAAAAAAGGTTTTATGTGACTCAACAATGCAAACGCTCCACTGCCGTAAGTTTGACGTCACTGGTTTGCTTTGCTCAACTGGCAGAAGAAAAAAAGAGTATGATTCTGCTGCACTGGATCCCTGTTGCTGACAAAATACATGTCAAGTATTTAATCATCCTTTGCTGGTCTTTTCCATCAGTCCAGTAACATTCTTGATCATTTATCCACTGCAGGGGGGTCTGGAGCATAAACCATGTGTGTTACAGGGGGGTACACAGTCCATCAGAGGATCAGCACATCTATCTTATCTCTCTGTGTGTTTTCAAACTAAATATTTAGAATGATGTGGCATTAATATCTATATTTAAATAAGTGTTATTGCATAATGTACAGGGTGGGCCATTTATATGGATACACCATAATAAAATGGGAATGGTTGGTGATATTAAAATCCTGTTTGTGGCACATTAGTATATGTGAGGGGCCAAACTCCTCAAGATGGGTGGTGACCATGGTGGCCATTTAGAAGTCGGCCATCTTGGATACAACTTTTGTTTTTTCAATAGGAAGAGGGCCATGTGACACATCAAACTTATTGGTAATGTCACAAAAAAATAATGGTGTGCTTGGTTTCAACGTAACTTTATTCTTTCATGAGTTATTTACAAGTTTCTGACCACTTATAAAAGGTGTTCAATGTGCTGCCCATTGTGTTGGATTGTCAATGCTGTCAAAGTTGAGGAGTTTGCCCCCTCACATATACTAATGTGCCACAAACAGGATTTTAATATCACCAACTATTCCCATTTTATTACGGTGTATCCATATAAATGGCCCACCCTGTATATTAAACTCCAGTAAACTCAACTCTAGAATATGGTATTGATTTTGAAAGAGCTCTACCAGAATGTTTTTCTACAATTGTCTTTCTTGACCAAACATCTAATATTTCAATTGGAAACTTGAGAAATTGGCTTGATGGCCTGGTGGCATGATGGTTAGCACTGTGGGACGGTGTCTTTCTGTGTGGAGTTTGCATGTCCTCCCCGTGTTTGCATGGATTCTCTGCGGGTGCTCCGGCTTCCTCCCACAGTCCAAAGACGTGCACTTAGTGGGGATAGGTTAATTGCAAACTCTAAATTGCCCATGGGTGTGAATGTGAGTGCGAATGGTTTGTGTCTATGTGTTGGCATAGACATAGACCCACACCTCCCTGAAAAGGATGAGTGGATGGATGCATGGATAAATGACATGACTCAATGGATTTCATTTGGGTGACCAGTACTGTTGTTACTCAGAACAGCATCATTAATATTTTAATTGATGGAATCAGTCATATGTTTAGCCTTTCAGATTTGAAAAGTCAATTTCACAAAGATTTTTATGCTTCCACTGCAGCACTTTCACTCACTCAAAAGAAACGTTTTCTTATTTTATATATATAATGTTGAATTCCCCAAAGGGATGGTGTTTTCTGAAGGTATATTTTTAAAAAAGGATGAAGAAAACATTTGTTTCCTAGAAAGTTTACTGAGTGGCCCCTGGAGACCTTCTGTGGGCACTTGCCGGTAGCATTTTAGCTTGTTTTATAACTTTTGAAAAGTTCTGAGCCAGGACACCACACACACACACACACACACAGTATGGTTCAAAAGAAGAACTGAAAAAAAATTATCACTTCATAGGTGTGATGTAATTTTTGATTTGTGTGCTAAAACACAAGAGCGTATTCTTATTTATTTGTGTTGACAAACTGGAAACTATTTCTTTGTATGTTCTGACACAGTAAACACTAATTGGAATCTGCACACCTGTTGATAATCACACTAATGACAAGAGGCTGAACACTTCCCTAAGCAGTGCTCAATGCAAGAGGCGAGTAACTATTAACGGGGAGCAAAATGAATAATGAAATTAATGATTTGGGGAAATAGGCTGTCGTATAGGATGATTTCTTCTCTTGCATGCATTTTAATTTACTCTGCTGTAATGGATATGTACTTCTACACATTATCTTAGTGACAAATCCAAACGTATACCCTTTATTGAAGCAGATATCTAATTATTGCAGCGTCTTGTTGCTATAAAGTTAAAAGAGTTTTTAAGCTTATTTTGTTTCTTTGTTTCTTTGTTTTCTGGCAGTGCAGCCACTGGTACAATATAATGTAAAGCGAAACATATGTAAGAAAACACAATGATGGAAGTACTTTATGTAATTATGTTGCTGTGGATAGTTTCTTCAGTACTGCCATGTTTTCTTCTTTCCAAACTAAATTTCTTATTTTTGTCTCTCTTCTATCTTTCCACCTCATTAGCAGACTTCATATGGTTCATCGCATATTTCATTCAGGGGTGACTCATTCATACCATACTGATTCATATGTTAATATGTTCCTGAGACAACCCCCCATGGCTCGAACAGAGTCTGATATATAATTCTTTTTTTGCTTTGCACTCCATTTGTCTTATTCTTTCACAGCAACCAAACGCACCATGAAAAACCAAGCTTTATCACACTTCCCACCCACTAGATTCTGTTGACCCATCTCACTCATTTCCTGCAATGGGAAAGGCATTTCTGGGATAAACAACCCATTGAAATGTCACCAGATTCCATGGAGTCCACGAGAGTTGTGTCCTTGTGCCTGAGGGACTGGAATGTTGACATTAGACATTAAGCACCATTTCATGTGATATTATAGCCTGACAGTATCATACAACTCCAGTTTTCAGAGATGCCACTCTCAAATGGTGGGCTATGAAGCATATAATGTTGGCATTATATAGTGTAGAGCACAGTATAATTTTAAAAGAATCTGCATGGAGGCACAGACCCTCTTATACTCTGTGCAGCTGCACAAATTCTTATGTTAATATTACTGTGGTGCAGAGACAAGGCACTTGACAGTGTATGGCTCTGATTTAAAACTAAGCCCCTGCTGAGAAATCTACTTGCACATTTAATGAGACCTCGACAAAAGAGAGAAAACATTTTTATATTACTATTCTAAGTGTTTTCTCCCTGCAAGCAAAAGGTTAGTTCAGGTTGTTTGTAAACATACATGATTTCTTTCTTTCGGGAGAGTTTGATTTTACTATATTTTGACATGAATCACACATACATGTGCATTTCTCCCCTGCTTTCTAGTTTTTAATTTGTGATCTGGTTAAAATGTTTTTGAATATTTATTGCTATTCAGGTATTGGAATCTATCTAGCGTATAGATTTCAAATGGTGAATGTAAATGGGGAGTCCTCTTCATACACAGGGTTCTGTGCTGAGACCACTACTGTTTACATTAAGGATGTTCCTGTTGACTAATTTCCTAGAAAAAAAGCCAACTCTAAAACTAAAAAACAAAGACGTCAAGCTAAATTTAAGAAGTGTCTGATGTCAAACTCAGTAAACCAAGGCTTTTTAAACCATTAATCACATTCTACAATAATGAATCATGCCACTTAACTGTCCTGCACCTCGTATTGTGCATCATCTACGCTGCATGTTATACTCCAGGTAACGAAGAAGAAAAACACATAAACCGATGTTAAATATGATATGAAAACATGTTATCTACATGAAATGTTCACAATTACAATGTTATAACAATGTGATAAATTACCATCTGAAAAATGAATACATTGCGACTGAAAAGTGTGAGGCATTGTGCCGAGCATAATGAATGATACATGCTGTTTGAAAATTCATGACATCCAATTCAATACAAGTGAAAATCTAAAATGACAAAAAAAACAAAACAAAACATCCATCCATTTTCTTCTGCGTCTCTGAACTTGTGTTGTGGACGCAGCAACCTAAGCAGGGAATCCCAGGCCTCCCTCTTGCCAGCTACCTCACCCAGCTTATCCAGGGAAATTGTTGAGGTGCCTCTTCCTGGTAGAACATGAGGCGTGCACCTCAGCTTCCTCCTTTTGATGTGGAGGAGCAGCAGCTCTACTCTGAGCCCCTCCCAAATGACTAAACTCCTCATCCTCTAACTAATGCTGGGCATACATTGGGCGATTTTTGTCTCATTTTTGAACTGATTTTTCAGTCGTGCGACCGTTTTGGTGATCGTGTGTCGTGCATCGTGTAGTATACGTGGGGTAACGAGAAGTGATTAACACCTCAAGACCAGCTCCCGATCATCAATTGCTTGGTCGTAAGAAAATCGTAAGAAAATCAAACCTGTTTGAAATCCTGTCGGCCGTCATGAGGGTTTCACCGCGCAAAAACATAAATGAACATGAAAAGACAGGGCAGTACGGCAGTGCAGCGTGCAACACAAGCGATGGAGGCACAATTTGTAGAACTTTGGCAAGCTCATCTGAGCCTTGTCATGTGGCCTTACAAAATTATCACGACCGCAACAACCGTGAAAAGACTTGCATGGACATTGCTGCTCAATCACAGCTGCCCGATCAATGTTTTCTTTAGCAATTTAGCAAAGCTGATGGTGGTGTGCGTGTCTGTGTGAGTGAAAAACAGAGAGGGAGAGCGAGTGACAGATTTTCTGTTATAACCTTCATGTTATGGATGCACAGTGTGAGCACTGAGGTCGCGTCAGAGCATCGGGCCATATAGTGTGAAAACCTGCATCATGACGAACTTCTAACCCCTGCGAGTCAATCGTGCAGTTTGAGAAGCTGAATAACGCGACTGAAAAAATCTCATAGTGTATGCCCAGCTTAAGAAAGAGCCCATCTACCTTTGGAAGATAGGTAATTTACATCCGCTTGTATTTGCTATTGCATTTTTCACCTTTAAAAGAACTACCAATAATGTGTTAATAAAAGATTAGGGTGAGATTAACAGATTTATGGTGTTTCTCACCAAACATGCCCCATCTGGTGGCAGATGGCTGCATAACATTAGGACACAACTATTTACAGGCATTGGGTATCAATTAAAACGTAAAACAATTACATTAAACAACCAGTACATCTTGTACCTACTAGTGACAATAACAACGATTAGTCGACTAATCAACTAGTCAAGCACATCCATAGTTGAGATTATACATGCTTCCCCTAGGCAATATTATTAGAAAACTCCACATAGATTTTAACTGTCATGCAAATGACACCCAGCTTTATGAAGTCAAATGACACACATGAGTTAAACTAAAGGAAGGCCTTAAAGACCATTTAATGAACTCTGATTTTCTACTTCTGACTCAGCACATTTAAGTGCTTTATCTAAACAGTCAGAAACATTCATTCACCTCCTGACCTACAATCATCCCCAGTGATAATGTATAGTATATATTTTCTCCTTCTCCTCTTAAATTGCTGTGCTTCCCTGAGCCTGGCTTTGCAAGACGTTTCTTCCTGTTAAAAGTGAGTATTTTCATTCCCTCATAAGGGGTCATTTGATTGTTAGGGTTATCTTTCTAATTTTATAGGATATTTCCCTACAATACAAAGCACTTTAAGGTGACTGCTGCTATTAACTGTTCTATAAATGTCTTATCTCTTGGTTTCCTAATGCTTTACTATCAGACTCTTGTCTGAAGACAATCCTCAGTGTATACTACACTGGAATAGTTTGCCATACTGTGCTCATACTGTATGGGAACAGAGCTACCAAATCTTAAACACCTTAATCCAAATAAGACCTTAACTTCAACACTGTAAATACCTGCATTACTTCAGTGCAACTGTTCCTTTCTGTCACTGTTCACATTGCATTTTCTCATTGTGAAACACACATAGTAATTATACTATTTAATCTCACAGAAGCATTTTGGTATTAAAAAGAAAATTGAATGTGGGGATCATGAAGGAAATGTTTTCCAGGAAAAAGCTTCCTGCAGAATGGAAATGCTGATGACTTTGACCACCTTTAAATAGGCTTACAAGCTTAAAACTTCCACACTTAAAAAGGGCAGCTTTATCTAAATTCAGTTGTTTACACACTGGATGTCAGTGTCATGTTTGCACATATGTTATGTTGATATAACAGCCAGTACTTGTTAAAACCTGTTCTAACTCAATACAGAACACTGATATTAAAAAGTAATCGTAAATGAAACATATTTAACAACAGGCCTATTACACTTGACCACGTGTAGGCTTAATCCTGCAACAATATTCCTTTCAACTGTCTTTACTTTATCTGTGTTGTCCTTGAAATTAATTTCTTTTCCCTTCATACTGTCTCAGCCTGTCTTCATTGCCCTGAGCAACTCTCAGTGGCTGGAGATTGAGCTAGTTTTATCTGAGGTCACCTCACCTCCATCCCAAGCTTCTGTTCCTCAGAGAAACCATTGGATCCTATGAAGCACTGCCCTGCAGTTTTGATTAGTGCTGGCTCCTCCTCCATAATGTTTCCTGTAGGGAAGAGCGCAAACTGTCAGCACAAAGCATAGTTCTCCAACAGGGACAACGGTGAATATCACACATAAACTCAACTCAATTTTCTCTGCACTGCAACCTTGAAACCATCACCGATCAGAATAGTGGTCTTCATATGTAGACACTGGTGGGCAGATTTGAAGCTGCGGGTCTAGTTCCAAATGCCATGTTCTGGTGCCAGCTAAAAAAAAAAAGAAAAAGAAAAGAAAAACAAGCAAATTGCAGTTTGTAGAGGTAATAATCTTCACTTGGTGCCTTGCAATATTTTTTGGTTTGAGTCTAAAAAACGATTTGAAATCTTAATAGTTTGTTACTTTTAAATCAGAAAGAAGAAGGCAAATGTTGGCTCCAATATGTTGGCCAACACCATTTCTATGCTGTTGGCCAAGATTATCCTAGTACTCATTTCAGCTAAATATGACATCTTCAATAGACTTCATTCAAGGGTCAGTCACTGCTTGGGCAACTGCAGTTGGTTAAAACTACTGGCATGGCAAGTGAGATGATGTATCACCCTTATTGGCTTCCTTACATTGGCTACCAGTCAGTTTTAGAATTCATTTTAAGATCCCATTGATTGTCATTGCATGGCACCTTGCACCCTTAATGAGGTTTGCAAAGCCAATGTTCCTAACCGTTCCAAGGTCCAGATCAATACATAGAGTCTTTGTAACTACTTGTAAACTGTGGAATAAACCGCCTCTTCACATCAGGGACTGTGTCACATTAGACACTTTTAAGCCAGTTTAATCCAGTTTTTTCATTGGCTTGTAAACTACACTGAGATATGATTTCTTTTTATTTATGCCATTTCACGTGCACTTTTTTCATTCTATGTTTCATTTGTTAGATCTGTTTGATAGTTTCATGAAGTTTTATTTTTAGCTGTGTAGCGTTGTGAGGGGGGCATAAAGAGTGCAACAAAAACAGCGACATTTATTAAATTGTGTTATATATATATATATATATATATATATATATATATATATATATATATATGCTACTTTGTCACAAATAGCAGCTTGTGCAAAATATATATAGGGTAACATTTTGGTGGATGACAGTCTCAAATGTTTATAATCACTATACCCATGGCAACATAACCATTCTTAACCTCCTAAGACTCGAACTCTTCCATAGCATGCATTTTTAATTTCTCATTGATATTTGGGCATATTGGGACCCGATGAATGTAAAAACAAAGAATCACCAGATTAATTTTTTTATTTTTTTTTTTTACCTGATTTTTGTTCCTAAAAAAAATGAGGATATTCGGTTTTAATGTTGATAAAACAGAGGCAGTATAATGTCCTCGTAAGTGGATATCAGGCCCTTTTAGAGCAAAATTAAGTATTTTAGTCTAGACAACCCAAAATGTGATGTAGCTTAGAGAAAAAAGGGGCATAAGTTCTATCAATTTGTAACAACCATGATACTTGCTCCTAATAAAAGATATTTGAAACGAAACAAAATGTGATGTCCACATATGTGGATGCCAGGTCCTAGGAGGTTAAGCAACTAAAAGTGATTGTTTAAAATTAATATAAATAGTGTTTTTATAATGACAATGTCCAGTGACAAATAATCTGTCAGAGCAATGAAACCACAGAATAGTTATATATACATTGTTGCAGCCTTCTTAACAACAACGGTTTATCATTTAGCTGTCCGTCCTGTAACTCTACTTTCTGATATATTCTAACTGAACTGATAGTTTTGTTCGGCTGTGGCTTTCAGCAAAAAAACAAAAAACAACAATAAAAAGTCTGCACGCTCACTATATACTGTCTTATTAGCACCAAATAACAAATAGGCACTTAGTGTGTAACAGCCACGCAATCGATTTTTCAGTAAAAAGGAAGTAAAAGACCTTTTTTCTTTGTGACAAAGGAAATGATTTTTTGTGAGTATCTACAGTTGTGATCAGAAGTTTAAATACACTCACCATGAACATGAATGTCATGGTAGGCTTTTAATGATTTAACTGTTGTGTTTTTTTCAGGGTGAAATGATTGTACAGCTTTAATGACTTTATCGAAAAAACAAGAATTGGGTTACATTGGGTGCATAAGTTTGAATTCATTTTGAATTTTCTCTAGTCCACACAGGCTCGAAATCTTTTACATCAATGTTTGGTGCTTTGGGAAGCCCAATCTGGAAGCTTAATGTTAGCCTGTTCTATCGATTCCAACATCAGTTTTAATATGACTGAAATGTTGGAATACCTAATTGTGTTGAAGTTTCAACCATCTAGCTGTTGAATGGAGGTGAAACTGAAGTTTTGGAGATAGTCCTACTACTTTATTACGCCATCCACTTAGTGTAATGTACCAGTATACTGGCAGGAAAACAGCCCCAGAGCATGATGCTACCATCGCCATGATTAACAGTTCTTAGGTTTGAAAGCCTTTAGCTGTCCAAACATGCCTTTTGTCATTGTGAAAAATAGCTCAATCTTTGTCTTTTTTCTCTCCAGACAGCATTTTGTTTTTTAGGTGGCTGCAAGTTTTAGGTAAATTTGAAGGTCTCAATTTTAGATCAGGCGCTTCCTTCTTTTTTGGCACCCTTTCAGTCCATGACAACGCCAAATAAACTTCACTGTAAAATAGTGTTCCTGCAGCTACCTGTTCATGGCAGGCTTGA
Source organism: Maylandia zebra (assembly GCF_041146795.1). Taxonomy (NCBI): domain Eukaryota; kingdom Metazoa; phylum Chordata; class Actinopteri; order Cichliformes; family Cichlidae; genus Maylandia; species Maylandia zebra. The sequence goes on from NC_135177.1 coordinate 31,456,436, forward strand.
ACATCCTAAGCTATTTCCTCGCATCTGAGCATGACAATTTGGGTCTTCTAAGTCAGCTACAGGGGTGGCTGTAGCTCAGGTGGCAGAGCAGGTCAGCCACTAATCAGAAGGTTGGTGGTTCGATCCCAGGCTGCATCCTGGCTGCATGCCAAATATCCTTGGGCAAGATACTAACCCCGTGTTTGCCTACTGGTGGTGGTCAGAGGGCCCGGTGGCGCCTGTGTCCGGCAGCCTCGCCTCTGTCAGTGCGCCCCAGGGCAGCTGTGGCTACAATGTAGCTTGCTATCGCCAGTGTGTGAATGTGTGTGTGAATGGGTGGATGACTGAATGTAGTGTAAAGCGCTTTGGGGTCCTATGGACTAGAAAAGCGCTATACAAATGCAGGCCATTTACCATTTACCATCAGAATAACTGTACTTTTGTAGATGTCATGTCATCCTCATGTGCGGACTGCCTCTCTTTGTCTCTCCTTCTTCTGCTCTCTCTTTCTCTGCTATATCCGTGGCAGTGTGTGTATGGGTGGAACTAAGCCCTTTCAGGAGTGGGCATGGTTCACCGAGGTCTCAGTAGCCTTACCTGTCTTACATCCTGCAATCTGTGGCAAATACTCAAACCAGGCTATCACCACTTGTGGCTATATTGTTACCTACTTTATGTGGTAGAGGCCACTTGTGATTCAGCCTCTAGTTCCGTTTGTTTGGTTGTTTCCTAGAATTACAAGAGCTACTAACCTATCTTTCTGTCCCCTCAGTGAATCCAGTTGGGCCTTTTGTAAGATCCGCACAACTGCCTGCCTCCCTCTCTTACCCAGAAGTATAAATGGAAATTAGACTTCTGTAGAGGTTTAGAGACTTTGAGGAGTTCCTAGGAAAATGAGGGCAAGCAGAAGCAGAAACCTGAAAAAACGCACACACCCCTGACCATGTAACAAATACACACTATTATTGAATTAATTCCTCAAAGAACCTTGGAAAAGACTCATTTACATATGAGGATGGATTGAGTAACTTACCTTCACTCTCTGACTGATGAAGCTCTAGACGAAAATCAGTTTTGAGTGTTTCATCTGTACCGTTTCTACCTGTCTTAGCTGGATTATTGTGGCAAAAGATTCATGATTCTATTCATTAAATCTTCTGAAATCATTTCCAGTGTCTTGCTTTTGAGTCCCCTTGATGACCTGAAACAGTAACATTGTTTGAAATGATGAGTTTGGAACCTGGAGTTCTTTAGAGATGGTATAAAGAAACCTTTCATACTTGTGTAAATCTAAAGTTCTCTTTCTTAGAGCTTCACTGAGTTCCTTGTATTTTGTGATTGTTCTGAGTAATCCAATAATTGTTGTCAAAGAAATCCTTTTTATGCTAGCAAAGAGAAACCAGAGCCTTGCCCTTGTCAAGTTAAAAAGCATTGTAGAACATTATGCTCTACTTATTAAAGGACTTAGATCAGCGTATTTGAGAAAATCCAAAATAGTTTCAAACTTCCACCCAATTCTCATTTCCAAAGTCATTAAAGATGCATGCTGTATAATCATGCCACCCTGGAAAAAGAACAATTTAAATAAGTAATTAAAAGTCAAATTGCCATGAAATTCATTTCCATGATGAGTGTATAATATAATTCTGACTACAACTGTATTGTCTACACCAGTCCCATGGAGTACAGCTCCCACCACATTTGAGTCCTTAAAAAAATGCACTCATCTCAGAGTTTTAGACCAATGCACTCGTTAGTGTCATTTGTCTTGACAACTGAAAATCAAGAAGAAGGTGGACCTATTGACATGAAAGTGATCCTAGATGTCAATTACAAGACAATTATTCACACTCTAATATCAATGTAGATGTTTTTTGTAACCTAGCAACAACAAGCACTTAAGAGAAGTTCTCTAAAAATGAGGTCATTGGGGCCTTCAGCATGAAAAAAGTATTGTCTGTGAGCATGTATACATTGCTGGTTTAAAGTTGGGAAACACTGTGGTCTTGGCTAAATGCTGACAAAAACAAATCCGAGTTCACAGTATTCAGAAATAACCTAAACAAAGTGTTTCTGTGGCCGTTAAGTAAACTGCTATGCTAAAGCTAATTGCCTGTGTCTACTCGGGTCCTGACAAGGATTTGTGGGATAGATTTAAATGCTTTATTTTGCAGCATAGCCTTCAACACTTATCTTTGTCTTTGGACTTCTGTGATCATCCCTCTTTTTTATCTATCCTGTAAAGCACGTAAAAAATATCTCTAAATATAATTTTAAACTTTTTTCTCCTATTAGTTGTAGTGTGGCTATGACTCACATTATTAATATACTTATTGTACTTAAGGGGAACATACAAAACAACTGATTGGATTACTATCAAGATGAAATAACCTTTAAATGCCACCTTCCATCAGTCATCTGATTCACTTTTAACTAAGAAAGCTTTCACTGACATCTCCTGTAGATGAATTAGTCTATGTTCTTAGCGTCCCAAAAATACAAATCACTGGAGAGAAATGCAGCTATTTCTAGTCCTTTATGTATTGCAGCTCTGTGCCACTCTGAGCTCTGTTTGTGCAGCATATCTATTAAGTAAATTAGATGTCAATGGTAAATAGTTTTACCAATGACAAACGATCTCAGTTTAGAGGCCCTTCACAAAGCCAATGCACTGAGTAACACAATGTGGTAAAGGAGGCTGTTCTTGAATGGTTCCCAGCTTTTAAATGGCCAGCCTGGTCGAGTGCATCATGCCCATGTCAGGGAACAAACAAATAAGATGAAGTGCTCTCTCAAAGTCAGTGGAAAGGACAACCACACTGACTCCCAACAAACAATGATAGATGAGCAATACATGATGGTGTGGGTAGAGAACGGGGGGAGCGTTCAATTAGTACAAGGAGAAATGGCAGTTTAACGGTACGGTGAGAGAAGCTGGCGGGCATTAAGAAATGCCAAATTGAAAATGCATACATCTCTGATAGCTGACAGCCTCATTCCCCTTCCCAAATTGGTCACAAATTTATGATTTTTCGTAATTGTTCATGTTTTGACACCTCATATTTCAATCTTGAAAACGAATGAGAGAAAATCACAGATAAGTTTTTTTCTTTAGAGTTTAGTGTGATCCCATGTGAAAAACTTACTCTAAATGCTAAAAGGGTGAATTCAACTGCACACTCCATTCCCTCACCCTTCTCAACTTTGCCATTCAACTGCAGGATTTGTGGCACACTGAAGGCTGCGTGCCAAGCTATTGTGAAGAGTTACACCTTCAAAAGTACTCTGAGCTGGACTCATGAATATTTATACGCTGATTAGGTGCCCTGATTTATCAGGCTGCGACAGAAAGGAATGATGGGTCTTAAGGAGTTGAGGCACGCACCGAGACAAAGGTATGGCTCCCTTAATGCAGATCCTACACTTCACATAATAGGCTGTCCATTAGAGAAAAATGTGGGCTGTGTAAAAAACTTTCCCACCTTAATCTTGGGTTTTTAGTTTATTGCTATGGAGATAATATATAGGGCTGTGGGATCATAAATAATTCAGAAAAATAGAATACCATTATTGCGCTTTTCACTTAGCTTTTGTACTTTCAAAAATTTGTGTGACAGGTTTGAGCCAGTAAAACTCAACACATTCTCACAGCTCAAACTGATGTATGTAGATTTACTTACTGATATTGTAGCATATTGTTTGTGGCTGCCATAAGCCATTTTCACACTTACACTGCAGGCTTGAATTTTTCTATACATTCCCCACCAAAAATCAACAGTCTTTATATGACAGCTCATTAGTACAAAGTTAGTGTATAGTCTGATTTCATCCATGTGAGAACACTGCAGGTTAAAAGTCTGTTGAATTCATAGTGAGTGTGTGTTGTCATGCTGCCTCGTGTCGCCGCCAATCCAGTCAGCCCATCCAGCCAGTCACCCATCTTCTTCCCTTAAGGCAAGTCATGGCTGCAAGAGTAGACTCTCAACTCTCAAAGGGCAAGAGGTGGGGTACATCCTTGGCGGGTTGCCAGTCCATTGTAGGGCTAATGCAGAGAGAAAGACAACTTCTCATGCTCACATTCATTCCTTTGGCAAGTTTAGAATCACCAATTAACCTAACATGCATATCTTTGTACTGTGGAAGAAAGCTGAACTACAAAGAGAAAAGCCAAACAGGCAATGTGAGACCATGCAAACTCCACAGAGAAGGGCCCAAGTTGAGTGCCGGTGTTTGCTGTCTTGGCCTGACTGAGGTTAAGCAATAGTTAGACAGGTTTGTTACTCGCATCTAGTCAAATACAGAGGCTTCTGAGAGAGTGCTTGGCATCGCAATTAAACCCACTGCATAAGAGTGATTTTTAAATGTGCAGAGCTAACACTAACCCAAAAAACACTCTTTTCCTCACTGTAACCAAGCACTTTTCAGTGTTAAAATGTTTGAAAAGGTCTAGTGTTTAAAAAACACCTTAAAACAAACATTTAGTGGACTTAAAAGCTTGATATTGAATTTTACTTCTGGTTTTAGTGCTCAAAATAACATTTATTATTTATTTTTATGTGATGATGAAAAGATTAAGAATAAAAATACAAGCACACATACTGTTAATATTTTAAAATAAACAATTGCAGGATCTGGCTGATAGCTGACTGGCCAATACCACCATGCTTTTTTTGCTGGAGCTCTTTGATTTGGCATTCTAGTTGCACTGCAACATTAGCCCATTTTGAAGGAGGTACTGTCAGTCAGAATGTGCCCTAAGAATTATGAATTGAATGATAAAGTGATACCAGGGAGCCATTGAACCCAGGGATTTAATATTAAAGCAATGCATCACATTCAGGCACCTCCTATTAAAAATAGAATCCGAGTGTGAGCTGGAAGTTTAATCTTTTTCAGAATTAGTCATTATTTACAAGTCACCTTGTAAATAGCTGCAATGAGCGTTCAGTGTTAGCTTTCACTTTGTTCTTGGATTTGTAATTAATGACTATATTTAACTATTTAAATTCAATTTCATTATTTTTCAGGAAAGTGGCACAGAACAGTACATTTTGCTGCTGTTTTATCCTTTAAGTTTGCATTGACTGTCTTTTATTTCATAAGATACATAAGATGAGACGTGATCCGAAGATCATAAACCAACAGAGGAAAATTAGAGTGTATTAGGATGCAACATTACTGAGCCATTCATGGTGATCATATCATTATTTTCAGAAGAAAAAGCTATTTAAATATGAGTTCGCTTTAGGTTTTTGTTTTTTTAATGACTGCTTCAGTCAAATTGAAGTATTTTTATTCAGTTCAGTTAGCCTTCGTCTTTGAGCTAATGTGGTTTTTTTTTTCGCCCTTAAACCTTTTTAAAACTTTTGGACATGAAATATTTTCCATTTGATGAAACAACACTCCTTTTTGTTAATAATGAGCTTAATCTAGTCACATTATGTTTTTTATTTCCTGAATGTCCCATGATAACAGTGGCATTGCTCTCTTTCTTTACACGTAATTTTTTCCAAAGGTTCATATCATTATATTTTTGTAATATTTTCATTTGTAAAAACTCCATCATATCGGGTAAAAGGCGAGGGGGGAATTTTCTTTGGTTTTATGCCTCAGAGCTCAGTGGAATGGCCAAACGTTTGCAGATTATGCAGAACATGAGAATTCAAAAAGCTATACTCCCGATATAATGGAGTACATTTTCAAATGTGACCTCTGTAAGATGTCTATTGCCAAAGGGAGCTTTGGTGAAGCCTGTAATGCATTAACAGTAGCTAGTTGTGCTAGGGATTTTTACTGGGAGTAAAACGAGTAAAAACAAATGGGGGAAGTAAAGTGAGACAATTAATATCCAGCCAAACAAAACCACTCTAACTTTTTAAGCACTTTGCCAGACTTTGCTTATCCTTGATCAAAAACTTCCTAATCTTTACCAATGACTTTTACATTCCTAAATACGGTTAGAGAAAATAAATTGACCCTACTGTAGTGGCATCTGATTTCTCTCTACAATTTTACCTTTTCATTGCTAACTGAGACCTTATTTTAAAAAAATTTCCAGTTCCAAAATAATAACACAGTAGTTTTTAACAATGTAAGAAGTTTTTATCTGTTTTGTTACAGTTTTTTTTTTTTTATCATTTTTAGACTTGGATTTATTTTATGTATCACCATCAAACTTTGGCATCATGCATGGTGATTTATTTATTTTTACTGATGCCTAAATAACTGAAATGTTTTCAGCGTAATCCACACCAAATGAAGTCAATTCTTTGTTTGTTTAATTCCTTTTTATTGTGAAATCCGGAGGTAAAACTCTCCAGATAACTCAAGCTGTTTACCATAAAGTGCAATGTGTGCATTTGCATTGAATCCATGTGATAGGTCCCCTGAGAAAAGTAATCAAAAACTTCTGGCTCACCTCCCTCACACGCTTCCCATGCTGTTTTGTTCTTCATTCATGTCCACCTTCTCTCCCAGCTATTTGAGTGACAGGTGAGATTAAGCACCCTTTGAACTCTATCTGGTTATTGGAGGAGCAGTCTAAATTGAAGCAGTGTTATTTCATGCTGGCTTGCTGAGTCAGTGGGAAAGTGGGAGCAGGGGGTGGCACTTCTCTGAATGAATAAAGAGGTTTTCAGAAGGAAAGGTGTTGAGCCAGATCTCAAATGCATTATACAACTATAATGAGAATTGTAAAGGGAAGAGGAGAAAATTTAGATTAAAAGGTTTTGAACAGCAGCTTTGCTTTCATTTAATCTTATATGGAAAAAAAATATGACCTGAAAAATGTTTTTGCCGCCCCCAGACCGGGTGATTTACAGGAGAAAAAGACAAACATTAATAAAGTGTTTTATTCAGTCCATACATAAACATAATAAATGTCTTTAAGTGTAGATAATAATTTAAGAAGGAAAAGTATGACAGCACATTTGGTCTGATAGAAGAGAGGAGAGGAGTAATCCTTCAAGAAGACTGAAACTGAGTTTAAAGTGGTAAATTTAAGTAAAAGTAAGTTTACTTTTCTTATCGAGTTACAAGGTATTAACACTGAAGTGGTAAAGTAACAAAATTCAGTTTATATAATGTTGCCTATTTTGCTTAAACAATAGTTACATTCGAATTCCATTTATTTATATGGTGCCAAATCAAAGCAGCCCCCTGGAGACCTGGTGCCAGGAGAATAACCTCCTCCTAAACATCAGCAAGACTAAGGAGCTGATCGTGGACTTCACTACAAAGCAGGCGAGGAATTACAAACCCCTCATCATCAGTGGCACGCCAGTGGAGAGAGTGGACAGTTTCCGATACCTGGGTGTCCACATCACTCAGGACCTGTCATGGTCCTGCCACATCAACACCCTGGTTAAGAAAGCCCGTCAGCGTCTCTTCTTCCTCAGAAGACTTAGAGACTTCCATCTGCCACTGAAGGTGCTCAAGAACTTCTACTCCTGCACCATCGAGAGCGTCCTGACGGCAAACATCTGCACCTGGTTTGGGAACAGCACCAAGCAGGACAGACGAGATCTGCAAAGGGTGGTGCGCTCAGCCGAACGCATCATTCAATCAGAGCTCCCTGACCTGCTGTCCATCTACACCAAGCGGTGCAAGTCCAAAGCTAGGAAGATTATGATAGACCTCTCCCATCCCAACAATGGACTCTTCTCACTGTTGAGGTCTGGGAAGCGCTTCCGCTCCCTTAAGGCCAAAACAGAGAGAATGAGGAGGAGCTTCTTCCCCCAGGCTATTCGGGCCCTGAACCAGGTGTAGGACTGGACTCTCCCACACACGTCACTATAAGACTGGACTCTCACACACGTCACCACACGCACCACCACACATTTCCTATAATCCTATAATTCCTATAATTTATAATCCTTATCTTTATAATCTCTTCTGCTATTTGCACATTCTTTACTGTAAATTCCTAAGTTAATTTGTAAATTCTGTAGTAAACTGTAAATTGTAAATATTGTAAAACTTTCTTCTGTCATTTAATGGTCGGGCATTGTACAGCTACAAGCATTTCACCCTCATGTCATACTGTGTATGGTTGTGTGTGTGTGTGACAAATACAATTTGAATTTGAATTTGAGTACCCAGTACTGCTGTTAAGAAAATATAATTCTGGAAAACAGAGATCTCAGATGTCGTTTTTGGATCTGCTGGAGGCAGATTCAATGCCTAGAGGTAACTCTAGGCACTTAAGGTGCTTTCTTTTTCTTTACGATAAAAGAATTTGTACAATTATAATGACCTTGAAAGCGAATATGTGTGAATATTTTGTGAATATTTGGTATGACCACCTCTATTCTTCTATACATCCTGAATTCTCTTAGGCAAGCTTATTTTAAATAGTCTTCAGTAAGCAGTCCTCTAGGCTTCCTGAAGGACATTCAAAATTCTCTTTGGATCTTGGCTTCCTTTTGTTCAAGAGAATCCCAAACTGCTTTAATAATGTTGAGGTCGTGTCACTGTCAGGCTAATGCCTTTGCCAGTCAGCTGTTTCCAGATGGAATTGGATACTGGATCAAAATCAGGCAGCAGAAACCTTAGAAAGAAGAAGAGCAAGAACACGAACCACTATGGAAGGACAGGAGTCTGCATGGCATGCGCCACCAGCAGATAGATGAGGTGGCTGATTTTGAAAAATTCAATGTTCAGTTCAGTTCAGTTCAGTTCATTTTTATTTCAAACATTTCAAACATGTGCCTTCACAATCATTACAAAATATCATTCCATTATTTGTTTGAAAAGGAGTAGGCTGAAGTATTTACTTATTTGTCCCTACCCCCTCAAGTTTTACCTCTCATTCATTTAATTTTTTTTTTTGTCTTAAATTAAACAAACAACATATGAAACATATAAACATATGAAGTAAAACAAAACATAACATACATAAATCAAAAACAAGAAATTAGCAAGCCCCACCACAGTATAGTTTCTTTCATATGAAAAATACAGAATGTGTATATTTGCAGATACACAAGTTATGGAAAAACAACAAACCAAAACAAAACAAAAAACAAAAAAACAACCAAAAAAGAACCGCAACACCATTACCAGCAACATTACCATCCTGGGTTAACCCTGTTTTCTTCATTCTTATACTTATTTAAAATTAGGTTTTTATATTTTACTTTAAACTGTTTTATGTTTTGACTGTCTTTTATTTCTTCTGTTAGACTGTTCCATAATTTAACTCCTGCAATTGAGATTGACATAGTTCTTAAAGTTGTTCTAGCACTTTGTATTTTTAAATTCCATTTCCCTCTTAAGTTATACCCACCTTCTCTTTCTATGAACAATTTACAGATTTCTTTGGGAAGCAATTTATTTCTGACTTTATACATTATTTGCGCTGTTTTAAGCTTCACCAAGTCTTGGAATTTAATAGCTTGCATTTTGACAAAGAGTGCATTTGTATGGTCCCTGTACCCTACATTATTTATTAATCTAATGGCCCTTTTCTGTATTATAGTTATTGTTTGTGTGTTACTTTTGTATGTGTTTCCCCAGACCTCTACACAGTAGCTCATATATGGCAGTAGTAAAGCACAGTATAAAATGTGCAGTGCTTTCTGATCCAACATATGCTTTGCTTTTCCCAGGACGGCAATGCCCCGTGCCAATTTCCCCCGAACATAAGTAATGTGTGGCTTCCAACAGAGCTTGTGGTCAATGATCACCCCAAGAAATTTTATTTCATTTACTCTTTCTAAATATACATTGTCAACACATATTTCTACTTCGATGTTTTTCTTTTGGTTTCCAAACAACATAAATTTGGTTTTATCGAGATTCAATGATAATTTATTTATATCAAACCACTTCTTTAATATCGTTAATTCCTGTGTGATCATTTCCAAAACCTGTGGCAATTCCCCACCTGCACACAGTATATTTGTGTCATCTGCAAATATTACAAACTTTAAAATCTCCGATACTCTGCAGATATCATTTAAGTACATAATAAACATTTTTGGACCCAGTACTGAACCTTGAGGTACTCCACAAGCTATATCCATCAAATTAGATTTATATTCATTTATTTGTACATATTGTTGCCTATTCCCTACATAGCTTTTTAACCATTCCAAAACCACTCCCCTAAACCCGTACTTTTCCAGTTTTTTTAATAGAATTTCATGATTAACAGTATCAAACGCCTTCTTTAGATCTAAGAAAACTCCGAGCGCATACCTCTTATTATCCATACATTCCGTTATCTTTTCCATTAGATCTATCAGTGCCAAAGCTGTTGATCTGTTGTTTCTGAACCCATACTGACTATCTGTCATTAATTCATATTTTTCCACAAAACTGTCAAATCTTTTTATGAAGAGTTTTTCCAGTATCTTAGAGAACTGGGAGAGTATTGACACTGGTCTATAGTTTGTAAAATGATGTCTTTCACCGGTTTTGTAAATGGGAATAACTTTAGCAACTTTCATTTTTTATGGAAAAACTCCTTTTTGAAACGACAAGTTGAATATATATTTTAATGGTTTTACGATACCATCAATAACTGTCTTTACCGTTACCATATCAATATCATTCCAGTCTGTACTGGTTTTGTTCTTAAGTCCTCTAACCATGTCATAAATCTCTTTCTCTTCCACTGCTCTTAAAAACATTGAGCTACTATTCCTTTCAATATTTTCACCAGTGTCCCTTTCTATTCCATCAACCTTTATTTCTTCTGCCAGTTTTGGCCCTATGTTTACGAAGAATTCATTAAAGCCATTTACTATCTCCTCCATGTTATTAATACTTCTTGTCCCTTCTATAAAGTACCCAGGGTAATCATTATTCCTTGTTTCATTTTTGATTATTCTGTTTAATACATTCCATATATCTCTTGTGTTATCTTTATTGTGTTCTAACCTTTTAATGTAATACTCTCTTTTACAGGATCTCATTATATTAGTTAATTTATTTTTGTAAGTTTTATACTTCATTTCGGTTTCTATTGTTCTCTTTTTTATGAATTCTCGATATAAGGTATTCTTTTTTTTGCTGGCATTTTGTAGTCCTTTTGTCATCCATGGTCTTCCTGCATAGTTGTGTTTCCTATTGATTTCAATTACTGGGCAGTTTTTATCAAGTAATGTGTTAAACGTTCTTAAAAATCCTTCGTAAGCTTTATTAACTTCTGTTTGTTCATATACAATATTCCAATCTTGCTTTAAAAGTTCATTTCTAAGACAATTTAAGGTCTTCTCTGTTCTTATTCTTTTGTAAATAATCTTATGTCCATCGTTGTTCACTTTATAATGGCAATTATACGATGCAAAGACTGGTAAATGGTCACTTATATCATTGATTAACAGCCCACTTTTTATCTTTCCTTCTATTATATTTGTAAATATATTATCTAATAGAGTTGCACAATGAGATGTTATTCTGGTCGGTCTTGTTATCAGTGGAAATAAACCTATGCTGTACATGGAATCAATAAATTCTTCTGTACTCTTATTATGATTTGGATTCAATAAGTCAATATTAAAGTCCCCACAAATAAACATTCTTTTCTGATTTATATTTGTAAATAAGTCCTCCATATTATCCTTAAATATCTCAATCTTAGATCCTGGTGTTCTATATATACAACTAACAATTAGGTTTTTCCTTTTTTCTATAATTATTTCCACTGATAAACATTCCATCACTCCATCAATAACAGTTGTCATTCTTCCCATTCTTTTGTACTTTAGGTTTTTATCAATGTAAAGTGTCTGGACAAGGCCTGGACTGAAAGACCACACAGAGGCACTAATCGTGGCAGCACAGGAAAAAGCTCTGAGCACATGATTGATAGAGGCTGGGGTCTACACACCAGGCAAGAAACCAGGTGCAGTCTGCACAAATATGCCCCTGAGGTGATCCGGCACATAACAGCAGGGTGCAAGATGCTAGCAGGCAGGGGATACATGGAACGCCATAAACAAGTGGCTGGCATAGTGTACAGGAACATCTATGCTGAGTACGGCCTGGAAGTCCCAAGGTCAAAATGGGATACACCCACTAGGGTGCTTCCTGGTTAAGGAAGACAGCCGAAGCAATAGATGTAGCTACACCAATCTCAGGAAGAAAGAGCAAAACAGAGAAAAAACAAGGTCGGAATAAGGAGCTAGAGAAGATGTGGAGGATGAAGGCAACTGTGGTCACCATGGTAATCTGAGCACTTGAGGCAATGACCCCCAAAAGAATTATATTTTCTTAACAGCAGTACTGGGTACTCAGGTAGTGAGGACCACCTGTGAATAGAATATTTGAGTATTTTAGTTGAACTTCAGTGACAGTGTCAAAAACAAAGTGACAATACTTAATGATTTCTCAGAGTGCTTTACCTCTGTGAATACAACACTGAGGGGAATAACTCAATGCTTTTTGCATCAGGCTTTAGTTGAACCAAAGAAAGAGAGTAAGATACTTCAATTTGTACTTTAGTAGTTTTGACAGAGATGATACAAAACATCTGCAAAATGTTCTGTAGTAAAAAAGAAAGAAAAGATCAGCAGAATTTCACTCAAAATCCCAAATATGTTGTATTCATTTTGGTCTTCCGAGTTCTGTGAAATAATTCAAGCATTTAATATAAAAGGAAAAGTTTAGAACTGATTATTTCTGGACCCTCAACACACACCCACACACTCACACACAGCTTCCCAGCCTCACTTCATAATTCAAGTTCAGTGTGACTGCACATTCAGATCTGTTTTGTGATAGTGTAAGTGGAAAAATATTCTAAATGGAACTGTAAGCCAAACTGTTGGCAAATGAAATGCACTGTGGATAAAGTAAGCAGAAGAACAATATCTCTATCTCTACTGTATCAGTTGTAGATACAACATTGGTGAACACGTGCAGCGGTATTTTAGTGGCGTTCTCTTTTAGTACATGATGTAGCTGCCAGCAATATTTACTTCATGTCTAAATAATTATGAGAAAAACTAAATAGTTTCTACAATGTGTTGCCTGACCATTACACAAAGCACAGAGTTTCTGCAGCTGTTCTAAATATAAACACTGAAAGCGGCAATAACAAAACTATCATGAAAGGGACAAACTGTACACATGGGAACAATGAGGTACACTTTTGGACAGCTTCACCTTAAATGGGTTTATGGTTTTTCCATCAGTTTTACTGATCAAAAATAACAGATTTTATCCTGTCTCATGTGTCACCTTCAAACAGCTGGTGACCTGATGTACGCAGCCCACCAATTTCCAATTCTTTCCTTAAACATAGACTTCCACTCAGCTAAAGCCACTCAGCCAAAGAGAAATTCAGTCTGAAATGAATGGTTAACATTATGGGATAATCTTATTAACACATACTCTACAAAGGCAAGCACAGTTATTGCATATGCAACTGAGATTTTCAGTCAACTCAGTATTCAACTTCTGACAACCCCTGAAAAACTCTATCGGACAGAACTGGGGCTTGATTGTGTTGCTCAAAGACAAATTACCTTTTTTCTTGAGAGAGAGCGAGAGAGAGAGATCAAAGATTAGTCTGATACCTCATCCGACCACATTCTCTGAGCTGCTCGAAGCTGATCATTTACACCCAGCGTAACATTCTTCCTCTGCAGTCACTCACAGCAGACAGACTTCGATCTGTAGATTCCCCCCCACACTTCCCCTCTCTGCTGCTCTTCAAATGTCACTTCCTGCTACTGAAGAAAGAATTTAGGTATGTAGTAAAACAAATGTGAGCACAGCCTAACATTTTGAATTTTAAGACCACGTGGAAATAAAAAAAAGTATGTTTTCATTTAACTCACTTCTAAAAAAGAAGAAAAAAGAAAGTTTTCTTTAGCTTAAACATTCAGTTTTACTATCAAGTCAGTGAACCAAGTGAGCATCTTAGTGCATTTAAGTTTCTTCTTCTTCTTGATCAAAGCAAGCAGTTCTGCCTACCAGCCATCATACCGACACTGCCATCCTATCGGGCCACTGAATGGCAAAAAAATGCATAAAACCTTTTCAACACAGGTCTCGTTTATCTCACTGATAAATGCATAGTCATTCATATGAAACATGTTATCCTAGTTAACTAAAATGAAACTAAAACTACGAGTGAAAAAAGGTTAGGTCAAATAGAAAACAGACTTTGGGGTGAAAAAGTGGTGAGACGATAGCGAGCATTTACAAAAGTAAGCAAAATAAAATGATAATAAAAACAAATTTACTTTCTTGGGAGGTGTTGGTCATGACTACAAGGTACTGAATAGGTTAACATGGGTAGTCAGTATAGTAGAATAGGTATTGTAACACTATACAAACTCATTACTTTTTGCGTTTGAGAAATTCATTTCATTTTCACCTTGATACCATTGCATTATGCAGCTCTGCATGCAAAAACATCGCCCTCTTGTGAGGATGGTATAATAGAATGAAAGACAGTAAGTGAACAAACATCTGAGAAGAAAACAGATTTACAGAAAAACAGCCTCCCAGTCCCTGACTTAAACTTTGTTATTCCCACCAAGGTTCCCGTGGCTTTTTGTGAATTAAATATAGTACACGTTACACCGTCACTAGTCATTTTTTTTTTCTCCAAAGGATTTGATTGAATCTATTGAATCTATCCTCCACTGGCTGTTGTAACAGTTAGTGGAAAGTATTCCTGATGTCAGTGCTTCTCTGTCAGCTATCGGGCAGCCCGCACATCAGAGGAGCAGCTACCGAATGTCTTAGTGACAACCTGTGAAAGAAAGCTTCTCTTTTCATCCCTATAGTAGAGTTGAGCCACGAAAGCCAGAGTCATACAGGCACAGCGGAGACATATGTTTCTGTCAGACAGTGTTAGGTTTGATTCTCATGGAACACAGATGCCATTAGAAATAGATGTCACAACACTCCTGGATGAATTGGTCAGGGCTGCAACAATCTGCTGACTTCCATCCATCACTGGCCCGTGGAAGCAGGGAGCAGCACAGATACACTGTATGCCTCAGTTCATTTCTCCAGGCATTTGGTTAGAGGTCTCGATTTTACCTTTTCTGTTCCTGCTTTGCATGCTTGACTTGTTCCACTTGAACTGCATTTGAATCATGCTTTTCTTTTTTAAAAATCATTTATCTTTCTGACATTTATGAATGCAGGATGAAGAGTGATACTTTAAAGTAATATCTGAACAGAGGATGGTGCAGCAAAAAGATACAGTAGACTACTGATCAAAAGTTTCAAGCCCCTTAAAAATGTTCTGGTTTTTAAAAGAAGACTATGATGTAATGTGATATATCATGTCTAATATACAGTGGGTAAAATAAGTATTGAACATGTCATCAATTTTCTAAGACTGAAATTTATTAAAGACTTTGTATAAAAGCCTTTGTTGGTGATAGCTTGAGATGCCATCTGTTTGGAGAAACTAGTCGCATATATTTCTCAGGTGTGATTTTGATCCAGTCTTCATCAGTCCTCACTGGAACCTTTATAGTAACCAATGCCATCAGTATGTTTCACAACAATAAATTTGTGAAGGCCTTGAGAGAGCTCATTGGTTTTGCCCATCATGAGATTTTTCTTGTGTGACACCTTGGTAATGAGACACCTTTTTATAGGCCATTGGCCTTGATATTAATTTGCAATAAATGGCCGGACTGCTTTCTAATTTCAGATTTCAGCTGGTGTCATGACTTCTCATGCCTTTTCACTTTTCTTGTCACTAGCACCTTTAGAAACGTATTTACTTAACTAATTAGTGGCATGTTCAATGCTTATTTTACCCATTGAATCATTAATTGCTATAAACCATAAAAGATTAGGCAAATATAATAAGCATGAAGCCCAATTTTCAGTATCCAAATAAATATGTCAGTGTCTCACCAAAAACCAGAAAAAGACAGAACAGAACTGACATTTAGAATAAATGAAAAGATGCTTGATGGTGCCATCTGTCAAGGTGGAGGAAAGTAATGGTTTGGCAGTTCCTAAGTGTGAGATTTGTACAGCATTAAGGGGTCTCGAACAAGAAAGGTAACCAGTCTGTTTTGACAGTATCATGACTTGTGGATCCCATCTGGTTTGTGTCACTTACCATCTCAAACTGGACAATAATGCAAATCACAGCTTCAAACTGTGGATAGATCCAGTCAGCTGGCATTTTGTTGAAAGTCTATTGACCCACACATGCTCATGTGAGACCAGCCGCATGGTAAAAGAGCCCATCACACCATTCGTGTCATAGGAGCATTTCAGGACGTGTGCTGATTACCTTCACAAATTATCAGCTAGAAAGCCAGTGGTCTGCAAGGCTCTGATAGCTGCAAATGGAAAAAATTTTAATGGCAGTTTGAAGAACAAAATTGTAATTTCGAGTTTTAAAAATGACATTTGTAAGTTCAGATATGGTGTTCTGACTCTGTGCAAACACTGAATTATGTCCCATGCCAGGAGAGTCGTTTTCCGGAATTTAATTTTTTAACTGTGGTCACCTGCAGAAGAAGGCATTTTAAAGTTTGGCATTCAGTGTAATCTTCTTTTTTCCTCACAGAATGTTCACTACCAAGTCCGGGATTTTTGCTTTAGATCCTGGCAGGCTTAGTCCTACACTGACAGAGTGTCATATGCACTGATAAGACAGGTTGCTAATGCAAGGCTCTTTTAAATATTATGGTCCAGCAGAGACATCCAGAGGTCAAAACAGTTTTGAAATTTAATGTATGCTGCTCAACTTTTTCTGTCAAAATTGAATCAATACCTCAGCCACTTTTACTTTAATTTGATGTTGAGTGGAGTGCACAGACTACCACTTCAACCTCCAGCAAATCGGCAGACCCAAACAAAAAAGGAGAAAAAAAAGTGAGTGGATTTATCTGATTGTGTCTGGAGGTCTTTGGGTCGACAGCCTCTCCTTGATTTATAAAATAAGCTTCTTAAAAGGAAACATCTAAAAAATTACAAGGGCAGCCAGTGTATTCACATCATAGACAGTATAAATGATGGACATAGCCACCATGATGTCACTCGCTGGTTTTGGACTCTGCTTTCACCATGTTATTTTTTCAAAGCCAGAAGTTACTATATTTGCACGAATGGTTAGTGCGCTAAATTATCAGCTAATGAGAGCTAATTTTGTTTGCAACACAGCGATATAATACAAACTCTCCAAAACTGAAGCGCAAACTTTGTGTATGGTTTGTACCACATGGAAAACCAGAATATGTAAAACATCATCTCATAAAAAAGGCACCAACACCACAAACATGCAGAGATGCAGTTCGGTGACTCTGTTCAGATACTGATCACCTTCAGCTGCCTGCTTAGGAAAGTCTGTCAAAGTGCCCTTTACTTTAATTTCCAAGATGGGTGTGAGAATTCAATCTTCTCAGATTTATTATGAACAGGGAAACTTTCCATAAAGCTCCAACTTGATATTTTGGACTAGGCTGTAAATATGTTTTTTCATTTTAGCCTGCCACTTTGTGAAGACTGACCTGGTTTTTGAAGCCAGTTCAAAGCAGCCAATGTAACAAATGCAGTTTTTGGCACTTCTGTATCCCTTAATTTTTTTTAGCTCTTTTAGTTGCTTGTCGATTCACACTAGTAGAGGTTTTAAATCCAAATATATTTTTATAGGTAGGTGTCCTACAATCACTGCATGTGAGAAATGCAGGATGCACATAGATGAAGAAGGATTATTTGCCAATCAAATCTCTGTTTGTGGTAATGCACAACAGTTCTAAAAGCAGAAAAGCAAACAATACCTTCATAAGAATCTCTTCTAAAAACATGACATGTTGTTCCTGCAATATTGGTCCTTACATCTGACAACTTTTTCAGGGAAGATAGCCTGGACTTCTTTTCATCTACGTTGCCACCAGTAGTTTACCCATGGGAGGTTATCCGACCTTGAATGAAAAGAGAGATGTAAATGAGGAAAGCAGCTTTTTAAGTCACAAACATCCTGTCAGCATTGTATATAGTAATGTTTGTGGACTTTGTGGAGGCGTAGTGCCTCAGGTGTTTGTTGTCCTCTTTTAGGATTACAGACGAGTGTGGATAGGTGCATAATCCTTTCAAGTTTCTATCTGCCTGGGACCAGTGGCAAAAACAAACAGTCTATCCAAGCAACATTGCCGATATATCCAGTCCCTCATCGTGACCACTATGACAAATACCACCTAGTCTGCCAAGAGGGCCATGTCAACTCGCGAACTTTCCTATTTCTCTTTGTTCTTGCTTTGTCCAGGGTTGATCACGTAATAAGCAGAAAGGCTCTTGGTGTGTGATCCGAACACACGACCCTCGTGACAGCACTGAAACTCAGTTTTGTAGTTATTCATCTCCAGTGGAGCAACACAGCTTGTCTCACATGGATTAGAGGACAGAAAGGAGCCCTCCAGGGAACATGCTTGGTTATTACCTTTGTGCTTCGCTGTGCTAAGGTCAGTGACCGCCATTCAGCAGCAGGTGGATACAATCCAACTGGTTTTGTTTGCTTTTAATAAAACTCTGATTGGATTTCTATTTATTTTTAACCTGATTGTGTCACACAATACATGGTTATATGTTATTGCGCTGTCTTTACTGTATGCAGTCAGGTGATCTGCTGAAAGGTCAGCGTGGGTTATGTTAGGCTTATGGAATATTGATGTTTAAACCCACCAGTGCTCCCAGTTTTGGAGAAAACATCCACATTCCTTACCTGAACCAAACAAGTGGATTAAAAGTGGATGGGAGTTAGATATTCATTTAAAAGTGGTGGGAACAATGGCATGAATAACTTATTTGATAGAAAAAAGATCATAGTGAAGAGGCCACATTGAATTGTCTCACAACTATATAGTTTCACAAATCAATTTTAAGCTTTCTTTTGTTCTTTCTTGCTGTGATTGTTTATATAAAATAAAGACTTTAAAACTCTTTGAAACCATTACTTACCAAATCTATATCATATGTACATCATTTGTCATTTATTTTACCTCCGTGATATCTAAGCATTCCAGAACGATACAGTTCCTGCAGTGGTCAAAAACATGTCTTCATAAGGCATTCCCCATAACAACTACTAAAGCAAATGCATACTGTTGCATTAGATGGAAACAGCTAAGCATGTTCATAGTCCTAAGCAGTGTTGGTCAAGTTACTTGAAAAAAGTAATCAGTAACTAATTACCGATTACTTTTCCCAAAAAAAGTAATCCCGTTACTTTACTGATTACTTATTTTCAAAAGTAATTAATTACTTAGTTACTTTTTAAAAACATGATTTACAATCTGAATAGGTGATAAAGCGATAGATCTTTCATCCCAATTCTACTTTTTCTGCATAATCCATCATACAAAATGTAATCAAATGGAAAAGTCTCTTTTTAAAACTTGTTTTCATTAGTTTTAACCTTTTAACTTTATGCATCAAGCAAAAATTTAATAATATGCAACATTCTCTGACTGGAAGAAATCTGTTCAACATTTAAACCTATTTTCTGCACATTCCAGCACATTATATATATATATATATATATATATATATATATATATATATATATATATATATATATATATATATATATATATATATTGTGTTTACACTCACTCTTTCAAATAGATGCAAGTAAAACACAGCAGAAAATAAATAACATTAAAGACTCAGCGGTCCTGTTGCTCTATTTTCACCTGTAAAACAGGAGTTGGGTAGGCGGAGGTTTACCCTGGTGCAGGTGTGCCACAGCGGTCAGTTGAAGAATCCGCGAGTTTCTCTGTGAGTTTCCCATCATGTGGCAGCGCACTCGGAGCTTGCTCGGAAGTTTAGGGGGGTTTTTTTCACTGTAAAAAGAAGTTTTCTTCCCACGCACAACAGACACTAATGTTTTTGTCACTTTTTATGGAATCAAACTCAAAGTAAGGTCAGTGCTTCCACGCTTTAAACGCTGCACGCTCATACTCTCTCCCGCACTCGATATATTATCCATTGTTGATCTGCACACAGCTGTTGCCACGAACGTCGCACTTGCTTACGTCACTGTCATGAGACGTTCTCACAAAAAAATCACGGTTTTAGTAACGCAGCGTTCCTACGGGAAAGTAACGGTAATCTAGTTACCGTTTTTGCAATAGTAATCCCTTACTTTACTCGTTACCTGAAAAAAGTAATCAGATTACAAGTAACACGTTACAGCCCATCTCTGGTCCTAAGGGACATAGACCTAGATTTTACCACGGTTTTAACTTTTTTCTATTTTTGTACTACAAACCCACTCTCATATGTGTCATTCTGTCTCAAATCAACCAAACCTTCTGCTAGACCATGCCCGATTTGTAAAATTGTAAGAAACTGTAAAAAGTATTAGCTAGTTAAAATACATTAAAAAAGTTCAACACTCAGGCAAAATCCAATATTTGAGCACACACTAATTAAAATTTTTTGATTGATATACTACTGTAAAATAAATCATTTTCAATACTTTTTAACGTTACATTTATGTTACAAAAACTTTCATGCTGAATTTACCCAAGTTGTACCACCAACAACAAATTAATATTAGACTGTCCTGTCCAAATATAACCAAATACTGGAGCATCCAGATGGCACTGTAATTATAACTCAGAAAAAAATTAGTTAAATATGTGCATATTTTTCATGCGTAATTTAATGTAATTTAGTGTAACTAAACACCCCCAAACTACAAAAAGAATGTGTAACACAGAACATCCGTGCATTTTTTTGTTGCTTATTCACGTCTGGATTGCAGGGTACAGACATCCGGTCCTCCCTCTCCTCAGCCATCTTATCCAGCAATTTGAGGGGGGCTTCAAGACGTTCCCAAACAAGTCAAGAGACGTATATCTCTTCAGCATGTCCTGGGTCTGCATCAGGGCGTCCTCCCGAGGTGGTTCAGGCATCTGAAATGACCTCACCCTGTCTCTAAGGCTGAGCCCAGTCATCCCTCAGAGGAAGCTCATTTCTGCTGTTTGTACCTATGATCTCATTCTTTTAGTCATTTCCCAAGGCTCATGACCAAGAAGTGAGGGTAGGAGCAAAGATAGACCACCTTTATGCTCAGCTCACTAAACAGAGAAGAGTTTTTGAAAAAAAATTTTGTTTTGCACCCATTTTGTCGGTTTAAGAAGATGACAGAATCATCATAGCTTAAACATTACTTATGAACATCCACTATTTAAGATGTGGGCAGGAACGTTCTGTATTCCTGTCTGAATAATTAGTTTAAAATTAGTTGCCATCTGTGATGAAACTGATGGTGAAGACAATGCTAATCATTTGCAAATCAAACTTGTTCAGCCATTGATTGCTTTTCATCATTTCTTTTTCCTTTTTTCCTTTTTGTTTATTTGTTTGTTTTTATCATCAGTTTTCTTCCTATATTGAAATTTAAATGCAAGTTTAGGTATTTTTGACAAGAAGCTCAAAGTTTTCTTGTCTAAATTTTTGAAGTGACAGAAAAACCAAATGCTAAAATGTCCTGGATATTGCAGAAACATTCACTCTCTAGTGTTAATGCTTTTCTGTAAATAAAGAGGCATAAATTGCATGGGAAGCTCTCTCTAATACAAACAATGGTAAAGATAATGTAAATGCATGTGTCTGCGTGAGTCAGTGTTCAACAAAATTAATACTTCCCCCCTGTGAGCAGAAGACTGCTTCCGTGGATGATGACATAGTGACAACACCAAAATCCAACACCCTCCATCTTTTTTTCTTGTCAGTGTCACTTTACCTCCCAGACCGCCATCATCACGCTTCGATTTGATCTTCAGACTGGGTCATGTTTCAACATGGCAGGCCTGGCAATCATCACTTAATTGTACCCTCAGTTCAAGGCAGGGGACACTCACACAGCTGTGACATCCTGCATTCTCCAATTAATTCCTAACTAGCAAATTATTAATTAAACTCAATTCTTCGCATTGCTGTGAAAGCAAATGAATGCTAAATCATTATGATGGTAATTGCACGTTGCAGTAATGGTGAAACTGGTCATTAGTGCTCATATTTTATGTATGCATGAAACCCTGTTCTCGAGACCTTGAAGCAGTGTTAACCACAGTGAAATAAAAGCAGATGCTGAGGTGATAGCTGTGCTTGCCCTGGTTTCCACACAAGTCCAGTATACTGGAGTAATGTTTATACTTTACAGTCACCTGCGTGTTTATTTTTTTGTGTATGTGCATGCTGCACGAGTATACTAGTGGTGATCACTCATTATTTATCATAAACTGCTCCATTTCAATTTGAAATCTGAAAGTGTAGAATATATACAGTAGGACAGGGGGCGAGGTTAAACTATTTATACTCTCCCCACCTGATTTTGTAAGTTTGCTCACTTA
Source organism: Maylandia zebra (assembly GCF_041146795.1). NCBI lineage: Eukaryota > Metazoa > Chordata > Actinopteri > Cichliformes > Cichlidae > Maylandia > Maylandia zebra. Next base: position 31,478,716 of record NC_135177.1, read on the forward strand.
CAAAGAAAGGTACAGTCACTATGACTGAATGTCAATTAAAAAAAAATCGATGTGCCCGTGTGGAACATAGATTACAATTAATCAGTCAATTACTGCTATTCCTGATCCCATTATGTCCACACCTATCCACAGAGTCAGTTTCTTTAATTCCAACCTCTCCAGCACCATGGGCAAAACCAACCAGATCAAGACCAGGGACAAGATTGTAAATCTGCACAAGGCTGGAATTGGGTACAAGACCAGCTGCAAGAAACCTGGTCAGCACTCATGCAAATGTTCAGCAATGGAAGATCTTGGCTCATTGGGTTGGATGATCATTAGAAAGTGTCCCAGATCCACCCAAAACTATATGGGAGAGTAATAATTATTAATAATCTGAAGCCAGTTCAGGCTACAGTCCCCCAAAGCACTATTAGTAACACGCTATTGTTTAATATATTGAAATCTAGCACCCACAAGGTCCCCCTAATCAAGAAAACACATGTACAGGCCTGCCTAAAGTTTAATAGTAAACATTTGAACAATTCAGAAGCCTTGAGAACTAAATAAAGGCTCTCTGGCCTCAGCTTGACCCGCTGTGACTGGAGGAAGAGAAATGCTGAGTATGACCCAAAGAACACAATCTCTATAGTCAAGCACTTTGGGGCTACCTTTCTTTCAAGGGTGCAAGACGACTTCTCCACACTGAAGGGCAAGTGGGCCAACTTCCTTTCAGAGCCAGAACACTGAAGCTGGGTTATAGATGGGTCTTCCAGCACCACAATATACCACCAAGGCAACAAAAAAGTAAAAGAAGCACATCAAGGTCATATAGTGGCCTAGTCTCCAGAGCTTGCTCTTATAGAAAATCTGTGGAGGGAGCTGAAACTTTGAGTTGCCAAGCGGCAGCCAAGAAACCTATAAGATTTAGAGTTTTTGTAAAGAGGAGTGTCTTAAAATCCCTCCTGAGATGTCTGCAAACCTGGTGCTCAACTACGAGGAAAGTCTCACTGCTGAGCTTTGCAACATGGGTTTCTCTGCCAACTACTAAATCATGCTTTGCTTGTGGCTCAAATACTTTCACTCAGTGATATGCAAATCATTTCTAACTTTTATGTAATGTGTTGTTTCTGACTTTTTCATTTATATTCAGTGTCTCTCCATTAAAGTGAAACTTAACAAACTTATAGCAGGGGATCAAATAATTATTTCCTGCACTGTACTGTATATACTTCCAGTTCCCTACAAAAATACTGAGAAAACCTCAACAAAATTGTATATAATCAATCATCCAAATAAAAATGTTCATAAACACCGTGTATTTAGCACTTTGTACATGCAGACTATTTGACAAAATTATTGTTAATTCAATGATGCGCAGTCTGTTAATACTTTTAAATCATAGGTGTTGTTTTGAGCATGTTTCTGTCATGATATGCTCAACTCCCATTACTGAAAATATTTCTCTTTCTGCTGTTGTTCTCGTCCCTATTCAAGCAAAATTTTAAACCAATCACCGTTTTGCCTATGCTTGGCATCATCACCTTCAGGCTGTGACTGTTGCCACTGCCGCCACAAGCATTGCTGGCACAAACATGTCTACATTTGTTGCATACCCACCCAAAATCCTTCACTCTGCACTGCCAAACACCTACACAAATGGACACAAAAACATTACCGTGAATAACGATCCAGACAAACTTGCATCACTACCAATAAGAAATAATCTAAACGCACAGTTTTGAGATTTTAATATCGCAAATAAGCTATGCCATGATCTGATGTTTCACAATCTGTTTGACAATTAATGGGCTGCTGCTATAAATCCCCAAATGTCAATGCAAAGTATCAGCAAATGTGTGCAATATTAGAATTGATCAAAACCAAACACGTTTTTTTATAGGAAAAAGGACAAATATCCCCACCCCTGGCATCAAATTATAACTTTTCCCAAGGGGTCATTTATGTTGTTATTTTGTTCCTATACTTTGATCCAGGTCAATTACTTTGAATAGATTTTAACAGTAATTATATTTTTTTACTTTGTAGTTTGTGAGGTTGCTTTGTCTGCATTTTGGTGAGGAAGGTAAAAAATGCCAGTGTGAGATCCTGTGTCAGTGTTCTATATCTGTCGGTGGGCTATGCTGAGGGTTGGGTCAGCGACCCAGTGTTTTGTGTGTTTGCTTTAAGTTTTATTCTGTGAGTTATGGTTTTCTGTTTGTATTATGTTTATAGTTCCTGGGTTTTTAGGTTTCTGTTCTTTTTCTGTGCCTCCTGTTCTTGGGAAGGGTCACTGTGTTACGTTTCTTGCTGCTTACGTGCCTTGAGTTCAGCCTGTGTGTTTCCTGTTTTACCTTGATAGTCCTGGTCCTTTGTCAGTATAGTCTGCTTTACTGCTGTACACATATGACTGTGTGGCCACTACCAGCTCCACCACCATCATCAAGTTTGCTGACGACACCGTCGTGGTGGGCCTGATCTCTGATAACAACGAGACGGCCTACCTGAAGGAGATTAGGAATCTGGAGAACTGGTGCCAGAGGAACAACCTCCTTCTAAACGTCAGTAAGACAAAGGAGCTGATAGTGGACTTCAGCACTAAGCAGGAGAGGAACTACCAGACCCCCGTCATCAACGAGTGCCCAGTGGAGAGAGTGGACAGCTTCAAATACCTCGGAGTTCACATCACGCAGGACCTGTCATGGTCCTGTCACATCAACACCGTGGTGAAAAAGGCCCGACAGCGTCTCTACCACCTCAGACGCTTGAGAGACTTCCAACTGCCCTCCAAGGTGCTCAGGAACTTTTACTCGTGCACCATAGAGAGCATCCTGGCGGGAAACATCTTAACCTGGTTCGGGAACAGCACCATGCAGGACAGACGAGCTCTACAGAGGGTTGTGCGGTCAGCTGAGCGCACCATCCGCTCCGAGCTCCCTGACCTGCACTCAATCTACAGCAGGCGGTGCTGGACCAAGGCCAGGAAGATCGTGAAGGACCTCAGCCATCCCAACAACAGACTGTTCTCTCTGTTGAGGTCAGGAAAGCGATTCCGCTCCCTGAAGACCAACACAGAGAGACTGAGGAGGAGCTTCTTCCCGCAGGCGATACGGTCTCTCAATCACACCACCACACAGTACTGATCCACACATACAGTTCTTACACACACACTGGACTTTCTGGACTTTGGTTTTGCACAACACTGGTCACTATATTCTTCATTTCCGGTTAATACTTGTACAGCTGCTGTTATTGTGTATATATTTATTTAGATTTAGATTTCTTCATACATTCTTATATAGTTCTATATTGTGTATTGTGTATTTTGTTGTACAGTTATTTTATTTTCAACTTTAATTTATATATTTATCTTTATCTTATTCTTCCCAGTTAAATTTACCCTTCATTCTAATTTGTGTTGTACAGTTATTTCATTTTTAACCTTAATTTATATTTTATTCCTACCTAGTTAAATTTACCCTTTTTAATTTTTCATATTTATTTCCTATCTCATTCATAGCCTTTTCCTTTTTTGTTTTCTTTAGGTCACGAGCAGTTGTCCAAGCATTTCACTACATATCGTACTGTGTATGACTGTGTACGTGACAAATAACAATTGGAATTTGAATTTGAATTACTTCCTGTGTCTCGTTATGTCAGATTTATCCCAGCCCTGTCTCCCTACTGTTGTCCATTCCCCTTTGTTAACTGGTGTGTATTTATGGTGTGTGTTGTCCTTTGCTCTTTGTTGGTCTGTGTGCCAGTCATCCCCTGTGTAACCTCTGCTCTCTGTCCCCTCTATTATAATTTCTTGTTTCAGGTTCGTGTTATTTTATGCTTAGGGTTTGGCTCATTTTCTCCATTCCACCTGTTGGTTGTTTTGTTCAGCCATCAATAAAGGCTCGCTTTCTGTTATCCTCCACCTTTGTCTCTATTTGCCTGCGTTTGGGTCCACTCCTCACTCTCTCAACACGATTCTCCTTTGCAAATTGTGACAGATAATTATTCTTATAGGAAGTTCCTTACAATTGAGTAGAGGACAAAGTTTAGCTCCAAGACAGTTTTGTGGTCTTGGACAAAAATTGCCTATCAAGTGAACTTTTAATGGAACATGTACTAGAACTAAAATTGGAGATAACAATGCCTACTTGGAACATCTTTGATGCCAAAGGTGAACAAATAAAAGGAACTGTGAATCCCATAATGAGGTTGCTATAAGAATAACTAAATAAAGTAAATGTGCATGCATGTTTCAAAACTCTATAAACAAAGAGAGACGGAGGGATCCAACTGTGTCTCATCACAATCCGGCCCTTAATTGTCAGTATGTGCTGACAGGCATATGTTTTGGTCACTTTATGTTGAAAGCCCTGTCAGAGGATCCATCTGTGTGTGCGTGTTTGTGTATGTGTGTGTGTTGTATCCATCTATGTGTATATGACGTTCACCATATGTGTATGCTCCATCTAAGTGTTTGACAAGTGCTCCAAGGCGAATGTTGACACTTGGATTAGAGATGGGGCAGAGGGATGGGAAAGGACTTGGATGGGAAGACAGCATTACTTTCCAAGGACAGGAGTGGAAATAAACGATAAGGTGGAGTGGGGACGGGAGTGGCAAACTGCAGGCAGCTGGCTTTGGCCTACTCTGCACAGTCAGGGATTCGAAGGCCTAAAAAGACTGCCACACTCAGAGATTCTTCCCCTGAGCTGCCTGATTACCACTTCTCAGTTGTTGTTTTTTTTATCTATTTTTAGTGGACTGTTGTATGAATCTCCATTCCCTCATTTGTGATGGACCCCTGTGTTTGGTATTGATTTTTCTCCCCTTGCTTTACTTACTCATCATCCAGACTCAGTGGCACGTCCTGGGAAAATTTAAAGGTTACTTTGTCCTGATGCACACACGAGCAGTCATGTTTCAGATATCAGATGTTAATATCGCAGATAAATTTCTCAGAGGAGACTCTAAATCAGATTTTTCTTTGTTGCTCACTTCTTCTCATCTGCTCTCCCATGGTAGCTGTCCTCAAAGGGAACAGGATACAAAAGCCCTGTGTAAAGCTCCAAGTAACCATTCATTTCCTTCTGACAGATGACACAGAGTGATGCATAGCCTGTAGCTTTACTTGATTTATCAAAAATACACAAAGAACACAACAGACGCTGAGAGAAGACAAGAAAAAGACCATTTGAAATCTGCTGAATGGGCTGTTTTTTCTGTGCTATTTGCATAATTGGTTGTTTGCTTCAAAATGATGAATAAACCAAAATTTATGCTCAAAACATAACAAAGTTTAAAGGCAAAGCAGTGTCCATTGCCAACCAAGCATGCGGTATAATATGAGTGCCTCTGCTTCTTTGCTAATGAAATTGAGATTGCAGAATGTCAGTTTGAAACATGATTCAAATGACAGAAATCAGAAGAAAATCAAATTGTATTATTTGGTGTCAGCCAAGGAAATACGATAACATTTGAACCCACACACTGAAACAAACTTAACCTTGATACAAACCAGAGCTTATAGCAACACATGATTATCTATCAGAAATGACAGCTATCTGTGCTTTTGCTTTTAGTGATGAAAATGTCAGGGAGTGCTGACAATATTAAATTCAGTTTTGTGTATGAACATCTGCTAATACAGTCATGTTATGTGGTTTTTGTTCTCGATATCCTAACTTAACTCATTCACTGCCAGGGTTTTTGAGCATTTTTACTCATTTTTGAAGAGCCACAGAAAACTGTGTGTTATGATCATATAAACGCTGAACCTACCAAAATGAAGAACAGACTCTCTTCTTCCATCCAAAAAAAAAAAGCTTGTTTCTACCATTTTCCATTCTTTAGTAATCAGCTGTAGAAGAGAGGTGGGTTCCACCAAAAATGCCTGTTTTGACCACAAAAAGGGAGAAAACGAGCTTTTTGTGAAAAATACATTTCAAGCAGTCTGATGTTCACTGACAAGCTGCCCGAGGTTGTATTCTAGCCCCTCCCATTGAAAAACGTAATTGACGTCTATAGACGTCAATGGCAGTGAATGAGTTAATAAATCTACCCCTGCCTTTTTTAATGTTCAGCAGCTAAATATGTCAGTTCGCTTCACTTAAGTCTAAAAACATTTTTAATGTTCAGATTAAAGTGCCATCTAATGTTTTGGAGAACAAATAACAGGCCAGTATTCTTTGTTTTTGCTCCAATGGCAGCAGGCGGTCGACACCTTTTCCTACACAATCAAGCCCCCTTTATAATCAGCTTGAGTGTGGCTGACCCAATCAGAGTCATCAGCAAGATAGATTTTTCCTCTGTGCTCCAGGATAATTAGCCAATTTCAACAAGATACTGAATTGGGTGATTGATTAGTTCAATATGGGCTGGCCCAGACTCTGGTTTTGAGCACCACTACTTGACTTTGCATTACCCAAAAAAGGTGGATGTTGTAAATGCGTACCCTTATTTGACCTTTTTGGTTGTTTTTCTTAGTTTTCGACCATAGAATAGAGAAGAAAATAAAACAGTAGAGATACCGTTTTCCCCCTGTACATCACCACAGTGCAAACTTTCAGGTTCAAAAGTATTGCATCAACTGTTTAAAGATTTTTTTTTTACACATAGTCATCTATTTTCAGAAGCTCAAGAGTAATTTACAAACCAACATTATTGGATGGAAATCCTTTGCATTAAATGACTGCCTGAAATCGAGAACACATGGTCATCACCACATGCTGAATTCCTTTCAGTGAGATGCTCTGCTGGGCCTTGACTGCAGCTGCCTTCAGTTACTACTCTTTTGTGGGTCTCTGTGCCTTCAGTTTCAATTTCTTCAATAACTGAAGAGCATGCTGTATTGGGCTGAGACCGCTGAAGAATATCTGATTTCTTTGTGTTGACAAAAAACTTTTGGGTTGCTTTTAGAATATGCTTTGGCTCATTATCCATTTGCACTGTGGTGCAGACTGATCAGTTTTTATTAATTGACTGAAGTTGAGAATAGAGTATAGCCCTGTATACTTCAGAATTCAATCTTCCTTTAAACCTGGTATTTGTATTTGGGAAGCCATATTTTAACTGTCAACTTTGACAATGATTTACCTGCCTGTTTGAGAGACCTCTTGACCTGGTTAGATGTCGTGAAGTTGCTCTTCTTAAACATCAAAAATAATTCTATCATAGAGTTTAGTTGTCTTGTGTGGTCTTTCAGGCCTTTTGGTGTTGCTGAAGTGGCCAGTGCATTTGTTCTTTTTAAGAATGTACCAGACTGTTGATTTGGCCTGCGGCTTTTGCTGCCTCTTGGGTTTATTTAGTTTTTTTACTCCTGGCCTTCCTGGCCTTCACTGACATCTTTCCTTTGAAAGTTTTAGTGAACAGTTACTAAATCTAAGTCCAACTCTTGGAATCACTTCCAGATCTTTTAGCTTCTAAGTTTGCCTCAATTAGCCATGACGCTGTTTGCCAGTGAATTGTCGACTTACTATTGTGCCAGGATTTAAATAGAAATGTGGGCCCAAATGCAAACTCTTGGGACTGAGTTACTTAACAAAAGTCAAACCTTTATTATGATAAAGAGAAGTCCAAAAGTCAGCCAAAATCAAATGTTATATATTCAAAATATGAGCGAAATCACACAAGAGCCTAAGAACTTGACCTACAATATTTAGTTTGTGTGTTGCTCTTAAGGTTATAGTTGAGTTATTTTGTATTTTTGAGTACTACGAGATAATGTTAAGTTCTAATATTAGTATTGGTGTGTCCTAGTTCAATCTTAGTCTGGTTTACATTTTAGGTCTCCATGTTTATGAGTCTTTTCCTGTCTTCTTAGTAGTCTACCTTGTCCTTTATGTTAAACGTGTAAGTTATGCTCGTGCCTCTTCTGTTCCCAGTTACCTCTCCTTGTGTTCCATGCCTCCCCAGTCTGTCATGTGTTTTATGTCTACATGTTCCATTGTCAAGCTCGTGTTGTCATGTCTACGTCTCTCCATGTTTCATGTGTTATTTTTTAAAGGTCTAGTGCAGGGGTGGGCAATCTCAGTCCATGAGGGCCAGTGTCCCTGCAGGTTTTAGATGTGTCCTCGAACCAACACAGCTGATTTAAATGGCTAAATTAGCTCCTCAACATGTCCTGAAGTTCTCCAGAGGACTGGTAACGAACTAATCATGTAATTCAGGTGTGTTGACCCAAGGTGAGATCTAAAACCTGCAGGGACACCGGCCCTCGTGGACTGAGATTGCCCACCCCTGGTCTAGCGTGTCCATGTTTGGTGTGTTTAGTTTCACTTCCCCTCTTGCGTTATGATCGTTTGTGTCAGCTGTGTTTGCCCAAGTGTTTCTATTTTCCTCATTACACTCCTGTGTATTTAAGTCCTCTGTCTCCTTCCGTTCTTTGTCGGGTTGTCTGTTTCTCCATGTCAAATCATGTCAGGTCACAGAATTTTCTTACAACAGTTCAGGTTCATGTTCATGCTCATGTTTGGATTATTTCTCGTCTACGTTTTACATGTGCCTGTTCAGCTTCATTTTCATGTCCCCTGTCATAGTTTTCATAGTTTGTTTAGTTTATTCCCAGTTTAGGTTTAGCTTAGTTGCCTTCTTTTGTGTTTTGTTTTTTAGTATTCAGCCAAATAAACTGCTCACTTTTCGTTACGTTTCGTTTCCTGTTCTCCTGCGTCTGTTTTTGGGTCCACTCCATAAACACACCAGCGATCCCCACTGTGAGAGAACTACCAAAACAAAATGGGAAATAAGTAAACATGGGACATCAAACACCAACCTGGAGACTTGACAAGTAAAACAGAGGACAGGACACAAACTCATGGGATTAACTATAAATAATAACTTTAATTACCAAACACAAAAGAAAACAAAACTTAAGCTGAAAAAAAGATCATGGCAAACAAAACAGGAACTAAAGATAGAATATGAAACTCTAATGAACAAATAACAAACTAACAAAAGAAAACAACCTTAAACAAAACTGAAATGTTGAACGCTGGGTTGCAGACCCTGGATTGTGACAAAATTTAAATGAATTAAAGATTAAAGTCTGTACTTTCATCACATTTATATCGGTTTGATTTAAAACCAACTGAGGTGGTGAAAGTTGTTTCATTGTCCGAATACTTATGGACCTAACCGTAGGTCTCAGCTTGAGAGACAAACTCAGTGCATTTATTGTGAACAATAAGCTCATCAGGTGGAAAATCAAACCTCTCCTTTTCACCGATTTCCTGCAAACCTCCAAACTGTCATAGCACAAAGAATAATCGTCAGGGATGTTAGAGGGCAGAGGCGCAGACATCCATCAAGCTTATTGTCAAGGTTTTCCTCATTTCTCAAAAGAAACAAAACGCCCTAAAAACCAAATCAAGGAACAATACTTCCGGTTTTTCAGCGTCCCGCCATGGTCGGGTCAGTGCCGAGTTTCCCATCCTTTAGCTCCAACACAAAGTCTCCTTTTCCCCTGCCAGGGAAAACTGACATATCCAGCCCAGCCTCTTCCATCGCTTTCTCTTCCCCTTGCCCACATGTGCTTTGTCTCGTCTGCCCTGCCTCATTGGAGCAGTCAGCTTCATTCAGGCAGGTTCACGGGGGGCATTTAGTCACGCATTGTCAACCCTGCTGTAGTCCTTCGGTTCCCCCTGTGAGGTGTGTCAGCGGAATGACACATGCGCTGTACCAAACCTGATCCATGCCTGACATGCATGAAGGCCATTCACATACACACACATATACAGATCATGCAAAAGATCAATTTAGGCAGGTTAGCTTGACGTGATTCTTCTTCTTTTTTTCTTTTTTTTTATTGCTTAGCGTCAAAGACAAGTGGTGAGTAATGACATGGAGGACTATTTTAAAAATAATATCCTACCAACATATTGTATTTGGACAGAGGTTGGAAGCAGCACATTTACTTTTGTGATGTACAGTCCGGTGGAGAAGTGTTTGCCCCATTGCAGATTTCTTCATCTTTTGCATATTTGTAACACAACTTTTTATATTAGACAAAGCCTAAACCCCCTGCACCACAATTAAGGAAAATGTCAGGGTCATCTGACTGATCCAGTCCTAACAATAAGTTAATTATTTTTTTAAGTTTTATTACTAATCTTACAAATAGGGAGGGTGTCTGTCTCCTGAATTCAAATTCGGAGCTATTTCCACAGAAGAAGGACCTGAAATCTAATCATTATCATCGTGTTTGGTACGCACATTTACATCACATGTAACATGACTTAAACCTTCCAAAACGTTCTTCTTCTTGTCTTGTCTTGTCAGTCCACAGAATATTTTCTCAGTCTTGGAGATCATCAAGATGTTTTTTTGGTTTTTTTTTTCAAATGTGAGACGAGTCTTTGTGTTCTTTTTGTCCACCAGAGCTTTTGTTGTTCCCATTCTTTTGACCCTGAATGAATGCTGCATTAGTGCTTTCAGCTCCCTTCCCAGCATTCCTTTCCACTGCCATATGAATGAACACTGTTTTAATCACAGCTACTGAAGTTTAACTAAACAAGTTTCCAGCCATCACTGTATCATCAATCTTAATACAAGAAAAACCAGTGTTATATTATTTGGCCATCCAGATATTTTGGGTGTTTCTCACCTCCATGCTTGCCCCTTACCATCCTACAGTAAATAACTTGGACAGTGAGTTAGCTCTTTAATCAGTTTTTGCTAACCAAGAGTGTTTTCACAAATCAAAAAACAGCTTTCTGTGAAAGATCTGCAGTTATAGTCAGTTATGGTATTTTTTCATCTAGATTAGACAAAATAATGTAATTTTATATAGGTTTCAGCGCACCATCCATCTGAAGTCTAAATCTAACACAACTATTACAAATGAGGGTAGATTGCTAAATTGATGTTGCAGCTGACCTTTGGAAATAATTTCTGCTTTGTATAGGATCTGCCCCAACACTGGTTATTTTTAGATTCTTGCAAAGGACTACTTTTACGTTAGTAGCAACTTTTAGGGCTAAAAAATGAAGCCAATGCATAAGTGCTAAAAACTGAAGTTACTCTAGCAGCACCTGGATACTGGAGTTAGAGGCTTGCCACTTTGATTGATAGACACAGATGGCTATAGCCCAGGTACAACCCATCCAAGAGGTTTTTGCTTTAGTGCTGTGAGTGAAATTATAGTATCTTATTAGTCTGTTAATTAGAACCAGTTACCTGGTCCCTGCATGTGTGTCACACCCCTGTGATGTATTAATGCACCTTGTCAAACAAAATTCCCTGCTTTTGTTACTAACTCAGCACTGCAATCTCTCATAAACCAATGAGTCACTGTTGTTAAAGTGACTCATTAAAGGAAAGGCAAATTATCTCCAATGGGATGCTTCAAATTAATGTCTCCAGAGGGACAGACATGCATATTTTGTCATGGTAGTCTTAAGAGGTTGATTGATAAAGGGACCACAACTTTTTGTTTTATGAAGACGTACCTATCATCTAAAACTTGATGGAAAGTCCCATGCATTTAATCCCTAGAGAACTTGACCAATTGCTGATGGTCCTGAACGTCACTGACATACCATGTAATCATGTACGTGATTAAGGGTCACATTAGTCAAGGTTTCGGTCACTATTGTCACAAAGACGGGCTCTGCCATCACGTGAGTTATTAAGGCAACATGGGTCAAGGTGCGAGTGAAGGCTGAAGGTGACACTCCCTCTAGATTTTAACTAGGTCTACCTTGGACTTCTTAGGAATTCTTACAGATAAGAGATGTGTGGAGACCACACACCTTTTTGGTGTGTGGTCTCCACACACCAAAAAGGAGACAAGCTGCCTTCATTTCAAGAACTTAAAACTTTTTACTATGTTGAGCAGCATTTTGGTCATTGTATATTATTTTGAAATGTGCTCTATAAATAACTGTGACTAAAAGAATTTAGGATTATATGACTTTTGCACAGAATGTTCATCTAATGGACAAAACTACAAGTTAAAATGAGTTACGAATATTGATACGTTTCTCATTGTCTAAATATTCAACTGTTTACCATTAACATAAAATAAATAAATGAGATAACTTGGCCAAAATATCACTTATTGCCAGATCAAACACTTAAATGCCATTATGGAGTTATTAGAGTATTGATCTACTATGGTAATCCCAGTCTTACTTACTGTAATTACATTTCTAGGTTATTTTAATAGGCTGTGCAGTTACAAGTCATGTGTTAGTAGATGTGTGCACATTAAAGGAGCACTGAATTAGAGCGACACAGGAGTTAACCTCGGTGCTCATTGTCTATTCACAGAGCATATTGTATCTGCATATGAAATGTAATCACAGGCTTGAAGTTTTATTAAAGTAAGTGATGTAGAGGATGACTAAGGCAGTAATCCGCTCTCAGCTCTGCTCACCCTGTCTCATAATGATAATAGTACGAAGAATTAGTTTCAGCCTGCCATTCACACACATGTAATCATGCACATGCATGAACACATGCACACACATGCATATATACTGTCATTTATCTTGCTAAATGCAAACTGTAACGAAAATTGTGAATGAAAAAAATCCATGCTCACATTCTCACAATTGAAGGAAATGCAACACATTTTTGCACCCCAGGACACACACGTACACATTTTGAGTATTCCTGCGTGGCAGAGTGCTGGTGAGAAGCAATTTCCCCTCCTTGTCATTATTAGATTAGTGCTTGTATTATTTGGGAGAATAAATTGGTCGCAATTGAAATGAATGCCATCAGCCAGACTCTAGTGCATATCTCCTCTGTCTCTTCAGCATGTTGTAAGTTCCTGATTATGAAATGCAGACATGGGGTGCCAGAGGGAGCGCACCATCAACACCACCCATCAAACAGCACACTCACTTTGTTCCTATGATGTGTTTGCCTTAAGCTGAGCCAAGTCAATCAGTGCTGGATGATTTGAGAGAGGTCTCTCCAACGTGAGAAAACATAATGGCTTGGTGCTTGGTGTGGATGCCAGTGAAGAGTGACCCAAGTTCCCGTCTGCTTTGTGCAAAGGAACCATTTACTGAATCTCAATACATCAACCCTGCTTTCCCCCATTACAAATCGTTTGATTCCCATATAAAATGTGACAAAGCCACAGCACTAAAAGAAGCAAGTCACAAGCAAGTAACTTGTATCCCTCATTTTAGTGTCAACGGAAGGGAAATGCTGATATACACGACCCCATTAGAAGGTTATACAGGTTTGTGCAATGTGCGCACTTCACTTAAATGCTTCCCTTCATTTTCCCCCTTTGATTTGTCGACTGCTGAAATAAGCTCAGTCAATGCTGCCTGATGACTTTGGCTGTGAAGGATAATTGATTGGCGGGGATTATCCCCCTCCAAGTCGCCTGCTGATGGAGCTAAGTCTGACAAGGTGAAGCAATCTGTAACCAGTGTGATGGCGAATCCTGTGATGATGACTGTTGCTGAATGTAAAATATATATATATTTTATTCTTACATAAATATGATGCTTTTCACAGACATACCCATTTAAACCCTTTTGAAAAAGCTTGATAGTAGGCCAAATATAAAATATAAAATGCACTTTTTGCTGTATATTGCCTACTAAAATACCTCATTCAGTCTCCTTACATTTTATGAAAGGTTTTCTTTTCTCCCCAGTGCTAGAAAAAGAAATAATCTTTAGTCCCGTACAAAGTATATGTTCGATTCTGACCTGAAATAGCTGCAAAAGTAGTTGAGTAATTGTGTGAGCACTGATGGAGACTGAGTACCACAAACCAGAATTTAAACAGTGTCTTACAAAATTCAAGAAAAATGACCATAAGTGCATTTCTAGCCAGCTAGTTGTATGCTTATTCTATGTATATACATATTATAACATGAATAAAAAATGAAATGTCGCACAAAATATATTTGAAAGCTTGGCTGTAGGGATACATTTAGTTGTAAAAATGATGCATGACTTAAATGTCAAAATGTTACCATGCCATATGATGATAAATTATACAAACAAGAGGCACCTATTTCTTCCAGGTGAGAATCTGTCACCTTGGTTAAAAGCATGACACAGTATATGGCATCAGGGCACACTCACTTTGCTCCTGTGATGTGCTTGCCGTAAGCTGAGCCAAGTCAGCATATAATTTGTTATATTGTGTGAGTAAGGCATGCATCACACTTAGACATAGGCACTTGCATGTTGTTGAAGCTAGATATGTTTTAAAACTAGGATATTCGAATTAAGTGTATTTTTCCATGTGTTATGAAAATGGGGTGTAGACAGCGCAACAAATGTTATTTAGCTTTTGGTAAGATACAGATAATAAATGGTTTTAATAAACCTTGTTCTTTCCACAGCTTTTTTATTATTATTTGAATGTGGTCATTATGCGTTGCTACCACTTATTTTAGATTTTTATTATGTGTTTGTCCCAGGTTTTACTGTAGGTGATGCCATCAATTAAATATTCTCAAATGTAAGGATTTGGTTGACCTCAGAACTGCAAAACAATGTTCAGCAAGTCAGTAGTAAGGACAAATGTAAAATATCACAGCATTACAGTCACAGGAGTTAGTATGTGGAACACCTGTACAGATGAAAATTAAGAAAAGTAATTTAACTTACAAAAATTCACACAATTGTTTAAAAATAATAAATTGCATGAATATAGGAAATCTTCCTCTCAGTGACTGAGTTGTCTCGTTGTGCTCTATTGAAGCCTTGTCCTTATTTTCAGCTCAAGGCCAGAGTACCCCAAGCTTAAAGTGTTCTTTAAGGTGTTTGTCACGTAGATATAAAATAAGCTCAGAGATTAAGCAGGTGTTAACCACAGAGTGCGTTTATGTTAAAATGTAGTTTGCTGTCATTTTGGTTTACGTGCTAAAATTGTTTTATTTGTGTATGTCCATGTGTTGCATATGAGTGTAGACTCGTATATAGTTAAACATGTATGGATCATATAATGTCAAATTCTGAATATGGATTTGCAAGTAATGAAATCTGAAATAAGGGGGTAGGAACAGGAAAAGTGTAAACTTCATCCTACTCCTTTCAAGCACACACATTCTGTAGACATAGACATATACATGAAAACTTGATGTTTTTTAAGTTTTGTTTTTCTTTTTTCTCTTGTTATTTCAGTTATATTTGCATGTTTGAAATAAAATTATTTCTATCTATCTATCTATCTATCTATCTATCTATCTATCTATCTATCTATCTATCTATCTATCTATGCAAACTTTTGAAATAGTTTTTAAAAAAAATGATAAAAAAAAACATGCTCTTTTCTTGTACTGGAGCAGCAGATACCTCAGGATTAGACATGTGATTTAAAACAATTACAAAGTAGAACATCAGCAGAAATGAGCGGTTCCCTGCAGAGATGGGTAATAAAAGAACAAAATGAAAAACCTTTCAAAAATAATCATTCATTTTATCACAATTTTTTTTAAATCTCATTTTTAATTGCAACTGTTCCAAATTAACTACCCTCAACCTTTAAGTAAAGGTCTATCTACCTAATAGAAATCCAAGTACTGTAAAGCAAAACCTCTTCTTTCTGTATTTATGTGTGTGTCCTTTCAAAGATTGCCTCTCCAGAGGCTTTACATCCTCCACGCCTGTCCATCAGCCTGCCTAGCAACATAATTAGAGCGCTTACAACAACAGTATCTGCCCAGTGGGACTTACCACACATGAATGCTTACTCCACTGCCATTATACACTCAAGACACTATCCCAATTCATTCTGTCCAACACACTTGAGTTACAGTGAAGTTGCACCCCTGTCATTGTGTCTTCTTTCTGTCTTTCTTTGAAGAAGCACCGTATACTGAGTCCTGGGGAACCAGCTGGACTCTGTGGGTTGCTGCCGATGCAAGGTGGTGAAAAACCCCCACTAAACACAGAGAAAGCAGAGAGCCCTAATTGTTTTTTAATGTGCTTGGCTGCAGGGCAGTTAAGCTTGTTGAGGGAATGTGAGTGTTTATGTTTTTTTACGTGTCTCATTTGTTTTTAGAAGCATTAAGGTGTGTGAGACATTATGCTTAATGTTTAGAGGGATTCTTGCAACTGTATATGTAGTGCAATTGTTTTTGTGAAGCAAAAGTTGAGAAAAGAAAAGTTTAGTTTATTTAATAGGAATAATTTAAGTTTAACCCCTGCATGTACTCACTGTTAGAGTCTCCTCAAATTGGAACCCTAATAAGTAATTCCAAGCTTTTTAATGTGTCATTTAGAAATGACCACGATGATCTTTTAAAAGAATTATTAATGTTTTTCATTTTCAATTTTGCTATTTGCCTATGATGGTTCAAAGTAAGCCAATTACTACACGTTGTGCTAATATTGTAGAAACGGAAAGGAAAAAGTGGTTTTTAGTTACTGGTGTCTAAAAAAACGCAATAGTTAGACTGCAAAAGTGTTCAAAATAATGGATTTGATAGTGCAGCTCTCTATTTTTGTTAGGAAAAACAAATAGCTTTATCTGAACTCAATGGAGTGAGTTCAGATAATCTAATGTCAAGTAGCCGTTAGTGTCACGGTGGCGGAACTGACTCAGGCGCAGACTGAGGTAGCACGGTTCAACAACACTTTATTAATCACTCCGGTGCGCTATGTACACGTGAAGGGGGGGGGGGGGCGGGAACACCAGGGTCCCGGGGGTCAATAGGGGGTAAACACACGTCTTCACACTTGCTCCGCTCCTCGTCCAAACACTCCTCACACGAGCAACCCACTCACACTCGCGGGGTCCAGGAATCAAAACGGGCGGGTCCAGATAAACCTATAAACATAGACGAGGGTAAGTCGGCGGCAAGCACGGGAACAACTAATTCACAATGAAGCCAGGCAATACTGACGAGGGTCACTCAATATTCCAGAGACGAATAGCTCAGAGCCCCAGCCTTAAGAAGAGCCAGAGATCAACTGCAATTCACTCGAGATCAGCTGCAGGTGCGTGGGCCAAGGGCGGGAGCCCAATCAGGCAGACAGGTAGGGGACAGGCTGGCCGGGGAGGCACAGGGACCATCAACTACATGCTACCATGGGCCTTCTGTATTATCTATATCACCTCACTCACAACTGGCATTGATCTGATAAGAAAAATCAATAAGGGATAACAGCTTCTGTCAGGTTTGACCTTGTTAGACATGTTCAACTACGGTTCATGTAAGTTACTTGGTAGAATGCTTGTGTACCCCAGATACGAACAGTCTAACATTTTCTCATATTTTCTTATAATATATTGCATATTATTTAATAAACACAGTGGAGGATAAGCACAGCAATTATGCTTTATACAGAAATAAAGTGGCAAACTGTATTGAACCATGTTTATCAGCATATTAAGGTTTAACATTTGTTCTTCACCTTGGAAATAACTGTCAGCTTAGCAAATGCCTCCTGAAGCCTACAGCTTTTATCACACTATGTGATAAAAATGGTTTAAAAACTCTAGATGGTAAACAGCCATATAATATGCTCATTGTAAGGCTGTTTACAGCTACATTCAAATCCAATATAATATGTTACAAGCCATTATTTGTTTGCAGGGTGTTTGAAAATTTTGGAATAAATTTAGGCGTTACTACCATTGTCGATGTGCACTCCTGCCACGACTGTATTAATTCTGCTGGAAACAAAAACGTCTTCATATGTCAAACTGCATCAAAATTATACTGTGAAAATTGCCTCTCATACTTCAAAGCTTTCACCAACAGCAATGGATTCTGGGTCTAGTGATGATTTGTTCATAATGGCGACGCCACTTTTAGCATGTTTTGAAGACGTTAGGCTCACAGCCAAATGTTGTAATTTCTGCAGTGCTCCTTTTAAAGGCACCATTCGGAGGCTTGAAAAGACAGATGAAATTACATAAATCTAGTACTGGAGCGAAACATCTTTCACATAAATGAAAAGCTTCTGTTAATGTGTGAATTATTTCTGATTTATCCACATTAGCAGCAACAATTAAATCTCCTGGCATTTCAGTGGCATTTATTTTGTCATCATTAAACACTTTGATTGATTACACAATGGCTTATTTTCTTTCTAGATTTTAATGTCACAAAGGGAGTCATTTATTAATTAATAGTGAGTGAAGTTGCCATTTATTACTAACAATCACAGCTATTATAAGAGAACGTATGTTGATTAAATGAACTTTAGAAAGTGCACTCCACCCAAAAGAATGACCAAATGCTTACAGGTGCTAAATTTCCCTGACCTGCAGCCGAGCTCTCAGGTGAAAGCTGTGTAATTATTTAAGCTTTTAGTCTTAGAAATAGTAGTTTCGCACTTTCCATACTGGGATAGTTCACTTTAATCATGCATGTTTCGCCAAGACAAGTGTCTCTCCTGCAGCCTCACAGCAGGGGCTAACTGTGAAAACCAGTTTTATTGTGATCACGCCAAGTAGTAGAGGCCAGCCTGGGAAAGTGGCCAAAGATAAAGCTTTGCTTTTATAAGTGTCACTTTATCCAGCTCTCAGTACTTTTGTAGCTTTTAACTTGATATCAAACATTACCTTTTTAGCATCACTCCAAAGCTTCCCTGTTCTTACATGTAGCAGATATTAGCGTGGCTGTTACAAAGTTGTTTTCCTGCAGTGTTTAACACACACTGCTGCTGTTTTAGACGAAAATGTTGGTGGATTGCGAAGCAGTGGGAGGCTTTTTCTGTAAAGAAAGAAAAGAAATATGTTCTGTGATTTAGATGAGACCCAAGAGTCTTTTATTTCTAATGAGGACTTTTGAATGAATCTTCCAAAAACTTATATTATAGTTTAGGCAAAAACCTGCTGTGTAAAGCTCTGGGTAGAATATAAACTTCAAAAAGTACAAATATTTAATTATTGCACTGATATATTTGGTGTCCTAGAAATCCATGTGGGCTGGGTCATTACAGTAAATGCATATGACATAATTAATAACCCAACAAAGTTGTTATTCAACATTATTTGGTCAGTGAGTCAGTTTTCAATATTGTAGAACTAACGAGCCAGCATTTCTATGGTTAATGAAGCTTTGCACCTTGCTATGCCATCGTGTACAAAACCACAACTTGCATCATTATCCTAATCTCTTTAGCCATATGGTAACAATAAGGAAAACATATAACTATGAGGAAATCAAAACAATAATCGTAAATCTGTTTGAAGTCTATAAGCAGCCCAGATCTGAATTCCTCTGGACACCAAAAGAGCTATTTGACAGATGTAGTTCAGTCTCAGACCATGACCCACCTGATTATGATTCTACAATATGGATGTTGGACTGGGAACTGCATATACTTGTCCAAACCCGATACCGTAGCATGTGTATCCATTTTTTTAAATGTGCTTTATAAATAAACTTGACTTGACTTGATGTGTACATATCTAAAATTACTGGAAAAAAATCATCACTTACAAAATGCAGGAGTCTTTATTTGGCTGTTTCAGTATTTTGTTTTTATTAATGACAACTCTTCTGCAGACAAGTGCTGTACCGGGAAAGAAGAAACAATGAGAGACCATCTGCTGTTATTGCAAAACGAAAAAAGGGGAAAAAAATTGAAGCAATGTTAAATACGAGATCGTTGTGGGAAACAAAACATTGCACGCCAAACGTGGCACTGAGCATCCGCAAACATATTATATTTAGTCCTAGTCTCAAGGCCAGTACTCAGTTTTTGTCTATTCCAAGTGATCTGGAAGCACTTTTTATTTTCTATTGTTATTTTTATTTATTTATTTGTTCATTTTGTTGGTCTGATAGAGTTTTTGAATAATGGTGGATCACTGTGTAGAGATATTTTAATCAAAATGTAAAAGGCACTGAAGATAAAATATATTTTCAATAATGAATGATAATAATAATGGATTGCATTTATACAGGCACTCAAAGCGCTTTACAATTCCACTATTCGTTCACTCTCACATTCACACACTGTCACGGTTCTGGGTCCGTTGGACCCAGTATTTTGAGTTTATTATGTTTTGGTTTATTTCTGCTTCATGGATTGTTTTCTTCTCGTAGTGATGATGATGATTATTATTGTTTCTGTTTATCCGTGCTTAAGGATTTGTTCTCAGTTATATCTCACGTTTAGTTTAGTTCAGATTCCATGTGTCATTCTGTCTGTCTCTCAGTGTAAAGTCTGCATGCTTGTTTTGTAATTCATGTTTCCTGTTTTATTGTGAAAGTCTTTGTCTTATGTTAGTGTGTGCAGCTTAGCTCCCCCGTCTCGTTAGCCCTGATCTCTCCCAGCTGTGTCTCCCTCCTGTTGCCGATTCCCCCGTTACTACCCTGTGTATATAAGCCCTGTGTTTTCCCATGCTCAGTGTCGCGTCGTACCCTCAGAATTATGCCTGTGTGTCCTTGGTCTCAGTGTTCCATCCTCACTCCATGTTTGTTTTTCTGCCAGCAATAAAGCTGAGGTTTTTTGAGTTTCAATTCTGTGTTTGAGTCCTGCATTTGGATCCTCATCTCTGCCTGCCCGCACACAGAGCCCTGACACACACTGGTGGATGCAAGCTACACTTAATATAGCTTGCATCCACAAGTTTTATAAAACTTAATATGATTTGCTCTTTAAAGTGTTTCAGTGGTTTGAAGCTGGTTGTTTATAGAACTCAGCTGAAGTTTTTTGGGGAAGTCTGTAACATCAAATATCCCAGTCATGTTTCTAAAGAGCCGGTTACCTGCTTTATAAAAAACAGAAATATTATCAACATGAGTCTGGTAACATGTTAGTGAGCAGCTACACTTTGATAAAAGATAGATCGTTATCATTGTCATGGGTTATCTACGAATTTCTAGTATTGTTATTTGCCTTCATCCACCACCCCTGTCTAAATAGCAGCCTAACAGTTGTCTGATTCTGTGATATGTGTAAGCTCTGTGATGGAACGGACACTTGTCCAGGATGTTCCCCTCCTTTGACTCAGTGTCAGCTGGAATAGGGTACACACTGCCCCTCCTGCTTGTGACCCTGAATTGGATAAGCACTTAAGAAGATGGATGGATGGCCAATGTGGAATTAGCCAAACTTTTTTTTGCTGATAACAGCCTGCAGATGGTTAGAAAGGTTATGGAGGGCACTGAGATTAAGCCCAAAATCCCAAACTGGGTCCTTTTTTATGGGGAATAGTACTTATCCTTATATATTACTCACTTGATTAACCCTCTCAGGCCCAAATTAAGTTTTTTGTTGCTAATGCACAACCAAGTCCTGCAGTGGTACTTCTGAGTAAAAAAAACTCATAAAATATGTATGTGGAGTAATCAGGTTGTTAGTTCTTAACTATTGCAAATCTGCAACGTCTGCCTGGAGAGGGTTAATAGTTAATTTTACCAATATTTGTAAATACAACTTTACAGAAAGTGCTTACTAATTAAAACATACTGCACTACTGCATCCTCTCTTCGTGTAATTCTTAAGAACAAAGCAACTATGTCCATTTCACTGCCTGTATTATGCATCTGCTGTTGCTTGGAATCCATCTCCATAACAACAAAGTCGTTCCACTTATTCATGGAATAAAAGGAGAGAAGAGAAAGATATAAATAGCCATCAGGCATTTATAGCATTTATAGACAAATTGGCTTTTATTCATTGATGGTGTATGCGCAGTAGCATATGCATGGATTTTCTCTAAAGTCAGAACTGCATTATTAAGTCAAATTAAGCTGTATTCTGCATGCAGGAGCTGAGTGCTTGACCCTTTCTTGCCGGAGGAGGCCATCTCGTTGTACTGCATTAGGAGGTCCAATTGATCCTGTCTACAGTTTAAATGAGCCCATCTTTGGACTAATGCACCCTTCGCCATTGACAGTCCAGATTTTAATCTCTTTTTTTCTCACCACGGGGCTCACCACTCTGAAATACTCATTAACACTCCTCCAATTCTGACAAACTTGTTCTTCCCACACCTCATCGTCTCCATTTTTTCTTTGCTCCCACGGCCTGTCTTCTTAGTACATCTTCCCAAAGCAGCATAGTGTTGCACACTCTTTTGTCGTTATTTTTATCTGTTGGACCACCTTATCTCAGTTCCGTTCAACTGTTACTGTTATTGTCGGTCGAACTCTCCATAATCCTCCCTCCCTATTTTTGTCTGCCTTGGACTTAGTGAGGAAGGCTGACAGAGAAACTGAAAGGGAATTACAGAGTCCTGTATGTCATTGAAGCCACTGAGACTGACAGTGAAAAGCCAATAATGAGCCCTCCATCCTTATTTTCCTCATACACTGACCGGGCTTCTTTCTGTCCTCCAGTCCTGATCTTTTTGTGGTTCAAAGGTCATTTGTCTTGGCACGGCAGAGACTATTATGCTCACATACTTTTAAAATGACTCACCTACATACCCATTAGAGTTAAATAAACCTAATTAAGTAAACATTTTGGATGATGGATTTCAGTAGTCTCATAGCAATTACTGAGTTTCAGGACTATTGATTTATTTCATATTAGAGCTACAGGAGATTCCGCTGAACCTTGCCAGGAGAAGAACTGTAGTATTAGATATATTATATATCCTCTGCTCGTTAATGTCAAGGAGGCACACTGCAAATCAAACAAATTCACTCTCTCCACACAGCCATTGACTGTCTGTGACATTCAGAGCATCTGAATCAACATCAACATCTTATACTGAGGATCATTTCATCAACAGGCATGTTTGTGAACCTATATAACTCATACAATTCATTGCTAGACAATATTCGCTGTGTTAAGCAAGAAACTATTGATCGCGTTGTGTATGTACTACTTGTAAAATCAATGGCATAAATATTTTTCTACTTTCAGCTGCTCCCTTTAGGGGTCGTCACAGTGGATCATCTGCCTCCATTTCACCCTATCCCTTGTATCCTCTTCTGTCACATCAGCAGCCTGTATGTCCTCCTTCGCTACATCCATGAATGTTCTCTGTGGTCTTCCTCCTTTCCACCTGCCTGGCAGCTCCATATTCATCATCCTTTGTCCAGCATATCCCTCCTCTGCACAGGTCCAAACCATCTCAACTTTGCCTCTATAACTTTGTCTTCAAACCACTGAATCTGAGCTGTCTCACTTATATACTCATTTCTAATCATGTTCACTCCCATTTAAAAATAGATGCAAAATATAACAAGCATGGCCAGGAAGTTGTCAAAAAGAAAGTCTTCTTATATAAAATTTCATTAACACTAGCAACAACAGCCCTGGAGAAAATAAAGGCATAATTACTTAAGCTGGTATTTAGCATTCCATCCATCCATCTTCATCCGCTTTATCCGGAACCGGGTCGCGGTTAGCATTACCTCATTAAATCTACAAGGCGATTATTAACAATCTGACAGCATATAATTCTATTTAAACCTTTTGTTTTGATTTCAATAGGTCCTTTAGCAAAACCCCCCACTGAACAAGTTAGAGGGAAGGTTTTCAAACCAAGAAAGATTACTTTAGGATGTAATAAACGTTATCTATTCAAAATAAAACTGCTTTAGAAAGGCCACAAAATATGTCAGCATGGCTTATCATGCTAGCATTGTGCAGATTGCTGCAATTGATTTGAATAGCATCTTGCTGGAGGAGGCCCATCCAGGCTCAAACCAGATGGTGATAGCAAAGAGGTGGACGTAATTAAAATGGCTGATCCTCAGCAAGACGTTGTATTGATACCTTCTCAGGGCCTATACGACGCTAAACATGCAGCAACACTTTTGCAATCTTTTCTCCAGAGGGTACACTCTTCTTCGATATGTGCCAGGCATGGGCTCCTTCAATTTAAGGTCCTACACCGATTACATATCTCCAAGGAAAAGTTAGCCAAGTTCTATCCAGGAGCTGACCCTCTGTGTAACAGATGTAAAGCAGAAACAGGTTCGCTCCTTCATACCTTTTGGACATGCCCCAATCTTCATACCTATTGGGTGTCTATATTTAACACTCTGTGAGAGATGTATAACGTTAAATATGATCCTTCTGCTCTAACGACTATCTTTGGGGTGATACCTCAAGACATCACTTTGCCAAAATGCTATTCGAATTCTATTGCCTTTGCTTCACTTATCGCAAGGCGCCTTATACTTTTAAGATGGAAGCAGGAAGCTCCTCCCACACATGAACAGTGGCTTGCGGAGCTCATGAGGTTTTTACATTTAGAAAAGATGAGATATACACTGGCAGGTTCAACCACCAAATTTCTTAAGGCATGGCAGCCATTCCTGATGTACATGGAAACATTTAAAATGACCACCTTATCATGACCAGATACCATATCTCTATATCGCTATCATAGCTAACTGTACGCTGAATGTCCCCTATACATTTTATTTTTCTATTTGTTTGTTGTTGTTTGTTTGTTTTTTGTTGTTTTGTAGGGGTTTCTTTGGTTTCTTTGTTTGTTTTTTCCTTCTCTATTTCTGTTATCTTTTGGGGTATTGTAAATACTGAACAGCAAACTACTGTATGTTCAATGTTTTGTTGTTAACATGCTGCTGTGACTGAAAATAAAATTTATAAAAAATAAAAATAAAAAAAATTAAAAAAAACATGCGGCAACACTCTCTAAACAACCTCGACAAAAGGAATACATCCACAAAATTGATCTTATCATGCTCACGTTTGTTATGAATTCTTTTTTCAGCTTGGCACAGTGACAAAGCCTGAGGGCACAATTGCCAGACACACTGCGGTTATGATTTCGGAACTAGTTTTGGATTTAGAATAGTTTCCATGGTGAGACTGGGTTATTAGTCAAGATTGATCCAGTAGGTGGCCTGCTCTTGTTCACTGTGTGCTAAATCTGCTCAGATCAAAATAATGCATATTGCTAGATGTGATTTTGCCTAAAATTCCAAACTCACTTACATTATTTTCCACTTATAGAAACTTGTAGAATGTGCACTTTTTCTGATAAACTGTTTGTATTCATCACTCCCAGCTGCTTCCTTTTTATTCACAAAAATGCTTTCTTCCTCATGCATAAGTAGTACGTTCAACACTACTGCTTCTTTCGAGCTTGCACAAATTACTTTTATGAAATACATCATATACTCTTACCTACCTCCACAGTTTTTATTATAAAGCTGTAAATCAGGACGCTTTGGTCCAACTGAGGTCTAGTGGCTCGTGAAGGGATGAATACAAGACATCATTTCCTCTTTTACAATGCTGCGAGCAACATGTTAACACACCTGTGTGGTCACTAATGAGACAAATGTTGGCAGTAGGTGGACTTTAAAAATGTTGTCGGCAGTTATGTCTCGGCTGAGTAACTATTTACATTCACATTGTGCGACCTTCACGAAAAATCCGGCTCTTGCTGGCCATTGGGAGCTTAGTGGTGTGTGCGATAGAACGCTGAGGTACATTAATCCAGCAACGAGGTGCAAGAGGCATTGTCATAAATGGGCGCTAACCTCTAAAGTGTGACTTCAGTGAGTCTCAGTGTGAAGTTTTGAACTTAATGGTGGCATTTAGTGTTGGAAAAGTGCCATGTTTTCAAGTCCAGAGCTAATATCTGTCACAAGAATATTCCATGAATATTTTTGCAGTGACCTCGAACTTGATTGAAGGATATGCACTCATTTAACTCTTTATATGAAAAAACTTGCAGTTAGATTTGCCTAAGAAGTGTGAAAAAACAAGAATATTTTACTGAGGACATTTTTTTCTGTTTTTTTTTCTGTTATCAAACTGTTCTCCCACTATGAGCTCAGTCTGAGTGAAGTTTTTTTCTACTCCTCTCACCTCATGTTATGTATTTTTGTTGGTTTTTTTTCCCTATCAGCCTACCTCTCTGACATGTCTTCCCAATGTGTTGTTTGTGTTTAGTTTGGTCAGTAGGTTCCTTTGTAAGTGCGCATGGTTTTCTATGAATTGTTTCCCCTCACAATAACTTTACAGAGAGAGATTTTTTTTAATTACTTATTAATAACAGTAAGTACAGTAGTATACCAGTAAGGCTAAAGGTCGTGAGCATGACCCCTTGTTAATTTGAGTCACTGAACTGAACGCCCAAGAATTCATTCTTGGAGCTTGTGCTTTGTGCAGAACAATGTGCTTCCACCTGGAAACAAATGAGCTCTATCAATAAAACTTTGCTTGCTTGCTCAGTGAATTCAGTTCCCATATTGTTTTTTAGATTGCCTATCCATATTATGCATTCCTACAGCTTGGATGAATGCAGGTTGCTAACAAATCCTGCTAGTTTTAGCTGATAACACTGCACTCCAACCCTTTGATCCAAATATGAACACGTCTGGCTTCACAGACATCACCATGGTGACAGCCAAAATGCTGAAGTTGAGCCTCCAAAATGTGACGTCATGAAATAAACGTTTGTCATCGCGTTCACTGTGTGCATCTTCTATATACAGTCTCAGGAATTACTTGTCTGTCCAGCTTTGCTGCTTCTGTTTTATTTCTTGTAAAAAGACAGTGTGATTTCAGATCCAGTGTTAGTGTTTTTTTCCCCATATTGTGCATCAGATCAACAAATCAGAAACTTAGTCTTTGAATACTGAATTGTGATGAACATATGAACTGGCATACTAAAAAAAATATCACACTCTAAATATATGAAGTGCACTCTATACAGCTATAAAGAGTGGGGCCCAGACAAAGACAGACAAATCAGGCTATTCTGGTAATTATGCTTCATGATCATGAGACATCATCTGATCTATAGCTGCAATACTGAATGTCTATGTAGGGACAGTAAAACACTCTGACAGAGCTGACATCTGCTGTTGTGACAGGTGCAAGAGTTTACATCCATGAGCTGCATGAGATACAAAGTCACAGCTACATTATAGGACCATGATGCACTTGGGCTCAGCATGAACTTTTGTTGAAACAGCAGTGCATGCCAAAACATGAGAGTAATGCTAAATAACCGGATTATTAGTTATGCACGCAAGCTGATACAAAGTGGGGAAAAAAGAGAGGGAAGATGCATGCTTACAGATGAAGAAGAAGCTCTTCCGCTAACATTATTTATTAGTTTTAATCCAAAGACCGAATGTGGCCAAAAGTGTTCAAATCCTTCTTCCTTTTAATGATCTGTCAGCTTATTTTTTTATATAGTGGATATGGTGTCAGGATTCGAGACACTGACACTTCTTTGCTTTGCTCATGTGAAAAAGCCTAACGTTTTTCAACCACAAATAACTTTGAAGTGGGAAACTCTCATTAACTCCCAAACTCTTAATCTTAAAGAGGATGAAAACATGAAGAAACTGAGACAAATCCATTCAATGACCAGTAAAAGTCTTGCTCTGCAGTGAAGCAGAATAACTGCAAGGCCTCCCCATTTAGCTTCATTTATTCTTTCTGTGCTTTGCACAACAGTTGACAGGGTTTTCCATGCAATCTCAGCTCAAGGTCCATTTTGTAAGTATTCAGGTGCTTTCAGTGATACAACTCACTTTTATTACTCTGAATGTAAGAATGTCATATGCATTATCCTGGATTTCAGCTTATCAGTTTCTGAACTATCATTTAAGATCTGCTCAGTTTTGTGTTTTATTTTGTTGAAAAAGAAACATTTTCATCACCTGTTTGACTACTGAACCATTAGTTTAATGACAAAACAATATCTGACAGTCACAAGTGTTTTCACATGACTTTGAGCAATAGTTCAGCAGTCTTCCCAACCGTTATATGTAATTTAAGGTCCCTCAAAATCGTCTTGAAAATTTGATACTGAACTATTTTTTTAATTACTTATTGATTTTTATTTGCGTGCAGTAGTAAACAAAGGTTTTGTTTTACTGACAGAAAGAGAAACAGAGAGACAGAAGGAAGAAAAACAAGAAAGAAAGACAGCTGACCAAGTGGGACATAAACCACTTATTGATTTTGACTGCTGATCCGTGTCACAAAATTGTCAGGAGATGCGTCTTACTGTTCGACTGTGTGAGAAATGACAGAAAAGAACCTGGGAAACAGAGTCAAGAACCAAGTAGGCTACTTAATTCATGAAAAAGTGACAAGTCTGAATTAAATATGATAGAATTTAATCAACAACCAAAAGCCCTATAGCTACATTACCACTTAGATAATGAATTGCCATTCTGAGCCTTTAGTAACTTAGTTTACCGACAAACACTTCCGAAGGGCTTTGAAATTTGGTTTGCACATCTCTAAACGCAGATTAGACAATTATAAGTCTTTTTTTTCTCCTTCATTTTGTCAGTCTTATGTTTTATTATTGAAATGCATGATAGTACGCTATTTTTGAAAAATACACTGCCTCTCTTTTCTTCCAGGCACTGGAATGTGAAGATATGCTGAATTTTGAAGTCTCATTCCTTTATCTGACTTTTTTGGCCATTGCTTGGCTGCTGTGATGCACCTTTGTCTCGCACATTTTTAAATAGTTATTTTACTTGATAGGTTAATAGATTAAAAAATAAATTAAAATATTAATGAATAATGGAAATAACAGTTGAAGCTCAGTGTGAAACTCCATAATGACACTTACTGGAGTCACGCTCCCTGAAGTGAAAGATAATGGCTCTCTCTCTCCTTGTGGTACAGACCAGACTGTTGTGTATCGCCTCAAGTGAGAGAACTCTATTTCTGTCTTTAAAGGAACAGAAATCACAGTTATCTGTATCTGTACTGTGTATAGGGTCGACTTACAATTCCCCATAGAGACTATATATTTCGTCTCACCTGGGAGATCTACATCTAGATGAGATCTCCCAGGTGGATCTAGAAAATGACCTCTGCAATACCCTCATGAACTGCTGCTACTGCAACCCAACATGGGAGAAGGGAACAAAAATGGATGAACGATAAGTAGATGAATGAATGGAGCAACTCCCGGCTTCTAAGCTGGTCACAAACTAGCACATTTCACTGGGCCCACTGTATCTAAATGAGCTAATTAGTCACAGCTGATGGCTGTGACTAATGTTTGATTATTGGGGCTTCTTTTGAATATTGTAGGGTCTTTACATTACAATATAAAGTGCATTGAGGTGAGTGTTATTGTGAATTGGCACTATATAATTTTTTTATTTAAATTGAGTGCTTTAATTGACTGTTTTGGTGGTATTGAAATGCAACAAGATCAAATCCATTATGCGACAAGAAGCTCTGTGGTTTGTGAAGGATTTCAGTTTTCCACCACTTTTCATCTTTACTTTATTTTTCAATATACACAAGTGCCACTTTTTTCTTACTAGTGCAGTGAAGGGGACTGAGACACAGGCAAAAACAAAATCAGGGCTCAAATCCTATGAGGGAGAGAAGGAAAAGTTGAAATGCACACTATGTTAAAAATAACTTGGACACATCACTGAGTCATGCTGGGAATAGGGAGCATATACCTTCAACAGATAAAATGTAAGTCCAAATGGATCTGATTGAAAGTCTGTTTAATTTGAAACAAGAATTTTTTTCATGTTACAGCCTATTGTGTTAGACAGGTTTCCATTCAACTGCCACGGGTTTCAACCTGCACATTATAGTCCTGAGTGGACTATCAGACCGGATTAGTGTTTGCATTATTCATAATCATAGGATAAAAATATCTTTTTCAAGCTAGACAGAGGGCGTGAACTGTGAAGTGCAGGAAACATGACAGGTATGGCTGCTCTTTAACTACGATTGCTTGTTAATTGATAGAACATTGTGTTCTATCAATTTGTTTTTTTCTCCCTAGTTAAGTGCATATTTTAGAGGTATAGGTTAAATTATCCTTTTGTCATTCTTTGAACTTTTCTGACTAACCTCTGGTCCCTTTTGGAATGAGAAACTGGAATGAGAAACTCAATTAAACTGAAAATATTCACTTTAATTCAGTTTTATTTACATAGCACCAAATTACAACAACAGTCGCTTCAAGACAATATGACAATCTGAATCAGTGTGTATAGTTGTAGACATTTTTAAAGAGTTTTAACTAATTGAACTACTTTCGTCTTTAATTTGATATGTTTTAACTACACCTTTATATACATAAATTGGGACATGACATCAATTACTTGGCTGTTCTTTTGGACTGAAATATCTTGTTCAGTGGGTGTAGGTTCAAGGTCCCTTTATTTGTCATTGTACAATATAAAATAGAATTACTCTGCAGCACTGCTTAAAAATGTATCTCTTTATAAAGTATAAAAATAGTAAAAGTAATAATAGCAGAAGAGAATAAGTAAATAAAATTCACTCAGGCAGAGTCATTTCAATGTGCCAATATATGCTACAAACATAAATGTCATTCCCAAATCATTGTTTGGGTGACTTCATAGTAGCATTTAGGGGAGCGGTGACATTTGTGTAAAAAGTGTTCAAAACTGGAGTCATGTGTGTTTGTGATGTCCTGTCTGCCTGAGGGCAGAAGTTCAAAGAGATGGTGGGCACAGTGTGATGAGTCCTTTATGATGGTTGTTGCTTTCTGAAGGCAGCAGGATGTGAAGATATTGTTCAGGGCAGGTAGGTGTGTGTTTGTTATTTTCTCTGTAGTTCTGATAACTCTCAGCAGGGCCTTTTTGTCCTCCACAGAGCGGCTGCTGTACCACACTAAGATGCCATAGGTCAGGGCACTCTCAATGGAGCGGTGATAGAAAGACACCAGCAGACGTGGCAGGTTGATCTTCCTGAGAGTCCTCGGGAAGTGTACTTGCTGCTGTGCCTTTCCGATCAAACAGTCTGTGTTGTGTGTCCACGTGAGGTCCTCCGCTATATATGTGCCCAGTAACTTACATGTTAACACCCTCTCTACACATTTCCCATTTATCACCAGCGGCTGGTGATCCACCCTTTTTCTTCTGGAATCAATGAGGAGCTCCTTTGTTTCTTGTTGTTTGAAGTCTGGTTGTTAATTGCACCCAGTCTGTCAACTTCTGCACCTCCTCCCTGTATCCTGTCTCATCTGCTCTGTTGATCAGACCCTCCAAAGTTACATCATCTGCAAATTTAATGATGGCATTGGTATTGTGGGTAGGCTTATAGTCGCGTGTTTACAGGGACTACAGAAAAGGACTCAGCACTCAGCCCTGCGGGATTACTGTATTGAGAGACAGGGAGGAGGAGCAGTGTTGGCCCACCTTGATGGAGTGTGATTGGTTGGTTGAAAAGTCCTTTGTTCCAGAAGATTTCTAACCTAGGCTTCCACCACACTATCTACCTTTGGACAGTTTGCCTGGAAGGATTGTATTAAAGGCAGAGCTCTAGTCCACGAATAACCTTTTATATGTCTCTGGTTGTTCCAGGTGGACCAATAGGATTTGGAAGGTGGTGGAGCTGACATAATCTGTTCATCTGTTGTTGTTTAAGCATATTGGTAGCGGTCTATTTCAGGTGGGAGAGCAGCCTTGATATATTTCAGCACAAGTCTCTATAAGGATTTCATAAGGTGTTAATGCCACTGATCTGTAGTCATGGAAGTCTGTTATTGCCGTATTACAACAGTTTTAGACAGGTGGAAACAGAGCACCGTGGCAGAGATGTATTAAAGATATTAGGTGTACATGTCATATGTTGTATTTTGATGTAAGATGCATGTTTGAATAAAGACTTAAATTTTGTGTGACAGGATGGTGTGGCCAAAATCTGAGGTCTACTGTGAAATTTGACTTTGATGATCCAAAAGTGATCATAACAGGATTTCCACAGATCAGTCTAAAAACACAATAGCTGCCACAATGAAAGAGATCTTGACATAGGCAAGAGTATGACCAAATCTATATCCGTTAATATTTTTTAATTTTTGTTGCCTGAGTCCCAGAACTCATAAAGTTTAAGTGTCGATGTAAATGTTAACTATAGTGCTCGTTTGAAACCAAAGTTCCAATTTCTTTTCTGAGTTCACTGCAGTTTCTAACCCCCTGGATCTTGTTCAATACATTTACATAATTTTTAGATGATCTAAACCACAAATGCATGTAAATTATCAATATTTTTCAGGAGATGAATTATGCCACATTGTTGGCGTGAATGCTTGTGTGTGTTAGTAGCTTCAAGCACTGAGGCAATTTCTGTGCCAGTGACAGCATTTATCAAGTCTTTCATATCGACTGTGAAGCTATAATGTGATTTCAAAAATAAAAAATGATGCACAGTATAATGCATCTATGGCACACTGCATTTTAACCCTATTATTCACTAACAACTTGTCATCAATAGTCATTTTTCTACCTGCTTAGCGATGTTAAATGGCAACAATATTTGCATGAGTGTCAGTGTAGAGTGTAGAGTCTGATTCACGCTAGTTTGCGTGGTGCAGATGGTCAGCCCTATAAGCTTTTTTAATTTCTTCCAGTGAAGGTAAGACACCAGGAGAAAGGTAACACAATTACACAGAAGGCAATTAGTGCCTTGCTCTCAGCATTATTGAACTGGGAGGTGTAATTACGCAGATGAAGTTTGTGACGACTATGAATATCTTGTATGAGACAATGCCATTACCCAACCCTGTTTTTTTTAATTAGTATTTTGCTCATGTTTGCTGTGACATTAGGGGTAATGTTGCAGAGAGGAGAGCAAGTGGAGGACACGGGCATACTTTACATACGTTAAACCATTAAAACCTGGGATGCAGTGTTATTCTGAATAACAGACACCATTAATTAAATCAAATTATATCTTTACACATTTCAAGAGTGTCATGGACCGTTCTATACATATTGCAGCTTTGTACTGTCACCAAAGAACATTCTGAAAATATGCAGAAATCTGTAGGCTGGTCTTGTTTGTGATTGTGCTGCTGCTGGTTCTTTAGTTTAGGCCCTGCCTTCGAGACCACAGACATTATAACAAGTAAACTCTCTATAATGAAATAATTTTAAGGTTGTTTTAGCACATAAAGTATAAATTTTTTACATGTCTATCTGTATAGCACTATGTTCCTTTGCAATAATAATAATAATAATGGATTGGATTTATATAGCGCTTTTCAAGGCACCCAAAGCGCTTTACAATGCCACTATTCATTCACTTTCACAC
Source organism: Maylandia zebra (assembly GCF_041146795.1). Lineage (NCBI taxonomy): Eukaryota > Metazoa > Chordata > Actinopteri > Cichliformes > Cichlidae > Maylandia > Maylandia zebra. The sequence goes on from NC_135177.1 coordinate 31,511,586, forward strand.
ACTGGTGGAGGCAAGCTACGGTTGTAGCCACAGCTGCCCTGGGGCAGACTGACAGAAGCGAGGCTGCCATATCACGCCATCGGCCCCTCTGGCCAGTACACAGATATATGACACTCCCACAAACTGACATGAGGGTGACTCGGTGCATCTTACATGGACATTTAATGCTTTAATTGTTAAATCATAGAGTGAAAAAAAACAATCAAATAATGCACTGCTTGTGCTGGGATAAGCTGCGTAGTGCTGTTGTGTCAGTAACACATTAAAAGTGTTCATTTATAGCTTCAGCACTGTAAGATAGTTTATGAGTATCCAAAGTATTCCAAAGAAAATTTAATTATCTTTTTTGCAAAACAGTTTTTAGCCTTTATACTTACATAAGATATATTCTCTGGTTATCCACATCTTAATACTTAAATGCGTTATTATGCAAAGAATGTAAAACGCAGTACACATTGACTGCTTAAAGTCAACACAACTTAAATATATTTATGAATTAAAAATATTAGTAGTAGTATAGATATACAGATATGTTTATCAGTATCCAAACATTAAACGCTATCAAGCAGCAGTGGATCATAAACGGTGACATCATCTACCCTCCCAAGACTTGGTGTGACTACCCCCCCCCCCCCGACACTCAGAGTTCAGTCCACAGATCTGAAAGCCAGGGGTCCCGGCCTTTTGGAGGGAAAAGCTTGTGGCGTCTCCCATCTGTCATCAGCACAGCGGCCAAATGAGCCTGTTCTTTACTGGGAGCCAACAAGATAGATTGAGCCACTTCATCATGGCTGTATGGGGCAGAATTGAAGCACTGCACTGCATGCCTCTTTGACAGCCTGACCTCCCCCTCTGTGCCTCTCTATGGTTACCATCAGGATAATATAGAGTACAGCGAACTCATTAGCAGTACTACCACTGTGACTGCAATTTTCAATTACTGAATAATTATTTGCACTCATCAACATAACAGGGAAGCTTGATCCTCAGCTTATATTACCCATGAAAAGCTGGTTTGTTATGAAAGACCATGGTGGTCCATGTGGTTTACTTATTTCTCTGAATCATCTGGTTTGTTTGTGCTTCAGTCTCTGACAAGAATGAATCTGAGACAGAATTTGTGAACAAGAAATTCAACCTTACGATAAAACTTTAAAGCAAATAAATGAACATTAAACACATTGCTTGCTTCCTGGGAAAATCATATGGCTTAGACAATTCTGCACGATTTACATCAAATGCCAAAGCAAAATTTTTGTAGTATGAAAAAGAGAACTGTCAGGTCACACATCCAGCTCTTTTCATTACAACTAGAGATGGACCGATCCGATATTACGTATCGGTATCGGTCCGATACTGACCTAAATTACTGGATCGGATATCGGAGAAAAATAAAAAATGTAATCCGATCCATTAAATATCACGAAAGCACCTCACAAAACTTGCAACACGCCGTAACTCACCTCAGAACGTTAGCACGTCGGAGCAGTATGCATCACGTGATAGAGCGGCTGTGGCATGCGGGACCTGTCAGTGGTCTGGATAGCATGTGGAGCTTCGCTAGCAACCCGGTATTTCATCTCCGACAAAGTTATCCCCGAGAGAAGTAAAGCAAGTGTGTAAGTCCATCTCTGAATGTTTGTAAAGCATTCCTGCGTTAATCTTACCAAACGATATATGGAGCGACTGCCTCTTCTGGCTGCTACTTCAATCATGAAACTGCTTAACGATCAGCTGATCGGCTTTTCTGTCGTGAGTCCGTCTCTCTGGTTTGTTTTTGGCCCACTTTGCACCAGAAAGAGGAAACCAGCGGCTGAACAACAGCAGCACGTTTAAGCTTGATAAGCTGTTGTTAGAATGTATTTAATATTACTTTCTACTCGAGGATCTTTTTCTACGTAGCTGACGGCTGGTAACTGTGCAGGGGCGGATCTAGCAAAGTTTAGCCAGGGGGGCCGATAGGGCATGAACAGGGAAAAGGGGGCACAAAGACATACTTTTCTTTCTTATTCTCATTTAAAATGTCTAGCTTTTAATAAATAATTATCCGAATCTTACACCCAAAGTTTTAATTTGATGTAAAATGTATAGAAGTCCATTACTGTATATAGTGACTATTAAGTCTAATATATATACCCTAGTAAGCTATAGTACTTTTTCCTTTGGGAAGGTACCATCTGTGCAGTCTGCAATTTTGTTGAAGAAAGATGTTGAATCTATTTAATATTTCTTGAAAAATAATTGATTTCTGTGCATTTTTTTTCACACTGCATCAAATTAAGGTTGATTACGTTGATTAAGCATCATGAGGTGGAGTGTGAGGGGTGGTTCCCTATTTTTTATTTATTTATTTTTGTTGTTGCTGGGAGTTGGAACCCTATTAGTTAGGTTGCTTAATATTTACGCTAAGTACTCTTTAAAATACCAGAATAGGGAGGATGGTGTAGGTTTAAGTTTATTAGATTGATCAGTATTGCTGAACTATGAAATATTTTTTTTTGCACATAGGTATAACAGAATAGCTTTAGTGTAGTTGTTGTTTTAAACTTGAGTATGAACTTATACAAAATGCAGCAAGATATTTAAAAAAAAAACAGTTTTGTTGATTAAAAAACACTATATCGGATTCATATCGGTATCGGCAGATATCCAAATTTATGATATCGGTATCGGTATCGGACATAAAAAAAGTGGTATCGTGCCATCTCTAATTACAACAATATAAAATTAGAAAGCAATTATTAATAATATTTTTTTTTAAAGGCAATGCATGTTGAAAGTGGGCATAGTCCGCAAGTTAATTGGAACACCCACCTTTAATGTTCTTGTTTGGTGGTGCTGATTTATTACCCCCTTGACGACCTTTCAATCCAACCAACAAAATTAATATAGTTTCAAACAATGTGGGGAGGAAAATAGTGTTCTTTATTATTTATAATAACTAATGTTCTTTTGCCTCTACTGAAATAACCCTAAAACAATGAAGATAAAATCATTTTTTTGGAATGATTTACTAACATAAACCACAGTTGACATTATAAATCCATCTGTCAGCTTGTTGTGGCTGAAATTATTGCAAGTAAATACTGAGAAAATGGTACAGCAGTTTCTCTTTTAAAAACTAAAGGAAAGCCATGTGAACTGGAACTCCACTAGCCTGCAATTGCAGGAAGAAAAATAACTGTGAGGGGTAGGGAAGTGTGTTCTTCTTTACCTGCTATATTTGGCTGATCATGCTATACCAACAGTTTTCTATACGACATGAAAAGATAATATAGACTGATAGATAGACAAATGCTGATGGATCCTTGATGTTGTTGGGCTTAGTCAACATAATCTTTCCTGTGGAAGTCAACCGCAATCCCTTTTGTCTTGCTGAAATTCAAAAGAGGAACATTTCTTCTGGACCACTCCACAAATGCCCCTTTTCCACTAGTGCCTACTAAGCTCTGACTCGGCTCATTTTTTAGGGCAGCGGTCCCCAACCTTTTTTGCGCCACGGACCGGTTTATGCCCGACAATATTTTCACGGACCGGCCTTTAAGGTGTCGCGGATAAGTACAACAAAATAAAACTAGTACCGGTACCAAAAAAAAGAAGATTTATTCATAACACACGTGAAAAGACCCAGGAAAACCGAGTTGACGATAAAAACAATAACAAAATAACGCTGAAAACCGATAAAAACCCTGAAAACCATACATTTCACACCTGAGCCTCTACTCTCGCGGCCCGGTACCAAAAGACTCACGGACTGGTACCGGTCCGAGGCCCGGGGGTTGGGGACCGCTGTTTTAGGGTACCAGTCCATGCTCCTTTGGGTGGCAATCTCACTTGTTGTTGGCTCTTTCTCTTTCGGTAGAGCATCACTTCCTGATCTTATTACAATGCACAGTGGTGTTTCACTAACAGTATTCACTCACTGTGTCTTTAGGGATTTGCTAGCTTAGCTTAGCTTGTAGCCTACTCACTAGCAGCATAGCCTCTTCAGGTCCCTCCACCACTTTTTATTCATTGTGTCAGATGTTTAGTTACTCCTCTGTTTCCATTAGTAATAACGATACTTGTAATACATGTATTCCATGTCCCTATTGCCAGTCTTGGCAGCCGGGGGTCAGTCCGCCAGGGCCTCCCGGCCGGGCCCCATGGCCTAAGGCCCGGCCACCAGACGCTCGCCCTCGGGCGAGCGTCTGGTGGCCGGTGTTCCTGCCCCTGCCCACTTGGGGCAGGAACCCCAAGGAACCCCACTTGGGGTTCCTGCCCCAAGTGGAGGAGTTCAAGTATCTCGGGGTCTTGTTCGCGAGTGATGGGAGAAGGGAGCCGGAGATCGACAGACGGATTGGGGCTGCAGCTGCAGTAATGCGGACGCTGCACCGGTCCGTCGTGGTGAAGAGGGAGCTGAGTGTAAAAGCGAAGCTCTCAATTTACCGGTCGATCTACGTCCCTACCCTCACCTATGGCCACGAGCTGTGGGTAGTGACCGAAAGAACGAGATCGCGGATACAAGCGGCAGAAATGAGCTTCCTACGAAGGGTGGCTGGCCTCTCCCTTAGAGATAGGGTGAGAAGTTCGGCCATCCGGGAGGGGCTCAGAGTAGAGCCTCTGCTGCTCCACATCGAAAGGAGCCAGCTGAGGTGGTTCGGACATCTGACAAGGATGCCCCCTGGGCGCCTCCTGGGTGAGGTGTTCCAGGCATGTCCCACCGGGAGGAGGCCCCGGGGCAGACCCAGGACACGCTGGAGAGATTATATCTCTCGGCTGGCCTGGGAACGCCTTGGTATTCCCCCGGATAAGCTGGAGGAGGTGGCTGGGGAGAGGGAGGTCTGGGCCTCTTTGCTTAGGCTGCTGCCCCCGCGACCCGGCCCCGGACAAAGCGGATGAGGATGGATGGATGGATGGATGGATGGATGGTAATACATGTAGCCTATTTGCACCTCTGGAGATCACTGAATTGGAGACCCAGGCTAGACACCTTTGAAAGACCTGTAGCTAGCCAAGATGTTGGTAAAATCCAAGTCAAAACATCAGTTTAGCTGGAAAAAGAGGCATCAGCTTCATTTGTCATGGTTGAAAATCAGATAGATTATCCATCTACATGTTCAATGACATAAAGCATAGGTGTCAAACTCTGGCCCGCGGGCCAAATTTGGCCCGCAGCCTAATTACATTTGGCCCGCGAAGCCATACCAAATTATTATTAGAGCTGGCCTACTGGTTTTATACAGCTAATATATATATATTGTTTACTATTAAGCTTTGCTTGTTCCATATTCAGTTTTTCAGCAAAACTTGTTTGAGTCCATGAGAAGAGATTCATTCTTAAATCTGGGGGAAGATTTTTTTTTTTTCTATAAATATTAATGTTAGCCCGCAACCTTGTTCTAGGCCCACTGTGTATCTGAGTTTGACACCCCTGACATAAAGGGTTATTCTGTTATTTTCATTTAGCTACAGCCACCATCATTCGAGGTGGTAACACCCCACCATACCAGCTAGTAGTTGGTGGGTGTGGCCTACTAGCATTAAGAATTGGAGTGGCAACAAGTCATATCCGTAAGTTCATTCACTGAGTTGACAAAAATCAAAACTGCTCTTGTTTCTTTCAGGAGCTCAGATTTGTGTTATAATTAAACTCCGGCAGCCAACCCATTGACAGACTAAAGGCACAAACAAACTTTCTGGGAGCCTTTGTTTTAAGTTTTACTCATTAGTTAAAGACACAAACTCACACAACAAACTCTGACCAGCAAATGCTGCTGAAAAAGCATGTTACTTAAAATGAACCCCTTTGCTTGCACAGTTTGTGATTATGATTGCATTAAAACAGATGCTTCCATTGCATAGGCATGTGGAAAGAATAATTATAAGACTCATTTCATTCACATTAACATAGTTATTCACCTGCCTCGTACCAGGTCTTTGGAACTGCTTGAAGTAAATTATTACATTATTACATTATGAGTTTCTATTGTTAACTCATTGTCAAAATGAGATTTTATGAACAATTACCACACAACGATATTAAGTAAAAGAGATTCAATTTATGTTCAAAACTTACAGTTTTACATTGTAATTTTAAGTGCTTCTGCCTTGGGCGTTTGCTTGGTCTCTAACCCTTTTACTATGATTTCATTTATATGCATGACAGACTGCAGTCAAGTGCTTAGTCATCAGTGAGCTTATAGTCCAGCTTGAAGTGATTTCCAGAGTTTATAATATTCCAACTAACCACAGCTAGGCCTCAAAATGTGATCATGTCACCGTAACCCTGACATCATTTTTATTTAATTATATTCTTTATATCTTGTGTACAATTATCCAAATTGCAGTCTGAAGTACAGAGTGCAGAGAAGTGCACTATCCACTGTGAAGTGCTGAAAGACAAGGTTTTTTTCATTGGAATTTTGATGGGGTTTTGTGTTGTTTTTGTTGAAATGAGATCAGATACTACTACCAGCTATTTTGTTAGTTAACATGTTTTATGAATTTTCCATCTTAAACAAATATTAAATTACCTCAATGGTCAAAGCTTTATACTTAAAAGAAACAAATAGCCCACGCATCAAGTCTGCGTTTGTGTGGTTTGTTAAGATTTTAAGTGTCCTTCATTAATCCCATGTTGATAGAAAAAAAATGAGCAACTACACCTTCAGCAGCCTGTTCCTTATTTTTTCACTGCTTCTCGTCTCTCACCATGCTGCAGACACACTCAACTTTTCACCATGAATTAGAGTTCACAGTCAGGCATCAAAAAATGGCTCCTTTCCTTGTGGAGTCTCTGTCAGCAGTCAGAGCACTCTGCTGTCCTCATATTTCTTTTTTTTTTCTCCATTCCTTTTTGGCTCATTGTCCCTCTTATCTGTAGCTCTGTCTGCTTTCTCTTTTTGTTATCTGGAGCAACTATGAAATAATAAAGGGGAAGAAGAAAGCAGGACGAGACATACAAGATGAATACTATAGGTGCTGAGGACACAGAAATCTCCAGATGGCTATCGCTTGTTGCCACCATTAGTCTGTGTGCACTTGAAAAAATAAGCATGGGGCCTCTAGCATATTGTTGATCCTTTACAATGTAAGTCTTTTATTTTTTTTCTTATATTCAGTGTCACTGTGAAAAAAGAAAAACTTTATCTTAATGACTAAAATGTCTAAAAACAGAATGTACATAATACACAACCAGATTTTTTGTTTTCTGCCGCTGAAAAAGATAATCATGATCTCTTGATCTATAACATCCCTAAATTAAGGTAAGGTAATAAATTATTGTTGTTGTTTGCAAGAAGTATTTTGACCTCATTTTGTGGGTCTTTGTGAGTGTAAGTACTTTAAAGCAAAGTGTGAACCTCTCAGTGATGTATACATGTATTGCTTTATATTTTAAGCACACATTGATTGTTATAGCATTTTCCATAACCATCAAGAATACCCATAATAAAAAAATACAACAGTAATCTGGACTGTCAAAACTAATAAAGAAATCTCCCCAAGCACAGACATTTACACAAATGTACATAATGTAGAATCTGAAATCAAAGTGGAATAAAATAAAAGATTAGGATATGCAAGTAATGTGGGTGCACACACAGCAGTAGGAGATGCAGTCCACAGGAAAACTCGGGCTAAAGGTGGTGGCTCCTTGCTTATTCAACACCCATAACAATTTATTTACAGATACTAGAAATGTACGTTATATCATTGCCATGCAATAGAGAACACATATAGAGTAAATACTTAGAATTTACCTCTTTTAAGCACATTTATAAATAAAATTACTATTCATGTTTCTGACAAAATGTAATAAAAAACAAAAGTCCATCATAACCAAGAAATAAGTCGAAAGACATGTTTAGCATGAGCAAATATATATATATATAGCAAGGTCTCTCATCACTATTAATGTTTGGGGTTTTTTGTTGTTTTTTAATGAAGTAGAAGCAGATTCATAAGATAAGATAAGATAACCTTTATTAGTCCCACACGTGGGAAATTTGTTTTGTCACAGCAGGAAGTGGACAGTGCAAAAGTTATGACGCAAAAATTAGAATACAATAAGAATAAATACAGTACACAGCTGTACAGAATAGAATAAAATAATATACTATATACAGTAGAATAAAATAGAATAAAAATATACAATAAGATAAAAATAGAATACGAATGCTATATACAACTGAGTAAAAATACAACGATGCCAGAAAAGACGTCATGTCAGTCATGTCAGTCTATATCACAGAAGGCCATTCACGCTCAGCATTTTTTGACATCGATATTTCTCCCCTTGCTGGCTGCGATTGGCTTCTTTTGGAGCTGACTGATGATCAGTCTCAACATCGTCTGCAAACTGACTGTCAGACTGATTAGACAGTGGTTCTATAGCTCACCTGGTGGAGCAGGTGACCCGTGTACTGAAGGCTAGAGTACTCACTGCAGGGACGTGACCCAGACCATTTCCTGCAAGTATCGTTCCCTCTCACTCTGTCCCCAACCTCCAGCATACTGTCTGCTTTGTCCTGTCCAATAAAGGCCCCATATTCTGAAGTCTTCTTCATCTTTCTCTTCTAAAATCCCTGAGCTTCTCTGAATAACAAACATTTTGCCACCTTGATCAACAATGAGCAACACATGAAAGATATTTCTCTGTTGTGTCACACCCCCGAATTACAGCTGGGACAGAACATGAGGAAATATAGAATAGATCCTGAAAAACCGAGACCAAAGCGTGCGGGAAAGGGAGAGCAGAAAGGTGTAGGTGTTTAAAATGTAACAATGTAGGAACCTTGCACAGGAAACGCAGGAACAGAAAGACAAAACACACAGAGGCACAGAAACAGGCATAGAAACAAATACAGCCCCATTTCTCCCCCCTCATCTTTCTCACATCTTCCTCTCTCTCTCACACAAACACACACACATATAGATATAGATACAAATACAGCCCCCATTCCCTACCTCATCCCACAAACACACACAAGCTGACAACAGGCTATGCAGGTTAAGGACAGAATGAAAGGACACATCTCCTCCAGACTTTTATAATCCATGGGTACACTGGATCTGAACACCACATGTGTAAGTGTGTGTCTGTGTGCATAAAGCATGTGCTTTCAGTCACACTCTATAGCCAGGACCGTAAAGCTTGTAAATTCTCTTTTGTTGTTATAAAACCCAACAGAACATACACATCTCTGATCAAATCATCTTCCAATTTTTACATTTGTAGTTGTGTTCCCTCCAAATATCAAGTTAGCATTCTGACTAGCAGTATGCATAGAAACAGAAAAAAAGCCCCGGGAGGCATGCAGTTTTGGGAGGAGTACAGTTTGTAGTTACCCCAAGAGAGTGGTGGGTAGTGTTTTGTTCAGTATAACCAGTATTAGTGAAAACACATAGTCAGAATGTCCAGAACTAAAGTAAACAGAGGATATCCCACCATCCCCTATGCGAAAGTAATCTCTTGTGTACTTATTATATGTACAGTATGTCTCATAAGACTTTTGTGTCTCATGCTGTGAGAGACTGTGGGCCCTTTTGCATTTTTCTCACACAACGCAATTAGAGATGAATGGATTGCAATTCTCTTGACCAATTCCAAAGCATAACCTGCTGATTCTAATTCTCTTTCCACTAACTCGCAGTATGTACAAGCAAAAATCGAATTTTCTTCAATGCAAAATATTTTTTTTGCAATAAAAGAAATGATTAGCCTTTACAGTTTATCCTAAACTGAAGTTACAGGAGCTTCTCTGACTTAGACAACAACTCTCAGCAATCTCTGTGAAGACGTAGAAATAATGAACTGAAGATGAGTTTTTGTACACCAGCACCTTACCACAAAAAAGCAGATAGGCAGCTGCTTTTCTCTTTAACTTTCCTCATAACTACTTTGATCCTCTGCTCATACCAAGGCTCATACCAAGGCATTTTGCTTGTGGCTGGCATGGAGCAGCGAACTTTAGCTTTAGCCATTTTGCCTTTGTGAGCTCATTTAAAGGGTCCATGTTCAACTGGATAATGGTGATTTAAGTGTCTTTATTCTTTTGCCAGTGTTTTCATGAGGGTTCCCTCATAGTTTAGTTTGGTGAACTTTGTGTCTACCCTCACAGTAATGAGCTTTACGCTGACAACGTGTTAGCATTTGGCTGCAAGTGTGTCACCAAACGTAAGTTGAAAATACCGGATATGCCTATTCCATTTCCATTTCTAATCATTTTCTTAAATCATGTTTAATTTGCATGTTTTTGGTGAATAAGAAAATTGTGAAAGAGAAAGCTTTATGAATAAAGGACATAAATATAGTTATAAAATAGTTATTATTTTTTCCTCTCGCTCACTTTTATTATGCACAATGGTACAATTCCATTTTGGCAGTTGTTTTAAAACAATGGTGGCTCACAGTTTGTGTTTTTTATTTTTTTGCTGTATAATTGAGATTTTATAATAGACACTTTGCGTGTGTTTGCTTTTGATTTCCCCTTCAAATATGCGGTTCAACCAATAAATTGTCTGTTTGTTTACCTCTGGATGTTTGTCTGACAGCTCATCTTTCTCATCCTGTTTGACTTCTTGTTGAACAGATCTCAGCAATCAGTCTTGAGATAAAATATTACGAGTAAAGACAGAAATGATGGCCACAAAATGAATGTCCTTTAGACAAAGACACCGCTTCTTTTATTCCTCCACTAAAACCTTCTCAGTAGGCATAAAAGAATCTCTGAGCGTCCTAACCTTCAGACTGTCTCTTCTCATTTTAATTCTCTTCTCACAACAGCCTGTCAGCTCAAGAAATGTTCTTCAGTAGTGTATCACAAATCGCCTTGATTTTCCATTTTTAATCCACAGAAATATATCAAACACCACCTCCCAGGTGTGCAGTAATCATGGATTATGTTCACTAAGCAACCACTAAGTCATACATAATGGATTTGGTCAACAGCCTAAAAGAGACAGCATATCCTTCTGTATAATTACTTAGATCTTCTTATCTCAGGCGTAATCACATTCCATGGTTTTGATAAGACTTCTTGATGAGTGAGAAGGATTTCAGGGGACTTTTTTTCCATCACTTCGTTTTACCGACTCTCTTGGGAGGGAGTATGGAAAGGAAGAAATGGTTTGCTTAAAAAATAAATAAAATAAAGAAATCGTTGTTGGAAATTAATCCTTCTCTCTGTATTCCAGAGAAGCCTCCACGATTTCAAGCTGACATGTTGCATTGCTCCACCAGTTTTAAATTATCATACAGATAATGCAAGTCTATGTGAGAGTCTGTTGCTTTAGTTCACTTTAATGGAATGACATTAAAGCCCTTTTACAGTCGAGTGGAGAGTGAATGCAAGGAAAAGTGTACGATGTCATTCTATAACGTTCTCGCCTGTGCAGAAGGGCAGTTACTTAGGCAGTGAAGCTCACAGTCTGATTTAATTCATTACACACACCTCACACACAGAGGAAACCCTTGTCTTCCCAAAATGCATATATTCAACTCGGGGGAAGGGAGAGAAAATGTACACCAGCCTTTGCCAGGTACGGCACTGTGTATCTGCATCAGCTAATCGATTGGTACTGTGAGACTGAGTCAACAGCTGTAACTGGACAGATGTACTGTCAGTCTCTGTGGCTGTTTCTCCTAGTTCAACTTGGAATTTATCTTCCACCTTTTGTCTGCAAAGTCTTTTTTTTCAGTCAAGACTTGGAAACACTTCTTTTGTTAGGAATGTATTTCTGATTTCAGTATTAGCTCTGACTGGCAGATTTAACCTGCAAATCTTCAAGTTCAACAAAAGAAAAAGTGCTGTTATGATGGGTTTTGTCAAATCAATATTTGACAAGACCACCTTTAACCTCCTCCCTAGATGATCCAAAAATGCTACAACATTGCCCGATAGAATTCCTGCTCATCGATTTGCAGAACTGGTCAAATAAAATTAGACAAACTTACCTTTCTACACGTCTCTCACCATTTATGATTTATGATATACGGTTCTGAGTGGGCCCATTCAACATGCAGGAGTTGCAAGAGTCATTGCAAGTGGCTAGTTTTTGGAAGATTTCCTAACTTAGGACACTGCAGAAGCTTTGAGTGTATTATTTAATAAAAAACATGAATGTACACCTTGAGTCTGAAAAGTCAAGTGAATGTAGAAGTAACTTGAGTTTTTTTTCTAATGGCTAGCAGGGGGCAAAAGAAATATACTGTATTGAATTTGGTTGAAGTTGAAAGGTGTTTTTCATTATGTTAATAATAGAGGAATAGTCTAAAGCCTTATATGTATCTGGAGAAGATGAGCAGGGAAACATAACCATTTTCTTGGCAGAGGTGTTTTGATTTTGATTTTCAAGTGATGTAACACATAAACCCTGCCTCTCCATATTTATATATGGATAATGTAATAGACACTGTGTGAGAGAGATGCAACATAAGTGTTATAATAATGCATACATTGCATACATTCTTGCACAGCTATGCAATGTTTTTAATTGTTTTGCAAAGTCTAAGAGGTGCAGAATAAGGCTCATTATGATTCGGCGTCACCACTGCTGCTTTGAACTGTTGTCTGCTGAAGGTTGGAATTTAAGATTTCTTGGACTGGGGCCACACTGTACAGATTTGTACACCAGGCGTCCTTCCCTACTGCCTGGTCATGATCAGCTGGCAGTTCAGCTTCTCTCGTCACCTAAGGGGCCAAAACATACCGCCACTGCACACGGTGTGCTGGTAAAAAACTGCACCAATAAATAACCTCATGCTGGAACATGATGTCCGTTATGAATAGACTGTAATCAGCACCGAGGTCCAAAAATAGAAACCCAGTTGAGTCCAGATCAGGCAGTGTATTCCTCACAATCATACCCCTACAGATTTCCCTGTCAGTGCCAATTGAGGCTTTGTGATCCCTCAACAGAAAAATTGCATCCCTACACGCGGGTGCTTTGCAGCACCACATCCCACAAAAGGACTTTAAAAAGCCCAAGAAGACGTCTTGACATTAAAGGCAGTCCTGTTGTCAATCAGACACACATTTTCCTCCATGGCAATAAAGTAACACTTGATGCAGGGGTTTGTAGTTGTGGAGTTCAGTTTATATTTAACAATGTCATTCATTTCCAAGCGCTCAGCACTTTTCTTTGGTGAGTAAAAACTGTAGTTAGCCAGCTATCAACAGAAAGTTCTGATCAGCAGTTTTTGCACGATAATGTTCCTTATAGTCCCAAATCAACTCTCTTCATTATTGACCACCTGTGAGAACAAACATTATTTGTAAAGTAAATGTAGCGCAGGTGCTGAGGTGATCTGCAAAGCTTTTTTGGCTTTCGTTCATTTAACACCATAATTTCTGGTCGCAATTGTAAATATACTCTACAAGCAGTGACACATCAATTTTTCTTTGGAGTCTTGTGTCTCCAAAGAAAACTTTTCGCACAAAGGGGTCCTCCATCTTGTTTCTTTACTTGTCCCATTGCTATAGACCAACACAACCTGGACCTTTGTGATAAAAGTAAGCCAGAAGCAGGGGGAGATCTGTGTGTCTTTTCAGGCACCGCCCTCACAACTTTCCATAGCTCAATGAAATGTGATTACAGAAGACTTTCAAAGAACACTAAGAGATCAACCATCTGATAGGGAGCATTGAAATTCACACTGGTTTGCTTTCGGAGTGAGTGATGCTTATTGCATATCCTCCCATCTGCACTGCTGATAGTTGAGACATAATGAGAAGTGCAAAGACAAAGTGTGTTGAGAGGCTGTATCATTGCTCCAACTTTGAAGGGTATATCTCTCATCCTCTCCCTCCAGCTGGCGACTCCCTCCCTCTGGCACTGTCTCAGCTGCTGGTAGTGGTCTAGGGCTCAGGGTTATGGCCGTGTCACTGGCATCACAGACAGGCAGCAGATGAGCCACGTACACTCATACAAACACAAACACAGTCATATAAGCAAAAAAATCACACACAGACGTGCCATATGCAAATAGACCTATAGATGAAGAAAGCATATGGCTCCTTTTTCTTCTTTTTGTATTATTTCTAAAACCCCGTTGTGGCTTTTGCAGTTTGCCTACATTTATGAATGTATGTTTGATTCTAAATAAAATTATTGATTAAATGTGATCTTGAACTCCTTCCTGTTGGCAACGTGTTCATGTGAAAGATTTAATTCAAGATCAGTGTTTTGGCCTATTTAAAACTGTTAACTAGAGCTAGCGGGTTTCTAGTGCTGGAGGCAAGTTAGCATGTAAAATATAAATTTTTAGACAACTTCTATTTTCTTTTGGGCTTTACCAAAGCAAATATATATACCTTACTACAGCTAAGAGCTTTTCGCCGCCTTTATCAAACCTTTCTGAATTAAATTATACATGTCACATTTCAAAATGGGATAAACAGCACAGTTAAAATTAAATAAATTGTGGCACTGACAGCACTTCTACTACTCCTGGCTTGTTGCTGACTTACGAGCATATTAGCGGTTAGCTCCCTATCTTAATTAGCATTTAGCACTGCAAAAAGTCTTTCTCCTCTAAGCTTTACAAGCTTTTTTATAACACACAGATGAACCTTAAGTTATAGAAATGCAATACACTGAATTAACCAACAAATGTTTTAATGTTCAGCCCATCAGAGACTGCTGACTGACTCAGCAAACTGAAAGCTTTGACAGAATAAAAACTAGCTTTGCACCATGTACAGCACATGCCTTCCTTGTCTTGCCTCGGTTAAGATGGGGAAATTATTCCCTTTAACTGGAGAAAGATGACAGAGACACAAGGGGCATCCTTCCTCCAGAAGAGGCAGGCATGTTATCTGACTTTACTTTTTGTCTCAGGATTTAGGGGCTTGGAAATTCATGGAAACTCAGCACAAGTTCAGGGAGACAAAGATGTGTGTCTTTGGTCATGCATACAGATGTGTAGTCATGCTTAGTGATGCGTAGACAATGAGGCTGAAGAGTCAGACAGTGATTGAAGGAGCGTGAGCAGGGCTCACTGATCAGTCCGTCAAATCACATCTGCGTCAGCTCTTTTGAGACTTTGCTGTGACTTTATCTACCGAAAGTGCCCATGTGCCTTACTAAAAGAATAGACGTGCATCCTTTTTTGCACAAAGCAGCAGAATTGTATAATCCCTAGGCTGGTTGTAACTTAAAGGAAGCTTAAATGGGGGATGTTTAAAAAGCCTAGCCCTTTCTTTTGTGACGTTACGATGTTCAACATGTGTCACAGTGGCACCTCTTAAAATGAAACGGTCACAGGAAATTGCGGATCCGACAGTTTCTTGGATAGACCAATTAAATTGCTGTAATCTACATTAGACTTAAATTAAAGTTTTAGCTGAACGCCTGGACATTTGCCTGACAGTAGAAGAGGGTTTATGGCTCAGTGCATTGTACTTTTAACGAGTGACTCACACAGTCCCATAAGTCAGCAACAGCATGGTGTCACTTTATGTTCTACTTTTTCTCAACTGTTGTTTAATTGTGCAAATGAACCTTATGAACTGTCCTGCTCTACTCTTTTTACGCTGTTGTTTCGTTTTGTAGACAAACTGTGTAGACATAGTTATATGTTTTTGTTTTATTTTTGCATTTGAATTCAGTTTTAATTTTTTTTTTACTTTATATATTTATTCTGATTTCTTTTTCAGTTGAGCAGATAATATTATTGTTGAGTCTCTGATTCCATTATTCTAGATTCAAAATCGATATCTTGCATTTTGGTTCACATTTAGATTTTTTTAAATGGTAGATTAAGTCTTTTCTTGTCTGTTCCTTTTGTTCTTTAAATTCTGTTTCTCAGTCTGACGTCTGGTTAACTGTTAATATTCTGGATTCTGCATTTCTGTTTTACTTGCTTCCTGTTTGATGTTGATAATTAGTTTTCTCTGGTGTCTTGTGTTGGGCTGTACTTCAAGTCTTTCCGGCTGTCTTGACTATTTTCTTCTGTGTCACATCTCCCTCCTGTTTTCCTGTGTTATTTTTTGCAGTCTGTATCATTTTGAATTTGTTCACTTTTTTCCCTGAACACTAACTGCCAGCTATAAATCTCTATTTGTTTTATTGCCATTTTTATTCTGCATTTGGATCCATACTAAACTTAACAATAGATTTCAGTGCGGTTGTCTCTCCGAAAAGTGCACCATAATGCTTTTGTGTTATGTAACTTTCTGTCCAACTTCTTAACTCTTTTCCATAATAAGAATATTCACATGATAATAACTCATGACATTTAGAGGAATGAATGATCCATTTGTTTAAACTGTATGAAAATAATATGATGTATTTCAGAGGGAGCGTGGTTATGCAATGCACCCTCTGGCAGCCATTCTGAAGGTCTCTCAGTTCAGCAGCAGGAAAGAGTCACTGCAAACAGAAATATTAAGAAGGTTTGAGGATACAGAAGTTTTCAAAAGTACTGACAAATAAATATTTATGTTAACTAGCATATTGATAAATGGGAAATATGAAGGTTTCCACTTTGGTTGCCTCAGGATCTTGTTTTTGTTTTTTGCAGATGACGTGGTTCTGTTGGCATTAGGTGGTGGCCTCGGGCTCACACTAGAGTGGTTCACGGCTGACTATGAAGTGGCAGGAATGAGAATCAGCACCTCCAAATCTGAGGCCATGGTAAAACTAAAAAGGGTGGAGTGCCCACTCTAGCTCAGGGAGGAGAATGTTGACCACCATGGAGGGGAAAGGTTCAGAGACTGACAGATGGGTTGGTGCTACATCTGCAGTGATGCAGATGCTGCACTGGTATGTTGTGGAACGTAGAGGAGCTCAGAGTAGAGATGCTTCTCCTTGAAAGGGGTCAACTGAGAGGGTTCGGGCATCTGATTAGGATGCCCTCTGGGTGCTGCCTTGTTGAGGTGTTCTGGGCACGTCCTATCAGGAGGAGGAGGAGGGTAGACCCAGGACATGCTGGAAAGATTATGTCTTTTGGCTGGCCTTGGAACACCTGAGTGTTCTTCCCATCCATCTCCCATGAGGTGGAAGAGGTGGATGGGGGGGAGAGGTCTGAGCTTCTCTGCTTAAGCTGCTGCCTCCACAACCTAGTATTGAAAAAGTGGCAAATACACGATAATATCAATATTTAAATATCAAAATTAAGTAAAAGAATGTATGAAATCAAATTTTATTCTCAGAAAAAAAGGGCTGTCCTATTTCCAAAGCCTTTACTCAAAAGCACGATAAGGCCAAGCAAAAGTTTAGATTTGATTTTGATTTTGTCAGGTTTCAGTTAACGGACTCAGGCGCAGACCGGGACTCCTTACAGGATTTACAGATTTTATTTACACAACGACACCAGGTGATGCTATTTACAAAGTGCTGGAGGGAGGGGAGGGGGGTCCAGGGTTCCGGGGTATGTGAGGGAAAAGACGGGAATCTGACGTCCTCCAAAGGCTCTCTCTCTTCACTCCCCACACTGGGGAAACACCATCCACTCACTCGTCCACGGGATGACAGGCAGGCAGGGAAAGGTCCGGGATAGATCTGTACACAGAGATTATAGTTAGAGGCGAACAGACGGAACGAACTCACAGATCCTTATTTACAATCTACTGAGCGACTGACGCTGATAACTCAACGATCCAGCGACGAGTGACACAGTGCTGCTGTCTTAAATCGGCCTTGTGATTATCCCGATCGGCAGCAGGTGCGTGGGCCAGGGGCGGGAGCCCATAATGAGCATCGCCCCGGCAGGAGAGAGAGAGAGAGAGAGAGAGAGAGAGAAAACATGTTGCCTAATACAGAATCAGCTGGTGAGGCACAGGGACCATGACAGATTTGATTTTTTTTCCAGGGAAAAAAAAAAAAAAAAAGCACAGAAGCAAAACTTTCTAAATCAAGAACACAAGACTCCAATCAGCAAACGTCCAGTGGAAAGGAGACGAAAGGTCTCAGAGCGTGAATTCTGGTCTCTAAACCTCATCCCACGAGGGCAAAAAAGGCCAAATGGTTGGCGTGGGCTCAAACTTTCAAAACACACTGCAGTACATGAAATGCATCATAGAAAGCTTCAGTTGTGGAACTATTGCGCCTAAATGTAAGTTTGAAATCTGTAGTGAATGAAATCTATCCTGACCGATGACAAGTCAAACTTTGTCCATCAGAACCATGAGAAATCCAAGCAGTATGAACATCATAAGAAACTCTTTTTGAGAGCCTTTTTGCAATAAATCAATTAAATTGCTGTACATCTTCCTGTAAGAACACGGGCATGGTGCCAATCATCACTTTGAACTCGGCAGTGCATAATTCTTAATAAGCCATCAAAAAACACAAAAGACAAGATAAACATATCGTTTTATTCTGGCTGAGAGGATTTGGATGGATGAGGAGTGACATGTACAGTGGGGCAAAAAAGTATTTAGTCAGCCACCGATTGTGCAAGTTCCCCCACTTAAAATGATGACAGAGGTCAGTAATTTGCACCAGAGGTACACTTCAACTGTGAGAGACAGAATGTGAAAAAAAATCCATGAATTCACATGGTAGGATTTGTAAAGAATTTATTTGTAAATTAGGGTGGAAAATAAGTATTTGGTCACCTCAAACAAGGAAAATCTCTGGCTCTCACAGACCTGTAACGTCTTCTGTAAGAAGCTTTTCTGTCCCCCACTCGTTACCTGTATGAATGGCACCTGTTTGAACTCATCATCTGTATAAAAGACACCTGTCCACAGCCTCAAACAGTCAGACTCCAAACTCCGCCATGGCCAAGACCAAAGAGCTTTCGAAGGACACCAGGAAAAGTATTGTAGACCTGCACCAGACTGGGAAGAGTGAATCTACAATAGGCAAGCAGCTTGGTGTGAAAAAATCAACTGTGGGAGCAATCATCAGAAAATGGAAGACATACAAGACCACTGATAGTCTCCCTCGATCTGGGGCTCCACGCAAGATCTCATCCCGTGGGGTCAAAATGATCATGAGAACGGTGAGCAAAGATCCCAGAACCACACGGGGGGACCTGGTGAATGACCTGCAGAGAGCTGGGACCAAAGTAACAAAGGTCACCATCAGTAACACACTACAACTGTCACGGCGGGGTGCGCCGATGTGTGTGGAAACAGGACCCAAAAGCAGATGATGACGAGGAATTGTAATGATTAACAGAAAGGTGAACCTTTAATGCGAAGACGGCAGGGAAATGAACCAAGAGACCAAAAACAAACAGGCAAAACACTAAGAAACAAAATACTAAATGGTACTGAGACCAAAACCTAAACTATGACTGTGGTGGAAAAATAATAAACAAAGACCATGACTAAGACTAATAATACATAACAGATGAAAACTAGAACTATGACTGAGGTGAGGTAAACAGGCTAAGACCATGACTAAAACTGTGACCCTGGTGAGATAAACAGACGAACCGACAATGGCATGAAGAAAACAAAAAGCTTAAATACAGACATGAGGTGATCAGGGGAAGTGGGGACACATGGGGGAACAGCTGACAGACATAAACCTAATGACAGGACCAGGAGAGAAAGCTAAATACAATGAACAAAGAACACATGACATTGTCAAAATAAAACAGGAAATACTAACAACTAAACATGACAACACAACAGACCCAACACGTGATGAATAAATACCAAACCCCAAAACATAGAAAACCCAGGAACAATAACCAATAACTGCCTAAACTAAAGGCAAAATAGGAAATAACACAAACTAACAACATATCAAAAAATACAAAGAAAACTCAGAGTGCTGGGTCGGAGACCCAGCCTGTGACAACAACGGCAGGGAATCAAATCCCACAGTGCCAGACGTGTTCCGCTGCTGAAGCCAGTGCATGTCCAGGCCCGTCTGAAGTTTGCCAGAGAGCACATGGATGATACAGCAGAGGATTGGGAGAATGTCATGTGGTCAGATGAAACCAAAGTAGAACTTTTTGGTATAAACTCAACTCGTCGTGTTTGGAGGAAGAAGAATACTGAGTTGGATCCCAAGAACACCATACCTACTGTGAAGCATGGGGGTGGAAACATCATGCTATGGGGCTGTTTTTCTGCCAAGGGGACAGGACGACTGAGCCGTGTTAAGGACAGAATGAATGGGGCCATGTATTGTGAGATTTTGAGCCAAAACCTCCTTCCATCAGTGAGAACTTTGAAGATGAAACGAGGCTGGGTCTTCCAACATGACAATGATCCAAAACACACCGCCCGGGCAACAAAGGAGTGGCTCCGTAAGAAGCATTTGAAAGTCCTGGAGTGGCCTTGCCAGTCTCCAGACCTCAACCCCATAGAAAATCTGTGGCGGGAGTTGAAAGTCCGTGTTGCTCGGCGACAGCCCCAAAACATCACTGCTCTCGAGAAGATCTGCATGGAGGAATGGGCCAAAATACCAGCTACTGTGTGTGCAAACCTGGTAAAGACCTATAGTAAACGTTTGACCTCTGTTATTGCCAACAAAGGTTATGTTACAAAGTATTGAGTTGTATTTTTGTTATTGACCAAATACTTATTTTCCACCCTGATTTATGAATAAATTCTTTACAAATCCTACCATGTGGATTCATGGATTTTTTTTCACATTCTGTCTCTCACAGTTGAAGTGTACCTCTGGTGCAAATTACTGACCTCTGTCATCATTTTAGGTGGGGGAACTTGCACAATCGGTGGCTGACTAAATACTTTTTTGCCCCACTGTAACAAAGAGTTATGGAGTCCTGCATGCTACTAATAACGTTAAGAGGGATGTATGAGACTTCTGTGGTTTCATGGATGAGGCTGAATACAATAAAGGTTAATGAAACTTTGATTTTTAAATTTAAAATGACTACATTACAAAATTAGGTTCTCCATTTGTCTCAGACTATGATAAGAAACCAGTTCCTGACCTTGTGAAGAGTTTTAGATCATGGTTTTTCCTTGGTAGTCTGTGAGTGGGCAGTATTTGCATTTCAACATTTACATGCTGAAGGTTAAACTTTATTTTTTACTAATCCTGTAAAGAGCACAGTAACAACGCAGCAGTGGGACCAAAACACCCTATGGCAACATGCTTATCATGAAATATGGCCTTCGCAAATCATATTTTCTTATTTTGTACTAGCTTCTCCTTCCTGGGATTGTTGAAAGTTGTTATTATTTTTAAAAAGTTTCTCAGCCATTCCCAATACATTACCTTGTCTTTACGTGATGTCTTGGTTCTGTTAGTGTCAGAGCTGACGGGACAGGGGAAACGTAAACTGAACACACTCACACAAGACAGGGACCTTCAGAATAAAACAGGAAACTCAGACACAAAGAACCAGACAAGACCCTAAACTAACTAAACAGACAGATCACAGAAGTGGGACCAGGGTAAGCACAGAACAGAAACCTAACAAATGGCAAATCATAACAGAATACATACTCAGGATAAACAAAAGCATAAAGAAACACAAAACACTGAGTCGGCAGACTCAGGACCATGACAGTTAGCACCTGTTGTAGGTGAAATCCAGATTAATTTGCTGCAGAAAAGAAGGAAGAATAGATCTTCTATCTTGGTGGATAAATATTGCATTTCGTATGGCATGTTACTTTGAAAAATGTTTAAGCTTACATTACTCATGGGTGCCTGCCAGAAATAGTCTAAATGCATAAAGTTAATGATAGAAAAAAGGAGCAAGCAGACATTAATGTTATGCAGAGCCCCTGCAGCAGGTATACTTAGATATTTACATATTTTGCTTAGCATACACTTCTCCTGAAATTGCAACTGTATACAGTTACATGCAGCGCAGAGTATAATTTGTTTTTCAAATCAGCATAATAAGCACATGTTGATTAATGTATAATTGGAATATTCATTGTGAGAGTAAAATGATCAGACAAAGCTCTTTTATGATTATACATAGATGATCAGAGCTCTAGGTTGAGGTTAAAGAAAGATAATAGTCACTTTTTTTACTACTGAAAAAGTCTTGAATGCCTTGAAGAAAGACATAATTCCAATCTGGTAAAAAGAAATGAGTTTGTTAAAAATGTGATTTTAGGTGATAGACTGTAACTACTCTCTTAGCTGCAGGATCATTTTCACATCCAACATGCTATGAGCATAAAGATAAGACATTTTACTCCCACAGTAATCTCAGTCTTTCTTATCAGATGGTTTCACTTTGATGAACCATGTTATAAATCTACAACAACCTGAACCCTTTGAGCTGCAGTGACAAACAAAATAATCAGTAAGGCTTTAAATGTTTGTGCTCCTTTGTCTGTGCTGCATTACATAGTTTAACAGATTCCTAGGTCTTGGACTAAGGGTTTTGAGTTTGTATTTTTTTGTGTTGCATTTTGGTTCTACGTTCTGTGTTTTTTAGTCTTCTGGTTATATTGTGTGCTATATTGTGTCCCTGGGCTTGATTATTCTCATCATAATTCTCATAATAATGATAATTCCTGTTTCGTGTAATGTTATATTTTCTGATTGCTTAGTTCATAGGTTTATTAATTCCTTTTTGTATTCCTATTCTGTCCTTCCAGTCATGTTTCTGTTTCTCTTCTGTCTTTGTCTAAGGTTGGTCTTAGCCCTGGTCTCAGTCATAGTGATTTCCTGTTTTATTGTGATAGTCTCTCATCCTGTGTGCATTATGTCCAGTTTTGTCTCATTAGTTAGATTCTGTCAGCTGTGTTCCCCAGGTGTGTCCACTCTGCCCTCATCTCCTCTCATGTATTTGAATTGTCTGTTTCCTTCTGCTCCTTGTTGCATCCTCCCTCAAAGTATGAGTTCCTTGTTGGTTTGAAGGATAGGCTTACCTTGTTTTTGACTGGTATTATTTTGTACTTTGTTTTAGTTTATTCCTCGTGCTTCCGTCTTGTACTTGGATCCAGCTCTGTCAGCCGCACAGCCAGTCCCAACACTCAGCACACTGTTTTATTTTATTTATTCTTTTCAGCAGGTTGAGTCATGAAGCATTCATATTAGTTTTAATTAAACTGATTATATATGTGACTTGCAAAAAATGTGAAGTTTCTATAAAGTTAAAAAAAAAAAAAGATCAAAATTATGAAGTGTCCCCTTTGGTTTGACTGTTTCATATCCATGTTTGTAGTGTCAGTAAGTAAGAAATTCAAGTGAAACTCAGAGTAAATTTTATTGTCAACTCTGATATATCGATTGCAGCATACAGAGAGACGAGATGATGAGGCTCCAGTTCCATCAGTGCAAAAAAGCTAATAAATAGATATAAAAAGAGTAAGAAAATAAATATATGCTTAAGTCTTAGGGGAAGTCTTAGGAGAAGTTACAATTTACAGTTTGTAGTGGTTTAAAGTGACCAGTGTAAAGTTTATGTATAAAGTGCTTTTCAAAGACATGAAGCCACAAAGCACCGTTCAACAAACTAAAATTCTAGGAATGATCATAGTGAAGCAGGAATGGGAAACAGGAAAGATTCAAACTGCTTTTTGAAGAACGCCAAGCTGACACCAAGTCAGCAAAATGTAGCTGAAGTTGTCTGTTCTAGCATCTTAGGCCATCCTAGTCTTTAATCTCAAACAAAAAACAGCTAATAAGACTGGAGTCTGGCCTTTGTCAATTAGGGTCACTGTAGGTAAGTATGAGAATTAACTTGAAAATCAACTGGGGTCCATTATAAGGAGTAGAAAACAGTAGTAATGTAGCTTACTGAGAATTAATTAATCTGGCTGTCACATTTTGTGTCTCTTGGAGGTTTGAAGGAGATGATTTATTTAATCCAGAAAAGAGGGCATACCAGGAGATTATAGCATGCAGCTTAGAAATATCTCTTAAATAAAGGAAAAGGAAAATGAGATATGTGAATCAAAACCCATGGAAGAATCAGATATTACATCTAGGTTATCAATACCAATGAGCAAAAGGAAGCAAGAGTTTGGCTGATTCCTGAATGTATTTCAGGAAGAGCTATGATAATGGTCTAAACAAGGTAACTGTTGGAGAGCCAGTTACTGATCTGTGATAAACAAAGGACTGGGGTGGACAGCCTATCCATTTGGTGAGGCTTAAATTACATATGTAACTGAATGTCATCAGCGTAAAAATTATAGGAAAAATATCATTTATTTAAGATCAAATTATTTTTGGCTTAACAAAGGATGTAGAAGTAATATAATAATGTACCTAGCATTGAGGAGGTTAGTGTTAAAGAAGAACTTGCTCACTCCAACAGAGCCCTTCCAGGTAAAAAGTAGGAAAAACAGTGTTCTGCGGAGCCAGCAGCACCAGCCAAAACTATAAGCCTGTAAAGTAAAATATTATGTTTAACACTATCAAAGGCTGCATTGAGGTCAAGTAATGTGAGGACAGAACAATACTTCATTATAGACCTTTAAAAAAGATGTGTCAGCCTGTGCTGCAATGTATATGAACATATGAGCACTGTAGCTCTAGGCTTAAGTTCTGCTATGCATACTGTATGCTCCATGAGCAGTCTACATACAGGATAACACATTAAATGTAGCCAGGGCATTAAGTTTTGTTTTCACTTGCACAAGGTTTAGTTAGCAATAGTTAGCAATTTTTGGAAAACAATTAAACTGACCCTGTGACAATACTAGAGACATGCTAGAAAGCTTATTTTTTTTCTGTCTAAATACGTCTATTACAGCTATGCTCTTCCAGGAATAAAACCTAAAATTAAATATAGCTGTTTCAAAGTTGTATTTCCAGTAGTGAAGAGTTTTGAGTATAGAGAATGTTCCATGATTTAAATATTGTAAAGCCCTCTCGGGCAAAATTATATTAGTTTATTCACTATATAGAGAAAAATACTTGGACATTTAAACATTAAACCTACAGGAGCAGCTCAGAGTTGGAAACCCATGCCATGAAGTTCCCAGTGAACAGGTTTCCTGCCGATGTATTTTTTTGTTGTTGTTGTTTTTGCAACGTGTGGCTGCTCGTGTCACTGCTCGGTGACATTCATCTATCCTGGCCTGAAAGCAGATGCTACCAGTAGACTGCAGCGAGAAGTGCCAGCATCTGAGCCAGCCAGACTCTGTCTCTCTCATCATGGTCATCTAAATTCCACGCACAGTAATAGCAGTTTTTTTAATAAGGTAGATCGCACTAACATAATATACAATGTTAGTTGATTATTTATTTGCCATATTAACGGGAGAGGACGTGCGAACGTTACCGCTGCTGCTGGGTTGAAATTCACGAGTCGGAATTAAAAGCACGACATTCATTAAAGGTTATCGTGTGTTTTGTGAGCAAATGCTTTTGCATATTCGTAGTGTTTCCTCCCATTGATGAAATATCTACTTTGCAAGTATTGCAAGTTGCCCTGTTGGCATCCGTTCTCGTAAAGTATAATCAAACTTTTGAGCGTTTGTGCCGCTTAGGCGCCGTGTTTCCTGCCAGGTAAATGATGCTGTGCAACGTGGTGACATCACTCGAGGCGACTGGAGTCGATATGGGAATCGTTTGCAAAAATGGCAAACAATCCCAATTAATCAAAACAGTGGGAACTGGTTCTCAACAAGAACCGGTTTTCGATTCCCATCCCTACTTCTACTTTTTAACAATAAAACTTAGAGATGATTGAGGAATATCTAGGAGGGAGATATTTTATAAACTGACTTGTTGCAACAGCATCCTATTACAGGAACATGCTTAAATTGAGTGAGCTCTTTATAACACTCCATGCTTTCACAAGTGTTTGTAGGCAGATTGCATGGCTAGGTGCTTGAGCTTATGCCTCTGTTTTAATAGGAATCAAGACCCCTGAATCTGAAGATTAATTAAACCTCTATACTATTATTAAGACCTAGTTTTGGCTTAAAAATGTAAATTTTAGAGAAAAGCAGTAAAACTCAAAAACAGCTCCACAAAGTTGTAAACATCTATTTCTTGTCCAAATGGCTCTTTTCAAATATTGTAAACATGTGTTGTGCGTCATATTTGGAACTGAAGTGTTATGTGATGCACGGCAGGGTGTCTGTTGTTGAGCGGCCATCCCTCCTGCTCAATTATTTTGTATAAACTAGTAAAATCATTAGATGAATGTTTGCATGAAAATTGATATCATCTGAAGGCTCTCTGATTACTGATGGCTTTTTCACTTATTGCACTGCGTGACACTTGTGAGTTAGTTCCTGATGACAGGGATCAAACTGAGGAGCACAACAACACAAAAAGACAAAAAGTTATGTTTCCTAGCATACTTTTCCAAGTGCAGGTCAACCAGCATGTAATTAGGAGATTAAATGAGCACTAAAGTTGGAAGCCTGTAGTGCAGGTTCCCATTAGCTAGACTGACAGCAGTGGGAAATCTGCTGCAATAATGGCAACCTCCCCTGCTCAGTGCAGATGTACAGTAATTAGCCCATCCGCTTATAATAGCTTAACAATTACTGGCATGTCGCCATTTGTTATTTGGGAGATTTGCATTGTTGACTCACCTGGGAGGTAACTGATATGAGTTTTTGATGCAATTACTCATCATTAAGGATTTAGTTGTTGTTGTCATGACTCTTATGAAGGCTTACCCAGGAGGAAGATTAGTGTGGACATACTTTTCAATTGTTATTGGTTGTCTTTTTTCTTTAAATAAAACAACAAATAGTTATAAAATAGAAGGTTATTGTATATTTAGTTGTTTTCTGGCAGGTTAATAACCCAGTGTTTGGGCTTTCACAACACAAGTATTACTGATAGTAGAGACAGCAAAATAAAGTATGATTTGGGGGGAGGGATCATTGTTTTCATTAGATTAAAAATGAGAGCAAAACCCTTTGAACCATCAGTAAGACCCAGATAATACAAAAACATTCAAAAACAGTATCATTCTGCTGCTACAGGGGTTTGTGTTTCCTGTCTACAGTGTGTGAGGAGTAACCACT
Organism: Maylandia zebra; assembly: GCF_041146795.1. NCBI lineage: Eukaryota > Metazoa > Chordata > Actinopteri > Cichliformes > Cichlidae > Maylandia > Maylandia zebra. Next base: position 31,538,414 of record NC_135177.1, read on the forward strand.
AGGTTTGAGATGCAGCTTTGCTCGGAGCTGGGTTGTAGAAATAATAGGTGAGCAATTTGGGACAAACCATTTCCCAGAGCTTAAAGGAGGCAACATATTCTAAATTCAACTATACGGTTTCAACTCACTCAGACGATAGGAACAGGAATTGTCTTTTCTTTGCTCTACTTCCATTATCTTGAATTTACGGATTTTTGTATTTCTTAAAACACAAACTGTTACTCATTCTCAGACTGGTCTGATAATAGCCATAGATTGGCACAAATGAATGCGAGCCAAGGATAAAATAAAGGCGGATGAAGTCATTATACATTATATCAAGTTAACTACTGTTAAACAGTTTGTCTAATTTCCAGTTTTTAATTTATTGTTATGTGATGTTTTGCAATTTGTTTTAAGATAATAATTCCAATAAAAGAAGCCAAAATGGCACATCGGTGTGCCGGTGTCACCCTTCATGTCTAGTTTAGTGTGCCTGAACATGCTTCACAACAAAATATTGTTAAAAGCGGGTTGTTTCCACTAAAATGCTAGAGAGGCATGTAAACTGTTCAACTAAGTACAGCGCAGTAACTGCAGTAACAGGAGCACATCAAAATTAAATTCAAACAAAACGGCAACAAAAGCAATCAGTTATATTTATTAATCATAGGAAATCAAAAACGGATGTGCTTCTCCTTCATATAAATGCTTGTCCCCTTCTGCACTTGAGAAAAATAAAAGCCAGTTACTGTTTGAGGACATCAGGTGGTTCTTCCAATGCACAGCTGGCAGCTTTTATCACTCCTGACAAATGCATCGATTTTGTGACTGTTATAAATTAAAAATATTGACTCACAATTTAAAAGTACAAAAGCTAGACAACAAATAAACACGTAGAAAGTAAACTTCTCTAAAAACTAACAGAGCTAATTTCATAATCTGAAGATATGAGGCTGTTCAGGTAAATATGTTTGATGCTCTGTAAATTGTAAAAGAGGTAAATCTTTAGAATTACAATCAGTGTAATCTGAAACTGTTTTATAACTTACCTCAAGGTTTTTGTTTGGTTTTTTTTTTGCAATTATAAAACCCACCAAGAGCTTTCATTAAAGGACACCCTTGGTTTCTTCACAATGGAACATCAAGCAAGACAGAGTCTATCAAAGCCTTGATGTGACTGATTTCACAGTTACCAAACACCTCCCCTCCCTAAGCCTGGTTCTGCCAGGGGCTTCTTCCTGTTAGAAGGGAGTTTTTCCTTCCCACTGTCCCCAAGTGCTTGCTCTTCGGGGATCATCTGATTGTTGGGGTTTTCTCTGTATTGTTTTGGTCTCTACCTTACAATATAAAGCACCTTGAGGCAACTGTTGCGATTTAGTGCTATCTAAAAAGACTAGAAGTGAATTGAATTCAATCGAGACACTCTAAACACTCCAAAATACATAGATATAGACAACTCAGTATTCCACTTTAAGCCCTGATGTCAATATTTGGGCTTTTAAATTAAGAAATCAGTATGTAATAGGCTGAAAAGACTGAATGCAGTTTTAGTACACCAACTCACGATCTGTGTTTCTGAATAAAACGTAATTTATGCTTGCAAATGGAGGCCTCTGTGTCATTCACACTATATAAGTAATTAGTACTTTAGTCACACCATGCAACCATTTTGATTCAGTAATTGGAAATGAATAATTCTGAATTACAGCCAAAAAGCTGCAGTATGTAAAGGTTTATGAACTAATTATTTTCCCTTGTATGTCCATGGATAACCACACTGGAATGAAACTGTGGCAAGGAACAAACTTAAATGACTTTCCCCCAGGACAGTATTTCAACAATCCTCACTCACACTTTTCCCTCCCTGTTCATCTGTGTTCGCTGCTTTTGCCAAATGAAGTCTCTTACTTTATTCCTCTCTCTGCCTCCCAAATGGCTGTTTGAGTCACAGACTGTGGCCTCAGCTGTGACAGAGCACATACGCCGCCATCAGAATGTTAATACAGCTCCACATTAATGTTGAATAATGTCATAAAATTATTGCTCATGTTTTTATAACCACATTTTACTGTTGCTGCAGATTTTAAGAAGTCAGCCTGAAGGCAGACATATTGTGTGAGCGGCAGAGGAAGAGCACGAATCCTAATGCAAATTTACCGATGTCGCCTGCTGTGTGGACAAATAATCCTTTTCCTGGTGAATGTGTCCTTGGTGGAACCATCTCCAGTGGCTTAAGATGTTGACAGAGAATGGAAAATGCCATGCACAACAAATATTGATCCACCAGATGTGCCATCAATAAGCTGTGATTAGGGGAAGAAAAAGGCAGGTGATGCATGTGAAGGTTTGTCCACCCATTGATGGGCTCAGATACCACACATATTGAGCTATTTTATCTACATGCACAGAAAAAATAAAATGCAAGTGGCATGCATGCAGTGGTTGTGACCCTGGAAGATGAGATTACTGAACACTGATGCAGCACATCCACAGGTGCAAACACTACCAATTAAACACACTTTCTCTGTCTCTCGCTCAGACACTCACACACACACACTGCAATCAGATAGATGCATGAGATAAGAATCTGTGCAAACATTAGAGCAGCCTCTGCAGCTCTGCCCTATCCTTCACAATGGCACGGTGACCTTTCAGGAACATTCCACACACACAGAAACAGAAGGGAATGATCAGCCGCTGCATGGGATGAGGAGAGATTACACGCTCAGTCCTGCTAATCAAATGAAAGAGCAGAAAAATTGTATTAAATGGTAAATGGCCTGTATTTGTATAGTGCTTTTCTAGTCCCTAAGGACCCCAAAGCGCTTTACACAACCTGTCATCCACACACACATTCACACACTGGTGATGGCAAGCTACAATGTAGCCACAGCCACCCTGGGGCGCACTGACAGAGGCGAGGCTGCCGGACACTGGCGCCACCGGGCCCTCTGACCACCACCAGTAGGCAACGGGTGAAGTGTCTTGCCCAAGGACACAACGACCAAGACTGTCCAAGCCGGGGCTCGAACCGGCAACCTTCCGATTACAAGGCGAACTCCCAACTCTTGAGCCACGATCGCCCCACGTATTAGGTGTTCAAATAATTGAGTTACACCTATTGAAGGACACTAGCGGCTACAGCTGCTCGGGCTCAATACTGAGTACAGTGTCCCACAAACACAGTGTTTGTATTTCCCACAAACAACTGGAAAATACATTTTTCTGCATCAATTATATAACAGTGCAAAAAGAACAATCCCATCAGTCACTAAAAATGCACATCTGAACACACAGCTGTCTGCTTCCAAATAGCCCGTGAGACTGTTTATCAGCATCAGTTGCAGCAGTTTTTTATGGCTGTTTGTTGAGTTGTTATTGATTATCTTTGTCTGCTGCGAAGACAAGCTAACAGCATGAGCAAAAGTCAGAAGGCACAGATTTGTAAAGATAATGTCTGAAGGCACTTGTCTGCTCTCTTTCAAGAAAATATTTTTATGCTAAATTTATGTTACAAAGGATGCCAGTTTTGTCTCTTACCACAATCATACATGTGTGGGGACAACTAGCATTGAGCCTCTTTTTCACAGGCCTTTTGCCTTGTTCTCTGTCATCAGTTCATCACTTTGTAATCCTTACCACCTCTTTTCCTTTCTCCTCCTGTCAGTTTCTGTTCCTCCTTGTCCTCTTCTCTTCTCCATGTCTTCTTCACTCTTGTGTCCCTTTAATCTCTTTCTCACACTCTCTCCTGCTTTCCCTGAGTCGCCCTCTCCGGGTTTGTAATGGCTCCTGTCATCCAAGTGGATGTGATGAGGGACGGGAGCAGGGAGGTTTTATTCCCTGAAGCACAGAGTCCATCAGATCCTAATTTTTTTCTACTGTCAGACAGGATATTGTATTGTTTAAGCAAACCTGCAACTTTGGTTTTTCACTTTTGTATTCAGGTTTAGAATTTCATTGACTTTTCAATGGTTAAATCTCAACAATGAAAAGAATAATATTCTTTAGAAAAGCCTAATACACACCATAGCTTAGACAGTTTGCATGCAGTTTGCATCGTAACTGATGCAGTTCATTGTCTCTCTTTTTTTTGGAGGGGGTCTCAGTGTTTAAGCAGCATCGCTCTTGTTACCAGATCTGACTTCAAGAGGTTGTCACTGAAGCTGAAGGTACTTTTCCTGCCTTAAAGGGCTTACAAATGTCACCCTATTTTGTGAAAAAAGGTGTGCTACCATCTTCAGTGCCACTTCTTGTCAAATTGCTACATTGTGCCTTAAGTGATTTCCAAAGAAGAGTCTCCTTTGTCTTTTCCCAGTTTGTCAAATTCAGCAGAAAGCTGGAGGATAAAAGTCTGTCTTTGAACTGTTTCATTGTTCGTATGCTGTGAAATCCCCATAAAGTTGTATTGTGAAATTTAGGATTTAAAATGTTTAGGTTGAAAAAGGAGCAAAATAATAAACAAAAAGAAATAAAAGAAATCCATCTCCATGAAGGAAAACAGCAGCTAAGGGGACGAGAATACTTAGTAATAGGTGCATAGAAAGCACAAGCGTGCATGCATAAGAGTCCTGTTCATTTGACTTCCCAAAGTTAAATCAATTTCATTTCATTTGACATCACTTACTGACAGCTGCTAATTGTTTTAGAGCAATAAAAGAGACGTTTGGCCTGTGTGTACAAGACAATGGAATATATATTCATATTTAAAGTGTAACCGCTGGTGTTCCCCTACATAATATATGAGTATCAGTAATACCATAAACACATTGTAGAGGGGGCAGCATGCTGGTGCACTGGTTAGCACTGTTGCCTTACAGCAAAAATATCCTCAGAGTAACAGTTGTTAGAATGTTAGTATTTGACCACCAGGCAGAGCTCTTCTAATGATAATGTAATTAAGGTATTTTATTTTATATGCTTTATTTTTATGTGGAGCATGTTAACATTGGTCTACTGTTAATTTGATACATGGAAAATAACCGGTTAATTTTGTAAGTTTAAGGTAAGGGCAGAGGTCACTTACTGTTTTGGAAAAAAGGTCAGAGAAGTTGCTCATGGTGACGGTCTAGCCATGTAAAAGTCAAGCTAAAGAAGAAATAACAAGTCCTAAGTTCCAATTACAGCGGTTTGTCTACTTGCAGGCCAAAGTGGTATGGTGGTACGTTAAGAGAAGCACAGTAAACATCAGCGAAGAAGAACTCTCGTGTCTCTCACGTATGTGTAGCCGGCATACTCAGTTCAAGTCCACCATCTGTCCAGGTCCTTTCTGTGTGGAGTTAGTATGTTCTCCCCGTATTTGTGTAGACATGCAAAAGCATTTAATTGGTGGGGTTAGGTTAATTGGAAATTGGAAATTGCCCATAGCTGTGAATGTTTTTTGATTTAATGCTTCTAATACAGTGGCACCCAATTTTTCTCAGTCATTAGCAAATAAAAAAGGATTTTACTCAAATGAAGGGCATGGTAGCAGCACTGACAATGTCCACTTATTTTTTTTAATTACTAACTTAACTAATGATGATGTTTTGTTTTCACATCCATCCACCCTGACCTCCTCGCTGTGCAGGTATGTGGCTTCACTCATCCTCTCCCTTTTGTCCTATACAGACACACACACCAGGGTGTAATTAGTACAGCTTCAAGAAAGCTCTTCTTTCAGTTTTAAATAAAATGTTCGGTAGCATTTTCTATTACAGCTCAGTAATAAAGGGGTAATAGTTGGGTAATAAGGGGGCAACAAGAGGGTAATAATGTGGTCATTCCTAAGTTGTTACCGCTCAATTAAATCTGGTATTTCTGTGTAATAAGCAGGAAACAGAGCTGCAAAATACAAAACTGCCAGTTTGTATTTAATAACATATGAATAACCTATTAAAAGTAACTTAAAGATGTGTGGTTATTACCTGGCAATATCTCTGATACTCCCTGTGTAATAAGGAGGGAATAGCACTGCAAAATTCAAATCTGCCTGCTAAATGTTCTCTTAAAAGCAAAAACTGATAACGTGACCAGATGTCTTCGGTTTTAAGTTAACTTAATTTTTAGTTAATTAATTTTTTAAGTTAAAAAATAATAATAATAATAATAATATAAAAATTGATACTAAAGCTGTTTTCCTCTGTCTCTGTATGCACACACCCACACTGGTGAAACAGTTTGTCTGATTGAAGTTGCCACGCTATATTTTCAGAGAGTCTGGATCACTCAGGCTCACTGGAAGGAAACATTTCTCAGAAAAAGCCTTGGCTCAGTAAAGTTTATTGGGAAGATCAAGTTGCCATTTCTTCGTGACACCATAGAGTTGTTACGTTTCTTTTCCATCAAATGGAAGCAACACTTGAAATGATGAAACTGTAGAAGTACAACTGCTTCTTTGGTGAAAAACGTTGCAAACAGCTGAAATGCAATGTTCACAATATATTGCAAGACATAAAAGAAAGCACAAGTTCATGTGTATGTTGACAAAGTTCAACAATTTATGGCTCTAAGTGAGAAACATCAAGGAGTTTATAAATATTTATTGTTTTAAGTTTTTCCATTTAGTACCAGTATTCAAAACAACAAATCTGAATAGCTAAAATATATGCGACACAAATCTAAAATCGATAAAATGGTGAAGATGTTTATAGATTGTTATTACTCCTCTGAGATTGTCCTTCTGCAGAAAATGAGTCCATAAGTTAACTGATTATGAGCTACAGTTAGCTAGGGGATGCTAGGGGAGGTAGCTAGAGGACGAATTGATGGATGGATTTATTTTAGACAGACTGAAACTACCGTTAAAATCACTTTTTCTACATTTTGACTTTCAAACCAAAGGCATTCTGAGATGCTAAAAATTTTTAGGGTCAGCCTCAAAACTCCCATCAGCTCTTCTTGTTTTTAATTCAGTCAAAAGATCATGGAGGCTGCTGTAAGTCTGGTACAATCTGAAGCCCTAATCTGCCAGAGTTTGAGGGATCAAGCAGCAAAAGCATAGAGGACAGAGGAAAAAATGTCTTCAAAATGTTTTTGTTTTTTTATTTTAACCCCTCGAAAAAGGTAAAAAAGACAAAGCTCAAAACATGATTAGCAGACCCACAAAAGGTCAACTACATATAACTCTACTCATAAAGTAACTTCCAAAAACTTAACCAAACAAAATAGACACAAGTTAACTCACAAACTGACCTGAGCACAAAGACACAGGAGGGTAACCTTTATAGTGGTTTGGCCAAACCATTTACACACAATAGGGGGAAACAAAACAAACGCCAATACTAACTAAACCTAAAATACCCCCATTTCTGACAAGCACTTGGTTGTTCCTGCTCAACAGCTGTTGCGTTTTCAAGTCCCCAGCCCTTGGCCACACATTTTGCCCAGACAAGAAACAGACCCCTCCCCAAACCCAGTAACTCCAAGAAAGAGAAACATAATTAATATAACAGAAAACATTTTTAAAAACCACACAATGCTACTATGTACGCTCTTCTTAATATCACTGTTTGGTTTAAGTAAAGACATTACTGAATAATATTACTGAAATAATTGCAAACCAAACTAATGAAGTGAACGAATGGACTGATTTTACTCATGTGTGGCTGATGCATCACAGGCGAGAAGCCTTTAATTGAAAGAATCAAGAAGGCTTTTCTGGCAATGTTTTACAAGGACAGAGTCGGAACACAGAGTTTTATGCTCATCTAAACCAAAATTTTAAAACAAAAAAAAAGGAAACATTTGTATCTGAATTGAATGGCTTTTTCACCTCATGAGACATTAAAAATCTTGATTGTGTTAAAAAAAATATACACTTAAGGACATGAAAAGTGGCTCGCTAAAAGCTTCTTCCAGTGATCACAGAGACATGCATTTAGGATGATTGTAAAACTGAGTGACAGGCAAATGATTACAGTGCTCTATCTTTGCATTAGCAAATGGAAATGAATGGCAAAGGATAAAGAGACCTAGGATAAAAGGTGTCTTTAATGATGATGTATGTCAGTGGCATTTGAGGGAAATCTAGCTGTGCAATCCAACACATCCTTGTTTGTGTGAGTTTATTGAGGTCAGTGTAAATATAATGAGAGGGTTATAGTTCACAGAAACCTTTATAAGTGTGGTGTTTCAGATTAATATTTAAGATGTGTAACAGACACATGGGTTAAGAGAGTTGTACTGCACATACTGCACTTATTTTCCTCACTTGTAGTTACTTTGTTTAGTTTCTTGCTTTTAATTTGCCATTGTGATGAATAAATAGGCCTTGTGCATAACCAGGGGACTTTTAACACAGACCAACCCAGTATCATGGCAAAACATATAATAGATACGCTGGTCCACCATGTCCATTTCATGCTTAGCCTGTTCAAAATATGAAATGTGCATGCATGCAGAAGTTGCCTTGCTCCATGCAGGCAATGTGTGAAATGGACACAGTGGACTGGCATATCTATTACACGCTTTGTCGTTGCACAGACAGCAGTGGCGAACAATGGTGTGCCACTGAAGTTGCCCAGGATAAGTCTTTATTCACACCTGAGAAGGCAATAGCGCCCATGCGACACCCAAAGATGACTTGGGTTGTGTTCAAACTTATTTACTGTAACGGGATTTAAAAGGTAAACTTCAAACACTATATAGTGCCCTATGATATTGTCACATGACACATCAAAACCCTGACGCATCAAAAATTTGCTCTATAATTCCATTTTAATGTGGTTTTCTTCCCCAGTGAGAGCACCTACTCATTAGATACCCCGGCCTTTAATTGGCTCATCGTCTCTGCCTCACAACCATGACTTAACAACAGTTATTTAAGCATAACACAACCACATTTGTGAGACTTTAGCTGCGCATTGTAAGCTGTAATTGTGTTAGAGATACAATGTTAAGAAGCTTGCTCATGAAATATTTGCATGCAGGTTCTAACAATCACAAAGCTGCTGCTGGTTTAAAAATACAGTTTTTGTTTTAATGAATTTGGGGCATTAGGGAGTGGTTGAAAGGGATGACATTAATTCGTATTTAATATGTTGAAGAATATTATATAATAACACAGTCACAGTTGCTTTTGTGGGTCGTTCCATTTCGTCCAAAAGTATGTCATGAATATGTGTTGTATGTTTTATTTACATTTTATACAGAAGATTTACTTTTAAAGAAAAACACACAGTTGGTGTCCATGGCCTGAAATGTGGTGCAAATACTGTGCCACTGTTTTTGGGACAGAGATAATTAGGAACAGTAGCAGTTCAGCATTAATGATGTGTGGCATTAAGTGTTAGTCAAAGTGGTTTGTATGTTTATCATGTTTTGTATTGAATTTGTGTTGTAGATAGTAGACATACGTGGAGTACATTAATGGACCGGCTCCACTAAAAGGAATGACAGGACTCCAGTTTAAGGTTTTAACTAGAGAATCTTCCACAATTCACCAAGTATTGTTACGGTTGGAAGGAGGACTCAAGCGCAGGACTCCGGTACTGATGCTTACAAGAAGAGTTTATTTACAAGTCACCAGGTGTATATACAAGAATGTGCAGGGGGGTGTTATATACAGCTGAGTGGGGGAAGAAGGGGTCTCCAGGGAAGTCCAAGGGAAAGCATACGTTCTTCAGAATATCCACTCACACGATCACAGGTTCACACTCCAACACTGCCACACGGGAAACACACGGGGAAAAATCCAAGAGGTTCTGTAGACAGGGAGACAGGGTTAAGGACGATGCACAGAGGAAAACACTCTTCACTAAACTTGCTGTAGCTTTGACTTTACTAACGCGTGGTAGACAACGATCCAGCGACGAACAGCAGTCACCTCCTGGCTTAAATGCTGCTCCCCTTAATGAGACACCTGGGTCTCATCTCCCGAGGGCGTGGACCAAGGGCATGAACCCACAGTGAGTTCCGCCCCGGCGAGAGAGAAGAGGAAGAGAAACAGAGAGGGCTGATCAGCGTGCAGCTGATCCGCCTGGCCGTGACAAGTATATCAAATTCTGGCAACTCTGTGAAAACAAGATTAGAAAAGCTACAAGTTCTAAGTACTGAAACTTTCTAGACAGAGGCTTTTGCTTCAAAAGCGGTTCCACATTCACTTTTCCTGATTAGTTAGAGCTTGTCATGATTTTCCATTACAAGCCTGTCATTTCTTTGAGTCAGTTTTTATTTAGCCTCAGAATCTGAAAGCTCATCAGTCTGTCTGCTGTCAGGACACTTGACAAACACAGACCAGCCTAGAGTCTGTATCAGTCTGACATAAATCTTCTCTCTTTCATTCATTCATTTTGCAAGGAAATACAAACATGCATTGTATATACATGCACAAACACACATGCAGCCATGCTCTCTAGTTGACAATGGATTAGTTCTTGTCTTTATTACCTGTCTAAACTAGTCAAATGTGACAGTGCCTTGAAGATTCTCTGTGAATTTCTGTACTTTCAGTTTATTAATCCTTTTACTTTTGACATACTAGGTACCTGTGTGGTGTACTGTCCTCCTAATGTTAAATTAGACTGTTATACTGGTCTATTTTGTACATTTTCCTTCAGAGCAGCTGTCAGAGCAGTAGGTCCTCTGAATGGTCTTTAGCATTCAGAGCCCTGCTGCTTTTGTAATTTTAGCCACTTAATCAGGAAACCAATTAACACTTGAGGTGTCAGGTGAACGCAATTAACTAACTGACAGGACAGAAAACAAAAAAGAACTTACCGCAGTGCATGCAATATAGACACAAGAGGTTACTACAAATGTAATAGTCAGAAATGTGTTGTATGTACATGTGCAAAAACAATGCCCATATTTTGCAATCACAATTTAGCATCTTGACCCCTAAAAGCAATTGCAAAAATATTTAGACTACTTAATAAAATACTAGGTCACATCTTTGAGTGGAGAAGGCTGTTGGTTGGTTGTTGGTATCAGACTGGGTCTCAGTATTTAAGAAACTGTTCCTGTCCTCTGGGATTTTCCAGCTAAACAATTCCACGATTTACAGAGAATGGTTTGAAAAAAATATATATACCCTGAGGCAAAGTTTTACAAAATAATATCTTGTTGAAGTCAGATTGTAGGGAAGCAATAATGACTCAAATAACCACTGATTACAACTGAGGCATGCAGAAGAGCATCTCTGGACGGACAATAGCCCTGAAACATTCTTCCTTCCTTCTTTAACTAAATGTTGTTTTTTTTCCGTGAAAAGCTTTTAAAGTCAAAACTCTCGACACTGATTGGATTAAGCACATTTAGTCATCACAAATTACAGTATAATAACCCTATCAACCTCCTGCGGGTGTACCGTATGGTTATTTTATGCTGCAATGTGAAGTGGCAGAGGTTAATAACCTATTTAACCCCTTATTTTAAAACCCTTATTTACTATTTATTTGAACAAAAATGTTTTTCAGTTTCATAAAACCGATGTTGTTTTCCAAAGCACTTTGTTAATCCCTATTGAAACTAGTTCTTTGGGGTTCATTTACACAGAAATTATGATCTTTGTATCGAGGTCCTCTTGTCTGCCAAAGCTGACTTCCCTGTTTTCTCTTGCCATGGATGTATTGAAAGCCAGGATTAACATACTGCTTTTCAACATAATACTTTATAGTTTATTGTCCTAATGTCAGTGTAACAAAAGGGGAGGGGAAAAGGACCTTCACGTCACCCGTAACAATCAACACATACCTTATTTAAATTTAGCTGATCTTCCCTTCAAGGTTGCTTCCTTGTTCACCTCAGAAACACTTCCAGCGCTGTCCGCTGCATAAAGACAGCAATTCTTAAACTTAATTTTCACTTGTAACGGGAAGACAAAGTCACATCTGGTAAGTGGGTCTGACCAGTGATGTTTCTGTTTACATGGCCAATTAACTTCTGCCTTTTTAATGTGCAGTCAGCCAGGTGGCTCCCGGCACACGTGACAACATTTTTGCCAACTGTTCTTCCTCAGATTTGAATAGAATTCACACCAACAGTTTGTCTTTGGGAGGAGAAATGCAATCTCTGTACCTTGGTAAAGAGAAAGCCCCATCACAATTCATTGTGAAATTTAATTTAAAGCTAATTTTTGATGTTTTCAGAACACTATCTTCATTAAGCAATCTGAAGCTCCGCATTCCAGAAGTTCACTAGGAGAGGGGAAGACCTGAATATTATAAACACTTAAATTTTATTTTTGTAATTTTTTCAGAGATTTTTGATTGTATCCTGTTGTTATGTCATAAATGAAGCAGAGAGCATGACTCTTCAAGAACATCTCTACCTGCAAAATCCACCCAAGACTAGACCATTTTTGGTCGAAGCAGTGCCTCCAAATCTTAAATTGGAGTGTCCTAGTCTGCTGACAACCTTGCTGCAATTATTTGTTAGAGACATAAAATATTGTAGATATTCGGTTTTACACCTTTTTTTGACGAGTTGCAGACCTAGTAATAGGTTACCTAGTTACAAACATATATACAAACAAGCGGGTTGCAAAACAAGAGCACACACATGTACAGACTTATACCAACTTCTCACTCTTATATACCCCCTAACCTTTAATCTGTTCTGTCACTGTTTCTCCTCAGAAGCAAAAATACAAAAAAGCCCAAAACAAATCCAAAAAACTGAGTGAACTCTGAGCTTTATCTTTGACAAACAAAACTGGCTTATCGTGTATGCATTGGGAAAAAAGCCTTAGGTGTGATAGGGGCAATAAAAAAGGCCAGTGAAAGACTATAGGTCTATGAGGAATTTTATTAAGTTGTCAGAACATGAAGAGACAATACTGTGTGCTCCAATTCACCTTGGTGTAACAACACAGAATGATAATGCCTCACAAATATTTTACAACAGTGTTTTCTGTATGTATGTGTGTGTATACACACTCGCCTATATATATATATATATATATATATATATATATATATATATATATATATATATATATATATATATATATATATATATATATATATAGGCGAGTGGCTCCAGCAGATCCCGGGAATAACATCGGAGATCTCTGTCCAGAAGAGCGCAGTCCTGGGAACAGCTAAGATACTGCGCAGGACCCTCAAGCTCCCAGGCCTCTGGTAGAGGACCCGAGCTTGAAGGATAAACCGCCCGCAGGGGCGTGCTGGGTGTTGTTATATATATATATATATATATATATATAGCTTACAATTCAGTTTGGATGTTCAGGAAAAAAAGGCAAAAACATTCTGATCCTTGTCATGCAACAGTGTTTTCTTTTGTTTATTTATATATTTATTAAGATAGGTTAATTTACTAATCCAGCACCATTCTTAAATTGATATTAATTGATTACACAAAGAGAGAAAGGTCAAAGAGCTGCTTTTCTACCGACTGAACTCCCCACAGCGTGTGTGACTTTACCGTCACTGGTGTCACACCAGTCCCAGGAGACCTAATAAAAGCCCTTCAAATATTATTTTGATGTGCATCTTGTTGTCATGTTCTCTCAGTGCTCAGAGCTGCACAGGCGTGATTCAGCTGGTGCTGAACAATACATAAGCCCACGAGTTCAAATTACAGCCCACATGTGCGTGACAGTCACATTTCGTATCTGGCAACGTTTTGGGGCCTTCTCTTAGGGATGGAATCTACATGTTTGTTTACTGTCAGCATCTAATGAATCCAGAGCTCTGTTTTCTCTTCTGTCTTTAATGCGTGATTGTTCTGTAGCAAGAAATTATGATGACGAAGGCTATAGTGCTGTGGTATGATAATTGCTTCAAGATCCTGACTTTTCTTAAGCACAGTTTAGGTATACAATCTGTTGTGCACTATAAAATGGTTACTCCAGCAGTGTGACCATTATTCTTTGCATTCATTCGGTCCCATATTTTATTTCAAATGTAAGTTTTAGCTGATTCAAATAGGTGTTGACTGTTGTCCGTGGTTAGATACAGGAACTAACCATTCATTAAGGTGTAACATTAAGAATGGGGACTATATTTTCTAAGCTGTGGCAGCCAACATACATCCTTGAGGAAATTGTCCAAAAACTGGTAACAAGTTGCTGTAAACTGACAATAGAAATCATTTTAAATATGTCATTATGTCAATGTTTTTTTATGATTATTATTACTTTTATTCAGGCAAGGCACAAAGTCAAACAGAGCTGCAATACTGGGAGATCAGCTAATCTCAATGCCAGCACATATCAGCTGATGGTTTAGCTGTAACTATACTACCCATCCAATGGACAAATCTTATATTTAAACAGTCCCTAACTCTTTTTAGCCTGCCTACAGTTCACATTTGCACGATGTTGTCCTGACTCAGTCAAGCTTAATCTATTGTAAGTTTTTCTCTGTTGCTTGTGTTCTGCTAATGCTTTCCCCACCTTATGCTTTCCATGTAAGCATGTCAAAGGGTGGGGAGGTCCTTGAACAGAGCAAAACAGCCAAATCGAAATTGCTGCACAGTCTTTTACTTTTATGACCTTGAAGGAAATAACAATAGTCCTGATTGTATTGTGTAATGTTGAGGAAACTGATCTAGAAAACAACAAAGCTTTGCAGGGAATTTCTAAAACACTTGAACAAGTGACACTTTAATATACTGGATTATTTCTAAACAAAGATGTTCATAAATCTTCTCCAACTTTAAATATTTCCCACCATCAGATTATATTTAAGTAATTATATCTCAGGCCTTTATAAGGTCAACATCTCTTACAGACCTGCAACAATTCAGTACATTCAAGGCCATCGTGGGAAACTTCTCACCAGTGTCGCTCTCATGCTGTTAACTTGTTTAAATATTCATCCCTATGGTCTCCAAATAACTCTCAGACTTTCTTGCGATCAACTACTAAGCAACAACCTCCGGTAGGTTCACACACGCAAAAAGATACCAACCTCTGACTGAACCGCATGTTCTTCATTATATCGAACCACTGACATGGGGAGCCTTGGGCTGTTCAGTAACCCCTAATGGGACTGTCTGAATGTGTGTGAAATTTTGTGTGTGTGTGTGTTTGGGTGAGAATGAGAGAGAGTGAGAGAAACTTCGAGGTTGGCTGAAGCTGAGAGAGTTTGGGTTGAGTTAGGGAGATTAACTTTCTCTGTGGGGCTTACAGAGGATGTGCTGAAATGCAACCCATACCTACAAATTACAGACAGTTTTATTAATATAAACAAAAGGGAGCCGCATGTTAAAGGGTGTGTGGTTGCGAGTGTGTGTGCGCGTGTGTGTGTACTCATGTAAAGAGCAATTTGAGTTTTCTCACCTTGACTTTGGAAATACTTTGGGAAAGTGATTACATTTTGGCTGGTGCTTGCTCCTATGAACTGTTGAGGCATTAAGATTTCATTTTAAGATTACATTAAAGCCTGATGCTACCTTTAAAGAATGACCATGCTGTGCACTGTGTATTCATTTCTATGAAACTCCATTCTATGAATGAAGCCGGAGAAATTACTGACAGCAAGAGAAACAACACCAAAAACACAAACAAGCTACTCGTTTGCACACCGAACAGATTAAGGAGACTCAATTTTCCTCTGTAATAAAAAGGTTTGGAGGGGGGGCATTTCAGGTGATCTTATTGTCAGTTTTACCTGGAAATACAACTCTTTGTCTTTATGTTATAATAAGTCGAAGTTTTAGTTTAAGACTGCAAGTTTCCATCAGCTTAATGAGTGAGGAGCCTCATTAATATGGCAAAGTGAAAGCACATGTGTGGCTCTGCCTTCACACAGGCCTACCTGTTGAGATATATACACAGAAAAGCACTATGTGTGTCTTTTATGTGTGTATGTATCGGTACATTTACACTATGTGTATGTTATGTGATACAGGCCGGTGGCTAAAGACACTGCGTAACCCGAGAGCTGCTGTTTTATTTATTTAGTCTGGCTCTGGCACCTTTTTTTAACTGGAGAATCTCCTGTGGGATTTGAGGGTCGTTGCTTTCAGTCGGCAAGGCAGCGTGAGGTCAAACTGAAGTGTTTTTACACTGTCAGCTTGTAGTTTAATTACCTTTCTCCTGTACCAAAAATCCTCATAAGGTTGGAGCCTGCCTCCCACTCATGATTAAAGATGTGTCATTTCCAACGTGCTGCCTCCCATTGATAACAATCAGCATCAGAGCTGCAAGCAGAAGCGATGGGATTAGTATTAATTGTTAGCCTACTTTGTTCCGATCATGCGGACTGATCTTGTGTGTGTGAGATCAAGGTAAGGATAACATTTCATTGCACTAACATGCTCCACTTGAACCCCCATAACCTCAGATAAATGACTTACGATTACAGAGAAACAGGGACCCAAAAGTGCTGAATATTTATAGCGTTTTTGTAATATGCAAGGAATATTTTATTTCAATATTACAAGATAAATGGAGAAAATGTTCACAGATGATTAAAAATCCATTCCACAGTACAATAGCTGGTGTGATGTATCATTTTATGCAAAAGCCAGAGTAGCTGAAACCTTTGATTTTTAAAGTGGAAAAAACACTTCTGAGGGTAATTGTCACACTTTCCCCAAAATGTCCCGCAAGTCTTTCTGAAAAGCTTGAAGTGAGAAGCTGATCATTTAGTTGCAGAATCATGATTTTCTTTATATCAACAGCAGTCATCCAGTTGCTAACAGACCACTGACCTCTCGAAAGGCAGAGAGATGCATCCTTATCTAACATGTTGTAATCTGTCTCTCATTGAAAAGGCAGATTGTGAAAGGTAATCTGACTTCATCAAGCTGTAGCAAAATAACAGCAGTTGTTGCTGCCATCTGTTTATCTCGCATTTTGACAGATCTACAGTTAAATACATCATTACATTTAAGGCGATAAAAAAAGTAGAATTAAAGGTTGAAAAAAAGAGAAAAATAATGTGTCTATGATAACTGTTAGCAAACAGGGTTTTTTAATGTATTTTTTAATGAACTTTTTATTTTTATGTGTACAAACATGTATAGTACGAACATACAATGCACTAAGGTTGTTTATAGAAATTAATTTTGGGATAAAGAGAAATCTTATTTAACCTGAACGCTGATACAGATATAGCACAAATACTGACTTAATACCAGTGTTGGTCAAGTTACTTGAAAAAAGTAATTAGTAACTAATTACTGATTACTTCTCCAAAAAAGTAATTCTGTTACTTTACTGATTACTTATTTTCAAAAGTAGTTCATTACTTGGTAACTTAGTTACTTTTTAAAAACATAATACACAATCTGAATACGTAATAAAGCAGTAGACCTTTCAGCCCAATTCTATTATCAATTCTATAATCCATGTTATCCGATCACAACACATCTGTTGCTGCCACGGACATCACAACGTCATTGTCATGAGACACTCTCACAAACAAAATCATGACGGTTTAGTAACGTAGTAACGCAGTGTTCCTACTGGAAAGTAACAGTAATCTAATTACTTTTTTGCAATAGTAATCCCTTACATTGCTCATTACGTGAAAAAAATAATCAGATTACAGTAATGCCCATCTCCGGTTAATACTGGGCGACAAGGTGGTGTGGTCTTCACAAGGTGGCTTGAGTCCTACCTTGCACAGTCAGATAACATGCATGTCAGGTAAACTGGTAATTGTGAATTAGTCATAGGTATCACTGCGATTGTGAATTTATGTCTGTCTCTCTGTGTCAGCCCTGTGACAGACTGGCAGCCTATCCAGGGCATACGCCACTTCTTGCTCCAGGACAGCAGGGATAGGCTCCAGGCTTCCCACCTTCTTGAATTGGATAACCAGAAAAAATGGATGGATGATATGGATAATATCCAGTATTTGGTCATAACGTGATCTGCTCTTTGTTTTTTTTAATGCAATCTATAATCGCATTATTTCCAGTTTGCTTCATTTCATTTCAAAACCTACAATATTAGCATTTGATTTAATCAGACAATGTTTTCTAGCTACTATTGCACATTCATGAGTCCATGCCAACAGTTTAGCCACCATCTCCCCAGCTCTCACTCTAACTGGGTGGTTCAGTCATGCTGTGTAATACAGTACTTTAAAGAATCTTAATTCACCACACAGTCCCTCTCAGTGACATGGGACAGCGGCATCGGCAATGACAGAGGGGGCCTGAAGCAGCAATGTGCGGCTTAAAGTAGCTGTCACGCTGATTTGCCGGTCAGGAATCAAGCTTCTGTGCTGCGTCACCGCTGCTGTTATTAGAGAGCAGATTCTGTGGCTGCCTCACAGCGGGGGTATAAGCTCCTTGAGTGCAACGAGGCACAGAAAGTTTTAGCCGAACTGATCAGTCTAACTGTACTGCTGCAGAGAGCCAAAGGGCAGTGACTGTGTCAAAGTAGTGAAACTGAGAAAAATGACTTCACAGTCTGTTTGCTGTCATCAAGACGAACTGTTAGCTAGGTAGACTGTACACCATTTAATAATTTACCTTTTTTTCTCTGTTTTTGAAAATAAGGCTGGGATTATTCTTTATTAGCCAAACTCTAAGCTCATTTGTTTGTTCCCTCGGAAGATGTTAATATTTAATGACGTGTTGGAGCTATACAGTCGAGTCCATAAATATTTGGACAATGAGTCATTTTTGTGTAATGTTGCCTTAATATACTATAGTGCTCAAATATAACATAATGTTAAATATAAAGATTATTTTTAATAGTTAATAAAATTAAAAACCTTTCCAGTCAATAACTGCCTGAAGTCTGGAGCCCATGGACATGGCACAAATGCTGTGTTCAGTGCCTTTACTACACCCACCTTCAGTTGCTGCTTGTTTTTGTCTTTTGTCTTTGATCACTATCAAGCATACTCTGTAGGGCTTAGATTAGGTGAGTTGGCTATAAGTATATCCCATTTCCTTGCTTGAAAAACTCTTGGGTTGCATTTTTTTACAGTATGCTTGGGATCATTATCCACTGACACTGTGAAGCACTGTCCATTTTGTAACATTTGACTGAATCTGAGCAGAGAGTATAGCCCTCTGCGCTTCAAGATTCCTGCCACTTCTATCAACAGTTGCATCTTCAGGTTTCAGATCATGACCTTTCGTTCTTCATATTTTCATCTTTTCAGCATCATCAGCCCAATGATGCACCCACCAATCATGCCCCATAGATGTCCATGTGGGCCAACTGTAGACCTATGCACCCATCATGGGCCCACCATGGGTTTTTAATAGAAAACCCTCTTGGAGCCCAAAAGGGATAACTGCTATGGGACCCATATGGGCCAGCCTACACGTGCACCACTGTGTTTTTGTGAGTAAGCCCACTGTAGGTTGACCACAAATAATAACTCTGCAATATTTCTGCAATCGACCACTGTAATTGTATTCTGCAGTCTTTTGCAACTTGCTGAGCTGGCCAATTCTTCTTTCAGAGAATACAGTAGATTGTTCATTTGGACTGTCCTAAAGCTTTTGCACTTTTGATAAGTTTATGTTATTTGTTCAGTCTAATAATGCCAGTCTTTATTCACATCACCATATTTATGAACCTCATATTGAGCGTTCCAGTCAAAAGTTGCAAAATATAAGTTCAATACTTGCACTGAGCTCAAATTCTTTTATTTGCTTAATTTGGCTTGAAATAACAAGGGGCCAGGCTTCACCTGGTCACGAAACAGCCTGTTTGACAATTGTCCCAATTTGAGCTCTGGGGGGATACTTTTGTTACAATCTATGAATAAAAACTGAAAGTCTGCAGTTCAATCAAACCTTGATTGTTTGATCCAATCCACTGTGGTGGTATACAGACAAAAATAATGAAAAAAGAAAAACCCTTATGAGCCTAGCTGTAAATTGTACCACTCTCAGAGGAGACAGGACTCACCACCTTGGTTGACTTTATTGCTTAACCTTAGCATGACACATGGGAACTACGGAGGTTTCTTCAAAAATCTATGATTTTTGTTTTGTTCGTACATAAATGAAAGGATGTGCACCCAAGTCACAGTTATTTTTCCTGAAATGCAGGAACTAAACATTGTTGAGTGACTGATATTTCTGTTTTATTCTCACTTTTGTGAGAAACCCAGAGCCCAAGTGGCTGCAGATAGACACAACCTGACCAAAATAAGTACTGCGCATAGATCAACCTTAACGTGACTCTTATTTGTTGAGTTAAAACTCTGAATGTGGAAAAACAATTTCATAATTGTAATTCTAAAAGCAATCCATGCTTCACGTTAAGAAAACAAAAGGGGGGGGGGGGTCACGTGGCCAAGCATTAAGATGGCAGCTTAGCGAGGTCGCTCTCAGGACAGTGTACAAACTTTCTATAAAAAACCCTTGCATATGCTGTTAGTGTGGTCTGGAATATACGGCACTGACATGTCAAAAGCTTCATCTGTGAAACAGTGTGACATCTTTACCCGAAGACGCAAGACAGGCGCTATACCATCAACGTCCGACACAGATGCTAACATGGCTAGCATAGCCGAGGTTTTGGATGAACTCAAATCACTCCGGTCGGATTTTGGAGCCAAGTTGGACAGCATCGATATAAGACTGACTGGGATGGCGAGCGCAGTGACTGCACTGGAGGGTAAAGTCTCGGAGGTAAAGCAAGACATATTGAACCAGGGGGCTCATATCGAAGAGGCCGAAGCCCGCATTGCCGAAGTTGAAAGCACACTTGAGAAAACAGAAACGTCACTGAACTCGGCTATCAAACGAATCGCACTTCTTGAAGCCAAAACAGATGATTTGGAAAACCGCGGACGACGAAAGAACCTGCGCATCTTCGGCATAAAAGAGGGAGCAGAGGGGCAACAATCACTCTTCGACTTTATTAACATCATGCTACCTAAGTGGCTGGGGCTAGCGCCCGACAAGTCATTCACACTGGAGCGAGTGCATCGCACGCTTGCCTCCGGGAAACCAAACCAGAGCAGAGCGGTGCTTATTCGTTTCTTAAAATTCCAAGAGAAGGAACTGGTATATCGGGAAGCAAGAAAACAACAAATTACACATGATGGGGCCAAGATCACATTTGCACAGGATCTGTCTGCGGAGACGGTTCGGATCCGACGGGGATTTCACCCGGTTGTCAAACTGTTTATTGATATCAATGCCTTCCGTGGATTCCAGCACAACCCATGCAGACTCAGAATCCTGTACGGTGGGAAGATCCACCTCTTCTCAACACCTCAAGAAGCCGAAAAATTCTACAAGAATCTGCCGAAGGAAACAGCAGAGGATGCTCATCACCAGTGAGTTGGTTAAACAACAGGTTAACCATTAAGACACTCCATAAGACTGCCTCTGCTTCAACATAACCGACCAGTAATTGAGTCACTGATAAGAGACAGATAAAATTTTGAGCTCGAATTTATGTGGGACTTATGTTACCATAACTGGGCGTTTTTAAGCGCATATTCGTTCTAAGTTTGATTGCAATCGTTTTTGGGTTGTAGATTAACAGCTGAACCTCACCTAAGTCTTTTTTGTTTTGTTTTGTTTTGTCCTACCAAGGGTAAACTTTGCTTTATTGTGGGGGAAGAATCAGTATCATTGTATGGTTAGTGTACACTGTCTGATTTATGGGGTTTTGGAGAGGTCGCGTTGACTAGTTACTCCTCAGTGATGTGGATTAACGCCCTCCAAATAATTTGTTCAAGGGAGGGGGGAGACATTTCCAACAAGGAAATGCAAATGTTCAATCAGAAATTGTTTACAAGTTCTTTATCTGGTATGTGTGAGTGTAGGAATGTATGTGCAAACCTGCTTCTTCAATTTTCCCTTTACTTTGTTTATTTAAGTGAACAGTCTGACAATATTTTATGGAGAGGACAACTAAAGAGAACATTTTGAAGGTTAACATTACGACCTGGAACGTTAGGGGGATACGGAAGTTAGCTAAACTGAAACAAGTATTAAACCGACTAAAACATTTTAACTCTAGGATTATTTTCCTACAGGAATCTCATCTTACTGCATCAGAGATACATTTATTAACCAAAAGATGGCAGGGTCAGGTATATTTCTCTTCTTTTACTAGACATGCCAGAGGAGTCATTACTCTTATACATAAGTCAATCCCATTTCAAACTACGAGGGTGATTACAGATCCAAACGGGAGATATGTAATTGTGCAGGGCCGTATCTCCATGTTAGAAATAAACCTGATAAATATCTATGGCCCCAACGAGGATAACCCATCCTTCTATGAAAATCTATTCCTCACAATATCAACCTTGGAGGGCCTTTATATCATAGGAGGGGACTTCAATTGCGCCCTGGACCCTAACCTGGATAGGTCGTCTCAAACTGACACTACTCATACCCAGACTAGAAAAATACTTTTTAACTATATGAAAGATTTGAGATTAAATGAGGTCTGGAGAACAAGGAATCCAAATAACAGGGAATTTTCATGTTATTCTAGTTCGTATCAAAGTCATTCGCGGATAGACTACTTTCTTATCTCTACAGAGTTATTACCTTGTGTTGAGAACTGTTGGTATAACAGTATTGTGATTAGTGATCACGCAGCAGTATGTCTATCAGTTAGATTGGGCGAAGTTGATCAAGGTGTAAAGCGATGGAGGATGCAAACATTTTTGTTAAAGGACCCATCATTTGTCAAATTTATAGAAACTTGCATTGATCAATATTTTCAAATAAATAAAGATGAAACCACAGCTAGTATTAGGTGGGAAGCATTTAAAGCTTACATAAGAGGGGAAATTATAAGCTACAGTAGCAACAAGAGTAAGCAATATAACCAAGAATTAAAATCATTAGAAAGGCAAATTAAATCTAATGAAACAGAATTTTACCAGAGCAATGATCCCACTAAACTAAACAATCTGACTATTCTAAGAGCCAGGTATGATAAATTAACAGCAGAGAAAGTGGCAAAAAGTTTAATGTGGACCAAACAATTATTTTATGACCAAGGAGAGAAGGCAGGAAAATTATTGGCCTGGAGGATAAAAAAGATGCAAGCAGAAAAGGCCATCACCCACATAGAGTCCAAATCGGGTATTATAACAACAGACCCTTTAAAAATAAATGAAAATTTCAGAGAGTTTTATCAATCTTTATACCAATCTGAATATACGGGAAACAGAGAAACACAAGATGCATTTCTTGATCAGTTAAAATTTCAAACCCTCTCAGAAGAGGATAAAACAGCCCTTGATAGTCATTTAACAATAAAAGACCTGTCAGAAGCCATAGACGACCTGAATAGCGGTAAAACGCCTGGTCCTGATGGACTTCCAATGGAATTCTATAAAACATTTAAAAATAAATTAATACTGCCACTTCTTAACATGTATGAGGAGTCATATAAGTCCGGAATACTCCCAGACTCACTGAGATTAGCTACAATAACCCTTTTATTGAAGCCAAATAAGCCTCCGACTGAATGCTCCTCTTATAGGGGAATTAGTCTTATGGGATGTGATACGAAGATTTTGTGTAAAGCACTCTCTAGAAGACTAGATAAATGTGTGCCTAATTTGATAACAGACGATCAACAAGGTTTTGTTAAAACGAGACAAGGCTATCATAATATAAGACGTGTCCTCAATGTACTTTATGAGAAAAACAATAGGGAGGACACTGCGCTGCTATCACTAGATGCGTGCAAAGCCTTCGATAGAATAGAATGGAATTATCTCTTACAAGTGCTCCCCAGATATGGACTAGGTGAAACATTCCTGAAATGGATCCGATTATTGTATACACATCCAACAGCACAAGTTTTAACTAATAATAACGTATCAAAACCCTTTAATTTACAGCGATCAACCAGGCAGGGCTGCCCTCTGTCACCAATTCTCTTTGTGTTAGCAATAGAACCTCTGGCCATAGCTGTGAGAGCAAATGCAGGAATATCAGGGACAAGAATTGGAGGAAGAGACCATCTAATTTCTTTATTTGCAGATGATATTATATTTTTTTTGACTAATCTGAAAGATAGTATCCCTAATTTAGTAACATTAATAAAAACATTTGGAGAATTTTCAGGATACAAAATTAACAATTCTAAATCAGAATTAATGTTTCTTAATGAGGAAGAAAGAAGAAGCCCTGTGGTGGCCACCCCATTTAAGACAACTACAACAGGCTTTAAATATTTAGGCATTAGGATCACTCCAAGCCTCAAGGACATAACCTCAATAAATTATGATCCCCTTGTAGGAGAGGTCACGGAAATGCTAAACCGTTGGACAAACCTGCCTGTATCTATGATAGGCCGGATAAATATCCTAAAAATGACAATTTTACCCAAATTTTTATATTACTTCCAAACACTTCCGTTGCCTCTACCAACTTCATTTTTTGACAGTTTAAACAAACTATTTAACCAATTTATTTGGAATAATAAGAAGGCAAGGCTCCGCTTACAACTACTTTACTTGCCCTATGAAAGAGGAGGTCTCCAAGTCCCCAACCTCAGATGGTATTATATGGCTGCCCAACTAACATCAGCCACCCATTATTTCTGCCCAACAACACCTCCAGCCTGGGTTGACATCGAGCAAAAATCTGTTCCAGATCTTCCCTTACACACTTTTCTATATTCTTCAGACACTAAGATATTAAAAAAAACTACAAGGAACCCTTTCTTGAAAAATACAATTATAATTTGGCATGCAGCTCATAAAT
This sequence comes from Maylandia zebra, assembly GCF_041146795.1. Classification (NCBI taxonomy): domain Eukaryota; kingdom Metazoa; phylum Chordata; class Actinopteri; order Cichliformes; family Cichlidae; genus Maylandia; species Maylandia zebra. Next base: position 31,562,957 of record NC_135177.1, read on the forward strand.
ATGTGGGCGATCCTCCATCGCTTTCGCAATTTACCCCTATTTGGGGAAATGAAAAGTTCACGCCTGGTAAAAGTGATGGGGGATTTAAAATATGGAAAAATAAAGGCATTCAAAAAATTAAAGACCTATATGCAGATGGCATACTGCTCACATTTGATCAGTTGTGTAAAAAATATTTAATACCCCCAAAGCATTTTTTTAAATATTTACAATTGAAAAACTATTTGTCATCAAAACTGCAAAGGATTGCTGAACTTCCACCATTGACAAAAATAGAGGAGGTATGTGTTAAGAATACAAAAGGGAAAGGTTTTCTCTCTATATATTATAATTTACTGGTGCTTTCCTCCAAAGACTCAGCAGCAGATAAACTGGATGCTTGGAGAAGGGAGATCCAAGAGGACATAGATGAAAATGACTGGAACCAGGCTTGCTTAAAAGCACAAAAACAAACAATAAACACACGCTTTAAACTACTGCAATATAAATGGCTCATGAGAACCTATATAACACCTGTCAAGCTTCATCATATGTCCAATGATATTCCGGACATCTGTACTAAATGCCTAGTTGAAAAAGGAACTCTTCTTCATTGTCTATGGGAGTGTCCTAAAATCCAGGACTTTTGGAAAGATGTTATCAAATATCTGTCTGAAGTGTTTAAGGTAAAAATCCCTTTAATAGGAAAACTCTGTGTACTTGGAATATATCCAAGGGAATTTAAGCAATCGGGGAAAAAAACTAAATTACTGGACTACGGACTACTTCAAGCCAGAAGAGCCATTGCGCTATGTTGGAAGAGTATGGATGCTCCCTCCATGGGACTCTGGAAGAAGGAAATTGCAATCTCTCTAGGCCTGGAAAGACTGACATATATTGCCAAGGGCAAACAATGGGACTTTGTGAATATGTGGAAGCCATATATGACTATTTTAGGGAGTGGAGGTGAAGGACATTTATGAACAAAAAGGAAAAGAAGAAGGAAAGGAGGGGAGAATCTTGTCTATCCAAACCCATTGTATTTTTGTATTGCTGTGAGAACTATGCTCATTTCTACATTTGAATGTGATGTAGGCAGGTTTGATGTATGGATGGATGTGTGAATGTGAGGGTGTTCAACATTTGTTTGTATTGTACTATAAAAATTTTCAATAAAAATATATGGGAAAAAAAAAAAAAAAAAAGAAAACAAAAGGGAGAGCAGCAGTGCCCTTGTTTATATTTACGGAGCATTACTCAGTTTGTGTAGTGTGCAAATATTTCAAATGAGTGGACTTTTGGGCACTTATTCCAGATTTTTAGGCATTTTGAATAAATGCCTAAATGTGGATTCCACACACTTGTTTTGTGACGTCTTCTGCTTTTTTCACTGACTTTAACAATCTACATTTCTATGACGAACCTCAAACTCTTTTAATGTGGAGATGCTCTATAAGCTAAAAAATTAAAGGAACAGGGGCTTTTAAACCTCATTTATGAGTCTGATGCAGTCACCTCAGGTAATCTCAAAATTAAAATGTTACAAAGTTTGAGTCGGATAGTTTCAAACATTACATTTAAAGGTTGGCAACAGCTGTTGCTGGGAGCCAGGATAAATCAGAGGCAACAAACTGAATAAATTGAGCATAAATTGCTTTGTGTTTTGAGGAGTCAGTTGAGGTTTCAGCATTTTAGATGCAAACTTGGAATTTTATTTTATTTATTCATTTTTTTAAGCACAGACAGCCAAAAGGAAGAAGAAAGTGAAAATGTCACCATTAAATCATGTAAAGTATAGTCTAGTTCAAGTGATCTTAAAGAAGCCAATGATGATTTCCTAATCCTAGGAAAATAAAAGCATACATAGAATTATAGTTTTTATAATCTAGTTTTTAACTGCTTTTTTTCTCTCTTTTGGAATAAGCACCAAGTAGAGAACACCCTTTTTTGTATTAAACAACAAACTAGCTCTACACTCTAGCTCTTTGTTGTTGCCTTAAACTTTGATGGACACTAACTGCCTAATTTCATTTCATTTGTTAATACTGTTGAAGGCAAAATGCAATTCTGGTTGTGTGGTGGTGATTTCAAATTAGCATTTTACGTACCCAGCAACCCATTTGCTGAGTTAAACAGTCATATAAGGCTAACTTTATTATCGCTGCTTCAGCTCAAACTCCACCCATCATCCACCTGCAGGCTCTGAGAGAAGTTTCCTTTGAGTGAAGGAAAAATTTATTATCATCACTCCCCAATCTCAGTGCCCTGCAGAAGGGACAGAGCAACAGCCAGGACACATTCGTCATACTTGTACCTACATCTTAATATTCCTACTGCATGTAAGTTGGCTGATTAAAATAATTTATCTGTAAAAATCCAGCCCTGAAGTACAACTGTATAAATCTGATGAAAAAAAAAACTGTTTCAATCAAGAAGCACCTGTTTAAAATTCTTGCCTGTGGTGCGCACGGCACCAAACTGCTCAGAGGCTTCAGGGGAGGATAGTCATTGCTTTAGTGCAGTGAGGGGTAACACTATTAACTAGATACTATGGGAGTTTCTTAGCAGCACTCCACACTCCTGCAGTGTGTTACATACATAAAGATGTATTCCTAATGATTGAGTATTTTTAGACTTTCCGCCTAGAAGATTAGCATGTTATGTGCAGCCATACACTGTCAGACAAAAGTTCAGGAAAGGAAAAGAAGCACCACCACCTACACCTAAGCTCGAGTGTTTGCTGCACAGCCAGGCACCTGGAACAATATGCTACTTCTACCTTCAGGGTTTAATCTTACTTCATTGTGCTATGTGTACATCAACATTTTGTTTCTTTAGTACCACAAATATTATCCAACATGACCTAATGGATGGATTGTAATTTGCCCTTCACAATAAGGCATCAACTTACCTCACATGCCTGTGAACACTTTCTCACCACAAGCATAAAACTTATTTTCTTCTGATAAATGTTATATAATGATATCGAGGCAAAACTTTGATAGGTACTATGATATTACTCAGACATAAATCGCTTTCCTTTTCCTTTCAGGTGCTCATTTTGAACTTCAGTGGGTCATCCCTGACCTTAAGTACAGACCTAAATGTTGCCATGTCCATCCATCCATCTTCTTCCGCTTTATCCGGGGCCGGGTCGCGGGGGCAGCAGCCTAAGCAGAGAAGCCCAGACTTCCCTCTTCCCAGCCACCTCTCTAGCTTATCAGGAGGGAACACCAAGGCGTTCCCAGGCCAGCCGAGAGATATAATCTGTCCAGCGTTGCCATGTGATTGGCTGAATAGATATGTGTCATATTTGTCCCTTTAAATGGAATTCTGGTTCGGTTTCCCCCTTGGTGTGATGCCCTAAGGCTCTGAATCACTTTGTTTCCACATTTTCTTCACTTGGGAATGCACTCCCAAATTTTGTTGTTTAACTACAAGGGATTGTGTCCATGTTTGCTGTTACATGCTTTCACCCTGATATCCTGCCTGCTTTTTATTTTCTATCTCAGGTACATTATAAGTACATAAACAGTGCTTCTCACAACCCAAGCACTTACAGGAGCAAAACTAATTATATCATGAGCCTAAAACAGATGTATTGTTTACACTGAGTACGCTTATAGGAGCTTGTTTCAGTTCCTCTGCAGAGCGAGTCTTGTTTCCTGCTTCACTGGTTGCTTTTTTCAAATTCAATTTTAAAGTTGCTAAACTTAAGACATATTTGTATAACCTTATGTGTTATTTTTCCCATGACCCTGGATTGGATAAGTAAAAGGAAATGTATAGATAAAAACTAGTTACTAAAATAGCTTCAGTTATATTTAAAAATTTGGAAATACCTTTTGCGTTTCAACCCTCTCAAATTCCAGCTTTTTACGTGCAGGGAACAGCTATAGTTCTGTGTGCATCGTCCTCTTATTTGACATTTCACATTTAGGCTATAACTCAATTATCAAGCTCCTCTCATGTGTGCAAACTGCACAACATTAATAAGCCCATCTTAAGTGCTGTTTAATGAACTATACATAAAGTAAAGGCCATCTTTTTTCTCAATGCCACTGTATGCTAATTGTCCTCATGTCTCTGACACCGGATCAGACTGGCTTAGTTCAAGGTCGTGGTTTGCTGAATTACACCACCACTACAGTAATCTCTGGCTTTAAGCCCACAAGATTTATTAAAATATTCCACTGAATATAACCACTTTGCATTCATGCTGGCGATCTGTGTTGAAATGTCAAAATATTCTATTCTGGCCTTTGGCTTTGTTCTTTCCCCGGAGTCTCTCGGTTCGTTTAAATCATTACAAAAACCTTAGGCTACCTTTGCACACTGGCCTTGCACTCACATGTTGCTTTGCATTTTCCCACCCACACGTCTTATTTTTGGCATTTACTTCTGTGCCATTGTTGTATTACTGATTGTTTGCCTTCTGGTTTGCTTGTATCTTTCTCCCTTTTGCTTTGCTTTTTAAAATGAGCATTGCGTATGATTTTTACTGCCTTCGTGATGCAGAATGATCACATATCTGGACTGGCTTGATGGATTTTTAATTAACATGACAATCACTGGCCCAGGCTGCTGAGATTTCTGGCTTTAACTTTCTCCGTTGAAACAAAAAATCCCATCAGTTACCAGTGGCAGCAGATGAAAGACTTTATATGTGGGGCTATGTGTTTTCCAACTAGGACATTGCAGCAAAACTTTATGGCAGCAATATAACAGGAAGAAGTGGTGTAGCGAAGGTGTGGAAGCACAGGCCTGTCAGTGCTGTTAATTACATTGTTCTAGCAGTCTGAGATGTTTTTACGGGTAGAGCAGCAGGTTGTGTGCAAGAATCACTCGGCAGTAGAACACAATGTCCTTCACAACAATTGAATTCAATCACACGGTCAACCACGCTGCTGGTGGACCTGCTTTGTGCGAAGAATTGCTAAAAATTAAGAATTGTGCTAAAAATTCAAAATTTCTAAGCTAACAGTTTCTTTGCTCATCGATAATGGCATGTCTCATTATTACTATCAGTAACGCGCATGCACCTAGAATTTCTCCAAAAAGTAATCCACATCACAAACACTGAAGCTGACTTTAAGTGCATATTATGTGGGACATGGAGGTAATTAGCATACAGCAGCACAGAGAAAAAAAAGATGGCCTTTTCTATATGTATAGTTCATTAAACAGCACTCAAGATGTTCTTTATAATGTTGTGCAGTTTCCTCACATGAGAGGAGCTTGGTAATTAAGTTATAGCCTAAATCTGAATAAGTGGAAAAAGAGAATAACACAAACAGGCCTATAGCTGTTCCCTGCACTTAAAAAGCTGGAATTTGGGATGGGTGGCACATAAAAGGCTGAAACTATTTTACTAATTAGTTTGCATCAATCCATTTTCTTCCATGCAGTTCATAGTGTTTTATTTGTATTTTTGGAAAAAAAAAAAAAAAAAAAAAAAAACCACTCCCAGCACCCAGCATTTGCAACTAATGGTAAACACTTAGATGATAAGTTTAGTAATGTCATTTTTCAGTTTTACAGTCAGCAAGGAGAGCAGAAAAGTGAAAGCGATGAGGAAGAGAAACAGGCTGCCTTTCTGTAAAAGTGACCACACGCCACTGTAACTTTAATTTCCTTTGGGGAAGAGGATGAAGTTGTGCAAAGCCAAATCTTTTGAGTTGGATGTGTGATGAGTGCAGATCGTGTTGGTGTAGCCAGAAAAGTTGTGCCAGTGGGCGTGGGTGACGTGCCACAGTTGGGTCATCTACGGCAAATGCTACATTTGAGACTGACAGTCTGACACTGCGGGCTCTCAGTGATGCTCTTCAACACTGAAGGTTAGGTCGGTTTAACACAATGTCAGTGATGAAGAAAAGTTTTATAACAATAATAATAATAATAATAAATTTATTGTTTGAAAGCTTTATTTATTTATAAAGCTTTCAAATAAAGTGCTGAATAGCTTTATGAAGATTTAAAAAAGGATAATTAAATAAACAATACAGGAAAAAACAATTCAGTTTAAAAACGGATAAAACAAAAGGGAACAACAATAAGAACCACTAAGATCTTTAAGCATAGAATTAAGACACACAGGATAGGGTGAAAAAATGGGATTTTAACTTAGCTTTGAAAACCTCCACAGAGTATGCCTGCCTAATATCATGAGGGAGGTTGTTCCACAAAGACGGGGGCATGAAACGAAAAAGCACGCTCCCCAGTAGTCTCTTTTCTGGTTTTAGGAACTTTCAGAAGGTCAGAATCCTGAGATTGGAGAGCACTGGATGGAACATAAAGGTGCAAAAGGTCAGAGAGATATGAAGGTACCAAACCATTTAAAGCAACAAGAACCCCTGCAGTGTAAAGTGATGAAACTCATCTGATTTTATCTATCTTCCTTAGGTGATAAAAGGCCGTCCTCGTTGTGTCTTTTACATGAGACGCGAAGGAAAGCACCGTGTCAAACCGCACGTTCTTTACCTTGTCCCTGCAACTTATGACAAAAATTTCAAGGTGAAATTTTGAGATGAGTACTGAAAGTTTTGTGGTCCAATGACCATCAAATCTGTCTTATCAGCATTAAGAAGCAGGAAATTATCAGATAACCAGCCCCTAACTGCAGATAGACAAGCTTCTAATTTAGACAAGTTATGTTTGTTGTTTTAATTATTTCCTTCAAGTAATTTTATTTGCAGGAGTTGTTTTGCTAGTGAGGCTTACAGAAAGAAACACAATGAGAAAAATATATATGCATCATACATATGTGCAATGATAGATGTAAAAATTAAGTCTAAATCACATTTACCATTAATAATATACTACTTGGAAGTAACATTTTAAGAAAGTTTTGACCTGGCTGACACAATTTGCCTATTCAAACGTTATTTTCCATGTCATTTTTCATAAGACTGTCAATGGTTACTTTTAATCCTCTTTCTATTGCTGTATCTTTGTACTTTTACAATTTGATTATATACTAAAACTTTAAGATTTATAACAATTTCTCAAATTATTTTAGCTTTTTAATCTCTCTACAGCAAGTTATAAAGTTAAATAAGGAAATTGAGCCCAGAAGATTACATCTTAAATACACAGACAGTGAGGTAGAGTCCTCCCATGACTATGACTGTATCCTTTCCACATTGGAGACGTAGCATTGATTACCAAAGGGTCTAAGCTATTATAGTCATTTGAGACATTAAGTTATATAGCTTTAATGGAGTCTTGATTTCAGTTTGCAAAGCAATACCAACTGTTCTGAAAATTACAAAGATTATTAAACAAGAAAAATAGCTGTTGTTTTATAGTAAGGAAACAATTCTTTGTGCCAGTTATTGGTGTCTCCACTACTGTGTGATTGTTCTCTTTAGCTCTCTGTCTGTACTCTCAGACCTCTGACATCATCTCTGTGCATCTCTTCCAGCTCATGAAATTCAATGTATGCCCCCCACACCCATTACCCACCCTGACACACTTAGCATGTGTCTGTATTTGTCTCCTGCGCGTTCCTCCTTTCTTTCTCTGTCACGAGTCTCTCCAATTGTATATCCTCATCATGCCAGATGGATCATCAAAGCATGTTATATAAATATATAAAAGCTTGATGCTTCTGAACAAGGAAGGCCACATATTGTTTTCTTCCCACAAAGAGAGAGCCCTCAGTCTGGCTGAACCAGCAGGTTAGCGGCATAAACAGCATTGCAGTGTGAGGACATTATTTGTGAGAATGCAGCCTCTGTGTGGGTGGGAAAGGCTTCCACATCCATGCAACATAAACACACAAGACCTTTAATGTATTTCAGTACTTTAGAGTTCCAGTAAATCAGTGGCAATTGTTACAAATGGATCAGTCTTTTTTATAATAGAGACAGCGAAATTTATACAATAATGTCACTACGAAAGTATTCATCAAGCAAATGGTCTAGATGTGACCTTGAGTCGTAGCGGTTAATGTTTTTTGTTACCAAAGGCAACCACTTATTCTAGAGCAAAAACATCATAATTCAATAACATGACAGATACATAATTTTACTCTTTTTTTTGTCCAAATGGAGCAACACCAGGATTCTGTGGTAGACTGCCAGTAAAACAATATGAAAATATGAAACTTTGAACCAAGTTGTGGCATTACAACAGCTTATGCTCCTTCAGCAAATTCTCTAAATCTCTAACATGTAAAAACATCATGACAAAGTTGCCCAGAGTTCATTAAAAGATGAAGTCAACTTTAAATTATTAATTTCAAAACTTGACATGTTATGAAAGTGGTGATGCCGCTGTTGAGAGAGCTCATTCTTCTTCATGGGTCTTCAGTCATTTTGTTAGTTACTGCTGTCTGAGAGCGACTCAGACATTTTTCATTGGCATAACATTGTGTAACATTGTTGGGGTTTTCTCTGTATTACTGGAGGGTCTTTAAATTACAATATAAATTGCCTTGAGACAACTGTTGTTGTGATTTGAAGCTATATTAATAAACCTGAATTGAATTGAATTGAATTGAATTGAATTGAACTGAAATGGCACACTAGGTCATGGTAATACCAAGAAGGGTCCCACTCATAACTCATCATACATGGACCACTAAAATAACAAGTAAATACACTACTCTTTTATTAAACCCAGCTATGTTTAAGTGTTTAAACCTAAGTAAACAATATAAAATCATAAGCCAATTACAAAAGACAGAGATTGAAAACACTTAAAACTAAAGGATCACTCACTCACCTGCCTGTTCTAGATCTTTCCTCCATGGTCTTTCATCAGCAGATGAGGGTTATGCACTTGTCATGGCAATGAAGAAACCTAAAATAATGTTAAGCTAAATCAAGCTCAAGCATGCATTCATACATAGCATACCTTGTCACTGGCTCATGAGTGTTTTCCTGCTGATTAAATGAACAGCACCATGAAATCTTGGCTCCCACAGAAGCATCATGATGGCAATGTTGTAAGAGGCTTAGCCTGTATAAATCGTAGTCTTTGCAGTTGTACCACTGATATACAAAGGCGGATACAATGTGCTCATAATGCAGGCTACACACTTGACATGTAGAGAACAATGGCAGCCATTTATTTCAGGCAGTCAAGAAGGTCCAAGTGGAAAAGTGGATCCTCAGCATCTTTGATAACCTGCAGCGGTAGGACACTTTGCCAATTTTTAACAGCCAATCACGTTCCAGTGCCTCTTGGTTATTCCTTTGCTTGAGTGTGTGTGTGCGTGTGCGTGTGCGCATGCGCGTGCGCGTGGGTGGGTGTGTGTTTTTAATGACCTGAGTGAACATTCTCTTTCTGTCTATGTATGAGTGGCCTGTGGGTGCCTTAAACTGTTGACACGAGTAGTTTTACAACCTTCTGTTGAATATTAAAATTAATATTGAATTATCTTACACCAATATACATGGCAAGTACCTTTAGTAGGTGAATTAATCCAAGGTGTCCTGACTTTTATACTTATACATGTCATAGATGGAGACAATCAGTGTCACTTTCTTTTGTATTCAAGAAAGCATATTGCCCAGTAGTAATATATATTTATGAAACATGCATATCATACACCATTCCACAGCCATAAGAAAGATATACTTTTGTGAAACAAATCTGTGATTCATTCTGAGTATGGCTGACACTGCATCAGATTTACAATAATATATAATATATTTCCAAATGCTTTACAAATGTGGTAGCCTGGCAGATCTAGTTTTCCCCTCACCAGATATATATGTATGAAGGATTTTTGTTATCATTATTATTATTAATACTTTATTTTATTTTGTTTTGTGTTTTTTTAGAAATTCTTTCCAACTGTTCATTTAGCTATTGTCACGGTCCTGGGTCTCCTGACCCAGCGTTTTTAGTTCTTTGTGATTTTTGTATTATTGTACTTGTGTGTGATTTATTCTATGGCTTCTAGTTTTGATCCCTTGCCCTTCATGTCTCTCTGTGTCCCCTCTGTTCTGTGTAATTGTGTGTCTTTGCATGTTTGAGTTTCTTGTTTTCTGTCACTCTGCATTGTGCATTATGTTCTCATGGTTGGTTTTTTGTTACTTTCTCTAGTCTAGTCTCTTGTGTTCCCAGCTGAGTATTTCCCTGTGTATTTTGGTTCTTAGACTTCTGCCTTATGGTTTATGTCTCTCTATTTCTTAGTTGCTGTCTCCACTGTGTCAAGTTCGCGTCTCTGTGTGATACTTCCTGTTTTACTTTGATGGTCCGTGTCTCATGTGAATGCGTCCTGCTTTGCTTGTCTCGTCAGTCCTGATTTCTCCCAGCTGTGCTCTCCTTCTGTGTCTCATTCCCCTCGTTACTTCCCAGTGTATTTAAACCCTGTGTTTCTCTGAGTCAGTGTCGCGTCGTCCCTCATGCTGTGTGGATCTCTCTGTGAGTCTCTCTGTGAGTTCCCAGTTTAGATTAGTTTGTATGTTTTTTCCCTGCCAGCAAATAAAGCTGAGTTTTGAGTTCACCTCCCTGAGTCTGTGAGTCCTGCACTTTGGGTCCAACTCCTGCCTGCCGCACAGCGATTCATGACAGTACAACGCAACCAGATATGGACCCAGCAGCACTCAACCCACCAGAAGAACTGCGTCTGGACATCATCTACTCCGTGGAAAGACTCCTGCATCTGTGGCTCGAACATGAGGGGAAGGAATTTCGCCGTGCTGTGGAAACCAAACTACAGCGTTTAATCTCTGGTCTTCCCTGGCTACTCAGTGCGCTCCACCCACTCGAACAGGATTTAATCCACAACGAGCTCCACCTTCATCCCCCAGCTGCTACTACCCACCTGCCTGAAGGGCCGGATGTGGAGCCGCTCGGCCCGTCAGAGCCATCATCAAAAAAGAAACGACGATCACGCCGCCAGCGCGCCACCCCACAGCCGGACATTCAGACTTGTACATCGCCGGCTGTGGTGAGTAAGGACTCTTTTTCTGTGTCGAACCGTGGGACTATTCGTTCAGGGGCTGTTTTGTGCTACGGATGGTAATGTGAACAGTTTATCAGCTGCCCAGCCTCCTGAAGCTCTCCTAGCTGCCCAGCTACAAGCTGCGTCTCCTGTGTCCCCGCTAGCACAGCCATTAACTCCACCACACGCTCCATTTTCACCTCTACCATCGCTTCAGTCATCAGTTCGGTCTGCCACTCAGTCGCCCTTAGTTCCGTCATCCACACTACCACCTGTTTCCCTTCCACCACCACCATCACTACACCCAGCCATTCAGGCTGCTACTCAGTCAGACATTCAACCCATAGCCCTGCCGTTAATATACTCTGTAGCTGAGCCACTAGCCGCCCGACCCACAGCCACTTCAGCCACTCCTCCACCCGTTACACCTCCACTACAACCATCACTGCAGTCCCCAGTGCAGTCTCCAGTGTCCCCAGTGCAGCCTCCTGCAGCCCTGCTTTCCCCAGTGCAGTCTCCAGTGTCCCCAGTGCAGCATCCCTTAGCACAGTCATCCACTCAATCACCAGCTCCACTTTCCCCTCAACTATCACTACCACCTCTGGTTCATTCTCCTGTGAAGTCATCAACTCCCCTGCCTACTCCGCTCTCACCACCTCCGTTACAACAGACATCAGTTCAGTCTCCCGTGCCGTTATCTACTTCACCACCATCGGTAGCTCAGCTCCCACTCTCACCCGTGTCTCCAGTAGCTCAGCTCCCACTCTCACCCGTGTCTCCAGTAGCTCAGCTCCCACTCTCACCCGTGTCTCCAGTAGCTCAGCTCCCACTCTCACCCGTGTCTCCAGTAGCTCAGCTCCCACTCTCACCCGTGTCTCCAGTAGCTCAGCTCCCACTCTCACCCGTGTCTCCAGTAGCTCAGCTCCCACTCTCACCCGTGTCTCCAGTAGCTCAGTTAGCTGCCCAGCAGCCGCTCTCTGCTCAGTCTCCTGTGTCGCCAGTTTTGCTCATTCACTCCATGCAGAGAGGTAACTTGATTTCTACTCAGGGTACTTTTCATGGTTTAGCCGCCGTTGGCACAGTTTGCCACTCCAGGGCTTCCCCAGAGGCTAGGTCTCAGTCCCCAGCTGATTCTGGACCCCTGAAGTTTAAGCAGCCCCCTAAGAACTGCACCATGTTCGCATTGCCTGGGCAGAGTCAGTGCTCAGTGCAGCGCCAGTTGTCCTCATGTCCGCCAGAGGACTTCATGCCTGTTGGCTTTGTCTTAGCCTCCGCTGGGGGGTCCGAGGGGCCCGTTCAGCCTCCCGTCTCCGCTGGGGGGTCCGAGGGGCCCGTTCAGCCTCCCGTCTCCGCTGGGGGGTCCGAGGGGCCCGTTCAGCCTCCCGTCTCCGCTGGAGGGTCCGAGGAGCCTGTCCAGCCGCCACCCGCGGCCGCCTCGTCGTCACCTGGCCCAGCTTCATCCGAGTCTTCGTCCTCGTCTGGCCCAGCCTCAGAGTCTTCGTCCTCGTCTGGCCCAGCCTCAGAGTCTTCGTCCTCGTCTGGCCCAGCCTCAGAGTCTTCGTCCTCGTCTGGCCCAGCCTCAGAGTCTTCGTCCTCGTCTGGCCCAGCCTCAGAGTCTTCGTCCTCGTCTGGCCCAGCCTCAGAGTCTTCGTCCTCGTCTGGCCCAGCCTCAGAGTCTTCGTCCTCGTCTGGCCCAGCCTCAGAGTCTTCGTCCTCGTCTGGCCCAGCCTCAGAGTCTTCGTCCTCGTCTGGCCCAGCCTCAGAGTCTTCGTCCTCGTCTGGCCCAGCCTCAGAGTCTTCGTCCTCGTCTGGCCCAGCCTCAGAGTCTTCGTCCTCGTCTGGCCCAGCCTCAGAGTCTTCGTCCTCGTCTGGCCCAGCCTCAGAGTCTTCGGCTTCTGTTTCGCCTGCTGCAGCCCCGTCGTCGCCTGGTCCGGCCCCGACTGGTCCTGTGCCCACCGGGCCATGGCCAGCACGCCTAACACTGGAGAGCCGCCGCTGCCTTGCGCGCGGCCGGCCTCCTGAACTGCTCCGTTGTCTCCTTCGCCGCCGCCGTTGCCTTGCGCACGGCCGGCCTCCTGAACTGGTTCCACGTCTCCGCCGTTGCCTTGCGCATGGTCGGCCCCCTGAACTGCTCTGTGTTTGGGTTGTTTTCTTGGGCTCCGGTGTTTGCTGTGCTCTTCTTTTGTTTTCTGTTCCGAGCCCTCCGTCCTGGGCCCCCGCCGCCCGCCCTGGGTTGTTTTCTGTTTGGTTTTGTTTTTCTGTGTTTGGGCTGTCTGGAGCCAGCCCTTGAGGGGGGGGGGGGTACTGTCACGGTCCTGGGTCTCCTGACCCAGCGTTTTTAGTTCTTTGTGATTTTTGTATTATTGTACTTGTGTGTGATTTATTCTATGGCTTCTAGTTTTGATCCCTTGCCCTTCATGTCTCTCTGTGTCCCCTCTGTTCTGTGTAATTGTGTGTCTTTGCATGTTTGAGTTTCTTTCTGTCACTCTGCATTGTGCATTATGTTCTCATGGTTGGTTTTTTGTTACTTTCTCTAGTCTAGTCTCTTGTGTTCCCAGCTGAGTATTTCCCTGTGTATTTTGGTTCTTAGACCTCTGCCTTATGGTTTATGTCTCTCTATTTCTTAGTTGCTGTCTCCACTGTGTCAAGTTCGCGTCTCTGTGTGATACTTCCTGTTTTACTTTGATGGTCCGTGTCTCATGTGAATGCGTCCTGCTTTGCTTGTCTCGTCAGTCCTGATTTCTCCCAGCTGTGCTCTCCTTCTGTGTCTCATTCCCCTCGTTACTTCCCAGTGTATTTAAACCCTGTGTTTCTCTGAGTCAGTGTCGCGTCGTCCCTCATGCTGTGTGGATCTCCCTGTGTGTCTCTCTGTGAGTTTTCCAACTTCCCAGTTTAGATTAGTTTGTATGGTTTTTCCCTGCCAGCAAATAAAGCTGAGTTTTGAGTTCACCTCCCTGAGTCTGTGAGTCCTGCACTTTGGGTCCAACTCCTGCCTGCCGCACAGCGATTCATGACAGCTATTGTAACTATTATTACTCTTGGACATATTACAGAAATAAAACAATTATGGCCAAAATAATAATCAATTACTTTGAACTATGCTGAGATCAAAACCTGTGCTAGAAAAATGTAAATATAACAGAGGAAAACTTCAAAATTAAATCAACCCGACAATGCTTTTATATTCTAAATTCCTGATAATTAAAACATATTTCAAGGTCATTTAATTCAAGCAAAATATAACATTTTTCATTACATTCCTTGAACCTGCAGGATGGCTGCAAATAAAACTGATAGGAGTCCACATCTGTGAGATACCTTTAAAATTCCCACAAAATGTTTTGCATAGAGCCCAGGTACTGCCATTTGAGGGAATGGCATGTTTTGTCCAGTAAGTTGATCATTTTTATAAAACCTCCATTACTCACTGTGTTTACTGGACGCATATCTCTTGCTATTGCACCTCTCTAAGCTAGATGGATATGCAGACGTGCTCATGGGCTCACTTCTATGGATGTCTTAGTCTGTGTTGGACAATTCACCTTAGCAGTCATTGCTTAGTTTTTGTTTTGTTTTTTTGCCTTCATGTATCCATTATACTGCAATTTCTGTGTTTTCAGGCAGCTGAATAAGTTGTGTTGCTTTGCAGTGCTGACACAAATGCACAGCCCTCTTTGTATATGGTTTGTTCTTGGGCAACATCACTTAGGCTACATCTAAAGAATTTCCAAACAATGGATGCTAAGCATTTTTGAGAGATTGGTTCTTCCCCTTCTGGTATGTTAGACATTTGAATTGTGTTGTATTTGTGTATTTCAACATAGTGTTACTCATCCTGACCAGTCTGAAAAACTTCAAGCTGCAGGAAACAGCTGTGATGGGTTTGTATAGATATGTGGTCAGGCATTGATTTTATAGAGTGCTTCATTTGCTTTTGCTCTGTGTTGTATAAGTGGACAACATTTTCAATCTCACTCTATCTTGCCTATTAAACTTTATTGCAAAAACAACAAAAAAATGAAGAAGTTCAAAAAGGTTTGAGTCAGACAGATTTTATGACTTATCTCCATAATTAGGTTGAATCACCTGCTCGTATAGTCTGTTTCTTTTTCATGGTGAAAGTAAGAAGTACTTTCACTAGCAGAGTGTCTGCAGAAGAAAAACTTTCAAACCTTCAAAGCGTCGAGAGGTCTCCTTGATTAAATGCAGTGTAATCCTTTCAAAAAGCAAACAAACAATAACACTATCTAATTTATCTCTGAATGATGTGTTTATCAAATGATCTCACTCAAAATATAAAAATGGGCACGGAGAGAGAGAGAGCATGTAATCATAAATGTGTAAAAGAATGGAAATACACAATTACTTTATGTGTCAAGTCAAGTGTTACGGCCCTGGGCCTTGGAGAGAGTGAGTCTACCCTTTTGTGTTTATGCAAATCTAAGTGTGCTAGGACTCGTGGATGACTGGCTGCTGGGAGTCCTGTGCCAACCTCCTTTTATGCAGATCCAAGTGTGCCAGGCCATGCAGATGATTGGCTGCCTGGAGCTCCCATGACACTCCAAGACCAATTGACTGGCCGATTCTCTGCACCTGGGAGTATAAAAAGGCTGAAGAGCCTTCACACTATGGGGGCTGCTGCTCAGAAGTGAACATGCAGTGGCTGCCTCGTCTGCGGCGCAGTTGAACTTTGTTTATTAAACCCTTTTGCGGTGTTGCTCTTTGTTTGTTAAACCCGATCTACAGCTGAACTTAGTTTCATTAGAGTTTTGTGATTGTTTACCCAGTGGTCTGTTGAACAGCCCCGTCGGTTTTCTGTTTAAAGTTTGAAATTAAAACCTTTTACTTTACTCGGTGTTGTGTGGGGGGGGGCTTGTGTATTTTACTCCTCCCCTGACGCCTAGCAGAGGTGGTCGTAGCAGTGTAATCCTTTCAAAAAGCAAACAAACAATAACACAATCAATCAAATTTATCTCTGAATGATGTGTTTATCAAATGATCTCACTGAAAATATAAAAATGGGCACGGAGAGAGAGAGCCTGTAATCATAAATGTGTAAAAGCATGCAAATACACAATTACTTTATGTGTCAAGTCAAGATATTAATTCACAGATAACCCATTGGTGTTGCCACAGTAAACACTGTAGTGCAATAAAAACACATTTCTGATTCTGCCTTTTTCTTGATACGAATATTTCATTTTTAAATGTTATTGTTATCATCAAAATTGATATATGTCAACACATTAATCACTGCACAGCATGATAATATGTCAAGTAAAACAAAAAAAGCAACTACCCAAGGTGAGGTAGTGAAGATGTGAACAGGATTTTAAACAAAGAGTTTTTTAATATGTGAGACTGCTGCCATATCATTCATCTGCTTGTGTGAAAACACAAGTATGGCATTTGGAGTTTCTCATGCTGGCCGCTGCTGATTGCAGCTGAAATACTTGCAATCAGTGTAACACAGGAATATTGTGGTGAATCACACTGCTCGCCAGAAATATAAGGTAAAGGAAGAAAGGTAGAACTTTGTAAGAATTCACACTTACCATCATCGGGGCTTTGATATATCCTGTTTGACTTTTTCATCTTCATGAAAATTCAAAAAAAAAAGACGTGACATTAAAAAAAACGTTTTCAGAAAATTATAGCGCTACTATGACAACCAAGGATTTCAGAATTTGGCATTACCTCCTCCTCTTTGACATTTGCATGACTTACCCTTTTCAAAAGTAGGTTATGCAGCAGTTTGCAGTGATCTTGATGTGCCCCTGCTGCAGAGCTAGTCCGATATAATATGGATTCATAACATCCTCTTGTTTAACACAAAAAAACAAAGATGAAACTCTTGTAAAGCATGCACACATGGATGACTTTCTGCACTGCTGAATTAAATATGAGTCCTTTTCTCTCCTGGAGGAGTCTCGGTCTCATCTATTCTGCTCACATTCACTTTCAGGCCAGCGATGTTTGAGGAGGACTTGTTGGGGTGTAAAGGTTTGTATAAGATTTTCTGTTATCATTTCCACATCTGGAAGCTAAAACCTGTCACTTTTTGACATGAGGTTAAACTCTCAACACTCCTGACTGAGATTTTGCTGAAAGCCAGCACAACTTAATATGCGGGCGGAAGTCAGCTAATGTTAATCACTCGTTATGTAACTCCTCAGCAACTGTTCGGCAAAAGTGATTTACCGTTTTCAGCACTTAATGTCGGAAATTAATCAAACAAGCTGAGTCATAAGAAACTATTTGCAGCACCAAAGGGTGTTTTTCCCTCTAGTGGAAATTTTCATTTTTTTCTTTCTCAGCAGTCTTTCCACTTATTGTGATTACTTATTAGAATCTTAATATAAAGAAGTTTAACTTGTTTCAGTGCTTGAATTCAAAGCTGACGGGGTTACTGAGTTTACAGTCAAAATGAACTTGAGATGTAAGGACAGGAGTTTGAACTAATCCTGAATCCTTTTCAGCCACGCATCTGCTTCATGATATTCTGAAGACACTGTACTGAATTTTTTGCACCTGATTCATTGCAGGTGACAGCATATTCATATTCAGAGCATGCTGCATTAACAAAAGCAATTTATAAAGCTGTGGAAAATGATTTAAAGGTATCAGATAGAAGCTTATTACTGGAGATGTGTGCACTAGATAGATAGATAGATAGATAGATAGACAGACTACTAAAAAGCATCCCATCAAAAAAATCTAAAGATTGTGCAAATTCCAGAAATCTTTTAAAGAGACAATTATTCGTTGACTGTGAGTTCTATTCACTGCTTCTGCTTAATAAGAAAAATTCTAAAACACTGTGCTTACTGAATATTGAATTGTGTTGATTAAATTAACCGAGCATTAACAAAGAACATAACTGGTCTGTTTCATATCAACCATTAACAACCAAGACAAAGTTGACAAAACCATTAAACCAAAGAGGATGGATCCTAAATGAGCTGCTTTTTTTTGAGTAGGTTCCTTGTGTTATTGACCAGTCATGACTTTGTGCTGGCAACCACATTAACCCATACATACATTCAGTGATAGAGTGATCATTTTCTAACAATTGAACATACCTATGCACTCATTGGAGGAGCCAAGATCAAATCACCGGTATGCCCTATGTCATGGTCTGGCTGAGTCACAGTAAATTTCCACAGTGCCTACTCTCCTCCTTCGGGGGGAGCCTGTGCTGCTCCTCGCCAGAGTGCCACCTGAGACTGATTAAACCAGCTGCATATAAGACCAGCGTCCACAACCTGCCTTCGCCAGATTGTCTGCTAACCCACTTGTTTCATGACTCACATTACAACCTTGCAATAGTCTCGCTCTCCAGGACGTTGGACTCCGTTATACTCCAAACAGCTGGTAAAACTCTCAGTTTTCTGCATCCTCACCTGTCTGCCTCCCTGCCTTCAGTGTTTTTGGACCATGGATCACTAATCCACTGGACTCACCGAGGCCTCGTTATCCTGCTTTCCCCCTCTCGCATGACTCCGCCTGCAACCAAGTAAGACTGTTCAGGCTAACAGTTTGGATTAATTCAGTCATTTCCCCAAGGACCACCCTGACTCTGTTTTCCCTCTGTTTCAGTGCCTCCCCACCACCCACTCGCGTACCACTGTTTTTCTCGCTGAGTCCTGTCAACCACCATTCATGTTCTGGGACAATCTAGTTTAAAGCCCTTTAGTGCTTCATGTCACCTTCTTAGTTCTTAGATCATAGCATGTGACAGTTTGCTCATAGCTTCTATTCATAGTCTCAACTTCATTCATATCTCCGAGTCACAGTTTGTTCTTAGTTTGCGACCCTTGTATTTCACAGTTCATGTTCTTATCCTCTTGTACCTTCACGTCATTGTAAATAAACCCCTTGTTCACATCAAAGTTCTGATTCTCAGCTTGAATCTGTTTTTGGGTTCACTCTACGTTCTGGCTTCCAGCCGTGACTCTCTACCGCCTGAGCCTTAACTATATATTACCATATATTTCATTTTAAAAAATAAGGTTTTTTATGTTTACCAGCTGGACTTGTTTTAAGCTGCTTTTGAACATCAAGCTCTTTATTATAGCAAATTAAATTTGTTGTGAATTTATGCATGTGACCTTTCCACTATTATAGTGTTTTTAATGCCTACTTTTGATGTTCTGAAGAATATTTTCTCCAACAGGATCCTGTGTATGGCAATAAGTGCAAATAAACTGCAGTTGTAATTAAGGAACATGCCACCCTGTGATCAGTGTGGTAGACATGAGTTAATCTCTTCTTTTCATTGCATTTATCGACGAGGTAAAGTTTCTGCATATGTCAAGTTGCTGTAGACTGTATCACCCCCTGTACAAAAAGTAGAGGGAAGAGTGCTAACATTGCTGATAGAGGGCACCACAGAACATTATATGGATCATTTAACAGCCCTGCTACACACAGTCCAGAAGTGGTGAAGGTTGTTTTGTGTCCTCCAACATTTTGAAGTAGAATCAAAATGTTGGAAAATCACTGAACTTCACCACCATTAAACTCATATCTGCTGTCATTTCTGTTGAATATTTTTCAGTACGTGATTTTCCTCAAGTCTCTGGCGATGCCTTGAGCAGAATCGCAAACTTACATTTATCAGAACATGTGTAGATATAGAAATTTATGATCATTATTAACATTTTAATTATTAAAATACAATAAACTGAATAGTAAATAACATTTGCAGTAAGAAAATAATACAATTTCTGTCAAAAACATGTATTTCCCATTAATCATTGGCTTCTGCAGCTTGCTGCCCCTTTCTTCCCTGGTATTATTGTTTCAGCTGCTCCTTCCTTACTTTTAGTAATACCATTGTTTTACATTTATCGTTTCCATGATATGACTTTATTATCATTAGCTTGACATAACATATTTAGTGCAGCAGCTCTCCAGACATGTCCAGCTGAGCAGCAGTAATTGGGGTTTGCTTTTCAGTTTTCACACTGGAAAAGGGGGCATTTCCAGGATTGTTTTTTTTCAATGAGTTATAATGATTTCAGCGTGCACAGACCTGCTGCCTCAATAAACACATAGTATAAGACATAGCTCTCCTGTCAGCAGCATTAAAGCACAAGATTTAACAACGTAATGGAGCTAATAAAATACAGTTTGTTTACAGTAATTAATAATATTAAGCACATTTAATTTTACTGAGAAGTAAATAAGAGTGTTTCAAACATACTTTCTTTACAGTTTGAAAATTAAGAAAGTTGAGGAATGATAGGCACTGGACCAAACCGCTGTGAGACACACAGGGGAGTGTCCAAGTTTCCAATTTTTTTCTTTCTTTTTTTACAGAAAAAGGAAGCTATATCTCCTTTTCCCATCTGATAACCCAATGTCAGGAGGTCTCACCGGGGGGTCGGCAATAAATTTATGGGGGCAGAGCTCCTCATGCCAACCTTTTAGCCTCTCCATGGGCTGGAAGAACATTTGGGCTGCTCTAGAAAGATTTCTGTCAGATTTCTCCCAAATTATTCACCAAAATGGGCCTCACATTAGAAGTAGAACACATCAGAAGTACCAAATAGGCCATCCAGCTGTATCATGCCTAATTTAAAAAGCCTGACTGGACCGACTTACTAGATGTTTTTCAGATTCATATCCCATGAAAAATGAAACCTGCAAGACTTATTTTGACTTTAAAGGCTACAGTTTTCTTGTTGTGAATAACAGGCAGGTTCCAATGTTCCTTCAGTTCCCCAAATTAATTTTGTTCAATGCAAACATAGTTCCTGTGACTTCAGTCTTATAGACTGTTTGCAAGCTATTGTCACTCTGTTTTATTGTTCTTTACTGCATATATTGGAGTCATGATGTTAAGTTGTTTTCATTTTCTTCTAAGTGTTTTTTCTAATTCAAGTTTGGATAACAGGTTTGCCAAAAGCACAAAAATACTGATAACTTCATACTCACTGTGCAGGATGGGAGACTATATTAAAATAAATGACATTTTTCAATAAAAGTTGTTGTTTTTTTTAAAGTACATAAAAAAATCAACAACAAAAACATTTATAGTGGTTTAAGACTATGCACTTTAACCTTTTCATAAACAATTTGGCCATTTGACTGAATGTAGTGTGAAGCGCTTTGGGGTCCTATGGACTAGAAAAGCGCTATACAAATGCAGGCCATTTACCATTTACCATTTATTTCCATCCTATCTGCCATTCCTATCAAATCAAACTGTTCTCTTCACATTAACTAATCTTAATCTCTTGTGTGTTTGAAGTGGGGCCTTTTTCTTCCTTTGAAGCCTGAATGTGTCCTGATAGCTGCAGCATACCAAAATAAATTCCTCGCGCGTAATACCATACTTGACCGAAAAGAAAATCTTGTCCTGATTCAGATGTAGTATAAATGTTAAGACTAAAATTGAATTGCAGCAATAAATTCCTCAAATTAAACAGCAAAATATGTTGCTAGTAAATGCTCACCGGAACAAAACGGAATGTTAAGCTCTATTCCAGTTTAAACCCTCTACCAGCGGGACAACATCCTTTTCTGAGCCTTTCACAACTGTTGGAAATAAAACTTAAAATAAAGTCGCACCATGAACCATTTAGCTTCATTCAGTTAAGAAATGTACCGACTTTGTGGCAGCATTCAGACACAAGCACTGCTATTTTTAAATGCGGCAGTGCTTATATCAAAAATCCTTTTAGTTCAGCGATACTGAGGTTAAACATGTACTGCGTTTTGGCAATTTACTGTTGTTGTCCAGCGGTGGACTTTTTAAAGTACAGAAGATATTTCTAAAGCTGAAATGCTTTATGATTAAATAATTCCTTTGCCAGTATCATAAAGGAAGGAATAAATCCTACGAGAGGCGCCTCTGGAAGCTGTGACAGACAAGAATGTGAATTGCAGCTATATAAAGACAAATTAAATCAAATTTCTATTTATGTAGCTCAAATCATACGTCAAGCAATCTAACTATAGACTGTTAACTCTAATAAGGAAGACGTCCCCAGAAACTCACTAACAAGGGGGAAAAAAATGGAAGAGCAGCATAGGAAATCCTTTTCCCACGACAGACAGATCATTGTTGTGTGAACAGAACAGAGCAGCATTGTAAGTTTATAGTAGGGAAGATATTTACACTCACTGGCCTCTTTAACAGGCGAACCCCTTTGTGTTAAGTGCTTGGTAAAGCAAATATCTAATGCGCCAATCACATGGCAACAACCTAATGCAATTAGGCATGCAGATATGGTCAAGATGACCTGCTGAAGTTCAAAGCACGGGTCAGAATGGGGAATAAAGGTGATTTAAGTGACTCTAATCATGCCATTGTTTTTGCCAAATGTGCTGGTCTGAGTATTTCAGAAACTGCTGATCTACAGGAATTTTCTTGCACAACCATCTCTTGGGTTTACAGAGAAAAAGACAAAACATCCAGTTCTCTAGGCAAAAACATCTTGTTGATCTCAGAGGTCAGAGGAGAATGATCAGACTACTTTGAGCTGATAGGAAGGCAACAGAAACTCAAATAACCACTCGTTACAAGAGCATGTCTGAATACACAAGCAGACTGGCTACAGCAGCAAAAGACTACACTCCTATCCGCTAAAAACATTAAGCAGAGGTTACAGTTCACATGAGCTCACCAAAATCTGACAATAAAAGACTGGAAAGATGTTGCCTGGTCTGATGAATATCGATTTTTGGAGCAGCATTCAAAATTTTGCATAAACAACATGAAGGCATGGCTCCATCCTGGTTTATATCAGCACTTCAGGCAGGTGGTGGTGTAATGGGGTGGGAGTTATTTTGTGGACTCCTGAGTAAGTACTGGGCATCATTTAAACACCAAAGCCAGCACGGGTATTGTTGCTGACCCTTTCGGTCCCTTTATGACTGCAGTGTACCCATCTTCTGACAGCCACTTCAAGCAGGATACGGCGCCATGTCGCAAAGCTCAAATCAACGCAAACTGTTTTCTGATCCAGTTGGGATGTGGTGAAAAAAAGATTCACATCACTGATGTACAGCTGCAGCCAACAAATCTGCAGCAACTGACGCTAGGATGTCACTATGAACCAAAATCCAGAGGAATGTATTTAGCATCTTGTTGAATCTTTGCCATGATAAATTAAGGAAGCTTTTAAGACATGTTTACTCTGAGAAGAGGCTTGTCTTTTTAGGTAGAGTACAGCAGTGTTGCTTAAAAGCAGCTTTTTCATATTTTTTGAGGCTGTCTACAGTAAAAGTTGCTTAGAACAAGTGGCTGACAGCTCCATATATGATATGAGTACCAGAATGAACATAGAAGGAGGGAGATAGAGCGTGAGCAATAGACATGTTCTTATCTCTCTGCACAGAAATAGTAAAGGTCAGACAGGAGCCCCTAATCAATCTACTATGTGTCACTATTTTGGATGTAAGTGGAGTGCTGATCTGGAGGTCAGTGGTTTCACAATATTAACTTGGTAATCACATCATTTTTTTTTGTTCGGTTTTTAAGAGGAGCCCTATAATTGGACAGTGTCAATGGGTTTTTTTTAATAATTTTAGTAGAAATAAGGCTTCAGAGATTGCAACCCATCCACATAACATACTACTTCATATTTGAATTACACAGAAATCATAGTGAGGCCCTTCGCCAGGTAAAGTGCTTGTATCTGCTGAACAAGGTTTGATTTTCCTCTGCTGCCAAGTCAAACCCCACAGTGTGAGACAGACAGCCGTGTTATTTTGGCCAAGGCCAGCACGTCATTATCTTGTTCTCAGCTTGTCTTTGGAGGATTTCAGGGCAACAGTGATGTGTCCTCTCCATTCACACTCAAACACAGAGTAAATATGCACACAAACATAACTCAGCGTGATGTTTTTTGCTTTTATCTTGCCTTTTCCCCTCTCTGTTTTTGTAGCAGTGACCTGTCCTGTATTATTGTATGTCCTATGCTACCTACAGGGATCCATATACAAATTTATAGACTTAGCATGCATCAGGGCACAATGTACTTCTTGGACACAAACCCTAGCCTTAAGGGGTAAATTCCACTATATTGTTAAAGAAATAGATCTCATTCACACTGGGTGCTGTGTGGATGAGATCATATTCCTGTTGATTTTGGCCTCTAAACCCCTGCTGCTTCACACAGAGGAATTATATTATATATATTATATTATATATTATAAAATAACCATGGCTCTGCCGACCGTTATTATAGGAACTAAGTTATTTATTCTAAATCAGAATCAGAATCAGAATACTTTATTGATCCCTGGGGGAAATTATTTTTTGTTACAGTGCTCCATTTTAAACCAACATTAAGACAAGACCGACAATACGCTAACTAAGAATAGTACAATATATACATATATATACATACATACATACATAAGTCACTTATAAATAAATATTTGGAAAAGAAACATGTGTAGTTGTAGCAGCAAACAGTGTGTTAAGTGGATGCGTTGTACAGGGAGATGGCCACAGGCAGGAATGATTTCCTGTGTCGTTCAGTGGTGCTTTTCGGTAATCTCAGTCTCTCACTGAACGAGCTCCTGTGACTGACCAACATGTCATGGAGTGGGTGGGAGGTGTTATCCAACATTGTCTTTATCTTGGACAGCATCCGCCTCTCCGACACCACCTTGAGGGAGTCCAGCTCCATCCCCACAACATTGCTGGCCTTACGGATCAGTTTATTAAGTCTGTTGGCATCTGCGACCCTCAGCCTGCTCTCCCAGCATGCAACAGCATAGAGGATCGCACTGGCCACAACAGACTCATAGAAAATCCTCAGCATTTTCTGGCAGATGTTGAAGGACCTCAGTCGCCTCAAAAAATAGAGACGACTCTGGCCCTTCCTGTAAAGTGCTGTGGTGTTTTTAGCCCAGTCCAGTTTATTGTCAATGTGTACTCCAAGGTATTTATAGTCCTCCACAATGTCAACACTGACCCCCTGGATTGAAACAGGGGTCAAGTGTTTCCTGGTCTTCCTGAAGTCCACGATCAGTTCCTTGGTCTTTGCCACGTTGAGCTGCAGCTAAAGCTGGAGCAAGTGGTCTCTGTTCAATTATATCTACTTAACTAGATTCCGCTAACTAAACTTCACTAATACTAATTATAAACTTACAGAGCACTGCAGCCTATTTACCAGAAAGTGTATTTTTTGTACTTAATACACTAAATAAAAGTAACAGTGCAATACCAATACATTGCTTATGTGAATAATAGTATTAACAATCTGTCCAAGAAGCCTTATGAGTAACATTAATCAGCAATGCATCCATATTGGACACCAAGCTTGCTTGTAACTTAGCATTCTACCCTGGCATCCATATATGGTCACTTCTAGCTCCAAATAAACCAACATGGCAGCAGCCAAAGGGCTTATGTTAGAGACTGAAAACAATACAAGACTGCACTTGACATTGTGTCGTTACCTCGTCATTTTTTCCAGACCTTAGCTATTAACCTGTTAAACATGCATTACCATATCAGCAACAATTATGCTGCTAAAAACAATAAAAACAAGATCCAGTCTTTTGTAAAGTCTCAGCCATGTCTGAAACAAGCACTGGGGGAAAATGGTCTCCTGTCTCAAAAATATCCTCACTCTAATAATGCAGCCAATATGGTCTTCACAAAGGTAAAGGCACAATAGCGCATAGACAGACACAAACAACTCATAAAACACAAAATATGTCAGCCTGTCACACAGCCCAAACCATTTTAAATCCCCTGTCCCCCCTCCCTTTAGTACCTGTTTATCACATCCACAAATTCCCAGCTGTGCACACACAGTCTCACAACACACCAGCTCATTTACTGATCAAGGGCTTGTCTGCATGCTGTACGCCTCTTTTGAGCAAAGGTGAAGATGTAAAGGCCCAAGATAGCTTTAGTTTGAGGGCTTGGGATACTGAGACTGAGCCAGATCTTATTTCTCCGTGACTGGGGTTGTCAAAAGCTCAACTTCCTGCAAAGTTGGCTTCTCTCATAGTCAAAAGTGACAATTACCTTAAAAGAACATGTAAAAAGGATTTCTGATGGTTGAATTATCTTTTCATCTGAGCAAAAGCCGTGAGGAAAGACTGTGAAGACAAAGACGTTGCTGTCTAAGAAATGCCACCATTTCTCCACTGCTGCACAAGATATTCACATTTCAAATGCCACCAGGCACAGGCATTGGGGGGGGGGGGAGTTAGCAGAGGGGGGATATTGTGGGAGGGCTGATTTGATCAAGCAGCAGGCGGCTACAGATCACTCCCCATCCCCCTTGCTCTCCACCATCCCATCTCTCTTCCACGGAGCGAGGGAATAAAAGTGACAGAGTGCAATCACTGTCTCTTATCTACCAATGAGGAGAATGGGTAGGGATGAGATTGAGTGACCAGCCGGCTGTGGCGTGTCTGCCGTGTCAGCCTTATTGAATTATGACTCGGCAGGAAGTGGCATGTTATGAGCCGCGCGGGGCCAGGGCAAGATATCACGGACGTGGATTCGGGATGAGGCGACAGGGCGGTAAAGTAGCTGAAATGAAACCTGTCTGTATGTAAAGTTCATGATGTCTTTTATGGGGTAATGAGATTTGAAAAGATACTGGATTGGCTGTGATGAAAAGATGAGCTACAGCAGGTTTCAGGTAATGTAATATATCCTGCTTTGAACATATTGACGTTTTCAATATAAGAAACAATGGCTGTGGATGGCTAATTGTCTAAAAAAAACATCACTGAGATACATTTGATCAATAGGGGGCAGTAAGACACAGACAGAGACAGATGCAGATACAATCACGTTGTAAAGATGCTATGGCTAAACTTTAAGAAAGTAATAAGAAATCATGGAACACAAAATTTGATATGTTTCCCTGATGAAATAACTGTAAAAGAGCCAATATTTTGGATCTTATCTCTGATTTACTTTCTACCAAAACTTGAGAAAATGAAGATGCTACATTGGCCACTCAACCATAAAGTCTTTTGATTATTGTTTGTTTCATATTTCTTTGCACGAAATCAGACAAAAATAACTGTAGACAAGTCAACCAACAGATACGAAAATACCTGTAACCCTCTAAAGCCTGGACCATTAAATAATAATTGCCAATAACAAAACTGTAATATTAATTTGCGTATATAAGTTTTAATATGTATCATATTTGTACATGAGGGGTTTTTTGCAGTTTATTCCTTATTCCTTATGTATTGTGCAATTTATTTTGTTTTTTCAGGGTTATACTTTGGTAGAGTCTCAAAAACACACAAAATTTCAAGTATCAAATATGATGCACTTGCTTGGACTAAGGACTGGGCCCTTGTTAAAAAAATCAAAGCTTTTTCATACTGAGGGTGTGGCCATGAAAACAATGTGACATGCCATTGGATGTTGGGACACATAATAACGTGACGCTAAGCGTCGGCCAATGAATGTGAACTAACAACCACAAGGTCGCGGGTATGGCTGCACTGTAGGAAAGAATCCTAATATAAAAGTATTTTACTGTGCATTTTACAGTTCTGTTCTGTTCTTCTAAAATATCATTAAAGTTACGTAAATAGACTGTGACTTCACATTTCAAATGTAAATTAACGTTAAATCACTGTAATGTAATAAAACATAATTCTCATGATTATTAAATGTATCTGTCTGTACATATGCATATTTAGATTGTTAAAATACATTCACAAATGTATCATGATTTCACAAATATCTGTCCGTTATTTGAAAGATTGAACTGTTCAATTCAAATGTAATGCTATGGAAAATTATATAACATGATTCCTATAAGCTTGTGTTACATCACATAAGTATTATTATCACTTCTCTTTAGGGCGATCGTGGCTCAAGAGTTGGCAGTTCACCTTGTGATCAGAAGGTTGCCGGTTCGAGCCCCGGCTTGGACACTCTCGGTCGTTGTGTCCGTGGTCAAGACTCTTCACCTACTGGTGATGGCCAGAGGGACCGATGGTGCGATATGGCAGCCTCACCTCTGTCAGTCTGTCCCAGGGTATCCGATCCATTATTTTTTAAACCAACTGTTAACTGTATATTTCTGTACATTTACGTATTATGATTCATATTGCCACATTCAGTGACCTGTTTATAGGTAATTTCATTGTTTGATCACGTTAAAATGTTCCTAATTTAATGTTTAAGATCACTTGAAAAGGCAAGATCGCATGTAAAATTAGCACAACAAACTGTATTGTCATTACTGGAAATAACTGTATTTTTATGAGGAAGTTATTTTCTGTTATTTTACGGTAGTATTTTGGTGCCCCAGCTGCCGGAATATTACCGTTTTTTTAAGATATTTTTTTAACAGTGTAGTCTTTAGGACTTTAGAGTATCCTTTTTAGTTCTTGTTGCCTTTCAGTGTGAATTTTTTTGATTCACCGTGCTTTTGTTTTTTAGGATCTTCTTTCTATGATAGTGCTGCCTTGTTCGTTGTCTGCCTGTGTTTCCAGCGTTGTGTGTTCCTGACTACCTTCTAATTATTTTGGAGTTTTTCCAATTGTTTCCTGCAGTAGAGTTTTGCCGTGTTTGCTTTGGACTTATTGTCAAGTAATTCAACGTAACAAGTTTTGCTTTGGAGTCCTTGGATTTGATTAGTCTTCCTCCATTAACCTTGACAACAATAATTTGTGGAAGTTCAGTGCTAGTTGGAATTTTTCACCCCAAGACGTTACCAGATGGTTTGAGAGCAACTTCTTAATTGCACTATACGAGCCCAGTAATTAAGCATTCAGACTTTGTAATTGTGAAAGTTCTTTGTGTTTCTGCCTTACATTTTTTTCCCCTTAATTTCAAGTCAAAGCTTGATGTTTTGACAGTTTTGACATTCACGTGTCAAATTGTCAACTCGTGAGGTTTGCAAAAACGAAATCAAGTCAGACAGCAGCCCGACTTAAGAACAAGAAGTCCAAGTCTGCAGCCCTAATTAATACTACTACAATTAAGCTGGCTGATTACAAAGAATTTAAATGGCAAAAGCTGTCACTAGCAAAGATTTAAAGATTAATGAAGCAGTACAAACCTCTGCAAAAAATAAAAGTAGTATCTCCCTATTGGCCTACCAAATGATTAGTATATTATTAGTTCAAATATTAACATACAGTTAAGTGCTACTTTTATTACAGTCTTTAACTATTTATAGTACTACATTTATTTAACCTCATGGTTAAATGTTCAGCTATAATGTGGCAAAATATGACTTTTGTATCTCTTCATTTTCGTCTTTTCTTTTTCTTCTTCCTTTAACTTTACATTTTCAACATCCTTCCAGATCTTTTTCACCCATTTCACACTTTCATTGTCTGCTACATCTAAGCAGCTGACCCCCATATGAGCAAGAGAACACACAAGGACAGCAATTATCAAAGGTACATTGAGGCCTGCTCTGCAGCTCAGGCTTGGGATTTGTGGAAAATTACACGGCAATAAAATGGTTGCAGTATTTCTATGCAGATATATATAGATGTGTGTGTGTGTGTGTGTGTGTGTGTGTGTGTGTGTGTGTGTGTGTGTGTGTGTGTGTGTGTGTGTGTGTATCTGATACAGAGGGCAAAGGCTGTATTATGGCTGTTGAGGTATTATATGAGAGAAAAGATACAGGCAGGTGTGTGACTACATGCCCTGCCTTGAAATGAGTTCTGAGCAGAGGAGTCACCACAGAGGGCAACAGTCAAGATACCATAGAAAAGAGTAGATGAGAGGGAGGTAGTTCTCTCTCTTGACCATTTATGTGCTTTGTGAAATCACAGATATCTGCTGTCTGGTCTAATAAGTGCTACTGAAAGCATCACAAGTACAGCTGCAACTGTGAGGGAGCTGCTGTCACCGCTGGCAGTCAGACTTTACTCACACAGCCGTCAAAACATGGCGCTGATATGAATAAATTACAACCAAAACTAGAATACTCCTCACTTCCACATCAAAAACTCTTTTTAATCATTGTTTTGATTGACATTTATGTTTTTTGTTGTTTTGTTTTTTTCTCTGCTAAATTGTTTACTCAATCCTGAGTCCCAACAAAAGCAAACGATGCCACTGAACCTAATTATATGTTATGGATTGTTCAGTCTCGATTAGATCTGTGGATGCACAAGCGCTTTTTATTAAAAATTAATGAGTCCTTTGATCATATTCATTATTATTTAGGTATTATTAAAACCCTCAACATCCAAACAACACCTACCTATTCGGCACAGAAATTACATTTCATTTTTATTCTGTATTTGAACTCTTTTAGTGTTTTTGCTAAAATGATCCCTTTAAAATGGCCAACAGAGAATAAAAGTGAAACTAAACTGGTGTAATTTACCTTGTTGTATTATTTCATGGGTATTTTTTAGCTGTGGGGTGTTTTTTTATATATATTATTATTATTATTATTATTTGCCTTGCAGAAGGAATTCAAAGCCAGAATGTTACACATGAAAATCAGGATGAAGTATCTGCAGATTTATTTTATGGCTACTTTTCTAATGATGTTGTTGTATTTCAAGGTCATCACAAGCCAAGGGAGTAAAAACCTTTTGTTTTCTTTTTGTATTTTTTGTTTTTTTCTTGAATCACAGGCATGTGGATGTCACTGTATAGACATGAAATAATGGAAAAACTCGATGCCGTCCATCCTGTCATCTGTGTAAAAGTGATTCGTGTTGCTCTAGTTTGAGAGCAGGTAGTGGGGTTTTTAAACAATCCAAAGGTTGGTGGTTCAATCCCCACCTCCTCTAGTCTACATGTCAGAGTGCCCCGGGGCAAGATACCAAACCCCAAATTGCTTTGAGTTCATCCATCAGAGTGTGAGTGTGTGCTTGACTGTCACAAAGCACTTAAAAGGCATCGAATCAAGAGCTGTAGGAATAGCTGAACGACGCTTGTCGTGGAAAGTGGTTTGAGTGCTTTAGAGCAGAAAAGTACAGTATAAGTACCACTATTCTTTGTTAACAGTACATTTAGAAATATACATTTTCTGGGCATCCATATGAACATCCAATTGCATTTGCACTTGCATCTGCTTTACTCCTCTGGCTTTCATTGGAAAAGCAAACCAGAACATCTTTCCCTAAAATGCCCAATCAGTTTACAGAGACAGAGTGCTGAGTCCAGAAACAGATGGATTCAGTTTCCCTTTCTTTAAAGCATCACAGACCACAGCCAAGTTGGTAGTTAAATCTCTGGTCTCAAAGCAGCTGATTATGAGAAGAGAGCTGTCTGTGGCTGCAGTGTTTTCTTGATATATTGCTCTGAAATGAAATACTTTGTAGGCTTAATAAGTAAAATAAATATGCATGGTTCCAAAGCAGTTTCACAGATGTGCTGAAAATGACCTATTTTAGCAGAACCTGGCAGTTTACCTAAAAGAATGTCATTAATGTGGGGTTCAGTGAAACCTACAGTGACTCACAGTCTATGCTGTTTTATGGACCTTTCCACCATCCAGAAAAAGGGTTTTTGCAGGGAAACTGTTCCCCGAATCACTTCCTTTTAGCCAGTTGCCCACCTTTTGTTTATCTGAGACTTGTGTTTGACCCTTGACCCTAATGGGCTGATATTTTGCTAGCGGTACAGCACTGCGTCTCAAATATTATTTCATCTTAATGTCAAAATATTGTATGTGTTTTTGTTGTAAATTTTCTGTGAACGGTGCTTTTCCAAGAAATAACCCTACTATAGGGAGAGTTATTGTTCCTTGTTTCAGTAAAGGTCAGAAATAAAATAGCTGTTTCACTAGCAAAAAGACCGGAAGAGATTTAACACAGCAAATAAAATGGGATGCCAAACTATGGAGGGTTTATCACTTTGATCTTTGCTGGCATTAGATTTAAAGGTTAATAAACTTTTTTTAAAATGTAAAGCAGCTCCATAAAGTTTCACAAAGTTAGCTGTCTTTCAGTTTATATCAAATGTTGTGTTCAATAGAGGACATGTATGAATGATTTATATACATTCGGTTTTAAAGGAATGCTCTAGCAGTTATCCTGAAAGATTTCTACTGAAAACTTCTCTTTCTTTCCCCTTTTTGGAGGACAACAACTACATCAAAGTGATAACAGGACGCAGCAGTTGTATATGTATTTCTGTCAGGCAGAAACTGGGTTTAGAAACATTAAACATACAAATACTGATCAAAGGGAGAAAGGGGATGATACTGCAGGATCTGTGTGACAAGTTGGATATCTTAAAAGGTTTTGACACATTTTTGCCATGGTTTCAGTCTGATCCTGTGCAGTCATAAATCTTGGCTGGTTGACAGATTTTCTCTCTGGTTCAGTGCTTCAGTAAAGACATGAGGAAATACTGTGAACTCAGTTTTATGAGTAGTCATGAATTCATTTCCTCTGTTTATGTACCAACAGTTTGAGGTCATGGTTTGGGTGTCCACACACCACTGAAAGCAAACAAAAGAGAGATCACACAGGAAAGGACAACTAACTCAGATCAGTGCTCTTTTAAAAGCATTTAAAATATATATTCTCCGATTATGAGGTTTTGCAGTCATGTAGACGTGTAGCTAACTCCAGTGTGTTAACTTGTCTGCCATATGGGATGTTTGACAATCAGAAAGGCCAGGTGAAAATTGTTCTCAGTCACAAGGACCCAGAGACCAGTAAGGAGCCTGTCTAGAGACCACTGGTCATGAGGGAAAAAAAATATTATATTATATATATCCCCCAACCAGTTAGCAAATCCTTGTGATTGCTTTGGTCAGTTGCTTTCACAGCTGTTCATAGTTTACATGGAAGACAAGGACTTGTTTACAAACCCTTGCCAGCTATTCTCCAAGCTGTAGTGAAAAAGACTGAGACGAACCAGAAGCAGAGACTCATTCTGAAAGTCAAGGTTGACCTGTTGAAATGTGTTGACTTCAATGCTGAGGGAGAACTTTGGCTTTGAAGTTGTGTCTCATCTTTAAAGTCAAAGTTGTTTACAGCTTGCATCACACTTTTTTAAGTTTTACAGCCACTTGGCTAAAAGTTAGCAAGTGTTTGCAGACAAGCCAGCAAGCAATCTGCAGCAATCTGCTGATGACCAAAGGAATCATAACCACATTGAATATGGAACCAACTCTAAATTTAGATGCAAAAATATGACCACAAAAAAGGCATGCTGTTACACAATGAATCAGTGTGTTACTCGTTCTTTGTAATTGGACTTGTTAATGAAACTCAAGGAGAAACAGCATGCATGTACTCAACTGGAAACATTACAAATTTATACAGGACATGCAGAGCCAGCTGCACATCACCAGCACCCATGTACTGATTCTTCACGTCTGTAATTCTACTATATAACTATGAGGTGACAGTTAAAATCCATGTTTAATCTTTAGTCATATTTTCCCAAATTAGCATTATTTTTGTGTTAGAAGTAGTTCACTCACTGGGCCCACGTCCTCACTGTGGGTTTGATAGCGTTTTAGTAGATAAAGGTGAATGGCTTGAACGTGAATTGAGCTGCATTTGGGGAAGGCCTTGAAGGGGACTGGCAGCAGCTCCCGGGCCTGGCAGATCCCCGTGTGCTAAATAGAAGTGAAGAAGTTAAAGACCTGAAAAGGGGAGGGAGGGTGGAGCAACTAAACGACAACAAACAGCTTGTAAAACTGGGGGAACGTATATAGATAAGAACTGGAAGGAGCATCTTTGGAGACGTGGTCCTGCTCCTGAAATTCAGATATTTTATCTCCAGTTGTAGTGTTGAGCTTGGTGGCAAAAGCTGTTGCTTGCTGCTTTGGTTAAGTACTGCACTCCCTATGGATTATATTCTTTAAAGTGAATATAAAGCTCAAAAATGCAATATTGGGGTTACACGGGCCATCGGTGTGGATTGCAAAACATAACCTCTTTTTCTTAGTGCTAACTATTCAACAACATTGTCAAGTGCATGAAGAGAAGAGTGCCATCTGCTGAATCACAAACTACATCAACAGAAAATCAAAGTAAGATGCTGCGTCGTGCTGCCCACATTGTCTGGCAGGTGATCTCAGGGAAAACTGCGCAGGAGCACACAGTAGTAAGAGCTTAGCAACAAAGATGGAGACAAAATGAAAAAGAAAAAAAAAAGAAATAAAACACTCTGTCACAGATTACCCCTTCATAAAGGATTCTCATTTCTAACACATCCTTTCTCATCAGAGCCAGGGCTGCTGATCTAACTGAGCCAAAGATTTTCCACCCAAATAAAGATGAAAAAGGAGGAAAAAAGCAGAATAATCAGGGACACGCAATATGTCTCACACGCATCATCATACTGCTGCCACTTCTCTTTTCGTGGCGATGTTTTGTTTGTATGTTTTTGCTTCCACAACAGCCTGAAGATAGAGTCAGGCTACCACAATGTGGCAGTACGCCTGTCACCTCGAGGTGGTGGGGATGGGGATGAAGGGGGTTAAGGGGGGTTGAGGGGGAGGAAGTCACATGCAATTCTGCATTAATTGGTGTCACTTCACCAAGGGAGGGGGCATAGTGTTACATTAGGTCTCCCTCTGCTCCTTTTTCCCTGACAGTCTAATTAATGTTTCTGAGCTGCAGTGCACCTCTGTGTCTGCAGGCATGCATGTGCTGTGCGTGTGTCCGTGCATGTGCGTATGTGTTGAGGGGGCTTGTAAACAGGTATGTGGGGCACATGAAAAATTTCCTGATGAGTTATGGGTCATCAACACCTTATCTGCTGCTAATCAGCACTGCGTTTCCTCCCTCTCTCAGCCCGGCACCTCTTCATCACCCCTGTGCTTTTTGCAAACTCCTGGGTCCTAAAAGGAGCTGCTCTGTCACTGGGTTACTAACCAGTGTTTTTCATGGTAAATCACAGAAAAGGCTCTTTCTTTCTAACTGAGTGCTGTAAACATGTTGTAGAAGACTGGAAATGTTTGACGGACCTATCAGTGGCATAATCAAAAATAGCATCCAGGCCCCAGGAATTTAAATAATGT
The DNA here is from genome assembly GCF_041146795.1 of Maylandia zebra. NCBI lineage: Eukaryota > Metazoa > Chordata > Actinopteri > Cichliformes > Cichlidae > Maylandia > Maylandia zebra. The sequence goes on from NC_135177.1 coordinate 31,597,760, forward strand.
AGAAGAGACTTTAAGACAAAACACAAAGTCCTTGATTATTTTATATAAACAACCATCGCCAGCCCCTAAAGTCACAAATATGTTATACTTAGGGATTTGATTTGATAAGGTTTTATGCAAGTCAATGCCATTATCTAACCTGCTCATCGATCCAAATCTTTATTGATTTCCATATTGATCGTTGACCCATTTTATATGTGGAAATAAATATACCTACACAGACTTTTCAGGGTCAGTACAACTGCTTTATTATCTAAAATCCCAAACAGACTGCTGCTTAATGCTAAACGTAGCATCTTAAGTGGAGAGAATGTTTGTATGGCCTTATTTTTCATTCAGGCTTTGTGAATCACATAAAATTGTGTTAAGCATCTGTACAGATGTTCAGTTGGGGAGCAGTAGCTGCAGCACCTGTGATTGCACATGCATACACAGAGTGTTAAATACATGGCAGCTCTTCCATGTTGTGTAGAAAAATGTTTCATCGTGTTGCTGTGATTGGTGTTTCCAGCCTAGTTGAAATTATCATGTATACAGACATTACAACTAGCACATCATCTTTCTCTGGGAAGCAGTACTTTAGAGCACTTTGTCCGCTCTGCAGTGACTCCTTTTTTGGCAACGCGAAACTTGCATGTATGACATTGTTGATTGGTAATCAGTGTGTAGTGGCAGCAGGTGCGGGCATTGATAAAGGAATTGATAAGCTCAGGCGCATATGATACTGATGCTCTGGAAAATTTGGGACCCGATTTCAATTCCCATCCTTAACAGAGCAGCACAGCTATTCATCGGTTAGTACTGTTGCTTCACAGTAAGACGGTCCTGTGTTTGTATGTTTCAAGTTATTTTTCCCCTGCAGCAGGTAACCATATTAGAAAATTTTCATTTAAACCTTTAATCGTTTCAATAAATTTCTTACCTGTGTGAGCATGTCACCAGGTAGAAAACAACAGAAGCAAAGTCTGGAATTAGCATTGGCTCTTTAACATCACAGCTCTATGACATTAAACAAAAAAGTCATAACCTTCATAATTTTATGACTCATGGACTGATATGAGTGAGCAACTTTGTTGATTTATCATCCTCACATTCTACGTATGTGTAATATGTAAATATCAATCGGGTTTTTATTATCCGCAACATCCCCGTTTCTGAATAGATCCAATTTTCCTAAAAGATCATCTGACATTAACCCAGTTTCCCTCTTACAGTTTCAAAAGTTTCAAAACCAATCATTTATGCAGGGAAAGTAACACACAATAAGCCACCATTTATGTTTTATTAGCCCTCTTATTACCTTGACATTTTCTTGACATTATTATCTCGGCGTTATCTTGACAAACTACGACTGTGTTCTGCTCGTCTGCGCTGCTCCCCCTCGACAAACAGGAGCTTCATTGGGAAAACTCATATTGAGGGTCAGGAAGATTAGACTTTTTAATAACAAGGCCAATATTTGACTCTAGACTTCACAGTGCAAAAAACATCAATATTTTTAGTCATTAAACAAATGCTGAACAAAAAAAATAATTACTCCCGGACCACTTCCCACTCCAGAGGCACGGCAGACGGATGCTGTAAAACATTTAATCACCGCTCTTTAAAAGCTCAGAGATTTACTCACCCCACACTGTAGAAGGCTGCAAACGGTGTGATCTGATCTGTTTAAAATACTGCCCTTCATTCACCCAGGGCAAGAGGGCTTTTCTGGCTCATTTTGTAATGTGACTTGCTATTTAACTGCCCACAAGTGATGTAGAGAGAGGGAGCTAGGGAGCCAGCAGGCAGTAGAAGGTCAGCCCAATGTGAGCTGCCGTGCCTGCCTGGTAAACTTTCCCGCATACCCAGTGTCGACCCGCAGCCCACCAGGCGCGGCGCAGCTGATGAGGCAGGCATCATTGAGTGAACCAGCCAAATCTCCCACCTACCTACCTCCCACTAAATTCATTCTTATTTGTTATTCACATGCCCTTAAGGGCCCGGTGCCTGCCTATTGACATCCATGCCAGCCTCTCTGTGTCCATAACACCTATCTGACTCTGGAGCTGGTGGGTGGGTGAGTCTAACACAATGCCCTTTTTAGAGGCCCCTAGCCTCACCTCAGACCATAAATTTAAGAACTTTGTATACACAAAGCAAAAGCGTTTCCAGTATCAAGTAGACCTTTTTTCTGCGTAACCTTGTGGTGCCCTGCATTATTTCTCTCTGATGAATCTCAGAAGGGTCTGCAGCTGTCTCACCATGTGCTGTTTCTGCAATTGTTTGCTCAGGTTTGATGGATGTGACGCCTGATCCTTGTGACAAAGCGGCTGCTGCAGCGAGCCCAGAGCAACTCCTCGTGCAGCCCGCCTTGCTTGCCTCGCCTTGGGCGAGTGATGTAAGCATCCAAGACAAAACCGTGATGACGAACACATGACGAGGTCACAGGACATTCTTCATGACTGACAGGCAGCATAATAAGGGCCTTTGTTTAATTAGAGTACATGAGGAAAACTGCTGAGTCAAATCCTGTTCTACTTGCGCCAAACAAAAAGTCACCAGGGTAGGTGATGCTTAAAGAGCAAAAGACAAAAAAATAAAAACAAAACAGATCATTAACACTGTGACGTCCAGGCCAATTATATTATCCTCTAATGCTGAAACAGTGGTTGGTACACAGGGCAAAAACAAAGTCCTCTCAAAGGTTATACACTTTGTCGTTGCATTTTTGGCTGTCCAGTCTCTCAAATTTCCTTGTTAAAGTTCAGTAAAGTTCAGCTCTTAAAGGAGCGTTTACAACGATTCCTCAAGCAAATCCTCTGATCATACCAGCTACATTGGAATCTAATTGATTTTTGCCATTTAAAGTCCTGGTGTGACGAGAGTCTTAATGCTAAAAATCATTCACCATGTTTGGAAAAAAAAGTCAAGTCAATTGTGACTAGTCAGAACTGAGTTTGAATTTCAGTTCCACTTCAGGGATCCAGTACAATTACTCTGTGTGTATCAGCCACCTGAGAAAGTTCTGCAGTGGGTGCAGGTAATGGGTTATTGTCCAAGATAACTGTGAGCTAGTGCGAACTCCTGGACAATTCTCTGAGTAATAATCCCTGAAATCCTGTAAACTATCAGGCAGATCCACTAGTGCACAATAATGGAGAGGATGTGAAGATTGCGGCTCTTCCTCTTCTTCCATCTCCACTTGCAAGCCTGTTTTCTTTCAGATGGGTAATGACACTATTTGGGAGGGCAGCCTTGATAACTCTGCTGAGATAATCTGATGTTGTAATCCTCTCTTCTGTAAATTGGGCCTTTTCGACTGCCAAGACGATGGCGCTCTGAAGTGCTGTTGAGAAACACTCTCCTACATATTACCCCCCTCGTTTCCCATCTTATACCCCATTTCACACATTTTCATGTTGCCATTTTTCTGTTTTGTGCACTGCTTTTTTGTAAGAATAAAAAAAACTGTGATCCTTTTAAACTACAGCCATTTTTTTTCTCCAAAATCCATTTGGAGAGTTTTCCCATTTGGTGTCTATGAAATGGAAGCTTTTCCAAGAACTGTCAACAAAGTTAAGGGCCCTGCATGAGGTGGCTGTTTGTAAGATTATTATTGCTCATAATAATCAGCATGCCTTCAGGCGAGACTGTGTCTTTTGCTGCTTCATCGAACGCAGATGAGTGAGGAAGACATTTGGAATGAGACTGTATATTGTATTTTGAAATGATAATGATGATGATAGGATTGTGCTAAACATGCTTCATGGGTGACAGCTTGGAGAAGCTGCAAGCCAGCATATCTATTTTGTTACTAGGGTTCTCGTGCCATATGGTCTATTAATGTAAGAACTGTAATAAAACACTCTTTTTGTCTAGTTATGAGCTGGCTCAAAGAGCAGTTAAGTTGCACAATGACCACTCGTACATGTATGCAGACCTTTTTTTATTTGTAAAATTTGCCACTGAAAATTGGACCCGGAACTGCGTAAGTGGTGAAGAAAATGGATCGGAAAGTGTTTATAACTTATGACAGGATCTGATATCGTCGTGTTGGTGTTGTTCCCAGATCATCATGAAAATGTTGTTCCAGGTTCAACATTGCAAGTGACCAATCACATTGTTGTGACGTTATTCTTTTGCGTGCCAAGCCATTCGTGCATTTATGAAATTCCAATGTTGCAAGGACAATATCAGTTCTGCTTATCGTTTATTAAAGGGTTACGGTTAGGGTCAGGGTGCGTTGATTGGCGGACAGAGGCGATTTCTCTCAGCTTAAGTACAGTTTTTTGTTTAACAGCGGGTTTTCCCGAAGTCGCAAAAGTATGACATCACAACATTCTGATTGGTCACTTGCAATGTTGATCCTGGAACATCATTTAGTATGATGATCTGGGAACAACACCAACACGATGATATCAGATCGTGCTTTTTATAACATAATAGAAACTGGATTGGGAAAATGAAACTAATATAAAGAGATAAATTTATGTAATGACTTAGATCATTAGTATAGTAATGATATACATGACTCAGTGTTTGAATGTGAGAGTGAATGAATAGTGGCATTGTAAAGCGCTTTGGGTGCCTTGAAAAGCGCTATATAAATCCAATCCATTATTATTATTATTATTATTATTATTATTATTATTATTATTATTATTATTATTAACAGTTTCCAAAAATATGCTTTTTTTTAGAAAGTAGTGGTGAAAAGTTGAACCACTTAGGTTTTTGGACCTGTGCGCCAAAGGAACAAATAAGTAGATAAATCAAGACATAAAAATGATGAAAGACACTTCAGGCATTTTTCGTATAATTATAAAGAATGATCATCATGATCAGATTGATCATTACACTGCCATCTATTAATGCGGTACCTCAAGGTTTGAGGTAATAACGGCAATTTTGGACCATTTTGTGAAGTTTTGTGTTACCAGAAAGAGAAAAAGGGAGGAAGAGCAAAATACAAGGTTAATTTAGGTTGACCAGTTGGACCCTTAATGATTTCCTTTCCTTTATTTCTACTAAAGTAGAAAACAAACTATAAAGTTGGTCACAAAAAATAACTCATCGTTCTTGTCCTTTGTACTTAAGTGTTTAACCCTGTAATGCTGAGAGTATCTGACTATCCTCTACTTGATTAGTGCGATTTTGTTTTTCATCGTTACCTTCTTACATGTTTTTATTTGTTTAAATAATCAAACTGTTGGTAATAAATTCCCCAAAGGTTCAGATGTGGCAACAATGATAAGAATACAAACTCAAATATGCAAATTGTTCAATAAACACTGAAGTTTGGTTTTTTGTTTTTTTTTTAATCAATTTTCTAACAATTTTTTCATGGCTCAGGTCATACAGAGGTAAGTAAATGTAACTGTTTTTCCTCTCCCTTCAGTTAGTAACATTTGTTTTAATCTATACAACAATGTACTATATAATAGTTTTCCTAATTTGCAGTATGTGTGTTGGTTTCCCAGCGGACACAGTTTGTTCGTTATCGAAAAGTTCCACTGCAGACACAATCACAGCCTTGAAAGTTAAAGTAACAACGAGGCACTGAATGAACCCAGCAGAAAAATGTCCTTCTCACACTGTTTTGTTGCTGCATTGAATGTTGTTTTGGAGCCTTTGTCTGTGCCAGCTCTGACTTCTATTCCAGGTGTACACATCGTACTGTTAAAGCTATGCACATTAAATGAATGCAATGAGATCATGAACAATATCACTGAGCTGAGAGGATTTTATACAGCCTTTTAACTGACCTCTCTGATGTGCCAAAAAATGTGTTACAGAGGAATTTTTAAAATGAAATTACAAATAAGTGAATTTGGGTGAAAAACGACTTGGATTTAAGTTCAACTTTATTCCTTAACCTTTGGGTTTATGATGCAAGTCAACACATCTACTGTATGTTCAAAGTTTGCCTCTCACTACATTCTTCTTCCCAGCACCTGCTTTGTTATCGATCCACATAGGGTCATCTCTCTAATGGTGGAATGACCTTCCTATTCCAGTCATAACAAAGGATTCACGCCTCGCTTTCTTTGTAGACTGAAAACTCACCTCTTCAAGGAGCGCCTCATATCTCTCCTACTCCAAACACTGAATCATATCCATTCTCCATATCTTTCCTCTCCTCTTGTTCTCACATGTTCTCATCAGAAATCTTTCATCTTTTCCCCTTAGCCTCTATTTCTATTTTTTGCTCCGACCTTTCATCATTCTGTCACAGTAACGTTCTGAGGGTGCTGCGGTTGTAACCCTTGACCTTCCTAGTATGGTTTTCTTAATATGACGGTGAGCTGCTGCCGGGGGTGAAGTTCATTCTGCTTTTAGGTTCGCTGCTATTCGTCAGCTAAAGGTCTACACTGTAAATGAAAGTGGATATAAATGGATAAAAAAAAAAGAAAATGGATTATTGGGGGGAGAAAAAAGAAAGCCTTAGGGCAAAGTATATACGATAGACCAGACAGAGGGGTAGTGCAACACTGTAATGGATGCAAAAAGCTGGCACACTTTGGAGGATGTTCAGAGTACATGTTATTCCTTTCACTGGAATTGGAATGTAATAACCGAATGGAGTCTTCATTATAAATCTGCCTTTTTAATATGTTCCTTACTTGTTAAGGGGATGAGAAAATTATTTTGCATCCTTTTTTACTTTGGAACATGCAAGTCTAATATTAAAAACCCATTGTACTTTGAGGCACGTGCGGAGTACCATTTAACCTGGTGCCCTGACCATCAAAGACCGTGAAAACCACCATTTGGCTCATTTTAATCTGAATATGAAGCATAGTAGAGTTAAATCTTAAAAAAACAAAGAAGAAGAAGAAGAGAAAGTATCCAGAACCTAAACAAGGACATTCACAAGTTCCTAAAGAATACAAGACTTGCAAGAAAATGTAGCTATAAGTGGAACAATTTAAATGCTTTTGTATGCTTAAAAGAATAGGATCAGAACGTGTATAAACTCCAAAATTTGTCGTTTTAGAAGTCCCTCAAAAAGCATTTACGGCTTTGAAACTGGATGTGCAAATGACAGCTGACAGAAGCAGCTGTTAACTGTATAAAGATGTAATATGTCATGTTTTTTTCTTCTGTCTGTTTTCTGAGCGACTTTGAAGAATATTCCATATCTTGTAATAGTTTGTTTTTTTTCCTGCCATTGTGGGTGTCTTGTTTTCACCAGCTGCTTATTGCCCTTTCCTCCTTTGTAATTTGGGCTTTTCTCATTTATCCACTTTGTGCCTTCTTGTCGCCTCTCTCCTCCTGCATATGACCCAGAAATTGATCACAAAGCGCCATCTTGCAGGACGTCAGGATGCATCTGCATCTGCATCTACATCAAAGAGGAACAGGGAAAGAGAACTGCTGGAGGAGCTTTGAGCAAGAATGCACAGGCGCATTCTTTGTGGAAATGTTTCTAACCATCACTTATAAACAAGGCGTGACACCCAGCTTGAATATATAAAATGTGACAGTCATTGAGGGGTGGACACAAACACAGGGCATGAACAGAAAAGGGTTCAAGTCATAAAAAAGATGTTAACAGGTAGTGGTCATACACAGGGCATCAGACACAGTGGGAAACAATCCAAGTGAGGCCAAAGCAAAAGGCAACGTCAAAAAAACAAGCCAGAGGTCATACATGAGGAAATACAAGCAAAACAACAGGAAGAAGCGATAATGGGCAGAAAGCTAAAATAAGAAAAGACAATCTCACAACTGGGAGGTGAAGGCATGAGATATTTACACCGAGAAGAAAGATCGACTGAACACAGGTGTGGCTCAGAAAGGGCAGAAAACAGGACAAAGACTGGGCGTAGAGCAAATTAATGTAGACAAAACAGATTTGAGAATAAATTCATTATCACGATAGAAAAAATCTACATATGAATAATTCTGTTGTAGTCTTTGTTTTCTGTTAGTTTTTGTGGGATGAGCCACTGTGTAATAAAATGTTCTGTTCTCGGCCATTTGTGGCTTTGATGTAAAAACAAAAGCAAAAGCTGGAATAATGAACACTGATATGGTCATCTGGGACAATAAAATGACAGGTAGCTTGTCAACAAAACAACTGATAGATGATGCAGCCCATACCTACCCATACATCATAATTAATCAGCATTACCTTCAAAGGATTGGTCTAAATGGAGAACATGTTTTCTCACAGGCTTAGGTGAGTTATTTTGTTGTGCTCTCTGTGGGGGTTTTTTTCCAATATACACTCCATAAAGACTCAGGTAAGATTAGTTTTTTTGGACCTATTCAACTTTTTTGTATATAAGGGCTTATATAAAGACATTCATGTGATTTGAGTATTATTATACACTTAGAACCAAACCACTACATACTGTGCGATATGTGCTAAAAGCAATATATAACTAACCAAGACTATTTCTAATCTTTTATAAAGTGTTTTTTTTTCTATATAACTGGTACACACTGGGCTTTTTTCTGCCTTGCTGCTCTTTGGTTATTACACTGAATGGTCCATAAGCTTTCCTTCAGTGTCCCTTAGACTGTAACAGCATGTATCAGCTGTGGTATTTTTCACATTTCATAAGTATTATGTAACACAATATGAAACAAAATTGTTATGGCAGTTCAGTATAAAAATGCTCATTTTCAAGAAAAACACTATGAATCAGGCCAATTTCTGGCAGTTAGGTTTCTAGGAATGCTTTTATTCTCATGGATGTCTCACATGCTGTTTTAGCCACACTGTAGTGGGTGGATTGCTGCATCTTAAGGTCCTTGGGTTCAGACTGTGAGTGTCCTTCAGCCAAGTGGCCTAAGTTCAAATTAAAGTGTCAGCAAATGTCCACTCTGCCAGAGTGCCCTTGTGTCAGACGGTGAAGCTACTGTGAAACACTATGTTTTCACCGTTCACCACTATTGATTCTGTATTAGTGTATTTTGGGCAATTTTTAACACAGAACAATGGACCATAATTTGAATAAAAGCATTCAGTGTCTGATCCATTATTGAAACATGAGGGCATGAATACCCAAAACACATATATATATGGCAACACAACATCATAAGCTACTTAAAATGTGTAATAGAATTCACGAGCTTATATACAGTGGGGCAAAAAAGTATTTAGTCAGCCACCGATTGTGCAAGTTCCCCCACCTAAAATGATGACAGAGGTCAGTAATTTGCACCAGAGGTACACTTCAACTTTGAGAGACAGAATGTGAAAAAAAAATCCATGAATTCACATGGTAGGATTTGTAAAGAATTTATTCGTAAATCAGGGTGGAAAATAAGTATTTGGTCAATAACAAAAATACAACTCAATACTTTGTAACATAACCTTTGTTGGCAATAACAGAGGTCAAACGTTTACTATAGGTCTTTACCAGGTTTGCACACACAGTAGCTGGTATTTTGGCCCATTCCTCCATGCAGATCTTCTCGAGAGCAGTGATGTTTTGGGCTGTCGCCGAGCAACACGGACTTTCAACTCCCGCCACAGATTTTCTATGGAGTTGAGGTCTGGAGACTGGCTAGGCCACTCCAGGACTTTCAAATGCTTCTTACGGAGCCACTCCTTTGTTGCCCGGGCGGTTTGTTTTGGATCATTGTCATGTTGGAAGACCCAGCCTCGTTTCATCTTCAAAGTTCTCACTGATGGAAGGAGGTTTTGGCTCAAAATCTCACGATACATGGCCCCATTCATTCTGTCCTTAACACGGATCAGTCGCCCTGTCCCCTTGGCAGAAAAACAGCCCCATAGCATGATGTTTCCACCCCCATGCTTCACAGTAGGTATGGTGTACTTGGGATGCAACTCAGTATTCTTCTTCCTCCAAACACGACGAGTTGAGTTTATACCAAAAAGTTCTACTTTGGTTTCATCTGACCACATGACATTCTCCCAGTCCTCTGCTGTACCATCCATGTGCTCTCTGGCAAACTTCAGACGGGCCTGGACATGCACTGGCTTCAGCAGCGGAACACGTCTGGCACTGCGGGATTTGATTCCCTGCTGTTGTAGTGTGTTACTGATGGTGACCTTTGTTACTTTGGTCCCAGCTCTCTGCAGGTCATTCACCAGGTCCCCCCGTGTGGTTCTGGGATCTTTGCTCACCGTTCTCATGATCATTTTGACCCCACGGGATGAGATCTTGCGTGGAGCCCCAGATCGAGGGAGATTATCAGTGGTCTTGTATGTCTTCCATTTTCTGATGATTGCTCCCACGGTTGATTTTTTCACACCAAGCTGCTTGCCTATTGTAGATTCACTCTTCCCAGTCTGGTGCAGGTCTACAATACTTTTCCTGGTGTCCTTCGAAAGCTCTTTGGTCTTGGCCATGGCGGAGTTTGGAGTCTGACTGTTTGAGGCTGTGGACAGGTGTCTTTTATACAGATGATGAGTTCAAACAGGTGCCATTCATACAGGTAACGAGTGGGGGACAGAAAACCGTCTTACAGAAGACGTTACAGGTGTGTGAGAGCCAGAGATTTTCCTTGTTTGAGGTGACCAAATACTTATTTTCCACCCTAATTTACGAATAAATTCTTTACAAATCCTACCATGTGAATTCATGGATTTTTTTTTCACATTCTGTCTCTCACAGTTGAAGTGTACCTCTGGTGCAAATTACTGACCTCTGTCATCATTTTAAGTGGGGGAACTTGCACAATCGGTGGCTGACTAAATACTTTTTTGCCCCACTGTAAGCTGGGGGCTCGTGTGGTCTTAAATTTAAGACTTTTTTTCTTTTCTTCTCTTTTCTTGTGATCACAATGCTCCGTTGTGCTTGCAGCTTTTTTGTCTGTTCTTTGATGTTTTGTGTCTGCCGCTGAGGTTGATGAGGATGGCTAAACTAAACCAAACTGTACGGTGATAAAACTTAAACGGTCTATAGAAAAACCCTAAAATACAAAAATAGAATCGAGAGGAAATGTTTTGAGTTCGTGATCATTTTCTATTGGTTTTTCACTACTCTCTCTTTATTCTTCTCCATTCTTTTTTCATTGGCTCCATGGTTGACATAAACAAGTCATTACTGCAGCTTTAAAACAATTGAGATGCCTATAAAAACTTTCAATTCTGAGAGGAATCTTTTCACAATGCTTTAACAAAACCATAAATAAAGGATGCAAGCATGTCCTGTAATTAAAAAAAAGAAGAAGAAACATGAAAGCCATTTATTATCAGAGATAATAAAATAATAATGACAACAGAGCAGCTTTTTGTAACTAAGTCATAACCTCCAGGAAGTTCACATAAAATATTGTTACGCCTGAGGTAATGTAATTGCTTTGGTTTATCTCTTTATTAGCACGATTACTCAAAAGGTTCTGAACAGATTTACACTGAAAACTTTTCCCATAGGAGAATCTTGGTCCAGTTTGCTGGGGTGCAGCTGTTTTCACACATGGCAGGAAATGATTGCATCCACTCTTCTATTGTAGCTGCAAATTTCAGAAGCAGCTCTAAATAGCCAAAGTGCTATTTTTTTATCAAAACGTGTCAAGCTGTATGAAGCACTGAGGATGACAGAAATCCAGGCAGGAAGATTCCAGTCAGTTTTCAAAATAAAAGACTTCATGAAGACTAAGCAGGTGTGATTTTAATCTCCGTTAAAGATGGAACTGAATAGCATAACAGACATTAAAAATATGCACCCCATTCACTGATGTATTTCCAAATTCAGAGGTGATTGACTTTTAGAGTCAATCTGGATCTAGATTGGATTTTTTCCATTGTGAGATGGTGCAAAATTGGGCCTTTCACTGCACTAAACCCCAGAAATTAATATCAAATTGAAATGAGAAAAACTGGAGAGATCAACTTCATATTCTCAAGAAAATAAAACCAAAAAATCCTGATCCAGATAGTTTTCTGAACACAGAAACTCGATTCATTCGTTGTGTGGTGGTGCATCAAGTGGGCATTTTGCAACAACAGTAGATTTCTGTCTGAGGCTCAGTGTCTTGGCATTGATGGGAGTAGTGAGAAAAAATTAGAGCGCCATTTGTCCTGCTTCCATTTGTCCTGAAGCTGACCTCTGACATTCATTCAGATGATAAACAAGCAGCCAGATTCCTCCTAATCTTTGTTTAGTTGAAAAACCTGCTGGGGATAACGAACCCCAGTATTGGATTAAGATCACACAGACAGCAGATAAACACAGCCTATCACTAATACAGCCAAATGGCTAGACATGTTTCCAGACTCTCCTTATGCCTGCTAACATTATGAAATCACCACTTGTTCACACTCAGCTGTGAGGGGATAAGTATTGTAAGAGTTATTTAGATCAGATACACGAAGAAGACACATGTTTTATTTTCACTCTGCAGTGGAACATGTTTTGGTTTTGTGGTCCTGCAAATTTCATTTAGTAAGACACAGCAATAAATGTTTTATCAATTAGGTGCTCTGTGTCAGCTTTTATTTTAGTGTGTTTGCATCAGAAATTTATCAGATATAGAAATCGACCTAATGTTATCACTACATACACATTTTCACAAAATTCAGCCTGACATAAACAATGAAAAAGTTGTCAGTCTGTGTCTGATCTGACCTTCAGTTTTCTCTCCTTGTGCACTTCTACACCACTTGCATTTATTTTTTACATTTGTTTAAACCGTTGTGTTTGTATGTGTTCCACTATCTAGTTGCCATATTTAGAAACTGTGCTGTGCCCAAGTTTTGTGAGTTTGAAAAATGTTCGTTTTCACACTGTGAGTTGATAATCACTGACTCACGTATAGTCTCTAAGGGTTACATATTGAAACATAATAATTCATAATCTGGTCTATACCACATCTTAAAATAAGGTAAATAGAACAGATGAACTACACATGACTTATTATAGTGTGTCCTTATTTATTTACCAAATATAAGCCGATATGCAGGAGCAGTTTGTGAAAACTAAATGCTTGATTAATTGACCATCAGCAAGTGCCACTACATCTATTAAGTTTTAGTTTGTATTGAGAATCCAGGTTTGTGATAACACAATGCTAAGGATGAAAAACCTCAGCAATGATCTTAGGGAAGCAATTTTTACTGCTCTTTAGTGTGATGGGTTATGAGGTCATTTCCAAACAATTTGAAACACATTGTTCTACGGTGAGAAAAGATTATTCACAAGTGGAAAACATTCAGCACAGTTGACAGTCTTTGCAGGAGTGAAACCAAGGCAGTCTAAAAGTCTACATCTCAGCCTCAGGTAGGCTGTTAACTGTTAAAGTTCATAATACTAGAAGACAGACTTCAAGGAGAAATAAAAGACTTATTTCAAACAATTGCCAGGAGAAAGTCTCATCTCTCTAAAAAGACCATACAGGACTGCTTCTGTTTGCAAAGCTGAGTCTAAACAAAATACAAGACTTCTGGAAAAATGTCATTTGGAGATGTCTAGCCAGGATGCACAATACCATGTTTGTTGAAAACCAAGCATAGCATATGTCGAGCATAACAAGTATCAAGCATGTTGGTGGAGGGGTCATGATTTAGGCTGGTTTTGCTGCCTTGCAATCATTCAACTCCTCACTATGTCAAAGAATTCTAGAGTTAAATGTGAGGTCATCGATCTGACAGCTAAGCTTGGTCATAACTGTGTCATGCTACAGGATAATTATCCCAAAATGATCCCACACTAGCAAATTTACACCAGAATAGTTAAAAAAGGAAAGAAGGTGTAGCAATGCTGCGGTTAAAGCTCAAACCTCAACTCTCCTGGAATAACCTTAAAAGAGATGGGCATAATCAAACAGCCACAAATCTCAATGAGCTTAAATAACATTGTAAAGAAGAGTGAGCAAAAAAAAAAATACTTGTAGTATGCAATGCATAATTTTTCAAACATAAACATTATCTTTGACAATAATCTCAACACCACCTTCTAAAGTTGCCACATAAAATTTTATGGTATTATTTTCTTGGCAGTTTAAAGTCAGACAGTAGCATTACCATAGAATACATGAACAAATTCCACTCATATTCCCCTAGAGCTTAAAAAGATAAATTGTGCATTACATTAGTCCTTTGCCACATACTATCAATCCAAGTTTATAGCAGCAGTATAGCATGAATATATTTACATTATATTAATGATTATTGACAGGCAGGGATAAGTCCAGCTTCTGCGTAAACACAGGGGATCTGTGGTGTACAGGCCGTCTTTGCAGTCCTGTGAGAGGACGAGACACCAAAGCCTTGTAGAGCACTGTCATCATTATGCTGGATTCATAGCCCACACTTCTTCTCTTCTGTTCTTCCATTTTCATTGCTTTAGCTTGCTCAAAGAGACCCATGGGACCAAACAGGGAATATATTGCTTGTGTGTGTTTTTTATAATTGGCTCTAAGGTGACACGAGTCCTCGAGTTGTTCCAGCAGACTCCAAAACAGGTTGTTTGAATTTGCCCATTGTGTTTACATGATTCTCTGTCAATGCAGGCATTTGTTGATATGCTGCATGATTGCCAGTATAAGTTGCAGGGGCAATTTTGGAGACAGTCTTGTGGTCACAGGAGTATTTTGTATGCATTAACTTGTTTGGTATTTAGATTGCTGGCTCTGTGAGTTGGGTTATTGCAGTATTGATGCAAGCCTTTCACTGAAATGGACCAAGTGATTAATCCTGCGATTTCATCAACAACATATTACCACTTTATATCGATAAATATACACTTTACTTATAAAAAAAACAAGTACAAATTGTATTTCTCATTTAGAAATTCTGATCACCTCAAAGTTTTTACAATTTTAACATGAAAGAAATGCATTTAGTTGAACAAATGTTATACAGCGTTGTAATATACTGCAACGGGCCAATGTTTAACGCAGCCTCCAATATTGCTGTCTTGTAATATGCAGTGGATATATTAGTGGCAAATAAAAACCTATCTATTAAATGTTGGATTCCCGTCTTAATCTGACTCAGCAGAATCACCTCTTCATGATTCCTAATGTTGGCAAGGAAAATGTAGAGGGTACAGTAAACAGAAGTTAACTAACTTTAAGTAAAAATAACACATTGACAGGTGTGCATTGGTGGACAGTGGTGTAAAATAAATGAATGGAGACAGTACTGAAATGACATCGATCGGGCATAGCACTAAGACCAGTGACAAGTGAAGTGAATAACACTGTTTATCTCTTCATCATGGCACCTGTTAGTGGGTTGGATACATTAGAGAGAAAAGAGAACATTTGTGCTCAAAGTTGATGTGTTAAAAGCAGAAATAATTGGCAGGCATATGGATCTGAGTGAGTTTGATGGGGTCAAATTGTGATGGCTAGATTTCTGGATCAGAGCATCTCCAAAACTGCAGCTCTAGTGGGTTTTTTCCAGTGGTCAATATCTATCAAAAGTGTCTATCAACCACAGACTCACCGACAGCCAAGGCTCAATGATGCACATGGGGAACGAAGGCTGGCCCGTGTGATCTGATCCAAAAGGTGCAAAAAAGTTAATGCTGGTTGTGTTAGAAAGGTGTCAGAATACACAAAGCATCACAGTTTATTGCATATGGTGCTGCATAGCCAGATCTGATGATTCACGTTACCTTTTGCATCACATGGATGTTTGTGTGCGTTGCTTACCTTGGGAACATTAGGCACCAGGATACGCTATTGGCAAACCAGCAGAGGCTGCGCGATGCTGTGACCCACAATCTGATGAAAAACCTTGGATCCTGGCATCCACGTAGATTTTACTTTGACATGTACCACCTACATAAGCATTGTTGCAGACCACGCATGCCCTTTCATTGAAACAGTATTCCCTGGCTGTGGCCTCTTTCAGCAGGATAATGTGCCCTGCCACAAAACAAAAGTGGTTCGGGAATGGTTTGAGGATCACAACAATGACTTTGTCCTCGGAATTCTCCAGATCTCAGTCCAATCAAGCATCTGTGGGATACACTGGACAAACAACTGTAATCCATAGAGGCTCCACCTCGCAACTTAGAGCTCATGCCTCGACAGGTCAGGGCTGTTTTGGCAATAAAAGAGGCACTAACACAATAGTAGACAGGGAGCCATAATGTTTGGCTGATCGGTGTACGCTGACAAAAGCGGTAAATTTATACACAGTTCATTATGTCTGTCTTTGTTCTGTTATTTTTCTTCTTCATTTACAGTTGCTGCAATGTGTTCTAGATTTTTTTGTCTTGTGATATATCAAATATCACAGGATCATATCATGGTGTGATGGTACCATCATGTCAGGAGAATGACTGAAGTGTTTTATTGTTATATGTTGGAAAACCAAGGATGGACAAAGGGCTAAAGCTCCCGCAAAAAGGAGAAAATTCCTGAATGAATTTGTTGGTATTCTTGTGCACAGTTTTCAAGTTGGTTGTTACAAAAATCTTGGCGATCCTTCCTCAGTTGATCTGGGTATCTATTCTGAGTCGCATCTGTCTTTTTTTGTAATCCCAAAATCACTTGATGAGGCCTTGATAGGGGCTGTGGGGGCTCCATGCAATCTGTTGCAGTGCTTCTTACAAATAATTCTTCATGATTCTCACTAAATGGTGCAGAATGAGCTCAAAAACTAACAAAATAGTGAGATTAAACTTTGAACATGTTAAATAGCTAAAACAGTTGTATATTACTGTATATATTCCACTTGTCTGATGTAAACACACAAATAATTTTCCAAATTTGTTTGAGTAGGATTGAACAAATTTTAGCAAGAAAAATAATTAAGACATAGGCCTGCTGTGCCATAAGTGTGCTCATATCGGTTTAGTCTAACAACATCCTTGTTTCTGTGTAAACAAATGAGCATCAGTTTGAATGATGACGATGATGACAGCTGAAACCACTGCTCCCATTTTCCCAGCAGTTACTGTGTTTACATCTCTCAACACCTTTGTTGTATTTGCTGTGTGTTTTCGTTAGATAAGAAGGCAAAAAGTCAAGTTCAATCCTCGTTGTATGCAGAGAGTCACAGAAAGAAAATGATCTGCCCCGTATTTAAAATGTCATTGTGAAATAACGGTTGGATTGACAGAGTGAGAGATGTATTATTATCAAATAATTATTATCAAATTAAACAGATGCGTAACCTGAAATGCTGAACTATGGTTATTGTCAGCCCAGCAATTATTTTGTCAGAGTGGCCTTGATGTCCTCTACACATGAAATGGTCTTTATTGAGAAACCACCACATCCCTAGGCTACAAAGTTATTTACATTAAGGCTCTAACCACTGACCCGCTTATTTAAGGAAAACAATAAAATAAGGAAAACAATTTGCCAATCTTTCAAGCCTCTCTACTGCCAAAACCACTGCAAATGTTGTGGTGAAGTGAAAGTTGCCAAAGATTTACCAAATCCATGTAAATCATGGCCCTCTGAGCTTGTGTCCTCTCCCTCTCCTCAAAAGCCCTTCAACACAACAGGCAGCATCGCACTGCCAAAAGAAATGTCTGGAGTAAATCTGCTGGTGTTGAGTCACAGCTAACCCAAGGCACATCCATTTTTTTTTCTGCGGCTCGAGGCCAAAGAGAGATCTAATAAACAAGTAGGACCTGAGAGAAGGGCCCCTCATTTATCCGACTACCAGAGCAGTTAGTATCATAGCACAGAGGCCACTTGAACTATTGTCCTGTGTATAACTCATGAGCATTTTGACAAGAAAGACTGACTGAAATGGTAATGCAGTAGATGAAGGCTAGAGATGAATGAGACACAGAGTCCATGGCCATCTATTAGATTATCATCAAACAAAAACGCAGTCAAACCAAATTCCTCAGCGCTGCCGTCTCTACACAGGTCTTATTAGTGTTTCTGGCAATGCATGGCACATCAGCATCACAGCTGATTAACTTTTGTGGATACATTTTGTTCCCTTCTTCAGATTATACTCAGCTATTTTCCTCAGTAGGATACTGACAGAACATGCACAAGTTTCATAGTGTAGCATCCCCTATGGAAATGTGAATGTGTTATGTATGAAATTATAGTATTTGTGGAACACAAACCAAAATGATCTGAAAGTCTTTTAGTTAGTTCCAGCATCTACAACTGATTTTATCCTCTGCTTTATAGCCATTTAAGCTGAATATCTTAAGGTTTAAGAGTGTTAGCAGGGCAAAATAAGAAACTGTATAAAGAGCTTTTGTAGCACGTAAAGAAGAGTATTTTCATTGTTTTCTAAAATTTTATATTTCTAACACTTCATGTATAATATCAATTACTGATAATTACTGTAATGAACGGCTCTTACACTAACAATATTCACTCATACATGTATATTCTGTACAAACAGCAGAGATTAGTCGAATCCACTAGCATGACTATACTAAATTTTGTTTCTGTTATAAGATGCTTTATTATAAAGTGTAAAAAAAAAACAACTGAATTCAGAAAAATAATTCTCTAACAAACATTTTATAATACCCTATAGTGCGGGCTAATGTGCAAGATAATAGTGCGGCTAAAGTACTTTCACATTGGTTTAAATAGATTCAACTCCTCCCATAAAGTTAAATTATCTGCGTTTAAACCCCGTATCTCGCGCTCTGATTGGCTGGCTAAACTGTATGGGGACCCTGGTGCTGAGGCATTCAACATCTGGGAGAAAAGTGAGCATTACAGGGGCGGGGCGTAGCGCAAAAAAAAAACTGCTCCATTGGCCAATCGAAGGCAACCTCATCCTAACTTCACTCGTTGATTGGTTTGAATCCCTGTCAAACAGCACTACGGGGCGTGGTCTGAGCTGCAGCCGAGGTGTTGTGATTTTAGTCTAACCAGCTTCAGTCCTGTCACAACAGTGAGGGGCGTCTTTTCGCTACGCTGGCGCTCTGGGAATACTAACCATTTCAGAAACAACTAGCTAAAACTAACAACCCCGCTTTTTTTCCTTCGTCATTCTCGAGACTTTACAGCTTGTTCTCTGCGACAGTATCTCAGAAACACTGCGACGTGTGTATTTTCAAGGTGGAAGCACGAAGGTAAGTGGTTCGTTTACTAGTTGAGGACTTTGGCGATGCTGTTGCAGCTGTGCTTACTTTGCTAAATACGAGACAGATGCTTTAAGTTTGCCACAGAAGAGAGCTTATTTAGGCACGTGAAGATCGACGATAATCACTTGAAAACAACATGTCAGACGCTTTTAATAAACCTGAACTGTCCCTGTACTCTCCCGGAGTTTCATTTATGGTCCGGAGAAGCCGCTGCTTTTCTCGGCTGTGTTTCGAAGTCCCCGTTTTTTCTGCACTGGTAACTGAATAACAGAAATTACAATCTGACATCAGCCAGGGTTAGACCAGTTTTATATAATAGTTTTTTTTTTTTTGCAGTAGCTCTGTTCCTTTTTGTTTTCATTATTTTCATGTGTGTATCACGGACGGGTTTGGAAGCTGTGTTAACATCGGCAGCGAAAACTATATGCATAGTCATATGAAACCCTGACATACACGTTTTCTCTCTTGTTGCTGCAAGAGTCCCCAGCAACTTATCACAAATAAGCAACCGATAACACGTCTCTGACTGGCATCTCGCCTGAGACACTAATTGAATTTTTGGTTTATTTTCTGGCGGAAGCAGCCCAAACTTGTTTATCAAGGACCTGATTGTGGAAAAACAAAAGAAAGAAAGAAGGGAAAAAAGCGGGGGATTAGTGCGTAATGGAGACTGTTCACCATCAGATAGAGGGGGAAATCAGTGTGAGTTTCTGGAAAAGAAAAGCAGCAATTACGTGGCAGTTGGATTATTGTGAAACGGCACATCTCCCTCTCACTCTGCACAGATTTTACCTCTTAAATCACGCTTACTTGTCTTAATGCCAAAGTCGGAGGGAAAACGATGAGCTCATTGTTCTAACAGGTTTCAACGGGAGAACCTGCATTAGACCTCAGTGTTGCCTACGATGCAGAAAGAAATTGGAAACCTGTGTTTTTCTTCTCTTCTCCTGCTTTCCTAGGAATCGCTGGTGAATGTTTATGTTGAAATGGATGCTCGTGGCTGCTTTTAAACCGTCCTCCGCACAAAGGGAGACCACGATTTGTCTCAGCCCGTTGTGCATTAGTCCTCTAATTTCCTTAAGTGGGTGTTCAGTTTCAGTTGAGGCTAAGAACATTTCAACAATAAATAAATCTCTGTTGTGCATAAACACTGACAGACTACACCACTGCCTTTTCGATCCTGGACTCTTGCAAGGTGATATTGTAGACTGCATGCCCTCTTGCTTAACTCAAAGGCTGCCCGCTTCTGCCGTTTCTCTTGCAAAAGCCTTGCAAAAGTTTCCCAGGCATTTTAAAAATTCATGTTCAGCTTAAGGGTTGCTTTGCCTGGATTGAACAGCAGAGCCAGCACTTACTCGTCTAGCATGTGCCTTTTTGTTCTGGCTGTGGCATGATGTTTTCCTGGAGCAGTCAGATGTTTAAGCAGAAAGTGTGATTAGATCTTGTGATCTTCTTTGGGGTTTTTTTTTTTTTTTGCCTTGTCCCCACTCCTCACAGCTGCTGCAGTGATATCATAGGATGATGAAGCCACAAATGGCTTGCGGTTTCCTACCCTAGTTGTACAATGACTTGGCACTCTTTGCTGCTGCGAGGACATTGCAGTGTGCCTTCAGGTTATTTTATTTGACATGTAACTGGTGCGCTAACCAGAGGAAAGGTGCTGCTGCTGTTGTGCAGGACTAGTGGGATGCTTCTGTGTAACGTATCCAATGCTTAAGCAGCAGCAGTGGTGGTCTGTGGTCCCATCTGTACTGTGCACAGTTCATACAAATCTACATTCAGCCCTCATTTGTGGTTGTCGCCCACAGTCGCAATGAACCAACTCTTTGGTTTTTTTGTTTTTTTCATTCTCTTACCATTAGGAAAGTCACATTCTGCTGATGGGTGAGTTATAGTTGTGAATGTGAGCGAGAGCAAAGTACCAGCAGTGCGTTCATTTCCCTGTCACTGCTGAAAATTGCTTGCTCTTCGTCCAGCTCTCATTTTCAGGCCCCGATAGGTCGGTCGCTCAGTTAGCATGGTTAATGGTGCATTTAGCACAGTGTGTAATTTTATTTCCAATTTCCATTCCGCTGCTTGCTTTTAGTTTGAAGTGACAAGAAGCCCCGATGGAGGGGCCCTGTGTGTGCAGATGGCATCTTCCTAATGGTCCTCAGGGTAATGATGGTTGAAATAGGCTCCTAACCAGGGGCTGAGGACTGTGGCCCTTGGGGGACATTCAGCAAGCCTATTTCCATTTTCATCATCAAGATAAAGTACTCAGAACATAGGCGTATGTACACACACACAGTTAGTCTGCACTTTGGATTGGTCAGAAGGGAAAAAAGAAAAGAAAAAAAGAAGAACTTCAGCAGGACTGATGAAGACACTTTAAACCCTCAGGCGAATTTGAAGTTTGTAAATTGCTGTGCCCTATTTTGAGCTCAGTGGAACTTGAGGGCATAGATAATATATTTTGGGATAAATTTTGTTTCACATCATGTTCAAAATTGTCTGAAGCGCTTTAGACTTTAAGCACTTGTGCAACTGCTGATGTCTAAAGAAGGGTGGGTGCAGTGCCGTGCTTCAGGAAGCAACAGTTAATCGCCACTCCTCATCCGCAACATATGGGACTTTGTTTGGCCCTGTACCTGAGAGAGTCACCGGTCTGTGGCACCTCATATTTCATTTTGATAATGGCTGGTAACCCGTGGCAACTGTGGAGGCAATGAGAGCTTGGCTTCTTGAAGGGCATGGTTGAAAAAGGGAAGAGGGTGGGTTAAGAGGATGTGAAGTCCAAGGCTGCTTCCCCTGCTCTTTCCTGGTTGGTTGCGTTGTGTCCAGCGAAGGATGTGGGACCCCTGGGGAGTGAATTATTACCTGTCAGCCCCGCAGGCTCCCTGTCATCCATAATCCAGGGCTGACACAGCACAGGCTGGTCCAGGCTATCTGCTGGGACCACAAGGCCTTGGCCTCCAGGTCTGGCCTGGTTTGGCCGTAGCTGGTAAGAAATCGCATTAACATGTTGAATCAAGCGTTACAAATGCACAGTTTAAGACTATCATACAAACCTACCTTGTGCCTTTTGCATTATAGCCAGTGGGTCTTTGTTATTATTCTGACTAGTGTAGCTTTTGGGGGGGTTTAAGTTGGTTCTTTTTTTTTTCTTACTGAGCAGAAGGAGCTTCTTTACTGTGCCTTGAAGTAAAGCTGTTGCTCATCATTTTGCTGATTCAGTGTACTGTATCTCCCAGGTTTATCAGCCTGTGTGGTTTTTAAAGTTCATTTACAGATTGCCAGTGGCACAGACATAATATATACTGCCAGCTGCATCTGTTTTCCTGTGATTGTCGCAGCTTGTTGAAGGTAAAGGTGAATACGGCACTGACAATTTTTGTCCGACAGGTCTAATCATTAACTGTTAGATGTGAATCCTTAGCAGGCATATTATTACTTTTGATTTCAAAAACAGGCGTGCAGCTTCATCCTGCAAGTGGTCCTGTGGTTAGGGTAGAACTGAAAATTATAGCCAAGCTGATGAGTGTGTAAGTTTTGGGAGGAAAACCTTTGAGTTCAGTGAAAGGCTAGAGGGAAGAAGTGAAGGAAGAAGAAAAAGATGGCGGGAGGCGGCAAACCACAAACTGGACAAGAGACAGGCCTTGGTGCTTTTATCCAGACTGGCTGTCTTCCTGAGGTTTTGTCAAGCTGTTCCTCAGAAACATTAACCCCTTGTCAAACATGGACTGGGTCTCTGTTTTCCAACTCGCCACAGCCACATGCAGTGCGGCAGGAACACAGGATGATTGTCTGGTAACACTTCATGAAGCATGGTGGATGCAGTCCAGCAATTGGAGTGGAAAATATAACCTGTGGCTCTCAATGTCAGCAAATTAGCTCAAATTCATATTTTTAGTCTAAATGGGGGTCTCGTGTATCACAAAGGAGTCTTTGTCAAAAATCAGACCTCAGCTTTATTCTCCTTTGTTTCTTTTCTGTATTAAGTCATGCACTGAGGTTTCACTGTTTTCAGTGTGGTTTGTCTTTTTAAAAATGCTGAAGTCGAGTAATGATACTTGTAGTTTCATGCTTTTTGTCTCTCTCACTCCATATCAGTTGCCCTTTAGATGAAGGACAGAATACCCATCTTCAGATATCAGACACACTCACTCTTTGATTTGTGTAACAAGGAGGCTGTGTACGCTACCTACGGGGAAGCTTGGAAGCAGCATGCACCACAAAAAGGATTTCTTCTGAATGGAAAGAAAATGAATCATCCAAAAATAAATTCTTGTCATTTTTCATGCATATTCTATGTGGAGAAGTAGCTAATGTAGTGCGCTGTGTGCGCTTGAAGTTTTTTATATAATATATAAAATTATTAGCTATTGAATAAGCACAAAGATCCTCCAAAATGCCCATTCAGCTGTGTGATCCACAGAATCCAGTTTATTTTGAAAACCACAACAGTCAGTAGCAGAGCTCCCCAAAGATTAAGATAATGCAGACATCACAACAGGCTCTCTTACATCCACAGAGAGCAGAAATCCCCACATTTATGATTCCATTTCTTGCCTCTGTGTTTAATTGTAGGAAGCAACTGATATGAGGAAACGCGTGTCTCTTTAAGTAGCCTCTGCTCATAAATACTAGCTCTTGATTCTTGAACTCTTAGTTGGGTCAGCTGGGGAATGGCAGAAGGGCCCAGTTTGTTGCTCCAAATGATCTCTTAATTACTTCATAATGTGGGCAGTCCTCCTGCATCATTGATTAGCCAGTCAGGCTTAACATGGAACAAATTGCTCCATGACTTTCCAGTCTCGCGCCCTTATTGCTTGTATTGGTAAAATTGGAAACTACAGTGAATGTTTTATGTTTTTTTATAAACTAAATATTAATTTCATTCAAATGGTATATACTGTACACCAGAGACCTTATTAGTTGTTTAGCTATTTACCAATAGTTACCAAAAGTAACATCATAAATGCAGAACATTAAGGCAGTATGGGATCATCTTGACAGAGAACGTAACTAAAGACGACCAACATCCGAATTTCCTAAAGACTACTTAAAGAAATTACAAGAAAACTTTAATTCAATTAAGTTCAAATCAAGTTAATTCAGTTCACTTTTATTTATATAACACCAAATCACAACAACAGTCATCTCAAGCTTTCCTTAAGATAGTCCAGGGTGCGTTGAAGAATAAATGGTCATACCAAATATTGACTTATATACTGTATTTACGCCTATGTTTGCATATTATTCAATGCACTGCACCTATTTCTAATTTTTAAGAAAAATATAAAGTAAAAAGGGGGGCAGGTCAAGACTTTTTCATAGTGCTGTACTTAAACATGCTGGTATGTTAATAAAAATGATCAGACATTAGGCACTAAAGTTGGCTTGTACTTGCCTATTACTGCAGTACATTTGAAAGTACTAAAGTAGACAGTTGGATATCTGATTATTAATATCAGCATTGTTACTGAGCTTGTCTTGCAGTGTTTCGTTTTCTGATTTTATCTTTGTCTCCACACAAAAACATTGTTGAAACCTATAAAAAGGCCCAAGTGTACAAAAAACTCTGCGCTTTAATGTCACTGTTTTGCGATGTGTGACTCTCAGAAAAACATGCCAGCTCTGATAAAAGGAATTGATGAGCTTAGAGGCTTAGAGGCTTAAAGGCATACAATTCCAATGGATTGAAAAATGTGGAGAACTGTTTCTCGATTCCGATCCTTTGTCCCATCTAACTGTTTTTAGCAGTGCAATTTATTGAGACTGCCCAGTCTATGTCACACACATAATGGCCGAAACACTGGAAAAATTGCAGCTGGTGTAGCATATGGGGAAGATCGAACAAAGAACAAAAACCTGTATTAGTTATGCCAGAACAACTGGCTTCGATAAACAGAGTACAGAACAACACAAAACTACACTTTAAAATTAGTGTGTGAGGGAGCGAACAAACTATGTATTTTATCGCCTGAAACACAGCCATGATATGTTACAAATGCTGTGTAGCAAAGAGAAATGTTGCACATTTGCTGCAGTCAGTTACAAAAGCTTTGCTAATGTGAATTAATTAGGTCATATTTGGTTGTTTATTACACTTTTTTTAAGTGTTTGAGTATTTTAAGATAGCTGCTCTGCATGTATTCTTAATATTTTGGTGGCACAGTTGGAGAATGATATTCAATTCTTGGAGTTAAACTTTGTAACTTTAATTTGGCCATAACCCAAGAACTAGAAAACACAGATCTCAAAGTAGACAAGAATAACAGCAGTAAAAGTTACACATGTGCAAAGTGTCCTCTATGAATTACCCAGTTGTGTGTTTTTGCAGACCTGGGCTCACAGAGCATGCAAATTGCCATCCTTCTGAGCTGAGCTTGCAGGGAGTGTGTGTAAGTGAGACGGCCTCTGGCCAAACCAGCCAGCTGACTTCCTGTTGGCTCCCCACACACATGAAAATAATCACATTGGTATGACTCCTCCGCACTTTCCAAATGATGTTGTATCGGATGGATCAAATTCTGGTAATAATTGGGGTCATTCTCTAATCATTGTCAGCTCGACCATCTCCATATACATTCACTGAAATGGGAAAGTCAGCCTACTTCCAGCATGTTTTTCACACTTTGAAATCTGAATGTTTGAACAGGAACATCTTCAAAACTGTTAAAGATAAAAACCTGAAATTTTCAATGACCTTTCTGGCCATAACATTGAAGCAGGATCTATAATTCAGGACAGATGCATTTAAAAAACAAACAAACAAACAAACCACTTGAATAGTGGCTAGTCAAGAAACATGTTATGGGTAGACACAAACATATTTGCTATATACAGCTATAATTATATATGTCTAAATTTTAAACTATAGATTTTACAGGCAGAAACTTTGAGCAGAAATTGTTCAAAAACTGTAATGATTTGATATGGAATAAACCAAAGGAGTTTTGGGTTTCTTAATACTCGTAAAACAAATGTGTTTTAGCAGCTCCTTTTCCAGCAATTTGGTTTATTGCTGTGTGCATCACAAGATGAATGTGGAAGTTGTAGTAATGTGGTTTGGCCAGTTTGCTGTGCAGCCCAGCAACATTTCCTCGTGTTGGATTTTTGTTTTTCTAGAGCAGGAGGGCTGGTAGATCTTTGATTTGGGTTTTGTTTTGAGTTTTGTTTTTTATTCGCTTGTAAAGCGAAAGATAAGAGAGAGATTAATTTTGCCTTAATAATTAACTTATTTCAGTTCTGCGCTGCATCAGTGCAGTTTTGAAGTTCTTGTGTTTTGACAGTTAACCACAAAAGATTATATCAGTCCTTTAGCTGGCAGTATGGCAGTTTAAGTATGATGAAGTTCTTTATTTTGTTTCCTGTGCATTTTCCTGTTTTATTTCTGACAATTTTTGATCGCCTTTCCACTAAACCTGGAGCCTTTTTATAGTGCATGTTCTCAACAACGTTTATCTATTTTCTCTGTTGTGCAGTATCGTGTTTTCTTCAGCATTTTCGTCTTCATTGCTGGTTGTTGTTTCTTTCTTCTTCTTTTTTTTTTTTTTTCTGTGTGTGCCTCACTTTTCAGAGATTGGCTCTCAATCAAGTGGTGTGGGCAAGACTGTAATGCTGTTTTCAATTTGTGAAGTTTTTGCTTCTTTTAGTGGAGCTTTTTTTTCTTTGCCTGTTCAGCCACAGTGGCTATCACAGCTTCTACTAACAGCCAAGTTACTCTCCTATTTCCTGCAAACAAACAGCTGTTGTTTCTGGAGGAAATGTAACCATCCATCTTTGTCCCTGGCAAAGACCTACAAGATAACCAGAGCTCTTTTTGTTTTGGTTTGCACTTTCAAAAAGAACATTAGGCACAGCTTATTTTCCGTAGAATAAGTTGTTACAGACATGTATTGCTTTGAATTGGAGCACGTCTCTATCCAAGACAAACATTTGGGTCTTTTAAAAATATATATATTATTAATAAAAAAAAAAGGGCTAGTTTGTCCCTACATGTTTGGCTGGATATCATTACACACAGAGCTTTTGGTGGCACAGATTAAAATCTCACAACTCCTGAAATGGTGAACTGAGAGAAAACAAGGCTGATCCAGATCGGGTGGCAGAAAAAAGACTGGCCTCATTTAAGCCGGCTAACAATGCCTGAGAATCAGCTGTCACCCGTGTCTGTTTTGATACAGTTGTTTTTAGACTCTTCATTAGTCTGCTGTTTAAACAGAGTGATACTTTTTAGTCAGATGCATGCCTGCTTTGCGCATTTCGAGGATGAGAGACTTTATTTTTGTAACGATTGTGAGTACTGTGTGTAAGGAATTTATGTTGTGTCAGTAATCCAGTCTGCTAATGTTTTAGAGGAATATTGGAGCTGCTGGCATCATTACTTCTTTTTTTGTTTTTTAAAACACAAATGCAGAATGAGGCCTGTTTTCATAGTAAATCTTTTGATAGCTGATCATATGAAACAAGCAACTGTAAGTGTCATATTGCACTTTAAGCCACTGTATTTATTTTATTTCTCATACTATAAATCAACTGATTAGTTTTTGGAAATAACAATAAAATGAGTTGATACTTCCAGGTCTGCATGCACATAAATGTATCAAGTGTATAATGGGGGGAAAAAAAGAGAATCCCGCCAAATTCTCACATTTGAGAGGTTTGCCAAACATAATTGAAATCCACCAGAAGTGGGTTGCACTGAAAGACTTGGAAGGAAGTGTGCAAAGTGTTGATGTTGAAATGGCCATCGCTAAGGCTGTAGAGCAGATATGCGGAACGAATTGGGTGATGCAAAGCAATGTGGGTTAAGAGTTTCTGGCAGAGTGAGACTGAGAGATTGAATATCTGATTTTTCTCAGGTTTCTCTTTTGATAATCTGTTGCACAGAAATTGTCTGGCTTGTCAGATCTCGACTGAAGCAATTAGGTTGACTGCATGAGGGAGGAGGGGTCTGGTGTGTTGTTGCTATTGAAGTAACTTTGAGTTATGATCATGCCTCATTGTTGCTTATTGCAGTTTTTTTGAAATGAGAATTTTTTATGGCCCTGAAACGTGAAATGAAGCAGGAAATTAAAAACCTACGTTTTTTTTCCCCCCTCCTTCCCTCCTGTCCTATTCATCCACAGCTGATGCCTTCAAACAGTAGTAGTTCCTCGTTTCTATTCTCCACGCACTCAGGTGACAGGTATTCACATATTTAATTCATTTAAGTGGTCAGAGAATTTATTTTTTTTCTGCAGGGAGTTATCTCACATCTTTTGAAAATGAAATGGGCTCTTCTCACAGCTGGATGGTAATATGACAGTCATACTTTGAAAGAAGATCATAAATGCATCTAATTTCCAAACTTTCCAAAAATAGCCCAAACCACTTGACCCCATTCCTTGAAAGGTTGGGCAAGTCTACATGCACTTACCGTACTGGTCTTACTTTAAATGGATAGCA
This sequence comes from Maylandia zebra, assembly GCF_041146795.1. Classification (NCBI taxonomy): domain Eukaryota; kingdom Metazoa; phylum Chordata; class Actinopteri; order Cichliformes; family Cichlidae; genus Maylandia; species Maylandia zebra. The sequence goes on from NC_135177.1 coordinate 31,626,133, forward strand.
GAAGTTAAACTCTGCAAACCTTAAATTTAGGTGGAAGGTAGATTGATATTTTCCGGAACCGAGACTGGCTTCCCAACTCTCGGCCTCCCTCGGGGTCTTTATCCGATTTCTTATGCATGCACCCTGCGCTTTGCAGATAGGAATTGTGGCTGATTTTGTGCAAACAACACTCTGCATACCCTTGTGCTTAAATCTGTAATGTGTTAAAATTAGAATCTATAGTGTGTTTTCTTTTAAGATTTAACTGTGAATTCCTGGGTGAGTATGAAATGTTTTACCTGTGTGAGCATTTGGGGCCGGATGTTGGCCGCTTTAATCTGCTCTGACGCTCTCATGCTATTATTTGTGTATATTTTAGTGGTCACCATATGTGCAGTGAATGTTTGGCTTGGACAATGTGCGATAAGTCTGCTCGCCTACACTTAGCTTGGTCATTTTCATCCATTTCTCAGAACTCCGGGCTTGTTTCCATTAAACTGAGGCTATTTTTATATCAGTGTTTGAGGGGGAGGGTTTATCAGGGGGTTTCAGTTAGTGTCATATGAATCCAAACCGGGCAGGGGTCCAGGGTGAGTAAAACAGACCTCCTCCTCCTCTCAAGTGCCCTGAACTCTTTCCATTTGGAGAGTGTGTGTACCAGTTTATTAACCATGTGTTGACTCACTGCCACAGCTGTGTGATTGTGTATGAGTTTGCATTCTTGTGGTTAGGGGAAAAAAAAAGAGGAATTCTTCATAGATTCACCATGAATCCCTTGATTGTTAAGCACTGATGCAAAGAAATGTTAAGAAGAATTAAAATGTCACACTGTGTTGCTTTTTTTTTATTTCTTGACCATAGACTAAAAACGCCAAACGTGAATTTACTGACACAAATCAGAGAAAAACAAATTAAAATGCCCCAAAACATGAATAACATAATTGGATTAATACGTTAAAGCTTGCTCTATACCTCTATAAGGTCTTGACTAGGGATGGGTATCGTTTAGGTTTTATCCGATACCGGTGCCAAACCGGTACTTTTGAAATGGTGCTCAAACCGGTGCTTAAAGAATGGAGAACACAAACTTTGTCCAAAAACCTCTCATGTTCAGCTGTTTTTTTTTTTTTTTGTAAAAAGGTAACAATGTTAGCCTTTTCTGCAGCTATGGGGCATATATGGTATCACTCTTGGCTGGAAGCAGTGCTTAATCAATGGAAAAAACACAAACTTTGTCCAAAACCTCTCATGTTTAACTGTTTTCCACTTTTTCTTTGGTCATTTTAGCCTTTTTGGCCAGGGTGAAGGGAGCATCTGCCATCAAACAAGAAGACAGCTGCATGTAGCTATGATGGTGTTTGCTAGTTCACCTTACATGCATTAATGTAATAACGTGGTTAGCCTACTCAACGTAAATTACACACGAACAACATTAAGCTACTCACACAGAGAAGAACGGCTGCTGCTGCCATCATCACCCGTCATTCATTTCTGCTACACTGGCAGGGCTAGGGGCCAGGACTCTATTCTTCGGGTCTTTGGGGGATGTTGCTCCGGGTCCGATAACAGGCACCACACCCGCAGTAGATGTGCACGGTGTGAGGTCTTGCAGCAAGCTATCAAATACGGTGCATTTCTCGGCTTTTAAAAAAAACGCTATGCGTCGCCAGGTGTTTCATCGGATTTGAGGTGTTACCTCCTTTGACAGTATCAGCTTAAAGCACTTGTTGCAGGCTGCTGAGTTTGCATCTTTTGCTGTGAAGTACAGCCAGACTTTTGACCGCTTCGCCTTGGGCATTTTAATCTGTAGCTCTGCATAAGAGAACGTACGTACCTAGACCCGCCTACTATCCTCGGAAACGTAAAATGATTGGCTAGAATCTAAAATGTATCACAGCTTAGGAAAAATAAAGCACCGAAATGTGCGCTGCTTTTCGGTCTGGTTACTACCGTTTATGTCAGAACCGGTACCCATCCCTAGTCTTGACCTCAGTAAATGCACGGAAATTACTTTTATTTTGATTTTGCAATAGATTAAATTGAATTCAACTTAATTGCTGCTTATTCCCTAATCAAATAAGCAGAGGATCATTTGAGCACCAAGTTAACATTTCTTGCATCATGCTTCATGTGTTATCTCAGATTGTGAGCTGTTCATCTTTCTTCTTTTTGCATTACAAAAAAAGCATCTTGCATACATGACACATTTATAATTGGGTTATAGTGAGTGTGACTAAATAAGAAAGCAAATGGAAACAAAGGTTGAATCTTCTTACTTGAGCATATATAAATAAAATATAAAATAACCATCAATTATGTCAATTTGCAGCTGTGTTATTGAATTTTGGATATCCACTGGTGAAGGAAAAGGTCATGTTGCTTGTCAAAAAATTCTGTTAGTCAAACTATAATTCCCCGAACATAAAAACAATCTTAGAGTAATTGCACATGATAATTTTGGCGTGTGTGTGTGTGTGTGTGTGTGTGTGTGTGTGTGTGTGTGTGTGTGCGTGCGCGTGCGCGCTCCACAGTGATGTGGAGGACTGTGCCGGGATTTAAAAACATGTTCATTAATTTACTCTGAGGCTGTAAACTTATTTCCACCAAGAGACACACAAACACAACAAAACACACCCACTCAACCACATGAGCAACTTCCAATTTCCAGCGAATGAAACCTTGTTTGAGCTGTCTTCATTGCCTCCCTCTCTGTCCTCCCGGCTTCCATCGTCTCTCCCTGAGGGGCAGTTTTTAGTGACTGATGGCATGAAAGCCAGCTGAGGGTAAACAAACCAGCAGACCACACTTTTGCTTTAATGTCACAAGTCAATGACATGCAGCTGGGTGAAAGGAATGAGAGGGGGGGGGGCAGCACCTACACTTTCACTCTCAGGGCCATATCTGAGGCTGACAGTAGCCCTCCAGCTAAACACAGACAGTCTGCATTAGTGTTGGCCTGTAGCTACAGGTGCCAGGAGAATCAAGCCCAGTTTTATAACTTGGACAGAAAGGCATGGTACGAGTGTTTATGCTGCTCTGAAGCAGGTTTATACAGCTTTGTTAAAATTATCATTATTAGGTGTCAATTTTGCAGCCTTATGGAAAAGAAAGAACAGTCCTATGAGCTACAAACCTTTACTTATTATGTACACTTAAGTGTATTTCAGTTGAGCTGTATTTTTTTTGCACAATCACTAAACAAACACTATTTCTCGTTATTCAACTATGAAATATGTGGGTTCTTTAAAAAAAACCAAAAAAAAAAACGAGGGGGGCTTCCCCTCTGTGTGAGGCACCCCGGATTCTTACTCGTTTGTGGGCCATGAAGTTATCAAATACCAAGTTTCCACAATATGGCAAGATTAAGAGGAAGGGCTGTTCAAATTGCAGTGTCTCATAGTTTTCTTTTGTTTGGTTTTAAGATTTTAGTCATTTAGACCCAAGTAGGTTTGACGTGGGTCAACCTTTTACAGTGCAACTCTGTCCACCAGCAGCTGTCAGATCCTTCTGGAAAAATAAGGTTTGATCTCACAGGATAGTTTTTGTCAATGGAATTTAAATGAGTTTAAAAGTGCCACTGAGTTGGCAATATTTCTCCTGGATTACTAAGTATCAAACCCTTTCTACTAGGATTGTGACAATAGTAGAATTTCACATTGGATATCAATACCCAGGAAATACTCAGTATGACTTTGATACCAGATTGTCTGACTGTGCTATGTTTCTGTTGTCAGAATTTTGTTGCTGATCAGAGTTGGTAAAGTAGGGTGCCGCTCTTGTCTAGTTGCTAGTGGGCTTATCTCAGCTTCAGAAAGCTTGCAAATAGCTGTGATATAAATTAACACTGCCTGTTGACTTTACAGACACGCAGGACTCAACATTTGCTTTCTAGTTCCAACATTACTGTCATCATTTTTTGTACTATCCCCCACCTTAATGATAACTTAACAGATGGCTGATGTGCCAAAGGGGTAATTGCTATTAGTTTTACAGTTACTGTTAATGTTTGCAGTGTCTGTGTGAAGATATACAATAACTGCTAACGGGCGCTTTAGTGGTGTTGAAGTGTAAAGTGCTGTGTCAGCCTGGAGGCAAAGGTGGGATGCTGCAAATAGTAGTTGTTGTTTTTTTCCTACCTACTTATCTGTCTCATACAAGCAGGTAAAACAAAATGGACTAATGCAGAATTATTGTCACATGCATGGGGTTTGGGGTGTGTAACATATATTGATACAATAAAAGAGTGCAAACATTAGGCTTGGTGTCTGTTTTGTGATAAAACAACCAACTTCTTCCAGTGAAAGTAAAGTGCTATGCCATATATAATGGTTTTTATTGTTTGTTTCTTTTTTTAAAATATTTTTGCCATAAGTGTCTTTTTTGTAATTTCTTTTCCAAAGCGTCTTGAGAAGTAGATCTCTTCGATTTCTAAAGATCTTTCAGAAACACTTGACTCTGACCTATGAATCATCAAGCATATAAAAGGCACCTAACTCAAGGGATGGACCAGTGTTGTCTACCCATACCAGAAAACTTTTTAAATTGTATCTTTAGGCACTTTAGTAGCACTTTACTGCCTGGGACATAAATGCATAATTTGTTCCTATTTCTTTAGTTGAATCTATGAAAAATGCCAGAGATAATGACACACATGCACGCCATTCGAACTGGCATCAGAAATGACATCAGTGAAAGTGTGGCTGTCAAAAAGCCATTCTTAAGGAAAACTGGGAGAAAAGGCTGAACTGTTCCTGAAGACTACTTAAAGAAATGATTAAAAAAAAGTTTGCCTACAAGGGTTCAGGCTATGTTGAAGAATAAAGGTGGTCTTACCACATTTTCACTTTCAGGCTTGTTAGAATTGTACAAACTCACATTGCACATTTCAGTAAATCAATCTATTTTTCCAATTTTTGAGCAAAACATAAAGACAGTACTGTATGTTCCAGAAACATTGCTCTCTAACAATTCAAGTCATTAAAAAAAATAGCAGAATAACTTTAAGGCATAGTCGTGTGTGCATGTCAAACTGTCTTTGAACACATTTCAAATTTGTACTAACTGAAAAACTCGATATATTGACCTTTTTGTGAAAAAGTTCTGCACGAAAGATGGGGAATTAAATCAAATGTCATGTGCAAGTTTTATTGACTATATAATAGCAATTCAAAGCCGTTTATCAAGTACCAGCACCCCAACCGAGATCTAGTGCACTTCCTGCAGCGTACTACTGTGTTTGCCGCTCGTCAGTCAAAACCCCTCTGATTTGAAAATTAAATCTGTGAAAGAAGAGAGCTACTGACTGGCCTATGCCTAACATGTGCAGGAGACAGAGGTCAGTAACTCCATAGACGGCAGTCTATTCACAAGGAAGATCTTTTTAATTAGACTATGTTCTTTTAATTAACCAGCCAGCATAATATCTGTGTCCATTTGTCAGCCCTTTACAATGCTTAGCGGAGCAGGGTGAAAATACCTTCTTTTGTCTCCTCACTGTTTCAGAGATCCCTGCTTCCTATTATTATATATCATTGTTCACTGAAATGTATTTTTTCTTGTCTTTTAGATTAGCATGATAATACCCCCATGGAGGGGAGGAAAAGTGGTGAAGAGCTATTGCAGGACTGCTCGTCAGGCTCACTGTGTGCAAGACCGTGGTTATTATCATACTGAATGCACCATCAGTTAAGCTAACAGCCCAAATTTCGACATTTATCTCCAATATCATAGCCTGACTGTCAATTGCATAGGGAGCACTATGGTAAATTACAGGTTATTTCTTGCTCCTTGGAGCCTGGATCGTTCCCCAGTGTAATTACGTTATGCTAATTCTGCCCCCCATGTACTTCCCATGACAGAAAGAAGGCTTTCCAACTGTTCAGATATTAAGTAAAATATGAAGGAATAAATGTGGCGATTTACGCTACGGCATTGCTCGCGAAACCCGAGCACACCCCTTGTTTCTCCATGGAACTCTAGGGGATTGAGGAAAAGGCTCAGCTAGAGCTTGTAGCCATGTTTCCATAGACCGGTTCAGCTGCAGGTCAGGCCACCTTGAACTCCTCAGCTGGAATTATTGTGTCAGAGGTGGACAGGGTCAGGCCACGCTCCTCCCTTCAACACAAGGACTTTGTTAGTGTCGGACACGCAGCAGACACTGGCAGCACAAATCCCTGTCACGCTCTCGGAGTAGAACCCTGCATGGGTCAGAGGTTGTGTGTTAAGGGGGCATCCCCATTTCATGACCTGAATACTGATTGATTTCCTTGAATGGCTATCAAGGTACGGGGCCTTGCCTAGTGATTGCAGGGACTGGTCAAACCACTTACCCTTACCCCATGTGGCGATTCGCAGTGAGAGAATGCGGTACAAGGGAAGGGAAAAGCCACTCTTTGTCACAACATGCGCAACTCCTCTGCTCAACTGTGTACCTCAGCGGGCGTATGTTTTCACTTTCCCTGAAACAAGACACTAGACCACATGTTTCCCTTTTAATAGGCAGCTGAGTGAGGAAAGGGCAGGAGTGTGGTCTGTTTGCCATTTGGTAGAAGATGGACGAGGCAACACTCCCTAGTTCCTCTGATAGATTTATTAGTTGTTCAAAATTGCACAACTGAAGTGGCCATTGACCGTTATATCAGTCATTCAATTAGCGGTGTTCAAAGTGCTTGACAGTCACCTAAAAGGCTGAACAATTTTCTTTATTTTCACAGCCAGACGAGTAATTAATCATTCCTTTCAGTAACCATGTTCTGGTAAACACTAACCAGAATATGGCAACAATGCTAAAGTTGGAATAAACAATAAACAAAATCAAAGGCATGATAAAATGAGCCCTTCAATTACTGTAAACTTCAGAAAGTTTTCACTGACTTTGTTTACCATAAACTGAATTTGATCTGTTAAAATGACTAGCACAGGGAGAGCAGAATAATGCACAGAACTGTGATTATGATTACTAAAAAGTTCATCCTTATAGAGTATCTGCAGTGGGACAATGCCATTTAAATGTCTCCCATCTCCTCAAGTGAAAAAGAAAGGTCACAAATAAGACTGAAACATGGCACTCATCATCACTATAAAACCTCATGATCCCTTGTACTGATGGGAAACCCTTTAAACCTGAGTTTCCCCCATCAGGGTGGATTTGATATTTGAAGTTGGCTTGTTTCTGCTTGAGGAAGCAGCACAACATGTCCTTGTGTCCTTTTACTGAACTACTAGTAAGTGAACACATTTAACAATGTTGTCAATTGTTCAACTAAAAAAATAATCTTACCCATTGTTATGATTTTGGTTGATCATGTTGTTAATGTCTGTGTAAATTAGTTGTAAAACGGCCTTATTGACAAGAGCTTGTGTATTTAAAAAAAAAAAAAAAAAAAAAAAAAAAAAAAATTAGTTTAAAAATAAGGTGAGAATAAGTTCAATGTGTGATTGGCCTAAATATTTTAGTGGCTTTCAGCTTTGAGTCATCACACGAATTGTCACAGCCCAGATCATACACTCTGGAGTGATATGAAAAGTGAATAAAAAAGCGAATAAATATTCCTACAGCGAACTCGGATGATTAACCAAAGGCTGAGAGTTAGAGAAGATGTGAGCGTTCACACTGAGGCTTTTTGCTTTCCGTGCAACCTGAAAGTTTGTGCTTTTTAGTATAATTAAATAGTAATTAAGAACTGCTAATCACTCCTCCCCACCATTGATCTGAAAAAATGTGCATGTGGTGTGTTTTGTTCATTGGAACTGAGAAATGATAGTGTCATCTCCAGTCTCATTGTGGTGCATTTCTTTACTTTGGTCACTTGAAAAGTCGTTCCCCAGGCATGAGCTTGGAGGAGTCGATATAACCGTAATTGATTCTTTATACTGAAATGACTAAAAGCTTGAATTTGCAAAAGCAAGCAAATAAGAAAACAAGTTAAACATCCAGTACAGAGATGAGGCATCAATTTGATTACTCCTTCAGCTGTAGCTCCCAGTTGTGGTTTTGAAATTATTCTATTAGAAGGATCTAGTTTATGGGTTTTATTAAGAGCTGAGTGTGAGCCCAGACTAGTCCAAAGTTATAATGATCAGGGATTCTCTTTCATGCTCGTCACACGCTCAGGACAGATTAATATAACACTAAGAAGAAAAATCTCCAGTACTTCTCTTTAATGTCAGGGCTTATTTTTTGATTTTTTTTGTCAGTATTGAAAATGCAATTTAAACCGTTTGCAACCTTAGGTAATATGTTTGATATTTTATATATTTATGTAGCAATTGCCACACAATACTGAGTTGTATATTTTGTGGCAATTGCCCCCCCTATTTCTAGACACGTTGCACGAATCTACCAGATGGCCTGATGTATGGTATTTAAATCTTCCTTAGTTCTGGTAAAAACACAAGAACACAGTACTGAAATCTTCTAGATGCATTTAGGGGCAATTTAAAGTCTTGAAAGTGCACCAGAGATAGCTTTGTAGCTCAGGCAAAGGAATTTGTTTTCCACAAGCCCTTATCTTCCTTTTGAAGTTTTGTGTTTTTTCTCAGACAGTATTGTAAGTTCCAACAAATACCAAACACAGATCCTTATTGTCAACATACCACTGATGCAAGAAAATAATGACCGCACGCCCAATGGTGTCACAATAGCTGGTATAGGCTGTTACTGATGCACAGCAGTTCTACTTTCCATTTGGGACTTGTGGTCCTTTTGTCAAAACAGTGAGAACTTGAGAGAGAAGAAAATATGCTGGCAAGCTGGCTATGCCTTAACCTTAACTGAACCATCATCAGCATGTGGCTGCCAGCTGGAGTGTTTGCTAATCCAGAGGATGCTGCCTCTGCAAGTCTTTCTGGGCTCTGCTACTTGAAATTTGCAGGGTGTAAAGGTCTAAACCTCAGTCATCACCATTTGTCTGAATTAATATTGGGACAGGTGGAGATCCAACTAGGTCATTATATTACACAGTATTTCACAAAAATGCTTAATAGTTATTGCTGGTTTAATAATTGAGACTCTACATACTCCCTATGGCTATATGATAAAGCAAATTAAATACTTTTGCTATAGGATCAGGAACTACATCCTTCTAAAAGAAAGATAATCACTTGTCAACTTTTATGCATCAGTGACTCAGAATTTCACATTTTACATTTCAGCTTTCAGCTCAGATGGAATTTTTTATTTTTTTTTGGTAATATCAGGCTGTATGAAGCTCTGTTTAGGTTTGTGCACTGGCAAGGTGAAGACGTTTTTTCTGGGAGCAGACTGCCAGAGCAGATTGTGAGCTGAGATGCCATCATCAGATTTGGCAAGTTTGGGCTCTTGGATTTGTCAAAAGATTTTGTTCACTTATTGCAAAAGCAACCTGTTGTCATGCGAACAGCATTTCCAGCAACGTCTTTTCCTCAGAGTTCAAAGCAAGTTGATTCACATTTTCATTTCACATTCTGGCATTTTTCTGATGAAAGTGAATAGGACACCCAGCAATGGATACTTGTCATTGTTATCTATACTTTGGAGTTTTAGAGATTTGTGATGGAGAATACAACATGACTACTATGACTGTTTTTCAAGGCTTAGGCAGCATCACCGTAAGCTGTCCTGCATTATGTCTGAGATGTACACAGATCTAAGAGGCATCTCCTATTTTTCATTCACAGATTCACTGACAGCTGGAGTGTGTACCAAGCTGGTCTAGTTACCTGTTTGGTGGAACACTGGATTCAGCAGAGTGTTTGAAAAGTTAAGGTAAGCTTTGCCGCTTCTTTCTAAAAGTGTGACTTTCTAAATGGATCCAATGTAATTAAAAGTTAAATAAGATTTGATTTGATGAGGCACGGAGTCACTATTCACTGATCTTTCAAATGCAGTATTTAGATTGAACTGAATATATGTGACAGTGAAAGTTCTACTTTCATGAGGCATCTACAGAGGATACTTAATTAATGGATGGTCTATGGAAACACTGCTACTGCTGCTTTTTTTTAAAAATAGGTGATTGAACATACAGCACTGTATCTATCTAATTAATTTAATCAAAGGTAAGGAACCAGCTTTAACACATTTGCCATACAGCATTATCCAAGGACAAACTTAATTTAGTCCACTGGTTTTTAACTGGTGGGCTAAGCAACTGAATGAATATGCTATTTTTAGGTAAAGACTTTGCTGATAGTATTCCTTTATTCAATTAAAATATAATTTTTTTTCTTGCAAATCACATAAATTGTGAGGTGTTGAGCATGGACTTTTTTTGTTTTCGAAATAGGGGGCATTCATAAATTTAGAGAACCACTGATTTAGTCAGAGCGTGCATAAGAACCACATATTACAGTGATACGTAGAAAGTGTGACGGACTGAGCTCATGGTTTGAGTTTGCAAGTTGTCAAAATTGCTTGAGTGGTCAAGATTTCTATATTTCTGTTTTTGCTCTCACTGGTTTGAATTTGGTGAAGCTCTGTTAATGGCAGTTGTTGAATTTGATGACATATGGGACTGTTTGCCTACATTGCCAGAAAATGAAAATGTAGAGTTTGTCAGATTGCACAGCGCATTTGTTAGAATGGACAGATGGGAAATGGTTACTTTAAATCAAGAAGTTTTGGTTCCTTATGTTGATTTAGAGTGCTCACCATCACTGTTACTTAATGTCCTCAGGGGGAAAAATGTCCAAAGTCTCTTCATTCATCGATACTCGATAATTGCAAATTGGCACATGTCTGGTGTTGACCATGTCAATGTTTTCTGGTGCTGTGAGCTCTGTTGTCAGGTAGACAGGTAGTCAATGGGGAGAACAACTGAACAAATGCATCAGAAACTTGTAGCATCACTGAAAAGCTATTGTGTCTGGCCAAGCATTTCCCTTGTGAGCTTGAATGTGGACAGTAGAGGACAGGGCCAAGGAGTGCCGATGACAGGATGCCTCATGGGAAGGCTGGAGACAGATGGCTGGCCAGATGTAGCCCTGCTGTGACCTTGAAGGCATCTGAAGGTAAAAGCATAAAATGTCTCAAAAATGGCAGACAGAACAGCAAAGAAATGGGAGTGTTTTGTTGTGGTCTTCTCATGAGCTGTTTTGGTTTTTAGACTCGTTGTTATGTTCTTTGTTCTATTAGCATGTCATCATTTATGCTCCTAATTTTCTTTGCGGTGAGCTGAAGTTTTTGTGCACATCCGGTTTATTTTTTAGCTCACACTGTTGAGGGATTATTAGACACACGAGGCACTCACTTAGTTGTGCAGCTTTACGTTGAAAAACTTTTCTAGCAACCCTAAGAGTAAGATCTGATGTTGCAGGGAGGTAAAATTACTCAGGTTTCAGTTCATAGTCATTTTCACACATGTACTGCATACATTTTTGGAAGAAAAAGGTCAGCACACTGTGCACAATTGCCCTTTTGCACTTCAGGACCCACAGCAGGAGTTTTTGTCAGGCAAGGGTGCTGCCTCGGCAGAGTCTGCAGGAGGTAACCACTAGCTGGCTGTGAATTTGCTGAACTATTAACCATGCTGTTCCTGCATTAGTGCAAATCGTACAACACACAGACTTTGTACTATGCAACTCTCTGCATAAAGACCATTTAATGTATTTAATGTTCCAGCAAACTGTTTTGGATGTTTGCACCAGCATCAGAAAATGTCTAGAAAAGTACTGAACTGCATTGTATGTGTGAATACAGATGCATGATGGACTTATGTATGCTATTTTCCATAGTTTACGTTTACTGTTATTCATGCCAGTTAATAATAGACAAAGAAACTGAATGTAAACATAAGTTAAGAGTCTTGTTCATCTTTGCTTCACTGTACAATGTTGGGCTCTCTAAACACTGGGAAGTATCAGGTGTCAGCATGCACATTCTTAAACCCAGTGTTTAAAGGTTTCTGTGAGAATATTTTATTTGGTCATGTCTTCTTGATTCTCTCTGGATCGTGGAACTTTATTTTAAATTTGGAGTGAACTTTCCACTGTTGCTGGCTGAACAGTAGTGATTTTATGTCAATACTAGAAGAGACACACTCCTGATGCAATTCAAGCAGCAGACTGTGAAGCAAACGCCACCAGCAGCCCGATATTGTACAGGCCTCTGGGGCTTTGAGCACAGCAAAGGGACAGCCTTGATCAGAGCTGGGAACTGGATGGTGAGCTGAGGGTGAGGGGGTTGCTGTGAGAAATAAGAGGAGATGGAGGAGGGTAGAGGTGTCAGGCGAATAATTGGGGTGAGGAGATCTCAGGGGTGGATAGAGGGAAGCTTTATTAAGACCGCTCAAGTCTGATGTGCTTGCATGGCCGCCTAGCTCTTCCTCACGCACCCACGCCTATGGGCCAATCCGCCGTTTCCACAAGAGACTCTGTAACAACAAAGGGATGAAGGCCAAAGTCCTCAAGCTCCTTTCAGTCACAGATAAGACAAAAGACCCCATTACTTGAAAAGCGCTGATGGGAAAGCAGCAGTATATGGATCTGCCTTTTCTTTTAAACCAAGGCTCATTGTTGCTTCTTTTAAGCTATGCTGCTGTTACTTGCTGCTGTATTATATCCTGAGATCCTGTAGATTTACTAAGTTCGATGAGGTGCTGGTAATGTGTTTGTTGTTGTACCGTAACTGGTGAATGCTTGATAGTCTTTTTGAATTCCTCCGCTCGTAGAGGAAATGTCCTGACCTCTTTGCTAAGTTCCTCTGAAATGCACGCTTTTGTCATTAGCTCACTGTGACACATTTAGACACGTACTTAGCACACTGCACAATACGGTCTGCTTTTAATGCATTTTGTTTGTGATACAATGAATGCACAACTTGCAAATGTACAAGCTCAAAGTGCAGACAAATATTACCACTTAATATGGATAAAAGATGAGTAATCTCTTTTGTTTTGCCTCACAATGGGAAAACAAACTTTCCAGGGTGACCGTGACCGATCGTATCAAGTGTGATGGTGAGATTAGGAGCTTAACTGCTTATTTTCCCCTGCTCTGTGAACATTGAAATGTTACTTTTGAGTCAATGAAGTTCCCATATCAATAATTGAATCCTTTGTAGATGCGTGCTTCCTTGAGTTTGGTATTCTGAAAATGTTTGCAGTTTCACAAAAGCAGATTTTTGTGAGTGACACAACAAGGATTTTGAGTTGAAGCAGGAGGCGGTTATGGGGAGAATTAGCGGCCTCCCCCAGTTCTCTGCTGTAAATTGGTTTCTGTGGAAGTCATGAAAAAGGGGGCTTGGAGGTCTGTTTTCTGCTTCCTTAGTAGCTTGCTAATCCCCCACGGCTCTGGCTGGAGGGAGAGCTGCTTGCACATATACAACCGTTGTGGAAAATGGCGTTTCTCCTCCTCCAGCCCTCTTTCGTCCTCTTTCCACTCGGTCCTGCAGGGCTTGGCTAATCCTCTGCCTGGTCATGGCAGGGAGATTGCAGCCTTTTTCAAAGCTGGCTGGACTTCAAAGTTACAAGGATACAGGGACTAGAGGAGGTGGGAGAAAATTGGGTCCACCGCAAGCAAAGACTGCAAGGGGTTCACCTCAGCTATTTCTTTTGCTGTTTATGAGGTGACACTGAAGAATTTGTGGTCTCAAAGGAGAGACTTTGTTGATCGTAAAGACAAGACCTTAGAGGTGGTGGCTTTTTTTGGATTATGATTTCTTTATAAAAAGAAAAAACAATACCCTTATGCAACAATGTGGGGCACCAACATGCAAAGTAATAATAGACACACAAATGATGCAAGATTCGTGATAAAAACACTAAAAGCTTATGTATGCTTTTACCTCTTTAGAAAATCAATCATGTTAGGTTTTTTTTTAACTTTTGTAAGAACTACTGCCAAAATGCACAACGAAAAGGGAAGTGGTATTTTTTTCCCTATTATTTTAGAAAGTGTGTTTACTTTGAAAGATCAATAGATTTTGAACTCTTTTCTCTACGCGTTCCTTTTATGTTGGCCGAGTCTTATCAGGTTGTCATCAATTTAGCATTGCCCAGTTGGACTCACAGGTGCTCAAGATTTTGGTTCTGTCATTAGACTAGTCTTTGTTAGAGCTTCAGCACTGATGTTTTGTGCCAGTTTTTTTTTTTTTTTGTCCATTACTCTTTATTCTGCTGGCAAATTGTCTAATTTGCTGGAAATGCCTTTGAATGCTGATCCTTTGTTAAATTCTCAGATGACAGAGAGATTAGAGTGAGATCATTCCAGATGAAGAAAAATGTCTGCTATTGAAATTTTGTGTAGTAGTGTGTAGTTGGCTTTGTGATGTGTTGACAAGCACTACGCATGTTCACTCTGAAAAGTCAGACGGGAACTTAATTTGCATGTGAGTTTGCATGTGTGTTGCGACACACATCTCGTGGCAACAAAGCTCTTTGCATCCTTGAAGCCATAATGTCTCAGTTTGTGTTTAAAAATGCTTTTTTACTACTTGGAATAGATTAATATGATGAAATTGAGAAAAATGAAAGACACACTTCAAGGATATACTTTTAAAATAATTCCAATTCTTATTTGCCAATGTCAGAAATCAGTTTTAAGTAGTTTTACATAAGTCTTGATAGAAATTACTCAAAATGGCTTGTAAATCCCTTTTTTTTCCTTTTTTTTTTTTTCTTTCTTACAGACTTACTTGGTATTTCAGTAGACTGCTGATACCAGCTGTCCTTTAATTTAAGAAAATATTGGCTAAAAACAACCCAAGAAAAAAACCGAGTCAATGGTCACACTGTATTTCGTCTTTCTTTAAGCTACTCAAACCCTTTAGGCCATTGTGTATCCTTCTTTATTTGGATTTTGTCTGGCTTTTTAAATATAGCTTTTAAAAAAATATTTTCATGGCTTTAATAACTTATTTTATTTAAGGTCTTGACTACAAGGAACCAGGATTGCAAGTTTATTGGTACTCCCTATTCACCATCAACATGGTAATTACTTTAAGTGGACTCTTGGGGAGGAGGAGGCACAGGGTTAGAATTTTACATGATTCCCTGTTTTGGTGTTCAGGGAAGTGTGCAGTCAATATATATTGCGTCAGTCAGATCTAATTCACACCCCTTTAACCAAGCGGGTGCGAGATGTCAATAAGCTTTTCTAAGCTTCACCCTGGGGTAACCCTTCATGAAGGTTGGTTAGTTTTAGCTCAACTAGGAGGATTATGTAATTAACCATGGTTTCCTTAGTAACTGCTGTTATGGAGTTTCATTGCTTTCATTTTATGTCATTAGTACCGCTTACTTTAAATGGATTTTAGATGCTATCAATATGCTCATGGTGCAGAAGACCTGCAATCTGCTTACTTTGGTCTGAACCGTAGCAGAAAAGTTTAATGTGTTTTTGTTTTTTTCTTATATGCTTTAAGGTTTAAATGGTTTAATTTTGGCATATTGAGCTCAGATAGCACTGGCCGATGGCTTTGAAACAAAGGTTGGTGCTTACAGGAAAGTTTAACAATCTGAGTTTATGTGTACTTCTATGTTAAAGAAAAAAAATTATTATTATTATTATTATTATTATTATTATTATTAAATGGAGAGGGATCACATGGATGTCAAGTACACAGCTTTAGGTTTTATTGGCATCCACCCTGCAGGTACAGTAAATGAAGTGATTTTATAATTTGCTTCCAAGAGATGCACTTGGGCCAGGTGAACTTCTTATTCAAGCCACATTATAAAGGTTAAAACAATGTCAAAGATGTATCATATGGAGGCGTAACAAACTATTACACGCCTAGTTAACATCAAAAGTGCAAACAGTCATGTAACAGAGTGAGTATTGTCCAGGAGGTCTGTGGATTCCCTGCTTTCTGGCTCCTTTATTGTGTGGGTCAAACCACACCAACCTTCCAAACTTGACCTGCATTTTGATTGCAACTACATGCTGTGAAGCTTTGTGACTAACATGTTTCAGCACGCTTGCATTGACATTTTGTTACACAGCTGCCAAAGTGTTTAAAACTGATGCCCTGAGGACAGACGAACTCAAAGGGTCAAAACATAACCAGCTATGTTGTCTTCTGGGTTAATGATGGGCAGAGTTGTTTGATTTGGAGATGTAACTTTTCAACTTCCAATGAGATTATTATATTTTTTACTGCGAAGAGCATGCCGTAACTGCTGCAGAGCAGGAGGCACTTTATCCGAGAGCCTCTCATATTTCTTAAATTGATGTTTACAAATTCCCTAGGTGGGGCATTAAGGAAGATTGGTATATTAATTGCCATCGCATGCCATCTAAACGGGTAATTGCAAGCTGTTTGCTGGAATGCAAATGTGCTCAGCTTCAGTTTGATGGAGCTTGTTTATTGAAGTGCTGGTCGCTGACAAATTAAGATGGTTAAATTGATGCCCTTTACTTTTAAGTAATCAGTTTGTTTGCTGATTGTTGTATTAGAGTAATAGCAATTTGCCATTTTTCTTTTTTTTGGGCATATCAACACATTAACAACAGCTCGGTGGCAAAAAGGACACGGTTGGGACCTCTGTGTGCTACACTAACAATTATTTTCATTATTTGTTAAACCTCCAGTCATTTTAGATTATTTATTCAAATGTTTAGAGTAGCTGTTTGAGACTTTTGGAAATGAGAACCTCTAACTTATCTGAGAACTATGACTTTTACTCGGGTGTTTAACATATAACAACAACAGAATGTAACAAAACAAAGGAGCAGATGAATTAGTTTGTATGGAGTACATTCCTCTTCCATTTGTGTTGTTACTGTTTTGAGGCTGAAATATTAAGTATCGAAGTCCATAGCTACATGAGTTAACCCATAATTACTCGTATGTATAACAATGCCAGCCCTACAGATGGTTGTGATTTATTTGTTTTTTTATTATTGTCTTGCTCATGTATATCAAATTGAGGTAATATTTTTTTGGCTACATCACCACACTCTGTGAGCAACTAATCAACTCAATGTTTCATCACGATAACTCATGCACCCCAGCTTGTAAATTGTTTTTTCCATATCCCGGGGTTCAGCAGTGCAACTGTAAAGTATGCAAATGTGATTTACTTGCATAAAAATACATTCTGAGCCTCTTGGGTATTCTTCCTCAATAAAAGTGTTTATATCTATGAGAACCAATGAATATGAATGACTTAGTTTTTTTTCATTTCTTATCTTATAAAAAAGACATTTACCTGAATGCCATTTTTCTCTGCACCACTGTGATTTGAGTTAAGCTACTTTCAGCCATCGTTACCATGAGACTGATCATGACTGATGAATGTCTGTTGTAGTCAGCTTAAGATATTGGCATCCCCCTCTGTTCCAGAACACCTCAACACCTACCGTTTTTAATAATATTGGCCGTCCCATATCTTTACATATGTGTGGGTGTTTGAAATAAGTTCATTTTCATTCATCCCTTCTCGGCGGGCTTGACTCCTGCACTTAGTATCCAATTTCTGCCCATTTGTGGGCGTAAGCAGCAGAACACTCTTTCTACAGCTCCCGTTCGCTTCCTGAATTTCTCCACACATCAGCACACACCGTCTGCAGGGCTGATCCATGGAGAGGGGGGTTAAGCGCTCTCCTCATAAGCACCTGTGTACCTCAAAGATCAGGGGATGAGAGTGGGCGGGTGGGATAAGAACAGAAGGCGAGGATGAAGCAGTTGAGAGGGTGAGGAAGGTGATTACTGAGGGCCAGCTTCAGAGAAAGTGGCACTGGGAAGAAAAGATGATAGAATTCTCTTTTCATTGTGGTACAGCTGAACCATTTCTCTCTCTCTCTCTCACACACACACACACACACACACACACACACACACACACACACACACACACACACACACACACACACACACACACACACACACACACACACACACACACACACACACACAGAGTTACAGTTACAGTTATTTGTCAGTCCTTTCTTCCTGTTTGCGGTTATTTTCAATCACTCCGCCTGCCTCTTAGAGCCCATCGGCCTGTCCTCTTTCTTGTATTTCTTTTCACCTTTGTTATCATTTCACTCTTCAACTTCTGTGATTGGAGAATACTGAGCATCAATGATCTAATCTCATCCCTATTCATCACTCTAGGGCCTCCCTTTCCCTTTTTCCCCTCCCTTTCGTCAGTCCCCACATCACTCAGTACACAACTTGCCGCCTCTGCTTTTTACCTCTTTGTTTCACATGTTTTGTTTAGCTTTTAAGTCCCCTTTTTACTCATCCGACTGACTTGCCTACCGTAGAAAAGTTGACACGGCATCACAAGCAAAAGGCTTGGTAAGCTTTTTAGAGCCAGTCACGGTGCACCATTTCCCCCATCTTAATTACTGCTGAAACAAGCAGCTATGGGAAGTTTCAGCACTGGTGGACCCGTCATTACTGACAATCTCCCAGCCTTTATCTGCCATAGCTAAGATGCTCTTGCACTGCGGGGCTGTGATGATTGCTTTACTGAGCTTGGGTAAGAATACGGGGGGGGAAAGAGGATGATCAGAGACTGTGCAGTTGGAGGTTTTTCATAACGGTGAGAGTCATAGCGGTGAAGCTAAAACCCTTAAACTTAAAAAAAAAAAAAAAAGTATTTTAAACCAAATGCTGCCCAAACCCTCCAAACCACCATCTCAATGTCCATGGTGATTTAACACTCTCCAGCTCCAAGAGGAGAACTTCAAATCTATTACACTCACCCTGTCTCGTCAAGCATGCTTTTGCTGAGGTGTCCAGCTCTTGGCTCCCAGCCTCCTGTCAACACAAGGCGCTAAAGAACACCAGATTGTTTGTGCCCTTCAGATGAAGGCATCAGCACTTGGAGCTCAGGATGTCAGGAGTCATTTACTTGTCCTCAAGCAGTGTTTGCATCAACTAGCAAACCTATTACTTATCAGTTACAAACCAGTTCTTAAAGCATCGTGTATGAGTGGATTGAGACCATGATGCAATTTGGAGCTTTTAACTGTTTTAAGGTTTCTGTAAGGAGAACTGTTATGCTCATGTATTGATTTTGTGACTCCTAAAAAAATATATAGATATAGAGATATAGATATAGATGTATAGAAAGAAAAATAAATAAAAATCTATTTCATACTTTGCTGTGGTGCAGCTCTTTCACTGCTCTAAACACATCATTCTCACTTCCATCCCCCTCCCTTTAAGACAACTTCCCTCTGATTGGATGTCACAGACAGAATACTTGAGCAGTAGGTGTAGCTTCTGGACTCGCAGCCAGAAATGGTCTGAGATGACCATATTAATCCTGCCTGTTCTCACTGACATTGTGCTGACCCAGTTCACATATTTTACTGAGCCAAAAAACTGCCAGAAACACAAAATAATTGGAACAGTCTTGAGCTTTTGAATAGCAAGAATAACTTGCACATACTCTGACTACATTATTTAAAAAAAAAAAAAAAAAAAAAAAAAAAAAAGGGGTTGCTGAGGCGCTCTGTAACACCATTTTATTCTAAACAAATGTATTATTGGAGCAATTCAGCAAGCAAAACAGACTGATGTGCATTGACTTCCAAGTCTTCAGCAGGATCTCTACGTCTTTGAAACTCGTTACGTTTAATATAAACAACTATCATATATATATATGTGAGAAAATAGGCCCACTATAAAGGTTCCCTGTTCCTTTTTTTGGAGTACACGTCCAGTTTGCAGAATAATGTATGAAGTCCAAAATCAGTGAATTGTATAAAGGCCTAACATGTGTATTTAAAAAGATTTTGAAAAACAGATCAGAAGTACTTGTGATATGTCTCAGAAATAAATGATAACTTGGAAACTTCTGTATCTGCAGAAAGCTTTTTGCTCAATATTTCTTGGGTTATTTACATTTGACGAAGCATGACTCATTGCTTCGAGAAACTGTTAAGTCTGGCATTCTTTGTGGTTGAATTGTTATTTCAGAAGCCTTTTCTTCCATTTTTAGGAAACAAATGTATTTCTGGCTCTGAGATGAGTCACTAAATGTGAACATAGTGATAATCAATCCGTAGTAGTAACCCAAAGGCTCTGGAAATGTTTGCCGCTGTAGACCAACCAACTGTTTTCACCAGCCATTGTGCAGCATATAGTCTACCTTCTGTGCTCACTGCTTGTGCTTCAGTGTTCCATGAAATAACTTGGCTAAATTTGCAGGCTCGTGGGTGTGTGATTGCATGCAAGTGCGTGTTTGTGCGTGTGTGTGTAGAGCTCCATCCGCTTCCAAATGGACGTGGGACTGTGCTAAAAAGGGAGAAGTGAGGCAACTGCTGGCAAAGAGCAACTGCGACCCAGCAGGTGGAAACAGGTGTCATTACTTACCTGCCTGGCTGTTAGCACCTGCCCCCAGGTGGAAAAAACCTGTTCTTGAGAAAACAACCCAGGTAGAGGGACACAAGGGAGTGAACCTTTTTATTTTTCCATTCTGTAAGCTTGGGCGGGCTGCATTTCTTCTTAAGTGTATTCTTGTGGTCATTGTGCTTCACACAAGCTTGAAAAAACAACTTCAATGCACAGCCTTGCTGTAATTTTGAGTCTCAGAAGAAAGATTTGGAAATTTACCATAATTTTATTTCCACAACTTGGAGCCGGACTGCAGATTTATATACTTCCTTAAACAACTTCAGAATAACTTTGAAAGCCAGTATTTCACATCTTTTGCCATTCATCTCAAGTTCACATTTTCTGACTATACTGTTTTTACTGTACTGAAACTAGATGATGGCTTGTATAGTGTATATTCAATTTGTTTAAGCTCTGTTACCAGTTTTTACACTGCTGATACTCTACCACCCCATAATCTCATAAATTACTCATCACTTGATTTCTACTCAGAGGTCACATGCATAATTCAGAAAACATACATAATATCATAAAGGAGTAGATTGAAATTCCAGCATTATTGGTGTTTTGTCTCCTTCTAAGCTTGGGTAGAATATGTAAAAGTGCAGCATGGGAGTTTATTTTTACAAGTAGAGCACAGTGGGAGGATTTTTTTTTTCTCCCCGAGGTTGTTACAGTCTTCTCAGTTCTCTGCACAAGCTTTGGATATGCTTTCCAACTGCATAATACCAACTCCAACCATGCCGGTGTTGTCTCAAGGGCAAAACCTGAATAGGGAGTAGCTCGCTGCCCCGTTGATGGATGAAGCTCATCCATGTGCCAAGTTCAACAAGTCACCCGCTCTTCCCTTGCCATGCACCCCTTCAGCCTTTCTTTCAGCATACTGGTCTGTGTGCCCCCTGCTATTGCACTCATCTTCTCCCTTTTCAAATGGTAATAAAACTGAACCATGCTGGAACTCTTCAGCTAGGAGTGAACTCTCTCTTCTCAGAAGAGAAATTATGGATGGTCATGCAGAGTTTTTAAGGTTTGGCCCAGCAGGCACCAAAAATTTTCCTTGTGGCCGAATCATTTTGGCCACAGTCTAGGCAGCTTACCGCAATACACCACGGGTCTCTGGCTATTGTTATTATGCATAATGGAACAAAATCCAGTTTCAGTGCCCTCTCTGCACACCCCCTCCCCTCACTCTCTGCTCCACAACCACTAATGTAGGGGATGTTGCCTGGCTTCTGCATGCTAGTGTGCTGACAACTGCCCATATTAAATTAAATTTGCCTCTTGAACAACATAAACAACTCACATCCCCCCCCCCCCCCCCCCGCCCAATCAAAGCCCGTTTAGCCAAAGGACAGACATTGACGATCAAAAGCTGAGCTCCAGCAAGGCTGCTCTTGGTGTGTTTGGCTTGTGGAAAGCGTGGACACGATCACACATAAAGTAGAGAGAAAGAAGAAACATAAATTTGCATCTGTCTTCTATTGTTTCATGGTTCCTTGTCTACTCATCCCACAGCCATCAGCTGTCAGTACACCTGCCAGATAATATAAAGAAAGCTTTTTTTTTTTCTCCAGAGCTTTTTTTTCCCCAGAGTTTTAACAGATGCAGCAGTTTCAAAATATTTTTAAAAAAAATGTACAAAGCAACAGTATTTGCGTCAGTCTTAATTGTTGTGGAACATTTTCTTTCTATAGTTCATCAAAAGGGTGTTGCAAAAATGCAGTGTGACAAATATTCATGACTGCTCTGAACATAAAATATTAAAGGTGCGCAGCTGTGGTGCATTAGAGGTATGCATTACGACTGTGCCATTGGCAAAGGTGTAAAATATTGCCCATTACAGCAAATAAATAACAGGGCATTGTTAGAAATAACAGAGCGGTGCAATCAGCTGCTTCTGCAGTGAGCCTGTCATCCTTTGGGAAAACTGCAACACCGCCTTCTTGGACTGCTCCACTCCTTATTCTGGCTTGCAGCCTCAGTTTGCGCACTGCACATGTATTAGATTTCCACCTGCTGTTGCTGGTTCTACTTATAGTGACCCTTAAGCTCACAGCAGATCTCCATAGCAAAAGGCAGACTGATGTCACCAAATGCCATCCACAACAGTGGAATGGAACCACTGTAGCTCCTATGCTCTATACATTTTTAAAAGTTGTAACGTCCGCCATTTTCTTTGAGTATTTATTACACGGCGTGCTTCTGGGAAAAGCCTGTTCTAACGTTTGAGTCTAAGGTTTATTTTGTTTTGAGTTTTCTTTCTGTTTCTCATCATTTCAGTTTATTTTGAAAAATCTCAACAGGATCTTCAGCTCTATTGTGAAAGGTTTATGTGGAAAATAAACAAGCGGACGGTGGAGCCACACGCTGGGTTTACCGTTGTCGTTACTTATGACAACGCGTAAAAACAGTGGCTTGTCCATTCGTAGTGTAGTTATTTTAAACATAAGAGAAAGAGAGAACTTTAAGAAATGAATATAGCCACTACAGTACCATCAAAACGATGAAAAAATATTGCCGTAACAGTTGATTTTTGGGACACCACGAAACAACGATGGTGTAATTTGAAACGATAGACGTTTTCACATCTTCATCCGATATATATCGTTATATCGAACAGCCCTGTTTGATTTGTTGATTACAAATGTGATTGACGTATAAGGACTTAGGCCTGAAGTAACAATCGAAAGTATCAAGTTTGCAGCAAGTGCAAAGTTAAGATTTAACATTAAAACTTAACATTTAAAGGCTTGTTTTAGGGCTTCTGTCCCTAATTCTTTGAGTCCTAATCTTCCGTGCCTCAGTCATTAAATGTTCATGTGTGCTCGTGGTTGAGGTTTAAAATCACTTCCAGGTGCATGAAGATTTTCAATGAGGCAGCAAAAGCGTTGGCTTCTGTCTGTCGCATTGAACTCTTGCAAAACTGGTTAGTAGGACGAAGTCTGAGATGCATTTACCATATGTTGCCTGCCAGTTCTTCTTGAAGGTTTGACTTTGCATAGAGCAATAAAGTACTCACAGCACTGGTCAGCAAAATAAAGTGATATCTTTTTCTTTCTCTCTGTAAAAGAGACAGAAAGAGAGACAATCTTGGCAACACTTAATTTTCAAAACAGCCAGACGTGTCCATGAAGGCAAGGCTACACCCTATTAAACATTGAGATGAAAAGCACTTATTAAGTTCTTGTCAACATAAATAAGTTTAGGCGTGTGCTGTGAGCCAGCAACTATAAACCAGTTCTTGGCCAGTTTCCAAAGCTGTTGTAGTGAGCAGCATTTACTCATGATCGATTGTCAGCTGATTTTTGTTTTTAAATCCTTCACGAGGTTCAGGGTTCCTCCGAAGCAGCTTCTTGTAACTCGGCTTCTATCTTTCTTATACTGCACATGTGAAAGGCCACAAGTTCCTAGAGTTCATGTAGGGGGAAAAACACAAGAGTACAAGAGTCCAGCGCTTGTTCCTGCAAATAACACGAAACAAATTGGATACAGAGACAGAGGCTGTTGAGAGAGGACAAGCCAGACTAGATGACCATCTAGCCCTTGCAGTGTCAGTGACCCAACCAATATGCTGTTGATCTTTTTCCCTTAAATAACTCCAGTCTTTATTGCTACAGCCTTTATCAAAACCTCAGATCATGGAAGAAAAACTCTGGGTTGTAAACAGTGGGTTGTTCGCTTGATTACAGTTGCGTGCTTGTGCTAGTGTGTGCGTGAGTGGAATCTTGTTGATTGTCTGCATGAGCTGATTGGTGGTGATTTGTGCGAGGGAGGGATGGAGTGACAAAGTAAATTGAGGCGGGGAGTGGAGTTGTTGACTGCCAAGTTGTAGGCTCACTGTATAACTTGTCTGCAGCTTGCTACATAAGTCATGTTTTTTCTTGGGGCTTTTCATAGCACAAAAAGGCAGCAAAGCAACAACTAGGGTCCTCTCAAAAGACATTAATCTGAAGCTGGCACCGCTCTGAAATGATCACCTCTCACTTCATATGTCTTTATTATGGTTTAACAACCCTCTAGAGTTGAAGATTGTTCTGTTTGTTTGGTTCTTTGTTTTCTTTCTCAATAATTAAAGCCTGAGGTTAAGCAACACAAACTTGCCTTTTAAAAAAAATAATAAATAAATTCTGTTTGGGGTACCTATTGGGACTAAATATTGGTTCACAGTATGAAGGAAAGCAGCACTGTATTCAGCTACAGCCATGCCTCCCAGTGGTGCTGCAGCATTGTCACTGCTACTGGATTTCAACATGGAAAACACGGCTACTCTCGCAGAATCCAGGCGTGTGTTTAAGAAGTTTGCAAAACAATGCCTGAGTGCCTTTTTTAATGTCTTTTTTTTTCTTTTTCACAGTTTATTACTTGTGTAAAACTAAGAAATACAGAAACAATCAGCTGACATTTGTCCAGGAGGGAAATTCTAGGGCTCTGTAATTTAGTCATTTGTGTAAGAGGGTGGCAGTTTGGAGATTTTATTTATTTATTTATTTATTAGGATTTTATTGGAAAACATTCCCACTCATATTTCCAGTGGCTTTGACTCTTAATTAAATGCAGCCTCTAAGCAACCTTTTAGAATTTATGAGTGTATGATGACAGAGACAAAAGAAATCCTGTCTCTTCAGCAGAAATATACACGTCTGATGGTTTAATGCTACATTCATGCAAATATTGCCTGCTGTCCTTGTTTCAGCTCAACTGTTTGTTCTTTCATTTTTTCCTCTTTGCTTCTCTCTTTGGTACCCCTCCCTTTCTCTTCTGTTCTCTGCTCCTCCCTGTCATCACCTTGGCAAAAACCCTTTCACAGGCCCTGAAACACTTAATTGACTTTTCATTGGCACAAGCTGTAATTGGCTTTTAATCACTGTTTTACATCATGTTTTGAAATTCAAATCAGCAGTGTCAGCTCAGAGAAAGGGGCCTCTTCAGTGCTTTGCTGTCATTCACGGATGCTACAAGAGGAGCATCTCAGTATTGATGGCATGTTTAACATCTTTCACTTGCTAAGTGAGTGAACGGAAACTTCAGGGTTTGTGTATAAGGTCCCTTCTGCAAGCACCAATCTACAGACTGAGTGATACTTGATAGAAAACATTTGGTTTCGCTGTGGCTCTTTCTGACAGGCAGCAGTTATGAGACGTTAGCATCATTTGCACAAGAACCAGGTAGATGGTGCCTTTCTTGACCTCTCTCACCATTTAATGCTAAAAGAACCCAAACAAAACCCACCAAGTTCTGAGTATCATAAAACTAATATGTCATATCCCAGTACATGCAGTGGAAAATAATGGACAGCTTAATTTATGTAACAGTAAAAAGCAAAGGTAAGTCATAAATACGTCAGCAACCTCAAAGTGTGCATTGTGTTATGCAAACAATGCTTTTTTTTGCTCTTATGGTGTCTATAATGTAACTATACAGAGAGAAATGTGTATATAGGTTTATAAACTTGCCATGGATTTGGCTGAAGGCCACGTCAGGCATGAAGATGTGCATTGTGAGCACTGTTCGATAAGTCAGGGTCAGTCTTCCACCTCCGCTCAACACTCTAAAAGCAGTTCCCACGCTCTCTGTTACCGATGGATGAGAGATGAGAGCAGCCGTGTACACTTGGATGGCATCAGTTTTACAGTACCCCTTTTGTGTGTGTGTGTGTTAATTTCTGTCTTTGTTCTGACCAACTGTGAGCCTGGCAGCAAAACCTGAGCCGTGCATCAAGATGCCTGTAAACTCCTATACTTCAGCATGGCCTGTAGTTATTTGTGCTTTGCTTGGATAGCAAATCCCTTCACGATTCCCAGCTCTAACCCTTTCTCACATTGGTTAAAGAGCCATAGGAGACAAGGATTAGCATACATAAGTGTTTTTTTTTTCTTTCTTCACTTTCTGTCTCCCTTTCAACTTTTAACTCCTTTGTTTTTTTGTTTTTTTCACATCAACCCTCTCTCCTCTTTGTCGATTCCTGTCACTTTCTCTATTTCCTCCTTTCATTTCCTCCTTTTTACTCCTTTCTGTGTTTTCACTCTCTCCTCTCCCTGGTGGCTGAATGATCGTGAGTGACGTTTAGCAACTCTTCAGCCGCCAGGAAGGCTTTGGGAGAGAGCCCACTCTTTTTAGAGCATCCGTGATGCTCCCCAACAAATTGTGACACTAAGACGAAATGTAAGCTGGCAGCCAGCGTGTAAACCGTTCAAATCCTTAGACCCTGGACAGTTTTTTTGCTCCACTGCTGCATAAGACTTATTTCATTCTCCTTTCACATTCCTTCGGCGCCAGCTGGAGAATGGAAAATAATATTTTTTATTTATTTTTTATTTTTTTTAACTTCTGGAACAGAGCAGAGGAAACCCTGTTGCTCGACAATCCCTCCCACCACAGCCTTTCAGCTGCTCCAGTGTCTTTCCTTGATTTAGGATGTAATTCAAAGATTTGCACTTAAATTTTTCGTTTTCTCACTCACTTCTGTCTCACCTCCACTAAAACATTCCTTTCAGTTTTCATTATCATTGAACTGTCAGGACAAAACCTCCTTGTTGTAAATCACGGTTCTCTTTCCACCCCAGCAGGAGGGATTCATTTTCCAATTCACTTGCCACATGTGATTAATTTTGGTTGAATTGTGAGGGAGGCAATTATGATTTCAAGTAATTCATATATTACTTAACATTGAATAGTCTCCTTAGGTCATCATTCAGGCACTATATTAACTTTAAATAATCAAAAATAATAAGACTGTGATAATGCACATTCTGAAACTGAAATGGGAACGCCGAGCATTAATATCTTTCGGGTTTGTCACTTGGCAGATTCATGTGTTATTAAACACCCAGTCAAATTTGAATGAATGGAAAAAATTAATTAGATCAAATGATTGAAGGTCTTTGCTATTTGCCAGTAGCTGATCTAATCAATCAAATGTTCTATTCTAGTTCATTAATTCTAATGTTCGAAACACTGTAAAATGCTAATGTTGTTGCTAAATCTTGATGTACATATGCCAGTTTATTATTTTTAATAGTCCCGTTAATGCTCAAAAGAATTACGTGGACTAAGTTGCCCATTTGTGCACAGCCCTAATTGGTACACTATGTGCAATTCTAGTATTTTATGAATAATACTAGCTTATTTTGAATTTGATGGAAATTCAGTTCAAATCAGCAAGTCTCACAACAGTTGGGATGGGGCAACAAAAGAGTAAAATAATAAGTGGCACTGAAATGAGAGAGCTGGAGGAACATTTTATAACAAACTGACAAAATGTCATTTAACCTAGTTAGCTCACTGGGTAAAAAAAGAAAGAAAAAAGAGCATTTTAGAGAGGCAAAGTGTTTCTGATATAATGCAGGTTGAAACTCTAGCATGCAGAGAAGAAGCCATATGTGACTATGATCCACGGGTCTCGGATTTGCAAGTCATTGCATTGTTTTTCTATAAAGCGCCCACACTTTTTTGGATTTGGGATGTACATGAGCAGTGCATCAGTAGCTGTGGGTTGGGATGATAAATGCTGGCAGTGAAGATGGTTTGTATGAGCTTATTTAATTGTAATAAGGGGATAATCCTTAAATTCCAGCTGGCTTTAATAAAAATTAGAAGTTCCTAATGTAAAATGGCCACAGTATGGTTTCAGTGTGGCTCGTCTGAGCTGCGCTGTCCTGGTGAATAAGGGCTAAAATTCCCAAAAATAAAATCTGTAGAAAAACCCCAAAGCATAAAAAGTCACAGTGGTAGAAGTTTTTTGTGGTGCTAACACACAACACACATCAATACGACTCTTCACAAAATCAATCCATTGCTGCTTTTGATTCGGGAGAATGAGCTGTTCTGCAAATTTTGGCTTCCAGGACGGATACGTTGGACAAGGACATAGCTAGTGTAAGAAGCTGTGTGCTGCTGTACCAGTAAATGTAGTAACTGATTGAGCGGGAAAACCACAGACTTAAATGTCAATGGTAAAACCGCACACACTGTGTAAAGTGTCTCTCCCACATTAGCTCAGTAGTTCAGCAACCTCTCATATTAAGCTTCAGCAGGTCTTCTGTCCAACCCTTCGTTACTGATGACCCATTATCAGAATCTTTGTCCCTCTGAGGCTGTGAAACCAGACTGATAACGAGGCTTGCCATTTGAAAGGCCACAGTATTCTCACTGTGTCATGTCTCATTACAAACCACCACGATATTTGTTTACATCCTCTCCTGGCCCCTGAGCGCTCTTATCAAGACCTTTTTTGTAAGAGCCCCTGCAGTCCAAAACACCTTCATCAGAGATGGGTCTGACAATTTCTGCATTAGTGTGAAGTGCAGTTGCACTCTATATTTTCCATCCTCTGCTGCCCCCTCCTCAATTATTTCTTTTTCTTTTTCAGTGAGATGAGTCTTATTTCTGCACAATTGCACTGATTGTAATCTATTCCAGCTTTTTTTTTTTTTTTTTAAAAAGAGCTCAACCTGAAATGAAGCCATTCATCACAGAGTAAACAGCATAGCAGAAGGGCAGGAGCAGGAGAATGATAAGAGAAAATGCTTGGGGTAGAGGCAACAGAAGAGAAATCCATGCTGAAAAAGCAAACAAAGCATGACACCCTTTGCCTGACAGAAGTTCGCCATCCCCTGCTCTCCTCACGAGGATGTGACATTTAAGAGGGTGGTGTCTTGTTATTGCAGGCCTAATTAACATTCCACGTTACGCCAGCTGGAGATGCCAGTGCCGTCCCCCTTTTCACCCTCGTGTTTGTCCATGAAGTTCTTTGCTTTCTCTAAGTGTAACTGGCTCTCAGTGTTCCCTCATGCCCTGAGGTCTTTATTGTGTGACGATGCACACGGGCTCTGCCAATGTCGTCTCAAATGTTCCACTGTGGTCAGTCTATTTGCCATTGCCAGAGGTGTCAGGCAGTAGTAACCATGGTGACAGTGTAAGGTCTGAATTGTTGGAGGTGTCGGAGCCCTCGGGGGTGCTGCAGATCTAACTACAAGAATCTGTGGCGCCCAGTGAACTTTCTCTGTCAGGTCAGTTACCGTCTTATGACAAGATGTCGAAAGTGATTGATTTCATTTTTTTTTTTTTTTTTTTTTTTTTTTATGAAGATGTATTTAAATTTAAATATATTTCTCAATATATCAAAGTGGCCATGTCTGTGGAAGTTTCTCTTTGATAGTTTTGTTTCCACCATGAATGTTATGATTGCTGATGTGATTATTTTTGCATTTTTATTTCAACCTTAAAGCTGCTGTTTTTAGAATGGGGTTTAGAGGAGAATTCCTGTCTGACCAAATCAATTACCGTCAGTTTAAAGCAGTAAACCGGTTTGTTAAATTTAAAGATCCCAAAGCAACAGTTAAATAAATGGGCGACTTTAGTCTAAGAAGACCTGCACAACTTCCAAACTGCCACGAGGATGGTTTTGGCAAAGGATTTCTCTCTGAAATAAAGTAGGTTTAAAGCAGTGAGCTGTTTTTGAAGCCTAAAGTTGAGAGAGGTGAACGATCCTGTTCACTCCTGTGCTAGTGATTTGGTAAATATAGAGAAGCTTAGTATGTAGAAATATGTGAGTATTCAAGGAAATTTATATAAAAATGGTATTGACGTAAACTTGTATGCACAGCCCCCCCCCCCACATCAAAGAGTTTAAGTTATTACCCCATGGCTTTACTTTTCAGACCCTGAATGCTATGACCATCATGTACATGCATTTCTATAGAGATTAGACGGGGATTTTTCGGATTTCGTTTTTTATTATGTACTTTTTATTATGTACTTATGTACACAGTCGATATCACCACAGAGCTCATTTAAAATTTGAAGTAACTCTTCAAAAATGTTACACCAAAAAACAGTTTTGTTTTTTTTTGTTTTTATTTAGTTTGGTTTGATGTTGGTAATGATCAAAGCAACGATTTAACAAAAAAAGAAAAAAAAAACATCTCTATATTCACTCCCCATCCTTCAGTGATTTCCAGAAAGAGCTGAAAACATTTAGTGTGTGAGAACAAGGAGCAATCTGACATGCAGGGCAGGGGGTACAGAACTGAAAGAAAACAGAAAATTGCAGACAACAAATAGTGGATAGTGACTTTGAAGTATATATATTTTTGTTTTGGTACAGGCGCTGTACTTATTATACTTGATGCTTAGATGTTATCCTTTTTGCACAAAACCTTAAACACTCTCTTCAATGGAGAAACAGAGTGACATAATATCGGACGTTGCTGCAAAGAAAGTTAATTAACGTTATAGCGTTTATGGACCTCTTGAAAAAATGCGAGAACTCTTTTTTTTTTTTTTTTTTCTTTTTCTTTTTTTTTTTCCCTGCTGTTGGTCCTCATTTCAAAAAAAGGGGGGAAAGCTTAGATATGGAACAACAATTTGATATTAGAGCATTAATTCTTGAGTAAAATTAAAGAATTAGAGAACCAATTTTTTTGAGAGATAATTTCAAATACAAAGCTTGAAACATTGTTAGTCACACAATTGTCACACATGTCACACTGACAATATTGTGAAATGGTGTGAATGTGAGGTATCAATCATTACCATAAGTAGTGGTGTGTGCACCTTAACCAAATAATACAGCATGAAGCTGTGCACAAAATGTGTCCTAGAATTCTTCAAACTAGCCAAAAATACACCAAATAAATTGGCCTCCTCCTGGTTTTAGCACATGTGTATGTGCTTCATTGTGATTTATTCATCACCTCAGTGTTTGGCTACTTATCAGCAGTGCAGGCAAGTATTGAGCTTGTGGAGATGATAGAATTGTGGGACTTGCTGTGCCGGGCTGGAACAATAGACGATGAAAATAAGAGTGGCAGTGCAGAGTGGGGGTGGGGGGGCGTTGTCACTCGTGTGAAAGATGGATGCCACACAGAGCCAGGGCTGAAAGTGGGACAGCTCTCAGAAGGACAACCGGGAGACAAAGGGCTAAGACACCAAAAAGCCTCAGATTCGGCAGTCTGAGGAGATCTTTCAAGGACTGATTCCGCAGTCCTCTGTTTCAGGATGCCAGTCTAATAAATAATAAGCATGCGCGGTTTGGTTTTGAAGTTTATGGCCCCTTCTCTGCTGTCAGTTCAAATCAAACTCCAATTTAGATTGTATTCCTCTGCGCATTTGTGCCTCTAACTGTAGTGCTTTCTCCCACTGGTAGTAAATTCCAGTGACATTTCATCGTCTTTGATATCCTTGATTGTGTACTTCACCTCAACTAAAACACAGCCTCTGAGTCTGTGCTGGTCTCTGTAGACTGTCTCCACTGATCAATTCTTCAGCCCATCTGTCTGCCAGGCTTATTCACAGGGCCGCACCATAGGCAGACGAACTCTCACGGCAGGAGTCTTCATTAAACCAATCCTCCCTACCTCCTCCTCTCCCTCCCTCCTTTCCTTTTTCTATCTCTCCACAGGCCTGGGGAAAGTTAATAAGAAGATTCGATCAGCTGGCAAACCACCCCCCCACCACCCCCACCTTCCTCGACGCCATCCTCTTATCCCAGCCATTGTGTTGCTGTGACTCACTGACATAGTTGGATGCTGGTGAGTCAATAATGGTCTAACCTCAGCTGTTTTTTGATGGGGGTTAGTTCACTTAATTTGAGAAATATTGCTAACTGTTCCAAGTATCAGATGTAACTACAGCAGTATTAACGCAGCTTTATCAGTTGTAGCAAACGTTGTTCTGCCTTATGTTCATATCATAGCTTGATTAAAGCTGCTAAGTAAGTGAACTTATATTAGCTGTAGTTTCTTGTTTGTATACTGTTGGAAACTAATGATCCAAAGTAATCCCATCTTTTTCTGTGATCGGTTACCTGTAAATGAAAATCCTGTAAATAGCTTTACCTCACTTCACACCAGTGTAAATCACTGCTGTCTTGATCTTAGGGTTCAGGCTTACGTTACTGTGCATACACAGAAATAACACTGGTGTCTGTGTCGGGGCAGTATTTGTTATTTGTACCAAAGTTTTTATGTTGAAGTCGGGAATAGAAGAGCACGGAAATGGGGCAAAATATGTGAACAGCAATCTTAGTGTTATTTTCATCTAAGCTGTGTTGGAGAAGGCACATTTTTGCCGAGTGTTAGGAGGATTAGAGCGAGAGGAACTGTAAACAAAAAAGGGCTAGTAATATATGGTCATCTTCAGCCTAACAAGACTTCCCTATTTACTGAAACCATCAGAACCCTTGTATTTTATATTTCTTTCTACCTGCTGCTATGCTGTGCTTTGCAAGGGGAGGGGGTGTCGGTTTGGCTCAGTTGTCCTGCCAGAGAAATGGATTTGCCATGATGGATGGCATCAGTGACACTGTACAGGTCTCAGCCTGTTGCTGAATCACAGCTTTAAACTAATTTTGTGGGCACAGCAGAGCCGTTGTGCTTTGTGCCCGAGCTTGGGACCTGGCTCATCTAACAGCCCAGCTGAAGCTTGCATGCCAATTACACCCCCCCTCCAACCCCCACCATTGGCCAAGAAGAGCAGGCAAAGCAAGAAAATAAAGAAGTATCTGCTCACTTGCTGAGGCAAACACTTTGCTTTAGTGCCCTTGTAATTCAGTAGTGTAGGTAACAGCCATGCGCTGTAATATCCTGTGGGCGAGCACCGAGTTAATTTAATTATACTCGTCATGGTCACTTTCCTTCCCTGTAAAGATTGTTAACGTAAGTGTACTACTTTTATAGTCGCAATTTCTGCTTGATTCAAAACATCTCGGACATGTTGACATCTTGTTGTGATTTATAAGTAGCGTGTGGGGCTCAGATTTGTCTTAAGCGTTGAAGCTCAATGAGCACTGTTTATCCTGTGCATGCTTTGAAAAGTGATGCGAAACCCAAACTGACGAAATGTCCAAAAGTTTTTATTGATGGAATTAATTTTGCTCAAGATACTTTCATGTCACGCCCTGTTTTTAATTTTCCATAGACTGCTGCACTTGCATGTGTTTAGCTTAGATTAGAGGTTTGCTATTGTGTGGCAGGAAATGTCTTGAATTCAAGGTCTGCATCACAGCAAAGAAGAATGTCTATTGCATAGTGTTTTGACCTTGAGCCCTTTCTTGTTCTAATTACTGGTTTTGCTGTGTTCTTTAGACTTCTGTGATTCGACTTAAGCATTTCCCCGTGACATAAGATTTTGATGCAACTAGGAAGATGGTGAAGTTGTAGTTGGATTCGCAACCTTTAGGTGTCATAGGAAAAATCATGTGCTTTCACATTGTTGGATGTCATCTCAGTCTGATATTCAGTGCCTTTATTTTTTTTTTTTTAAACTTGGGATTCAATTTACTCTTATGGCGTAACAACCATAAATAATGAGCACAAACTGATTTAAATCAAAGCGCTTTTAGTCATGGTGAGTAAATGTAAACGGCTTAAAGGTGTGTTTGGTATGTTTTGGGGTATAATTAATCATGATTGTGCTCTTGACTCCAATCTCTTTGTGGGTGCTTTGCATTATTGTGCTTTTAATTTACTGTGTGAGAATTTTGACTTGGGGCGCTTTCAGAGTGAGACGCGACAACAGCAGCAGCTGCCATTTATTCTGCACGGCTCTCACCAGATTACACAGTGGCCTGCTCTGCATCCAGCAGCAACATTTTTGACATGGTCAAACTCGAGCAGCAGCAACAGAAGAAAACTGCTCATTCACGGTTCTCTACCCCCACAATGCCCTCTCTCTGTTCTCTGGTCAGAAATGACATGCGGGTAAAATAGCATGGTGGCAACATGCTTCTGATACTTGGACCTTTTTTCACACCGACATTCTGACTTGTCACAATAGGTAAAGCAAGGCTGCATAATGGTGACTGCATCCATTCAGCAGCAGTCAGGCTTCTGAACATGCTGCTTGGCTGCCATCGCTTACTGGGACACTTCTTATGCTGAGCACAGTCTACACAATATTTTTGTTTATGTATATGATGGCCAACATTTCAGATTAGATGATTAGAGCCATAAAAGCTTGTTTCTTGTTTTTTTTTTTTTTTTCAGTCAAGCTTGCTGGCTTTCACGACATGCATGATGTCAGTGGAAAGGAGAGTCGAGCTAGAGAGTTAAGCTGTGTGTGTGTGTGTGTGTGCGTGTATTCTGCTTCACAGTTCCACCTACCTAAACTGGATAATGAAGCAGTCATGGAAGATTTTTTTTGGGAGAATAAAAAAAGTGACATGCAAGTCATTGTGCAGGGACATTATAATGTACCCCAGATATGAGAGATGTGAGAGAAAACAATCAACTGACATGCACGTTAACCATTTCCAACAAGACCCTATGTTGTGTGTGTTGGACCATAACTGGGCTGTTATTGTGCAGTCTGAACTTGGTAAGTATTAATTCCACCTGCGTTTCCTCCCCCTGTGGAAATTGTGATGTAAGAATTCTGCAAATCCACAGTTTGAAAGGATATAGGCATCATTACTTAATCGTAATTGGATCATGAATGAACTCTTATTCTAATACACTGTTTTTCCAGTTCACGGTTTACCTGAAATATCTTTAAACATGAAAGCTTTCAACACGCTGGCATTTGTAACAGTTCAGGACAGTTAAATGCCAAAAGTAACATGGCGTCACCTCAAGACTGGTCTAGTCTTGAGGATGTTTGTACCTCAGTTTTAGTCAATAGTGGAAAAAGTTCTGGCAGTGAATCCAGCTTAAAAGAAATTAGTCTTAGTCACGCAAAGTATGCTGCAGTTGTGCGTCATAAGGATGCATTTTAGGGTGGCTTTACCCTATTAGAATTGGTAAAACATTCTATACTCTTAGGACAGCTTTTACTGATGGCCTGTCACGATGCAGGTAGTGCTAGGAGGTGATACAAACATTAAAGTGACAGTATTGTTCTCCTGCTATCTTTGTGCACCCACCAAAAACTCCCTGGCCATCTCATCTCTCCTCCTCTTTTAGAATCAGACACAGGGATTCATGGCAGCAGTGTGTGACCTGGGACCTGTTTGGGTCTGCAATGCATTAAGATGAATACAGCCATCCCACTGTCAGATGATAAATGACGGGCTGCAGGGAAGGCTCTTCACTATGTAAAAGAGGTGCTTGCAGACATGGCACTTTCATCAATCAGAATGGGAACCGCTGTAATGTTGTTACACCACAGAAAAGATGTACAGTCTGTTTCCGTGCAGCACACAAATGAATCCTCTTTGTCTGTTTGGATAATGCTTTTCACCCTCTGCGTTGCAGGGGACGTGATTTGGGTGCAGTGATGAGATATTTAGGTGCATAAAGTCCTTGTTTTGAGCTTCATTTAAACATAATCCCACTGTGTAATCAGCTGTCCTTACACAGGTGTAACGTCGCCTTATCTGCGCTACAATTTTTCCGTTTCGCTCAGACGACAGCATCAAGGTCTCAATTAAAGTGACACCTGGTATCTCACATTCACACTTCCTCGCGAAACCCCAGCAGAGCTCCCTGACAGTGAGCCTGGAGCTGCTTAGTCAACACTTCAGAAACCCTGGAGATGATTTTGGGAAAGGTGCAGTGGAGTGACGGTGTGTTGTCTCTAAGGCTACGTTCACACTGCAGGCAAAAGCGCATCAAATTTGACTTTTCTGACCGTATGCGACCCATATCTGATGATGGTATGACAGTTTGCACAGCACAAATCCGATATTTTCAAATCCGATCTGGGTCACTTTCGAATGTGGTACTGAATCCGATACATATCCGATGTTTTAGAAAGCGACTGCTGTTTGAATGATCATGTCGCATTAAATCTGTCTTTTACGTCACTTACACAAGACAGACGCCAATTATCAGCTCAGGAGAAGCGCCCGAGAAGACATCGCGAACGCTTCCTGGCCATCCGGTGTAGATGTCAGTGAAACTGTTGGGAAGACAACGTTGGAGAAACGTGAACATTTTATTTGTACTGTATAATCTGCAGATTCTGACAGAAATCTGCGACTATCCTTGGAAGCACCGCTCCTCTAAAACAGCAATAAGGATCATTATTAGGTTATTTACATTATTATGTAAATAACAAAATAGCTTAAAGCAAAAATTGGGAAACGTAAAGTCAGAAGTCTTTATATAAAGGGCCAGCAGTCAAACAATACGGTTTGCTCTGGGTCTAAACAGAGCGCGTTGTGTGTGACGTCTTCTTTTGCGCATGCGGGCCGCTTTGAGGGTTCACGTTAGAGCGCGTTTGCTGTCGCATTTTATTTGTAGTGTGAACAAGCAGACAAAACAAAATCGGATTTGATCAAAAAATCAGAATTGAGCATTAAGACCTGCAGTGCGAACGTAGCCTTAGATAAGAACAGCAGACGGGTTTATGTGGGACACGCAAGGGTGAATAGTGCAGTCCCAGGTCACTGGTAAAGAAAGCAAAAGGTAAAGGAATTTTTGAGGGGTTATTTTTATCTTTTATTTCTTGTCTTTTTCTTTCTTGTTTTCTGTTGTGATAAAGGATCCAGTGTGAATTGGGATTTGGTTGTGGAAATATTATGATTAGTCTTTAATGTCTCTGTGTTTGCGGAGCTCATTTAAGTGCCTCGGCTCAATAAAATGTGTATGTTTTTCTTTAAATTGCTTGCTAAATCTCTAATATCAGTACCCACACATATATCATTTTCACCATTTCTCAGTTCTACTCTCTCTGGTATTCTGCCTCTTCTACAAGCAGCACTTTCTTATAGCTCAGAGGATCTAATCATTCTCCTGGCTTTTGTTTTTTGTACGCTGCTAATCTCCTCCCCGAACCTACTGTATCTCTACCTCCCTTTTCTCACGTCTCTTCCATCATGTTGCTACCCTCTCATTCTCTCTGCATGTAGCCGTTGAGTCGTAGCAGTTCTTGTGGCAGGAGGTGTGGTGTAACCCCGGCTGTTTTGGCAGATAAGCCTCAGCCTGCCCACCTGCTTCCCCGCTGCTTGTCAGCCAAATAGGACTTGCACTGTCACTGACATTCATTCGGCGGCAGGAGGTTGCCTCCTCGATGGATCCGCCACAGCCGCCTCACCGCCTCTAATTTTCATGCATGAGAAGGCTGAAGAGCATTCGACTCTCCTTGAAACAAACAGCAAAAGTCTCAAAAGAATTAAACCAGTGAGTGTTAAAATTGCTCCCTGTTTCAGTTTGAGATGGATTTTACGTTTATTTTCACTCAACCTTTATCTTACCTGTGGAGATCAGAGTATTGCTTTTTTATTCTGGCTATATAATCGCAACACAGTGTACAGAGAAAAAGCTGCATTGCCAAAAATCTAAATTCTAACAGATTTTGTTGATCAGTCTGTTATTTTTTTATGATATTTTTTTTTAAACAAGCCTTCCAAACTTGACAGTTTCCCATTAGTCTGTATTTAGACTCCAAGTCTACAAACATGATCAACAACAAGAGGAAATAAAGGAGAAAGTTCAGTGCCAGTATACCAGCTCTAAAAGAACATTTGGGACTGGCTATTTTAAAAATATCTGTGAGGATGAAGTCTGTCATTTTAGATTTGGGGAGTTTTACTCCATTTTAGGGCTTGATCAAAATCGGGGAGCAACACATAAAAATCAAATTTTAAAAAAAAATGTTTTTTTTTTTTTTTGTTTTTTTGTTTTTTTTCCCCCCTTCAGGAGAGACTGGTTTGACTTGTTTCTCTTGTATGCTTTTATTCATACTGCCCTTCCTTAAGGGCATTGTCCTAATTGAAGATTTTAAAGCCAATAGGTTATGCCTGTGAAACTGGATGACAGCAGCTTGGGCAAGACTGAGAACCATCAAGTATAATGTTGTGAATACAGACTGCGAAACCATATGCCTCTCAGGCACTCGTGTGAACACGGGCCTTTAGTGCTGTAATTCCCTTTAATTGATTTGTTACTGCACTAATGGTGGTTATAATATTGAGTTGTCTTCTTTGATGATCCAATCATCGCTGCTGTCAGAGAGGCACTCCTCCTTCGTTCAGGCACCAAACGCACTTCCTGAACTATGTACGCAGCTATTGAAGCCAGTTGTACATTTGTGGATTTGCAGCACTGAGGCAGCAGAGCAGTGGGAGCTATAGCTCTGTGTCTTGAGCCAAAGGAGTGATTGCCTGGTGAATAGTTGTATGGTAAAGGTCAATAAACAGTGGCTAGGTTATTGTGCGGCAGATTGAAAAGGAAATTATATTGCGGTGAAGACGGGGAGGTGTGCGTTTGCATGTACTGTTTTTATGTGTGAAATTGTGTGTAGAGGTGCAGCCCTGTGCTCTTTTCTTTCCGTCGTGAGTTTCTCTTGGCAGTGAGTCTTCCAGCTGACCTGTCAGTGTTATTCAGCCTACAGGGCTGTGAAATGACCCACCACAGGGCTCACCTGGGGCACTGCAACCTCTTTTAGCTTTTCCCTTCACACTGTTGCTCCCTAACTATGTTTTATTCCTTTTCCTCCCTGTGTTCTCACTGCTTTATATTCACTCGCCACACCTCATTCACTCTGTCTTTTCACTCTTTCACACAGACAGAATTGCTGTACTTTCTCTCTATTCTCCAGAGACTTAATGTTTCCTGTTTGGATCCTGCTTGCAAGGCTTCAATAAGAATCGCTTAATGAAGTAAGAGGGGCGATGCAGACCCCTATTTTTATTTTTTTTTCTCATAGACTACTGAAAATGTTCCAGGAATAGGAACAACCTATCTCAACAGCTCGTCTTGCTTTCTGTGGTTTTTGGCTGTGTCTGATGCTCTTCTATTATGTACAAGACGAGAATGCCAAGTTTTTTCTTTTCCATTTTTGTTTTGTCTTCTCTTCTGCTGCAGTAAATTTATCCCCTTATCCTCACAATACTCAAAACACACCCTGCTCTACCTGCAACTTTGAAGCTTCAGGTGTTTTATTGTGTGAGGTTGATTTGGGGAGCAAATCCATGTTGTTCTGGTCCAACATGCCGGAGCACTGTACTTTTGCTCTGATGGTGAAGAGATGGATGATTGAAAGAGATTAATCGTCATGGAGCAGACATCAGTCAAGCTGACAAATGGCAGCCGCAAACTTGGAAAGCCATTAGCGGACCAAGGCGGGAGTGAAGCCCAGCCAAGCCCTGCTGATTTCCATGAGTCTCCCTTCTAAAGCACAGGCCCGTGCCAGGCCGCAACACAGTGGTGGGTGTGAGCACCACCTCAGGTCCCTTCTGGCCTTTGCTGCTACCAACCAGTATGTTGACATAGGGTTGATTCTCAGCCATTAACGAACAAACGCTCCAAAGAAACATGAAGGAGTTAGTCCATCATTTCACTTACCTGTCATGACTCAGGCAAAGAACTCACGTGAGTTGAAAATAAGGGCGTTGACTGGCGTTATGTCTTACTGCTTAGGGTTTACAGTGTCAGCATTAATGTTGTGATTCAAACGGATTCAGATTCAGACAATTTGAACAAAATAAAATAAGATGATGTTCCAAACTGATATTGAACATTTTTTGCTGAATGTGTCAGTTTGGAATGGTTTCGATTTTGATTTTCACTGCACATATTATGCAAAACAACTTTTTTTGAGCCTCTCGTACAAAACCAGGTGAGAGGTTAGCTGTTCTGCTTTGACTGCACTCCACAGAGAAGAAAATGTGTGGTAGACCTCAGCGAGTGCTGTGTTTTCTTTTTTCTTTTTGTTTTAGCAGCTGCTTTTGTAAAGGAAATAGCTTTTTTTGTTCAAACAGAAATAAAGAGTCACTTGGGAGGGAGGGCAGATGAGGGGTGGGGAATGGGCTCGTATAAACACTGTGCCAGAACTGTTCTTCTGCAATTAATGTAAACTGACACCGAATCTACTAAAGAGTGTTCAGAGTTGTATTTTGCAAGTTGTTTTAAAAAAAATGCATCAGAGTGAAGCAAAAAAAAAAGCAAAAGTGGATTAATGCAGCATTAAAAAAAAATTTACCCTATATTAGCAAAGCATTAGGGCCAGAAATCTCTCTTAAGTTACTATAAGAAATGGCAATGTGGATGCAAAATAGACAAGAACAATGAAAGTCTCTGGCAGTGAAGTATCTGATGCTCTAGTTGAAGGGAATACCTTATCTTGCAGACAATGTTCTGGAATGTATCAGTGTTGTGTTAAATGGCGTACAGGTGGGGAGAGAATGTCACTCTGCAGGAAATGCCATGAAGCACTTACAGAGGTAGCATGAGGAATGTGGTCAAACTGTTGCTCAGACCAGCCATCCAGTTGTTGATGGGGGGAAGATGCACTTTAAACTGAAAACAGCAAGAAGCCCCCTCACATGGATAAACATTTGGACTAAATTTATTTTGTAATTTATTCTGTGACGTCACACAACTTTGGAACACTGCAAAAGGGCATCGAGTAAGTAATTTTCAGCTTTTTATTCGTCTTGTCTAAAACACTTTGGCTACAGACAAGTCAGTCGTTAGTCTGACCTCAAGTCAAAGTCTCTTTAGAATGGGATTGATTACAAGTTGAAACACTGTAACCGCTCGATGGACAGACCTCAAAATAACTTGCAAGGACGTATAAACGCTAACATAATAAATGATATTTGATTGTTTTTCATGCAGGCTGCTCATTTAAAATAATCTGTGTATGAAACTTGTGATTGATACTGGGTATACAGCATGTAATTATTACTTTTTTCTTTCCCAGAAGAAAGATGACAACTATGAAGGAGTTGAGCTGATATCTTTGTCTGTTGCTTGGAAATACTGGAACTGTGTCATGTTGCTCATGCAAACATGACCGTGTGATCGACACGACCGTCATGCCGATCACACAAACATTAATGTTCGTGTGATTGACATGGCACGGTGCCACCATTTTTGATTCCTACAGCTTCTTTTCTGTTGAAACCAAAAAATTTTTTTTTTGTATTTCTTTATCTTTTTTCCCTGCAGTCTCATGCTGATCATGCAAACGATTGCAGATTTGTGCAAAAAATGGTGGCACTGTGTCACGTTGATCACACAAACATTAGTAGACCTACATCTACTAACCTGTTACGTGATCAACGTGACACAGTGCCAACTTTTCAGATATAGATTTGCCATTGTTTGAGTGATCAATGTGACACTGACATTTGTAGAAAAGAAAAAACAAACAGATAAGAACTGCAACAGAGATAAAGGTAAGGCGTGTTGGCATTCCAACAGAAAAGAAGCTCTAGTTGAGCTGCGGTAGGAGTAAGGTATATGCACAAAGTGTCCTCCAGCTGTGACCGATACTGCAGCCACGTTTCTTAGCCTGTGATTCAGCAGATAATATGATCACACAGAGTGCAAACATAAAATTGTATTAAGTTTATTAGAAGCATGTTTTTAGCGTGTGGCTCTCAAAGAGCTTTGTTGAAATCACTGAGATGGCACTATATTTCGTAAACAAATATGTGACTCTATGCTTGCACAAAACAGAATTGGAATGATGATAAAACACTGGGAAGTGGGGACAGAACTAAAAAGGGAATTGGATGATATAGAAAACGGGAAAAGAAGGAAAAACAAATGGACTTTGATCTTAAGGCTATAGGTTGGAGTCTGTGACGAAGCATCCCAGTTGAACGCTCATACTAAGACAATTTTAAGGAAGTGGACTTAAAAACTCACTTTTGTTTTTCAGTAAATGGATTCAATGAGTCATTTAGGCCAAATACAGGACAATCAATGTGTATACTTGGTGCCTTCAACAATAAAACAAATCTTTAACTTCAGTTTTTACAAGCTTGTCACACTGAGATTGTGTGTGAACCTTACCTTTTACCTTTGTTACTCTGACATGCTCCCTTTTTG
Source organism: Maylandia zebra (assembly GCF_041146795.1). NCBI lineage: Eukaryota > Metazoa > Chordata > Actinopteri > Cichliformes > Cichlidae > Maylandia > Maylandia zebra. Next base: position 31,668,106 of record NC_135177.1, read on the forward strand.
TAGGATTTTAGTTTTAGTCTTTAGTCTTATAAGCTGTTGCATTTGTTATCTCTCCAGGAAACTGCAGACTAGTTATAATATTGTCAGTCTGTGGGTGCCTGTTGGAAGGATTTTGAAACAATATAAAATTTAATTTACTATCGGAATACCTTGTTTGCTTTAGAGCTCCAAACACCTGGAAACTGGAAAACGTGAGCTTAAGATTGTCGGAGGGGAACCGGATGGCGTTGACAAGGCAACGGGAGCTCATTATCTCGTCGTCTATGCTGGTCCACGGTGCGCCATTGATGGGTGCCAGAGGAGAGTTTCGAGCAGACAGATGGGGTTGAACTCTGCATTTCACGCAAAAGACGAGTGAGCTGGGATAACAGCGTCCACAGAAATGACATGTCGGTGTTGTAATCCTGGATTACCTGTCTGCCTTGCTCTACTTCACTGTTCGTGTTGCACGTTCCACATTAGACAAGATGACAAACAGTGGCTAAGCCTGAGCTGCTGTGAGACTATTTGATATGTATTGTCAAGATACAACATGTATGCATTTAAATTCAGCTATCTAACACTCCTTACCCACACGTTTTCTACTGACCATTTTTTGAAATGATGTCTGAAAAGGACAGGTAAGCCTGAAGCAGTTAAAGAAGAGGGGAAGGCGGAGATGCATCTGGACCCATTTGAAATTACTGCTTGTCTGATTTCTTTTTTCTTACTTTTCTGTTGGAAGTGAACATACAGCACTCAACTTGCAGCAGGTGGTTTACGTCATATCTTCCAGGAGTGAGCTATTTAAGTTCTAAAAGATTAAGTGTTGGACTATGGCTAAAGCTTGCAGCATAAATCCTGGTGCACAATACACCAGCTTCCTGAGCAAGAGACCTTCTGAACAATAAAAATTTGTTTTTGGTCAGGTAGACCAAAAAAAGCGACTGAAAGTCACGAATATGAAACCACATAGTGAGCATGAATTATTTACTACAATTTAAGAGATTTTAAGTTAACAAAGACGGTCAAATAAAGGTAGTTTTATGTGGCATGTTCAAGATATTTTTATTCCTTTTTTGGATATTTTCAGGCGTTCTTTTGAATTTTCACTGAGCTGAGAAATCGGTGCACACACCAACCAGGCTGACAGCTTTGGCTTCTGTTTTTGAGTTCTGGTGCATCTTCCATTCCAGCAATGGTTATGACAGCTGAAGCATCTAATTGGCATGGAGCTGTGGTCATAAAAGTTTTCCTTTATTCAGACTAAAAACAAGAAGTTTTGTGTCTCGAGCCTATTTGTTAGCATAATTATGTAGCTATGATGCGTATTACAGGAATTAGTTTTGCGTAAGGTCTGTAGGGAAACACCTGAATTGAGACAGTTTTCTGACTAATTATGTTCATGCTCACAGAGTTTTACCTTTGTGGGTACAGATTGTGGAGGACTCTGGTCATGTCACAGCCACAGGAGCCTGCAAAGCAAAACCTCTAACAAGTAACCCATGCCTTTGTTCAATTCCCATCCACAGTATTTTATTTCTAGAGTGTAACAACTTCTATTCTGAGAGTTTGAGAGCTGTTTACACTTCTGTCTCTCAGCAGCGAGGCTTTCTTTGCAGGATGTGTTCTGCTGCCAGTGTTTACCAAGGGATGCGCCTTGTTTGCAAGAAATGAGTGGGAGAAAGAGATTTAGTGTTTTTCCTGTTCTCGATTTGCATGATTTTGGTTGGAAGCACTGTGGCAGCCGGCAGAATCTTAGGCACATTTAGTTGGCACAAATAATCACAGCTCTTAGTGCAGGCAGAGACTTGACATCTTGGATTCCTTCAATCCTTTCAATAAAGCTTTTTCATCATGTATATTATATCCAAACCCCTAAGATGAGGAGTAGCTGTCCTTAGGGGCGAAAGAACAAAGATGCATGAAAACAATCGTGATTATTAAAAGCTCTAATTGAATGTAACAAGTACATTTTATGCAAATATTGACCTGTAATGAACTTGACATCTTCTTTCAGTCGCTTCCTTTGGGGGTCATAACAGCGAATTATTTGCTGCCATCTTACCTTGTTCCTGGCATCCTGCTCGTTCACACAAGCCCTCTGCTGAATGGCCCTATGCAGCTTAGTTGCTTATTTTTATTCCTTTTTTTTATTTTAAAAACTACATATAACAAGAACCTCTTTTTGTGTGTAATCCTGTTGAATTTATGCTTCTTTGAGTTTTAATAAATCACTGGAGCTGACAGTATAGCGATGTCACAGCTGGTACTGAGTCAGGCAGTTGCATTACTGTAGGTTAAAGGCTTTTAAAAAAGGGGAAAGGAAACCACACACATACAATCTGAGTTTTGTTTTGTTCCATTTTATATGTATTGTCTGAATTCTGGGGGGGTTTGGACTTTTTTGAGTTCTTTATAATGATCTGTGTGACATTTGCACGATCCATAAGTGCTCGTATCAGACTTGGGCATAAGAGCATCAAAGGAACATTTGCCTGTTGTTCCTTCACAGTTGTTTAAAGCAGTGGGCAGTAAATTTAAAAAAACAAAAGAATAAATCAAAAATGCTCAAAAGGAAACATTGGTCTTTTTTTGTGAATAAAGGATTAGGACGGTGTAATTAGAAGGTTCAGAGTTCAGTAGGGTGGAGAAGCAAATCGATTGCATTTGAAAGTAAAAGAGTAGTCAACTATTGTCTTTTAGATGGGAAGAAAACTTTGAGAAAACGGAAAGGATCAATGTTTTCTCTCTGTCAACATATACGGCTATATGGTGACTCATCTCATGTTATTGCTATTTCTTTGTCAGCTCACATTTAGTTGTCAAAGTTAATGAAAGGATGGAGAGATAAAGCAAATATAACACATCAACAAAGCAGAGCACAAACTCATACTGTTGTGTGCACTGTACAGCCAATAACACGGAGTTTCACTAAGGCAAATCAGATATGAATAGACATTCATACTTCCGAACTGATGCCTCACTTGCTGTGGGAGGGAGACAATTGATGTAATTGTGAAGAGGAATGGTGACAAGATGTAAAAACAAAGGCACTCTGTCACAAACACACACAGAGACAGTTTTGTGTATATTAAAGCTCAGAGAAATGTATTTGTGCCTGCAGAGGAAAGTATTTGTATTCTTGTTTGCATAAAAATGAGTTGAGGCATTTATAGTAGGGGAAACTGAAGAAAAAGCGCCTTTCAATATAATATGCTCTTTAATAAAGACACAGGTTGGCAGATTGGGAGTGTCAGTGCATGTGGCATACAGCCTCTTCAAGTGATTTATGAGCACACCGCTAGGCTATTACATTATGGGCCCGAGTCCTATTCAGTGAGGGTGATAAGAGCAGCCCACCTCTGTTGAAACACTGCAGGTACAAGCGTTTTGTTTTAGTGGAATATCACTAGTTTTTGATAAAGGAATTAAGTATGAGGAGAATCTAATCATGTTGTCTCTGCTGCAGCTGTATCTCATCCATTAAGTTAGAGTTTGTGCTTTTGTCCTTCAGAGTTTGCAGAGCATGTTCGAGGGAAGATTGCTTGGAATTGTTTGCATCTTCATTGAATTTCAAATTGAAGATCTCTTTTTAGTGTGTAAACAATGTCATGCATCAGTTATACTTGCATGAAGAAGAAAAAAAGGCAAAAAGCACATTTTCTAACCTGTAGAGGACTGGTTTCATTTACTCTGGAGAAATGTCTTTAACTCATAAGAACAGTGAGGGAAAACATGCAAGTCTGCAGTTTCTTGCCGCTCTGTGTGGCTTCGGATTTGGCCCCGCATTCGCAGAGGGAGAAAGGTGAGACGCCAGCACGGCGAGGTCAGAGTTGACGCCGCAGTCGAAAGGCCAGTTGTCAACCTCCGGCGGAGAGAAAAACAACGGGGCATCAGCTAGAGTGGTTTGGAAAAAGGACGAGTCAGGGTCGCTTTCAATTAGCACAGCATGCTGTCATAGCAGTGAGCCACCGAGGCAGCGAGAAGGAGGTGAGAGGTAGCTTTGGGCTTATGGAAAGAAGAAAAAGGAAAGCAGCTACAAACCAAGATTGACAGAACTAAACATGGAAAGACATGCACTGAGGCAGTTGTTTTAAAGAATGGATAAGAAAGAGCTTCCTCTATGGCTTGTGGTGTTACAGGTTCCTAACCCAGAGGCCTGACGGTAACAGTCTGTAACCTTTGCTTGCTCAAACCCTGTGTGGCTTCAGTTTTTCCTTTTTCTTTTTTTTGTCCCGCTCCAAACAAAAAAGTGCATCCTGGCAGCGATGGCACAGTAAAGTTGGTAAATAACATGTCAAGAGTTCTGAAGGTGGCTTAAGTTCAAAAGACTAATCATGACAGTTTCTGCATTGTGCATGAATTTGTTGGTTGTATTGTCCTTTGGGATGATGTGTCAACAGATTTCAGTTATGGTAGTCTAACAAAGCTCCGTCTTTAGACATTTGTTGCTATAGCAGTGGAGTCAAGCATAAATGAACTTTGTCAGATACGAGGAACTGTCTCAGAACTGCCTCCCAGCAGGATGGAGGAGTGGAATAATTAATAGGTCTAATATTCCACTTCATCCTGACAGCTTCTCGAGAACTCGTGTGTGACAAGAAAGCGTAAAGACCCGTCTCGCTGTCAAACAGGCTGATAAAGATGAGTCTTTTTATGATTCATGACATGAGATAAGAAGCACAAAAAAGCAAGCCCTGTGTTGGCGAAGTGCATCACTGGCAGTCCAGCTCTGATGTCGATGGCATTATGTCAGATTTGTGAGATGGATATGGACGACTGCACTGTGGTGCAGGCTTTCCTTGTAATTTTGCAGTTGGGCCAAATGCATGTTTTCGACAGGCTTCTAGAGAATAAATCTTTTTTTTTTTCTTGTCATTTTTTTTTTTTCTTTAAAATCAAAAGTGGCACAGTTATTGCACTGAACGTAGCAATGCATGCTGGGACTGTTCTCCCATGAGCTTTGTGAAAACCAGCAGAGCACGATATGGCTCTCCATGGTCTGTTGGTGTAGAGGCAAGCTGAAACAAATAATACAGCTCCCTATTTGGAAGGCATTATTCCCACAGAAGTGTGAGGCTATTTATGTTGAGTGTGGGCGTGTATAATGAGTGTGGCCATACCAATGTGCCAATTAGTCTCATACATGCATGCCTGCTTTGCCACTTGTTGGGAATTAAGATGTGATTTTGACAGAAATAACTGCAGCTGTGATGTCGATCGTGGGCTTGGATTATGTGAATTTTTTTTAAGCCTGATGCCTGCTTTAATGAAAGATGGTTTTCCAATAAATTTTAATATTTGGATTAAAATGCTTCAGAAAGACTGTGTGACTGTGTGAGACAGTCGGACGCTGTTAATTGAAAGCAAGGATAATTATTATTATTAAGAATAACATCTCCCACAGTCTGCCAGATAGGTCCTGATCAATTTTACAATAAATACGCCTTCAAACAAAAATGCATCACATTCATCTTGTGGAGGTTACACTGTGACACTGAATATCACGAAACTGAGTTTTACTTTGAGTCCAAAATGTGAGCAAAACCAATTTCAGCCCAAAGTGACTTGGGGCAGAAATTAGTGTTGTGAATTTAACTGAATGCTGTGCGGAAGAAAAGATGGCGGTAAATATATTTGCCTAATCATTTAGTGACTTTACCACTCACACTACACAATGTGTGTAACACAACTCAAGGCTTTGATGTGAGTTTTATTAGTTTTATCTCTAAAGGACAGTTGGGAGATTAAGTGTAACTTAATCTCTCCAAACCTCTGTGCCTGTTGGCAAATGGCAGTTTTCTGCAACACTAGCATTACCCTCATTACATGAAAACTGGATAGAAGTTGGCCTTATCATGTTGTGTTTTCCAGATGGCAATAGCTAACAAGACAACAAACGTGGGAATAATAGGAAGGGAATGGCCTCGAATCAAAGCAACAAATAGTACTGCTGTCGACCTCAGTTAGTACTACGAGCACTGCAGGTGAGTTGTTCCTTTGGCATGGACAGGTGCGTTTAAGAGAGAGGCCTGCAGAGAACCGAGCAATTTATTAGACATTTTTAAACCAATCGGTGGGTTGGCTCTTGATTGATCTCTTGTTTATTGCACAGACTCGGGGTATTCTTTCCTTAATTTAATACGGAACTGAGAGGAGAAGCCTGATTTGTAATCTGCAGAGCCACTTTTCCTCACACTGTGTATGTATATTTTTCAGCCATGCTGGCTCCAATACCATCACACTTGTCAGGACTCTGGTCTATTACTTTCTCCTCCTTTTCTAAAAGACAGCAATTAATCTAATTAGTAATCAATCAGCCTTTAGGCCTCCCGCCTCCTCTGTGCTAATGGAGGATATGACAGGCCTGGACCTTGCATTATTAATACCACCATTCCTGTACCCCCAGACCCCCCCCGAACGCCCACTGCCAGGGGGCCATTGATCACTACCATAACCAAGCGAGCACTGCAGGGAAGTTTTCCAGCGTAGTGGGATTGTAGACGGGAATGTGGTGTGTCGTGGTGTGGTGTGTTGCTGTGAAATCCGTTCAGTGGGATTTAGCATAATTTTGGTAACGGAAAGATTTTGCCAACTTTGCTCACGGGAGACTGACTAGATGCGAAACTTCTAAAAATGAAATATTTGCTTGCTGGTGCATTGAGTCTGTGGAGAAGCTCATGGTGCACATTTGAAGGAGAAGAGGGATTGTATGAGTGGTGTTAATGGGAATGTTGTGCTCTGAAAAGCTCATTTGGTAAATGGGGCTCACCTCAAAACTATTATGGCAGGATACGGGGGCCTCTCTGCGGGACTATTTCTAGAAAATGAGATTAGAAATTATAAAACGCTGCTAATGCCGGGGCACAGTGATCGCAGTGTGGCAATAAAACAATCACTGCAACATTATCCTTCATCTCCCATGCGCTATATGAGCACCCAGTCTAATAGACCCAGCAGCCGAAGTGATGGAGCCTGGTAGCAGCCCCACCAGCTGATCTCATTCACTCTAATCAATACTGGAACCTACTCTGCCTAGACTGGGTGGGAAAACAGCTGCGCAGAACAACAAAACTTCACCCTGTGTCGTCTTTAACTGAATCTGCTGATCCTAATTTATCTAACCTGTGTGCCAGTGGCTGTTAATCATGCTGTCGTCCAGACTACAGGTTGTTTTTGAGAACGACAAGTTGAGGCTTGTGTGACATGGATGTTTTTGAGAACATCCCTTTTGTTTGAGATGAAGCCCTACCCTTAAAATCATTAGTCAGTTTAAAGCTGAAATGACAACTTTATTATTATTATTAGTAGTAGTACTGTATAAATGGGGTAAATGTAGGCTTTGTGGTTGGACAAAACAAGTAATTTTAACATAATTTGTATTAGTTTCAGCTTTATTTGAAATAAAGTTGCACATTAAACAAAAAAATTAAGCAGGTGATGAGTGATTAAAGGTGTTTTGGATAACAAACACCTTATTTTAAACATATTTCTTTCATTCGTCACCCTTCTGCATGCACAGTATGTGTTGGGGGAAAATAATCATTATTATTGTTGCCTAATATTTTTGATGGAGATGATTTTTGACAAAAAAGACAGCTGCAGCCTGTCCGCAACATGACTGATGGGTGGGAGGCTGGAAAGGAGTGGTCAGAGGTTCTTTTTGTTCTTTTTAAAGCTGACATCATTCTTTACTTCACCAGGCCACTTCCCATGACTAAATCAGAGTGTGATTTGGCGTAGTGGCCATAACATTTAAACTAACCAGCCATGTGTTTAGAGTATAACACGGCCTCCTGCCTTTACACCACACAGGTTAAGTCACCACAAACCAGCGTGCCAAAGCTGTCACACCACTCTGCTTAATTTGCGGATGGCTGGGGTTGTTAAGTATTTACAAGCCTTCAGTGGCTTTATGAATCTATGATGGGAGTGAGCGTTGGTGTTGAGCTCACAGCAGCTGCAGTCGGCTGCCTCATTCAGGAGGGGTTGGGAAAGCAATGCAGCTCATCTGCTGCGCTGTGTGAGTGAGTCAGTGGACAGGCTTTATCTGTGGCTAAGGATTTGGGGACTCACTCTGCGGTCACAACCTCTCCCCCCCCCCCCTTTTTTTTTTTTTTTTTTTTTTTACTCGAGCGCCATGTGTATGTAGGTTTATATAGATTAAGAAGTCATTTTCTTAGGAGGTAAGCTCGGTTACGGGAATTCGTGCACTTTCCATTAGTCATCGCTGGTTATCTGAGATGACTTTTTGTGTGTGTGCGGAAAGCTGAATTTGGGATAATGGATTTACAAGGAAGTTCATCTGTCATGAATTCTCTTCAGTGCGATTGTGGTTTTGCTATGGGGAGGTTGGGTAAAGAATGACTGTGCAGTTGGAGAGATGAACTAACTACAGAGCAGCACTGGTTTAAACCCCCAGCTGTGTTGCATGAATGAGTCTCTTGAGAACAGAGAGGGGCTTCAAGCGAATGAAGAAAGTTTCAAAGTTCTGACAAGTCTAGATAGATGTGAAAAAGCTCCCAGCAAACATGACAAATAGTAAAGCTCCTAAATATCTGCTACAAAGTATGAAAAAAACAAAAACAAAACTTATTTGCATGGTTAATGCTGGGGTAACAGGGTTATGCAGATCAGAAATAAAGTGCGGGTGTGTTAGGTTCAGCTCTATTTTTATACCATCGTTGCTCCGTTTTATTATTTTGCAGCTAATATTTGGAGGTGCATCAGTCCTGTTGTTCTACATAGTCTTACCTCCATATTGAATGTTACAAAACCAAGTTTTGGATGAAGTTCCCACACAGTTTACCATAAGCGTGGGCACGTTTAAAACCACAAGGTGCATTTGGTCCACATTTTGTGTATATATGCAGAGAGTGTGGGCAGAGGTTTGTGCATTCGTGCTGAATAATCATGAATTTGTCTTTTTGTTTATACATATTTGATATTGTTTGTTTTATTACACAGTGAATGCACACTCATAAATCATAAAATTGAAAGAGGGAATGAAAATATAGGACTGGGAAAGAGCAATGTGGTCTATAAGCAACATGAAGCTGCTTGCCTATACCAGCACATCTGCTTCCATTTCTGCTTGTGTTGGTTGTGATGTTATGACAGCAGAGGGACTGAGGAGTTTACACTGAGAGGACATAGAGCCCCTCTCTGTGGGATCTCTTTGGGTCAGTGGCCCCGTTTAAGGAACCCCAGAGGTTTTTCGGCAGTGTGTTTGCAGTGCAGCTGTCTTTATTCTGCTTTACATTCTCATTTTTTTTTTTCTCTGTTTGCTTTCAGAGGAAGTTCACTGAAGATTGAACGTTTTTTGAATGGAAGACCTCAAAGAGACTTTTAATCCTTGAAGACCCTGCAAACACCTTATCTTCATAACCCCTTCTGCACACGGCTGCCGAGGTCCTTTCCCGAGAGACGAAGGGGCAGCAGAGATTGGTGGATTGCTGGATGTGACAAACACCTTTGTAAGTTCAGTTTTAGCTTTCCCTTGATTTAAATTTTTCCCTTCATTTTGGGTTAAGGAATTCCCAATCTGTAATCAGGATAATATCTTAGGATATTTCCAGCATTGTACTTGAGTGAGGGCTCCTGGACACCTGATTTCACTCCTTTGCATTTTGCTGTGTTCAATATTTAAGATTTAATAAGCAATCAAACGGTTCATGAGGTTTACCCAAAAGTACAGTGATTGATTGATTGATTGAAAGTGGCAGCTTGATGGCACCATTAGAAACGACCAACTTCCATCAGATTGAATATAAGAATTTGATTTCCATGCTAAATTTTGAATTCAGCAGTGCAGGACAAAACAGAAGTTTGCTTTAGATGGCTTTATGATCTGTAGAGCATGCAGCATCGTCTGCCCTTAGACACGTCATTGAGAGAAGCCAAACATGTACCAGAAAAAATGGAGGTAATGGTTGCAGAAACACAGGCGAGGATGTTTTAAGCATACAACACAAATACGTCAAATTAACCATGCCCAGGCTTTACACTGCGTTCCTCTGTGCATGCTGTAAACTCTTTCAGAAGCATAATTTCACACAATTTTGTGTATTGCTGATGAATGTGAGAAATGATGACATGTTTGTCTGCCATGAATTTGAGTGCATAAAGTTCATACCCTGTGAGGCTCACATTGGCCATAGTAATAAGAGAAAACCATTTGGCAGTTAAGAGCTTGATTGTATGACACAGTGCAGGTCATGATTTCATTTTGTGTTTTTCCAAAAGCAAAATGACTCGAGGGCTTTCAAGCAAAGCTCTGCCTCACAGAAACAGGTAGACAAATAAACGTGTAAAAATCGTTTGTAACTCGAACACATTGTTTTCCTGGGGTTGGCAGAGGCTTTGTCCCCACGAGCTGTTATTCACGATGATCTGACACTATGAATGCTCATGTTGGACTCTTGATCTCTTTATTCATACCACCTTTCAAAGCTCCACTGTTGTGTGATCCCTCTTTTGGCTGGCTCTGCATATGTGCAGCACAGGACCATTGTAGAGTGTTGTGCGTCAGTCAGAATGAATAGGAGCCCACCGCTCTTGCTTTGCGGTGTGCTGACAGCAGGGAAACAATACATGATAGCTTGGTTAGAAGGTTGAGTTTGTAGGAATTAGGTTGTTGGTGTTGAACCGGATCACTGGCATCACGGTGGCATAAGGGGCCCCGATGTGGACACCCATTTTCTGCCTGTCATTATTGATGACACAAAGACGTATCAAAAAGGGTGAAATGGGACAGAACAGCAGTCAGTGCGGGTGCAAAGGCGTGAAACATGATCAGACCACTCTGTTGAATAGTGGTATTATGGTGCCAAAAATGTGAGCGAGAGAGAGAGAGAGATGGGGGCAGAAAGAGAGTGACTGGCATTGCTTTCATATCTTGTCACCTACTCACTCCACAGTGCTGGCACTGTGAAGCATAGTTTGATGCATAGTTTAGATGTATGAACATTTGTTCATGGCCCACATGGTTTTGCAAGAAAAACAAAAAGGGTCTTTGCACGCCAAACCATAGCAGCCGAAAGCTGCAGGCAAATCCTGCCCTCTGTCTTAATTTGTACAACTTTACAAGCAGGGCACTGAGCTAAATTTTCGAACCTGCATGATAGGAATGAAAATCACAGAGGGGTTAACATTTTAGAATTGTTGTCTATTTTTTTTTCCAGTTTATTCAGATAACAGATTAACATTCTTTTCCACCCCATCACTTCTCTGCATGACCCTAGTTTTAGCACCTGTCTTTTCAGCTACAAATAAGGAAAGCTGTCTCTAAATCAGTAACACACTGAGAATGCAGCTGTCTCTGTTTCCTCCTTTTTATTTTAAAATTAAATTGTGGATTTTTTTTAATTTTTATTTTTTTAGTTTGTTTTTGCCTTTTCCTAAAAACTCATATGGTTAGAAGATGTGACATACGTGCTGGCCCACATTTTAGCCCAGGGTGTTGCAATGTGGTTTGTACTGGAGTCACCAGGATGCCCCCCGTGTATATTTCTTTGTCTTTGCCCTCTGATAAACTTCAGTTGACCTCTCTCACTGCATGTCTCGAGGGCTTGAGTCTTTGTCAGTGCCCTAATTTTCTCCTCCTTACCCTTTTTCCCATCTTCATTCGTGACTTGCGCTCTTGTTCAGTGTTAAATGAACGCATGGCCACACTTGGATGTGCTGTGACAAATTGGCACACAGGAGGCAGATGGTGATGGGGAGGAGACTGGTTGTCATGCCATTTGCTGTAACGACATGAATTGATCTCCGTGCCACAGAGCAGCCAAACACGCTTCACTTGTGTAATCCTGACTTTGGTTAGCGCATACGTGCATGCACACACACGTATGCCTACACACACACCCCAACAAACTCTGTTCCACATGCCACACTACACCAGCCTTCCGTCCCCATTAGTATCAATGATGTGTGCAGTGGAGGCGCTCGCTAACTGTCATAGGCTCTTTGCTTGGATCCGCTCAGAGAGGCAAAGGGATGCTCAGGGATTTTGACAGAGAGACAGAGCTCAGACTAATGGTAGGCCGGTGAGAGTCAGGGAGCCCTAAAAAAGAGCCTACGATAGGCATAGCTTTGCCGGTGTACTGTACGTGTCAGCCAGCTGTTCTATTTACAGAGCTGCTGTCTTAACAATGTTTGCCCATGAGGCTTTGGTGCAACTCGTCTAGAATCCCCATGGGTGTTTTTTATTGCAACATGACTTCTGGTAAAATTATAGTTTTCCTGACAGGACTGGCATTGCTCATTAGGCCTTCCAAGGGATATTAAATTTGTTCCCCAATTGGGTTTTCTTTGTAGCTGCATTAAAATATACTCATCTTAGCTTAAATTATGTGTGGATACACAAGAGACTGTGTTACGAATCGGTGTAAAATTAAAAAATGAAGCAAGCTTTACTTTATAATGTTGGCACTCTTGACACTTGAGCAAAAAGGTAAAGGGTCAAGGACAGGTTAACAGTTAAACTACTAAAATTCCTGCTGTAGTATCTTACAAATAGTTGTCAGTTTAACACAAAAACAAGCGGGCGTAGATACCATCAGACAGGAAGTCTTAACTTAGTGTAAGACTGATGAAATGCCCAACGAACCAGTGTTTGATAGGGAAACTGCAGAGAACTGAGAAAGGTTAATGGGTTGTGGTCTGTAAAAATCACAACAAGTACTGAATTCACGTACACGCCAAAACACTGTAAAGGCCAGCTCAATGACAGGATTTCCTGAAGCAGCGGTTCAGAAAATCAAATTTACTGATGAACTTTTCTACCCCTACCTGATCGATACAGTCTTCAATACACGGTAGAGGGTAGGAGTACGAGTCTGTACAAAGTCTTGGCATGTTGTCAGACTTGGACAAACATAGCAATGCCCAACTAGAACTGGAACGTCAAGATATTTTCGTCGGACAAGATAAACCCAGTAAAAACATGTGATTGGATTTTAAGTCTTTACATCTATGTTCTGTTCACTCAGCTGACTCTTATATGGCTTCAGTAGAGTTACATGACAAAGCTGCTTAGAAGCAGTATGATCAGATAATTCTGATTTGAAACCATCCTCCAAAACTGCGCACAGGCCAGCAAACGTCATCTATAATAGGGAACTTAGAATTGGCAACGAGCTAACATCTGATCTCCAGGGAGAAAAACGCCTCTCTCGCTCTCTCCACACGCTGATCATAAAAGCTCCTAATTCTTCTCTGGGTGGATACCAAACTCTCCCTCGTCGGCTTCTATTCATCCTGGAACAACAAGGCAAACCCTCCTCCCAATCACGCTTAAATTGTGCACAGTATGCGCGCAAGGCAGACTTCACTATGTGGTTAGGCTTACTTGAGCCTTGGCATGTGTCACATGGCTTTATGTAGGCTGTGACATTTCAATCGTCGCCAAAAAGCGTATGTGAGGATGCACTCATGGACACCTGCATGACCTAACTGATCATGAGAAAAGTGGAAAACCACGTCATGGAATTCTAGACCGAACTGACCCTCAATCCCCTAGTTCCCTTGGCGACAGTCTGCCTGATGTGAGTAAACCTTCTGCTGATTTGCAGAAAACATTTTTGAGTATGTATTAATGTCCGTTGGGTGCCTCAATAAAAACACCCCAGTGCTAGTACATTAAAAACCACCATGCAAATATCAGTCAGTTGTAATTAATCTGATTTAAAGTTCTTAGCCATGATTGCCACTGTTAGAATATAAACATGTGTCTTTCGTAAGGGAAAGCAATCTGCTAGTCACATATGGCTCTAAATTGAGTTAACCGTTAAAAGTACAGGTTTTCCAAATGAAAGGGGATCGTTAATGGATCCGATTTTCTTTTCATTAAAAGCCTGCATTCAGTATGTGGGCGAGAGGATGGGATAATTGCTGGCTTTAGCGCTCCTCACCTGGAACGTGACAGGATAACTTTCCCACGGTTGTTTAATATTCAGTGAACTCGCGAGCCCTAAGCAGGGAATATCGATCAACACATGTAATGTATTCCTTGCATCCCTAACAGGCATCTGTAGAGCAAAGATCTCAAATGGCAGAGTCTCCTTTCATGATTTTCCTCAAGCAGTGAATTATTCTTTTTACAGATCACTATTTAATCTGGTATTCAACAGTGTTTTGATGAGCTTTATAACTACAGAGAGAGCCAAATCGACTTTTCTCTGAAACATACCTCTCAGACTAATATTTGGACTTCAAAGCAACTTTTTGCTGACTTTTATATTTATCAATGGCTAATTAACCTCACATGGGAAAGCAGAAATGATGCAATTTCTTGGGGCTAGCTTAACTAGCCAGCTTAGCAAAAAAAAAAAAAGAAAAGAAAGAAAAGTGCAAACCTCACACAGCATGCAGTGTTTTATGAGATGTCCACACGCTATTAGACACTCAGAGTTGCTGGACAGGAGCCAGTTTGTCAGTTTGTTACAAGAACGCATACAAATGCATTTGTGCGTCTGTGCTTAAGCACAGCCGGCAAGCTGTGAGGAGGAAAACAACTCTCTGTTTGTGATAACAGCTCTTTCAATGTCAGAACAAACAGTCTGCTGGCCTCACTCCCCATAACTAGGACTCATGTTCACATTGGCCATATTCACACTGAAACAAAAAGCTTCCAGAATATAGAGTGCAAAAACAAACCTGCAGCTAAGTTTAAATAAATCATCTCCCTGTAATGGGAAAGAAGTAGAAGTGTAACTGCTTCTACAATGTCAGCAAACATGGCTGCAGCCCTGCCGTACACCACTCAGGCTTAACATCTGTGTCAAGAACAAAATTCAAGTGATGTGGATGTGCGCTTTACTCCACTCCCAGTTCTCACATCTCTAAGTCATTTTATCCTTCTGCTCAGGTTGGAAACATTAAGTGAATTTGGATAATGAAGGTTTTGGATTGCATTGAGGTGAAAGTCAGGAAGCCCTCCAAAGTTTGACTCAAGGCTGTTTATAATTACAATTTAAATGAGCAAAGGGTCAACAGTTTGCTAATATTTTTTGTCTTAAACAACAAGTAAAGGTCATAAAATAGTGACTCTTATTTTAGAGTTGGTCTAGATTTAAGCATAATTTATGGTAATGCTCTATGCTATTGAATAATGTTTACTTTGAGGGCAAAGCCTAGATTAATTCAATTATAATAAAGTTCATATATTTGCCCATTGAAGTCTGTCACTTTCACCCTTCAGATAACTCCTGTGCACATTAAAATTGATCTGTTTGGACAGTTGGCTGGAATCCAAAAGAGCTGCTTGAGATGGAATAGGATCTCAGATTTTTAGCTTTCGGCTGTTTGCACTTGTTAGCTTGACACTGTCTCGCCAAGTTGAAATAGTAATTTGTTTTTTTGGTTCTTTTTTTTTTTTTTTTTTTTTTTTTATAAACTTTTTTGTCTTTGTTTGTGCCAAAATCAGTGCTCTAGGAAATCCTTCTTGTAACACATCAATTTTGGGTTCTATGGTTATTATTCTAGGGTTGCTATAGGTTATTTGTCACATAAGCCCTGTTTTAATTCAGGAAATCCTTGAATATACAGGCTACAGGTTTTAGTTTCTCATTACATTTTTTTGTGTCAGGTTTGTCTGCAACAGGGTATATAGTGTGTGCAAGCAAAACAAGGGTTCGGGTTGGCGATTACGGACTTCAGAGTTTGAGTAGTCTAGCTACGGTCTTTCTCAAAACACAGAGAATTGTGCTGTGGACAGTATTAAGGTCTCAGCCAGTGCAAGTAGATCAGAAAACCACAGAACTGCAATAGATGTAGCATCTCAGACCTGCCTTCAGCCAACAGACTTGAAGGAGAGACTGAAGCAAGCCTCAAAGCCTGTTTTTAATGACAGAATGTGCTCTGTTATTGAGAAGACTGATTAAAAGCCTTTTGTGTCACAGTCTGGGCGGCAGTAGCATATGGCCGGAGGGCTTAAGCATAGAAAAAAGAGATCTGTAGTACCAAATCCCTGGGACAGAAGCAAGGAAGTAAAGTCATGGAGATTAAAGTGAATCTTCCTCATTCCTCTGCTGCAGAAAGTCCTCATTTGTGTATAGGCTTTTAGCTGTCGATTGGGGTGCAACACATAGCACTGCACTGCAATCAAAAAATGACTGAACATGTTAAATTGGAATTTAAAGGTATGCTAGATGACTTCAGGTTAGAATTTAATAATTTCAGAATGCCCTTTGGTGAAGCAGGCATGTTTCTTTCTTGTATACCTTCAAGCCCTGCAGCCTATGGCCCTCAACTGACCCCTGGTCCAAGTTTAAGCTTTAGGGAATTTTGTATTACAACTCTCAGGTTGGCTAATGGATCCTTTTAGGGAAAGTAAATATGGACCTCTTTTGCAATTTCTTTAAAGACGTTTTTGTTTGCAAACCTCTGCCTGGCCTCCATCCAGTGTCCAAAGTTTGGAAATTCAGTGTATAAAGAAAAACTCTGTTTTCACATTGTAGAGAGTGTTTATAGGTTTGGGTCCATACTGTGAATCTATGTCAAAGACTTATAAACAAACATAAAAAGACAAATGACAACTGTTCTTCCTCATATACACATAAGAGTTCATCAAGAGTGCTTGCATTTGCTCTCAGGCTTTTGTTTTATACTTTCAAGTCACTTTCAGGGAATTGTTGCACTGTTTCAGGGAACGGTTGGACTTTGGATGGACTTCGCTCTAATTACATGCAAATCATGAAAATGCATTTATAACACTTGTGTTTGTTAATATGTCACAGCTTAAAAATGTACAAACTTTTAAATCAAAGGAACTGTAAAAATTATGAGGTTAAAAGCACCAAAGATTCAGAAATAATGCAGATATATTCCTCTAGTGATAACCTGCGAACACTTTCACTGTCCCTCTGGAGGTGTGGAGGTTTGCGTTTAAATTAGCTCATGCATATTTTTGAGAAACTTTATAGTTATCTCAGTGATTTTCTCCTAGACTCGAAATAGTCTACCTGTCTCTTTATTTACCTTTAATTTTTTTTTCATTTTGACTTGCCTGAATGTTTGAATCAGAGTTCAAAATTTTCTCCGCTTTCATCTTAGTTTACCCCTCTGAGATCTGAACAGTCTCATTGCTGTTCTTCTTTTTGAGGCAAGCAATGATGTCAGTTACTGAAAAAGGATCAGATTTTATAGCTCTCATACTGCTTCATCAGTACCCAGCACATATTCTTCAATTGAAGAACAACATGGCACTCGCTCCGCAGAGGCTCGTACATAATGAAAAATATGCAGCAGTTGAGCATCAAGGTCATTGTCGAATAGGATTTCTCAAGAGGGCTGAAAAGTCATCTACAGAGTGAGCAAATAAGGCCAGGTGGCTGATGAACTCCAGGAATAGTTTGACAAACCCTATCGCCAGTGACAAATTAAAGTGTCAGCGGCCGGCCTGTGTGGCATCACATTACCTGTGTTATTCTGTGATAAGTCTCATTGCCGAGCCAGCAGCACATGGTCGTCTGGAAAACAGCCTGAGACAGCTATGAAGACAGAGGTACAGTAACAGGAGACCTGGGCAGATGCTTGTCGCTGAGTATTGATTGGACCAGACGTCCAGACGACTTTAACAGCCACTGACGCAGGCTGTCGAGCTAGAGTGGAAGCTACCTCTTCTCAGCTCCCACGTCAAACTGAAAAGAAACTTGAATAAAATGTGCAATTATGTATTGTTACATAGCATCAGCTAATATGCTAATGTTTCCTGGGGACATATAGCCTATTTACACATTCATATTCAAAGGTACTGAGCAGCCATTATGTTAGTTTGCGACACAGGCAGCTTTTACAATACATTTTCATGTAGTACTATTGCACATACTGTGTTTTCTAGATAATAGCTAACTGCTATCATTATACCAAAGAAGCTGGAAGAGTTATTATCCTATGGGTACCACTTAAGGTTTTTGGAAGTAACATTCACGATTACTCATAGGAAAAGTAGTTTATCATACACCGTGGTCTTTAAACACAGTTTAAGGTTTAACGAGTCAGCTGTTGTTACACTTGCTGCTGTAATAAGTTAACACGTAGCCTCAGATTTTGAGATGTTTGTGATTGGACTGATCCTGTGTCTTCATTTATGTTATAGGAGAATTGTGAGTAGGGCTGAGAATGCTCCCAGGGATGTTAGTGGTGGGATTGCATGGAAAATGTAAGACTGATGCAAATGTTGACATGGTACCTCAAACTACATTGATTTAAATTCTAATGTCTTGTTCTTTATCTCTGAAATGATATGGAGAGTCATCACACCACTTATCCCTATGGACCATGCCAGTGATTTTCTCTTTAGTCTTCATAAAACACCAGAAATGGTGAATGTAGCGTGCCTACTCTAAATCTAGTTCAAAAAAATTAAACGTGGAACATAGAAAATATTTTAAATCGCAAGCTTCTATTTCTGCTGTTTCTTTGCTGACTTGCATTATGAGACTTTGTAAAATCACAAGACATGAAAAGAAATTTGTATCACCTTTAAAATAGTATTAAGGTGACACAAAATATATTCACCAAACACCAACTTGTTATTTAAATAGAAACCACAGTGGGAAGTGATAATTAAGAACATGAATTATGACTATTGAGACTTCCAAGTCATACAATCAGCATGCCTGTCTGTTGTGTGAGGACACAGGACCTTTAACTATGGCTATCAAAAGGTGTCATACATCACCTAAAATGCCTCTACGCATACAAGAATTCCTCTCGAAGTACACACTTTCTTTTGCTCTCATATACAGACACCTTCAGCCTCATGTCAGGGCAGCTGCAAGAGTAATGGCCCAAGGTCTCCTCCTGAACACAGACTAATGAGAATCTCAAATACGACAAGCAGAGTGCATTTATCACGCACTCACACTTAATGACACCACCACCCAGGCTCAACTGCATGCTCATGCCAGTATCTAGCTCCCTTATAGATGGCCCCGTTTGTCCCTCTGCTTTTCTATTATTGTAGCTGCCTGGTCAAGCCTAGTGGAAGGATGGAGGGGGCGGGGGGGGAGCAGAATCAGACTCTGTGTTTGCAGGTAAAAGAAGACCTTCTTTGTGTGTGTCTCTCTCTTTTAATTTATGTGTTCCTGTCTTTTTTTTGTTCAATACACCACCCTCCCAGTGTGAATTGGTCTATTCTCAACTTCTTTTATTCTCTTTGTGTCTGTTTTTTCTCTTGTCTCTAAAAACTGAAAAATGCAGATGAGTGGAACTCTTCAGCTGAGGAATGGTGAGGGAGTTGACAGATGAATGCTACATGCACTACTTTGATCTACCTCAATGAAGTGGTGTTGTTTTATTTGTGGGGTGACATGGAGCTTTGTACGAGGACTCTTGACTTGAAAAGCTTTAGAGATCTGCCTGTCAAGGTAACACTGATTTTCACACAATTAGACACCAGGCAGCAGATATTAAGAGGCATAGTTTCTATGTGTGTTCAGTAATTCAGTTAAGCTCATCATTTTAGGAAAAAAATTTCATTTAAATAATGATTAATGCTCACTTCAGGAGTTAATCATGTCAAGGTAGTGAAAATGTCATCATAAATACAATGCCCAATGCATTGATCTTTATGTTGGGAAGAATGATGATTGGAACTGTAATTAGTTGACTTCCATGGGAGCCCCATTGCCTCTAATGACTGTTGGGTATTTAGACAGAGATAAGGACTTATCCTCCTTAAGTGCTGGAAGGCTACATTATCTATACTGAGATCCAAGCCAAGCTTTAACACAACTCAGACACATGCAGGAATGCAAGCAGCCAACAGTCCCATTCAGGAGTGCAACAAAGATGGTCTGTAGGAGAGCCGACAATAGTGATGTACTGTATGCCTCCAATGGACCTGAAAATGACTTGGATCACTTGAGGTGCAAGTAGTTCTGATCATTTGTCACCAGGTTTTTTGCAGAAGACTAATCAGCTAAGCAGAAAGGTTGCTTTCTAAATATGATAAATAACTAGTACAAGCCCTATTTGTCTGAGCAATGCCAAGTTATGTGATAACTTCATCTTGTTTTCAGGTTATGTAGCATCTGTGAGTTAGAGGAATCATAAAAAATGTCAGCTTACTCAACATGTATGTATGCAGCCAATCTAGCCATGCAGAAACTTTCGTGTATTCTATCAGAAGTGATGAATCTTTTGGCCTCCACTGTTTTCATTAAAAGAAACACTGGGGGAGTGTCTTAGTCATTAACATGAGTGTTACTTTGTTTTTGTGTATCCATCTGAGACTACCTAAGCTGCAAGGGGACATTAGATGGATGTTATTTTTAAAACTGCTGTAGCTTTTAAGGGTTTAATTGTGGTAAAACCCATTTAACCCAGCAAAGCAGTAAAGATGAGATTCTCTGTTTCTACTAAAAAGAGGTCAAGAATTGCAATCTGTTACTTTGCAGTAGTTCCTCATTTCTTAAATCTTGGAAATTTTCCATCACTTATGTTGTGTTGTTTTGACTCTTGTAGCTCATGCTCAAAGTACTTAATTAATCCCAATGGAAATTTTTAGGGAATCATCCAACAAGGGATTGAGCCCAAAGCTGGTTAGTTGTATATTGCAGTGTCGAGGGTCGTTCTACATTTGTGTCATTTGGCTACTGTAAGTAATCATTAAAGTAATTTAGGCCTGTTAGTAATTTGGTGTTGTAGCAGGACCTGCTAACCTGAAACTGAGTGGTGGAATTGATTGAGTTTCTGATTCCAGATCAGTGATCTGTGCGATACTGCCGTCTCCCCCTCTGCCAGCTCCTCCTCCTCCTCATTGAGATTTCTGTCTTTTTACTGTCACTATTCATGTCCCATTTCCATGTTTGATGTCCCAGCTCCTGCTAACTTCCTCTCTTGTTCCATGTCACACTGGAGCCTTTGATGAGGTGAAAGGAGCCACACTGCTACTTGGTGTATGCTAGCCCGTGGCCATTGACTTGGGCAAGATGGAGTTTTTACAGCCATAAAATGAGATAAACTGAGCCTGAAAGCTTCTGGGTCTTTCAGTATGTGTTAAGATGATATCGTCAGTGTGAGACGGTGGTAATAAAAGTGAGGTCAGCTGCCACCGTGGGCTACTGCCCTGATAGGTAGCACTGTCATGATAAGACTGCTGTCTCTTTTCATCTCTCCCTTTTCTCCTAGTATGGGATGAAGCTGACACATGGATGTTGGGTTTGAGTGGAAAAGGCATCTAATAATTGGATGCATGCTTGCGTACGGAGAATGTTTGTCCCAAAGACAATGATAAAGTATTTAATCTTCCCAGGAACAGTGAGCCACACAGGCATGATGATGCCATTATCTCCGTGCAGCACTCTCGCTAAGAAGCCTCACTCTTAGCCTTGATTTATATTTCCCTTCATCAGCATCGACCAGTCAGATTGCAAAAATCATTCATTTATAAAAGCAGGGCTTGCTGCTTTTGTTCTTCCTTAACCAAAATTCACAAAATGTACTTTTGTCACACATTCCCTTGCTAGCTTCCCCCCCATTCCTTGTAATCTTGTTGGGATAATGTGACGGCGATGGATCTTCTCGGTGACAGTTGTGTGATTGCCTCCGCTAACAAGGGATAAAGGCAGCAGAAGAATCTTCACAGCTATTTATCTTCCTTTGATCAATTCTCAACTACTCTGCCTTGCTCTGTTTTATCTTTTGACTATAAATATCAGCTTTGGCACAGCTGAAATTGTGACCTCTTCTTTTGTCAAGACTAAGAGAAATGGTCAGGCGCTCCCCTCATTGCATGATAGTGAAATAAAAACATTTCCACACAGGGTGAAAACACCATTGATTGGTTGCGGAAGACAAGTAACAGATACCTTATGCCTCTCAGCTTTCCCGGCGACCCCTCATTTGAGTGACCTGAACCCGAACTTTAGAAAGATCCCCCTCGAAACTCACTTTTTAGGAGGGAACAAAAGTTGTGGTAGATTGATAATTCATGCAGGATGTCTTTCAAAATAGGAAGTGTGAAGAGTTTGAAATGCAAACGGTGCAGCAAACTAATTGGTACCACAGGGAAGATGGAGATCAAAGAACCTCTGTGTTAATAGAGAACTCGCACTCTCTTTTCGTCCGCTGCCGAGTTAATGGACACAAAGCCACTGTGAAGTCCTCTACAGTGGTGGTCCTCGGTTGAAGCATCCTTAGCAACAGCAAGCAAAAAAGAGATTGCCCATCTTCTGACTCATTTTATCAGTGGTGCAGGTTTTAGCACTGATTGAGTCTTGTCAAATCATGAAAATGCAAGTAAAACCTTTGAAGTATTGATTGCCTAGGTCTTTTTCATGTCTTTGCATTTGTTGTGAGAAAGCCATGAGTATGAGGATTTTTATGTACACTTGTACCTCATGGGGGTCTTTTTTAAATTCAAGCTTCCTTATATAAACCTCACCGCTCTGCTTATTTATCTGATGATAGAGCAGATTTTTCCTACACTGTTGTCTGATTAAAAGCCCACGCCCACTCTACAGTCACTGTTGGCTTTTTATTTTAGCAATAAAGCAGTTGAGTATACAATAGGATCATAAGCAAGATAAGCTTCTAACCCATTATTTGTATTGCTGTTTGCACAACAAAAAGTCTCATTCTTGTTGTGATTTCGGCCAGCTTGGCATACTTCTGCTTATGCATGAGGTTTTGCTTTTGTTTCCTAGGATTACTGTTTTGTTTTTTTTTTTGACTGCCTACTGCAGTGACAGCTGAATCACAGCCTGCCAAGTCACCACTCTAGAAAACTGTATACACAGTCTTCTCAACGTATTGCTTGGTGTAAATGGTGCAACTTAGGATATAAAATAAAAAAGTAGATATAAGTAGATGAATAAATGACAAATAAATGTGTAGGCACACCCACATGGCTGCAGGCAAACCTCTTAGCTCTTTGCGCTCCTCTTCCCATGAGTTTGTTTATTCACCTTAGGGGATGTATAAACATCACCAACGCTTTTAACCACCTGGCTTGCTTTGACTGAGAGCACAGGCAGTGGCGTCTTAGCTTTAGTTCTGGTCTGAATGCCCATCACCTGGCAACAACAAACCTTTTTAATGGCTGACATCATTCTCACCACATTTTATTGAAGCATTTTATTAGCTTATTTTGATCCCGTCTGGATTGTTGGCTGCTTCCCTGGATAACCTGTGCATCTCTTATGCCCTTGCGAGAGGTCAGCAGTTTTGTGCAAATCGTGATGGTGTGTAAAGTGCACTGTGACAGGAGATTATATCTGCTCTTTCCTCCTTTATATCAGCACTTTCATCATTGCTTTAGTACCAGAGCAGACAACAATGTACAGCATCTGAACAGAGGTGTTGTATTTCCATAATGTCCATGCAGTTGAATCAGTTTACAGGGAGAACACCTGATTTAACATTTAGGATGGTATCAATTAAAATTGGTTTGTCCTTTATAATGTATTTAAGTCAGCCCCCTCGCCCCTAAAACAAGCAAACAAACAAACGCAAATTAAATAAATTTCCCACAGTGCAATACGGAAATAAATTTACCAACAGTTCAGTGATTCCTTTTTGTAGTTATAATTGGGATCCTCAAACACATAGTCAAGGGAAAGTCCTCTGTTCGATTTGTTTGCCGACTTCACCTGTGAGGTCAGACTGGGGTTCCCAAAATAGAAAGTTAAAATTGGAAACACAAAATAGAGAAAACAACAACAATCGTCCCACTTTTCCCCCTTTGCTCTGCATTTCTCATCAGTGGCCTCTGGGGGTATCCAATTATGACGCCCTTGAGGGAATGACAGTGCTTGGATTTCTGTCAATACAGGGTTCAGGTAGTGTTTCTCAATAACATTGTGAATTATTGATGACTGAGAGATTGAAAGGAGAACGGGGTAGTTAACATTCACTTTTATATATGAAGAGGAGAAAGAGATGAGGGAGCTAGGTTAGCACAGATGCTGCCCAGCATATTTTAAGCTGATCTATTTGATTAGAAGACCCCAAGGTAAGTCTCGATTTAAATGCCATAAGGACTCCGGAAGATTGAAGGTGGATCCTGACTGACAGGGAGCACAGAATGTTAGTGGAATTATAGGCCTCCCTGAAGATGAATGTAAATAATTAACAGGAGGGAGACGATTGAAGAGGATTTCACTGGTGCAAGCCTTATCCTTCTTCCACTGATAGCCCTTTGGGTTTTTTTTCGCCCATTGCAAATAGACATGAAGACGATGGATGTTGCCTGCAGCGGTTTTGCAGATCGATCAGAGAACCGTCTCACTGTCTGAGTCCTGCATAGATCCCCCTGTGTGAAGTCTGGCCAACTTGATGTCTGTAGAAAGAAGTCCTGAGAGCAGGCCTGACTGCAGGCAGGGCTACTTTTCTCCAAGAGTGATGCCCAAAGCAATTGGTGTTAGCCAGCATCATCTATCCATTCCTATTGAATCCATGCTGCTCAGTAAGACGCTAATATCCTCATTTTTGCTCGAACAACTGACAGTGTACATTATTTATTGCGGAAACAGTTTCCAGACGTTTGTTTTCTCTCTCCATCAGCGGGGTTGTGCTTTGATATCAGCTCTCTCAAGATCTACCATCTAAGCTTAAGTACAAACCACACTCTGGTCCGTGGGGATTCTGTGATGAGAAGAGAATGGAGATTTCTGACATGGGGTGACAATCGATGGCCTGTGCAACAGGACAACCCATCACTTGTCTGAACTCTGCGGGCACTAAGGTTAAAGCAGCACTTTCCTGGGAGCAGGCTGAGTGGCATTGATGGCGAGGAGGGTCCCAACCTCCCCTGACAGACATGTCTCATCCCGGATGCCATCTTGCCCTCTCTTTTCCATGGCACAATGCAGACACTGTGAGAATAAGACTACATTATACTGACACCAGGCAGTTGACATACTAATCCAAGAACTAAAGGACTACAGGGACCATTGATTTTCTATTCTCGGTAAAATGCAAGAAGCCAGCCATCACTCCTCTTCGACCTGTGATGCTAATGGACTTTTTAAAATGTTGCCACAGTGATCCCCTAGAGCCGTTCTGTTTTTGCCACTGCAGGACCTTTTGAAAAGCACCAAAATCCCAGTTCCTTTATCTGACATGTTTGTATTCAGCACCCCATCTTCGATGTCTCTGCTGTGTCAAGTGTTTGTACATAGCATCTGCCTGGCCAGCGACAGGTAACACTGGAAGTCTGATTTAATAATGAAAGTGGCATTATAAACATGAACATAAGTGTTTCTTTTTATGTGTTAAAATATGTTTAAAGATCTTTTTATCTAGGTTGTAACTACACTACAGTGAACTGGCTTGTACCATGTGCAGCATCTACCTAAAATCTCGAATCCACCTATGTGTCTTGTGGGGGTTGTTCTTTCAATTATTGTCCAAGGCTCCTTGATCCCAATTCCAATTTGCAACCACGGCGTCTTTGCGGTGAGCCATTGGAAATCTAATTAGTGAAGTTTCTCCTGTCTGGGAGGGTTCAGGGGAGAGTTGAACTAACTGGCAAAGGAAAGCATTGCTTCGAACATTTGTAGAGAATATTTCCAATGAAGAATATTTTCAGGACATTTTATTTTTCATATCAGCTTTTGAACGTTAACCGTGGCTTTATGTGGAAATATCTGAAAGTATGCAGGAAGAGCAGGATTTGAGTGCTTGAGAAAAACAACTCAGTGCAGATGGTGATGTGCTGTGTGATTTGTGTCATGGGACTGCAATGAGATTGGTGATCTGATGAACCTTCCAAAGGGAGTTTGGGGAGGGACAATATGGCTCGGGACTCAACAACGAAATGATTGTCTCACCACACACCATTCCTATCATGTGTTGTTTTTCCTCCGGTCACATTAAAATTCCCCTGCAGTTGTTTTGACAGCAAGACCAAAAATAAAAAATAAAAAAAATCATGAGGCAAAAATATTCATTAGTTTTACAAAGCTAGAAAACTCAGATATGGTCTGTCATTCAAATGTTTACATTTTTTATTCATTATGTGGATTTTACAGTTGGGTCCATAAATATTTAGACAGAGGCAACTTTTTTCTAACTTTGTTTCTGTACATTACCTCATTGAATTTTAAATGAAACAACTCAGATGCAGTTGAACTTGAAAAATGTGAGGAAACAGCATTTTTTAACACAACCCCTTCATTTAGGGCATCTGATTTTATTTCAGATATGTGTCCCTGTAAAATCTCTAAACAGCACAGAAAGTCCATCACAGAAGATTAATTGTTGTTGGAGCAGGTTAATGGAGGTATAAAGGGTGCCACAGATACACTAATGGAAAATGATGTTTCGTAAAGCATCTCAACTCTCTATATGCCTTCTTGCATGAATAATATAACACCATGACCCTAATTGTATATCCAGCAGTCAGGGTCTGTTTTCTTCGCTTACTCTTCTGCCTCTCTTGCTAAGTGTTCACTCTGTAAAGCTTGAACACAGCGTCCTCAAACATACCCCACACTTGACTTATCATGTGGAAGCCATATTCTTGGTGTTATTATAGCACCCAGAATAATAGCCTATTTTGTAATGGCCTGCTGAGAGCAGAGGCTAATGTGGCTAATTGTGTCTGAAATTATCATGGAGTCCAGGGATATGCTCGCTCATTATGCTGACCAGTGTTTCCTGCAAATATGTGAGAACAGAAACTAGTGTGTCTTCAGACAAAAGATTCACAGCCAGGGGGCTCAGAGATATCAAAGCCCACAGAGGTGAAAGGTAGACTCAATTCTGTGGCTATCAAAAAATGAGTGGATTAGCCTCCCCACCACTGAAGCACGGTAAGATCTGGGAATATTAGAGAGTGATTTTTGCATCAGGATTATGCTCTGCTGCTCAGTTGTGCAGCAGGTGTTGTCAGAAAACAGAAGTCCCAGGAGTTGACAGGTGCATACAGAGCAATGCAGCTGATTGAGGATGAAATTGAAATTTAGATTTTAAACGTGACTTTTTACGGGACAGTTATTGTCAGGCAAATGGGGACGCAGAACATAAAAATTTACTTGCAGGAGTTTATACATGAATTTAAATGACTGCATGGCTCAATTCATGACAACGATTTAAGGTCATGATTTCTTATCGTTTTAGTCTGATTTATGCATTAGCCCAGAAAAGGCCTGGATTCTGTGTGGATTCATCTTACAAATCCAGATGCGGTGCTGTTAACTAATCCAAATGAATGTCAGATTATCAATGGTGTGCCACAACATCCCAGAAACACTTACCCCTCCAAAGAGGCCCAACTGCCAGTCTCTCACAGATTGCTTAACACGTCCAGTTCATTAAAAAGAAAATGATCCAAGCCCTCCCATCAAACCCTAGAACACAGAGAGTGAACATGGAATAGGATCAGCACTGGCCTATATCCTTTGGACAGCTGTCAGCTCACCAGCTATCCCTCTCTCCTTAGACTGCACAGAAAGTCATTAACTGATTAGACTTTGTGTTGGGTTAAATTAAGAGAGCTCAGAGTTCCAGAGGGTAGTTGATTTGTAGACACATTTTTCAGTGTGCTTTGCTTTGTCTGCTAGTGTAACAGATTCAAAAGTATAGTTTATGCTCGTTTCCAGTTCTATATCTTTATGTTTCTTTGACTTTAGCGGGGTAGCTTGATTTGATTTCCAGTTGGAAAGGAAATATGCATCTATCTCATAACCAGCCCTGGTGCAGCTGTTCAGTTCATCCTGTCTAAAACAAGCTGCTTTAGCTTTCCCTTTAAGCCAGCTTTCTTTTGATTAGCTGCCTCGTGTAAACAGAAGGTTTTAACTGTTTAGCGGTTGTGCTCACAGCTGTGGCTGTGAGGACCATATTAACAATATCACCTGTTTTTGATGTTACACAGACCTAATGGCATTAAAAACTGTTGAAAACGGAGCTTTTAGGGCAGACTGAAGACTGTGCTTTTGGCACAAAGGAGTTATTTGTAATATACTGACCTCACTATTTGGAACTTGGGCCATATTTAATATAAGAATCCACTATTGAAACAGCGTCTGTTTGAGAGAAAACGGGGAAATAATAAGTCTACTTTAAGCTGTACAACCAGAACAATGTCAGCGATGGAACAGAACTAAAGGCAAGAGCTTGGACCTTCAGTATGTAATGTCTATCTGCAGGAAATCATCTGATGGAGCACCAAAGACTGTTTATTCTAGGAGAACAATTTTAGTAAAGCCGACTTTAGGTACAAATCCCAAAATGAAACTTGTTTCAATATCTTCCATCCAGAAATTTCCTATAAATATAATATACTGTGATGTTTGATTTCATAGTTTCAGGTAAGCAGTGTCTCTAAACTAATCAATGATGCTGCATTCAGTGCCTGATTCACATACAATAAATCACACCCAGAGAACAAATTTATAATCAGGTGAAATGTTTGATATGCACTGCACAGTGTACACGGCACAGAAATGAGTATTTAATCTTTTTCAAGTGCAGAACTGAAATGTTTTTTTGTGCAACATTGATTCATTGATGTGAGCTTCTTTGGGGAGCCTCATTTGCCAGCATTTAACTTAAAAGTTCAGCAGCTTGTGGAGTATATTTTCGTATGATTTGAGCTCGCCAGTATTTCACACTTGAAATCTGAAGGTAAAAATCAGATTTTCTTTTTTTTGGTGGGGGGTAGTTTTTAGCCTTTATTTGGTAGGGCAGTAGAGGGCAGACAGCAAAGAACAAGGGGAATGATGCAGGAAATAGTGGGTGGAATCTAACCAGGAGCTCTACTTTTCACATATGCTCAACCAGGGGTGGGTGATATATCCAATACACTCGATGAGTATAAAGACAAATCCCTTTTGTCTAGATTTGCAAGTATTTATTTTTGTCACACAGCTTCTAGCAGTAAAGTTTGAAAAATGTCTCCAGCACCAGTTCAGGATAATGAAGTCCTCAACAGTCTGAAACTCAACCTTAACTATAAGCTAATACTGTATGCACAAACCATGTGGGGTATATTACTTGTCTTGCATAAGCTCTTGTACTCAGTATGGTTGTCTTGTTTTCACACTCTGTTGGTTGCCTTCCTTTAGCTAAGTAGGTTGTCAATAAATGATCTCTGCCTTTCTTTCTCACAAGAATATAGTGTTCCCCGGACACGCTGCTTAGGTTTATGTGCGGCTCTGCGTATTCATGATGAAAGTGGATAAATTTTGACATTCGGCTGTTTTATTGGTAATTTAACGCTATAAATGACAAAAGTTTGTTTAGCCTTTTTCTGCCGTGAATGTTTTTGACGTTTTAAGCGACATTTCTCACTTATTTGTCTTCATAATAACATCATCTGTTTAAATAGCTGCTTCGCTGGCTGGGAGAAAAAAAACAAAGCAGCCAAATTATACCATATGAGGCTAATTCATCAGGTATATCGCTCTCATATACTTACTAAGGCAGGCCACACAAGCTGCTGTAATTCACAGAGTAAACACAGACACTCGCCTACTCACGTCGATTTATGGTGTTGTGATCATCGCTTGACCTCATTGCTAAATGCAGCTTTCTGCCTGCATTTAAATGAGGCACACTATTATCAATATTGATGACAGTTCATGTCTCTGTTGACTTAATTTTCTGCTCCCACTTAAAACCATGTGGCCCAAGTCTCACTGCCAAGCGACACAGTGCATAAACTTGGGAGGGCTTGTAAGAACCCCTGTAGAGGACACATTGCCCTCAATAAATTGGCAAGGAGTGCAGGTCATCACAGTTTGAAGTTGGTTTCGACAAATCCCTCTTCCATCCATCTGTTACTGTCTCTTTCCTCAAATATCAAACAGATGTGGAAATTAACATTCATGCATAATCTCAGCCTTGTGTACAATGTCTGGAGCTGTTAATTATTCCCACACAGACACCCGAGTCCAACTTTTATGCAAACTTTTTTTTTTTTTTTAAAAGGAAATATTCGCAGAGCTCCTTTGTCAAACACTTTATTGAGAATGATAATCTGTGATTTGAATTCTTGGAGGTGGATGAGGTTGCAACATCTTTACTTGATAAGCTGTCATTGATGGTTTTTGTTTGTTTTGTTTTTTGAGATCATTGACAGATACTTCTTGTGGTGTTATTACATCTTTCTTTGACTTTTCAGTTTTGAAATCTTGATTTCGATGGCAGCACCCTTTGTTCGGCTACGGAGTTGTTCCTTTAATTATGCAAGACAAGTTCTTCTCTCATGCTAACAAACGCACAACAACAAATGAATCACTTTCTGTTTACCACCCAACTTTTTTCCAAAGGACGTGCTGTCTGTACATTTGAATGTTTTTAGCACCAGGTGTTCAGGTTGATAAATGCAGCAAGTATTTGTACTATTTAAGTATTAAGCATTTGAGTGGTACAACCTGGCACATGCATCTGTTTCCTTACTCTGTGTGCTTCAGTGCAGATCTGCTTGCAGGTCATGTTAACATTTTCTGATATCTGTTTAAAAGCTGCTTTTAAGCAGTGAGCCTTTTGAGCCATTTGAGCCTTTGTGATAATGGCCCAGGAAATTTTCCTGCCTTTCTCGGACACTAACCCACACCTAAGCCCAACAGTGTTTGCCAGTATTGAAAAGATGCCTGATGCAGACAAGGTCCCGTTATGTGATTGATTAGAGAGTGCATTTTCATCTGTGAAAATTACTTAATAAATCTTTGAGGCTCTCCAGCTTGGGTTTGTGACTTTTCTCACATTGATTCTCAATTTCATTTTTTTACCCATTACTATTCATTTTTTTTAACTTTACCAATACATTGCAGTCTGCATAATGAAATATTTTGTCATTGTAGCTTAACATTATCCATTCTTAAGTTATATTTGTATTTATTTTCCAACTTCTGAATTGTTAAACCTTTCTACCCAGAGTCCTAAAAGGCTGACTGGGTATTGCCACCACCCTGCATGGTGGGTGGGCGCAGCGTGGACACCAAGAATCACAAAGAAATAGAAAGTTATGGGAGAATTCAAAAATACCAAAGATAGCTGTCACTTCCAAAAAGCCAATCATCTTCTTTGTAGCAGAATCTGGAAACATATTAGCCTATTGTGTTGTTGCATAAATTCCCACAAGTGCGTTTCCTACACTTTCAACTCTGTGGCGGCAGACATATCTACTCTTTACCATAATAGAAATCCATGTGAATGTTTCTTTTGATCTAATATCACAAGTCCCGGTCACCATTGCCTTTAAATGTACAGCCCTGTCACAAATTATCCAGGTATTAGCTTGGGCCTTTTAACCAGACAGACAGGTGTGGCAATTCTAAACATTTATGGTCCTGACCTATAACTCACAATTGATTCTCCGTATAAAGCACATAATCCTGCTGCCACTCTCTCACTGGTGCAAACAGAAATGTTGAACGTTCTTGCTGCTTCACTGTTTTCATCTTTTTTGTTTGTTTGTTTTGTGTTTTTGCCTTTTTTGTTTTGTTTTTTTATTTGATGGTCTCCACCTTTAGTTCCTCCTGTAAAAGCATATAGTTGTATGTGAGAGATGTTCACCCTGCTCATCCTCATTACATTTCATCAGTTTCAGGCTCTCTTTGGTGGCTCATGAGATTATGGAAAGTCTTTAAAGCCTCCTCATATTTCTTAACCATTGGTGACTGTTGCAGTTGAAGGAGCTGTTTTTGCACAAAGCTCATGTGTGAGAGCCACCTTTTAGAGGTGATATTTAAATATGCACAGGAGTGACCTTTTACCTTTTACTAAATTAAACAATTGCAAGGACATCTCGCCATATCAGGTGGAGCAAGGAGTGTTTATTGTGTTTAAGACACGGTTGGGCAGTGAATGTTTAAGTGTCCTTCTGGTCAGGGTCCTGCAGCCTGCCTTCTCTCCTGGTTGCTTCCCTCACACGTCTGGTTTGCTCTGACTCCATCTGCCTTTTTTTAATGCATTTGCACTCTTACAAATCAGTGGTTGGGCGGACACTCAATCACATCACTGCATTGGCATGAGGCATTGCATGCTAATAGGAACTAAGATGCCACCTTTAAACATTACTCTAGTCATTCTTCAGTTATGTAATTGTTGCCTTTTAAATTAGAATCTCTATAAAATGCATCTATATCCAATGCGTGCTACTATATTAGAAGTCCATGTTACAGTGTTTGACTGTCTTAATTTTGTTACACTGAGGTGTCTCGGATGTCATATTGATAACAACAATGCACCAACTCTGTGCCTTTTCTTTTATAGGTTGGTTAGGTGAATCTGCTGTGGGCCATGTGTTACTGGTGAGGTCTCTTCCTCTGCCAAAATGAGGCTGATGGTCGTCTTGCCTCGACCCATCCTGCCAGCCTTCCTGGCTCTTACCTTTGTCGCCTTCTTAGCTCAGCTGTCCTCAGGAGCCACGCCGTTCCCCCAAGACCTGGAACCAATCAGCGTCGTGGGCAGAGAAAGTAAGTTCAAAATCTGTTGTTGCCATGGTGATCTCTGTTGCAGGAGTACATGTAAATCT
The DNA here is from genome assembly GCF_041146795.1 of Maylandia zebra. Classification (NCBI taxonomy): domain Eukaryota; kingdom Metazoa; phylum Chordata; class Actinopteri; order Cichliformes; family Cichlidae; genus Maylandia; species Maylandia zebra. Next base: position 31,700,522 of record NC_135177.1, read on the forward strand.
AGAGCGAGGGTCACTAAGGCATATCTCGTCACTGGGGGATATAGCTTAGTGAGGTGGATGTGTTTAAGGCTATGTTTGCAGCAAGCAAATCTGTAGATGTTTATTCTGCTGCTGGAACAGCTATAATTAAATTTATTTGTTGAGCTCTGCGCTGACTCGGTGTCGAATAAGGTCACTTCAGTTTTAGTATGCATGATTAAAAAAGGTCTGAGTCAGAGCGGAGGTGCAAACTTTTAGCAAATTTGTAGAATAATTTTGATGTAAAGTGTGTAGCGCTGTTTTTTATTTTTATTGCCCATGTATCTGATTCACATTAGGATACAGCTGGGTTATTTAGACTGTCCAACAGGCTAAACATTGTTTTGAATAATAAAACATTTATTGTATGTGGCATACAACTGGAGTGTGTAAATAATGTCTGCAGTATATCATAAAAAGAACATTTTCACAATGCTCTCATGTAAAAATTCTTCTTCTTTGATTTATTTAGCTTGGTGTAAAAGTCAGCAGCCAAATTTCTCACAGTAGCTTCATTTAGCACTGACTATGAACAGTTGCAGGAAAAATGACTCAGCTGTCACTCTGTGGGGCTTTCATGTGTACTACTACTGACTGGTGTGCAAGAACAGCACTGACAAGAAATAAACAGCAAATATTTCTTTCCTCCCTTGGTTTAGATCAGAGTTTGGCAAACTTGTACTACAAAAAGAGCAATTTTTCAGTATTTTTTGCAAAGCAAAACAAAACCCCATCTGTATGCATGCACAACACATACATACTGCTGTTATAATGAAGGTGACAGCTGGTTAGTTTACTGACATCATAAACATTCTTCATTTTAATTTTCATATTGAGCTTTTTTTCCTGATAAAGAGTTGGATCACCACTGATAATCAATACTTGTCCCTACCGAGGAGACAGTGACTACAATATGGATTTTTTTTTAGTTTTTTTTTTCTCTTTTAGTTAATATCACCTGACTTAATTAATGTCTGAATTGTCCATGCTCTTCAGTCCCTAATAATACCATAATTTAATTAATTCAAACACATAATAATGCTTTTTTTCCTGTAATCTTTCATATGAACAAAAGATTTTCATAGCACAACTGTCTCAGCCATATTCCAATGACAGTCGATAGAAGCTAATAATGAATTATTACCCCGGCTCCACATGTTACCACAGCACAAGACATTAAAACTTCAGAGCTACAGCTGGAAACCAGCAAGTTTTTGATTTAAGAGACTCTTGAAGACTTCTAACAGACTCAAGACACTGCTCTGTTGGACCACCTTAGGGACACATCTGTGGCACCCAATAACTGGGAAGGTCTACAGAAGAGGTCTTGGCTGCTAAATGTAATGGCCCATAATTGATTTAAGAGGTGGCTGAGACCATGGCCCACACAATGTAATTGATCTATCTGGAAGAGAGTAACGCTACCATTAGCAGAAATAGCTGTGCTAATAGTGCTATATGTGGAGCTCCGTCCCAGGTGTAATGAGAGCAATTTGTCACTTCTAGTTCCAGCAGGTGACAGCATGGCGCAAGGTCCCTCGCAACTCTGAGACATCCATTATGAATCATAGTACTTCGTCAGGATGAAGTCTATGAAATCATACCTAAGTGACTCCTTCTTTTAGAAAGCGGACAAATAATTTTTCTTACACTTTTGTTTTTGACTGACACCGTGCTGTTTAAGTTGGGCATATTTAGGTTTTCCACAGCCAGGGCAGCTGATACAGGTTATACAGAACATGAGGCTATTAATAAAATGTCTAGTCTTGTTTAGGATGCATACACTACACTGCCTATTTTCATGCTTGCTATTCTTGGTTCTGTATAATGTCTGAAAGAGGAACTTTCTTTAATCTTAGCATCTTACACACACAACCTTTTCCTTTGTATGTTAGAGGCAGCCAATCAAGAGATACTGTCCTTAAGAGGGACGTTGTTAAGGTTAACCTAAAATCTCTTGTTTCAGTCAGTGAATGAGGTGCTGCTCCAAGGTTCTGCATATGATAAATAAGAATTATTTTGAACAGTTTCTCATGCAAATCAATTCCAACAGAGTTCAAGAATAAAACCCTGCAGTTGAAAAAAGGGCATAAAAGGTTCCTTTTAAAAGTTATCATTACTATGCAGTAGCAATAGCTTTTAAATATTGAACTAAGTCCTAGCAGTTATGGATAACATGTCATAACTTAACGCGTGTCCTTGACAGACTGTTTCCCCTTTCTTTCATTTGTTCTTTAAAATGCAATCTTTGAAGTGCAGTTTGGGGAAAACCTCTCAATACAAAATCGGCTTTACAGCATATCAACTTTACCTACTCCCATTGTCCATGAAGACTAAAAGCTAACCATCAAGATGGTCAAGAAATAACATTGTTCTTAATACTACAAGTGTTGCTGGAGCTTCAATGTAGGATTCTGGTGTAGTTCTTTGGGTACTTTGTCTTATGAGTTGTACGTTCTTCTTGTTGTAGTGATCCTAAATGCCTTGAGTCATTATCCTGGGGGTTTTCTGCTAGCAATGACCTAGCCAAGCTAAACAGGGTGTGAAAGTGCTAAAGAGTAATTAGAAATCCTCATTTGCCAAGGGGGAGGATGGCAGGGCGGGCTGCTGAGCCACTGGGAGTCTCTTCACCAGACAGCACAGCAAGGTCCAGCACTCAGCCAGACATTAGGCATTTAAATCTTTAAACAGTCGATTTGAGACGAGTGGTTAAAGGAGCGTGTACGGCTCCCTGTAGAGAGACTAATTTCAGATTGTGGTGTATTTCTAGGGGGGATTGCTAATTCAGCAGCAGCCCAGGTCAGATGGGAAGCTTGAGGGCACTTAATACAGTACTTTACAGACAGAATGCTCTGGCCTTCAGCTGAATCTTTGCTTAGTTAAAAAAAAAAAAAGAAGACAGCAGGGGAAGTATCTGTGATATGGAAGACAGCGTGGTGTCAGTATTGAGCCAGGCTTATTCCATTTTTGCCTGAAGGATCTTTTTTTTAATCAAGTTTTTGAAAGGCATATCCATCCACTGGCTGACTGTTATTTTGTTATTTAAAGTACTGGACACAATCTCCCATTGTTTAAAATAATATTGCCCTCTAGTGAGTTCGTCTGCACTTTGAGTAAGGGAAAGAAAATGAAATTAACATGCGGAAGAGGAAGAAGGGGAAGCTGAAAATCAGCCATAGTGCACCATAAAGTTTATATTATATCACTGTTTCTTTGCACGACTTCCCTCAGTTCATCTTATTTAACATTTTATGTTTGTTTTTTGTTTAATGATTTTCCTGTTGGTGTCATTTGTTATAGAGGCACTTTACCAGGTGAAGGTATTTAATGGCATTGATGATAACACTAAAGACATGTTCACACATGAACTTTCGGAGGTTTCGGGAGAATCGCGTTGGGATATTTTCCTTTCTCACACGTGTCATGCAGCAGTAAATGGTTTGCGTTGGAGTGAGTACATCCTGTCGTTTCTGTGACAGGGATGCATGCAGGAGATGGAACACGTGTCGCCCACTAGTTGGCCTACTTGCACATTCAGCACAATCCTGCATCAGACAGACCTTGCAATAAGGACCTCACAAGAGTATTTAATGTCCAACATTTGCATTTTCGCGTGCACTCTCCCTGATAAGTCCTAGAAAAGTTCATGGGTGCAGTGCATGCATGAAAACGGCTTAAGCTAAACTTTCGTGACCTTTGAAACAGGTGAGACTGATTTAAATGTGACAATTAGAATGTCTATTCATATGTTTTTGATTTGTTTCTTTGTTCTCACTTGGCACAGTCCCCAGACATGTCTGCTCAGAAATGCTTACGAGGAGCCAGTTATTTAAATCAGATTGACTTCTACGACACGACTGCCTAATTTGCAGCTTAGGATGCTATTTTTCTCCCTGATCCACCTCCACAAGTGTGCATTTGCATACAGTGTGAGCTCAGGGTTTTCAAAAAGACGACTAAATTGTAACCTTGGGTTAGTGTTTCTTAAATTGCTAATACTACTGTGCATGAAATTTTTAGCTGTCGTTGTCAAACTGCCTCCATAAATGTGAAACTGAAAAATTGCTTTTTTTTTTTCTTTTTTCAAAGGGGAAAAAAACGCCACTGACATTTGACAAAGACTGGAAATCCCTTTCCTTTATTCCTAATTTTAGTTTTAAATTTTTGATTCCACGGTGAACTGTCACAGTAAAGTTCTGACATTCCTTTCCAGTTGGGTTTTTTTTGGTTGTTTTTTTTTTTTGTTTTTTTTTGTTTTTTTTTGGAGGGGGGGATGCATATGACTGTCTTATACTCGAATAATTTCTTCTTCTCCATCTTTTTGCCCGTGCAGCGTCGTACCTCTACCCCAGTTTCCAGGGACTCATGTCAGACAATGACACTGTCCGCCTGGGTCTGGATTTCCAGCGGATGCTAAGGATCAACCACATGCTCTATATCGCTGCACGGTCAGTCACCATCACTCACCTGCTAATTCAACATAACAAAAGATATAATATAACAATGTTTACATTGTTTACTGAAGTTGAAAATATGACTCAAAACATCTCATGTAAAACGTTGACCATTACTTCATGTTTAAACATACAAATATTAGGACTATAAGGACTAGGAATATTTTCATACATGTTTTTTACCAACCTACTGTAAAATCTGTACATTTATAAAGGGATAGTTAATAATGATGAATGATGACCTTACACATTTATATTCATTAGCATCCGTCTATAAGTCTGATACTATGTTAACATGTGCATGGTTGCACAAAGGCTTCAGTATAATAAATATTTTTGTGAGTAATTATAATCATGTTTCTTTAACCTAAACATTTATCCACACACTTCTTAAATAGTTTGATAAGCAGCCAACAAGCTCTGAATAATTTATCTGAGTATATAAGCAACACATTTACCCATTTGGAGTTTTTTTTTTTTTTTTTTTTTAGCCAGTAAAGCTAATTAGTTTTTTTTTTCTGTTTTGCAGCAAAAACAGGGCAAGAGGTAAATGGGCTCTTGAAAGGACACAATGAAGAAAGACAAAATTTGCAACTAATTGTCAGGGCGGGAAAATAGCCCAGCAAAAGAAATCAGTGTCAACAGTACAGATATTATATATTAAATGCATAATAAAGAACTCCAAGAAGGCCAAGTGAAAGTAAAAAGTGATTAGGGGAAAAAAAAAAACATGGCTACAGAAACTGCTTCTTGCAATTTTGCATTTATGTGAAAATGTAAAACTTCCAAAAGGTAAATGTTTCCAAAATAAAACTTTTAGCTCTTTGTGAACTATATCTCAGGCAGCACTTCTGCATCAGACTGCTTTCATGTTTGCAGTTTGGCAGAACCTCTGAAGTTTTTTCAAGTGCATTACACAGCCTAATTTGCACATTGCTCTGCTACTCGATGTGTTTTAGGTTAATTATCTAAACAGTACAGGGTTGCACCTTCTCTGCCCAGTTGCATTGTGCAAAATAAGTTCTGCTATAGTGTTTGGCTCTATTTCAAAATAAAGTGCTCCCACTGCCAAGAACCCAGTCCAAAAAGTTATAGAGGTCCTATATGCACATAAACTGGCTTAATATTTTCTACAGCTGCGTGCAACAAATGCATTCCTCACTTCACAAAGTGATTCATATGGGTTTTGTCGATAGTTGGAAAACTCCTGTGATGTCCTGAAGCCAAAAAGCCAATAAACCTTGCCTGTTAATCCACCTCCCAGTCTGTGTTGCTGCACAGCTGTAATCAATTGCACTCAGAGAAAAAAAGGAGAGTTTTGGGGCAGGTTTTGGTGAATTGGTTAAGTTAGATGCTTCTAAAGCTTTGCATTGGGGAAAAAATATGAAGGGTTGCAAAGAAAGATGACATCAATAATGTCATGACTCACTTTCTTGCAGGGACCATGTGTTTGCCATCAATCTTGCAGCTTCATCTGAGCAGATAATCCCACAGCAGGTAAGTGTCTGTCTGCTATCATGATTGAAAATCTTCCAATGTGTTTACTTTATTTCGATCTTATACAAAAAAAACCCCACCATAGCTATATTCTAGTTCAACATAGAACTTTTAATTGATACATGTGTTTAGGTCGATATTCATTTATTTAAGGACATTTTATTTATCTTGGATCATGCACTTGCCATTTGCTTTTAAACCTTAACAACGGTCTGTGGATTTTTCTGAATGCAAAAACCTCACTTCAGAGGTAAATTCTTTCTGTAAGACTTTGACATTCAAGGAACGTTTGATCTCTCGATCCTTCGCGATCAATACCAATAATGTGAGCGTTATCAGGCTTACTCGACTATTTTGGTCTGCTAAAGTTGAAATAAGTTTTAGGATTCTGTGCTCATTAAACATAAGATTAACTTTAAAGTCGTTCACATAAGCGAACATGGGCTTTTACTTGCCAATAGTAATAGTCTGGATAATACATCACCAGGACAAAATAGACCTGAACCCATTTTAAGGAATGGTTTGAACCAAGGTAGAGCTCTTTGTGCCGCTTTTCCTTTCTTGTACATTTTTTGTTCTTTTTTTGAACAGTGGTGTATTTACAGGGGGGATGGGCTGTTTTTTTGTATCTCGTTATTTTGCTTTCTACCCTTTGCCTTTCACTTTCATTCAAGTATTAAGCAATCTCTCTTCAGACATCTATATCCACTACAAGTGGAGCGCTGCTCTTGTTTGAAGTGCCATGTTCACTCCTATCTGAATCTCATTTGTCAAACATGATTGCACTTAAATAAAAGCCCTCCAAGGCTTGGACTTTTGTTTGGTTGTATATAAATTACTGCCAAACACGGATATTTATTCTGATAACACCTCTGTTCCACACTGAGGACATCTAAACTATTGATTTGGGTGTGGAACAAAACACAAAGAAGGGGAACCTTTGAACAAAACTATGTTAGTCGTTTTTTCTACTGGGTTATATGAGGACTTGAACATTGAATGTGTGTATATGATGTGCATTTTTTCTCCCAATTCACCCATACTGCTGCTGCCTCCAGTGTGACAGCAGGAACTGAGAGGCAAATTATTAAAGACTGTATGAATACACCGCCATCACGTTCTCGCTGTCCTACCCTGTTATCCATCTGAGTTCAATTGGTGGTGTGTGACTGACTCATATCAGAAAATGGTGGGTCCCCCATCATCATAGATCCATTCCTTCATGGCGGCTAATTTTTAAACTAGCTCTTCATTTTTCACACCGGGCGCTCATTCGCATTCTCCCCTTCACCAGTCTCCTCGGGCCTGGGTGGCCAAAAGTAATTATTAGTAAACCGAATCGAGCGTGGACAAGGTAAAACCTATTACCATAAATGCTGAGTCCTACTGAATCATTTTGGACCTTCACAAAATCACCTCAGAGGTCTTCCAAACAAAAGTCTTTTTCTATAGCAAAGTGTTGGCTGTAAAATCAGTGTGCCATGTACTGATTACAAAATGATGGATTTGGTGTCAAAAATTTGACTCATGATCTTGAGTTTTATATAAAATAAGTTAGACCAAAGATGTACACCCTCGAGCACCAGGGACATCTCACCTTTAGAGTGAGGTTGGCAATGTGTAGTTTTCCTACAGACAAAATAATTAAAATGAAAGACCAAAAGCAGGAATGAATGACTCCTACTGTAAGTTGGATTGTCTGTATATCACAAATCTGTGACTTGTGCTTTATTTTATTTTTTTTATCTCTGTCCTGTCTAAACTATCATGCATTATCCTGCTGCTTGAACTCTCATCCATAGAAATTGTGTGATGACTATTTTATATCCATTGTGCTCAAGCCAAGTGGAAAAAAAAAAAACAGGGTTAAAAATCCAGAAATGTAAGAGAAGTACTGAGATATGTTTTAATTCTATTTTTTGACAATGAGAAAAATACATATTAATAGTAACCTTAATCTTTTATTCATTCATTATCATGTTTATCTGAGAAAGTGGAAATGAAATAATACTAACTTTGTAGATGTACCCTTAACAATTAAAATGCAAATCTATTCTTCATAAGTTTTGCTATACTGAAAGCTGTCTGAGAAAATTGAGAGGCAGCCACAAGAAATGGAGAACAAGGTACCTGTGGGATGAATTGTGCTTCAGGGACTTGTGGTCCAGCTGAAGTGAAACCTCAGCTTCAGTAAAGATTCAAGATGCATTTTAAACCGGTGTTGCTTTCTGTGAAGCTTTAGCAAAGACATAAAAAATATGCACGGCACTGTACAATATTACTTTAACCAAGTATGGCATTGGATTTGTGGCAAATATTTTCGTTTGGTGTGGACACATTTACCTAAAGCTCATTTCACTCAAAAATGTATGTTATTATGTGGCAACGAAGAGAACTCTTGGTCTGGATATCGACCAACTGCACAGAAATATTGAATACTTCAATATTGGCAGCCTTCCACTCAAGCTAGCCAATTTGTTCCCAGACAGCCAATTGAGCCATGCAGCTCTTATCTGCTCACATGCTATTGAGAAATGAGTTTAAATAATTCCAAGTATTTAGCCTGGTATTGATAAGTTCTGAGAAAATTTGGCCACTAAATTAGTCAGCAGTTGATGGGGGAACATTAATCCTTCAGCTGGCAGAGCTTGTTAACAAGCTGATGGATCTTTTTCAATAAAAGCCTGCTGAACGACTAGCACGGCTACAAAAAGTGTATTTTGTCGTGTCTACAAAATAAGGACAGGGCTTTTGGCCAGAAGGTTAATTGAAGCTAATTGACTCCTCCTTATATAGACAGTGAAGTGTTGCGAGCAGCGCTTTGTGTTTTGTTTCACTCGTGTGCATTTTTACAGATCCAGAGATTTTTTTTTATCACTGAGGCACCACAACTGCCCACTGATGAGCTGCTCGAGCCACAGCAGGCATCGCTGATATTTCTCTGTTTGCTTGTTTTTCTCCACAACAGTTTATTGAAATTAATGAGATTTTCATCACAGCTGTCTCGTAATAGCACTTGAACGATTGGGAGCAACAAAAGCTGGGATGGTGAGAAGCAGCTTGTCTTTGAGCTGACAGTTGGCTCTCTGTTCATTTTTCAGAAACTGACATGGAAGACGAAGGATGTGGAGAAATGCACTGTGAGAGGGAAAAACAGCGTGAGTATAATCTTCCAGACACATACACATTCTCATCTCGTTCTGTTTTCGGTCTTGGGTTTCACTTCTTAGGTCTTCTGTTCTCTGTATTTGCCACTGCCTTCATTTCCTGAACAAGAGAAGCTTTTTAATGAGCAAAAGTAGTGTGCAGGTAGCTTATCAGAAATGCAGCCATCAGGAGAGACATACTTGAGTTTTTTGGCATCACATTTTTCTCTCCAGAGCAACGGTGAAACCCCAAGAATCGCCCTGAGGATTACGATAATGACTGTGAAAACGCAGAAAACTGTTAACCTGCTACAACTCCTTCTTTGATTGTGTTTTTGCTGTGCCAGGACCCACAACGGACCGGCTTTATGATGTGCAATAATGTCCAGGTCTTTTTCTCCTGACAGGATGAATGTTACAACTACATCAAAGTTCTGGTACCACGCAACGACGAGACGTTATTCGCCTGCGGCACCAACGCTTTCAATCCCACCTGCCGTAACTATAAGGTAGGAAACCGTACACCCGTGTGCCGCCGTCTGGCCTCAATTACAGATAAGAGATCATATTACAGCTGTTTTGAGGTTCCCTGTCCTTGTATATTTTGTCAGCTGGATGCTGTTATTTGATTTGCTAATGGAAATGACAGTTTAAGCTAAACTCATGCCACATGCACACGAAGCCCGTGAGGTGTTAAAGTCATCAGGATGACAGTTGAAACCTTAAATTCAAATTTTATTTGTCTCATACACAGTACGATATGCAGTGAAATGCTTAGACAACTGCTCGTGACCTAAAATAAAAGACTATGAATAAGATGGCAGAACTTGAGTGATTGTGTGGTGGTGCTTGAAATCCTCTATTGACATCTGTGATAAAATATCTCATAGGTTTGATATTTGTTTTTATGAAATAGAAAAACATGTCATGCACACTTATGGAGAACATGCCCTTAAGGTTGGGTAATAAATAAATAGCTGGCCAGGGTGTCTTGGAGAATAACACCTTACAGCAGCTGCACCAGAGATAATTACAATGTTTCATCATAATATAATAGAGCAGTTTGAACAATTGAACTCTACAGCATGCATACATTAATTTACTATTAAAACTGGTCAAATAGATGAATTGCATAAAGTGGATTAAAATAAAGGTCAGGCATGCGTATGGAGCCCTGATTATTGTAAATAACAAGCTGATGCAGTACATCTGTAATAGTCAGCTAGAGCTCGAACAATAGATTAAAAAAAATGTTAGCAGCACTTGGGAAAAAAAGACATCTACTGTGATGTAACACCCACAAACACTGCCACAAAGAGAGGTCGTTCCAGGTTGAATGCAGCATTCGTCAGCTTTAAAAGAAGTCTGGCAGTCAGCACTTCAGCGATAATACAACAAACAGCTGTGAGCTTAAGCTACAGGCACGCCTAAAAAGATAACTGGAAAAACTGATTTAAGACATCAGCAGAGGCAGAGACGCGCAGGCTGAATGCAGACAAAATAAAGAACCAACTCTTAGATGTTGAAATAAACACACACAAATATGGAGCCCAAACATTTAAATATTAGCAGAGTATCTGTACTTAAATATTACTGCAATGTATTCCCATATTTGTGTGTTACATAGACTTCAAACTTCGATGTTGATAGAACAACGTGTTGGTAAAACACGAAGAGCAGACTGTTGACTGAACACAAAGTATGCTGATGGTAGCTTGATTCATACCTCTTAGACAGCAAAGCTGAATGAGTGGGGAGTGGGAATATCAGGGACCATAATGGCACAAAGTTTGAGGCAAATCCATGCTAGTACATGAGGCTCTCAGATGCACCTAGCCTCCCTGGTTACCCCTCCACTTTAGAGATAAATAACAGTGTTTATAGCCAGCTGAAAGCACTATATTTTAGCAGGAGCACAGGTACAATTTTTGTGCGGACAATGTGAGTGTAAGTCTTCCGCAGTTTGAGGACTATTGGGAAAAACCTGACAGGAAGCAGTGCAGTGGAAGCTCTGAGGTGACATCACAGCTCTGGACTGGGATTCACAGCAGGCTATTAGAAGAGAAGGGAGTAGACGTCCTACAGCACCGACTGTAAATCTAAGGGTGTGGGGGAGTCTGCAAACCAAAGAGGAGTTGAATAACTCTAGACTTTAGTTTTTATAGTTTTCTTCTTCTCCCCAGTGCGCTAACCCACAAAGTAACTCCTGGGGTTTCCAACAGTCCACAACATTAGAAATTAATTAGAATTAAACATTTTCAAAATAAGGGATTATTTTGAAGAAGCATAATGGATCTGCTGTAGAGAGCAAAGTAAAAACGTTTTCTGATGGCTCCTTGTTTCCTGGTGGATGCATACTAAGAAGTGTAATTAACAATATTTAACCAAGTGCAGTGCATAAAGATAGCTGTTTAATTTCTTACTTTTGTAAAACAAAAAATAATCTGCCAGATGTTTAAAATGAGAGTTGCCCTCACTGCAGCATGATTATGTCTAGTTTTGGGAAATCGGAAGTCATTCTACTGAACAATGCTCAGTCTCGTCTCGGGGCTTATAGACGCAGGATCTCCACAGGCTGATGTTTGCTTCCAGGATCAAATCCTGTCTCAGTCATGTCCTGAAGGTCCTGTAGAGAAATTGATATAAAATGTTTAGAGAACTGCGTAGCGACCTACATTCACACATTATCATCGTTTCCCTGCCACAGACTCAATTTTGGTAAAAAGAGCAGCTTTACATTTTTACTAAAACACATCCACACGTTCGTTCTCTCTGCAGCCTCCAACGCCCTTTTTTTTCTGACAAGAGATGACTATCCACACAGCTGGGGAGAGAGGGAGGAAGTGTAAATCATATCAAGGAATCTGTCTCTGGGAATCCACGAAAAATCTGTGGAAGACAGTAGGGGATTGGGTCAGAGGCGTGTGTGTGTTGTTCAAAGAAACGAATGGATGCCCAGCCATGCACTGGCAGCTTGACTGACCAGGCTGCTGAGACAGCTGGTGTGTAGACAACAGTGAGGCTGTCTTCAGCATGCGGTTACGATACAACTAAACCTTGAAGCATCAAATCCGTCTGTCTTCATGTGCCCACTGGGGTAACGACCCTACAGTCACTGCACAACTTTGCTGAATCCTAATTTCTCTCTGATGTTCTCTCTGAAATGTTTTTGGGGGATTAACAAACTGCTGTGAGGAGAAGTTGGCTGAAAACTGGTGATTTTTATTCAGATGTAAACAGAATTAATTCTCGCTTAAAGAGGACCAATCTTCAGATGATTACTGATTGGGAACTGAATGGGACTAACCATGTTTGTTTTGTTTTCTTTGTTCAAAGTCCTCCTGATTGTATTAATGTTTTCTTCTCATTAGTTACACCATTTAGTAACATCAGAATAATTTTCTTGATGAATTTTCGGGGTTCAAGGTTTCTTAGAGGTTGAAAGCTTCCATGGATGCGAGATTCCGAGTCTATTTTGGAGAATTAACTTACTTCGTAAGTAATGAACAAATACTGTGGAATGCACCCAGTTCCTTGCAAACATTCCCAGTGTTGAAAAAATGCCCCAAAATTGCTTCTTTTTTACCAGTCTTACATTAAAATTTTTAACCATGTTTGTTTATTTAAAGATTTTTTTTTTTTGAGAGGCATGTTTTTAATTTGCTTTTTCCTATTTTTCTGCCTTCTCTGATTCGTTAAGCTGTAAAACACATTAACAGCACTTTATCTTTACTGCTGTTACCTTCACTTGTGCAACTCTTCACCTGTATTTTTGTGAAAAGCACTATTTACCAAATCTAATCAAAGTTCACCTTTTAATGCTGAACAAGAGGCACATTCAAAAAAAACGAACTACAGCAGTGTAATTCTTTTTATTACTGCAACAGCAGCACAAAATAAAAATCTCAGTCAAAGCACTTGAAGCTACACCAAAGTGATATTTGGGGCAGAGCTGTTGTGCTGGATTACATCAGCTTCAGGAGTGTAGTGTAGCATAAACACATACTCTGTTAAGAATCTGAAGTGTTTTGTACAAATCCCTTGAGACATTTATGCACAATTTAGAAGGCAAAAGTCTATTGTAAGGTTTTGTCTTGCTTATTTTCTCCTCTACTGCATGATCTTATTGCCAAATGTACAGGGAGCAGGCAGCCATTACCCCACCAGAAATGTGAAGTCGTTTTTTATAGCTAAACTGGTGTGAACGAGCTCAGTCACAGGGTGCTGTTGCACCACAGTTAGCTGTGTGGCTGCGCTGGAGAATGGATTACAACCCATTTCCAGTCTTGCGTATTGCCACAAAAGCAAAGTCCGTAAAGAGTAGATACCAACCAATGTTCCCTTAACCTCAACTCATCGCGAGTGAATGAATAGTGGCATTGTAAAGCGCTTTGGGCGCCTTGAAAAGCGCTATATAAATCCAATCCCTTATCGCGGCCTGGAACAGCAGCCTAACTCTAACTTAACCCTAAGCTTACAAAACATATCCATACCTGACAGTGTGAACGTGAAGTGGTCTTGTCATGTCTCTTGGAAAACAGCACCTGCTGGGGAAAGTGGTTTACCATTTAAGTGCAGGAGAAAAACACACTGGCTTGTATTTTTTAAAAACAATCTCTCGTGGGGAACACTTAGCTCGGGACGCATTGAAACTTGTTTTGGTGAAGCATTTGCACACAGGGAGGTGGGTGCTGTCATGAAATGGGTAATTCCTATCAATAGAGAAAAACATGAAAACTGTAAAAGACATTCACAGTCCAGGCTGCCTGAAAGAGCATTGTTTTTTTTAAATATTCTGAATATTGTAACGTGCAAATATAGGTTTAGATAAAAGTTCTTCCCTTTTAAAAAATGCAATATATTTCTCCTAAATGCAGAGCATATGTCTTGTATTGCTCTTGTTATAGTTGTGTAACTGTTAGGTTATCATGTCTACTCCACATTCATGATCTCTCTATTTAGTTTTGTAGAAAGGACCGAGTTTGACAATCATCTTGCAGAACAACAATAGAACAGCAATCACACAGAGCTATGTGTCGAACAAGCCTGAAAAATCCAGGCCAACGTGTTTATGGACTGTTAACGCGGTGTATGTGTGTCAGTCACCTTGTTGACACAGAGGGCGGTGAAGTCGCTCTGCTGGGTTTCTCTTGTTGTTGTGTTTGAGGCTCGCAACCTTGTTAACAGCAGGGGCTGGAAAAATAGCAGCTTTAATATCTGTGCCTGAGAGATAAACTGGCCTCTCTGCTTTCACACATCTTTTATGGAAATGACCTGTATACAATACACCAAATAAAACTAATCTTTATGATGCATGTGTTGCCTTTCATTATTACACATTGATTTGATACACCTCCTTTGCGTCCAACTGCAATTCTCACTGCATTAAAGACTTTTGGTGTTTGAGGCTGATTGATTTTTTTTTTTTTTTTCTGTCAGGGCAGAAACAACCTCGTGGGTTTATAAGTGTAAACAGCGGTGTTGTTTTCTTGTTTACAACTGTCACTCTGTGTTTTATAGCCCATTCTTCTGTTGGGTTAGCTTTGAAGCTTTGTATACATCCTTGTAAAGCTGCTTCATTTCTGTCCTAGATGTCGACACTGGAGCAGGAAGGGGAGGAGGTGGTGGGACAGGCTCGATGTCCCTTCGAGTCCCGCCAGTCCAATGTCGGCCTTTTCGCAGGTAAGTAGTGACCCAGATGATGTTCAAACTTGAAATCTCACAGGTTCAGGTTTCTCATTGCTGATGATCTGTGCTGTGACATTTTTATTATATAGGTCAGGCTTGGAGTAATGTTTTTTTCTTTTTAATCAAACTAGCGTTTATTAAATGAACTTGAAGTCGGGTAAAACGATGTTTGTGGTGGACTATATTCAGAAGAAGTCACATATATTTTGCCTGTTTTGTTTTGTTTTTTTATATTAACCTTGTGAAAATATGTTATAAATGTATTAGAAGGGGGTGGAACAATAGGAAAATGACGTTCATCTTTCAGAAACAGAAGAGCATGGTTTGCTAAAAGTGGGTAGCTGTTACATATAAAGGACCATTTCTAATCAATAGGCTTAAACGTGTAACTGCACTTGGCGTTCTGTCTCTCTGACGTGGTAATTGGATACTAAGATAATAATATATAATCTGCTAAACTGCATGTTAACTTCAATTAGTGCCTCATTACAAGTGTGTCTCAGTAAGAGTCTGAGCTAAAAGCCTGAAATGTCGATATAATTGAGTATCTTGGCATAAATCATCAGATGGTATAATCTGAAGTTTCCTCTTCACAGATCCCGGTTTGTGGTTAGATTTACTGCTTTATGAACATAGCAGTGAAGCAAGTTGATACATTGTGAACACATCAGGATCAAGTTCAGGGAAGAGAGAGCCAAACGTACACTCAACCCTGCCAGGTTTCCACTGACATTTATGCAAAGTTCACACAGGCTGTTATTAAAGCTCGCATAGTCTCCTACAACTGCTTTCCTTAGCCTCCTTTTAAAGAGGAATAAAAGTCACCTGTGACCAAAATAGACACTTAAGAGAAGTGGGTTAGTGGGAATTGTGATCCTTGACTGTAGTTCTCAATAACTTTTTTCCTTTTTCTCAGGTGGTGATTTCTACTCTGCCACCATGACTGACTTCTTGGCAAGTGACGCAGTTATTTACAGAAGTTTGGGTGAAAGCAGCCCCGTGCTGCGTACAGTGAAGTATGACTCCAAATGGCTGCGAGGTGAGAAGCCAATGCAATAAGGTGTAACGTAATAGCATATCAAATGCAGCTGTGGCTCTGTAATGCGGTTGGTGGTAGGTTAAGGAAATGGAAGATTTTCTGATATGGTGTGGGATCTGAGACCTTGTTTCATTTCAGATGACATCCTAAATGTGTAAACTACTAAAATTCACCGAGCTTTGAGGTCTAATGCAGGGCTTATCAAATCTTGTACAAACATTTACATGGTTGACATCTGCAGGTAGCACTGACCTTTAAATTGAACCTTTATTTTGGAAGTAACTTTCTTCGTGTCCAGGTTTATGTTTTTCCACACTTTCGAGCCGTTACAAATAATTAATAAACATCAGTTTCATTTGTCAAAATCTCCCCTTTAGTTTTTATTGGCACTGATACCAACAAATATTTTGTCACTTAATGAGGGTATTTTTCACTTCATTGCAGATGTGAGTAGCCTCATCCAGTGAAGTGAAAAAGATGGCTAGAGTATCTTGACTTGTTATGTGTCACTTTCTTTATGCATTTAATTTCATCTGATTTCAAAAGGGAGGAAAGAAAAAATCGCTTTTCCTCATCTGGGAGGAAAACGGAGCCGAATCAACCTTCCAGTAATAAGAATGTTTGATTGTTATCATCACAATAATTGGCAATTAATTTGGCGTTAATTGTTTTAGCTATATTATCTTTATGTGCAATAGATTATTTTTTTTATCCTCGTTAACAGCGCTGAGCTAGTGGGGTCGTTTCAGTAAAGCAATTGCTTGTGACAAGATAGAAATGTATTCAGAGTTGTAGAAAGTGCTGTTGCAGAATGTTTTAAGTTATCTTTATTTCACTACTGATGCAGGACTATCTCTGCTATTTCACCCGAATAAGGATCTGTTATTGGAAGAATTGGAAGGACATTTTTCTCTGCTAAAATTTGGATTTTCCATTTTAGAGCTCAGGCATTTCACATTTATCTACGATTTATAAACCAAATTGAACATCTGTGTTTACCAGCTCCACGTCCAGCCTGTCATACTGGAAATAAGTCATCATTACCATTTTTTTCCTTGTCCTCTACAGAGCCCCATTTCCTCCATGCCATTGAGTATGGGAACTACGTGTACTTCTTCTTCAGCGAGATCGCAGTGGAGTACACCACTCTTGGCAAGGTGAGGTACTCATTTCAGAGCAGACACTACACAAATTTGTGTTGTGTGTTGTTTAAGCTTGTTGTCGTTTCTGCTCGAAGTCAACATGCAGAGCACATTCCTGACTGCTGTTCAGTATTCCGTGTCGGCTGCGTCTGAGTGTGGTGATTATAAATGATTTCCACTCCTGTCCCCTCAGGTGGTTTTCTCAAGGGTTGCACGTGTTTGTAAGAACGACAATGGGGGCTCCCCGAGGGTGCTGGAACGTTACTGGACATCATTTCTTAAAGCTCGGCTGAACTGTTCTGTTCCTGGTGATTCTTTTTTCTACTTTGATGTTCTCCAGTCTCTCACCAATGTACTGCAGATTAACCACCGGCCGACTGTGCTCGGAGTCTTCACCACACAGGCAAATAGGTTGGCATTTTTTCATGTTTTTTTCAAGGTAAAGATGAAATTGAAATGTTCATGTTATAGTTAGTTAGTAGTTAGTGTGATAATTTCTCTCTAGTCACGTTTGTTTAATCCTCTTTTATGTGATCTGCAAATTTGACCTGTTAACAATGAAATGTTACAGAATTCGATAAACAAAAACATCTTCACTAAAGTTAATCCAGAAAATGTTTGTTTTCTGCGATGTAACTTACTTGTAAGGTACTACATGAGCGGTATCTCAAATGCTATCACTAGTAATATTTTTTTTCACTTTTCTGCGTCTTCTGAAACGTCGCTGAGCCAAAATAGCAATTTACACTATTCTGATGCACTTTTTGGCTTTCAGTGAATGTCATTGACAAACAGGAAGCAGTTCCTATCATGCTCTGCAGGTCTAAACTCTTACAGACATCACCCTGCAGAGTTGTTTGTGGCAGACACAAATGTTCAAATCAGTCTGATCGGGTATTGAACTGAGTTTAAGCAGCCAGCTTTTTCTAATTGAGAATAGATCAGTTATATGTTCTGCCCCCTGCGCTCTGCTGGAGCCTCACTATTCTCTGACAGAGAAAACTTTTGTTTTTGCGAGAAAGAGCAACATCTGATAATATCACAACGTGATTTTCATGATTGTCTGGAGTTCATATGTCAAAGCAGCTGGGAGGATCAAAGTCATTCACTGCTTTCCATGAAAACATACAGTACAAGCTATTAGTATGTAATTCTGGATGGATGCATTTTTAACTTCTGCAATATGGAGACTGTTCTGTTTTTTTTCCTTGTATCGTATCTACACTGTAGAGGGTTAGAAAGAGGTAAGAATATTTGACATATACTAGTAGTAGTAAAGACGAGCACAGACAGAGCAATCAAAAATCATATTTCTGGCCACTTGTGACAGGAAGTCAGTGGGCTGAATTCTTGTCTTTAGTTGGTGAATTCCAGACTTTTGTCTTGCTCTTTGTAAAGTCTTCTTTTGGGGTCCTTTTAACAGCATCACTGGCTCAGCAGTCTGTGCTTTCTACATGGATGACATAGAGAAGGCCTTCAGTGGTAAATTTAAAGAGCAGAAGAATAGTGAGTCAGCCTGGACACCTGTTCCAGAGGAGCAAGTCCCAAAACCAAGGTGAGAGACTCATCTTTAAATAGAAACTGTCACTTTCCTAGAACATTTTTTTCTGCTTTTGACAACAGAGCTTTTGCAGCTGTTGCTGTTATTGTTCTGCACAGACATCTCTTAAAAAAAGGCAGCCACACAAGGCACCTGTTTTTTCCTCCTGCTCCTCCCAAAAACAAACAGCTGCCAGTGTTTTTACATCTGCCTGTGGAACCAGATTTATGTCTAATGCTTTTTTTTTTTTTTCTCTCTCTCTCTCTCGCTCTGCTGTTGTCGTGCAGGCCAGGCTGCTGCGCTGGCGAGGGATCAGCCGCCGCCTACAAGTCATCCACCAATTTCCCTGACGAAACTCTGACTTTCATCAAGTCTTATCCGCTCATGGACGAGTCCGTCCCCTCCGTCAACGACCGACCCTTTTTCACCCGCACCACCAGCAGGTAGAAGATTTGTTTCAATAAGAGAACAGATGGGAAGTATTATGAAAAATATTTTTGTTAAATTACTTTCAGTCACTTTCTGATGGCAGTATATGTACTTGGAATTCACTAACAAAAGGCAGTTGGCACCTGCCAGCATCTGCACAAACTTGTGAAGTGTTGAGTTAAGAATTACATTCTCCTACAGACTAAAAACATGTATGTTATGTTAACTGGTGGCTCTAAATTACCATAGATGTAGATGTGAGAGAGTGGTTGTGTGTTTATGTTAATGTGTGCTTTAACAGACGGGCGAGTTGTCCAAGGTGCTACTCTACCTCGGTTAAAACAGACAATAGGTTTAGCGTTGCAGGTCTATCAGACAGCTGAGAATTACAAAGAAATGCCTGCTATAATTATTTAAACAATAAAAACTGGTGACATTTAAAGGAGGACTTGCATAAGCTCTTTGGTTTCATTTCCTGTACTTAGTGCATCAGCACCTGGAAAACAAATGCAAAGTTATTCCTCAAGACCTCTCAAATGGTCACGTATTTTTTGGTGAACGTTGTCATTAGATCACATTTAAAATCATTACCGTGAGTGTTGCTGTTCAGAACGTGGCTGCAGTTATAAAACAGACCTTTAGGAGAAAATGCCAGGATTATTTCTTTGGTACTTTAGTGGCTGTTTGCCTTCACAGCATCATGTACCAGCAGTGTTTTTCTTGCAACCGTGATTGGTATTGATGAGTGACCTCAAGTGGAACACACTACCTTGCTTGCCATTAAAGCACATTGAATTTTTTTCAACACTGGATTTACATCAAACATGAAGGGGGCACAAGGAGAGGACTTGTCTGTAGGGCTGGCCTAGCTCCACAGCCCACCTGTCAAAGGGAGGACGTCGTTGGGGTGTGTGTGTGTGTGTGTGTGTGTGTGTTGTGATATTTGAGAATCCACTCATACCAGATGACGTTGCCGTGAATGTTAAATTGGTGAAAAGTGTCACAAGTGTTTCACGCAGTAGCTCACAAACCTCAGACATGTATGTACTCACAGCGGATACATATCACCGATTCAACTTACAACCGCAGGCACAGTCTCATAGTATACAGGAGCCTTGTCCACGCCTGCTGAAGCAGAGCCAGGCTGACAGCCAGCCAGACACTGCAGTGGCTCCACACTGGGGAAACATGCACCGCTTCACATCTGGCGCCAAAAACATCACATCTGCTTCGCCTATCCCCAGAGTGATGCTAGATAAATGAAATCTAACCAGAAACGCATCACGCGCTATTGCCGAGTCATTGCGGGGACGTGCCCGTCAAGTTCATGTGGGTAAACACACCAGCCTCTGTGGGACCATCTGGGAGGCACTGAGGGAGAAGTGAGGGCACAGAAGTTGCTGCGGGTGTCCTTTTTATAAGAATCTAGAAGCACTGCAATGGCAAAGAAATTATTAGAGGAAGTTTGTTTGTTTAAATCCCCGGGCCAGAGAATGGAAATACAGCAGAGAAAATGAATGAGTTAAGCCTATCCACCTCTCAGCCACCACTGGACTCAAGGTGCCCTTCAGCACAGCTTTTAATCCTCACCTGCTCCAGTGGAGCCAACAGTAGACAGCTGTGGTGATACTGGGCACCTCCCAGGTGTAACTGCGAGAAGCTGGATGAATATGAAGCAGGGTGGCACTCCAAATAAAGCGGTGTGTTGCTGGACTTTCACACAAATACAACCAGAAAATAGAAAACCGGGCCTCTGTGCAAGACTGCATAGAAAAGTGGCTCAACAACACAAAGAATGGATCGATTGAATGGCTCTGGGTGGGCGGATAGATGGATAGATGAATTGATAGGATGAAGGCTTTAAAAGATGTAGGCGATTAAGGAAGGGGGTGGTGGGTTGGTAGATGAAGTGACTGATTTTATACTGATGCTTTATACAATGAGCTTAGTACTCACCCACTGTTTGTTTTGTTTACCACTGAAACTCTACTTTCATAAAACAAAGAAGCAATAATAAGATGCTAACCAGAGCATTTGGTGTTGTTGACGCCCACAAATTTATGCAAGCAAGTGACATGACAGCTTAAATTTAGATGATCTTCAGTGTAGATGTAAGTCGCTTTGTCTTGTTGTCTTGTTTTTTTAATGCAGGTTCAAGTTGACTCAGATTGCAGTGGATACATCTGCAGGGCCATATAAGAACTACACGGTAGTCTTCCTCGGGTCAGATAATGGCCATGTGCTGAAGATCCTGGCCAGCACTGAGGGAGCCAACGCATCTTTCAGCACCCAGCTCCTGGAGGACCTTGATGTCTATAACCCTAACAAGTGGGACAAAGTCTATTATGTGTCATGTTGCTTCTGTATTAAACGATGCGTGTTCTTGTAATTGTCTCTTTGGTTTATTGCTCTCTCTCTTTCCATTTCTTTTGCTTTCTCTGTACTTTACTTAGCACATCTCTGTTCTTTTCCTTCTCTGTTGCTTGTTCTCCTCCTCTCCTTGTTCTGCCTTGATCTGTCCTGCCCACCCACTCTTTGGTCTATTGTAACACTTTGCATCACCCTGTACAGCTGGAGGGGATGCTCCCCCCCCCCCATGTATTCTTTTGTTTTCTTGCTGCACAGCTTGAAAAATCTATCTGCATGGAGTTTGATTCACAGTCGGCTTTCTGTATAATTTTCAGACTGAACCAGCCGTGTACAGCGCTGATTTAAAAAATGAAACGAAATACAAAATGCCTGATTGTGACAGTTGGTGTTTTTCCGTGTTCCCAGGTGCAATGTGCAGGGGGAGGATAGGAGGGTCCTGGGGCTTGAGTTGGACCGGGATCATCATGCGTTGTTTGTGGCGTTCTCAAGCTGCGTGATCCGTGTGCCGCTGAGCCGCTGCTCTGAGTACAGCCACTGCAAGAAGTGAGTCAACTATACAGTAAAGCATTATCGCCACCAGAGTTTGGACAGAATATTATGCATATTCTGTATAAAATTTTTGATACTGATCAGTATATTTTGTTTAAGTGAAAGGTCCCAAAACTGTGCAGTACCTCAGAAACCATGCATGGGTTTTTTGTTTTCTCGTTTTGTGCCACAAAGAAAATGACACTAACTGATCCAGGTAAATCAAGTAAAGTAAGATCAGTTTCCCTTTAGCAAATGCATCCACTCACAATGCTTTTATAGGCTTTTGAATAGAGTACTGTACCATAAAGCAGATGTTGGACTATTATTTCCCCAATTCTTAAAATTGGACCACTTTTTCAAATAAGTACTATTAAGTTATTTGTGGTGTTGGCAGGTAAGTGACCATAGGAAAAAAATGAAAGGTTATTGAACCCATTAGCAATTTCGTATGCCTTCTACATTGGAAATTCTGTGTTGAAAGATTGGACGTTTTCATAAGCTCAAGTCGTCAGATTGCTGTCTGATCTTCATGTTTGAGTATACGTGGTCCATTGTTTATACAGCTGTAATAAGGAGCATTTGCATGTGCGAAAGCATGCACAAATGTTAACTGGCAAATTCGAATTCGAAATGCAAGCATACGAGCCCCAAATGTAGTCCTATTAAAGATATTTTTTGCAGCTGTTTTTGTTTGTTTTAGATTTTGGAGTGCGTTTATACTGTACGCTGGCAAGAAACTAGATTATCCACAGAAATCAGAAAACACATTTGCATGCATTATAAAAGTGTGTGTGCATGTGGAAAGTCAGTAATAAGATTTCTCCACTTGCTTCGACATTGTTTTGAGGGAACAAATGGTGCTCCTTTCTTGATTTTCCCTGTATTGAGAGAGCATAACTTTTGCTTTAGCGTTTGATGTTTCAGATGTCAAACGTTCACCGGTACAAAATTACGTATACCCTTTCATCATTTTGTTCCCTTTCTTACACGTGTGTAGCCGATGTTTAAAAGGCTGATTGCGTTTACGGCCAAGAAATCAACCACTTTAGGAGAACAGCAGGGAAAAGCTTTAAGCCCTCCACCTGAACTTTAGAGACTGCTTTTACATGAAGTTATTATCAGAGTATTAGGTTACCGCAGAATGGCGAAAAAGAATGTAAAACACATGATGTAAGTATTTCACCTATGTTACTTTCATGTATTACTTTTAGGAAAGGTGTGGTTACATCATTGGTCCGCACAGATCTGCTGTTTTTATCTGCTGCGATTTTCATCTCTGTGTTTGAACAGAAGCTTCACTGAATGTTTATGCTGCATGCTTCAGGTCGTCGTTTATCTGCCCCGGTCCCATTGCATTGAGTCAGTTTTGCTTTTATCCGTTTCTAAGTTTTCCAACTTGGCTTATATTAAAAAACTTTTCTTTGTAATTTTTCAGGGGTTTACTCCAAGTTCACGTTGCCTACCATTGCTCAAACACAGCCCGTTGTATTCTGTAATTTATTAAACAGGCCAAAGTAAAAGCTTTTGTGAAGGAACACACTTATAAGCAGAGCACAGCAACAGCTTCAAGTATCCTGCTTTGCCAAACTACATTATAGCCTCAGCTAATGTAGTTGCTCCTCAGCTTCAAGGTCTATTTTTGGTGCTGTGAGGAATGTTGGCCCCTTATAACTCCCCCCTGTTCTCAGCCCCTTCAACCCAGAGGAAGGATTTCTCCTCAGCTACCCCAGGGAATGCATATACCCCCATAGCATGCAAACCCCTCATTGCAAAGGCCTGGAGAAGCTCTCAACATCATTTAGTCATAAATTGCATCCAGCTGATTGGCTGAGAGCCAGTAATGTTGGTCACTGCTTTCTTTTCCTGATGTTGTAAGGGAGAGAAAAAGGAAAAGAAGGAGCAGAAAGAAAATGGATAGGGCCTGTCTTACTTGAGCTCGTGGCCTTGCTGCATCCACAGATCCTTTTTAGAGACTTACAGCTACAGCACACCTCATCCTGGGATTAGCGTCCCCCATAAGCAGCATCACCACTGTCCAGGAGGTCAGATTTCAGCCACAATATCCTCCTTTACCACACCGCTGAAACAATCTCCCTCTAGATGAGATTTACTCCATCTCTCTCGTGTCTGCTTCCATTTTCTCTCACTCTTGGCTTGTTTCTCTCTCTCGCTCACTAAAACCAGTACCGTCAGGTTTGTTTTCTCACTCGAGGCCCTGCTGCCAATATTAGGTTTCAGAAAACGCTCTGTTTTGAAGAGCAGCAGAGAACCGGATGAAATGGGAATTTTAATAAAACAGTATAATAAAGGGGCAGAGGAGGCCCCAAACCCTCAAAGTCTTTAGATCCAAGGATTTTCAGCTCGCTTGACTATTTTTTTTATTTATTTATTTTTTAATATGAACTGGTTCAACTTGCTCATATTGTTATTCAGGACTGCTCTTAAATAAATGTATATCAATTGATGCTGTCACATACAGGGTACTGTTAATTAACTGAAGATGTAATGCCTCAAAGGGTAATTCCAGGTTGTTAAAATTTGGCTTGTATTTTTATAGCATTGGCTGTATTTTCTGTAACCTATGATGATCTTGTATTGTATCAAAGTTATTGCTGATATCCGGGAAGATTGCAAGTCTATAATAACATCCGAAAGGTGCCAGACACATGAGCAGTCAGGTTAATAGAAAGGCTTTAAATCAGACAGTCTAATCCCCCAAACAAGTCTCGCACATTAAATAACAAAACACACTGTAATTGCTCAGCAGAATAACACTTATAAGCCCATTCTTATTTCAGAACCTCATTTTTTTTCTTGTATAAGGTTAGAGAATAATGATAGTCGTTGTTGAACTATAGCTATGACTGCCAGTGTGAGGCAGTAAGCAGTCTCCTGTAATAAATTATCCTTTTTGCACTTCTTATGGGTAAGAGACACGTGAGTATTTTCACTTCAGCATAAATATATAATATGTACATTTGGTCTGGAGCTAATGTTCATCTTGGTTAAGAAGTTCATTTGACTTGAAATATAGTGGTTTCTAAAGCTGTGTCGCAGTCAGCACAAAAGGTCAAAGTTGAACTGTAATGGATATGTTAACAATACAGGGCCCTATTTTTTTTTTCTTACAGGTAATCTGAAGAAAGTGTTGTATATGTGGTAAAAGGAGCTTTGAAAGGAAAGCGCCTGGACTTCTTTTGTTTTCCTTGAAGATGTTTCACCTCTCATCCGAGAAGCTTCTTCAGTTCTAAGAGCAACTGCTGGAGAGTCCCAGATTTTAAGTCCTATGGGGTGTCCCCCAAGAGGGCCATGGACCCCCTGTTGATCCTCTAACTAATCACACGAGTGAAGGTGTGAAAACGGGTGTGTGTCACCTTCACCCAGGGTTTTGGGTGAACCCACTGTGAAGTCTAGCCCCACCCTATCATGTGATTTCCTGAGGTCAAAAGGCCCAGGATATGAGTAGGTGTGTGGGAGTGGTTAAGGCGTCTGAGCAGGGATCTCAAAACTGGATTATAGATGGCAGACAGGTGTCGTAAGCCATCGCCTCTGTTCAAAGATGGTCGTTCACAGTGGACACAGATGGCTTCTTTCACTCCTCTTTCAAACCATCAGTCTTCTCTGTCCAAAATGTGAACACTGGCATCCTCGATATCGCCTCGATAATAGAAGTCAAAGAGGTCCATGAGCCTCTTGGGGACACTCCCGTAGGGCTTAAAATCTGGGACTCTCCACCAATTGCTCTTAGAACTGAAGAAGCTTCTCGGATGAGAGGTGAAAGGTCTTCAAGAAACTTAAAGAAGTCCAGACGCTTCCTTTCCAAGCTCCTTAGACTACGATCACCTGGATGACTGAGAACCTTCACAGACATGTTGTCCATGTGATGAAACCACATGTGCAAATGTTAAGCAGCATAGTAACTATTCAGAATGGTTAATATTACCTTTTAGTTTTCCATCAAGCAAATATATGTAATCCTTAAATAGTTGTTCACCAGTGACATATCATATCTGAAATCCTTTCCACTCAGTATTTTGTTATTCTCAAAATTGTGGCTGCATAACAGCTGGAAGTCATGAGGCTCAGCCTTGGAGGCCCTCGGCAGCTAATGGATGCCCCATACGCACGCGCGCGCGCGCGCACACACACACACACACACACACACACACACACACACACACACACACACACACACACACACACACACACACACACACACACACACACCACTGTGTTCACTTTAGTTTGACAGATAGAAGTCTGAAGTTTTAAAGAGTGGCACGGGACACACACAAGTCTGTTTTAGAGAAACTGCACTTACGACAAAGAACAAATGACTTCACTGCACATCTTTAGAAATCAGAGCTGGAGAACTGACTGTGCTGTAGTGCTGATGGCTGTTTCTGACCTGTAAGTGTAGATGAATCTCTATGACGACGGTGAGAGGAGAGTTAGAGTCAGTTAGATGTGTATATAAATACAGACCCTATGGCGACTGTATGAATAATGTATTAATGCAGCACACAGTGTCACATATTGGCAGTCACACACGGGGATGAGGCTAATTTCAGGTTCTTGATACCTAGAGGGCTTCAATTTGTGATGCTAGACAAAAACAAACACTTCAGTTTTGGGTTTTTTTATTTTGGCATTTTGTTTTTCATTTCCCATGCATGTTGAAGTGTCAGTAGCCCTGCATTGAACACAAGCAAAACGAGGATTGAAACATAAGAAGACATGCAATGGTGTCTGGATTTTTACATTTTTGTATACCGTGTTTAGATAGACATCTGACAATGATGATTTCTCCAGCCACTTCATATTCTAAGCCCCTCCAACCAAGAATGATTCTCTTATTGCAAATAAATTATCCTTCAGAATAAAAAATATTCCAAGCTGTAAAGAAAAAGATGTTGGTTTACCATGCTTACATCATGCCTAAAGACACAAATACAAGTCTACTTTTGAGGTAAGCACTCAGAAATAGCCAAGTATATGACCTTGCCTAAACCTACATTAACAACAGGGCTTTTGTATTATTGTACTGTCCTCCCAAGAACAAGAACCGTGGCAATTGTTTGTGAAAATGCCTAAAGCGAGCGGTTTATATCTGTATGTCTCAGTGTTTTGTTTTCTTGACAAAGCATGTGGATCGAGGGTGTTTTATGTTGCAGGAAAGGTAAAGATATAGGATATTGTTGTAGAGCCTCAAAGGTCCACATTAGGAGGAGGTCTGGGTGTTTGAATTAATCCACACAGCACACTAACTGCTGTTCTGGAAGACACTGACACATGACATCCTGTTGATAAGGGCATCAGCTCAAAGAATCTAATATCGGCTCTTTTAAAAGACAAAGACAAATGTTTTATTTTGTCACTTGACATTACCATTATTGCAGTGCATTTGATTTAGCTTTAAAAAGTCATGCATTATTTATTTATCTTCCATTCCACGTGATCGTACATGTTTTTCCATCAACCCAGTATGCAGATAATTGAAGAAAATTGTTGCTGTAGCAATTGGAATATAGTTACTGAATTTAGGATGGGTATCATTTTACATTCCTTATTATTTTACATTTTACATTCCATTTTACATGTATTGCTTTGTAAAGTGTTGCACTTAATGCGTATGATCTCAAGGTTAGGGATAGGTTTTTATTGTCGTTTCAATCAAGACAGAAAGAAAGAAAGTTTGTGTAATGCTTTGGCCCGTGTATTTATTTATACCCAGTTTGCAGCTGCAGATTGCACAAGTACTAATGGGAGAATATGTCCTGTCTTGACTTTCAGTTTTCCTGACCTGGCACAGTAATATGTTGGCACAGCTGCACACACCTGCATGTTCAGTTGAGACATCAGTAAATACTTAAAGATATTTAAAACGGGTCACAGGATCTTTGTTAGAACTTGCTTTTTTGTCTGCCTTGAAGGTTTACTTGACTTGTTTTTCTTTTCTTTTCTTTGGAATTAGGCTAAAAATATCTCTAAAGTAACTGTAGATGGGAAAAGCAGGAGAGCATTATTGTTTTTGTCATTCTTTTTGGGCGTACTTTATGCTCATTATGTCGGTGCTGCTGGGTGAATACCACACACATGCAAAAAGTAAACTCTGCACCTGTGAAAAATTGTGTTCATTCGCTCACTGACACCCAGTGTTGTTTTGCAGACACATACTGGAAGTATGAAGGCCACATGATTCATACAACACAGAGAGGGAAAATTGCATCCACAGACTTGTGCAGAATGCAGTGTTAGAGTTTTATCAACAAAACTGATGTGTGGGTCTCAAAATGGAAGAAAAGTACTGAATGTTGCAATGCTGCAGGGAGTTTTTACTGTAGGAACTGTGACTAAGTGAGGTTAATGCTGACTGCTATAAGAAAGAGGTAAACAGGTCCAGGTTTTTATACTAAAGCAAACAGTATCAGCTTACTGTTGCAGCAGTCTGCATGCCTCGTCAGCGTGACTACACTAAAATCTTGACATTCATCATATGTCTCTAATTATTAATGAACAACTTAACCTAGCTAGATTTAGAATTGATGTATAATGCAAAACCAAACAGATGCTGGTTGTAACTTTTAACCTGTGAGACATGCAAAATGTCACAAAACCATTCTTTTATCCCCTAATGTCTATTTGTGTTTTTATAGCCAGATAAAAACAAGTCTACAGTCCAACCTCTAATTACAAACTAATCTGATTGCCATCTAAATTCTGTCTCTTTGTATGCGTATCAACATTAATTTCTGTTGTAGAGAATGCAGTATTATTGGAAGCAATAACAGGCATGTGATTAATTGTATGAATAATTATTCCACCATAAAGTCGAAGCTATACTCTATTTGAATGTTATACATTATTTGTATAACACCAGATTTTAGAAGTAAAGTAGTGCAGCTCTTGAGCCTCGGACCCCCCTGTTTTTATGCAAATTAAATAAAGATGTAAAGATTTATGCTGCAGTTTCAGTAACTCTGCTTCTATTTCGTCAATTAGTGCTGCTTGGTAAATGATGTTTTAGCCACACTTAAAGAAAATGAGGATGCTGCAATTTCATGTTAAATGTGTTTATTCAACTTATCTTTCTTTTCTTAATGAGACATTAAATGTTCAGCCACGTGGTGCAAACCAGCCTACACATGGAGTTCTTTACCCTTTGTTAGTTGAGGGATGTGGGGCTTTTTTAGGTTTGTGGCTGGGTAGTGCCTCATTACCCAACTAACATCCACTGTCTGCATGCATGCTGTTCTTCATGTTTCCTTCTATCATTAACTGTCTGTCTTTCTATTATGCAGAAGCTGTTTGTCCTTACGGGACCCTTACTGCATCTGGCTCAAGTCGGGCAGCTGTGTCATAGTTTCACCTGGTTTCAGGTAAGTCACACATGCAGTGAGTAACAATAATTTTTATAGGGCTTTAAAAAAAACACCATTATAATCATTAGGCGAGCGCTGACTTTGAAATCAATCAAAGCTGCTTCACTGCTGTGTTGTTTGTATCAGAAATTGCCAAAAGCATTTAGTCTAATGAGGTTCACTGCAGTGCTGATTTGAAATTATTAGCTGTCTGTTTCATTTCATTGCATACATTTAATGTCAAGTGAAAGATCTTTGCTTGAATGGCAAGCTGCATAATGTAGGCATTTAATTGTTAACATTCCTACAAATTTTACAATCCTCAGTCATATTTTAGGCACCTGTGCCAGGGTCTGCAGCGTGTTGCTGTAGTGCAGTTTGCTCCATTACCGTCATTTTTAGTTCTATGTAGAGATCCGGGATAGTAACTGTTTCTCATGCTCATGTCTAAAATTCAAAGTGCTCTGACACCCTGACAGCAGAACAGTGCGACATGATTATCAGATTTGAAGACTCAGTGATTATGAAATGATACACATTTCACTGATTCACTGGATTCCAATCTGTTTGCATTATACTCAACATGGTCAAAGGTCAGCTTTGAGTCAGGAAATTTTGGTTAAGCACATTGTTAATTAAAGTTATTATTAATTGCTCTCTGGATGTGAGCAGTGTAGCTAAAAAACAAAAAGGCTGCATTACAAATCTATGTAAATGGTTATGAGACAAGTGCCTTAAACCAGCATGTTGTTGAATGGTTAGCAGGGGCCAGAAGTTGAATTACACAACATCCTATACAAAAAACACTATATTGCTTACTTTAAACATTAAACTACTCAGGCTATAACTTTAGAAAAAAAGTATTTAATACAAAATGATGCTAATTTTGTGAATTATAATCTCATTTAGAGGGAAATTCAGAATAGAAAACAAGATATGATTCACAGTCTGGCTACCCTGTAATTGAAAAGTCACAGTGTCCCTAAGTTTCTCAATCAGATCAACTCTGCTGTTGGTTTAGTCTCAGAAATCAAAGCTTGATGCTTCAGAACAGATGTCTGCTAACCACTAAGCGGTTGGATATTGATTCTGTGAATTAACTCATAAACTGATTCTGTGCAGTTGTAAATTCAAGCTACTTATTTTTTTATCTTTTACTTTGAATTCTAGTGGGGATTCAGATCTGTTGAAGGATACAAAATGCACTCATTTAAAAATGCCCTTTGATAGATACGTCTTTCTAATACCAGCTTGGCCTTCCAAATGCCTTAACCCTCTCATGGCAGGCGTTGCCGATTTGCAATAGTTAAAAACGAACAAGCTGATTACCCCACATACATATTTTATGAGGTTTTTTTACTCGAAAGTACCACTGCAGGACATGGTTGTGCATTAGCAACAAAAAGTTTAATTTGAGCCTGAGAGGGTTAATTCTTTATGGCACAGATTCAACAAGGTCCTGGAAACATCCCTCACAGATTTTGGTCCATATTGATATAATAGCATCACAAAGACTTGTTGGCTGCACATCCATGATGCAAATGTCCAAATTCCAACACAACCCGAAGGTGCTCTGTTGGATTGAATTCTGGTAACTGTAGTGGCCATTTGAGTATAGTGAACTCATTGTCATGTTCAACAAAAAAGGTTGAGATGATTGAGCTTTTTTGACATGGTGCATTATCTTGTTGAAGGCAGCCATAAACCCATAAGACCCTTGTCCTCTGACCTCTGGCATCATCGAGGTATTTTCACCGAGAGAACTGCAGCTTACTGGATATGTTTTCTGGTTCAGACCATTCTCTGTAAAACCTAGAGATTGTCGTATGGGGAAAATACTCAGACCGATCAGTCTGGCATTAACAACTATACATGTGAACTACCTTTTTCCCCCAAATCTAATTCTCTGTTTGACCTTCAGTTCTTTTTCACATTGTCTTTGTGGCTGATGACATTGGCTTCCTGTTATGCGACTGGCTGATTCGATATCTGCATTGCTGAGCAGCTGAACAGGTGTACTCAATGAGGTAGCATATCTTAGTAACAAATATATCTATCATTAACACTAAGCTGCTTTTGGCAAATGAGTGCTAGTACAAGGTGAAGCTATTA
The DNA here is from genome assembly GCF_041146795.1 of Maylandia zebra. Classification (NCBI taxonomy): domain Eukaryota; kingdom Metazoa; phylum Chordata; class Actinopteri; order Cichliformes; family Cichlidae; genus Maylandia; species Maylandia zebra. Next base: position 31,731,849 of record NC_135177.1, read on the forward strand.
AGGGAATAAGCTGACCTTGGTCTTTATTAATTAAGGGTCATTCTGCAGTTTATTTCAGAGGGCACTGCAATGAACTGTTAGTTGACATTGGTTTTCAGGCTCCACTTCAGTGAGTGGCGGTCTGTCCAAAACTAAAACATACTTTAAAAGTTAAAAGCCCTTCATGTCGTAAAAGTAATTTTCTGATCCCATCTATAATAATAAATCACCCAAGCAAAATTGTGCAGATTTGCTTCATAATCAAACACTCCAGGAGGTTTCAGCTGTTAATTCTTCCCCGGACGAACATATAGTAATTAGTGGGAACCGCCACTGTGGTGTTTGGTCAGTCTGAAAGCACTTGGGAGGGCACAGCGATATAAAGGCATTATTAGTTTCTTAACTCCCAGGCACAGAGGACAGGTTCGCAATTTAGTCAATAATGTGCAGCCAAACAGGAAGAGAAGCAATAATTTTTTTAATCTCATTTCACTCCTCAAGTGAGTTGTTGAACACTGCACGGATCAACTTGACCTGCTGGGGTGATGTGCTCTTGACAATCAATAGCTAATCTACGATGAGACAAGTGGGCAACATCAACATGATGAATATGTGATCATCATTTTGCCGGACTCTCAACATGTCTCACTTTTGTTTGTTGTACTGAACGTGTTAAAGCTGTGTAATTGGGTTGTTGATGGTGAAAATGTGGTGGGTGAGAGGCAGACAGGTCAGCAGAATTAAAATCCAAATATATTTCTTTGCCCTTGCGAACTGGAAGGAAGTTTGTTTTACGTGGGTTCTCCCCGGGTGCTCCGGCTTCCTCCCACAGTCCAAAAACATGCAGTAGTGGGGATAGGTTAATTGGCGTTTGGAGTTTCTTTTAGCAAGTAAAATCCACGCATCCATCAATTGGTCCATCAGAGCTCAAAGCTTTTCAAGATTTGTGTGATCTTGTAGCACTGAAATAACTTGTATAGTATAATGTTCTGCTATACACTCTCCTCCAGTTTTGGCTAATGAATACATCTTTACTCATAATACTTTTGGTGAGGCCAGTTTTTCCACACCTCAGTATAGTACTAGGCAGAAAAACAATTCTGGTGCCATTACTGCCAACCTATTTGGCTCTGCCATTAAAAGGAAAGTTAAGGTTTGCAGTAGAGCACCAGTAAAACCTGCTGCTGCAGCTCAGTTTGTGCTCCAAATTTAATCTACGCCCATTTTCCTCTGTCCCAGTATGTTTGAATATTAAGACAAAAATTTTTATGCTTCATCTATTTCTGTTGTGTGTTCCTTCCCGGTGTAAAGGAGTAGGCAGTTAAGATCTTGGGAGACACTGGGGCACTGCATCTGATTCTCCCTTTCACTTTGATGTGTGATGTGGCTACAACTGTTATGCAAGAACACGAAATTGAACCTAGCCTGTGGTTTGGTTACTGGAGAGGTTGCAAGGTGTACCCGGCACTACCCGTGGAGGAGGCCGACATAATTAAGCAGAGCTGGCGCTTCTCCCGTGTGGCTTAGGGCAGGAAGCAGGATGCTGTGTTGATTCATTCGGTTTGTTTTGACAAATAAAAAAATGAAACATGATTAATTTATTTGCAGTGATGCTGATTATAGGACCTCAAAAATGTGCATCTAAATTGACCAGTCTTTGTATTTGTAGCTAGACTTTTATGCTGTAGTGTACTTGCTAATACAGGGTCTGCATCTAGCCTGTGTGATGTATGACTGATGTTATCAGCATGACTTTCTCCGCCAGATGTTTGGCTGGTTGCTTGTTCAGCAAGCCAAGGTGTAACACAAGATTGATGGAGTTCATATTCTTTCTGTATTGCATCACAGTGATGGGTGCGTGAGACATTTTTTTTGAACACATATATATTTATAATGTGTAGTGTGTGGAGAGAAACACTGCAAGGAATTGAAGTTCAGGTTCAGAAATGGTAGTAGGAGACAATAAAGGAAAATAAAAATGGAGCAGGGGAAAAACTTTTTGCAAACTTTCCAATACTCAGATTGAGAAAGAGTAGCAGTCTGGTTAATGCATCAAAAGCCAGTTCCATAATAGAGATTGAAAATAATAATGTCATAGTTCTATTTAAGGACGATCACCTGAGACAATTTTGTTTCACGGCCACTGCAGACCACTACTGTATGCTGTAGGAACAAAATACGCAATGCAATTTCAGCTGGACTCTAATGTGCAAGCAACAGGTCGGCCATTGCCTCTGTTTTCTTCAGACCCTTCCCTCCCCCTCTTCTGAAGTCTGGGCCATAAAATCAGAAGTGATGTTCAGCTGCATGTGTTTCAATCATGCAGCCATGTACCGCTCCGTTTGGTAAAATAGGGAAGAAAGATGGATGGCTGGTTGGTTGGATGGACAGATGGATGAATAGGTAGGCAGATAGATGGTGGTAATAAAGGCTAGAGGAGGAGGGGTAGGAGGTAGGAGTAAGGGCAGTTAAAGGTACTATTTTCTTCTCCTGACAGTCAAGGACTATGTGCGTCCCTGTGTGGTTGATCTACAACCTGCTGCTAAATCACCTCGCCTGGCGTTTTTTTTCCCTTCCTTTCTTACCTCTCTGTACATGGGTTGTAAACTGTTGTGCTTGGAGTTTGCTGTAGACTGACATCGCACTACATTTGCCCCTGTCTCACACACAAACACACCGAGGGAGAGGAAGAGAGGGAGAGTGGCACTCTCACTGTTGACTGGCTTCCAATAGATTATTCTGACGGCTGAAAATGTGCAGCTCTGGAATTATTGCATATCTTCTGCTTGGCCACCCAGACATATTACTTTCCCTGCCCTTGCACGGACAGAGGCTAATGGGATTTTTTTTCTAATTCATGTTGCTGTGCGCCACGTTATATTTGTGTATTTGAGAGAGCCTGGTATTTTGCTTCTTGTACATAAATCATTATTTTTGTTTTGTTTTCAGTCTGTGTGGTGAAATTGTTGGCATGTGACTGTAAAGGGATAGATTTTAGGAAAATATACACTTAATAGCTATTTTGAGAGTTTTTTGGCCAAGGATAGTGACTTCCTGGAGTTTTGTGACTTTGCGGTTGCCAGACAACCATCCGATTCCACCAAATGGTTAGCTTATCTTAGCATATAGCCTGGAAACAGCTGGTTGTCTGGCAGGCTAGCATTATTAACACTATTCCAGAAAGTCGCTGCACACAGACAAGGAAAGGAACAGCATATTGTAGATTTTAAGTTGTGGTTTATTTACAGAGTCAAGTTGGCTCAAATACTAGAGTAAAGTGGTTAATCTGATAATGTGTATCCTACTGAGGGGAGGAGGAGGGGCAGGCATTACTTACTGGGTTTATAGAGAGCTGGATGTCAGCTAGAAATTCGCTGCATTGTTTAGAAATCTGTGAATGTTTTATGGGTTTGGGCTTTTTTATGCCTCCTGGTGCATGCTGAGATAATCAGTAAAGACACGCTGCTTTCAAGAAAGTAAGGAAGAGATTATGATTTAAAATATTTTTGTCATTATTAAGAAATTTGTGTGGAATGAAATATAAAAGTTGGTAAGCACCATGAATTTTCAGAGAGTTTGAGAACTGGAATGAGTCTTAGGGTTGGTGATTGTGGTTGAGGTGAAGACCTTGCAGTTCTCACTGGATGGTCCTCGCATATAGAGGAAGTTTTGATGTGGCGTCGTGCTGCCAGTGTGCACTGATTTATGGATATAGTGTGCGGTTTGATTTATGAGTCGTGTTTAGCGTGCAGGACAGAGCCACACTGGAAGCCAGCGGACCGTAGTCTGAGAAAGATCAGCCAAAATATCCTGTCCAAACTCAACTACAGTATGGGAACCCTGCCAGGGAGGAGGAGAAGTATGAGCAGACAAAAAAGAAAACAAAGGGAAGGAGGAGAGGAGGAAAAAAGAAACTGGGAGAAAGGACAAAGCCAATAGGTGCAGAGAAATGTTCATTAAATGAGCGGAAAATAATGAAAAAAAGAACACGGGGGTAAATGAGGGAGAGAAAGTTTAAGGAGCATTTCTCAGAGCCGAACATGTGTTATTCATTTAGATTTTTGTATTCATGGAAAGAAGCGGTCTGCTCCAGCTGTCTGTGTGCGACTCTGAAGTAACATCAGATTTTAAAGCTGCATTAACTGATATCTTTTATATATGTGTATATATATCATTGAAAGATGGTGAGAAATAGCAAGTGAATGAGGAGAAAGGAAAAAGAGGATGATGAAGGGATGGCGATGGGACGGGAGAGGGGTGAAGCGATGTGAATCAGGCAGCAGCAGAAAAAAATCTTTTTGAGATGAAGCTGCTCAAAAGTCATCTTTCTCCTGGGACTTCCTCCTCTGTCTGTCTGTCTTTTTCTCGCTGTCTCCTCTCTCACATCACTCTTTTCATGGACTATCAGTCACTTCTTTCCCCCCCATTCCTTTCTCATCCAGAGGTGGCATAAATTTTAATGACTGATTTGTGGCAGATCCAGAGGATAGGTGGGAGAGAGCAGAGCATATTCACAGCCCTGTTTCCATCTTTTCTTCTCTCACATTGAAGTATGGCAGTACCAGATGGCTTGGCTTCATATCATTTCTGGGTGTTTTAGTTTATCCATTATGCATTTAATGCAATCAGTGTCACCAGTGCATAATGCCAAGGACAAAGAGTGGACAGAGATCCTAGAAAGAAAAAGCATATCTGCTCTGTAATGAAGATGAAACGGCTAGGATGAGGATCAGGCCACCAGTATTTCTACTCAAGATGTGATGACAAAGTTCTGCACCTCTGCTCATTAGATGATTTAAATTTGGCTCATTGCTCCTTCAGGGTTGCTTCCTTGTGCACCAACTTTGTTTATTTAAATCACAGTCCTGTTCTGAGTCTTTGCAGTCTTGTGACGACAATTTAGCCTTTTCTATGTCAAAATGGTCACATTTTGTAGCTCCATCTACAACCCGGAGATCAAACATCAGTGTAGTGTCAAAGTCAAGTGAGTTCTTTCCTCAGGGCTAGACTGTACCCAATGTTCTCTCTCAGGTGCCTCATGGTATAGTACAAATGCACCAACAAGTGACCTTGACCACAGTGTGCGTCAGCAAGAATTGCAAGTTTTCTGGCAATTTGATGCAGTCATCAATCACCACCTGCTCTTCTCTTTAGATATGGCTTTCTTCTCTTCCACAAAATTAAAGACTCACTGTTTTCACTCACCAAAAGAACTCCGGTGTGCATTACAGATATAAATGATCACGTCAAAACTTCCAGAATATTTTAAAAGTAGCAGTTGCTTTGCAGCTCTTCCAAGCTGATGACGTTTAATGAGCTGAATTTTAATCAGGGCAGCGTTTGGATTTTCATAGTGTTACAGGACTCACCGGTTCCTGAAGGTGTCAATCACCTTAAAAATGCATTTCTTCTCTTTCAGTTTCTCAGAGGCTTAGGAATTTCTTTAAAAGTGAACACTACTTTTTAGAAAACACTAATCAAATGGATTAAAAGAACAAATATGGTCTATTTGCTGGGGACTATTTTTGGCTTTGGATTAACTCATTCTGCTCCAGTATTTCCAGTAATCATCAGTCTATGTGGGATTAATAATAATAAAAAATCTACTATGTGTGGGAGTTCAGTGCAAGAAATCATAAATAATATGTCACCCACTGCAACCTCACCAATGTGTTTTTAGAAGTATTTGGAGAGCAGTTAACCTCAATCTACTAAACGTTTCAGTTATTTACTTTGTTTTGATCTGTTTTGGACTCGTAAATACTGAAAATATAGTTAAATGCTCTAAAATCTTACAGATTCTGCACACTTTGGTTGTGTTGCAGTTTATCTGGGAATTAAAATATGGTAATATTGATTAAAAATAAAAATGGGACACAGGCATACCCTGATGCCAAATGCCACTAGTACCATATAATGTGATGATGGTTTCACTGACTGCCAGCTGGAGCAGACTCTGCACAACTTCTGTTCAGTCATGGCGCCAAATCATAAATATAACTGGCTCTGCAGTCATTATTTCCCTGCTTTAGGACATTAGCAGTTATACTGTATGTTATGTGGCTCAAGGGGTTGGGAATCGCATCTGTAACCGGAAGGTCGCCGGTTCGATCCCTGGGCTCTCTGTCCTGGTCGTTGTGTCCTTGGGCAAGACACTTTACCCTACTTGCCTACTGGTGTTGGCCAGAGGGGCCGATGGCGCGATATGGCAGCCTCGCTTCTGTCAGTCTGCCCCAGGGCAGCTGTAGCTACAACTGTAGCTGCCTCCACCAGTGTGTGAATGTGAGAGTGAATGAATAGTGGTATTGTAAAGCGCTTTGGGTGCCTTGAAAAGCGCTATATAAATCCAATCCATTATTATTATTATTATTATTATTATTATTATTATTATTATTATTATGTATAGTTCATACATTTTTCCCCAAGCACCTTGTATTTAAATTTCTTTGAAGTTATACAATATTTATTATTATTTTACTGAAACACTGAAATGCGGTCAACTCTAGAATATACATACACATGTTTACATATTACATATATATCTGTACAAAATATTTACAGCCATTCAGGTTGTGTATGATTGTATCCGTGCAGTTCTCCATCCTGCCTTGGTGGTTACACGTGTGATTAATTTGAGCCTACGTTTTTTCCTTATTTATGGATTCCCGTGTGAAAGAGTTATTTTCTTGTGCAGATGCTCACCTTACGTGTTATTTAAGATTGGCGTCATTAAAGTGGAACGTCAGACATCCAAAAACATTATTTCTCTGATCTGCTAAATAAAATCAATACTGTGCTCCTGGCTGGAAGGGCATTTTGTTTTGAGTGTCAGAATAAAGATAAAGACCACGGAACAAATCTAGCACACCAGGCAGAAATTTAGATCTCTTTGCTCAGCAGCATAGTAAAAGCTGCAGTACTTGAACCTAGACTGAAAGATTTTGTAAATAAGAGCAGTGAGCGCGTTGTAATTGTGAAGTTGAGCACGACAGTGTGAGTGGTCCTTGGGTTCAGCTGTTTATTCATGCTCATGAACTCCAGGACAATTATGGTGAAGAGTGCCAGCGGTTTTGCATATTTTTTTAAACATCAAGGTGACCGGTCAACCTACTAGTTAAAACAACTCTATTTATAGCCTTGGTTTACTTTTAATCCACAGTGTGAAATAAAATAGTCTTTCCACTTGCTGATTGTCACTTCACTGTTTGACCTTCACTTTAAAAAATGAGTTTGAGGCGTGTGTTTTTTGTTTTTTTCTTTTTCTGGTGAACAGCTAAAGGTGGATGGAAACGGCAGGGTGAAAATGTTGGTCATTTCAGCTTAACATTGTTTGTCCAGAGGGAAATTTGCCTCACAGCAAAATGAATTTATAATACAAAATATAGATGTAAGTACACTCTCCAGCCACTTCATCAGGTTCAGCTGCTCATTAACCTCCTAGGACCTGGCGTCCATAAATGTGGACATCACATTTTGGGTTGTCCACACCAAAATACTACATTTTGCTCTACAAGGCCTGATATCCACTTACGAGGACATTATACTGCCACTGTTCTATTGAAATTTTAAACAAATATGCTCATATGTTGCTCTCATTTTTCTCAGAAACAAAAATTAGGTAAAAAGAAAAACAACAAAAACCTGATAATTCTTTGTTTTTACATTCATCAGGTGCCAATCAGCCCAAATATCAAAGAGAAATTAAAAATGCATGCCATGGAGAAGTTCAGGTCTTAGGATGTTAACCCAAATATCTAATCAGCTGTTCAGATGACAGGAAGTCAGTGATCTTAGGCAGACATGGTCAAGGTAACCTGAGTGTTTCAAAAACTGGAGGCCTGCTGGATTTTTCTGCTACCTAACCAGCCAACCTCTTAGGTTTACAAGAATAGTCTGAACAAAATAACATTGTGTTGATGTCTGAGGGTTAGAGGAGAATGGCTCGGCTGCTTCACATTATGAAAGGAAGGTAACAGTAATTCAAATAACCAGTCATTGCAACCAAGGTATGCAGAAGAGCGTCTCTGAATGCACAATACGTGGAACCTTGAAGCCGATGGGCTTCACTAACAGAAGGCCACACTTTGTATGACTCCTTACAGCTAAGAACACAAAAATGAGGCTGAAAGGGAATGAAGATTAGACAGTGGGTGATTGAAAAAACGTTCCCGATTTCTACCACGGCATACAGAACTGGAACCACATAAAATGTGTTGTTGATGGTATAACGGGGGGATATTTTCTTGGCATACCTAGGACCTGTTCACCTTTGTTTAAATACCACAACCTACCCCTGTATGACTACAGTATACCCATCTTCTGATGGCTACTTCCAGCAGGATCGCACACCATGTAACAGGGTTCAGATCATATCAAACTGGTTTTCACTCTCTGTACTCAAGTACTCCACAGTCACCAGATCTCAATCCAATTAATCCAAATCTGAGAGCCACTTGGGGGTCCAACCTGGTAGTAGCAAGGCATGCCTAATTAAATGGCCAGCGAGTGTAGAAATACAGAAGCAAAAAAGCTGTTCACTGTACTGATTAAAAGCAAGTGCAACAATGGTAGGGTGAATAAAAAGCAAATGACAACTAACATACAAAGTCTGTGACTTAAACAAAAGGAAAAAATAGAAACGGATAAAAACTTCATCAGTTGTTTAATGTCAAGCACACCAGCTACTCCCAAGCTGTGAAAATGCATCCTTTAAAGATATATCTTCTTTTGTTTTTCTCAAGTTTATCTCGCAAACTACTCTTTTCTCCACACAACACTGAGTATCAGCATGGTGTTCTTTGATTTGATAATCACCTCCTGTCCTACACCAACACTCTCCCTCCTCAGGAAACATAAGAAGTTGGTATAAAAGAGTCAGGGTTTTTAGTGAGTAACAAAGGGTATAATTTGGTGCACCAGGTGGGCCCATGTGAGCTAATCAGCCTCCTTGCAGAAGGTTTTACAAACACAAATCCCTAAATTTGACTGTTTGCAGTGAAGAAATGATTATTTGCGCTGATTCCCCCCCACCAACCCCCTTCTGAGTTTAGTATTATTGCTTTTTCGATGCTCATTATTTGAATTTGTGCTTGCAAAAGTGTTTCTCTTGTCTCTGTGTTAGAAGACTTTTTTGCTAATAATAGATGGATGCTGGGGGTCTGTGTTTGCATAAAATCTGTGTGAGACTTATGTTTCTGTTTAGGTTATATAAGGAACTAATTGGTTTGTTATAGAGTGGGCGTGTGAGTGTGCTTTTACAAAGTGTTTCTTCTTGTATACTGGATCATTACACTTAAGCTTATGCAGTATATGAGCCTGTGTCTGCTTTATTTGGTTCATTACAACATGTGGGAGGATTGTTGGCGACGATGTGAAGCTCATTTCAGCTCAGCTTGGAAAGACTTCCGCTCCACCGTGCACTGGCTCAATCTCAATGCTTAACCATCAAACGGATGCATCTGGATGAGCCGTTTATTTGTGATTGACTTGAAGGTAAAAGATGGCTCGTCTGTATTAAGGGGAAAAGCGTATCAATCGTAGGCGCGTTTTGATCAGAGCAGCAGAAAATCAATTGTCAGATTGTGTTTCTTGTCAGTTTGAAGTGGTTCAAAAGGTGAATTAAGAGGATTTGAGTTACATACTCACAAGTTCACAAAGGCAAAAATTACACGGCAAAAACATTTTTGAAGGGACTTATTTGATCTTTTGTCTCTTCACTTCACAGTGGCTCAGTTTATGACTGTCACTCAATTAAATGTAATCACACTCTACAGAAATGTAACCGAATGTAGAATAAAGTGCCACACAAGCATGCATAAAGTCTGGGGACCACAAAAACATTATAATAATTATACAAATATTCATTAACCTTCCACATCACTTACATAAAACAGTAAATGGTGTTTTGAATGAGACCTTGTGCTTCCTCTTTTCCTCTCTGAAATCCACAAAAAACATTTAGAAAGCTTTCTGCAAAAGCAATTCATTTTTCTGTATTTATTTCCTTCACTTTGTGCTACTCATTAATTTGGAAAAATGTCCATGGAGGTGGCCAGGGAGTCAGGAGCAGAAAATGTCTCAGTGAAGACATCAGGGAAAATGATAGGCTTTGGTGTCAGTGAGTCTGACCTGATACACTTCACTGTTTCATCCGGCGATCGTACATGGCAGAGCAAGCGAGCGAGCAAACTGTAGGTACCAATTTTATCAGCTGCAGCTTTGGTAGACTTAAATAAAGTGCAGCTAGAGGAGGTGTTGTGAATAGAGAGAGAGGCTTATATCTACAAATTGTAGGAAATGACTAAGTAGAGTACAGGCAGAAGAGCCAAGCTGAGGAAATGCAAGGACACACAAAAGTAAATTACTACTTTCATCACAAACTAACTTCTGGAATCTGCTGAACGCCACAAATTTGATGGTATACAACCTTGCAGGAAGATCTAAGGGTAGATTTTTTTTTCCTTCAGTTCTGGCCACTACTGTGTCCAAACAACAAACACTCTGACCTCAGCCAGATGTAAAACAAATTCAATTTTGTTGTTCTTTCTTTTCTTTCCCCCCCCTTTCTTTTGGTGCGCTTGCCTTCCTGTCTCCAAAAGCTGCTTTTGAGCAAAACCAATTTTGGAAAGAGGTGCTTTGTTAGAAATGGACATTGAGTGAAATGGATTGATGCAAATTTACTGACAGGCTTCGTTGTCTTTGTTGCTGTGTGGGTGTGCGTCTTTGTTTCTTTGTCTTCAGAGGCGGGTTTGAACAGGATGTGGAGAACGGCTACCATCAGCACCCCGATACCTGCCACGGTGAGATGGAACAAACTCATTTATTCGTAGGAATTTACATGATCAATAAAGGCAGATTTAAAACTACTGATTGTTATCAGATCTCGACGGCAGCTGGCGCAACTGAACAAATTAAAATGGAGCGTTATGTTTTATTTTAGCTATGGCTGCAGTTTAGTTCATGTTGAAGGAGCTTGAAAAGTAGTTTGTCCACCTCCGTTCACAATCCCTGCTGGAATACTGTTCTCATTCTTTCTATGCTAATTAAACATTTGCTCAAAGAAGCATGTTTTTGTAAGACAAAGTGAATTGTTTCCAGCTCTTTTGCATGTGTCTGGGATGTGATGAGAACCACTAACAGGACAAATTCAGCAATCATTGCCTCCCATCAGAACGTAATGAAATGTTGTCCAGAAAACGCAAATCTTAACAAATAATATCACACTGATATTGTTTTGTATTTCTTTTCTCCAGATGTCTTGGCAACCACTCGCAAGCAGAACACAGCACTGGATTCAGCGTATGGTCAGTGGACACATTTATTTATTTATACGTATATTTATTTCCATTTATGTCCCTTTTCTCTAAAGTCAACAGTCTCACAGCTAAGAAACAACTAACAGCCTTTCTTATTCCCAAAGGGATGTTAGTTTTATCTTTTCATTTATTTATTTAATTTTGGAAATTTTGTTTGCATCCTGTATTATTTTAGAAGGTTTTTTTTCTACTATGCATAGCAGCAGCACTGTGAGGCCCAGAGGTGTGTAAGGAAGTTACCTTGAAGATGAGACCAGCAAAAGTTAAAATCAAGTAGGTTTTTGTATGAACAGAAGAGAGATTGGAAGATTGGAAAAACCTTTAAGGCCGTATTAGTAAAACAGCTGGGATATTTTTTAAAAATATCCCCAAATATCATTGCAAAGGACTTCTCACTCCCTACGAGTCAGATCTATGCAGTTATGTGCCTGTAAAGTAAATGTTTCCACACTTGGCTACATGGGAGGTTAGAGAATCTTTTACTGAGGCAGCTGAATGGCTGGCACCACCTCTCCCTCTTAGCCAGTTTGACAGTTTAAACATTGAAGCCATTGTCTGAAGCATCACTTCTTTGATGGACCAGGAGCTCCGCTGGCCAGGCTGCCTAATGCCCTGTATCAAGAAGGATCATCATCCCTGTCACGTTCCATTACTCCCCCGCCAGCCACACCGCACAGCCCCTGGCATGGCCGGAATAGAAATAGAAATGGCGCTAAGCTGGCTAGCACTCAGATAAGATTGAGGAGGTGGTGTTAGGACAATTTTCTGACACTGCTGCATTCAAAAGTAGTCATTTTCAAACAGATGGTTGCTAACAAGGCTCATTCACTTTTATCTACACAGCTAGTGCACCCGCCTCAACTTTTTAAGGAGTTGAGGAGTCAGATCCCTTTGTCACTGGACAAATTGAGGCACAGGGGATCTAATGGCAGTGGCTGATCCAAGACAGTGATTTATAACAATACCGAGCCCATCATCCTAGAAGATGCTGGCCATTATGGCTCAGAACTATCCTTCCTACATCTGTGTCTTTTTCTTAGAACAGAGGCCACTTTGTCTGCTCGAGGCTTCAGCCCAGACCTCCACAGTCCCACACTGCCTCAGTAGTCTGTAAAGCCTCACTGCTGGAGGAATTACAACTCAGTTGGTAGCAAGACTTGATGAGCAACCCTACTGCTTAATCCTGTGGGGTTCTCACTACCCTAATGCTTCACTGCTCTGTTTGAAGTTTTCCACACGCAGTCAGATTCTGTCTCTGGTTTATTCTTTTTTGTGTCTATAGTTTTTTTTTCTAGCTGATTCACAAGAAAAGCCTTTTAAGTCTCTACACTGAACATCAATTATCAGCTTTCCGAGACAATAAAACACTCCATATGCCTAACAAAGCTGTTGTCATTCGGGGGCTCTGTTCCCTGTTCGAAAAAACCACCAAAGGCAGGGACGTTTTCTTTCTTCCACTGTCACCCAAACAATCACAGCCAGCACAGGGATTAGCTTGAGACAAGCACCTGCCTGTGTAGGTAGTAAAGTGTTTCTGTGTTTTATAGTGAACGGGGTTTTTGTGCTTCACTAACAATAAAAAAAGACAAACATTTTATTAGATTTTCTTAAAAAATGGTAAGTTAATAAAGTAATGATGAAGTCATGGAGCTGCCGTCCAAAGTGCCAGGGCCAAGCACCTCCTGGTACAGTTTTAATTTGCCCAGCACAGATGGCGAACTGACAGGGCTCCTCATTCAGAGTGAACACTGTCAACTGGCTCACAGTGAGAAACGGAGAGAGCAAACTCTTCTCATCCAGTCTGGGTGTGAACTCTGCAGAATGCTAACATTATGGCTGGCTTATTAGTGCGTGAGCCCAAGCCAATAGCAGCATGCTGCTCACCATACCTCAAGGACAACAGAGAGCTAATCGTGCAATCAAAATGTGGAGTGTGTCATTGGGAAAAAATATGTTTGATAATACCGTGCCTGTGGCAACTAATGCCCAGTGTGTTTCTTGGCATATGTTTGAACCAAATCCAAATGTGTTAGTCATAATGTTTGCTGGGCTACACCGAGGTGATGGAGAAGTTAAGTAACTTGTCAGGAATGAGTGTTTTTAGACAAACGTAAGGAAAATGCAACTTAAGGTGTCTTAGTAATGCGTTGGGACACCATGTATGATCAGAACAACTCCAACTGATTTTTTTTTTTTTAAGTCACTAAACTGCACTGAAGGGAAGAAACACGTCATCCCAAAGGAGCTTCTGGTAACACTTTCTAATACAAAACAAAGAAATAATTATACTTTAAATTTAAGCATTATCCAAGTAATTTTAAGTATTTTTTTGGTAGTGGATGATTAATTTTAAGTATCATATATCCATATCACAGATTATGGAGTGACTTAAGTTGTGTTTCAACAGTAGGGAGAAAACAAGTACATCGAAGTAGTCAAAATTCATTTGAAATAGTTTGCAATTTTGTAGTAATTTTACAATATAGGAAGTTCTTTTTCCCCATCTTATATCGTAATTCCGCTGTAACACAAGTGCATGATGATTGTTGTAATATTCAGGTATCCTTTTATTTTACCAGTATAAATGTGACAAGGATGGTTTTTGCTTGCTTTTATAGGAAAAAATAAATTGGTACCATCAAAATTGGAACTTATAATGACAGAGCAAAGTCCAGCTGTTTCTTTTAGTTTTTTTTTTTAGTTTTTTTTCTCAAAAGAAGTGTGCATGAAAGGAATGTCTTCTCTTCTGTAAAATACCTGGAAGTTAACAAGGTTAAGCCACTCCCTAATCTTTAATATGGTTATGCAATACCTGAAATTACTTACGCATTACTTTAAATTACTTGCAGATTAAATTTAAACTCTAACCATTTCTTTATTTCCTCCAAAAGCCTGACTTTTACCACATTGTTATAGTGTACCTACTTTTAACTATTTTATAATTACATTATAATTTCAAGAAAAATCCAATGAAATTCCATTTATTTACAGGTGATTTATGCCCGTCACAGGCTGTATTATAAAGTGCTACCGATCTTCTTTCCTTTATTGTTTTGATGATTGTGGAGGAAGAACACTTTCTACCATGTGAGTGCTGGTCATCAGGAACACCGTAGCTTGTGATACATATCATTTTCATTCTCTTCAAACTATTCAGTGGCCCTTTCTGTCCTATAGATGAGGACATTGCCGTCCTGGCCACTTTTGCACAACAGAAATGTTGCATTGTAGGTTAAAAATGATCGCTCTGAACATTTGTGTATTGATTTGCAACAACCTGTTCCTTTTAGCAGACACATGGACCCAAACCGTGTTGTGAAAATTGAGCCACTGGATCTACTTACTGCTCAGGGGTTCAGGTTTTTCCTTTATTTTGTCGCCCATCCGTATGTTCATTCATTCACTCATGTTCACTCAAGAATTTAAGCTATGAGTGAACCTTGGTGGTTCAAAGGATCAAAGGATCTGATTAGATAGGAATATGCATAAAAGAATAATAAGTTGCAATACAATAAATTCAGAATATGAAAACCTTTTTTTTTCCTGAGCTCTGGGAATTTATTCAAGTGTTCAAAACCTTAGTTGCAGTTATGCCATTATGAAAAGAAATACTTATATTATTATTTCAGTGTGAACCTTTTCAGAGCATACTCTCATCGTGCCCTCATAACTGTTTAGAGTCGCAAAATGTGAAAAACAGCTTTTTAAAATGGTACAAGCTGTTTTTGGTTGTAAAATATTTTTTGAGTCCAGGATATGATCACAAATGCTGAGATGCTTTAATCTCATTTTGCTGGAGAAATACATTGTGACTTGAAGCAGCTGGTTAACTACACTGCAGAGATTTAAATCACTGTATCTGCGGAGTGGCGAATTGACAGACGAATTAACTTGTGCTCTGTCTGCTCATCATGTCCCTGACAGTCATTACAGGGTCTTTATGTTAACGGGTGATGGTTATCTTTCGACTCAGGAATCACCCTCATTTCTCTAAAGTTGATTCTACAGACTGATTCACATTTCACTAATCACTCACTCTGTTGCCCCCTCCTCCTCCTACTCCTCCTCTTCCTTCCCCCTTCGCTACAACCACAGGGAAGACCACACCCACAAGCGCCAGCACAACCTATCATGGGGCGGCATTCCCAAAGGAGGCAGGTGACCCTGAAAGAGGTACAGGTCCTGATCGCCCTCCCCCTGTTGGGGAACAAGGGTCACCTGACTCGGAGCCAATCAGTGTGGAGATGGAGGGTAAGGGGGAGGGATGTATGTCCTCGATACACTCTGACCTGCTGAGGATTGCACTGCTGGGCCCCGAATGCCTCACTGTACACTTCTAACCAGACTAAAAGTAACCCAAAATATATATATCACTCTGGTGCAACAGTTTCCCGTTTTCAGCATGCATACCTGCAAAGCAGTTCAGTCATCTTGCATTCAGTCTCACACAGCTAATGAAAAAACACAAGTGAGACAAATTCAATCAACACTTATTTTCTCCAGTTTTCAGTCATACATTTTTTCTCTCTGCAAACTGTGAAGTAGACTGATTCTGAATTGTCAATGACAACAAATACTCTCCAGTAGAACACAAACTTATATTGGAGGCTGAACATTGTTCTGAATGTGGTGGTATGCATGCTAATATGGGCTTAATGTTCTTCTGGGGTGAAATATCGCTTTCATTATCTGACTAACACGTAACTCTCTAGTTAAACCAATCTCTTAGTGAAAGGGAGAAGGCATTACTAATTGATCCTTTTGATTCATATACTTCATTAGTCCCTGCGATTCATGACGTGATGCATAATTTCCCACACAGCTTCACCTAATGGTTCTACTGACTCAAAGCCCAGTGGGGTAAGATGAAAGTGAGCTAAATGACAAGTTCTTGGTACAGTAATTGGAGACCACATTGTGCATAATCACTAAACAGAGATGGACATTAATCAATACAGCTGAGTCCGGTAAGCTTAAAAAGTGTTAGAGGATCTCGCTTTCTCCTTATGCGCAGCCATACATCTTGATGTGCTCTGTTGACATGGCAGCCATAAACGTGACGGATTTGACGACGTAAATAGATTCTGCGTTGCACTAATTAACTCCTCGCATCAAGCGGAGATCCTAGGTCTACACAACACTGCTCCCGCATGCCCTTTCCTCATCTTTTATTTATTTAGCTCATCAACACACACAAATATCCCCTCAGCGTCAGTGTTCTGATGAGAAAAAAAAAATCACAGGCCAGGTAACATTTCCTTCTCTCTTTACAAGACCATTCATTTACAATTTAAATGCCCCTTCCAGTTTTAGGCAAGAGTCAGCTTTTAATACAAACTCTGAGAATGTAATGTCAGCTTTCAGGCTATTTGGGGTTCTACCACCGATGATACTCTCTCTATACCTGAATTTGATTCTGAGTCACTAAAATAATAATTTAAAATTAATTTTTTCAAAGTAAAATGACAGTATAAAACAAAAAGAATTGATTGCCTAAAAATTGTGGCATACGCTTTCAACAAATAACATCCCACCAAGCTCCTCCTGTTCTTCAGACTCTGTCAGAAGAAAATACTATAGGGAACAAGCTGTTTAGAAAGATGCTAGCGCCAATCTCCCTCATTACACCTAAAACCACTTACTTTGGTTTCTACATACTTTGATGTCTCTTTCACACTTTTTAGCTTTAACTTCTATGGTAAAAAAAAAGTGTTATCAATAAAAGTCATTATTAATTCTCATAACTCAGCACTCGTCTTTCCACAGCTTGCAAAACTGGTGACTTTTGCAGCAAATAGTATTAATATTTTCTTTAAAAATGAACAAAATGATCTGTTGTTATCATTCATGTCTTCACACAAAGTGACATACGCTGTTTTACACTTATTGATGTATTTGGCACAAATTATTTTATCAATAAGGAGGTTGTCTGCTAACATCAGTGATTAATAACAAAATCCTTATGGTAGTTTTAGGCTAAATTAATAAAATCTACTTTTTCTTTCTGCTTTTACTTAATTTGCTACAATGTTGCACACAGAAAAAAAGCTACAAAATCCTATATTTTAGAAGGTGGAATCGTCACATTATTTAAAAAATCAGTCCTGCTTGAAAGGTTTCATTGTTAACTCAGACATCTATAATTTCTGTAGTTATAAGTGCTGCAGTGATTTTGAATTAGGTTTTATTACTGCTCAAGTTTAAAGTGCTCTAGTTTAACTTCAGTTCTGTTCTCAC
This sequence comes from Maylandia zebra, assembly GCF_041146795.1. Taxonomy (NCBI): domain Eukaryota; kingdom Metazoa; phylum Chordata; class Actinopteri; order Cichliformes; family Cichlidae; genus Maylandia; species Maylandia zebra. The sequence goes on from NC_135177.1 coordinate 31,749,380, forward strand.
ATTGTTAAATACATCAAACATTTCGTTTCTCAGTAAGAGCATAAACTCTTCCACACCAATCCTCAGCTGCCACAGTAAATGACATGACCTATAAAAGTCTAACCAGTTTCTGAATATTTAATTAATTCTTGATCTTCATTGTCTCGAGTATCATTTTTTTCCTCACTTTTCAAGATGACAGTTCAAACTTAATCCTGATTAACATTCCAAGCATTTGGCGTTTCAGCAGCTGTTACTCTGAAACGATCTTGTAACGAAATAGGAGCTGCAAAGCAAGAGAAAGTTTTTGAAGCTTTGCTGTCTTGAGTCAAAGCATTTTTGCAGGTTTACAAAAGAAATGCAGTTCATTGGCTAGAATTCAATGAAGACAAAACATCGTGAAGCAGTGTTTTGTTCTCTTCTCGCTGCTTGCCTGTGCACACACCGTGTCAGAATCCGTAAATCCTCACCATGTAAAATAAGCTTCCATTCAGGCAGAAACACTGTGCGGTGGCAACGATGAGCCGTTCAAGCTTACATTTTAAAATAAAGTAAATAAATGACAAGCAGGACCTTAAACCAGGAAGTCAGAGAACATGTGGTGTGTAAGTGAGGCTGTTACACACCTCCCAAACGATGTGCCAGTAGACGGATTAGGACACAAAATAAACTTATGGTAAAAGTAAACTAAAACTTGATTTAATGATTGTCCATCTTTAGGCCCAGTCTTTACTCAAAACATAGTGTCCAATAATTACAGCACCAACTGACCTTGAGGCTAAACCAGTGTGAAATAAAGTTTTCTGATATACTTCTGATTACTTTCAGCTGTATATATACTGCTGTGATGGTTGATGTTCATATAATTAAAGATATGAGCATGCTCAGGCAAAGATTACTAATAACAAAAATGTTTAAGTAATCCCTGTGAGGCACAAGGTCAATCTTCAGACTGCTCTAAATACTGTTTCTGAAGGTTTTTTTTATTATTCCTTTTTTTATCTCAGTGATGTCAAAGATGGGGGTGTCTCATTATGGTCATTTCAGGGATACACAACTGCTGTTCAAACACTGTCTGCAACGAGCAGCTGATTAGAGTAAAGCCGATTTAAATGGATAGTGGCAGAGGAGCTAAAATGTCTTGTTTCAAACGGTTGATTAGCTGAGGGGCTAAGTGTAAGTTAAATTAAGATTATTTAGAATATGGAAGCATGCTCCTGTAATAGTAGAAGTACTAATGAAGGTAGTGGTGGTAGTACTCGACTAATCCGTGAATAAAAATATAAAACTGTAAATGAGCTTAGTAGGTCTTGTTTGTGATGCTCGGAGGTTTACACATGTAAAATAATAAATGGGAAAGTAGCCGACGGGCTGAGTAATATTAGTTATAAGGACAGCTGCAGCTGTCTGCCATTAAAAAAACACAACTGACATAGTATTGAAGATGAATGATCAAATGCTATAATCTTGAATTGGACTTGCTATAAAGGACTGAGATTTGACTCGGCATGCACTGCCTGTCTGCAAGAGATGCATCATAAATCTCATTCTCATCTGAGGAAACAGATGTGCATGTTAATCAATACTCCTGTAGGCACTAGCTTGAAATGAGTCTGGCTTCACATTTGAGGCATCTCTATAGGCATCGAGTGTGTTTTCTTTCAAAGTGCTAAGCCACCATTTATTACTTATAGATTCAGCTATGAGCACTTATAAAACACTTCATAATGCACAGCAGTGGCTGACAGGATTAAAACTAGATGCTAATGGAATTGCTGATGCTGCTGACATACTGCTTGCCTACAAACTTGGAAACAACTTTGTTAGTCAAGTTTTGGCAGCAGTTAAGTTGCCATGAAGCCCCCAGGCTACATAATCAGTGTAAAGTAATGTGAAACACAAACTCTAGACCTTACTCACAACAGCAATTTAGACTTGTTAGAGTAGGAAAAGCCCAGGTGTCACTAATGAGATTAGAAATGGCTGGAGTCTCTTCAAGGTCCCAGTGAACTCTGTCAGGATCATCAGCCCCGTAAACAGAGCTTAACCATCATTTACTTTTTTCTGCACTTTTCTTAATCTAAAATATCTGAAAAACATTTTTACAACCCCTGTTTTTCATAGAAGATGCAGAGATTGGAGAGCGGACTAAATACTATATATGGTTGGAAAAATGATCAAAAGTGTCTATATATGTTTACTCCTAATAGGAGAACTTTTTTGTTTTGAAAAAGAGAAAGGTGCCTTAAGCCTGCCAAACAATTCACAATGACTATTCAGCTGTTTATAACAGTATGAACAAGTGAAAACATGAATGAAATTCAGGGCTGTTCTTACCTGAATTGACAAAGTCTTTAATTTTGAGGTTTGACCACAGTTCCTGTGATTTTACTCACAGAAAATAGAAAAAGAGGGGGAGACTGGTCTTGTGGGGCAGCAAACATGATACAAAACATTTGGATAGCTGTTAATCAGAAACTTCTGCATATGCAGATGTCATATGGAATATTACAGTAGCTTAATCACTGCTGTCACCATGCACTTCCCAGTGGCTGCAGCTAATTTGTCTCACGCAGTCATTGCCAAATTTGCCTCAACAAGTGAACTTTGTCACACACCGAGCAGAGGGCTCATCGGTTAGCAAGAACATCAGTCCACCTTAGATTTTAGCTTCTTGTCTAAATGTTGTTGTGCAAATAAGCAAACAATTGAAGTGAAGCATCTTAGCCAGATTTTCAACTTTTGCCTTGAAGCTTTGACTTTTAGGGGCAGCCCTACTAGACACATTCAAAATGTACAGTAACACAGGGTTAATCGGTGTCCTAAAAGGCATCCAATTCTCAAACCACTAGTATAGACTTTAAACACTAACCTTCACTTCTGGTTCTACTTTTCAACTTGTGGCCTGTGTAAGATGGTGATTTCCTTCAGGGCAAAACTAAAATTAACTTTGGAAAAAGGATAATTGGTAAGGCAGTCACTGTTACATTGAGAGTGTGAAAGAGCACCTGTGCTATGGGCAACAGTTCAGATATAATGGCTCAAAAAAGTAACCCCAGATTTCAAGGTTTGCCTTTGAGTGGACATCTCTAAAAGAGCCTATGAGCAGAAATAAACCCTTTTATTAAAGGTGCGAATAAATAGAAAAGGCAGATATTCGACACATAAGCTATGCTAATCCTAAATGCATTATCTCTTTAGTGTAGCTCAGTTATGGTTTGCTCTGATGTGGATAGCTGCATTACATTATGTAAACACCAGAAAAGACTAAAAGGCTGGGGCAGAGACCTGCTGACCTGCTGCTATTTAGAAAAGAGAACAGCAGTCGGGTGCACTCGAGCAGTTTCTGGCTGGGAAAACGCCCACCTCTCCATTTTGTGTGAACACACATTAGTCTCCGGGCTAGCAGAAGTGTGTTGCATCAGATTCCCAGTTCCAGACCTCTCCGGTTTGTTTTCTCCCCTTCGTCTGCCCTCTATTGTTATTTGACCTTTTCCTTGACTCTTGCACATTTAGATGAACCAGCGTGGGTTGGACCAAAAACTCAGGTTAGCAGCTAATTTAGCTGACAAGCGTGGGGAGATGGCTCGATAATAGAATCAAGTCGGGCGGGCGTTTTCAATCTCATTAAAACACTACAGGAGGAGAGCAGAGAGTGAACTCGAGCTGAACCTTTTCATGAAGGAGGGCTGGTGTCCTGGGGGGACATTGATGCCAGCTAGTTTTCTAAAGAGTTATTTATACTTCTGAAGACCATGGCAACAGACACAGCCTGTATCATTAGTCAATGAGCTCTGACTGTGTCCCTTCTAACCACCCTCCAATATCCACTCCTCAGAGACACTTCATTCCACATCAGCATGCGTACTGTTCGATAATCAGATATCCGAAATCTTCTTAGACTTGTTTGTCTTAAATGAGATAAAGTTGGTAAAGTTGTAAGCAGTGTGTTGTTATAAATAAATACCCAATGTCATTTCTCACTATTTAAAAGAAAGGGACTTACTTTCATACTTTTAAGCACAAAAGTGTGAAGTTGAGCATTCAAATATTTAATGCATTTTTTAGATCTTTAGGGTCAGACAGAGGCTGAATATTCAGAACATGCTCATTATGACAGTTAAAGACTGCCGCTGTCTGCCAAATTTCATTCAACCCGTCGCTCTGTGTTGACCCTACTGGCTGCTTTTGCATCATTTATCACAAGTCGGGCCACGATGTGCGCACACATTAAGCGTTTGAAAAGCTGCTCCAGTTTGGACTTCCTGAGTCCTAGTCGTGGCGTAAAGGTTATGCAAAACTAGGCCATCTTTTCCCTTCACTCAGCTCACCAGCACTTCACAGCGACTGAGTGACATCATGTTTTACTGCAATGTGCTATAAAGACTAACCTTTAAAGGCATTACACATACCAAATACTTCACTTTCCATACTTGGAACTTTTAATGGCTTTTTATTCCATATTGGCTATTAAAGCTCAGCTTAGCTCAGGGTGTCACAGAAATCCACGGGGCCCACAGTGGTGAAATCCAACTACGCAGTAGTCCCGGCCCTTAGCCTTAACCCCTTACCCTTTTATCTGTCTCATTGACCTCTGGGGGAGTGTTACTCCCACTTTACCTGCTTGTTTTCTTTCTCTTTGTTCTTTTCTATGTTTAGTTGGACTAACCCTTTAGCTTTACCTGCCTCCTTTGTTGAATTCTTTCTCACTGACCCTTTTCATCGTCTCTTTATGATCTGCCTTTCCAATTTTACAGCCGATGGTTGAAACTGTGTGCAGGTGTGTGAGTGGCCCGCAAGTTTCTCCATCTCTTAAAGCAGCAGTTCATGCCAAATAAAGCACAATTATAAATGTGCACACAAAGACAATTCGAAGAAAAGATTTCACACTTCAGGTGATGTGGCCACTGATTTTCCTCACCTTTTATTTGTGCGTCTTCATTACAGTGTAATATTATTATTGTGTTATGCTTTATGAAAAGTGACTTTGGTGTGGACTGTCTCTTTAAGTTTACTGGTGAAGCCAAGATTCTTCCAGTGCCACGTTTCTGCTGCACCAGATGCATTGGAAGCATTTTGTTTCACCATTCACTGAATGGCAAAATAAATAGCTCTTTTTGTTTCTGATGCAACTGCATGTAAAAAGGAAAAAGGACCCAGTGCATGTGCTCTGCATAGTTTAAGGGTTTGTGATGAGTAAACCCGATACCAATTTATATAATGACAACAAAAAGCACATTTACTCATGTAAGTAAACTGCAGTCCAGTAAAAGATGCACCTATTTTGGGAGATATCAGCCTCTGAAGATTGTGTTCGTGGCCCATTTCCTTGAGGAAGAGTCTTTCTTTTTTTCCAGCAAGATTTGTTTTTTTTAGGCAAACAAAGCTCAGTCACCTTTAGATGTGCTGACGTGGCTTCGTCAAGTGTGGAGGCTGATAAATTAGAAGAAGGATAAATCAAATTAAACCTGTCTGCACAAGAAGTGAGAAAATGTGTTTTTTGGGTAATCTGGAAGGCTAGACCCTTTAACCAAACTATTTCCTGTCTGGGTTTTTGAAGCAAAATATATTGTTGCTGCTGCTTGAAAACATGTCTGTCTTCTCAAAGCACAGGTGTAGATATTGAAGGATGTCAGGCAGACACCAGATTCTGATTACCAGATGTCTCAGCATGGTTAATTTACCAATATTCAATCAAAACTGTAATGAGATATATGCTCTGTATGCATCAGCACACCAGGAATGAAATGCAGCGCTCATTACAACTACTTTTCAATTGGAATGGATCTGTTACATTACACCATATCACCTTAGCTCGTGTGCATATATTAAACCGCATCCAATTGGCTGAGCACTGAGGTGGAATATTATGCAAATGCCTAATAACAAGTGTACATGATTGAATTCACTCTGTCAACAGCCAGAGCCCTGCACACATACAGCCCGGATATTCAGTGTATCTGTGTGGACACGCACACTGATGCGCACAATCATGCTCCATTTGCTAACCATGTCTGTCAGTGTGCAGACATCAAGTATTAAAAATGTCAAATTACTAAAAGCTCACAGCAGTGGGGCAGAGCTGCTCTGCTTTTCACACAGACTTGAAAAAAGGCAAATAATTAATTTGTTCCGATCTTCAACCTCAGGGTGTCTCTCAAGAGTTAAATTGTTATTTTTGGTGTGGAAGCATTAGCAGACGGGGGGCAATGCTTGTCTATGAAGCCTGGGGCAATTTTGTCTCATTGGCTTCTCATTGGGATGGAGTAGCCATTAACAGAACAATTACATGCACTTGTAAGCTTGCAGAAAGCAGAAACTAATTAGGGCTATTTTGGAACGTCTTCACTTGATACGAAAAAAATAGAACATAAATTGTTTTCCAGGTTACAAAGCATTTAAACACACCCTTGAGAAAAGCCTTCTCCACTGGAAAAGTTGTGCGTGAGAGAAAAAGCTCTGAATTATTATGCATCTGACCTTGACAGTGTTGGTATTCAGTCCCTCTTTATATTTAATATTTAAAATTCAAGTTTTGTAGAGTGCTAATGCTTTAATGTCCTGCAAGACATGCAAAAGGAAATTTTCACAATTGAGCAAGTGTGAAACTTCAAAGGGTTCAGATTACCGGTAATTGGTGTCATGGAAAAGCTTATGGGTGTTTGTTAATGAAGTCGATTTGAGAGCTTGCAAAGACAGGATCCATTTATTTAATCGCGCACTCCTAAGATAAATTGTCACTTCCATTGTAATTTGTTTTCAAACTCTCCTTTATCACCTGCAGGGAAAAAAAGGGAAACTCTTAAAACACACCTATCAACAGTAAGCCCTCCTTACTTTGTTTCCCCTCGTGCAAAAACCAGCACCAATTAGTAAGACGTGGCACAGGCAGCGCTATGTAAAATCTGCCTGTTTACATAACCTGCCGTGCTATCTATTTTTAACAATATGGATGCAATCATAAAGTGCTTCTCTTCCTACGGCACTGTGGAGGAACGCGAGGCTTGTTCTCCATCCGTATCACAGATGCCGCAGAGCACCAGGCTTCAAAACCCAGCAGAGTGACGGTCTGTCACTCACCCCGTCAAGTCTGCATCTCTCACTCTGCCTCTCTCCCAGTCTTCTTCTTTTAATTCTTCTCACATACATTTGCTCCCTCTCAGTCTTTTTATTTTTTATTTTGGTCCTCTTCTTTTTCTTTTACACTTGCTCCCCTGTGTCTTGGATCCTTGGGTCCCCACAAATTCACCTCCCCCCCTGCAACCAAGGTTGAATTTCATTCCTTCATCTTTCTCTTCAGTTATTTTTTTTTTTCCTGGCTATCAACATCCGTCTCTCGCTCCTTCTCTCCTTTGCCTCGACACATGCAGCCATCTGTCTTTTTACCTTTTGGCAGACTTGGGGTACTGCTATATTAAGCCACCGCTGAGCCAAGTCCATGTTGAGTTGACACAAAAATATAATGTGACAACGTTGGAGAGGAACACTGATGGAGAGCTGTGTAATTAGTGTAAAACTCCGTTAACATGGGGCGACCCCCCCCCCCTCCCAATAAAGACTTTTTTTGAACTACATATTTATTTAGTTGCACACACTGTTTCGTGAAGTGGTGCAAATTCAGTAGGTAAAGTTGGCGAGCACTTCCTGTCCGCCACCTAGCTGCTCGCCAGGCTGTTGGTATGATTCACCGGGTATTAATTTCACTGTGACCGGTGGCACCATATGTCCCACATACCCACTGATTGAGTTATTCAGCCTGCTCATGAAACATGTTGTGACAGGCCATTCATAGGTTCTGGGTTTGTTTACCTCAGCTGTGTGTTTTACCTCCTGCTGTGGCACTTGACTCATAGCCCTCAACCAGGAGGAACATCGCTATAAGCCTGTAAGCACAGACACTGAGGAGGGTGTCGTGGTCCAGAGGGAGAAGATGACTCACAGCCACGGGGAAGCCACGGGGGTGACGGGAGACAAAGTGCACACCGAGATGAGAGCAGAGTTTTACCACTCATTACAAAAGCTGCACGCCGCCAGGGAACACATCAGTTAGATCCAAAATCTTGGAATCATACTGATGCTGCAAAGCTGATTGAAAGAAATGCCCAAGATTAAAAGAAGTGGTATTAATGGGCTCACTGCAGCATCACTCCTGATTGCCTCGCCCACTGGGATTGCAATTATGATTTATGACTTTTTAATGCGGTCATAAGTTGAAGCAGTCATAAGAATAAATGGCTAAAAACTGAGAATTTTTAATTGGAAGCTCTATTAAAAGCATTATTTCCAAAAAGATTAGTGCACCACAGAATCCTTCAGCTGGGCAAACGATGGTAAATCACCCCTCACAATGAATGCAGTGATACATTATGAAGGGATGGTACGCTTTTACAAGCACACCTGCTCAGTTCACATAAAAGAAGTGAAACTTTTTCGCTTCTTTTAACTTCATGACCTAAATAATTGAGTCTTTCTCCAAACACAAATTGCTAGAAACTGTACATACAGCTCCGTTGTGAAGAGAGATAAATCTTGTTTGATTATTATTTCAGCATATCAGTCCACTGTTGTAATGAGATTCTGTCAAATTAAAGTTGTAATGATGACAGGAGGCAAATTGCTCGTCTTTCCTTGTCATGTGTAGTGTAGTTACCGTGGTCTCTTTTGAGGCTTAAGAAAATGAATTTAGATTCCACTCATTTGTGCTTTTGTCTCTTGTGCATTTGTGCAGAGATTTAACTGAAACTTAGCGAGTCTCTGATCAGATTTTCTCTGTGTAATATCTTACAATATTTCCCTCTAATTCCATAAACACAGTCAGAAAGGCCCTTTTTGACTCTCCTAACACATAGTTATTGCCTTTAATAATGTTATGTAGGCGGTTTTCTTCCTGCTCTTCACCATACTAAAAAGTAAAAGTCCTTTAGTGTCAAAACCGATATCCTCTAAGACTGGCAGAGAACTCGGGTTCTCTTCGTGACTCCCTGGCAGACTAAGATGATATCCTAAAACTGCACATGCTTGTTAACTTTCCTAGCAATCAAGAGACGTTACTGTCTATACAAATCACAATATGTTATATACCATTGTCACAATGCCAGATTGCTTCACTGATCCCTGATTGCTTTTCTGTTTATTATTCATTTTTCTGAGAGGAATTTTAATTTCTCTAAGTTTTAAAAGTAAAGTAAATATTAAAACTATTTATAATGCAGACCTAATAACTGAACTGGCTGCCTTAATACTCATCCACAAATCGCTCTTTAAACGCCTTATAAACTATCATCAAGGCTGATTTAGATATAATTGTTTTCCATTTTAATTCCTCCACTAAGCTTTCATGTGCTGCTGAATTTAGCTTGTGGGGAGCACCTGCATTCTTCTCTGTTTTCAGTTCAGCTCAGCTGTCCCCCTCTGCAGACTAATCAGTTTCGCAGAACTGTCATTAAGGGCAGAGAGAAGGGTCTGTCACCACAGATGGCAACAGCCTCTTGCAAATGAGCTCTGATTACAAGAGGTGGCAGGTTTCTCTCTCCTTATCATCCCTGCCTTTCACGCCATTAGGCAATCACGGTGCTTGGGTCACAGCTCCAAAGGACAGTTACATGGTAGATTTACCTTAGCTAATGTCCTTGTGTTCTTGGTGTGCTGTTTCGCAAACTGTCCCCTCAGCTTCATTTTGAAAGAATTTGACAACCTCATTTGAGTCTGTGTTGGCAAAGGTGCCAGACTCGGTGAGCTATTGAATAGACCTGTTATTTTTGGCTCGTTCATCGTACCAGGTGCTCTCGCTCCTGATCCTCGCATTGGAAGGCGAAGTCTGTGAAAATGACATCAGGTTCCTGCTGCTGTGCTCCCATCAATATTTAAAGCTCTAACTCATTTCAGAGTTGATTCCTCACTGACTGGGGAGCTCTTGGCCTCTGCCTGTCTGAGGTGAAAGCACAAGTCCAAGAAAGAAAGGCTGTATTCATCTATTAACAGTGGAAGGAAAGGAAGCCAAGAGCTTAGTTCAAACACCCCTCCCATGCTGTTTCCCCACATAGTGAAGCTCCTGTAAACACAACCTGTCTGTCCCAGCTGTTGCTTGACCTATATTAGCTCTTGAAAATTTTTTTTTATTTTTTTAAACCTTCTGGCTCAGTCAGAAAAACTAACTGGAGTACCTTTTTCTCTTTTCATCTGTTTTAAGGTGTGAGGCGACCTCCAGAGCAAGACAAACCCAGTCCTAGTGTCCATTATACTCTTCTGATTGCTTGTGTTTTGGTGGCCTTTGTCCTTGGTGCCTTCCTCTCTGGCTTCCTGGTTTCATGCTACTGTAATCACACAAGCCACAAGACCAAGAAGTTGTCGAAAGACCCCGAAGCCCCAATCCCACATGCTCTATCACTGCGCAGCCTGGCCAAGCTCAATGGCCTCCTGGACAACCAAAGTAAGGACGACAAGCTGGAGGTGTCATCTCCCAAGATCTACAACTCTTTCTTCGCCAACAGTAAGGAGCATCACCCATCGAGGAGAAACGGTCATCATGGAATGACAATGGGAGACTTGGTCCATGCCCAGCATCACCAACTCCACCATTCCTCAGAGCTCTCTGGTCTGCCTACACCAGACTCGACCCCAGAGCTGCCAATTAAGAGCATGAAAGCATTCAAGAACCAGTGGGAGAAGAATCAGAACTGCAACAATGCCAAGGAACCAAAGTCCCATAATATTGGCTCCAGGCCCAGCTCTGCCCTGCTTCACCAGCAGGTCTTCCCTTACTCCCATGGACTGTCTAATAGCCAGTCAGCAGCCGGACACCTTCATCCCGATGAACGCAAAATCCACAATGTTGAGCGTGTGTTGTCTCAGCAGCCTTACGCTGGCTACTCTCAGAAGGTGATGGAAGTAACCTCACTCGATGAGCTTCTGAAGCACATCCACGAGGCTAGCGGCAGCAAGAACTCTCAGCTAATGAGCCCATCTGGTCTGATGGCCAGCGGAGGTGGAGGCCAGCTAGTCTTTGCCAACCGTATCCAACCTCAGATACCTGAGACAGAATCAGCCCCCTACTACAGCTCATCCACTTTACCACGTGACAGCCTCACCCGTCGCATGGATGTTCCCCCAGACATTCCCATGCACCACCAGTCTACCTTGGAGAGGAGGCATTCCTCCCAAAGGCAATCACTGATTGCTGCAGCCACCAAAATGCCCAACGGAGGTGGAGTAGTAGGAGGAGGGGGAGGAGGAATGATCCCTCGCCAACACAGCTTCAGCCAACGAAATGGCGGGCCCCACCAGCCACCTCCCCTTTTGGCGCGGATGAACTCGACGGGCAGCGCGTGTGAGGTTCACTATCCCCTGCTTCCCAATGGATACCTGGCACGTCAGCACAGTTATAATGGAGAACAGCAAGAGGTTCCACACAGGGGTGCGATCGTCCGTCGGGCAGCTTCTCTCAAACCTGACGTCCCTCCCAAGCCCTTGTTCATACCTGCCACATCCCCAGTCAATGAACAGGGAAAGTTCAACTACTGAGGGGTATGCTCTTGGACTAAGAGAAGGAGCCTCCCCCCCTCCCCTCATTGTGTCATCTGTAAGAAACTTTGAAGAAATGCAGTGAGTTTGGGGTTGCAGACCTTTACCTGAAAACGCAACCAACTGTGTGGCACCAGTGTCACTGTGGACAAAAGCCTCAACCAAACTTGTTTTTTGCCGCTTCTTTTTGTCCAACGAATATCTTTGTACCATATTGGTATTGCTTAGCTACTTGCTTATTATAGAACCGCTTACTTGGGTGACGTGATGCCACCTCCTTATATTAGGCTGCCAATGTCCTCAATGTGGATTTACAATGCAACTCCGTTTTTGGACACGTTGATGTTGGAAAAACTTGACACATCAGTCATCTTGAAGACTTAAAAGCTCGAGGCTCGCTTAGATTCATGCTTTTGCTTAACCTTTTCTGATGTAGTGTTGGTATCCGGTCCCCACCCACCCCACCCTCGAATGTGTTTATATTATGCATGTGTGTGTATATATATGTGTGTTTATATTTACACCGTATATGTATACATATACATATGCAGTATGTGTAACCTGTGGTTAAAAAAAAAAAAAAAAAAAATCCCCTGAAAGTAGTTATGTCTTTGCCTTACTATACTCTCTCATCTTTGGGCATATCAAACGATCCCCCCGCCCAAGCCCTAAGAAATATCTTAGGGGCATCAAATGTTCATCAAATGTTGTCATTTGGCTCCAGACACCAATTCAAATTTGGTCACAATGACAAGACAAAGGAAATACTTCAACAAAGCAGCTACACTCGCCTTCTCTTTTATTTTTTCCTGTCCCAGCTGATGTCAGGTGACAACATTCGGGTCCATTTAAGTTCTTCAAGAATGTTTCGACAACATTGGTGCTCCGCAACTCTAGTGGGTCTAATATTCTTTGAAATGGAAACAACCAACATGTTTCTCTGAAATTTTTTGGACCCAAAGAGGACAAGACAAACACGTCTTGCCGTCTGGTGTTAGGAGAATGAACACTGAACATCGAACAGACTGCAGTTATCATAATTATTAACTCTGTGGCTATTGGTTGTAAATAAAGGAATAATTACTAGCCAAATTTTAACTGTATGTGTAAATGTGTGCCTTATTTAATAATAGTGTGTGACATGGGCTTAGGGGTCAATGCAAGGGGCTCAGATGGCAACTATGCTACAGTATATTGTAGGTGTTTGATTTTTCTATGGTTGTCAGTATGTGTCATACAGTATCTATTGTATATGTGAAGAGTTTCATTCCAGAATAAGATATTTCTCATCGGTTCTAATTAACTGAATTAATAGTTTGACTGTAACACCCACTAATAAATCATATTTTATGTCATATATTGACTATAATTTTTTTTACAAAGTAGGCTAATATTTTGTAAATTATCTAATTTTTTTTTTAATCGACGTAAAATAACTAGTACCCTTTTTTCAGCATTGTTTTGGAATGAAACCCTTCGTTTTTCGCTTTTCTTTTGTTTTCATCCCAAAAGTGTGAGCCTACAGGTTTTTAATGCGAGTGTGGGACACAGCAAGTACAAAGCCTGAGACTGCAGACATTCAGGTTTGACTGTATACTGTCACTTTCACCTGGGTGTCGATTTCCTTGTAGGTGCCATTGTTACGTTTTTGTTTTTTGTAGTATTATCTTCTTGGGTTTCTAAAGGAGCAGTTCACAGTTCCTCTTAAAGTTATCACCTACAGATGAGTAGCCATTGTAGAAGTTGCATTTACCTTATGGGAGGAAAAAGTGTGTCTTGCTTGAGTTTTGAATGTCAGGATATATGTTTTAGCAAGTGTGTGAAACCATACGGTTTCAGTTCTGTATGAAAATAAATCCAGGTTGGTGGCATGTAGCATGACTTCTACAATGGTTACTGCTGTAAATGTTGACCTAGTGGTGCCACCGGGTGTTGAATTTCAAAACATGGACAAGAAATATGGAGCAGTGCAATGAACTCTGATCCGACAGGCTGAGATTGTCTCTTGGATCGATACTTGGGAAGTGATTGTGGAACCGGTTCGCAGGTGACCGTGCTGCCAAACACTGCTGAGGATTTTCACCTCATTAATGGTGATGCCAGCCGGCTGTGCCTCAGACATATCACCCCTTCAAAACTCAACTGTTGTACTTTTCAGGAGAGTCGCTTTGACCACGGTTGGCTGGAACCGTAATCTATTCTGTGAAAACAGCACTATGCTATTTACTGTATCTGAAAATGGTGTTTATTGATTGAAATTTCCCAGAGCTCATTTGACCCAGTGTAAAGTTTACCATTCACACTACTCCAGCTTCAGTAAATTAAGGAAAAGTACCTAACATTTGTAAGGAAAAAAAGTTGATTTGGTAATTAACAGGCAGCAGAGCATTAAATAGCCTTTCAGACGGCAAATAAAAAACATCCAACTTGATTTGGGGTTGGGGCGGCAGTGTTTCATAAGAGGAATTGTGGCAGCTACAGTGTTTCAATGGATTTATTTTTCTGTTTTGGTCTATTTTTTTTGTTTGTTTTTTTGGTAATTTGTTTGTTTGTTTTTAATCTGCCGGTTAACAGATTGTACGGAAATGGGGACGGTCTCGCCTCTTAAAAGTTCTATCAGTATTTGATTTGGTGTAAATACATTCTATCTGGGCGAGGTCTCATTGATTCAGTATTATGTTTTTCTCCGTTTGATTTCCAGGCTTTGCCTCTTGACTTACTATGAATTTGGTCTCACAGAATATCATTGTATGTCTCTTATACTAGGAATAAAATGGAAAATATGATGAACGTTTCACTGGTCAATGTGTCAAAATAATCCCGGTAACATCGTTGATGGTCATACACAAAGTCTGAAAACAAGAATAGCAATTGCAGTAGCAGATAAACCAGTAGCTCATCTCTGAGGCAGAAATGTTTAGGTGAGATGGTAATTCAAACTATACTTTGAGACTGTATATTATAATAGATACACTGCTCAAAAATTAAAGAAACACTTTTCTAATCAGAGTATTGTATCAAGCAGTTTGACCTTGTGACAAGGGAGTAGGTCGAGGAGTTGTTAATCAGTCTCAGCTGCTTTACTGTTAATGAAATTAACAACTTGTGCAAAATAAAAGTGTGGTCTTAGAGGTGGATGCGACTTACATTTTTTTCCTGTTTATTTTTTCACTAGTTTTGCATTTGTCAGTGTTTGTAGCATGAGGCGATCCCGGACCCTACAGAGGTTTGATAGGTAGTCCATTTTCTCCCAGTGCAATCTCAAGAGAATGGAGATGATTCCTGGAGACTGGCAGTTACTCTAGGAGAGCTGGACAGGGCCATAGAAAGTCTTTAACCTATCAGCAGGACTGCTGTTTGCTTCTTTGTGCAAAGAGAAACAGGATGAGCACTGCCCGAGCTGCAAAATGACCTCCAACAGGTCACTGGTGTGAATGTCTCTGACCAAACAATTAGAAACAGACTTTATGAGAGTGACCTGACTGTCCAGTGTCTTCTAGTGGGCCCCGTGCTTCCTGCCCGGCGCCATGATGGCCAATTGGTTTACCGGTATTGGTGAAAAGCCCTGGTCCCTGTGCTTTTCACAGATAAGAGCGGGTTCACCCTGAGCACATCTGAGATATGTGAAAGGGTCTGGAGAAGCTGTGGAGAGTGTTATGCTGCCTTAAACATCGTCCAGCATTACCAATTTGGTCTGGGGAGGCATATCTACAAAGAGATTTACAGAGCTCTCTATGATAAGCAACTGTGCCCCGGTTGCTATTAGATATTGGGATGAAATCCTTAGACCCATCATCAGTGATGACTCATCATCAGACCCTATAGAACTTGGGTGCTTTACAAAGTCCCATTTTGAGTTGCTGAAATAAAATTTTGGCAAAATAACCAAGCATACATCATTTTTTTCGCTTGGGTTTTCTGGCAGTCTTTGAATTCAGCCCTATGTAAGTTGATGATTTTAATTTGCATCAAACAGTGTGGCATCCTTTTTCCCCCCTAACACATTACCCAGTCCATATCAGTACAAACACCCAGCAAAATTCTTATTCCCATTGAACTCGGAAATGTTGTCAAAGTATTCCTATAATTTTTTTGAGCAGTGTGTAGTAGTATGCATCTTGGATCTGTTTGCTCTCTCTACTAAGTGCATATTCTGTCCCATGTCTTGTGATGTCTGAGAGATATAGATGTAAAATTTGGATGTCAGTCAAGAAGCAAGTGATTTGTTTTTTGTGTGTGGATGAACGATGTTTGTTTGTTTTTTTTAAAGGAATTTTTTCAGTGGTTCTGGGAAATAAAATGTTTTTCTGTGTCTCTGGGATTTAGAGTACAAGATATACTAAGCATCAATTTAATTTGTGCTTTTAGTACAGAGAAATCCAACATGTGATTTCAACTGCCATCTCCAGTAAGAACCAATATACTAATTGTTTCAATACACAGGGGGCAGTGATGAGCCCATTAGAGTCTGGCACAGCAACCCGAGTGAGATGAAACGTACTCCAAAAGTACTTGGAAAAGCAACAAAAGTAGAGGATTTTTTTTCTTTTTTCTTTATGAAATGTCTTCAAACAAATTAATTCCCCAGTGAAAGCTTTAAATAATAACAACAAAACAGATTTTAGTGAGTTCTTGTGATAAATAACAGCACAAAGCACCACAGGAAACAGCCATGATCCATGTCCAAACAGCGAGCCAATTCCATCCGTGCTCCCAGGAAGAGGGAAAACAAACATACTTCCTTTTTTCTTTTTTTTTTTTTTTTACAGCTGCAGGGATATAATCTCAAATTTTAGGCGAGCTAAATCAATATAAATGACATGCACTGTTCCCCCTCCTTCAATTCTAGGGTTTAACCTATCAGGACATTACAGGTTCCAAAATGATTTAAAAACAACCTCAGCTGAATAAAGGTGACATACATATGACAACATTTTATCATTAATTTAACAAATAGTAAGCCAACATGCAGAAGCAGTGCATGAAAAACTAAGTACACCCAATGATTGAATTTCAGCAACAAGAACTTGAAGTAGTCATTTTATCTCTGACTTCATCAGTTTTTCACATTGAAAGACACAGTTTTGTTCATGTCCTGTTACATAACCAACTTTCAGACAGATGACCTCACATTCACTCTAGAATAGTTTGGTATACAGAGGAGTTCATGCCTCAATGACTGCAAGGTGTCCAGATACTGTGGCTGCAAAATGAACCCAAATCATCCCCTTTCCACCACCGTGCTTCACAGTTGGTATGAGGTGTTTGTGTCGGTGTGCTGCGTGTGGTTTTCACCGAACATGGTGAGTCAAAAGTACTTACAAAGGTTTGACTTCTCAGGTATGAGGTAAGCACTAGGCTTCTGTTTAAAGTTGAGTGGACTTTAAAGCAGCTGACTTGTTTGCAGATCTATATTTCAACTCATCACAGGAAAGCAAATAGTGTCATTTTCACGAGTCTGAAAGAAAAAAAAAAGAAGCTGTGTGGTGTTTGTAGAAGTAAATCTGAATTTAAATGCTGACTCACATTGAATAACCGAATCCTTGCAGGCTATTACGTAAGTTAATAAACAATCATGTTGTGATTGCACCCCTACAGTGAGTAAACAGCAAGGAGGTTCAGGGTCATGTTGAGAGACATTTCTGCTGAGTTACTGTTGATGGAAACGCCATGTGTGAGATTTATTTTGGTTCTGTGATAGTCATTTTAACCACCACACCAGTCTGACTAAAAGTACTGTGAACAGTCTATTTGCAACATAACAAAAAGATTCATACTTGCCGCAAGTGTTGTATGGCTATTGAGTAATATTGGGATTATTCTCCCAGGTTAAGGTTGCTTGCCTACTTCCTTGTTGGTAAATAGTTCCTAATGACTTTAACTTTATTTTTCCCCTGTAATTTTATGTGAATCAAACTGACAAATGTATTTCAGGTGAGTTATCTGCTTGAGATAATCTTTGAAACATTGCGAACAAATATTTTCGATCATGCTTACATTGTGTTTTTAGCCGAACCCTCCACAATCTCCTGCAGTGTGAATGCGGGATTTGCAGAGGCTGATTACCAATGTAAAAGACTTGCAGCAGCAACAAAACAAAGCTATTAAAGCAGCTTTGCTACCTTTTCAAGGAAGTCTGCAAGCTTCACTTTACTGTAACGTCCCTCAGACTGATGTCTGCTGCCTCCTGTAAATGCATTAAACCGCGCTTGGCATTTAAGTAAAATGATGTCTTCCCCTTAATATATACAGTTAAAGGACTGTGATGGGTGCTGCGATTGACCTTTTAGCCAAAACTGTTCTCCTAATGAGGTGGTATTGATTAGTTTATGCAATTATCCTCCCCGCAGTCTATTAGATAATCATACCTGTTCCAGTGTGAGATCCCTGCCCGTGAGAAGAGGTGGCTGACAGATGGAGGTGTTTGTTGCAGTTGGACATTGAACTCGGGCTGGATAATGGACCGCGATTAGCCGCACCATAATCACTGGATTCCAGCAACACGGCTGTCGATGACCGGTAGTCCCAGAGAGGTCAAGCTTTTCTCAAGCATGTTTCAAATCAAATGGCTTCTGAGAATGAACAAGTGGTGATAGCATTAAGTCTCCACTGGAGCTAGTATTTGAGTCTATTCCATAAGCACAAAAATCATTTTCACTGAAATTCTTCCTTTATAATTCATCCATCCATCCATCCATCCATCCATCTTCATCCGCTTATCCGAGGTCGGGTCGCGGGGGTAGCAGCCTAAGCAAAGAGGTCCAGACCTCCCTCTCCCCAGCCACCTCCTCCAGCTTGTCCGGGGGAATACCAAGGCGTTCCCAGGCCAGCCGAGAGATATAATCTCTCCAGCGTGTCCTGGGTCTGCCCCGGGGCCTCCTCCCGGTGGGACATGCCTGGAACACCTCGCCCAGGAGGCGCCCAGGGGGCATCCTTGCCAGATGCCCGAACCACCTCAGCTGGCTCCTTTCGATGTGGAGCAGCAGCTGCTCTACTCTAAGCCCCTCCCGGATGGCCGAACTTCTCACCCTATCTCTAAGGGAGAGGCCAGCCACCCTTCGGAGGAAGCTCATTTCCGCCGCTTGTATCCGCGATCTCATTCTTTCGGTCACTACCCACAGCTCGTGGCCATAGGTGAGGGTAGGGACGTAGATCGACCGGTAAATTGAGAGCTTCGCTTTTACACTCAGCTCCCTCTTCACCACGACGGACCGGTGCAGCGTCCGCATTACTGCAGCCGCAGCCCCAATCCGTCTGTCGATCTCCAGCTCCCTTCTCCCATCACTCGCGAACAAGACCCCGAGATACTTGAACTCCTCCACTTGGGGCAGGAACTCATCCCCGACCCGGAGTGGGCACTCCACCCTTTTCCGGCTGAGAACCATGGCCTCAGATTTGGAGGTGCTGATCCTCATTCCCGCTGCGTTACACTCGGCTGCGAACCGCTCCAGTGCGAGCTGGAGGCCCTCACCCGATGAAGCCAACAGAACCACATCATCTGCAAAAATCAGAGATGAGATTCTGAGGCCACCAAAGCGAAAGCCCTCCGCCACTTGGCTGCGCCTAGAAATCCTGTCCATAAAAATTATGAACAGAACCGGAGACAAAGGGCAGCCTTGGCGGAGCCCATCACCCACCGGGAGCCCATCACCCACCTTTATAATTCAACTTTTGGTAATTCTACCCTCACATATTGATATTATTGTGATACAATCCAGCATGAAGTTTAAATAACTATTTGTGTTTTAAGAGGAAGATTCAATACATTGTTTTTTTGTTTTGTTTTTTATAAAGGCGAGGCATATCCTGCACTTCATATGGGAATTCTATGATCTTCAGCCTGAAATACATTAAAAATGCCAAATAATATTAACTTCTAGCACACTGAACTCGCTGCAAGAAACTAATCACTTATATTTTCAGACCTTTCTTCACAATTTTTATATTCATTTTATTAGAAATCAACCAAATGCTTAGATTTCAACTCAGATTGTGTAAGCAAATTTTTGTGTGAGATGAACTTTTGATGGAATGAAAAAAAAAAACCAGTTTTCTATTTGATGTTTAATGTTTTTTTGTTTTTTTTAATGTTTTAGTTTTTTCAGTTCTCGTTCCGTTCTGATTGCTACTTTTCTCTGCGTTTTGCACATCGTCTTCTGAAACCTAAAAATGGGGCTCTTTCTTGCCTGGAGCTACATCTCGATCTCTCCATCTCTCTTAAGACTGTACAACTTTAAAGTACGTATGACATTGTCATTTCTTTGTTTGTATGTTTTGCTTTGTGGTGTGAAAATGAACATGGCCAAATACCCCTGAGACATTCTCCTGCAAAATATTTTGATCTCTAATCCAATTATGGACTTTCACCTTGTTTGCACTTTAGATGTCCACAAAAAGAAAAAGCAGAATAAGAAAGTGAAAAAATGGTGTGACTGACAGAAAAAAAACCTTTCCAATTACTGTACTCGGTCCTCTACCTCTCCTAATCTGTCTGACTGGTGACTCCATGGATTTTTAAATGTGTTTTGTGTTGTCGACCATTCCAGCGTGACCTCTTGCACCTTCCCCATAACCCTCTGCCCTTACAAAAAATACAGGGGAGTCATGGTATGCACCAGTAATGACTTTCTATTCCCCACATCAGCGCCCTGCCAGCAGCACACTGACAGCTGGCATCACAATTCATTATGTGTCTGCTGGAAAAGGCTTCAAAGAGCCAGGGAGAAGCTCTCTCCATATTTCACTCTGTAGACCTGTCAGTAAAATAATCACCAACACTGACAAGTTGCCAGTTGGTTATTTTTTTATTTACTCCTTATTCTTTTTTTTTCAGGCAGATGTTTTGAGAGCACTGATCCTGATTTCAGGGCACACTTACTGTTCTTTGTCCCTCACTTGAAGTAACATACTTTCTCATCAGCCCCTCCTTGCATTATCTCATTCATCACTGTCAACGGATGGTGAAGTAAAAATCTTGATTTTGCTGTAAAAGCAAGAAGAGCGATTGTGCAGGTTGTCTGGTGGGAGGCAACCTGTCTCCTAACAATGTTGGTCTATCTTGGACTGGCTACAGTCACTCTCAGACAGATTGGCGAAGGCTTGCAAATAACTGCTGTTTAATTGATAAAGACAGACAGACACAGCCAGCAGATTGCAATCAATCTCAATCGGCCTGCATCGATGAGCAACACTCGTCTGCAATGCAACTCTTTGCAATTGGAAATTTGACTCAACTGGTTGCCAACTGGTCAACTGCATCACTATTTGTTGACTTTCTGAATTTCTCTTTCAACTCAGTGAGTTTCTGTCTGGACCCTGAATCTAAATAATTCTTGTAAATGTCTGTGTGTGTTGGAGATCTGTGATTTTTCTTTCTTTTTTCATTTTATTACAGTTCATTACAGTATTATGATGAACAGATTGCATGCAATTGACAACTTGACCCCATTTAGTCACAAACTGATAGCAGACTGATAGCACGCTTTGAAGCAAATAAAGTAAATTAACTATGGCAGCAAATTACATTTGCAATAATGAGTAAACTTAGATATTCAATGTCTTAAATATTAGCCATTGCTAATATTTTATTATGAGTCAGTTTTCCAAAGTCCTCGTATGGGAAGGACTGTCTATTTGAGTGCAAACTATTCAATAATTGTTCAAACTCAGGATCAAAATGTGACACTATTCAGCTGACAAACCGTGATCAGCACTACCGTGGCTTTCTGATGTGTCATTTTGGATCACAGGACAATTTCTGTAACTTTAATTTTTAACTTTTAACTGAACGGCCGATGTGCTCGGTGAACGACCTAGCTGCCCTGCGCCTCGGGATCATATGCAAAGGCTGCGTTTCTGCTCTGCTCGCTCCCAGGACTCGATTGAAAGCATCCAAAAAAGTGTCTCATTAAAGTGGGCATTAATTTGAGCTTGTTAAATATCCTGGCACAACTTTCATCTCGTTTCGTGACAGACACATTTTCCTGAAGCTGACAGTAAAGGAAGTTTTCAGTTAGAACTTGGCAGTTGGATCCTTTCCCTGTCAGGATGGATTGCGAAAGCCGGGTGAAGAAAACGGGCAGAACTTTTCTGAAGTCTCTTTTCTAATTTACTTTCCGAAGCTTTGAAGCACTGTGTGTAAAGTCTGTGTGAAAATTCAAGTGAAATGAGGGACATTATAAGGTCTACAGCTGCCTGTTGGGACTGATCTCACTCTTTTGTCTTTATATTCCATTCTATATTATGGATGTTATCAGATGTTAACAATGTTTCACTTTAAAATGATTATACACTACTATTTCTAATAAAACCCAAGGGTCTTCTATGTGACAGCTGCTACATACTGTTAATTATACATGTACAATAAGTGAAAAACCTAAAAAAAAAAAAGGGATGCATATTACACAAATGTGCAAATAGCTCAAATTGCCTCAACTTGACCAAAGAAAATGATGAAATATTCCACATCTATTTATTGCAAATAATAATTTAATAATACGTGACACTATAACACTCTCAGGCGGTAGCAGCTGTTGCTAAAAGCTGTTGTGGGCGGGTGTGAATGCAGGAATGTAAGACCGAGTGTCGAAGGATAATTCTGGTTTACTGTAACTTGGCATGTGTCTCATTAATCTGGCTATTGTAGATCAGTGGGTCACGCTGACTTTGTACTCGCTACTTCAGCTGTTAAGATGTGCAGAAAGTGAAAATTGCCATCTCTGTGCAGACTTTAAAAGAATATTTAATCATTTATAACTATCGTCTAATTTCAGATCTGCCCAAAAGTAAACAGTAATTCACAGCAAGCATCAATCGTTTTACCAAACGCATTAGGGACTTCTATTTAACAATACTTGCACTCTGCTTAAATCAATGAAAATATATTGATAAAATCAGGTAATAAACATTGTATAAGCATTGTTATTGGTAACAGTTTTATATCAAAGCAACAATAGTACTTTTTACCGTCCAGGAAAACAAGGCCTGTTTATTTCTGCACAGCAAACTAACCAATCATCAGCCTTGCACCAGGAAGGAAGGGTGTTTAAAAGAACAAAAAGCTGTGCCACATGAAATACAGAGATTCACCTGCTGTGACACCCCCTTGGGAAATAAAGGAGCAGCAAAAAGTACCTTCTTATTCTTCATGTGTTGCGAGGCTGTGACAAACCCCGAAAATCTGTCTGGCTATGGTGAGCACTGGACATGGCTACTTCTCAGGAAGGTCTTTGGGACACTGGACAAAGCCAAGACAGGAGGCATGAAGATGGTCTTGAGTGAATTGAAACAAAACAACAGGAAAGTGGAAACTCTTGGCAGCCCTGTTTGTGGCTCTGCAAACCAATAAACACCAATCCAACCAAATCGTTGTCTTCCCAGCGGGGGTTCAAATATTACCGTACTGTTAGATTCTCATCTAACATGATAGAGATTTGGACAAAGTGATTGTGCTTCAACCCGCCAGCTGCGCCACTATTTTACGCCAAGAGATAATCGGCTTTTAAAGAGCAAAAATGTCTACTTAGACCTTTGAGTTTATCCAAAGTGCTTTATTTTGCTCTGCTCGTTCATTCGTGCCATCCTTTATTTACTTTTGTTTTCACCCTCCGGTTAAATTTAGGCACCAGAATGACTTGTTTAGGTTTGCGGCATTAACCCTGCACAGTGAAAAATGACACCTAATTAAATGTGATGTCAAGGAGTCCTTCACAAATAACCTTTTGTGGTTTATTATTGTAGAGCCTTTACCTTACAATATAAAGCGATTGTACTGAACACACTCGTCAGTTGAAATATTACTTATCTAATTACATTGAGTCTCTGTACACAAATTCTGCATATGTGTAGCATTTGCACCATAACTTTATATTGTCCTGATATTGAAAACCGTCCAGTCAGGCTTGTTTCCAGTGTTTGAACTGGAAAGCATCCATTCAGCAGGTTTGCTTCTTTCAATTAGAGGAGCTGCTGCTGTCAGGGTCGAGCACTGTGAGGACTTTGCCTTCAAATGGATCCAATATGTACACTTTTAATTAAACTAAATTTACTTGCAAAAATCACTAAGAAACTTTTTTTTCCTCACTGAGCAAGTGCATTAAAAAAAAAAAACAACTTAACTACTTCAACACCACAGGCTACATGAAAGGTCTGCCATTATAACAAATTAATGTTTCCCCAAAACGAAGAGCCGTTCAGCTGCCTACTGAGACAATTTACTTATCTGAGTTTTCTTCATGTTGATTTTCATGACATGCTGATACATATTAATGTAAACCGCTGGAAGTCTTCAAATGAGATTTCCAAAAAACAAGATGTTTTTAAAAAAAAAAAAATCATTAGAAATGAACTGTAACCATTAGGCTCCCACGTTTCAGTCAGTATTGTTAGAAATAAATACAAAATTAATTATGACAATAAAACAAAAAAGATTTGCACTGACGAGGACAAAGATGCACATAAAAACCCAATGAGCATGAATACATCCATACTGATCATCCATCACTGGGTGAGACGTGGCTGCCAGTCCGACAGCGATTCACACCTCACATGCATGTTTTTGGATTGTGGGAGGGCGTTGGACTACTTCCATAATGCACTTGAACATGCAATGTCCACACACAAACCCCACAGCTGCATTTGAACTCAGGACATTTCTTGCTGTGAGACTTTTTTTCTTAGCAACGAAGGTTGAATTTGCAGTCAGATTAGGAGGAACAGAGACAAATTTCCAGAGTGGCAAGGTTCAAAGTGTCAAAGAGCGTCCTGTAAATGTTTTCAAATATATGAGCGAGAGGTAAGAAGAACAATCTTACTGCCCAGGAGTGTTTCTTAGATCAGGCCCTTATTTGGCTGATATCTGATCTCGCCGTTAGCATCTCATTTCTAGCTCTGCACAAAATGTGCAGAGTAAAGATATAATTAAGTGGGATTTGAACCACGAGGAACAGCAGCAAGATGTGAACAACACAAATTGCTATCCATTATCTGCTGATTTAAGAGGGATCATTAAAGCTCGTACAAGCGCACAGTAAGTAAATTGAAGGACCGCGTGGCCCACTATTAAACAGTGTGATTCCTTTCAGTAAGCCGAGGCTGAGTATGGATTTGTAAACCTCAAAATTTATTTAAGAGGTCAGCTGAATATTTACATGGAAAGACCACCAAATTAAACTGTTAGACTGGCCACATACTCTTTATCAGTCAGATAAAAACACAACATAATGTAAGAAGTAGTTGTTTCACAAGCCAAGACGAGAGTCAGCAACCTTCTTTCTCCTGCAGCCCCCAGTATAACTCTCGCTCGCTGTGTCTGTGCTGTTTATTTTAACTGTGAGCCTGCGCTGGCAGCTTGCCCAGGGCTTTTGGGGAGGACTCGTAGGCCGCAAACCACGGCACATTTGGAGGCTTTTAAATGCCCCATAAACACTAGTGGAGAAACACACGGAGCTGCAGCACACAGAGTGACAAGACTTCCATCCGCTGCCTCCCCTCAGCCCCTCTACCCCCACCCCCCACTACCGAGCCAAATACCAATTCCTTTTCCCCGAAAATGGCTTCAGTGAAAACTATTACATTTCTCAATCTGATATGCCTTTGCTGCTTTTTTATAAGAATTTCCATGAAAGAGCCTTTTATGCTGAGGCGAATGAGAGGAGAAATTACAGTTGTTATAAAATGTCTGGGCTGCCAGGAACATCACAGGGCTCAACGCCTCATATGAAATCCTTCCTAACTGATCGAATAGAACAGACCGAGCCGGAGTAGATAAACGGC
The DNA here is from genome assembly GCF_041146795.1 of Maylandia zebra. Taxonomy (NCBI): domain Eukaryota; kingdom Metazoa; phylum Chordata; class Actinopteri; order Cichliformes; family Cichlidae; genus Maylandia; species Maylandia zebra. The sequence continues at coordinate 31,774,652 of NC_135177.1, forward strand.
TAAAAAAAACCCTTCTGGCTTCTGTGGAGCACGAGCCTCAGAATCAGCTGACTACCAGTTGTTAGTTTAGACGCTGTCACGTGTTTCACTGATCACGATCCGGCATCGACTCTGAACTTAACTACATCTCAGTCCAGCGTACTCTGACCTCTGTCTTACCTCTGTCCAGCAGTCAATTCACTCACACTCCGTTTATGGACTCTTTTTTTTTTCCCCCAGCACATTTAATAAAGGATCTTGAGGCCTTCTCAATAAGGAGCAGACTGTGCTGTGTTTGGCAAGGCAGACTTGGACCCTGATCTTCTTTTGCGGCTTAAGAGTAGAATCCTTCAGTTATTGAATTTCTATCAGCTTTTTCCTCCGTTAATGTTGTGGTGGTGGACGAGTGAGAGCCTGGTCTCACTTAAAGTCAGGGTGAAATGGCAATTAGAGCATCTGTATCTTTTTAAAATATGATGTATTTTGGAGTGAAATGGACATCACTATGGTACAGCAGCCACAGTGGTGACTTTTATCCAAGTTTCTGGTCGATTTGATTGGACTGTTGAATCGTGAGTGTGGCCTTGTAAACCCGTAGCTCTAGTAGACTGTTATTATTTTTATCCACATTCATTACATTCACCTCTTTTTGTTGCATCAAGAAGTCGAGCATAAATGACGGCACCTCAGCCACATTTACTGAAAGTGTAAACAAGTATAACATCCATTCATGTTATCCAAACACACTCCAGTCCAGAAATTCACTCTTCTGGCTACAAACTACAGTCAAGTGTGATGTATGTAAAAGCCGACAATAGTTGCCCCACATTATGTATAACTGGATGCACAATATGTAAGTGGGGGGGGGGGGGGGGGCACTCTGGTGCTGGGGTGGCAGATAGTTTAGCGGTTAACACAACAACAATGTTCTGGGTTAATTGGTGATTATTCATTTGCCACAGGTATGAGTGTGTGTTCTGGCCCTGCTGTTGGTTGTTCTAGTGTGAACAGTAGTGACCAATCATGTCGGAGCACACTGTAAGCACGTTTTTAGCAGTCTGTGCAGACAGCAAAGGAGTGATTGGCAAAATGAAAATCAAAACGATCCAACTCATCTATCATCTGACAACAATTTATCTCTGCATCAGCTTTTTCCACTCATACATTACCAGTTCATTTGCAACCATCCGTGGCTCAAAGGAGCTGAACATATAATGCTGCTGTAGTTCAACAAGCTTTTAAAATTTCAAATAGAATTTTTACAAAGATTGGACACAAAGAAAGGAGATGGGAGGAAAAAAAGCCCCCATCTCCTTCTCCAAAGAGGAAAAACACCGTGAACCAGCCACACACTTGGACACAGCTGACTTCTTCCTTAAACAAACATTAGCAAAACTAAGCTAACAGAACCAAAATGAAAAACGGGACTACTGATAACTACCAGCTCAACTGATATTCAATTAAAAAAAAATCCTGCAAAAGCAACCGAGGGATAACAACAGTGCTGATGATAGTGAGGGAGATACTCCATGCTCCACTTGGTTTGGCTCTATGAGTTCAGGTGGACCTTCTGTAGCCAGTCAACAGGACGGCACCAAATCAGAGAGGAGAGAACAGGTTAATACGGATAATAGAAAGACAATAACAGGATGATAGATGTGCCGGCACAGAAGGGCAGAACAGTTAATAGAAAACATGCTGCGGGTGCAGTTTAGTCCCCTTAAAATGTATGCAAATTATTAGACAGTGTTGCCCTGATGGAGAACTTAAGATTGGATATGTTTTCTGGTGCTTTTAGGAAGTATAATATAAACAGTGTTTTCATACATCAGTAATGGCATTTCAATTTTGGAGACTGGATTCCCCAAGAGAACGTGCTGTCTTTGCTCTTTTATATCTCCAAATCTGTTCATGTGTCACTTCATTTAACAGGTAATAAGAAGAGGTCAAACAACCTGCCAAAGCTTCACAATGTAACATCCACTTCTGTTCAGCTGTCTGGGTGATATATATACCTGGATTCACTGTGATATAATGAAGCAAACCCTTATGTAGGAAAGCCATGAACTGGTCCATCTCGCTACTCTGAAAGTATTCTTCTTTTCTTTTGTCAGATCTTTTCCGATCTCTCTTTCACTTTGAGTCCTGGAAATCCTGCCAATACATAAATGAAGCTCACTGGTTAACATCTGTCATCATATACACTGTGTAACTGTGTAGTCACAGAGAGACCTTTAGTATTTGTAAAGTTAAACTATGTCTTTAAAAAGCTGGAAAAGTCATATTCTGATTTTAAGAATTTATTAATTTTAAATATATTTTAAAAATGGTGGTAAGTGGAAGATTGTTATTCTCATCTCAAACATAATTAAAAGTAAGAAATATGTTCACTAACTGGACAAGGTATATTAGATATACCTTGCTAATAGCGAGTGAATTGTTTCCCTTCAGAACTGCCTCATTTCTCTGTGGTACAGACTTAACAAATTGCTGGAAAGATTTTGGTCCATATTGACATGATAACATGACACAGTTGCTGCAGATGTGTCAGTTGCCAGATGTGCTCAATGTCATGATCAAGACACCATTTTGAGATGATCTAAGCTTTGTGACATAACATCCTGCGGGAAGCAGCCGTGGTCATTATAGGGTGGACGTGGTCAGAGGCAAAACTGTGGCATTTAAACACTGCACCACCAGCAGCCTCAACTTTTGAGTCCATGCAGGTTGAGTCCATGCTTCCATGTGTTTCATGCTTTCATGTTTCTGACAGTACCATTTGGATGTTGCAGTACAGTGCTGCTGTAAACCATCTGCTTTAAGGGCTGTCATATTGTGCCTTCAGAGATGCTCTTTTGCATGCCTTGGTTGCAACAAGTGGTTATTTGAGTTACTGTTGCCTTCCAACAGCTCAAACCACTCATTCTCCTCTGACATCGGAGATCAACAAGATGTTTTTGTTACCCAGGAGTTTTTTGTTTTTTTTTTGTTGTTTTTTTTTCTCTCTTCCCCCCCTTCTCACCGTCTCTTCTCCCCTTTGGTTTTCTTTCTTTCTCTCCCCCTCTTTCTTTCATTCTTTCCCCCTGTCCTATCCCACAGTTATGTCTGTCCCGTTTGCAACTGAAAATAAAATAAATTCATAATTATAATAAAGGTCAATCAAATGGACCAATATGGCAAGGCCATGATGATCCACTTGGTAAAATAAATCCGCTTGGCATCTTTCTTGGCCTCAAGACAACAATTCTGATGGCTATAGATCCAAACAGGACACACAAAAAAAAAAAGATGTTTTTGTTCAAAGAACGTCTGCTTACTGGGTATTTTCTCTTCATTTTGAACCATTATCTGCATTACATCAGCATTTTCTGAACTACAGTCCAGCCCGTCTGGATTTAAATCACTTTTCTTGCCCGTTCAGATGCTCTGAATTTCAGGAGGTCTTAACGACTCCTTGATGTTAACGTCCCTAAATGCACTGAGCAACTGCAATGTGATTAGCAGGTTAGATATTTGCATTAACAAGCAGCTGAATGGGTGTACCCAATAAAGAGGCCAGTGAGTGTTGAGGCTAACACAGAAGATCTTAGTAGGCATCAAATTATCATTCAGTAATATTAATCTAAATAGCTGCATATACAGCAAAAAGTTATAAAAGAAAAAGTTCTGTAAAATTATTAGATTAACTTACTTTTTGTGGTCGTTTTGGGGATTTATCAGTCTTGCAGTGAAAGCTGGTAAATCTGGATTATCAAACCCAACTTGAAATTATGGAAGAAAGTTAAGAATCCATCCAAAGCCCTGTATATACACAGTAACCACTATTACTGTGTTAGCATGTCTAGATACCACCAGTGTAAAATGAGAACATAGTCATAGTGACACTTCATCCATCCATCCAAAATTCACAGAAATCAGAGTGTTACTTATGAAAGCTGTATGGTTTTAAAGTACAACCATATACAGGATATTTTGCAGAATATGTTTGATTTTTTTTTTTGGGGGGGGGGGCATGTTGCCCTGTATTCAAAGCCGCTGCACTTTGCCATAATAGGGGCTGAGGTCAGTGAACAGTTATGTGGTATGGTTGGCATGCCCGGCACTCCTGGCACTCATGGCCCGATGCCTGACCCAGCTCCCAGTGCTACTGTAGCGTGTCTGTGTGTATGTGTTAGTGGTTTAATTCAGAGCACTCAGGCGAAGAAGAGGTCTCGACTCAGCAGTTCAGACACTTTCACCCGGAGACAAGGACCCACCTGTGCTTGTCTGTTTCATGAAGAATCTGATTCCGCCTGTCGCTCGCACTCCCTCAGCCGGCCATAACCTGTTCACCCTGCACCTGTCCTCACCAGAGCTTCTCGCTCCATTCCTCCTCCCCTGACCCGCCACATCCATTGCCGTCCCATTGGAGCCAGCTGGAAATCCCCCAGCACAACCGGTTCTGGGCGCTCTCTTCCAGTCCATGATGATAACCGTCATCCAACAGCTCAGTCTGCACTAATCTGTCCTGCCAGACCAACTGTGTCCATATTAACAGAGGAAAAAACAGGACTCTCTCTAAGGTCACTGGTGTTCGAAAGCACTAGTGGTGCAGAGGTGAATGATTTAATTATAGTTCTTCTAAGTGCACTGCTTCTAGGTGCAAAAAACCCAAGTCTTCATTCTGTTTTTGACCTTTCTGCAAACACAAAATGTAGTATCTAATGCTTGCTATTATGTTCCAGGGATGCCCTCAAAGATGTATTTTTAGATAATGTCCTCGGGCTAACAAAGGGCTCCTCTCTTGCTTTCTCTGGTGAGCAAAGGAGCCACAATCGATGACCAGACATTGTGCTGCTGGATAAACTTCCCACAACAGGAAAGCTCAGGGTGTTCCACTGTACAAAACAAAAGAAAGAAAGCTTTGTGTGGTTTGTGTCATTTGATATTTCATTATATAGTCATCATCCACAGCTTGAAGAAGCAAAGTAAGACATTAAGTGGGAGGCAGAGATGTCAAGTCATCATTGTGTCTTATTTATCCAGCTAGTGCTGTAAAACTTGCTGTTAAACTGATGAGCCAAAATATCATGATCACTCCAGCCTTTTATGGTTTTGGTCCATCGTGTGTCTTCAGTCTCTGAAAGTGTTTTCAAGTCATTTTTCATAACTTTGAGCTGGAAATCTTCACCTAAAAGCTACAAAGTAGAACATTTTATGGCAAGTTAAGCTAATGTGAAATTAGCATTCATTTAGATTTCTTTTGGATTTTTGACACTTGACAGATGCAAGCCTGGATCTAAGATCTGTTTGGCTACTACATGCTCCACTTTCATCATCTATTGTCATATCTCATCTACAGGTCAGTGCAAGGAAAGCAGCTCAGCAGGCTTATTAGAGCTTGTTTGAAAACCGCTCTCTGTTGCTGTAGGAAACAGTGAAAGTCTAGCAGTTTAGACTTCTTCTGAAGCACTAGCAAGCTAAAGAAGTTTCCAAGCTAAGCAAATGCTTACTAGCCAGCTTCAATATGCTTTCAACCTGTTTGTTGAAGCTGTTTGCAATTAGTTAGTGAACTTGTGTGATTGTGGGATTCCCTGCAAAAGCAGGCCACACAACTTCAGTTAATCACTAACTGCAACAGTGCAAAAATACAAGTTTATTCAGAGGGCAGCTACTCCTTATTCTGAAATTAAGGTTGATGACACTATGGATTCTGAGCCAAAATAATAAATGTGCCATAAAAACCAAAACAGTGAGTTAAAAGAGGCTAATTTGAGTTTCAGAGTTTGCTAACTGTCAGTGTGGTTATTATCGTGAGCAGGACCTTTTTGCAGAGCTTTAAGTCTTGTAATTTGATTGATTGTTTATTTAAAAAAAAAAGACTGACTTAATAGAAGTTTAAATAAAATCCTGTGATTGTTTTAGCTGTTGACCAAGGCTAAGGGTTTGTTTTTTCTGTAGCCAGCCAAGAATTTTGAGGTCATTCTTTCTACGAAGGATATTAGACCAACATGTGGGGTAATCATGCTCAAAAAGGGTGTTTTTACAGCATTACACACCTGATATATGACTCCACACTTATTTTATGTTCACATGCTGGTTAGACACTGAAAAATAAATATGTTTTAAATAGATTATTTATACGCTGCAGGTGTTTTTCCCCTTAATTTTACTATTTGTACTGGGCAGACACAAAGAGGAGACTGAGGGGAAAAAATCTAATTGTATAGACGTATATGCAACCAAACAAGACAAGTAAACTGCTTTTTAAAGGAGTTAGGGAGTGTGAAGATAATCCAAAAAATGCAAAAAAACTCAAGAGGTTAGTGGTATAAGGAGACAGATGTTAGTGTTTGATATCCAGCTGTTCTTCATGCTTGGAAAGCTGAGCATAACAAAAATGAACTGAACACAAAACTGGAGCCAAGTTGAAGTGAAATTCCTCCTGCAGGGCCAAAGAGTAGATTTCTTAACTCTTTAAATTAAAGTAATCACAGGGTAAACAGTGCAGAAAAGTCCATCGTGTTTAGTAAACATTACACATGCTGGAATAAAACGCAGTTAGACTTCAAGCAAACAAAATATAAAGCACTCCGCATAGGAAGTACATCCTGGTACAGGAACGTATAAAGTAAACAGAGTTGACTTCATTCCAAACAAACACCTGTATGAAGGTTATATTTCATCTGAAATTAAATATTGATATAGTGTCAGTGATGCTGATGTGATAAAATGGTCAATAATTGTGTAACTATTTTTTCCCCTATGCTTTTGCGCAGCTATGTGTTTGCTATTTGTTTATACATCATCTGCATTTAATCATTAGTTATTATTAATCTCTGGCTCACTTTGTCCTGTCTTCTTCCCATCGCCCCCAACTAGTCGTGGCAGAAGGCCGCCCCTCCCTGATCCTGGCTGTACTCAATGTTTCTTCCTGTTAAAATTCAGTTTTTCCTTCCTTTCCTTTGCTAAATCTCAATTAATTTTCATGACCTTAAGTGTTGTTGTCCTTTTTTTATTTTTTAAATAGTTAAAACCCAGGACATAATTAGTACAATGTTTCTAATTAAATAGAAAATGATTTATCCATTTTTTAAAAGAAAAATCTTAAATAAAAAATGCACACAAACCAGTAAACAAAGTAAAACAAACACGTACTGTTGAGAAACTATAATACAAAAATTAAAATTAAAATTCTCAACAACAAAAACAACAACTGGTGAAAATCTAAATAATATTTAAACAACTTAACAACCTCTAAAGCGTCTAAGTCACGTCAGGTGACGGCGCAACATCTAAACACAAGAAGGGGGAGTGGGAGCAAAGTGCTCTGTGCTGACACTCTGGCGACCTGGCTGATTCGTCTTTGCCAAAACCACAGAATTGCAAACAAGGACGGAACTTAAAGAATCGATCTCAGCAGGCTAGTATCGATCCGATACTGATGCCGATGGCTTGGTATTGATACAAGCGATATTTGGGTCGATCCGCCCACCACTAGTTTTCTCTGTATAATTGGAGTCTTTCCCTTACAATAGAAAGTGCCTTGAAGCAACTGATGTTGTAATTTGGTGCGACATAAATAAAAAGACCTTGTTAAAAGACCTCTGTTTCAGATTTTGTAGATTTGTAGATATCAAATTCATATTTTTACCATGGGTTGCTTTTGGCTCTGGTAATCATGAAGTGAAAATATGACATTGTGCCATTTTGCAGATTGCATTAGCTCTGTCGTTTTAAATAAGTCACATGCTGATCATTACAGCAGCTCTGATTCATATGTTTTCCTGCACTTCCTTTCTCACTTACTGATATTCTACCAGATGGTGTGGTTGTCTCAGTTCTTCAGTTCTCTTTATGAGATATTAAGGTTTCAGCCTAAGTTACATATGAGCTTTTTTCTGTCATGGACACACTCTTGACTATATAGCGCTTATAGTTACTCCTGTGAACTCCTCATTTCACTCTCAGGACTTTTCTCATCAGTGAGCAAAGATTAGAGGACAGTTTCTGTTGCCTTCCTTCCAGCATTAAGAAAATTGTCTCTTTCAGCCTCTCCTGAGTGGTGGTAGCGGAGCTGATTACTCTGCAGGTCATAAGTTAATTGTTTATGTGACTTGCATGTCAACTAGAAATATGTCATCTGCATCCCTGAGAGAGGAATAAAAACCTTGACACTGCATTAACTTCAGTGAGGACTGCAAAAACTGAAAAAAGATTATTGGATCTTCACAACAAGCCTGGCTTCTTTTTCAGAAGTCAAAGATCACAGTAATGGCTGGCAGCGAGGAGCAGCCTTTTCTTTTTATTGTGAATATTTTACCACAAATAATAAATATGAACTTCTATGAATGTCTGCAAAGCTCAGCAACACACTGTTAACCTGTGAAATATAGGCAATAAATTTGGGCGCCCGGAAGTAAAAACTGAGTCAAAGTTTAAATGTGATTATGCTACTGAGCTAGTGACAAACGTGTCTGGAAGCATTTTCATTTGGTGCAAATGTTTAGGATGAACAATCAGAATGTGCAAAAACATCATGGTCATTGTGACTTTGCTGCTTTTTTGGCCAGATGGCAATTGCAGCAAGAATTTGCACAAATCTTTAGTAGAATACAAATTGTGAGTTTTTATATCTGACCCAGGCACAAGGGGGCCACAAGACGGTGTGCTCCAAGCACTGGTCCAAGTCTGGATAAATGGAGAGGGTTGCATCTCTGCAGGGCATCTGGCCTAAAACATGCAGATCATCTTGAATGAGGGATTGGAACAACAAGTTAACTACGAAGTGGTAGGCCCCGTAAAATCCCACAGTGGGGTCAGCAGATGCTGAATTGCATGATGTGCAGTGGACACCTACTTTCTGCAGAGTAAATCACAGACTACCAAACTTCATGTGGACTTCAGATCAGTTCAAGAGCAGTGCACAGAGACCATTTCCATGGCCAAACAGCTAACCCAACATGTATGTGCACCGGTGCACAGAAAAAGATCCATAAAGACATGGATGAGTGAGTTTAATGTCCCGAGTCTATCGGGTTGAGATCAACCTTGGAGATGATGCAATGAGCCAGGCTTTGTCATCCAACCTCTCAAAGAATGATCAAAATTTCCAACAAACCCACTCCGAAAAAATTGTGGAAAGCCTTCCCAGAAGAGTTGAAGCTCTTCTAGCTTCAAAGGGTGGGCTGCCAACATATTAAACCCTATGGATTAAGAAAAGGATGTCACTCGAGTCCATAAAAATGTGAGGGTGAATACTTAAGGCAATATAATGTACGAAGTACAACTTGACTGGCTGGTGGAGGTGTGCGACTGTGATGGAACAATTTGCATGTTATGTTATATCAAACTGACAGTATTATAGGTAACTGTGAGCATAAAAGTATATTAATTTAATGTGATTTTAGGGTTTACACATAGTCTGCAAACTAAAATCCAAGCTTTGTGCATATGAAATGTTACAGTTGTAATTATGAACAATGAATGAAGAAAATATTAAGTTTATGGCTAAATATAAAACATGTAGGATCCTATTTTACAATCCTGCCTGCTAGAATAAGTTTTACTGCTACTACAAATCTGCAGTAATAACTGCAGTGTCTGAATCGCATCGGTTTAGCTCAAATATTACAAAGAAATATTAAAAGAAGGTGTATCAGAAAACACTGAAAAAATACAACAGCTCGTTACGGATTCAAAATATTGGAGATGGACACAAGAGGAAAAGCCACAATAACAACACTGGTCCGGCCGGGTCAAGTCAAACGATGATTTTAATGATCACACGCGTGGGAGATGGATACTGTACGCAGACAGCATCAGATCTCAAAATGGTGGAGCATTGATCAAACTCTTATAGCCTCTAGTGGCCCCCACCTAATCATAAAAGCCTAAACATTCACATTCTTTCTCTCACACGGCGCCTAAGCTACGACCTTGGCTCCCTGTTTATCTGCTCCTGCTGAGATGGGGCAGAAAACTCTAGTATATTCTGTTCTCTTCTAATCAGACAAATAAGGCGATGACTTTCTGCGAACAGTATTTCTTATAACTCAGCAGTATAATGCATCATAAAACAATATCATTCATTCACAATAAATCAGCAGTCTAATCTAATGCAAATGTAATAGTTATCACCTTCTTCTAATTCAGGAGAATAATGCAAACTAAAACTACATAATAATTCACAATCTTTAATTAGGGGTCTAACATGGCATAAGGTAATATTATAATCCCACAAGCTGCAGTGAGATTTGGACAAAGTGGCTTCTTATTAACATTTTAACAAAATCATGATCTTTCACTAACTTTAACCAGGCTAACCACGTGTCCAAACTTGTTTCTACACTCAAATCCTCTTTTATTTCCTTTCTGAATGTAGAGATGTTGTTGTTGTTGTTCAGTGCAGAAAATATTGTTGTTGAACTTAATCTAATGTAAGTTCTTGGAGATTTGGGTTTGTGTTCCTTCAGCTGCCCTTAATCTTACACCAATTGACTTTTTTTATTTATTTATTTTTAAATATCTCTCCCTTAGAGATGGGGTGAGAAGTTTGGCCATTCGGGAGGTGCTCAGAGAAGAGCCGCTGCTCCTCCACATCGAAAGGAGCCATCTGACAAGGATGCCCCCTGGGCGCCTCCTGGGCGAGGTTTTCTGGGCATGTCCCACTGGGAGGAGGCCCCGGGGGAGACCCAGGACACGCTGGAGAGATTATATCTCTCAGCTGGCCTGGGAGTGCCTTGGTGTCTCCCCGGATAAGCTGGAGGGAGGTGGCTGGGGAGAGGGAGGTCGGGGCTTCTCTGCTTAGGCTGCTGCCCCCGTGACCCGGATAAAGCGGAAGAAGATGGATGGATGATTACTTTAGTTGGATGCTTTTTAAGTTTGCACACCAAAATGCACTATTTAGGATTGCTGCAGTTAAGAAATGCATACAAAAGCTAATACTTGAGGTTGGTCTTGTCACCCTAACAGCTGAGAAAGTGGAGCAGAAGCTTCTTACCATTTGTTGGCATATAATTTCAATAATTTCACATTGTATTCCCCCACCACTTGATACAGTGTTAAAAGATCATGTATTATTTCATGTATTTCTCTGTAAAAAAAAAAAAAAAAAAAAAAAAAGACTGAATGTCTCATTTAGCTTCAAATGTAAAATTAAACAGATTTAAGAGGTTTCAAGGGGATGTACTTTACTGCAGGCTTTTAGAAGCCTTTTATTTCTCTTTTCCTTCACTGAACTATATTTTTATTATTGCTGTTGCTGTTTTTTAAGGGTCTCCAGGAACTGAGAGGTAAAATAATGAAAGCCGCTGATTAAATGTGTAAAGGTACAGTGCGAATTTCTAAGCTTTTTACAGATGATCGTACACGATGAAGTTTAGGAGACGGGTGCAGATGTGGCATCGCAGTCAGGACATCGTTGCTTCTTTGTAGCTTTATCAGCTTCTCCGCTGCTCTTTGTTAAATTCAGGGATTGCCGTATGGCTCCGTTTTTACAGACTTCACCTCTCAAAGCCGCCCGTCTGCTCGTGCTGACGACAGCAGCTTTGAGGCCAACCCACCCATGGCTCACGCTGATACTCAATTAGTCCTGAAACAGCAGTGCTCCCATCGAACTAATGATTCACAGCAAACCCTCGCTCGCTCTCCCCTCATTCTCCCTCTTTTTGTCTCCAATCTCTCCGCCATGAGACATTTCTTCCCCCTCCTCAAGCTCATTTTTTCTTTAAATTGCATGTCTCAAAATGGCGGCATCTCAAGACCATTACTGTCAGCGTGAGATTGAAGAGATGACAGTTTTGAGGAATGTGGATTTCTCTGTGCAGGCGGTAACATGGTTAGTCTTTGTCACCCTAAATGAGTTTGGGGTCACGTGGAGTGTGTGAGTGCAGAGAAAATGGAAACCATGAGCGCAACCACAGGATTGATCTCGTAGACTCACCGCATTGATTTCCCTCTTCACCACCCATTTGTTTTCTTGTTCGATGAATCAGCGGACATGCTTCGTATGAGTCATGTTGCCATCACATGGGGAGGAGGGGCCGTTGACCAGTGATGTAGTGTGTGTTTAACACATGCAGCGCTCTTGTTCTCTCTTTGCTTTATTATCGTATAGGATTGGCAGCTGTTTTCTTTTTTTTATGTGAGGCTTTTATGGTTCCAGACACGGCATTCCTCTTGAAAAGAAAAGTGTGTCACGTATTGAAGCAAGACTGCAACCTTGATGAACCCACACTGGCTTCCTTTTGTCTGAGAAGATAAAGCTTGATTGATCAGTATTAAAATTCAAACAAATAAGCACATATACACCTTAAAAGGCTTTAGTCTGATAAACCCACACACAGAAATGACAGCAAATACTATTTGCTGTCATTTCTAGGCTGTCCTACTGCAGGGGCCACTACAGAGGGTAATTAACACCACCCATAAAATCATTGGCTGCCCTCTGCCACCCTGGAGGCCATCGGCAGATCCTCCTGTCTCAGAAAAACCAGCGGTTTGACCCCCTGCACCCCGCCCACCACCTGTTTGACCTGCTGTCCTCTGGTCGGTGCCTCAGGTCAATCAAGTCCCACACTGGACTGTTAACAAACACTATCCCCCCACACCTTCCCCTGCCCACCCACCTCACCAATCTGAGCAATGGTCTGAGTTACCCTCATCACTCAGACCACTCACACACAGACTCTATACTCAGACCAAGTCCTTTCCACTACACTTTGTTCTCCAATGTGTGCCTTTCTCTTGATTGTATATATTTCTCATGTTTATTATTTATTCCTGTTGTCTTACTACTTATATTTTATTCCTGCACTGTTGGCGTGGAACACCCATAATTTGGTTGTACATGTAAAAAGACAATTTTTTTCTATTCCTTAGCCTTTTAACATACTGTTTTGCAACAAATTAACAACATGCTGCCATTTCGCTGCTTTCTGCGTCTGTTTCACCGCAGAGCTTTGATAAACTGTCACCTGCCCACCTGCAAATAACAGAGTTGGTGAGGAGCTGGGAAAGAAAGTGGAACATTAAGTAATTAAAGAGCCAGGTGTACTCAATAGTTAGTTACCAACAGAGGAGAACCGAAACAAGATGAAATATTGAATTTCTGTTACTCAGAAAACATGACTGAAAATATGTGCAAATTGATCATCTGCTGGGCTTGTAAGCAGGCTATTGTTTGCTAAACTGTTAGCTAAAATTACTTTATGCTGTAAACTGTGACAAATGAGTCAAATTTTCTGTCAAATCACTGTACTTTTAATTTTGGACTCACCAGGTGGAGGACATATGCCCTTTTATTGTTGTTGTTGGGTTTTTTTGGTCTCTGCTGTGGCCTCTACCCACTTCTGATGGAGATCTGCACCACTTGACCACTCGTCTGTCAATAGTTTGGTGTTTTCATTTTTGTTTTGTTTTGTTTTGTTTTTCACCGTCAAAGCAGTTCCAGTGAAGCAGAACTGTGAATTTATTACCTAGACAGCTAAAGCATGAGCTCTATGGGATGAGCGGTGAGGAATTTGTAGCCCTCCCTTTCATAAATAAAATAATTTTCAAGTCTCTGACTATTATTAATATAATGTCTTTACCAAAAATAATCATATTTATAATAATGAGCCACTTGTTGTGTCTCCATGAGCCACACATGAGTCTGTGGTCTCGTCCGCTGTAGTGAAGCCAAGACTGACATAGGCCTTCATAGTTTTGTTTTGGTAGATGTAAATCCAATCCCTGCTTTAGGGTTACCTGGGTGTACTTTCACAAAGCTGTCCATTGCCATCCCATCAATGTTGTACCCCATTAACAAGCTGCTCCTCCATTTCAAGAATCACTGATAAGTACATTTTATTTATATACAGTAAAAGAGAAACATTAGGTTGGATATGAAGATAAATCATGTATGAATGGACTGGAGGACCATCGTTTTAGTCCAATGGGGTAAGAATCACGGGATAATCTCCTGCTGTGAGGAAGCAGCAGAAACACATCTGCTCATAGCTCAGCATGTTTACCCTCTGCAGCTGGAACTACAATACAAGCAATTAATTAGTACTTTTACTGTATATGTTTGTCTACGGGTGGATTTAACAGTCACAACTGTGCACTTCTTGGTCATGAAACTGTAGATGATGTATTAAAAACTAAAAACTAATTTGCATCCCAACTGAACCCCAGGCTATATGACTTTTGGTAAAATATTAGTGAAATGCCAAATGAAGATGTTCACTGCAAATCTATACTGGAGCCTTGAAAAGTGATTGTGGGAGCTTCTTGTTCACAGTCAGGCGTGTTTAGATTATACTGCACCACTAATAGACAAATTCCAGCTCATTAGAAATGAGTATTGTAATGAGATCATTTTTCAAGACCATTTCGGGCAGATCGCCAAGTGTTCTCATTTCTAGGACTGTTTACCCATTTGCTAAAGTCAGGAATTATTTGCCAGCATGTCTAGCAAGAAAAATCTTTCGTGGAGTTTTCAAACTCTGATTATGCACTTTCTGACCAGACTGATATTAAATCAATTATGTTAATTTGAATGTCACAGCAGTTCAAAAGTTAAAGTCCTGGGCCCGGTTGACAGGACTGTACAGCATCATTCAGACTCACTCTTTCTTTACACACAAGTTTGTGCTAATACTTCCCGTAACTATATCACCAACACGACGTCCTCTGATTCTGGCAAACCACTGAAATCAAATAGGAGTGAGCCATCCTGCCAACATTAGACAATGACAGGAAATGAGGCATATTTATCACTCTGCAGCGAGGGAATCAACCCTTTCTCACAACAGTTCTATCAGTTCAGGTTTCTAATCAACTTGCCTCATTAATTCAAATGACGCGACACAACAAAACCTTGTTGCAGCAATCAGAAGGTTAGTTAATCCAACTAATTAGCTTCCAAGTGGCCATGGAAAGATCGCAGGCTTTCAAAGGGTTTCCTGGCCTCTTTCCATTTGCACAATAAACGATAAATGAAGACAAAAGCATCGAGCCATTTTATGAGTTTAACTGCAGGCAGGATTTCTAGTGATAAGAGCAGAAGTCAGAGAATACATGGGCTTTGTGAGCGTCTGTGTAAGTGCTTATGTGTGATGGGGATTTCTTTAGTCAATCCACACCTTGTCACATACCTACAAGGATCTGTTTGAAGGTTTAGACTTGTCTTTTGGGTTCAAGCTGAGGACTGGTTAAAGCTAGGGAATATATTGTGTCAGTCCTCACAAAGGTAGATAGACAAATATGTGTGCGGAATCAGGCTCTAACAACATGAGATACGGTATACGCTTGATTTTCTGTCGTATCCTGTCAGTGAAGTGCCCACAATTCATCCAGACCGTCACTTTAGTAAATTAAACATTTGTCCAGCTAGCCAAAACTCATCAGGGTGTACTATCAGGTCTGTACTGCCGGCCCCCAGACTCCCATCCAAACAGTGTTTAACCACAGCCAATAATTCCTAAAACACACAGGATGTCTCAGTTGACAGATGAGAGGTTGGAGGTTGTTTGTACTTTAGCACATCCATAGCTACATACTGACACCCTGTGGCCACTGCTGGGTAGTGCAGGAAGTCTTCATTAAGTATCATCACAAAGAGCACATCCTAAGTGTGAGAAGAGTATTTTTTCCTTGTTTTCAGTACAGAATGGACCTGTTTGCCACATTTAAGGGAGCTATTCTTTAAAATTTGGAATGCTGTTTTCCCAAAGCATGTTACAAATGTAAATTACTTTTTCTAACATTGAGCCGCAGGTGACGGGTGAAGTGAACACTGATCGTCTTGGTACAATGCACTGTTTGGCTCTGAAAAATCGAGGGCTTTCACCAACATAAGCATTAGTCAACCCCCCTCACAGAAAATGTTATTTCCTGACAGCAACAGCCTCCCCCAGCTGGGTAATGTACTTCACACACACGAGAATTACTTGAAGAATACAACAATCCTAGTCCAGGGGATCAGAACCAGAACCAGCCTAGACTGCACCCCTCTGTCATCAGATCCCAACACCTTGGATGCCTTAGAGGTCCCATGTCTGTGCCTCAACAGGGCTTGGGGATCTACACAATACTCTCATTGTTTCTTTATTGTCATGGCTCCACTAACATCCACTAACATTTTTTTAAAGCAGAGGAGTGGTAGGAAGCTGTGTTGCATGTGTTTGTGTAGTTTAATAATTACCCTTTCAAATGTGCAAATTAATGAAATGAAAAACGCAAATATATCATTATCTCGTTTATATTGGCGCTAATGTTTTTGCTGTGACCACTGTTGAAAAGACTTCAGCTTCCACAGGGATTTTGCTGTGGATCTTGCTGATAACACCAAAATTAGCACTAACAGTACTGCTGGCAGAAGATTGAGCTTGCCTAATTTCACAACAGTGATTCCATTTGCTTGCAGTAATTACTCTATGGCACTGAAATTTTATTATGTTTTGCAGGCCTAATGCTAGAAATGCTGTATTTTTCAGGTTTTCAGAGAGAGCACTGCAAGCTGAAGAGAAAGAATGTCTTATCAAAAGGCCAGTGCTGTCAATAACACACATGCCGAGAGGAAAAAAAGACCTCATACAGAGCAAGTCCATTCTGTCAGTATGGTGCACTGTAAGGCTGCAGCTGTAAGTAGGGATAAGCAAGTGCACAAAAAAAAGTGGCTATCCTTCGCTGAGATCAGATAAATGAAATGCACAGACAGTAACCATTAGGACTGCAGGTTCCCACAAATACTCAATAATGCCTGAGATGCTCCCGGAGATTACTCAGGGCTCCAAATTGGATTAGCGAAGATGCTTCTGCTAGCAATTAGTCTGAGAGAATAGATGAGCTGAAGGAAGCACAAAGCTATTAATTAATGCTGGAGGGGAGATGTGCCACTTAGTTTATACGGTAGCAATGACGATGAGCCTCTGAGGGAGAAGAGGTGTCAAGCAAAGTAGCCCATCATAGGAAAAGTGTAGAAAGGAGCAAGGAAATCAATAAAGTCTTGAGCTCTGCTTTTAGTACAGTTGATGGCAGACTTGCAGACGAGTTTGCATGCAGGCAAGTCTCAAGGAGCTGCAGCATTAGGAAAGTTTGTAAAGTGTATGGTTGCGTGTTTTCTCACACTTGCCTCATTAGGAATTTAATTTGAGAACTCTATGTTGCAAAGCAGACAACATGAAAGGCGTCTGTGGGGACGGGGCAAGACCAGGGGCTCCAAAAAGTTGTCTCATCAGTCCACACACCAAACTCCTGAGTGTTCCCTAGAGTCAAGAGCACTCGAGCAGAATGCAAACTGTCTTTGAGTGTTGAGCATACCTTTTCAAATGCAAATTATTGGAATCTAAGTGATGTGGTCAAATGACTTTTCCCTTCTAGAAAACTTGACATAAAAGAAAGCTTTTAGATGAGAGTCATTCCTGCAGAAACTTGACATCTGCAAAAGTTTTTCTTCTGCTTCAGTTATTCGCCATCCCTATTTAGCGTTCACTGTCCCGGGACTACTTTTGTGTTTGTTTGTACTTCACTTGCTTCAGTTTCGAGACTTTTCAAAAGCCCTTGACAACATTAGTGTGTCTTCCAATAAAGACAAAATACGATGTGTTGCTTTTGTAGGAGAAAATGATAATTTATTAGTGCTTTTTAAGATTAGCTCTGTGTAAGAACTCATTCAAACAAGCAACATGAAAGACACCTGGCAGGGGACTAAAAAGATTAATACTTTTATTCTGAGCACAGGGAAGCGTCATTCTACAATCACCTTACATTTAAAGCAGCAAACAAAAATTTTACTACTTTAAACACTACTGACAAAGATTAGATGTGCCAGTCATATTTCTCTGAGCTTAAGGAACCGCTATTTGCCACTCTTATGCACTGGGACTACTGCAAATGGGCTTGACTAATACTTACTGAGCAAATAACCTTAAACTGAAGCATCTTTACTCAGATGCTCGGATAATTTGGTAATCCTTTTGTTCTTTCTGTGGTTGAAATCTGCCTCGTTTTATCTTTTCTAGGAAAAA
The DNA here is from genome assembly GCF_041146795.1 of Maylandia zebra. Taxonomy (NCBI): domain Eukaryota; kingdom Metazoa; phylum Chordata; class Actinopteri; order Cichliformes; family Cichlidae; genus Maylandia; species Maylandia zebra. The sequence goes on from NC_135177.1 coordinate 31,792,624, forward strand.
ATGTTTGTGGTGGGTGAAAAGAAAGTGTGTAGACTTTCCTTGTACTTGAATTTGAACTGAAAATATATGTTTGTTATTGAACCTTATCTTTTTACTTCAAATTCAAACTGTGTAAAATAGTTTTGATTTTTTTGAAGTATAAAAACCCCCCAAAACGTATCATAATGCATTTTTTTTCATTCGTTTAAAAACCCCAAGCATTATATTGACACTAAGGTCAGAACACTGTGGGAGCACTGGGGAGATTTTGTGGTATAAATAAAATCTACTTTCGATTTCAAATGAGTCACAGATCCACTTTCAGTATCAGCAGGATTCATTTGTTGACTCTCTGCTTGTCATTTCACACAGTTCACATCAGTTCAACCGTCCTGGTCCCATTGCTGTCCCAGCCTTTTCCTTTTTGAGTCCTGGGGCATATTTTCTTCTGTGTAGGAGCTCAGATGCTCTGCCGGTCACCCACCCCCAGAGTCCGTCAACTGCTCTGCTTGGCAAGCTGGTTACACAACCTCCCCTTTCTCATTAGCCAGCCACTGTGCTCACTAGTCATTAACTCTCTTCTCCTCTGTCAACCAGCATATCTGTTTCTCTTTTAAGAAGCTTCTTTTTAAAATACACATCAGCTGGCTTTCCAACAGCTAGTTATCCCTTTGCCTCCAGACAGCCAAACTTCCTTCTTTCTCCCAGTTTCTCCTCCAGTACCCCCAATCTGTTGGTTTTCTGGTTGTTAAGGTTCCTTGTCTTCCAGTAGCCAACTCCCTTGGGAAGCATTGCACTTGCTGCTGCAGCACTGTTTGACCCTGAGTCTTTTTTTTCTCAGAAAAAAGTTGTCTGGGCATAAGCTTAAAATCTGCCTCCCAGTCTAAGCCTAAACATGAAACTTAGATCTTCAACAGTCTATTCTACTCAACCCAAAAAACCTAAACATGTTAGCTTGGACGTGAGCCCATGTATCAATATAAAACCTGCTGTCTCTATGCCTGAGCCTAAACCATAAGCTGTCTTTCTATATAATCCAAAGCATTCACTCATCTCTCTGTTTAGGTCTGACTCTGCCTCTCGGCCTGAGTTGGACACCAATTGGTTTCTTGTTCTCAGCCTAAATATCAGCTTATCTCTTTTCTGTCAAACAAAATGACAAAAAAAATATCATAAGAATCTGGAAAAAAAATCTGAAACCAACACGTAAAAGTGAAGCAGAGCAGATATGTACATATTTTTATTTTGTACTTGTTCTGAGGTAGTCAGACACATCACCAGGTTCTGTTTGGGGTCAGCATCACACATCTAAGCCAAAGTCAACCGGTGCTTGTATACTTAAAGGATTTCTCCCCTTGAGTCACAGCCATTGTGACACAAGCCAGGTAGGATTTAAAAAATAGCAGCTGCTGACATGTATCAAGTTGTAATGAGCAGCTGCTAAAATCACATTGTGTTAATAAGGTTGCAGCAGGATAATGTGTTTGCCCATGGCAGCACTGATTGTCCACTTTAACCCTAAAGTTCTTCATGCCTGCAGCCAAACACGAAAACGAGTGACATTAATAGTATCAGTATTTTAAATCTGACGCTTATAGGCTGATGTCTCTGCATTTGGGTAACAGCATCCCTGAAGGAAATGTATCAACCAAGGTTCCATCAAATATTTATTTTATTTAACGATTAATCTGTTTCTCCGTGAATCAATCCATTATTTGTACCATAAAATGTCAAAATAGGAAATATGCTCACTGTTCTTTCTCTAAGCCCAAGGTGAGATTTTCATACTATTAGTTTCGCCCAAACAACACTTTAATCCACAATCCCGTGTAGAACAAAATGTATATTTGAACATTTGGATATTCAATATATGTAAAGTCATTTAATATACAATAAATGTATAATAAGTGGAAACATTAATACATGGATGATGGATGAAATGTAACATTTATTAAGAGCACAGAGCGGGGTTTTTTGTTGTTGTTTTTTTATGTTGTAGGTTTTATAACACTTGTTTTTGGAGAAAAACATCTACTATCACACAATGTTACATTCTGTTTCACCTAACATAACACCCATAACGACTGAAATCTAATATACTGAGAGGAAAAATGGCAGGAACAGTCTGGAACTGTTGGGATTTGTTATATAGCCATGTCTTTTTTTAACCATTCTAACCATTACAAGTATTAATGTCCTTACTTCGCATCATAAAATACAGCCTCATAACTACCATTTAGCATTATCAATATTAACTCAACACATATTTACACGTAAAACACAAAACATCATTATTGTTGCAACCAGTTGTAGAAAAACCTGCTTTGTTTTTCCTTTTGATCTAATTTTTTTAATCTCACTTTACTCAGAATAAATTCCTTCTAATTTGTTGCAGATGCTTATGCAATGCACTTGTATTTATTCACTGCATTTCTAGTTTTGCCGACCAATCAAAATACTTGTAGCTGCAAGTCACACTTTAACTATGCATCACTATATTTTATATGCTACAAACACTTTATCAACTTCATATCCACGGTCAGTTTAGAATGACCAGTTAAACTGTCGTGCATTTCTTTGGACTGTGGGGGGAGGCCAGAAGACAGACCAGGAGGAAATTTCTTCTTACGATGATGGTTTGGGGAGAACATTCAAACTCTGCACAGAAAAAAAAAGGCACCAGCTAGGATTGTGAGGCAATGTTGCTATCTACTGCAATGTGCTCTATTACGGATCCTGTGTCTGTGTCAAGACACGCTCTATATGTATCATATGTGCTCATTCCTGTGCTGTTTCACTGTTATACTCTTTGGAGAGTGCCCCATAACTCTTGAAATATCAGCAGGTCCCTGTCTCTGTGGGAACCTGGGCAAATGTGATGTAAATACCGATTTTTCTTGTAACAGTGCAAAGGTCCCTCCCGAACTCTGTCACCAGTGTCCCATAAAACATACATACAGACATGTCATATACAGTTTCACATGTGCAGAAATCCCTAGAATCACAGTTTGGTGGTGGTCAAAATGAACCCACACAGTATGTAAGGGCGAAAGAGGTTATAGATAAATATTTATGTCTTTTAAGCTTATTATGCAGGAGCAATCAGCTGAGAGTTACACATTAGCATTCACTGCCTCCTGCAGCTGATCGTGTACCCACTGTAGCTTTTATTGGCAGATCAGTAGCAGCTTCACATCTATCAAGCCGATTGCTTGCCCAAGTAAGTTTCAAACGTACAAGGTCTGAAACAGCTCTTCTGCAACATGTTTGTTTGTTTGTTTGTTTGTTTGTTTGTTTGTTTGTTTGTTTGTTTGTTTGCTTGCTTGCTTGCTTGCTTTCAGTAAACAAAAGGGTAGCAGGGAGAACACTCCACAGATTTCCAAGATGAGATGACCTTCCCTCTGTGAAAAATGATAAGGGACAGAAATTCACCTAGGACAGAAAACTTTATGTGCCGACTATGTAACTCCCAAGGATCAGCAAAGGTTTCCTCCTGAAATCCACAGTGATACACAATGTAATAAATTCAGTTTTCTTTGTTCTTTTTTTTATTCTTGTTTTTGTTCTATGATATAGAAACTGGAAAAAAAAAGTTTTTCCCAAAGAAAATAATAATTCTTGAATCATATTAAGGAACATTGTACAGGTATTCAAATTGTTTTGTAATTAATTGGTTATAATCTGTTACTGTAATGTAAATAACATTGGCCAAAAAAATCCTATATTATATACATATACATCCCCTATATGCCTATATGTTGTAAATACAAACAATGGCAATAAGAATAGTTTTAAATGTTTCTATATAGCATTATTATTACTTTGGCCAATGTAGTGACACTGAAGGAGAGGTCAGAGGTCAAATGTGATGCGACAGCCACAGGATATTGAATTCCTAGTTGTCACTGTGTCACTTATCACATTTATATCAATTAAAAACTTTATTTGATTCTTAGCCCATTAGCACTGATGTTTTATAAAAACCAATGTTTACTCTGTCATCCAAGCTGCACCAGAATGACAGTTTTGTACAGACATTCGTGGTTCCTCAGTGATGAATCTCAGTGACTTAAGAATTAAAAAAATCCTAAAGTACAAGGAATTATTTGAAGTGGTGAATATGTTAAATCTTACTCTAGTTGAAAGATGTTAACACAGTCATATCTGGTGCATTTTAGCATGCTGCTGTTTGCTTTGAGCACCGGGTTGCATAATGTGTAGGTTTTAGTTTGTGTTGACAGCAGTCTGCTGGAAATAACATTTATTTCTAACTAATTTACAGCATCAAACACATTTTAAGCAAAATTACATGTAAAGTTTTATCAACTTTACAAGAATAAACGTTTACTAATTAAAGAACATTCAATTCATTTTAATTCAATTTTATTTATGTTGCATCAAATCAAAGTTGTCTCAAGCTGCTTTATATTGTAAGGTAAAGACCCTACAATAATGCAGAGAAAACAGAAAATCCCAGCAATCAGACGACCCTTATGAGCAGGCGCTTTGGTGATAGTGGGAAGGAAAACTCCTTTTTAACAGGAAGAAACCTCCTCCGGACCAGGCTCAGGGGCGGCCATCTGCCATGACCAGTTGGGGTGAGGGGAGGAAGACACACAGTGTGGAAGAGAGAAATGCTGTAGTATAAAGGTAAATTGAAGCATGTCAGACCAGCTACTATATACTGTATACTTATTGTAATTTGGAAATAAATGTGATTTTTTTGGGGGGGGGGGGAGTGTTGTTTTAATAGACACTAATGGGCTACACTGGCACCCAACAACCTTCAACTCAGTAAGGAAATATGTCACGGATTTGGTTACATAATAGGACAATGAGAGTATTCCTGTTTTTTCCTCCTTTAGTCAGAGTTGGTGCAGACATAAGGCAGATACATTTGCTATAACTGTATCTTGACAGTTGCTTTAATCACTGAGGGCTGAGAGACTGACACAGCAGCATAAGAGCCAATCAGCTGTCTTCTCTGACCTAGCTATCCAATTAGCAGCTCCCTGTCCTGGCTTTCATAACTGTGTTTTGTACAATCTGTTATACATATGTAGTTTTCCACTGGGTGAGTGGAAAGCATTTTTAAATTCATGTGTTTTTTGTGAACTACTTTGACTGTAGACTCTTTTTTTTTTCCTGTGCAAAAAGAATAAATTCAGTCATGAAACACTTTTCTGTGAGATTATTAAAAGGATTTCTAAAGTTTCATTTAGAAAGTCCGAAAGGCATTATTATTGCTTTTACTCATTGATGTAGTTATTAAAAAAAAGATGTCAAGATCTGGAGGCCAACCAATCTAGCATGGGCTTTAATAAATAGATAGTGAATTTATTTTTATAGAGTGTGACTATAGATGATTAACAGCTCTTTCTAGTTGTATTGTTCACACTAATATTTCAACCACAGTGAAGCAAACTTTTACACTTCCTTCCAAACTTTTCATAATTAGATAAAATATTCATGAAATAAGGAATTTTAAGGTTTAACGCAAGATGTATTTGATTCTCAGCCAGCTCTCATTTGAATAATTATGGATTTAACGGCTGACATTTTGGAAAATACCAAGAAGCCGAGAGTTCAACATTAATCTCATTGGTACACTAAGTGTGAGAGTACAGCCAGGAGACCATTAGTTCAGCTTTGCACAACAACTGGAAAACACTGCAAGTTCCTTGTCGGTCTTTGTCCTGGAGTAACAAAATCCACTAATACTTTTAAATTCTGAGTAGTCTGGCAAGCTCACGGCTATGAAATAGTCTGACAGATAAACTCCTACAATCTATGGAGGTTCAAAACTGCAAAAAAATTTAAAATACAGAAAACACAAGCCAAAAAAAATTAAATACACATGCATGTCATTAGTATAATAATTTACACATCGTTTTGGCAAGTGAAAGGTCACTAGTTTGAGCCCAGCCTGCAGGGTTGCATTAAGTAGAGCATCTAATGTAAAGCTACCTTCTATAAAAGCTACCTGCTGTGGCAACCCCTTATTTATTTATTCAAAGCATAGAATTTTTTACTTGCTGAGCTTTAGAGATGTTTGTTTTTCAAAAAGTTAACAGTGTCTTTGTTCTACCTTTATATGACAGATATATTCCTAGTTAATGTTAGACCCCTGTTATACCCTTTTAGAATGTGGCAGAGATGGTATTTCTGGTAAGCTGATGCTCCTAGTAAAAAGGACAAAACGATGAAAAAACATCTTCCCTCATAAACTGTGAAAAGGTAGAAAACAGTTCATTACTGATATGGAGTTTCAGTGGTTTTTCTTACACCTGCAGTCTTCAATCAAGGCCACCAGATGGAGATGCAGTACAGCTGTTGGACACTCATTTGAGCAGGACATTATATACCCTGAGATTTCCCCAAACTGCTGCTCTGCACAGTCACTCTGTGACCCTTCACGGTCCGTCACGTTTTTCCACATCTCTGAGGGGATTCGTGTTTGTCACTATGAGGCAGCTAAGTCTCTGGAGACTTAGCTGCCTCATAAGAAAAGTTTTCTGCTTTAGATGTCATCACATCTTAATTTCCCACCTGTATACTGCCCACAGCCAAGCTTGCACTCCATTCATGAAGTTTACTCTTTATTTTTAGATGACTACTCTGCTGTTTTAGAGTAAAGTGTGTGACAAACTAAAACATATTAATCTAATGACGTGGCACGTCCTGTCTTCCCAAATCTCTGCGGGGATTCGTGTGTGTCACTGTGTGGCAGTGAAGACTCCAGAGCTTGTCTCTATAAAAGGAATGTTTTCTGCTTTAAATGTCATCACATCTTAATTTCCCACCTGTACACTGCCCAAAGCCAAGCTCACACTCCAAGTTTACTGTTTATTCTTTTGACGAATACACAGCAGTTTTACAATAAAGTGTGCGACAAAGATCAAATACTAATGTAACAACATGCATTTTAAAATATCCCAAGGGTGATTTTATATTCTTCTCACCTTTGAGTTAAAGTCTCTCAGACGCTATCACCTTTTTATTATTATTATTTAATTTTCGAATTACCTTTAAATATGTGTTATATGTGTGTTTATGACTCAGTTTGCATGTATTGTATGAGGGCCACACCTTTCCCTCATCCGCTTGCAATATATAGCCTACCTGGAAGATTGCTATGGCAACAGGTTGCCAGTAGCGACTGGGTACCACTACATTCCTGCCTGTGTGTCTGCGGGGATAAGCGGCGCGTCAAGAGCAGAAGAGGAGAGAAAATCGAGCAGCAGAGGGTGAGGTCTGCTCGGCTCAGTCAGCAAAGACAGAAGAAAGAAGCTCTGACAGGCTTTTTCTGTCATGTAGTGAGGAGCCCTGCGGTCTGCAAGGACGCGTCTGTTCGTCGTTTTTGTTGTTTCGGTGAAAGACCTGCAAAGAGAATCGTCGGATCTAGCGGAATGGAGACCTGCCGCTGACGGAGATTCCCGAGCTCCCCTGATAACAACAGGTTAGTGTTTACAGACTCGGTCGCTCGCACCCACGGCTGATGCTCCATCTGACCACAATCCTCTTCGATATGAAGCCTTTTAAAAAAGAAATGCGTTTATTTTGTGCTTTGATCTTCGGGCTGTAAAGGTGTGACAGGTGCAGGCAGACGTACCAGAGGCGAAAGAAATGGTATTTGGACACATTTTGATCCATCCACGTGTGCAGCGAGGAGTCCAGCTGAGGCTCATAGGAATAATGGGTTCAAGAAAGCGGGCAATTTTGAGCCGTTTTATTGAAACAACAGGGGCAGTTTCAGACCGAATAGCCTATATGTTGCATTTAAATGGCGGTTCATCATTACGCGCTGGATTGTTAAGCATTCCTGCGTTGAATCTGCGGGTGTGTCTACCTTTGATTACAGTTGCATTACAAGGATTTGGATGAATTGGTCGATATGAATAAGAATATCTCAGTATGAGGACTCTTATTCATAACACCACTCTTTTGCATATTACATGTTTAATTTTGCATCCACCTGCACTCACATGTATAATTAATTTTGCAGTGGTTCCTCTTTGCTTACATTTATTTACACAAAGTATGTAACTTAAAAAACAAATATTAGGCCAGCTGAAGAATTTGATTTCTTCAATTAATCTTCTTCAGCATATATGTTTAAATAAATGCTGTGTGTGTGTGTGTGTGTGTGTGTGTGTGTGTGTGTGTGTGTGTGTGTGTGTGTGTGCAGGCTTTATAAAGATTTTAAACCTTTTATCTGTTGCATTCATGAACCGTGTCTGTAGAGAAAAAGTCCACGACGTTGAAAGACATATAAATAAATAAATTTAAAAAATAATGCATTAAAATGGAAACATATGCAAAATGTATATTATGGCAAAATTGTGTATATTTTACTCATAAATGGCCATCATAGTGTAATTTCTGCAGTTAATTTATTGTAAAGCACATTTATACTGTGAAATGATTCAAAACATATTGAAGAATTCTCCTTAACTGCTTAATTTGACCTCCACTGATGTTGTTTTCATTCTCTATTAGTCATAATCACAACACAGACATGCAGAGCCTGCAGGTTACATCAACACTTCAACATCACTGGAATCATTTCTAAATTTGGCTCGATATCCTCGTCACACTCACTTCCTTGTCAATTTTACTCTCAGCGTCTGGCACGCTTTCATATCTTTTCCTCACCACAGCAACTGCAGCTGATTTTGTACAGTTGAACTAAAGAAAATAAAAACTGCGCCCTTACATAGCTTCTAAAATTCGACACTGTGTATTTGTATCGCTGTCATCTACTGGCAATTTCAGAGCTACAGAGGCAATTTGCTTTTTTCTGAAATTCAGCTGCTGATGAGCAAAGCACAGACCGATATGTGACCTAACGTTTCGTTTTAAAATGAAAAGCTCCTTCTAAAGTTGTCACTAGCAGCTTAAATGTTTAGCGTATCCCTGTTAAATACTGTCAAGAAAAGCTCCAAACTCCGAGTGCTTAGTCATGGAGCTGCTGATGATGTAAATGTTTGGAGTCTTTGAAGTCTATTACATAACCTTGTAACAAATATCAAAGTGGTTTCCGGCCCAAAGTGCTAATACCCTGTAACCTCACTGTGTCATTGCAGGACAAGACGGTGAGATTATGATTTGACAGTAAACCAGCAGACAAAGAAAAACAGCTATGTTCCTTATCATTTTTTACTGTGAGGGCAATGAATCACTGCTGTGAAATATCATTTTTGAGTTTTAAGTGTGATGGATTACAGGCTGCTGATCAGCGAGGCATGGCTGAAGGCTTTGCTCTCTCTGGGTCTCTCCTGAGAGTTGCTAACATATTTTTTTTCTTTTAGGCAGAAAGAGACAGCTCTTCTGCCCGTCTTGTCACTTTGAGTTGTCTCATAACACATTCAGCACTCCTCCCAATGTGATTGTCAGTGTGTGTGACGGCTTGTCGCACTTACAGAAGCATAACTGAAGGACAGAACCAAAAAGGATTAGACTTTGGGTTATGCAAACATTTCTCAGAGAACATTGCAAATCAGATAATAAATCTAATAGATGGGAAAATGTCTGGGAGGAGCCAAAGTTTTTCAGTAAACGAGTAACGGCAGGCCCACTTTACGCAACCCGGATCTAACTGGTATACCTTGTTCCACTAGCTCGCTTCTCATCAGTATGTCCTGAATCATCCGACAAGGCTCTTGTTACATTACATTTACATTTATTTTAAATGTATCTGAATTTTAATCATACTATATTATATTTTGTAGGCATATATTCCAGTACAAAGGGACTGAAAAAACATTGAAGAACCTCTTGTCATGTCTGCTCAAGTCCAAATCTGTCAGTTGACCGTTAGCTAAGAGGACAACAAAATTTATGTGTGTGGAAATTTCAACTAACCACCAGTACAACCACTGGGGTTTTACTGATGACCTCGCCACTGAGGGCAAAGATGATGGGGAAAAATCAACAAATTTTTTTTGCCTAATCTTGATTGTGTTTGTGTTGTGTGTGTCAGTTGTGGCCCAAATGTTAGTAGCCATGTTTGACGTGGGTTATTGACACATGGCTTCATTGCAGCAGTCGTGTCTCAAATGTGGCCTTAAGAAAACTGCATATGTGGTCCACATTTAGGCCAAACACACATTGCTTTCTATGTTGTTTCTGCAGCTGGTTTGGGGATTTCAAAGTCATTTGTCGGGAGGGATTTGTTAATGTTGCCAAGCAAGCTGAAGAGGAAAACTTGGCCTTCTTCAACAGAGTCTGGATCTAAACCAAGCCCATTTAATGGGCTGTGTGAAAATATCTGATAAGGTGATTGAGGCAAGCTGAAAGGTATTGGCGCTTATTGCAAAGCAACATTAATAGGTCCAGATGATCAATAGGTTATCTGACATTACAATCAAATGACAAACTGACATGCCAGATATCAGATATGCTGTTTTTCACAGGTGTCCGTTGAAACTTTGGCTTGTCTTTGGTGTGTCTCGGACACAAAATGATTGAAAAAACCACTGAGATAGACAACTCTAAAGTATGTTTCTCCCACTTCATGCCAAATAATTTGGTGTTCTGTGTAATCTGATGGTCAGGACCCACAAGAAATGTTAACTGTGTGATAATACGATACGTAAGCCAAAAAAAGAAGGGAAAAACTGTAAGGATTTACAGATGTTCCTCCAATCAGTGTCTCCGGCCTTTTAATAATTATTTAAATAGAACAACCACACACATACAACAGGTGGCTTTGGGTTACAGTTGGACATCACTCCAGCTAATATGGTGGAGTTGTATAGCTATGCCAAATGTGGTAATTAAGCAAATTAATAATTTGCTAAGCTACGAAAATTATATACAAAAACGCGTTTTGAGAAAAACAACCTTGTGATATCTGAGCAATCTCAAGGTTTAAAAAATATATTCCCTCTGTAGCTTTCCTGTGGTGTGAAGAAAATAATAATTTTCAAACTGGTTTGGAATAATAACTCGAGTGTTTGCTCAGCAGGAGGAAAAACATCAAACGATGAACAGTCCCGCTGGCTGTTTAGGAATTGATTCATTTACCTGCAGCTGTCTCTATAGAACCGACAACCCAACTGCCTCCAAATTCATTGTATTATGCTCTTTTTTGTTAGAACAAATGATCCACACAGCAATAAGCCTTTCTGGAGATATTTTTTTGAATAACTGAACATAATGAAAAAACATGACCTAACCACTATGGATTGAAATGAAGTCATTCCCCAGCGTCTTTTGCTCTAAGCTCATACATGACATTGAAATAGCATATCAACTCACATACTGCATTACAGAATTCCCCATGAGTTTCCTGATTTAGTGTAATCTAATTGACCCTAAGGACCCTTACTAATTTAATACACTCCTTAAATGAAGCCAGCACTATCCTAAACCTATGTGGAAGTTGGCTCAGTACAGGGGGACTTATTTTATTTTAGGGTCTTTTTTCTGTAAGTCTCAGGTTTGGGTTCAGGTTTGCTGTCTGGTAACTGGATTAAAGGCTAAGGCTGGTGTTATAGTGCACTTTTTATTGACATCAAATCCCACCAAATAAAAAAGCCCCAGCAGTGTGTTGGTCTCTCAATTTTTATGGCTTTAGTTTTTACTGAAGATGTTAATCTTTAATAATTTCCTGTGTATAGTTTCATTAAAAAAGGGGCTCAGCATTTTTGTAAATGTGCTAGGCGCTGTAATTTTTAGGAAACTTTATCAAGAAGAGAGTTTAGGATTTGTTTTTCAGCTCAGGAACACTTGCATAAGATCATATGCGTTAGAATATATAGAATCGAGGTACGAAGATATATGCAGATTTCTTAATTATAGTAATTCATCATACCCATTCGCCTAATGTGTATGATGTAAAGTTCAGAGATATACACTGTGTAAGAACTAAACTAGATCTAAAATATCTCAATTAAAATGATGTGCTGAAGCAATATGAAATAATGCCTTGAGCATAACAGATGTTAAACATTTTGTCATACAAATGCGTTTTAAAATTTCATTTCTATTAAATGTGCCCTTTTCATGCACATTTCTGTCCCCCTGCACTTCTGGGGGTCTGTAGCAGCTCTCTGCTTTGTGTGTTGGTAATCCATCCTTCATCGGGCAGCCGTAAACCTATTTGAATTCATGTTTCATTCATGTAACCTTGTCTGAGGAGAAACTCATTTTTGCTCATGCATGACAATATTTAAAATAAACGTTTCCACAGAATCTAATTTGCTGATGCAGGTTGGTTGCATATGAACACAATTCACGGGAGGCAAGGTTAGAAATTCAGTAATAATAAGCTGTGGTTTAATGAAGCCAGTGACATTTCTACCTTCAGAGCGGTATTGCTTCCATTAAATGTTGTATAACTAAAGCTCCCTCGTGAATTTCATTGCCAAAGGAGTCCTCTGGGCCTTCTTTATTCACAGAGCAGACTTTTTTGCCAAATTGAGTTTTGAGAATTTAAAATTATTGGTTTACTCATTCACCTGCCAAATCACAGAAGACATGATCTATAATGCATCTATCTGGATTTTCACACAGGTCTTTTCCACTGAGTCCATCTTCCCCTCAAAAGTCTTTAAGCAACCGACAAAGAGCTGGAGCAGAGACGATCAAGCATGGATGTGCCCAGGATGGCTGAGGGCCTCTTCAGCAGCACGCTGTCCTCGTCGGGTGGTGGCCATCACGTGCCTTCCTACCTGACGCTTGAGCAGAAGGCTGCCTTTGTCTTCGTGCTGCTGCTCTTCATCTTCCTGGCCCTGCTCATCGTACGCTGTTTCCGCATCCTACTAGACCCATATCGCAGTATGCCCTCATCCAACTGGACAGACCATACTGAAAAGGACACATTTGATTACCGCATCGTGTGAGGACCACTAAGGGTGCAAAAATTATATACGCATATATTTATCTCTCTATATATAAAGAAAAAAAATTACACAAATAGACTGATTTGATGCACTTTGCCAAACAAAAGACTGCCAGGAAAACAAAAGCTTTCAAAGAAATCTTCTAAAATTTAAGACTGAAAATAAATTTGACACGATTATATTGAGTGCAAACCAGAGTTCTACAGCTTCTCCCTGCCAATTCAAAGCAATTCTCAACCACAGCAAGAGAGCCTGAACTACACTATGAAGATTATTAATCAAACCACAAGCTAACGCGGCCCTCAAGTCCGAGCGACACACCAGAGCCAATTAAGGTTCACCCATAGCTCCTTTCCCCTTCCATTAAGTCTCTTGTGGACTACCTCGCTCCTCCACCATCTCATGTGTGGGACTGTTTTCTCGTGTCATACAGGGTCAAATATCTTCTGAGATCCAAGCCAGTTGGATACTAACAGTGTTTACGTCCTATCATGTTTACTTACATCCTTAGATTTCTATTGATAATGTAGACAATCAGTGTTTAAAACAGTGAACAAGTATTTGCAGAGTGAATAGTTAAGGTTTTTTAGCGCTTTCATTTGTATGTGTGTTTTTTCTTATTTATGCACAGAGATGAAAGGTCACAAAGACTATTTATGAGCGATATGATTCATGCGAAGAGGAATTTAATGCCTTATGTTGTATAGGATATCCTGTGATAGTTTCTAGTGTCATCACAGAAAGGAAAGGCCATAAACAAAGACTGATACAGAGGTCACAAAGCAGGTTTAATAATCACAAAGGAGGAAACTGCAGCGGAAAGCTCCCTTTAATGTTTAGGTTTGGACAGATAAATGCCAGCAGCGAGCGACTAACTGTTCTGTGTTTGCGATTAAAAAAAAGAAACAAAAAAGCCCTATTTGTCCTTTTAGTCATGGAGGGGCCTTCAGTGTCCACGTCTTTAGATGTCAAAAACCAAAAGAGGTATTGAAGAAAAAAAAGTTTACTGTGCTGTACCGTGTGCCTAATTTGAAAAAAGATTGACGTGAAAAAGAAAGAAGATGGGTTCATATTTCTGTTTTTTGATGTAGTTTTTTTGTTTTTTCGTGCGTGTCGTGCCCATTTAAATAAACTTAAACAGCATTTTACTGCCTGCAGTTGGTATATTGACAGTTGGTATGCCAGATCTGCAGAGTGTTGATGATGAAGATGATGACGATGCATTTTCACATCAGACCCTTTATGAACTGATGTTGTGGCTCTTTTGTTGGGCAACTTTTCAACTGTGCGCCTTATAGTGTAGATTGTTTACAGTATTGTAGGTAGCTGAGACACTGGAGATGCTGATGCCACGGTGTCTTTGCACTTCACAGAGATGTCATACAACCTGTTAAAGTTTTAAAAAAAGATATATAGATATATAGAGCACTCCCTGATCTATTTCCAACCAAGTATTACTTCAGAATGTGTCATTTCTGCATTGTTTCACAGCACAAAACATATCAGTTTCACAATAAAGGCTGTAAGATTTTGATTTGCCTATAATCCTTTTTTAGGCCCATTGTTTTCAGTTAACCTGCATCAACATCACATGACTGTAAAGTTTCTTTTTTATTAGTTATTGTTTTAGAGTTAGTTTCATATTCAGTTGCGGTGTGGTCCCCATTGACCAGGGATAGGCAACTCCAGGCCTCAAGTGCCGGTGTGCTGCAGGTTTTAGATGTGTCCTTGATCCAACACAGCTGATTTCAATTGCTAAATTACCTCCTCAACGAGAGTGATATCTAAAACGCACAGGACACCTGCACTTGAGGCCTGGAGTTGCCTACCCCTGCCATGGACTGTATATGATAAAATGTAGGCAGGTAGCTGCTATGACCATAACCATTAGTTTATAAACCTCCATTTCCAGCACGCTGACATCTGGCATTATGGCCATCACCATCTTTAGTAAGGCTTGTTTAGTAGTGTATATCCCACAGATGCAGTACTTGCTAAATAGTACTAGCAGATATAAACAAAATACTACCTAAATATTACCCAAAACTGGAGCACAGACTTTTTAAGACTGCCTGTTTATATCGATATGTTCATAAAAAGCCATATTTGTCAGAATAGCTTCATTAAAAATGCTCCAAAAGGCACCAACAGTATAAACACACACCATAGCTCACTCAAGCTATGGCTATTCCTGTGAGTGCCTTAATGCAATTTAAACAGTAGTTATTTAGTGGATGTACATTTAACATGGAGACCAAAATCATTTTTGTATGAGGCTGTAAACATGCTTTTGTAAAGCTGAGTATTTTAACACATGAGTCTAAAGAAAGTGGCGAAATTTTGGAGTCAGTCTCACGTGGATAATTGAGGAACTATAGACTTTAACAATTCTGCATTGGTGTCAGCACTATACAGCTCACTATAATGATCGTAGTTTATGTGTGTGTGTATATATATATGTATGTCATGATCACCTCCTCAATGGGTGGGTCAATCTGAAAAAAACTTTGCACGAACAATGTCACGCATAAAAAAAATATTAACATGTATACATTTTTGTTTTGTTTTTTTAATTTCTAAATCCTAAGTCTTTAGATTTTCTTTTATGTTATCTTCATTTCACAATGAATCACTGCTAAATACAGAATGAAGACTGAAGCAAAAACTCGTCCTGAAGGATCATTTTTAACCTTTAGATTATTACTAAGCTTACTTCATATTTTCCATCTTTTTTTTCTTTATGGTCACATTTTGACGACATTCATTAAAAGATCATACGTTGACATTTGACAACACATGCTAGAAAACCCCATTTTCCATTTTATGTTGCTAGAAAGAAAAGGCAATATTGTAGGCATCTCACAATTTTACAGCCTTTACTGTAAAGCAAACATGTTTTGCACTATGGGCCAGTGTAGCTATGACACATTTTGCTGTGCTACTGGTCTGTCATGTTCCCGCCCGGGACAGCAAGTGAACTGTGACCCTTTTGACAACATGTGACGTTCTTGTGATCTGCTGTGGCCTTTTCCTACCTAATGCAAATGTTGCAATGTTGTGCTGAGGTAGCGTGTTTTTGGTTTTTTTTGTCCCTCCCTTTTTCCCACCGCATGTACGTCCTGCAGAGTGTCTTCTCCGTGCATGATAAATTGTGAAGTGCTTTAATCCTGATGTTGTAGCTGTGGGTCAGTTACTCAAGCAGCTATTTCCTGTCTGTACTGGAGCCTTTTGTTTCGATCTGTTTTTTGCCAAGAGCTGACGTCCTTTTTGTAATAAAAGTGATCACAGTGCACAACTGCCTTTTTAATGTGTTTTATTTCTTCGGGTTCATTTTCTGGCCAGAAAAGGTGTCAGGTGTTAAGAACAGACAAAAACATTACAAATAAAAATGGGTGAGGTAACCATTCGTCCAACCTTTCCTGCCCTTTCAAAGGCAGGCAAATGTGCTGGAGGCCAAACACATTCTTTTCCCCGTTTTATCAGCAGCTGGCAGTGGTAGCCGGCAGGTGTCTCGATTGGTTTTCTGTGAACCCAGACACTTTGTCTCACTACACGCATGCAGACACACACACACACACACACACACACACACACACACACACACACACACACACACACACACACACAGAGTAGTCTCCAGGCTCCAGGCGCAGGCTGCTCTTTGAGCCGAGACCCTCCAGAATGCCTCGCAGAATAACAATCTTCTCTCTGACACCAACACTGCAATCATCTGCAAACCGCCTTGAAAAACCTGCATCATTCCTCACACTGAAGCAAGACATGGACAGATTGGGGTATGATTTTGTTTGCAAGTAAATATAACTTTCTACATCTGTTGTGTTCGTTATTAATTCTGTTGATATGACACATCCACAGTCTTTTTTTTTTTTTCTTTAAAGGGAGGGCAGCAGAGCTGAAGCGGATCAGAATTTTAAACGGGAGCTGATCGCACTGAGCTGAAATGTGCAGTCTGTGCTTTTTGGATTATTATGTAAGAGGCAACCTACGTCTTTATTGTAGCCTTTTCACAGTTTGCTTGTGTTAAAATACATAACAGTGATATGGATGCCACCTTTGGCTGATTGCAGCTGCTAACGAGAAGGCAGAACTAAGCATGCGTCATTTGCTTAGACAACACTTCTCTTGTACAATGCATGCTGGAAAGAGAGGGAAATCAGTTTGTTATACAAGAAGCTCAAAGAAGTGAAGATTGCAGGGATGCAGGAAACAGGGATGTAAGAGCCATCATTGGTAAATTACAGAGTCTTGCCTTCTACCAAAGATATTAGCCTTTTTAAAACCTCTGCTTATCCCAAAACAGTTATTAGCATTGCCCAAGTGAGCTGACATTTTGATCATTTCAAACCATAGCCAAAATAGAAACATATTATTTTGGAATGAAAGCCTTCATTTTCTATCTCTGAAATCTCATTAGCTCGTACCAAACAAGGATTAAAATCAAATCGAAACACACCCATACACAGCGAGTGGGAGCAGTGGCAGGGAACATGAGCCATTATGGATCAATATTACAGTCATGCTTTATGCAACATGACTCATATTAAAGAAAGCCACTGATAATTGAATTATTTTAATTATCTGCTCTGCACGCTTAGATGCCTTATGCTGAATTCATTCCCTCCCCAAACGCCCCATTTCACTATTCAGCCTCCAGTTAATTTAATGGTCTCTAAACAGGTTGGAAGGAATTGTTCCCATGTGAATGGAAGTAGCGGTGCAAGAGGACATAAGGCCATGGAGGAGTGATACCACATAATTGATTTTGCTGTGATTCCTTTTCTTCTCAAGAGCTTGTGACCTTTACAATAGTCTGTCGCCTATCTCATTGACAAATAGTGTGTGAGATCAGGGAGCACTGATGGCAAAGAGGATCCATTTCAGGCACATATTAGCCTCTTATGTCAGCCTGATGAGACTGAATTGTCAACTTGTCACTCTTTAATGCGTCATCAGTTATTCTGCATGAAGCTAACTAATGAAAGCTATCATTAGTTACAGCACTGAATAAAAGAAACACGGCAAAGGGAACAAAAGCACAAAAAACCAAAAATGATAAAACAATTTAATAGAATAGCTCCCATTTCCAAGCAAAGCTTTGACATTTTTAAGTTGAAAAGGCAATTTTGGGTGAGCCACCATGATGTCACACATTGGTTTCTGGACTTTTAAAGCCCCAAAGGTATATTTGGACCAGAGGGTGGAGTCCGAAGGATAAAGTTTTGACAGACAACCTTGTGAATAACCAAGTTCACCCAACGATTCAGAAGCTCATAGAATTACTTTTAGCAGCAATAAACTAAAGTAATCATTTTCTGTAGGTATGTATTAATCTTCTGCATTGTTATAGATAAACTTTGGTGCATTCGTCTTTACAACGTCAGTTCAGTTCATCGAGGTTTCATTTATGCACAGCTCTCTGAAGGTCGATGCTTTTCAGTCAGTTTGACTCTGACTGGATCATTGTGACACCTTGATTCTTTTTTCGGCTATTCTGTTGTAAATGTTTTTGGTGTGTTTGGGATAAGCTTTAATTGATAAATGGCCTCACATTTGACTGTAGCATACACTGGTAAACTACAGTTCATGGCTGACTCCTTCAACTCCTGTGACGGCAGAATAAACCCAAATTATCACCCATGCTTGTTTTTCACCAGACGTGGTGCTGTGCAAAGGACATCATTCCAAAAGTCTTGTGATTTGTTCAGATCCAACTTTACAAACTTAAGTCATGCTACCATACCAAGAGGCCTGTCCTGGCACTTCCAAACAAGCCATATTTGTTCAACCTTTTTCTCATTGCACTGTCACGAGATTGCTGTGGAGTCTGAGGTGTAGTTCTTGGGGTCTTTTGCAATTTCTCTAAGCATGGTCTGACCTTGGGGTGAATTTTCTGAGATGGCCCCTTCTAGGAAGATGATGGCCGTGTGTCAAACAAGCTGCTAAAATATCTTCTTGCTGATAACCAATTAATTAAGTGATTGACCTGGCTGCAACTTACCGTACGTAGAACATTTTCCCAGGACTGCAAAGAGTCCTGTATGTCCATTGAAATGATCCAAAGGTACCAAAACCATGAATGTTATAAAGAGTGGTTTTCTCAGTTAGTGAAAGTGAGGCCTTGAAGACAGTGACAGCTGCCATCTGTTTATAAAAGTAGCCATGCCCTAACTTTAAACTTGAAAAGGGTGATTAGGAAAATTATTCATAACAACCAAAACTGTATTTTGTACCAGGCTGGAAACATGTCAGTTTCAGAGCTGAAGTTAAACCTTTTAGTATGGGGTCTATGAGCATTGTCTTTCTTTTGGAGCCTACCTCAAGTGGCCACTGGGGGAACTGCAAGTTTTAACACATAACACTGGCCGTTTAGTTTTTAGCCGATTTAGCAGGTTCCCAATTGGTGTTTGATAAAATTGCCACTTGCTTGGCTCTGACTTCCAGTGAATAAACCTTTAAGGAATAGCATTCTCATTTAAATATGCCTGTTTGTTCCCTCTGTGAGACTCTTCTCTTGAAAAATAAAAGGGGCAGAGGTGCCCTAGCAGTAACAAGAGCAGCTGTTTGCAGAGCGATTACCACACTAAATTGCAAGAAAATAGCCCAGAAAAGCCATTTTAACAGTGCTCCTATGGTGTAGAAATGCTAAATGCTGACATGTAAGTATTGTAATTTCAGATTTGTCCTTTCTCACATGCAGCAGATAACCGGACATTGTTCTCATCTGTTGCTACTGAAAGACAAGGATGCTTCTCTAATAGATTTCACAAGCCACAGGATAAACTGTTGTTAGCTATGAATTCACTTTACCTGGCTATTCTCACACACATACTAAGTGTACTTTAATATATGATTTGACCAAAGGTGGGAAACAACAAAGTACAAATACTTTGTTACTGCACTTAAGTGGATTTTTTCAGGTAACTTTAAGTATTTATTTTTCTGACAACTTTTTACTTTTTCTCCCTGCATTTTAACCCAAATGTCTCCACTCTAAGCTCCTTTAGTTTTCAGAACAGGCTTAGTACTTTAGGTTTAATGTATTTGAGGTAATACATAAAAGACAATCTTATTGGTGTATCCATCACTGGGGCTTGTTATAGCACTACATTCAGGGGTTAAAGTGGGCCGGGTCAATCTGTAAGGACGTTTTTGGTGCAGATGCCCATAAGTTGTGATCAAGAGAGTTCAACATTTACCAAGCGCTACAGAAGGGGAGCGAGTGTACAGGGAGTATTTTTTTTAGTTTTTTGTGTGGCAGATAATTTTACATGCAACGTTTCTGTCACCTCAACAAATATCAGCAAATATACAAACTCTTTGCGTGCAGTTTGCCACACAGTGTGTCTGCTAGCTAGAGGTACAGATGCTGTATTTTCAGGGGAGAGAAAAGAATGAGCGATAACACTCAGCGATGGAGAAAAATATAAGAAAGACAGGACAGGAGGGGGAAAAAAAGTTTATACAAAAGTAAGGATGTTTGATAAAATGGAAATTCCAAGTTTACATGTAATGCCCTTAATTTTTAAATGAATATTAGATCTGAATATGACGTGAAGTCGTGTTTTTGATATTGTAAAACACCCTGCATAACCATCAGAGTTACTGTAAACCTTTATGAAAATATTCTTTAGTATAAGTTGAGTGCAGGATAAACAGGTTCGCTTTTTGTACTAAGATGAAATTACAATCAAGAGCTGAGTTGGACTGGTGCCCAGTGGCTGAGGTGTCCATAGCCACAATTGGGTTACATCCAGTTTAGTGCAGATGAATTTGCATTTTAGCTGATGATGCTTAGATTCAGTCACCGAACTCAACCTTTATACCAACCAAATACTGTATTAGATATAGAGAGACAGTATTAACACTATGATGCCAGTGTAGTGAATGGAAATCAGCCAAGACAGCCTGTGCAACCTCTGCTTACATGTTGTTGAACTCAGTTAGATCAGCAAACCTCAAAGTATCAGCATAGATCAGCTGATTACAGCCTGCACACAAAGGAAATTTATTGAAGCCCTCCATAGAAATTATTGTTTAATATGAAATTATTTTTCCAATTTAAAATTACAAATCTCAACTGTAAGCTAGCACTAGAGAAAAGGCATAACTAAAGTTATGAGGATTCATTGTCTAGAAAACACAAATTTTATAAAACTGTTTTTAAATCATCCAATAACATAAAATACATTTCAACAAAATGTCCAATCATGGCTGCATTTTAAGAGGTGGTTCTACTATTCAAGGATAGCTGATCTCCTCAGGCGGGTCGTTTTGAGCCTCAGGGCCCTGATTGATGAAGCACTGTTGCTCCTGGTCGCTCTGGGACAGCCTGGGGGCGCCTATCAGGTGATGTCAAGCTATGAGAGAGCCCACATAGCCTTCAGAGCACCATAACATAGTACCAGGCCATGATAAACTTTTAAGGATAAAATTTGTAAAGCACTGACAGACTGTGTGCGCTGCAAAGATATGATTCCATCTCCCACATCTTGGTAAAAGTCTGGAGCTGGTTTGTCAGTTACATGTCAGCTGCAATCTGCTTCCCTCCTCAAAGTACATCAGAGCAAGACAGCTGTTCAGGAATACATATCACATCAACTACCAGCCCTCACTCCCACTGAGCCTTTCTGTGCACACATTTCAAGAGTTTTGCTAACAGGGAGCTGCGTGCAATGGTATTTTTCACCACTATGACTGACTGTTGATGTCTAAGAGCTGCCCAGTGTAATGACAGTCATTACCGAAGACCATGGGAGAACTTGACAAGGGCAGCTGGGAATATAAATGCTTCTACTGGCTGTTGTACAAAACAATTTACATAAATTTCACTTGCACATAATGGCTCATAAGCATGGAGATCTTTGTAGGACACAGGAACAGTGAATGCAAAGCAGAAACAACTTTCAGAAATAACTCTGGAACTGGAATTATAAAATAAATGTTTCTTGTTCAAGCCACTTTAGGATTGTTCATGCAAGAGCTCACAGGAGACCGATTAAAACTGTCAAAGCGTCAAAGAAAATTAGCCCAGGAGTCCCAAGAGTCATCATCCAAAAGAATTTCATTTTTCACAGTGCAAATTTGTCTCCAGTTAAACTCATTGTTAATTAGGCTTGCACTATCAATTTTATAGTCACCAGTCCAATCTGAGACTTGACAAATCTCCCCATAACAAATGTATATGTCACATTTAGAAGAGGGAATAGAACTTGGGAGTTTTCTGCTAATGCTACTGCTGAGTAGCTAGCTTGATTAGCAAGGTGTATCCAAAATGTAAGTGATTTTGAAAGGGAGCTATATTGGACTTGTGACCCACAGGTTTAAAACCAAATGCACATTGTGGCAATAATGAACACTTACTTTCAATCAAAAACTTAACAAGATCAAATAGCAGCCACTGTGTCCTTGATTCCACATGACTTTAAGCCTTAATCTTTTTTCTTCTTTTGGCTGCTCCTTTAAGGGGACACCACAGCAAATCATTAGCCTCCATCTCAGCCTTTTATATCATCATCCACTGTTACATCAACCTTCTGCATGTCCTCATTTAGTACATTCATCAATATTCTTTGTGGTCATGCACCGTCTGTGCCTTTAGATGGTTAATCCCAGCTATTTAAACTCATCTGCCTTGACTATCTCTACTCCTTGCCTCTTCAGTGTTACACGTCTCCTTCAAATCCACACGCGCATTTTTCTTGCTTCTATTGACTTTCACTCCTCCTCTCTCCAGTGCATCCCTGTGCTCTCCAGGCTCTCTTCTGCCTGCCCCAAAGTCCTCAGAGCTCACTTCAGTTGTTAGTACATTTCCATCTCTAACCTGCTCTCCCTAACCTGCTGCACATCCTTTCTAGTAATATCTCTCTGATGTGGAAATTTATATGACATTTTCTCCTTCTTTAGTGTCCAGTCTCTCATGCAACTCACTATAGGCCATTTAATGTCCTATAGCAGCGGTCCCCAACCCCCAGACCACGGACCTGTACCGTTCTGTAGCGGTCCCCAACCTTTTTTGCGCTACAGAACGGTACAGGTCCGTGGTCTGGGGGTTGGGGACCGCTGTCCTATATATAGTGTATCCATGTTTAAAGTCCCTACTCCCATCTCCACACTCCAGGGCTCAGCCAATCTGGTATGGAAATCCCCCCGTGCCTGGGTTAAACGCTAATTAAATTTAAATTCTACATTATATCAGTTCATTTCAGATATTTATTTCTGCTGTAAACTTTTGTATTTTATCTTGGGAATCTATGGAAAGTTTTGGAGCCGGCCTAAAGTGACCATTTGAGGGAATGCAGTTATTGACACCTTCACATTATTTACTGAATGTAGTTTTCATTTCCAAAATATGTTGATGTGTCCAGTTCTCATTGAAATCAAATCTATATTATAGTGGCTATGTAGATGGAGGAGGGTACTCCACAACAAAGGTCAACTTTGATTCAGTGAAGATAAACTATTGTTGTGGGTTCTGCTGAAATGTCCTTGAGTGCAACATAGAGCTTCTATCTGCTTGATATAGGTCATCATGGATAAGAGCGGATGAAGTGCTCTTACAGTAATTGCTTCATTATTATATTTGTCCATACAGTACACCTCCAGAGACGTTTACTGCCTGGCACATCACTCTGAGGTCATTTATCACAAATCCTGACAGAAAAATAAAAAAATAAAACTTGAAAAGGATATTTTCACATACTTATGGAGCTTTTTTCTTTCCTACCTGACTAGTAGGTGTTTAACTTTAGGTTAGCTCACCAAGAAGCCTCACAAACTGTTTTTGCTCCTGTGTAACTTGTAAAACAGTAAATTCTAGATACATTTTGTAGAGAAGGAGCCATTAATATTACAAAACTTTCAGCTCCCATTTATTTGGCGGTTTTAAAATGATAAGTCATCTTGATGTGATTAAATGATGAAGCTCATTAAAAGTCTGCCCACTGCTTCTTCTGCAGACTCAGTGTGAAACACTAATGAAACAACTTTTTCCTTCAGCTTATTGATCTGTTGACTTCTGCAGGAATAAAGCTTTAACATAAAGTATTACCAGAAACCTGCATCCTTTTCTTCTGGGGAAAAAGTGTATAATGTATCAGTAATTCTTAACCCTTTTTCAGAGCATGATCCCCTTTAGTCAAGTCAAGTCATCTTTATTTATATAGCACATTTAAAAGACATCAAGTGTCGGCCAAAGTGCTGAACAGAAGGATAATATAATAAAAGAATTAAAATAGAAAGAAAACATTTTAAAAAGAATTGTAAGACACGTAAGAGTATATAGCATATAATGTACATGCAAATATGCACATACATTTAGGGATGAAAATATTTTGTAACAATTAGTCTTTGAACTCTAAGACGCGCTCTATGCTGAATTTAACTTTCCTTTAAAAGAGGAAGAAGAAGACAAGTTTTCTCACTCTCACTTTAAAGTGAATGTCACCTTGAGATTGTCAGACATGCTACTGGGGAATCATCACTGAGAGATTGGTATGCTGCATCAGTTTCTCTATTTTTCTTGCATTCTCCATAGTGTCCCATATTAATGTGTTTAATAGTTATCATGTTTTAATCCACTAATTGCCCTGACTTTTGTTTTTTGAGGGTTTTTTCCAAAGGAGCTGACCAAAACTAGCTACAATTATTATAATTTCAGTGCATGTCTGATCTCCCTTACCTCCTAATCAGTATTCAAAAGCACTGAGCACATAAATAGCCCACTCGCTCTGCTGCCAAAGCAGGGTGAGGATGAACTGTTGGCCCACAGCTGCTGGCTCCTGGTTCACCAGTATAGAGATGACCCTTAGCCCACCATTGTGCAGCCATGCTGAAGAATTATTTCATCCATAGTGTTCTCTAACTTGTCTGAAGACAACAGTTGGCTAGCTTTGTTAGATAACAGCCACAAAGGACCACTCCAACACTTTGCTGCCGTACAAAAATGAAACAAAGCCAAACTGTTACACAACCACAAAGGGAAAAAGGGATTAAGCTGTGCATACTAACATTTTTGATGTTCTTCTATTCTCACAGGTGTAAGCGAATGATTGCTGCTCTAAATGAATGTTAGCTGTTGAAAGCGTTTCCTTCCAAGAACATTTTCTGAGTTGTTCTGTTTAACAGTTGTCAGTTACTGTTCAGTAACTTTTAATTTTTTTTCTTGTTTCTTGTCAGAAATCATTTTTTTATCTCTCAAGATAATGTGTCTTGTTAGGTGTCTTTTCACATATTCCATTGCCTCCACTTCCATGCCGTGATCTTGCTGGAAGTGGAGGCCCAGTTCTGAAATGTTGACAATCCCACCAGCATGGATGATGACGTAGATGTAGTTGTTTCTGGTTCTGTAAGCTGTCCTATGCAAGCACACAAGGAATTGGTGGTTTTCAATTAGGTAAAATTTATTTCCGTTGCATTTACTAATAGTCTGCAAACCAATCTGCCCCCAAATCAAACCATTTGTCAGATAGTGTGTTTTCCTTGTGCCATCAAAACAGCTCTGAACACTCAGGACATGGACAGACCTCTACAGATGTCCTGCGGTGCCTAGCACTGGAAAAATATAGACCCTTTAGATGTAGAGGAGGGTAACCTCAGAAGATCTACATTTTTTTCAACAAATCTGCACAAGGACAGGGATGTACACAGGTCAAGGCAAACTGCCAAGGGTGACACAACTGGTTATTAGGCTTAGGGGACAATTACCTTTTCACAAAGGTTTGGATAGCTTTTTTTCCTCCTTACTAAATGATATAATCATTTAAAAGCTGCACTTTGTATCTATGTGGGTCATCTTTGTCTAATATTAAAATCTATTTGATGATTTGAAACGTGACAAAAATACAAAAAAAAAGGAATCAGGATGGAGGCAAATACTTAGTAACTGAATGTGACAGCACTTTTTATAAAGAGTAGCAAGTGCCTAGGATTAGAAAGAAAGCATTATACTGACTGTACCATATTCTCTTTTGCAAAAAAGTAAATCAAGCTATTAATGAATCCTGTCTCAATTTAGTGCACCTCATCTGAAAGAGACATCTGCCTACCACTTGAGTGTCTGTGCTCTCTGGACATGATAAAAACATTTTTGTGGCTTCATGAAATGCCTCAAAAATCCCCTAGTTAAAGTTAACTTTCGACGATGAACTTGTGTTGGCATAATGTGCGCTTACAGTGATTCATCCTTCACAAAGTCATGAATTCCCTCCTCGTGGGTGTTTATGTTTCATAAACACGTTCTGTATCGGTGCCCTGTTGTATGCAACCGTGTCGCATGGGTCATCCATTGCTTTTGCTCGAGGCCCTACTATCTCTAGTCTGGCTAGCTGAAGAGTCCTGATAAGGGAGATAAGTTATCTAATGATAACTAGAGCCTCCTACGTATCGCCTGAGAGCCCCCACACACCTCAATTATGTAAAACCTTGGTAGGAAAGCACGTGGGCCTTTTAAAATCTCCAAATGTGTCCGTGTCCACCCATTTTAATATAATCCACAACCATTTAACTGTTATTTTAATAATCACTGGGTCTAATCCTCTATATTGTGAAATGGTGTCTTAATGTGGGTGCTATGGTAAAAAACAGTCTGCAACATCTGACAGACAGAGGCTGCATGGCTATTGAAACCATAGCAACACCAGTCAAACTGGGGCTTCGCTAGTCGCACTTAGAAAACATCAGACGTATTTTGGAAATCACAGGGGGCCCATGCAAACATGTTTGGCGCCTGCAGTCCCACAGTCTTCTGACTTTTCGTCCTCCTCCATCAGCCCTTTTTGTTAATATCCCTGGCTTCACCATTTCTCCTCTTCCTCATGCTTCCTCTCTGTTTTGCTGTCCCTATAATCTCTGTCCATCTTTCTCCCTCCCTCCTCTCTCACAGGCCCCTGATTTATCCATCCATGTCTCCTTGCCTTTCCGCCTTCATCTATCTGTCCATCTCGCTCTCCCTTCTGTGTTCATTTTTTACCTGCCTTGGCTGAAATGTGCTTGGTCATTTTGTGTCTTTTTCACTGTCTCCTGTTCCCTTATCTTGTTTAATAACCTTGTGCCAAAATGTTATGTGTCTGAGATGCTGCCAGAAACCCAGATGACCTAACTTGACTTGCCTCAGCTTTTCTGTCCTTAACCTATCTTTCTCCTTATGTCCTTATATCTCTTCGGTCCCTCTTTATTTAGTCCTCCCTCATCTTTACAATGTCCTCTTTGCCTGCTTTGTTCATCTTCCCATCATGCCACTTTCCCTCTTTTATCTCACCATTATGTCTGTATTCACTCCACTTTGCCTCAATATCCTTTATCTGTCTTTTCTACTGACTCCTTACTCTCTCACACTGTCCTTACGCTTCCCTGTTCTTAACTGTCTGGATTCCTCTATCCTTCACAGTCTTTCTCTTTCCGTCCTCACTCCCATCCATCCACCTGTAGCAGTACGTTCAGCTCAGTGTTCCTGGGATCCATCATGTCGAGCTCGCTGTGGGAGAGGACATTTGCACCGCACCCCAGCAGGAGCTCGGCCAGCTCCCTGTGGCCGTGCGGAGCCTCCCAGTGCAGTGCCGTCGTTTTCAGCACGTCTTCGGTGTTGATGCTCTGACGCTGTTCTGTACAGAGGCACACAGTGCCCTCTGGTGGTAAGAAAATGAAAAACACAACAGAGGGCAGAAGAAGAATGAAGAGAACGTGAGAACAACTGTAGATAACCACATATGAAGACAGGTGTTTTCTGCACAGGGTGACGTTACTGAAAACCATGCAAGATGGTTACAGATTACTATTATTTATTATTTTTAAAATGTGTGTTTTTCTTTTTTGTCATGTCAAAAAACGGGTGAGGCGGGTTTGCAGCTTAGCTATATATATATAAATTCCCCTATTGTCTCTGTGGGCGGTCAATCCTTCCACCACGGGTCCTCTACCAGAGGCCTGGGAGCTTCTTGAGGGTCCTGTGCAGTATCTTTTTTTTATTTTTTTTATTTCATTTTTATTTCAAACATTTCAAACATGTGTATCTTAGCTGTTCCCAGGATTGCGCTCTTCTGGACAGAGATCACCGATGTTGTTCCTGGGATCTGCTGGAGCCACTCGCCTAGCTTGGGAGTCACAGCACCTAGAACTCCGATTACCACTGGGACCACCGTTACCTTCACTCTCCACATCTTCTCGAGCTCTTGTCTGAGCCACTGGTACTTCTCCAGCTTCTCGTGTTCCTTCTTCCTGATGCTACATCTATCACTACAGCCACCTTGTCTACCACCACTATCTCCAGTTGGTTAGCCACCACCGTTTTGTCCGTCTGTATCTGGAAGTCCCACAGGATCTTAGCTCAGTCAGTCAACACTACCCTAGGGGGTGTGTTCCATTTAGACCTCGAGACTTCCAGGTCATACTCAGCACAGATACTTCTGTATACTATGCCGGGCGCTTGGTTATGGCGTTCCATGTATGCCCTGCTTGCTAGCATCTTGGAAGCTTGCTGTTATGTGCTGGATTGTCTCAGGGGCATCTCTACACAGCCTGTACCTGGGGTCTTGCCTGGTGTGATAGATCCCAGCCTCTGTGGATCTTGTGCTCAGCTTCTGTGCTGCCATGATTAGAGCCTGTGTGCTGTCTTTCAGTCCAGCTTTGTCCAGCCACTAGTGGGACTTCTGGATGTCAGCCACTTCCTCTATCTATCTATCTATCTATCTATCTATCTATCTATCTATCTATCTATCTATCTATCTATCTATCTATCTATCTATCTATCTATCTACCTACCTACCTACCTACCTACCTACCTACCTACCTACCTACCTACCTACACTGAGTGCACCTTCACTGATCTAATAAGTACTTCAAGGCTGGTAGCTGCTATAATGTAGGTAAATATTTGTGTAGAACCTAAGCCGGAGTAATTTCTATGATTTATACACTGTCATTCCACTTTCAGTAATATTTTGTTGAATTACCACTCCAAAAGAACTTCTGTCATCTTATAACTGAACTCCTGTCACCATCTAGATCTCAGATTTACCATAAACATAACCTACAGGCTAAAAAAAAAAAGCCCTCTTGCATAAGTTTTTCTTTTTCATGTAATTACAAGAAGGAAATGATGTATGAGTTTGTCACAGACTAGGGAGTTTCCAGCTCTCTCTCATACACTGCCGCAAATATGACAGCTTATCAGCCAAAGCTGACACTCCACGGTAACAGAAATGTAAATGATCATAACTTTCACTCACACAGTCGGCTTTACTTTAGGAGAGGAGATGGGTCTGCCCCATTTCATTAGCAGCAGTCCTTTAATTCATAAATATAAATGATCCCGGATGTGGCTGTTTTAAAAAGATAAAAAGGTGAAAGCTCCAATTTCTCCACTTATTTTAAAATGCAGAGATCGTGTGAACATGCAATAAATACACAGCGCCTTCAAAAACTGCCACTAGTTCCCAGAAAAACCTTTTTAACAGGTGACGCTGTTTACTGTTTAGAACTTCATTGCCAGTTTGCATAATTTTAACTCTAATGTCTGTAAAGCCAAAACAATCAGTGTTCCATGGAGGTAGACGAGTATGCACATGCATCTTATTATGGATTAGGCTAAATATTATTCCATAATTAATCTGTAACAGCTGCCCCAGGCTGTGACCCAGTTGTTTTTAGAACTCTGACATTATGATCCCCAGCATCTGCAGCCCAATATGCACTACTGTTCTCTCCAGGAGAATCATTCACTCATTGGTGAAGTGCTGAAAATAAAATAACCAATAGGCTGCTCAACATTTAAAAAAGAGTATCATGGTAAACCATTCCTTAACAAATAATCCTTATGGTTTAATTAAACAATTAGTTTAAAGACATGAGTGTGCAGTTGTAGTTTTTAATTTACTGTAATAAATTAAAAACTAAGAAGTTAAAAACTATGACCACATTAACCAATTAGCTTTACATAATATAAATATATTATTAAAAAAAGATTTGATTTAGGTTAAAGTTTTAAAAGTATAACAAAAACATTTCACTCTTGCTATGGCGATTTGTATCTTTCTCATTTCTTCTGACACAAGAAAATCAATTATATTGGGTTCACTTTTTTCCTATAAAATATTTAGTTGTAAATGTTTTAAATTTGTGGCTGTATAATAAAATTATACGTTAGCTACTTTCCAGTGTGATTTATATCCTAAGTCTAGTTTCTTCAGGAACTACATTTCCCAGAAACGCTCACAAGCATATCGAAGGCCTACGTCACGTGTGTTTCCAGTTTCCGGTTGAAGTGTAAATGGATACATGACACAGTTGTTTGGGGGGAAAAGCTATCTTCAGGAAAACCGTTAACGTCCACAAATTCGTCAGCGGGATTTTGACATCGCACCGACTGAGAGCTCCGTGTAGATTCGGCCGCGATGGAGGCGGTCCCCCGGATGCCGATGATCTGGCTGGATCTGAAAGAGGCTGGGGAGTTCCAGTTCAGCCCGTCCGTGAGGCAGGTGAGCTGGGTGGGGAGTGGAGCAACAGGGCTGAGGTCGAAAGTCAATTAAACAAGGATTATGAACGAAGGGATAACCTTGTCAAGTGGATACCGCTAGCCATAACTCAAAGCAACAGTTGTCGCTACCTGTCGAGGGTAAAAGATTTTTCCAGAACGGGTAGCTGACGTGCTAGCAAAGGTCTGTGTCAGGCAAACCCCTCCTGCTCACTGCCTTTGTTTGCTAACGTTAGCAAGCTGCTTGCTAGCTGGTAATAAGCTAAAAACTCAAGTTGATATTTAGCTTTCAGCTAAGTGGCTAGCTTTGTAGGAATCGATCAAAATACTGCCAACGCGAAAGGCATATGTGAGTATTTCTAGGACTCCTACGCCTCGAGTCAGCCTTCCGACATGAGAATAATAAACAATGATCTCATTGTCACATGCACCTGAGCGAGCGGAGCAGTTTGTACTATTCAAACTATCAGCCTGCTTAATAATAAACACGGGTTTACATAAGCTTCTATAACGAAATACACAGGGAAAGTTGTCACTAAACCTGTGACGCTACTTCTTACCTTAACCGTAAGAAAGATGGGCTATCCTGTTATGTAGCGCATGTTAAAAACAAATAAAGGCATTTAAAAACAGAAACAAACAAAATTGTAGAGGACAAATATGGAAGATAATAACTCTTTAAAAAATAGGAAAAAAGAAAGAGTTTCGGGCCCTTTTTTTTTGGTGCTTTCAAATCCATTCTGGGAGAAAACCTTGTTTATGTGAGCGTCCAAGCTTTATTTTTCCCATTGGGCGTTAGAAGAGCCTATTCCTGTATGGTGTCAAAAAGGGATTTCGCTCTTAGCTTGAAAAAAAGAAAATTAAATATTAACGGATTTTTTTTTAGGCCTGCTGCTTCCAAAGCTCATCTGGGATATTTAAACTCCAGATCATTTGACTGCTTATTAAAGCTGGTATCATCTTTATCTGGTGACTCATTTGTCTTCCCTAACTTCTTCCTCGTGCACGTAAAAGGACTTTGTCCTCATGACTAAATACAATAATCAGAGGGGTTATATGGTTGGTTTGGTTTGTTTGTTAGCAAATCGTTATGGCACAGAGAACAAAATTGCACTTGTGGGATCATAGTTTCACAAATGTATTTCAGATTTATCTAAGCAAATTCGAGAGATGTTATCTTGATGTTTCCACAAAAATGTCACAAACTGATCTGGATCCAGACATCCTTTTAGGTCCAAGGATTCAGTTCATACATGGTGTGGAGTATATTTTTAGCCACTGTGGAGGTGGAGATGCAGTTTCAGACTTTCTTATTAGTAATTCTTTTTGGTAATAGGAAGATTTATTTTGATTTAATTTAACGACAGAGTGTTTTCTTAAAAAATACTAAGAATGATTATTTTATTATTTTTATTGGCCTTAAAAGTGTAGCCTTTAAATAAGGGGTAGTCGATCAGAACAACATTATTTTAAAATGTATCTAAAATACCAACATTTTCTCTGTTTACCCCAAACTAATGCACAACAGCACATATTTGGCCTGAAGGAGTAACAACGTGACTGTGCCTGTCTTCTTGCTTTGTCATTGTGACCTTTCCATGATTGAATTAAAATTGAAACAAAAGCACTAGTAGAATAATGAGTATCTGCAGGGCTGTTTACCTCCTGACCTGACAATTACGGTAGTAGCTTAAAGCTTATTGTAGTGCTTATGGGGGACAGTGTGAGTCCTGGCAAAGCATGATGGGAAGTCTTGAAGCTCCAAGAGTCTAAATGCTTGGCTTATGCTCAAGACTAAAGATTAACATAATGAGTTATGAGCCCCAGTTCAAAGACATTTGAATTTTTTTTTCTAAAGAATTTAACCCTCAGTATTAGAGATGATATTTTATTTCTTTATTAGGATTTAACCCTTCATTTAATTTGGTTTTTACCTGAGTTTCAGCAGCACATTCACCTACTTCTTGCTTCTGCTTCTTTTTCTCTAGTTCATCTTGAAGAACTATGGAGAGAATCCGGACAACTACAACGAACAGCTGAAGAAACTGGAGACGCTGCGGCAGGTGAGCACTGTGTCAAAGTATTCTCAGTCAGATTTCTGTGACTCGGACTTGTCCATCGTTATGTGGGTTGCTATTGAATATAGTGGAATTCACTTTTAGGCATCTCCTTGTACCTGAAATTAAGTGTTCCCAACTTCCAGGCATAGTTCACATACGGCTATGAGTCCTTACTGGGATATTGCCGGGGTTATAGTGTTTGTTGCAGGACGCCGTGTTCTGTTGACAGTTCTTCTTTCCCACCATTGCTAAGTGCTTCTTCACAGGGGATCTTTTGATTATTGGGATTCTCTCTCTAACACTGCAAGGTGTATACTGTTCACTATAAAGCACCTTGAAAGGACTGTGTAAATAAAATTGTGATGAATAAACTTGGTTATCACGTAAAGTCATTAATATTTAACCTTAACACTGACAATCCCAACCAGATAGTAAAAGAAACCTCCATCCAGTGCATCACAACTACAAACTGTCTGTTTTGTGATGAGGTTAAGATCATCAT
Source organism: Maylandia zebra (assembly GCF_041146795.1). Taxonomy (NCBI): domain Eukaryota; kingdom Metazoa; phylum Chordata; class Actinopteri; order Cichliformes; family Cichlidae; genus Maylandia; species Maylandia zebra. Next base: position 31,825,498 of record NC_135177.1, read on the forward strand.
GTATAGTCATATGTGTGCAGTTTTACATTAATAGTAGTATTTCCATGTGGACAGGGATTTTCAATACAAAACATTCTGATACAAGTTATCAATCATATCATAATGAGTGTTGCCAAGGAAAATGATAAATTCTGAGCATTAAGCACTGAAACCCATTGTTACATAATTCATCGCTGGGCTGGGTCACAGCGTCTTTGCAAGAGTACCGTATTTCCCGGACTACAGAGCGCACCTGAATATTAGCCGCACAAGCTAAAAGCAGGGGAAAATCCTGTTTTGTACATACATTAGCCGCACCTGACTAAAAGCCGCAGGTGTTTCAATGTTGACTTATCATATGTAAGAGAATATGCACAAATCGAATTGTCAGGAAAGAGATGGCTGTTTGGAGACACACCACTTTTATTAATATTTTGAAAAACAAGTTATGGGTACATATTTGCATAACCTTTTAGGGTATGTGTACAAGTAGTGGTAATTACAAGTACAAAACATGTACTGTGCTTCATAAATGAGTAACAAATGTAGTACATAACAATAACCTACAGCACACCAGAAAAATAGATGCAGACTACCTTTTAGGCTCAGGTGCAGTGACACGGCTTTAACAAGAAGAAAAGTCAGTCATTCACCACCATCTTTCTCTTCTTCCTGCGCACTAAAACCACCAAAGTCCTCTCCTCCAGTGTCGGAAACGAACAGGCTCAGGGTGGCTTCATCATCCACTCTCAGCTCCTTTCTTTCGTTGTCACTTTCAAAACCAAAGAAATCCTCATTGTCAGTGTCAGAGTCGAACACCTTCTGAAGAGCCTCCTCTCCATCAGGCAGCAGTCCAGCCCTTCGAAATCCGTTGGTGATCGTGGATGTTTTCACACTTTCCCACGCTGTCAGAATCCAGTGGTGGAGTTGGGCATAACTTGCTTTTTGCAAGTTTATCGCCGCTCATCATCCACGCCTCCAGCTGAACGCGTAGTGCTACTTTGAAGTTTGTTTTTCGCGCTACTTCGTACGGCACTACGTTGCCTGGCGGATGGACATGTGACTAACATACCACTCTTGAACTCCGATCCTTCCGCCAGGCAACGTAGTGCCGTACAACAGCGGAACAAACAAAACAAATCCGCTCATGGACAATCCATAGAAAAGCCGCACCTGACTAAAAGCCGCAGGGTTCAAAGCTTGTGCAAAAAGTAGCGGCTTATAGCCCGACAATTACGGTAATGATTTTTGTAGCTGATTAAACACAACAGAAACACAATGTTTGTGTCTGCTTCGCAGAGCGCAGTGAATGTGACGAGGGATTTCGAGGGATGCAGCACACTGAGGAAGTACTTTGGCCAGCTGCATTATCTGCAGAGCCGGGTGCCCATGGGAACCGGCCAGGAGGCTGCAGTACCCATCTCATGGTAATAACACACAGGAATCCACAGAAACTGTATGGAGTGTTTACACATACCCATCCAACTGCAGTCTGTACTGCTGAACACCAGAGAAGCTTATTTTAGAGACACACTCACTGCAGCTTGCTCGTAGAGAGCAGTGTCAGCACACTGGCTTAGTTGCTGAATGTTGGGATGTGGATAGAATGAATGAACTGACGTTAGGTGTGCGAACCTGTACTGCTAAATTCTAATTTAGACTTAATTCAACTGCATTTAATTAATGCAGTCCTTCAGTGTTTTTTCTGTAGTGTCTATGAATACAGTGTCATTCTAATACTATGGTTTAGAAATCAATAATATATGATATTGTTCAGGCATTTTATTCTCTTTAAAAATACTTTTCTATTTTCTTTGCAAAACAGGACTGAAATTTTCTCTGGAAAAACAGTCACCCATGATGACATCAGCTATGAGCAAGCCTGCATCCTGTACAATCTGGGTGAGTCACTTAGAGTCAATAATAGTAATAAACTGTAACAGTTAAACGCATCTGAACATGTCAGTTTAAAAAAACAAAACAAAAAATGAAAAACATGAAAGCAATTGATTGGAACGTTCGATGCTGTCTTGCTCAGTACTGTAGTATTTGTTAAATTATATTTTAATCAGATGGAGCTTCATCCATGAGGGTGTTTGTTATTAAGGGAAAAGAAATCCAAAGCTACATGGCCCTGTGGGAAAAAGTGATTACCCCCAATACATAATAACTTAGCACCAACAACTACAATTTAGCGTTTGCAATAACTCACAATGAGTCTTTTACAACACTGTCGAAGCATCTTTGGAGAATTGTTGTAATTCAGACACATTGGAGGGTTTTCAAGCATGAAGTGCCTTTTCAATGTCGTGCCACAACATCACAGTCAGATTCAGGTCAGGACTTTGACTAGGCCACTCCAAAGTCTTCATTTTGGTTTTTCTTTCAAGTCATTCAGAAACAAACTTGCTGATATGTTTTGGATCATTGTCCTGCTGCAAAAGCCAAGTGCGCTTCAGCTAGAGGTCACAAACAGATGGCTTGACATTCTCCTTCAGGATTTTTTGGTAGACAGCAGAATTCATTATATTTTTTGTCTGCTCCACTTTGTCAGGCAGGGCCTACTTAAGTGATGTCTTGACTGAGAACAGGTGTGGCAGGCGAAACTCAGCTTTCCAAAGAGTTGGGAGTTCGCCTTGTAATCGGAAGGTTGCCGGTTCGAGCCCCCGCTTGGACAGTCTCGGTCGTTGTGTCCTTGGGCAAGACACTTCACCCGTTGCCTACTGGTGGTGGTCAGAGGGCCCGGTGGCGCCAGTGTTCGGCAGCCTCGCCTCTGTCAGTGCGCCCAAGGGCAGCTGTGGCTACAATGTAGCTTGCCATCACCAGTGTGTCAATGTGTGTGTGAATGGGTGGATGACAGGATGTGTAAAGCGCTTTGGGGTCCTTAGGGACTAGTAAAGCGCTATACAAATACAGGCCATTTACCATTTTAATTTATGTCATAACATAATAACTTAATAATAAACACCTTCATTTAGAAACTGCATTTTGTGTTTACTTGTGTTAGCTTTGACTTGTGTTATTTCAGAATTCTATGGTTGACACAAACAATCGCTTTTTCTTCAGGGTGTTGGAGATTTTCAGAAGTTAATGTTAAATATGTACATGAAACCCCTCAGTACCATATTGTATATGCTGTAGGGGCATGCCACTATTGAGCGTGTCACACAAATCACTTCCTTTAAAGAACAATGCGGAGAAATTCAGATAATTTTCAGCTTAAATGCCAATTATTTACTGAATGTGAACAACAAAACCTACAAATTCCACCAAACTTATCTGTGGATTGTCTGCAGGGGCCTTGCACTCCATGTTGGGAGCCATGGACAACAGGGTATCTGAGGAGGTAAGAGAGACACATACATGGGCGCAGAGTAATTCTGGCCATTTTGTTTGCTCACACAGTCCCACTGACTCTTTCTGTTTCATTTTTAGGGGATGAAGGTGTCCTGCACTCATTTCCAGTGCTCAGCAGGAGCCTTCTCCTACCTGAGAGACCATTTCAGCCACAACTTCAGTGTGGATATGAGCCACCAGATTCTGAACCTCAACATCAACCTTATGCTGGTAGATTACACACCTACATGCGCATGCATAGATTAAAATACACACACACACACAAAACAAATGAGTGTCCTTAACCTTGGTCCCTCTCGCAGGGCCAGGCTCAGGAATGTCTTCTGGAGAAGTCCATGTTGGACAACAGGAAGAGTTTCCTGGTTGCTCGCATAAGTGCTCAGGTTGACTTCTTACCATTAAATATGAATCATATAGTCATCATTAATTTTAATATTAAATGCTAATAACTGCGGCCCTGTTGCTACAGGTGGTGGATTACTACAAAGAAGCGTGCAGGGCTCTGGAGAACTCGGAGACGGCTTCCATGCTGGGAAAGATCCAGAAAGACTGGAAGAAACTGGTTCAGATGAAGATTTATTACTTTGCTTCTATCGCGCATGTGAGTGTTTATGGGGCAAATTAGTTCCCTACATGTATGCACTTGTTTGTGTGTGCTGAGTTTGGTCTCAGTAATTGCTTTCGCTTCTCTCAACAGCTTCATATGGGAAAACAGGCAGAGGAGCAGCAGAAGTATGGAGAACGGGTAGGACCAACACACAGATGCATTATTTATTTTCCACTGTCAGGGTGCTGTGGTTTATATTTGTGCAGTCATATTTTGCTGCATTGCTACTGATATGATTAAAAATCCCACGAGAGGAATTAGTGCTGATATAATTTTAAAATTTTCCCATTTTCTAATGTTATTAATACATTTAATTGTCTAACAGTTCAACTGAAATAAAGACAAACAAGTATTTTTTCTTTAACTAGATTAGAAAGGGTATTTTTGTCTTATAATCTCTACTAATGCACATGTATTGCTCAAATTGAGGGTTTCCAGCTGATCATTTTCCTTACAGCCACATCAACATAGTGAGTCCGCTGTGGTCTGATCTTTCGCCTAAGTTGGTTTTTCCTGGTTAGCACACGTATGGAAGCCCACCTGGTGCTGCAAATCTTTGAGTGGCGAGCTGGTTCAGTGGTTAGCAATGTTGCCTGAACGCAGGAAGGTCCTGGGTTCATATCAAACGGGGCTTTTCTGTGTGGTGTTTTCCTGTTCACCATATGCCTGTATGAATTTCTTCTGAACACTGTGGCTTCCTCCCACATTCAACGAACTCTTATTTGGTTGTTGGTGATTTTAAAGTGGTTAAAGTGCACACAGCTCATAGTGCTTTGAGTGGCAAGAACTCTAAAAATGCCAGCTCGTCATCGCTTAAAAAACTGTTGTTTTGCATTTCTTGAAATACACTCTTTGACCTTTTTTTTTAACATGTCTGTATGCTGCGTATAAAGCTGGGCTAGTATGCAGCTGAACTAGCCTAACTGTAAAGACAGTGACGTGACATTTTTTTCCACTGTTCTCAGGAGGTAATAGGATATTCTTTATCTTAATCTTAGTAAGAATGTGAAAATGAGAAAATATCACACTATTAACAAACCAATACCTATGACTAACATTTGGTTTGTGGGGGTTGGTGGCGGCACATTAGAGCACAGTGGTTATGTTACCTCATAGATTTATTTATGTTTAAAAACAAATATGTAAGAATGAAGACTCTTCCTGTCTTACTGGCATCCTGCCACCAGGAACTAGTGACATTAGTGACATGTACCCTTTCCTGACATCCTGGGAAACTGGAAAGAAACTCTTTCCTTCTTGGTACTAATAAGGGAATAGTTTCTTTTAATCTGAATTAAACATGACGTTTGAGTGTCACAATGGTTAGTTTTATTTTAAATTTTAGAGGTAAAACTGTTTCAGTTAGTTTGACCAGTTTCTTAGTTAGTTTTGTTGAGTCATGTTTATTTTTCTGTCGGTTAAATGGCTTAAATGCTCATTTTCCCCCACAGTTGGCTTACCTGCAGAGCTCCTTGGACAAACTCAATGAAGCCGTCAAACTAGCAAAGGTACTACTTCTCTCTACCTTCCCGGCAATCCATGCTTAGGTCGTTTTAGTGTGACTTGAACTTTCTTTGAACTGTTTTCACACTTGAACTTCAAATGTTTTTGGGAGAATCAAATTTTCTGAAGTTGTCTTTGCAGACATGCATCATACAGATGCATAGACCTCCTATTACTGGAAACACACTCTGTGATTTAGAAAAAAGATGTTCAATCACTCGTTCTGAATTCTCCTTTTATCCTACTACAACCAGGGACAACCTGACAGCGTGCAAGAGGCCCTGAAGTTCACCATGGATGTTATCGGTGGAAAGTGAGCAAAAACTCTTAGTTAACAGTTACGGCCACTTCATGATCATCAGCGGTTTTTGAGCTTTTTTTTTCTTTGACCTTGCAGGTTTAACTCTGCCAAAAAGGACAATGATTTCATTTATCATGAGACTGTTCCGTCTCTGGAGACTCTAGCCTCTGTAAAAGGTAACAGGAAGCATCAGTATGTTTCGCTCAGTCAGTACATGCAAAGCTGGTTTTGCATATAGGGTGTTGCAAATATGTATACACTGTGTATGAATATGTTTTTGTATATCTTCCTTCATTTTTATCCTGGTGTCGTGCCTTTGTTTTCTGTTTTCCTTGGATATAATTATTTTAATCATCAAGTTTCACTAAGTAAAATTCATGGATTTTAATGTATATGTCGTTTCTAAAGTAGTTTTGCATGTCATGTTATGCTTGGCCAACAGTAATGCACAGTCAAAGCTAATATTAGCCAGTTTTTATATTTAAATGCAAAAGTTGACAACCATTTATTCTAGATTAGGCCCTTTTTGAGAAATAAGCCGTCAATTAATTGAATTATGTTCAGTTCAGTTCAATTTTATTTATATAGCACAAATTCACAAACGGTCATCTCAGGGTGCTCTTATTGTAGGGAGAAGATCCCACAATTTTAGAAAGAAACTTCAACAATTAGAAAACCCCCTATGGGGGGAAAACTCGCCGGAAGTAACCTCCAGCAGAACCAATCATCTGCTGCGACCAGTTTGAGGTGATAGGAAAGAGCAGAAAGCAGAGAGAGACAGAATGAAAGTTTAATAACTACTAATGACTAAATGCAATAAAGTGATGTTTTGAGGGCAGAACATGATTCTCTGTTTTGAAACAGACCAGTGGCCAAGCAGTTTTTTCAAATTACGTTGGGGTATCAGTCTACTTTATTGACTGATTAAACTGCTTTTTCTTGGTTGGTTAATTTTCCCATAACCAAAGTAAGTGATTTACTCTGTCATAATACTGCAGACATTCTTAAATATTCAGATTTGAGATGTTACCAAAGATTTTTTTTTGTGAATATTTTTATTTCATTAAGACAAACTTATGTTTGTTGAATCAAGTTGCCCCACGTTTGGGATGTAAGAGTAAAATTAGGTACAAGTGATGCTAAAAAGTAAAATGACAGTAGTTTCTTCTTTTGAATGCATTTGGTTACATGCTCTCCTTTTATGCTCATCTGCGCTTTTACATAAATGTTTTTTGTCTTTCTAGGTGCTCCTCTGGTGAAAGCTCTGCCGGTCAATCCCACCGACCCGACTGTCACTGGACCAGACCTTTTTGCCAAACTGGTGCCCATGGCTGCCCACGAAGCCTCTTCTTTGTACAGGTAGGCTCCCTCTGTGGATGTCAAGTTCATCCTAGAAATGGGAAAATATCCGCAATCATATTTTAGTACGTTATTCATCTTCATTTTTATATCTTATGTATTTTTTTTTCAGTGAAGAAAAGGCCAAGCTGTTGAGGGATGTGATGGCTAAGATTGAAAGCAAGAATGAAACACTAGAGTGAGTATGATGTGTCATTAATTTTGCATTCAAGTGGTAAACGAACTAAGGCTTACTCAATATCTCTCTTTCCCCCAGTTGAATTTTAAATAAGAACCAATCTTGGTACAGCAAAACTTTTAATCTATACCCACATTAAATACTAAAGTACTTAAAATACTAGGGTTTTGTTTTAAAGATTCTGTTGCAGTATTAGGTAACTGTTATTGCCTCCTCCTTCTACAGGCAGTTCATGGACTCTCTAGGCTTGGAGCCAGAGTCTGTAGACAACCTCGATATGTACAACCACCTTCCTCCAGTCCTGATGGAGAAGTGCGCTGCCCTCAGCGTCCGTCCTGACACCGTCAAGAGCCTCATTCAGTCCATGCAAGGTGAGTGCCACAGGCAAGCACAGCAGACCTAACAATTGCAGTTGCTATCTTTTATTATGAGAGTGCACAGAGGTTACACAGTGAAGACGCAAAACCCTCGAATTTCAACAGCTGGAATTGTTTTTCCCAGCTACAGCAGCTGGTGCTCAATAATTTAATCAAACACTTTGATTTAGAAAAGCTACATTCTTATGAAACAGTTGTCTCCTAATTGAAGCAATTGAGTGAGTAGGTCATCCGATGACAAACAGCGAAATTGTGGGTCATTATTAATAATTTGCTGTCCCTACAGCAAATTATTTAAGTGAAAGCTCTTCATTAAATCCAAAGCTGAATTGAAGATTATTTCATGTCACAACATTAAAATATTGCTGACCTTTAACTGTCCTAGCGAGTGGTGTGTGTCCATAATAGTTTGCACAAATATGCATGTACAAAATTAAGCATGCATGATCTCTTGATAACTAAAAGCCACATTTCCCCCCCCAAATTTTTGCAATATTTTCATGACTATTCATGTCCTCTCCTGCACAGTGCTCTCTGGTGTCTTTACTGATGTGGAGTCTTCACTGAAAGAGATCAGAGATGTGCTAGAGGTGGATGAAGCAGGTGAGCGAGCCCTCCAGGAAGTTGGTGGCCCTGCTGTGGGTGAGTTGCACCCAGCTGCCCAGGGCCAGGCTCTGGCTGAAATCCGCAGAGACCTTGAGAAGTATATGGAGGCTCATGAGAAGGCCAGTTTTACCAACACGGAGCTCCACCGGGCCATGAACCTGCACATCAGCAATCTGCGTCTGTTGGGGGGGCCACTGGATAGTCTGAGAGAAGCCCTGCCACGGCCACAGCTGAGTGAAGGTGAGGGCTTTTTGATAATGAGAGGTTACTGTAATTTTGCAAGGTTTAGTAGAGCAGATAAAGTCATTAGGGTCATTTAAAGTCACCCAAGATTTTCTGCTCTTCAAAGTTAAAAAGTTTAGATAATTACTATAAATATGAAACCTAGTTGTATATTACTTTTATTGTAGCATTACAGTCAGGGCTGCGCATTAATGAATAATGGAAAGTCTTAAGATTTAGGTCAAATGACAAAATCCAGTATATGTTTTAATATGTTTTAGTAGCTAATTTTTTTTATTAGTTTAAATCAGTAAGCCAGCTGACTGTCCTGTGACTAAGGAATTATTTTCTCTTAAAAAAAATGCCGGAAAATAGTGAGCAATGTCTTATTTGATACCCTACAGCTTAATTGTTTATTTTTTAACTGGTCAAACTGTGAATATGATTTTGTTTGAGTTGTGAATATAAACACATACGGTACATGCACCTGTGTCTGTGCAGAGGAAGTAGCAGGTCTGCAGTGCATGAAGCGGATCCTGGGAAAGGTGCAGGAGATGAGGGAACAGAGAAGCTCTTTGGAAAAACAGCTACGTGACCTCATCCAGCAGGATGACATCACATCCACCCTCGTCACTACGGAGCGAGCAGACATGAAGGTGTTTGGCAAAACACATTTGCAACCACGTTACACTGTTATTTGTTTAAGTTGCTAAATAAATGCTGTCGTGAGAGACTTATTAACTTGTGTCTCTCCAGCACATATTTGAGGAGCAGCTGAAGAAGTACGAACAAGTAAAGGTATACATCGACCAGAACCTCGCAGCGCAGGAAAACATCTTGAAGGCTTTAACCGAAGCCAATGTTCAATACGCTTCTGTTCGGAAAAGCCTGACCCAGACTGAGCAGCAGTGGAACACAACTATCCAGGGACTGGTGGGCTCATATGAAGCCTACGAGGACCTGATGAAGAAATCACAGGAGGGAAAAGAGTTCTACGATGACCTGGAAGCTAAAGCATCACGTCTACTGGAGAGGGCAAAGGCCCTGTGTCAGACCAGGGCAGAGGAAAGGAAGCCCATACTCGAAAAGTAAGGAAGACATTAGAATAATATTTTAAAGCTTTTTGAGTACTTTAATTATAGTCAACAAATCACGAGTACTTCATGTAGTAGTAACTTATAACTACTTGTAAAAGACAAATGCTATCCACATTTGTGATTTTTCATGCTGTCCTCTTTGTGTTGGCCGTTCCTCAGAGAGACCCAGAAAAAGCCACCAGCGAGGCCGACGGCAGCTAAGCCGTCCCTTAAGCCAAAGGATGTTGACACCACCTCTTCTGGCCTAGAGGATCCAGAACTGGCCCAGATCAATGCGGCCATCTTGGCCTTGGGAGGTGACCTGCCTGAGGATCTCCGCAGCCTGCCTCCTGATATTCCTTCCCTCCCTCGCACTGCAGCACATCTGCCGGGTCCTGATGCCTACATGCAACCTGGTGCTAACTTGGGTGGCACCTCTCTGCCTTGGCCGGCTGCTTCAGCTGCTGGTCTTCCATGCTTCCCTGCTAACCTGCCACCTCCAGAACTCCTGGCACGGATTGCTCAGTTTCCTACTGCAGGGACTCATGCAGCACAGGGACCCCTGCCACGTGGGCCCCTACCACAGATGACTCCACAGAGGCCTCCACAAATGCCACCCCAGGCAGGGCTCCCTAGCTATCGGCCTCCCCCTCCTCAAGCTCCCCAACCTGGCCATGTTGCCCCTGTCCCTGTTCGACCTTCAACCACCACGGTGGACAGCATCCAGGCACCTATACCCAGCTACACCCCCACACAACACCACCCTGTCCCACCTGCAGCCTCAGCTGGTTACACTGTGCCTCCACAGATAGGGGCATACCCCCAGTTTGTTCCCCAACCGACAGGTCCCATTCCGGGTATAGGCCAGACTCCCCAGTCCCAACAGCAGAAGCATCCACAGCAGTACCCCCAGCCAATTGGACAACCACTCCCTCAGGGGTACCAGCCTGGACCAAGGGCTGTTCCTGGCTCTCATCCTCTTCAAAACCAACAAACCTACCCACATCCATATATGCCCCAACAGCCTGGTGTTCCTCCCCAGTACCAGCAGGCATTTCCAGGTCAGCTACAGTCACAACAAAATGGCTTTCAGGCGAAGCCTCCAAGAGGCCAAGGCTACCAGACTCCACAGGGCTATATTCAACACCCTCAAATGATGCCAGGCTCCATGCCAAGGCCACCTCAGATTACACACCCACCAGGACCCCCATCTTCTCAAGCAGCACCCCCTGTATCTCAACCCTACCCACCCCATTCCAACCAACAGATGCCCCAAGCACTCCCTCATCAACACATGCTACCACAGCACCAACAGGTCTCCATGCCCCCCGGTGCCCAGCAGATACCGCCTCACCCACAGATGCAAATACCAGGTGGTCCCAGAGCACCAGCACCCCCCACAAGTCAGCCGATGCCTCCGGTTTCACAAAACTACATGCCCTCAACGAGCCAACCCATTCACTCTGCAATGCACCCACAGATGCCTCCTGTTTCACAACCCCATATGGTTCCTGGTCCTCAGGGCCACTTGCCAAGGGGGCCTATGCCTCAAATGCCCTCCAATACACTACCCCCACAGCACCACCATCACCCTGGACAGCCTCCCATGCCAAATATGCCGCAGCAGCCCATGCGGATGCCCAACCAACCCCAATCTCAGCTGCCTCATCCTGGGGGCGTATGCTACCCTGGAGCAGCGCCAATGATGCCTCAGCAGCCTCTGGCACCACAGCCTGCTGCTCCGCAACAACCTCAGGCTCCTCTTTCTATGACACATCCACAGCCTTCAGCTATGTATTCTCCAGCTCCAGGACCTAATGTACCTTCAAGTGCCCCACAGCCACCCACTGCCATAGGCCCACATGGTATACATGCCCCACCTACTCAGCACATGATTCAGCCCACTCCTGGAGGCCCTATAGTATCACAGCCACCCAACAGTATCCCACCTTCCCCTTCACCTTCTCCCTCCCCTGCACCCTCTCCAGGTCCGTCTTCTCTAGGTCTGAACCCTCAGCAGAGGCCCGCTTCAACCCCGACTCCTGGAGGCACAGCCCAATCGACTCTTCCCTCTCCCTCTGCTGTTTCTTCCTCCACTTCACTGTTTGAACGACAGAACTCAAGCACAGATGACCTCCTGTCCTCAAGTCCAGAGAGCCAACCGGGAGGCACCAAGGCCCCCACTAATGTTCTCCAACCCACCAAAGCTGACCCTCAGGATGGGGAGCGTAGAAAGAAAAGCTCCCAGGGAGTTCTCTTGATCCAGGGTGACCCATACCAAGCCCCAGAGCGTGTCGCCCGCCTTCACAGTGAACTAGAACGTTACAGAGCCCAAGTAGATTCCCTGGAGAACCCCTCAGAGAATGAGGGAGGGCTTTCTGTGCTGGATGCCCGCTGGAAAGAGCTACAGGACCAGCAGGAGAAAGATGCTCGCCAGCTTTCCATTGCTATTGCCCGCTGCTACACCATGAAGAACCGTCATCAGGACGTAATGCCCTATGACATAAACCGTGTGGTGCTACAGTCAGGGAAAGATGACTACATTAACGCTAGCTATGTGGAAGACCTGTCACCATACTGCCCACGCCTTATTGCCACGCAGGCTCCGCTCACCGGCACAGCAGCAGATTTCTGGCTGATGGTGTATGAGCAGAAAGTGTCACTGATTGTTATGCTGGTTTCGGAGCAGGAGCTGGAAAAGGTACAGAGTTTAGTTTGCACAGTGGAAGTATATAATCTGTACATTACTATTTTTCAGTAGTGTGTAAAAATGTTTTTTACAAGAGAACTTAAAGTTTTTTGTGTTTGTTTTTTGTTTTTTTTGTTTTCTCAAATAAATTAAGCTACACATCATTAAATTAATTTACTTTGTTGTTTGTGTGTTTAACATCTTTCCATATCCTCACAGGGAAAGGTTTGGCGTTACTTCCCAACGGAGCGTGGCCAGCAACTCTCTCAGGGACCAATAACACTCAGCCTAACAACACAGAAGATGACACCAACACACGTGGAGCGCATGATCAGTCTGCAGTACCGTGACCAAAGCCTAAAGCGGACTGTTGTCCATCTCCAGTTTACTTCCTGGCCAGAGCTGTAAGTCATCTCTTTATATTAAAAACTGTAGATAAAGACTTTTCTTAGTCAGCCTGGCAGTGCAACGTAAGTACATCAAATATTATTTCTTCATATCCCATTAGGGGCCTTCCTGATAGCAAGAGCAATCTGCTGCGGTTCATCCAAGAGGTTCATGGACACTACTTTCACCAGAGACCCTTACATACACCTGTTGTTGTGCACTGCAGGTGAGCGTATTTCTGTGGCTGTCCATTCCATTTACATACAGGGAATTTCTTCAATGCATGTAAATGCTCCTGGCCCTCCGGGTCATAGCCTTCAAGTGTAGACAACACATAACACACGTGTACTGTTTTTGCTTCCTGCTGATAAAAGACCAACTAAGTTTTGATCCTTGTTATTCATTTTAGCATCTCAGTTGTTGTTAATCAGTCTGTACACTTTTTGTCTCAGCTCGGGTGTTGGACGCACTGGCGCCTTCTGTCTGCTGTATGCAGCTGTTCAGGAGCTGGAGGCAGGAAATGGGATCCCAGACCTTCCACTGCTGGTGAAGAAGATGAGACAACAGAGGAAGAACATGCTACAGGAGAAGGTAAGAAAGAGATGGGACTCTGATGTTGTGTTTAGGATTGATCTTTGTTGTCGCAGGTTTAAAGTTGCAATACGCAAAAATGTACATATAGACAACAGAAAAAGCTGATTGTACATTTCAAGGAGTTTAAAACCTAAATTTTAATTAAGCATTATGAAATAAATGAAGAGTTGCACAGAACACTTTGCAAAGTGCTGCTCAAAAATCCTAAATGTAGAAATATGTGACTATGCTGACAAAGTACATCATGAATCAGGCACTGCTGATGAATAGCTCTTCATATAGTACACACTTTATATCATCTTTCGGTCTGCCTCCAGCTCCACCTGAAGTTTTGCTATGAGGCTGTTTTGAAGCACGCCGAGCAGGTTCTTCAGCGCCACGGCATCACGACCGCCACCTGCAGCAAGAACACCAACTCTGCAGCCACAAAGGTTTGTCATTCTTCTTATACTGTCCTTTCAAATAAGTTCAACTGGTTAGTGGCTCACAAAGCACCATAAAGGGAAAGATATGTTGCTGCTGATTAATAATCCTTTGAAAAACCATAGCCACGCAGCTTGTAGGTGACAGAATGTCACATACATATATTTACTGGAGCCAATTTTGTTCAGTGTTGTGAGCTATGCAGTCAAAACTTTACTCACCTCTATTGTAGATTTCTAGACATGGACTTCTGAAATGGTTCTTAAAACAAATCCCTAGCATCTCACATCTAATTGCACAACTTTAATCTGACTGTAACCCTCTAATTGTGTACAGTTTTGCACTCCTGATTGTTCCCAATGAATTGTGAGTTCTGGTTAGTTGAGGTACTGAAGGTATTTGTTTTTTTTTCTCTGCATCACTTCTTTCATTTGTATTTCTTAAACACCTCTCTCTGTTTTTCTGAAGCCTTACCCGAGACAGGAATCTCAGCAGGATATTGTCCTCGGCGGTGACATGCCCATCAGCTCCATTCAAGCCACCATCGCTAAACTAAGCATCCGGCCTCCAAGTACCACAGATGCAGGCATGGAGGCTGAGGAGCAGGTCGGCCCTCTCTTACCTGCTCTTGACTCACTGGGGGACATCCAGCAGCTCCAGGATCTCTGTCCTGCCACAGATCCACAGCCCCCATCCTCCTTAAGCCCGCCTCTCACTTCGCCCACTGCCTCTCCTCCACCACCCAACGGGCTTGATGCCGTTTCCCCTTCTTCTCTGCCAGCACCCAACCATCAGCCAGTCCCAGAGGCTCCGCCCAGTGTTCCTCCTGCTTCCTCTGCACCGGCTCCTTCATCTCTGGAGCTCCTGGCCTCGCTGACGCCTGAAGCCTTCTCCATGGACGGGGTGGGTCGAGGGAAACAGCGGGTGACTAAACAAAGCTTTCTGCAGCCGGCAGAAGGCCAGGGTCTCCACGGAACTCGAGGGGACGAAGGAGACGACCCGCTCAGTAGCCTGGATCCCCTCTGGAGCCTCAGCAAGCGTTGAGATGAAACTATAGATTTCTGCTTTTCACCCACTCTACCACCAGGTGTCAGTGATGGCCTATAGCACTTTCTAATCCTGCTTTAAAAAGAAGGAAAACAAAACAAATTGGCTTGGAGATATTTTAGTGGTTGATTACCAAGATGTGCCTAGTGGCAGATTGTAAGGGTTCAGTTTTGAAGATTGAAATGTGTACTTTGCACTGCTTTAGGGGTGTGAGGCTTGAAACTAAAAACACTTGCTTCTCCTTCAATCACTGATGGCTTCTGGGACCAGAACACTATGCACTCGTTGGTATTATCTTCATTCTTTGCTGCTTTTCTTTTTACGTGTGTGGTGGATGGAAGCATGTCTGCTCTTCCAGCACCAAACCTGCGCTCATCTTATAAAAAAAAAAAAAAAAAAAAAAATCCCAGCATGCACTCCACTTCACAGGCGCCTCACTGTTGGTCATCAAAGCATTGCCAAGGGTGTGACATCGCTTGGCCGCTCTGTGATTATTTAATGGCTGGAATAAAAGATGAAGTTGCAGGCATGTGGAGGCACTCCCAACTCAATCAGTGCGTACAGTTCAGTTTTTATGTTAACAGAGGAGCATACAAATCAGCACGTCTTAACAAGTTGATTATTTTTCTTTGTAACACTGTAAATATCTTAAACCTAGAATATTACAAAAATTGTCCTTCTGGAATTAAAAAAGATACTAATCATTCATTATTGTAAAATCTGAAATAAATCCAGTAGACAGTCAACCTTTGTGGTATCAAAGCCTCTTTATTTGAAAATTAGTACAAAGTTTTGCGCTGTTACAAAATAGTAAACAAGTTACTACAGCCTGCGTAGATTGTAGCCAGCCAATGAGGGGAGAAGGCTGGAGTGGATTGGGGGGGGAGGAAAACACCTGGGGATTACATTTGTTTGTGCTGCGATGCTTTTTACAGCAATCTAAACAAAAAAAATATTAAGTAAGAAATGTTACACTGATTTGTATTTGCAGCTGGAGGAGGATCAAACAAGACCCACAACATCTCTGCCATTCATTGTGAGGATGCAGCTAAAGATTTATTTTAACCTAAATGATTAAAAAGGTCGCTGCTGCATCCACAAATTCTTGATATGGTGCCGTGACGGCTGAAACGAGACGGAAAGGTATGAAGCGATCTAAAATTAAAGGCATAGTTCATCTTTATAAACAGAAACATTCAGAAAAAGCAGTGACTCAACTCAATCACCACACCAACCCACCTTCCTATCCTTCAGCTTTAAAAGAATAGTTTGACATTTTAGAAAATGTGTGTACGCGCTTACTGGCAGAGGAAACTGATGCTGCCACAAAGTTTTCGTTTGAGTAACACGGCACAAGTTCTCGTCTTTCTTATATATAATTTCTCGACCTTTTGACTTTGATATTTAGTAAACACTGTTAAAGGAAACTGTTTATGTGCAGATAAACTAAGGCATGAGAGAATCAGGGTCACATTTCTGAGGAACTGTGCCTGCAACACTACACTTGGCGATTTCTCACCGTTTTAGAAATGTAAGATTTCTGTTTTACAACACTAAAATATCCTCAGCATGGAGCCCCTGTGATCACAGAATAGCACAACGATAAAACGGCTGTTTTAGCTCTGACAATTTCTTTGAATATAGAGTGTAATTCCTTGACATCTCAGTGCTGCAGTTTTCAGACCAACTTCTCAGCAAGCAGAGTTAACTGGAGTTGCTAACCCAGTCACTGTGTACATTCGGCAGTATTTAACTCTGCAAGAAAGCAAATACAGGTTCCCAAAATATCAAACTTGAGCTTTAATTCACATTTCTAGAAAACACATGTGAAACTGAAATCTAAAAAAAAAACAAAAACAAAACATTCCCCCATTTCTAAAGCTTTCAACTAAACAAAAACCACAAAGCTAATAAATCAACAGCCACAGCAGCAAGATCACATTACTGGCCTCTGTGATGGAGGTGCCATTCGTCTCAGAAGTTGAAATGTGAATACTGATGCTACAGTTGGAAAAAAAAAATAAAAAAAAAAAAAAAATCATACGATAATCATCAGCTTGGTTCTGGAAAAGAAACTCTGGTCGCTGCATCCGAGAGGAACAAGCGCTGCAGTCTATATGTCACGTGCGTGTTTAACAGCGCTGCAGGTGTGAACTTTAAGTCCAGTTACATCCGACTCTTCTGCATACAAGCTGAAATTGCAAAAACAAAGTGCCTAAAAATGTGTGTGAGCTTGTACATCAGAGGGTTAGAGATGAAAGGAGTTAGTGTTGTGACCGCAGGGATCAGGTGCAGGTCTTTTAACGGATTTTCTGAGACGACATTCAGGACATACAGATAGAAACAACAGATGACAACTGGGAGAAAATACATTCTGGACATTGTGGATGTTGTTGGCATCAGAGAAAAATCTTTAACCTGCAGGATTGCATTCTTTCTACCCAGAGTAAAAAAGTGAAGTTCAGGCACAGACTCAAAAACGAGGGGGTTAAATGTTGAAAAATGCATTGCTTTCATAAATACTTGGCTTGTTGAGTTTAAGAATTTAACAGTTTCAGTATTGACAGGATTTTCACCTTGTGTGCAGAATAAGTACAAAAGGCTCTTTACTCGATGTTCAGACAGAAGCTTCATATTATACACACTACAAAACAATGATTGACATGCATTGCTTTTGTCTGGTTTCTTAAGGCGTCTAGCAAGTGTTTGAAAACATTCATACCTGACAGAGCAACCGTATGACTAATAGTGGAAAAACTGACTGAAAATACTATTGACATTTCCTGTTTAGTCCAATTAAAAAGACTTAATTAAAAAAAATGTGTGATATAATACTGCGTGTGTTTCAGGAAAAGATTATCTGAACAGTGTCACATGTGTCAGGTCCAAATTTTGAAAAGGTTATATCTCAAACCCATTCCTGATGTGAAAAATCCAACATCAATACTGCAAACTGTTTTAAAATGTACTAGTATTATGCAAAATTAGGGACAGGATGCATTCACTGTTACCTTCCTTCAGATTTTTACCAACTGGTCGCTGAAAAAAAAGAAAAAAAAAAAAAAGAAAGAAAGAAAGAAAAGAAGAACAGGTTTCAGGACAAACTCTGCTTAAGCGTGCATCAACAACATACCAAAAACTAAAAATATACACACAGTATATCTAACGTGATCCAAGTAGTCGACAAGGTTGTGTCACCCTTTGTGGCTTGAATTAAAGATTGTGGATTAAAAATGATATCAGGTGACCAAGTTATGGCTAAATGGTGATTTACAAAAAAAAAAAAAACTCTAAAGCACAGAATGCATTTATATTATATAAAAAAAAAAAAAAAAAAAAAAGCAACATCAGTCATCCAAAATTCAAGCTATTTGAAAAATGGAGGTAGCCTGATGAAGGTGTAACACACTGGGGAAAAGCAGCCCCTCATACAGCATCAGTAACCCCAGAGTCAGAGGCCGAGGATGGGGTAAAGGAGGAACCCTTTCTGCCTCCCTGCGGCCTCCAAATCTACAAACACACGTGTTTCCACCTCAGTGTTACAAACAACCAAAAGCCCAGTGCTGCCAAACAAATAAACACCTTCTTACATTTAAGTCACCTTTTCCACATTATTATGGTCTTATTTAAAAGTTGTGATTAGTCATTCATATACAAACTGTTACTCAAAAAGGGAAAAAAAAAAAAAAAAGTATCGCTAATAAATAATAAATGTAGACATAAAAACAGCCCCCTCTGGAGGTTTAGTTTATACAGTAATCATTGGTTCTCCCTCACACAAACGCACACATAACCAATCAACTTTTGTTCTCAGCAGTTTTACTATAAAAAGGGTCTAAACTCATTCAATCAATCTCTCTCTCTCACACACACACACACACACGCTCAATTCATCCCCGCAGGCGATGGACCTGTCGAGCTCTCTGTGGCTGCACTTCGCTGTTGAGCGCACGGCACAGCAGGAATATTAAAAAGAAAGAAAACAAAACAAAAAAGAGGAGCTCTATGGTCCTCCTCTCTGGGTGGGTGGGGTCACAAGCCTCCCCCCGCCCTGTGTGAGCAGCATAGAGGGCAGATCTGCAAAAACAAATGTGCGTGCACAAAAAGCACAAACTCAGAACTGGCGAGCTCCCTTCAAGTGAGAAAAATCCAACCTTAACCAAACTCGTGACCTTCCGTAACGTCAGCAAGATGGCTCTGATAAAACGCAGTAGGTTCAACGGCCAGTTTTTCCTCATGATATTCAGACTTTAAAACACCTCCCTGTTAAAACAGTCTTGTATCTAATGATCGCACATCATCCAAACGCCAGACGCAACGAAACAAAGCAAAAACTGGATCCTTTGACTGTTCCCACTGATAGCTGCCAGCCCTTCTCAGTCCAGTTTCTCCAACACCGAGGGAACGTAGACCAAGCTGAGCTCGCTGCCAAAGTCACAAACGATGGCGGCGTTGTCCAGCACCAGCAGCTGCCGGACACCCTGACCGTCGCTACTCTGACCCAGGTACACCGTCTGCAGCAGGTCGCCGAAATTCAGGTCCCAGAAGGAGACGCAGCCCTGCCCCCCCGTCACCAGCAGAGACTCTGAGATCACACCCAGACTGGCCCCGCAACCCACCTCCTGGTGGGAAGAAAAGAGAAGCTGATAACAGACTGCTGTGTAACGCATTTTAAGGGCTCCAACTACTGTTTGTATTCTTGAGAAATTAAGCTTATCATGTAAAGGATTAGAAATCAGGACATTTTTGGAAAGCTTTTTGTGATGACTAAGGAGAGTTTCTTTAGTCTCTGTCAGATATAGAGACACAGCCGAGTACTATCACACTGAATATGGCCAGTTGGGTATGCAAACAGGAGACAGTTAAAGGGAGCTAAACAGTTGGAATTTTGGAGTTACAGGGAATTACACTGTTGAAAAAATAATAATTGCAAAACACCTGTCTGATGCCAGGTTAAGCTTTAGAGAGTTAAAGAAATAAAGACGTGAAGGAGACTGAGCACAGTACCTGCTGTATTGAGTACAGCTTGATTCCAGTGCTGCGGTCCCAGATACAGATGAGGTCATCCAGTCCTGAGCTGATGACACAAGAGGTTGTACACACCAGCGAGGTGACATCACCACAGTGACCGTAAACATG
This sequence comes from Maylandia zebra, assembly GCF_041146795.1. NCBI lineage: Eukaryota > Metazoa > Chordata > Actinopteri > Cichliformes > Cichlidae > Maylandia > Maylandia zebra. The sequence continues at coordinate 31,845,342 of NC_135177.1, forward strand.
GCTGACTCGGCTCCCTGTCAGGACATCCCACAAGCAGATGGCGCCGTCCTGCCCACCGCTTGCTAGAACCATCGTCTGAGAGGAAAAAGTTTGTAATTGAGAGTCTAATTTACTGTTTCATGAAACAACTTCGTGGTTTTACTTTGGTAATTCCTCTATTTTGACCCACGGTTTTTAGAGAAAATATTCACCAATGCCTCCGTTATCACAATATGAAATGTTACGAGACGCGGGGATATTGCTGACCTGGTCTAAGTAGATGGCTGTAATCCCTCCAGAGTGACCTTGCAGGGTAAAGAGGCAGCAAGAGTCCTCCAGTCGATAAACCTAAACAGCACACGCAGATAAGGATGATCTATTAAAAGCACTATCACAAAGACTGCTTTTGGAGTTTGCTCATATTTTTTATTTTATTTTTTTTACTGCCAGTAAGATCCATTCTATTGAGTTTAATGAGAAATCAAAACAATATTTGTTGTACTTGAAATAAAAAGGACAGAGTGCAGGTCTGTTACCCGGACTGTGTGGTCTTGGCTGCCAGTGACGACTCTGCCGGCAGCTGCACGAAGCACCGTGATCGGCTTTTGGTGAGCACACTGTACGGAGCGTGTGAGCTGGCAGCTGATCACATCCTCACTGCTGTAACAGGGAGACTGAGGCATGCTGCTTCGCCCAGGGGGACCTGGAGGGAAAAATTATTTACGTGAGGAAGAGGGGGGAAAAAAAAAAACAAAACAAAAAAGGAAAAAAGAACCCCACAAAACTAGAAAAACCCTCCACTTAGGTTTACCTCATCTCATTTTCTTTTTAAATTAAAAAACAAACAAAAAAAACAAAAAAACAAAAACTCATACTGTACATTTTTCACCAATTAAAAATCTAACTCATACAACACTGATGCAGAAACATTTCAAGCCTCACCTCTGTACTGCAGCAGACCCAGAGGTTTGTTCATCTCAACAGTGAAGAAATCCAAGGACCCGTTCAGCCTAGCTGCCACAATTCTGGGAAGGAAGAGACACTCCGAATAAAGAACAGCCGCGCATAGTAGCCACAAGTAGGATGACACACTTTTGAATCTCTGTCAGTGTGCCCAAGGGCAGCTGTGGCTACAATGTAGCTGCCATCACCAGTGTGTGAATGTGTGTGTGAATGGGTGGATGACTGAATGTAGTGTAAAGCGCTTTGGGGTCCATAGGGACTAAGTAAAGCGCTATACAAATATAGGCCATTTACAATTTACAGCATACATCTGATGTGTTACAATCTAATGTTATAGAAGCAAGTAACATCTTTTAAGAGGTTGGAAAATTACATAAAATAAAATTAATTAGTGTGCCATTAAAATGACCGAAAAATATTTTTTGCCAATTTAGAGCACGTATGTGTTTAACCTGTTGTTGAGAAAGGCCAGAGCTGTGATCCCAGAAACACCGTCTTCATTGCTGCAGCGTAGCCACCCTTCCACTGCATCCCACAGCTGTAACCAGATGCAATTGTACAGTGATTCTAAACACCAGCGGATCAAGAGTATGACTTTTTTCAGAGTGACATGTGAAATTTTTACAAACCTCCAGTTTGCCGCTGCTCCTCCCGGCAGCTATCAGATTTCCTCTGAGCTCCATGGCCCAGACAGAACTTTCCCAGTCTCCTGCCGCTTGCGCCCCAGCCATCGGGGATCTTTCTTGGATTACAGGTGTAGCTGCTTCCCCTAAGCTCGGACTCCTCTGGAGTTGAGCGCCTGATGGGGGCGAGGAGGAGGCTGAGGACGGAGAGGCGTAGGTAGATGGTGATGGGGGCTCGTGCTCCATGTAGGCACGCTCCACCAGTCCTCCAAAATCAAAGCCTGCTCTGGGTGCGGTGGACAGGTGGGAAGGGGGCTGGGAGGTGAAGTTGGTGTCAATGAGCGGGGTGAGATCGGGCTGGTCAATGAAAAGAGTGGGACGACTGGGCGTGGTGCGGCGTCTTACTGGGTAGAGCTCGTCCTCTGTCAGCCCGTCTCCATTAAACGAGATGTCTCGTTCAGGACTCAAACACTCTGATTCTTGAGCCCCGGTCATGCTGTCCCAGCCATTCCGGTGGTCCCAGCAGCCACTGCTGCTGCTCCGCCTCAGCCTGAGAAGGAGGAAAAAAACAAAAAAACAAAAAAACAAAACATTAGCATGACTTGAAGAGATAGACTGACTTTACGTTTGCAGATTTACTGGCAAACATTAACACACAAAAGGTCTGATAGGCAAAAATAAATTGATAATCTAAAAACCACCCATGAATACCAGATTGTCCCTGCTCACTGCATATTCCAGATCATGACTACTACTTTCAGTTGTTTCCTTTAGTGGTCAGCACAGATGATCACCAGCCTCCATCTCACCCTATCCCAGCATCCTCTGTCATAGCAACCCTCTGAGTGTCCTTTCTCACTACATCCATGAACCTCTGTAGACTTCCTCTTCTGCCTGACATCTCCAACATATTCACTTTAATACAATCAATTTTCAGCCTCAAATTTCCTAAACTGACAGATTGTTTTTAAACTAAATTTTACTTAATGGAAAAAAAAAAAAAAACAAACAAAAACAAACAATTCCTAACAATGTAAAAGCAAATCTGGAAACATCTCACAGATCAATATGACATTGAAATGTTTTTAAAACAAGATATTAAGAGTGTCTCACCCATGATTTGGAATGACAGTCAAGCAGTCCCCAGTCTGTGCGTCCCAAACCCGGATCTGTCCAGCCAGGCAGCAGCTAGCTAACAGCATCCCATCGCTAGCCAAACACTCGATATCCTACAGGACGGAAACATGGAGCAGGAAGCCGGTTTAAATAAGACTAAAGCGATCAGCCAAAAAAAAGAAATTAATACACATTTATTAAATTCAGCATTTTTGTTTTAAATGGCCCACCCTGTACTGTAGTATAGTACTATGAGCAAGTGTGAGTGTACTCTTGGCTTAAACCTCAACACAGCACAAACACATTTCTGTATCTTTTAAAATCGCTATAAAGCATAGGAATCAGCTGTTTGTTTTACCCTTTTTTCAAATTGACATTTAATCTATATTTGCTAAGCAGATTTTATATAATTACAGTATCTGAGTCATTGCAACTGAACTCATTAACACTGGATTTATCTGCACCACAGATGAGATCTGGTCTTAAAATACATCTGAAATACAAATTAACTAACATTGTTAAAAAAAATAAAGACAAGGGAAAGAGGGAGTGTGCAAATAAATCTGACTAAATAAACAACACATGCCATTTTTTCTTTATATATGCACAGTGTTGCCTTTCTTATGAGTTTGTTTGGTGGACAAACAAAGACTGCGGCGTCTCCATCTTAGTCTCACCATACTGTGGCCCCTCAGCAGCAGTGGTGAGATCTCGCTGACAGGTGGTGAATAGCCGTAATCGTCACAGGGCAGGTCCCCTCGCCGCCGCCGCCCGTGAGGGACACCATTCTGACCGTAGTTTCGTGGGCAGAGAACGCGATACAGACAGAAGAGCAGCAGAACCAGCAGGACACCCGCAGCCAGGCCCAGAGCTGCCACCCTGGATCCAAAGACAACACAAAAGAGTCAGGAGTGCAGTGCCACCACACTACGACACATTTACCAGAAACAATCACACAGAAGCTGAACTTCTGTATATGCTCGTCAACTCCTTCACAAAATCTTTCAATGTACTGCACATTTGTTGTGTGTCATCTGTTCCATGAATTCACCCTTTTAATTGAAGCTCTAGATCTCTAACAGACTTTTTATCTCTCACAAAATACTGTGGAGATGCTGAGTTTCCTAAAATATTATCTGGACACTTTCACAGTCAGATGAGTAAATAGCCCAACTAGTGTATAAAGATCAAGCAGCAAAGTGAGAAACTGTTCATAACTGACAACAGATCTCGATGTTTACCTAAAACATTGTTCTGCAGCTGCACACTCACATGTTTATATAGTTTGTGTGTTGAACAAGTACAACTGTACAAATCTAACTCACAATATGTGGAACTGACCGCTTGGAAAAGAAAAACCATGAAACAGCGCATGTGCCAGCTCTTCTGTGGAATGTGGAGCTAATGTGATGATAACCTGGCAGAGGAGTGTTGACTTTCTCTGCTTAAAAAAAAAAAAAAAAAAAAAAAAAACCAAAAACCTCACATCTGCATTGTGAAAGTAGAGCTTTAACCCTTTCCCCCATGAAGGGAACATTTTGACGGCCAGGATTTTTGGAAATGCAGCTGTATAGGGAAACAAACATCGCACAAACATCTGATGCACAGTCAGTAATCTTGTTCTACAAACAGGCCAATATGGGACAAACTCCTCAGTTCAGAAAAAGAGCTTTAAGGGTTACTACTACTACTACTACTACTACTACTACTACTACTACTACTACTACTACTACCTGTGCTTATCTTTATTTTGCTAATGGCTACTTTTTTGGCCATTTGTTTTCCAATGACTAAAATCCATCTAAAGTCCCTGACATCATTTAAACTCATGCAGAAACAAAAACAAGGCAGTCTGTGTACTTCTGTTAGCTTTTAAAAACACTTTAACTGCAATAACAGGAGAATTACTGGCAGCAGAAACGAGTTGGGGAACCAACATTGACACACAGTTACTTATTTACACATCCAGCACCTCTGGGGCAACGTTGCCATTTATTTGCAGTTTTACTCATGTTCACAATATAAACAGCAAAATATTCACTTTCTTTTAGCTCCGTTTTGGACTGTAGCCACTTGTGAGGGAGATGTGTAGCTCATTGGTTTCTGGTGATGATGTAGTGGGATTTTTGAACTTGTTCAATACAAACAGATGAACAGCAGTGAGAATGAACAGGAGGAAACTTGAGTTTGCATTTCAGTCCTTGCCATGTACTTTTATTTATAAACTCATTTTAGATGTTACTCTTAAAAAAAAAAAAAAAAAAAGAAGAAACAGCACAAATGATGATGAACTCTAATCCTGTCTTCAGACCTATTACACACTACGGTTACTTCACACAAACATCCAGCGGTTTTCGAAGGTAAAATCAGAAACAGATGAGATGGAGTCAGTATTAACTGGTTCAAACTGTGTCATTAACTTTAACCACTGATTGCACAATTTTTTATTTTAGCTGTCTTTTTTCCTGTTTAAAGTTGCTTTTGATCAAGATGGTTTTAAAAGGAAATATAATTTCCCCATGTCTTTCAAAAAAAGAGAAGAAAAACTTGTGTTAAGCGGAACACTGGAAAGCTCTTCTTGTGTTAGTCTGTGAAATCGCTCGTGTATGATCACACAAAAGTAGGATGAGAGACTTTATCCAGTTCAAAACTTCTCTTAAACAAGACAAGGCTACGCTGACTCGTTTGTTACATGTAAAGATCTTTGCTCCAGATTAAAAGTACAGAGAATTCCCTTGTAACACCTTTATCAGTCTGGCCTTCCATCTATCGAAACCAGTGTTGATGTCAGTTGCCAATTCCCAACTGTGAAGGTCACGACCCCGACCAAACTGCTGATAGCAATCATATCTGCAGTCCAAAGATGACCAAAAACATCACACTTATGTCAAGGTGACAGACTGGTTTACACAACACGGTACAGTGTTGTTGCGGCAGATAGATGAGGCTGTTATAAGCTGATAAAGCTGGAAAGGACAGTGAATCGGTGTCTCTGAACCTCCCTCTAAGATAAAAGAACATTATCTTCCCATTTTAGCAGCTTTATTGGACCGATATTGTGTGTACACACACACACACCACACACACACACCGATTGCTCATCATTGTTGTGTAAAAGAACACTTCTAGTCTTAAGACTGATTTGCTAAACTACAGAATTCACAAATTTTAACCAAAGTTAAAACTTTAATTTCCATAAAATAACAATCTAACAACATTTCTAATGGTGTTGTACCTTAAGTACTATGGTAAACTGGGGGTGAGCTTAAACGTGCTCGCCAATGTGCCATGCCACTGACAGCTAGTCTAGTTGTAGTGAGAGTTTCTGCAATTATGTCTAAAATTGTATTTTTCACTGTGACTTTGACCTCTGACCAAAGTCATCACTGAAGTCTATGCTAACACTGAAGAAATTCCTAAGATATTCTTGTACAGTAAATACTTCCCACACAGGATTAGCCCATTGTCCCTGAATGTGTCACCTGCTAGGGTAAGGAAAAAAAGCCCCACAAAAAACACTGACAAAGCCTGTAAAGTAAACAAGTCAGCCAGGCTTGGCCAGTTAGAGAATATGAATACTTGCTAAAGACGGAGATAACCCCTGGCATTATTAGAATACACTAGGGCTGCTCGATTATGGCAAAAATGATAATCACGATTATTTTCACTGAAATTGAGATCACGATTATTTGACGATATTTATTTAACCCTTTAAGACCTACCATAGAACCAAGTCCGCCAGAGCTTATATTATTTTTTTTGTACATGCTGTAGTGCCATTTGTGGGAGCATTTCAAGTTGCTATACATCAATACAACTGTTATAGCCCATATTTTGCATTAAGTCCATAGTAACTACATTAATTGCAAACAAGTGCAATAAACTACAAAAAAATTGAAAATCGTTTTTGTTTTGTTTACATATATTTCTACTTGGAGAAATTTAAGAGGTTTATCCCTCAAAACTTTAAATACAAAAAAAGTTGCAAAAAATAGTTTACAACAACAGGAAATTTATTTTGAGTGTTGTTGGGTCTGTGTTTCCACAAACCCCGCTAATTCTAGAGACTTATTCATCATGAAGAAAACAAGACAGTCGATCGATCCATTACTTGCACACGGGAGGCCTCGTCTGTGTCCAGCACGACAAAGAACCCCAATGGTGGCCTCCTCTCGCTGCCTTTTATTGACAATCCTCAAACAATAGTTTACAAAGCACCTCCCCTTGCAACCCCCCTTTGGTTACATAGACAAGGCACTGTCTGTGTGTGTGTGTGTGTGTGTGTTACCTCCTGCTGACCAAAGGGTCATAAACCCAGGAAGTTTACATCAAAAGAAACAGATCTTTCAGATAGGATGTATCTACAATAAAACCTCCCCCAGCACAGAGTGGCTGGAAAGGTGGTCAGGATCAAAGAGATGGCTTTGATCCTACTGCTTAAACTAAGACTGTACAAATTTAAGAAACACAATGGCAACATTCAACAATTAGACTTAACAAGTGTCTTCATAGTTTTATTTTGGAGATACAGCAATTTTTATATACTGCAGGAAAAACAAAAAAAACAATCCTATGATGCAAATTTGCAAAGAAAACAGCACGTGCATCAAAATAAACTATTTCCAGCTGTGCAATTCGAGTTCTAAGCATCCCAGCAACTATTCAGAAAAGTATAGAGTCAAACATGACTTATAAAAACACTAGTATAAGTATAGTATAGTATAGTTTTTTACTTAAGGCCTACAAGTAAAAAACTACATTTTCCGCAAAAATGACATCACTTCCGGTTTCGGGCAGGAAATGCGATAGTTCGAGTTGAGTCTTTTTCAAAGTGGGAAGTGTTAGGAACAGCTGATGGATCGGCAAAGCGTGTTTCTGGAATATTATGTTTTTGTTCCTGCAAGCGCTTTTTATGCAATTTTTGCAAAGCTTTATGTGGAAGGAAACCGTGACCGAGGACAAGCTGATGGCATCAGATGTAAGTACAACTCCTCCGGTTTCATATGCAAAACAAATTATTGCGCTAGCTTAGCGGTTCAGGTTCTACAGGGATTTAAAAATAGTTACGCAAAACGGAGTGTGATGCTCTGACCGGCTTTAAAGGGTTAACAATAACAATGTATTGAATAATGACTTTAAATAATAATATAAAATAGTGTGCAAATACTGATAACAGTGCAAATGTTTGCAATATAAGAAATAAATGAAAAATGTAAACATCTATGTTTAGTCAACTTTGCAGTGTTGCTCTGTGGTGCAGCTACTACATCGTAGCAAAGTTTACACACTGTCTACTTGATCCACGTCTAACTCCGCCAACCCATAATGTTTCCACACCACTGAAGTTTTTTTTTTTTTTACCTCTTTTCAACCAACGGCAGTCACTCTCCTCTCCAAATAACTTCTGCTTAGCTTTCCGAGCTTCCCTCGGGTCCTCTTAATTGTTGTGACGCGTGTTCGAAATGGAGAGCGGTGCGCTTGACTTACCACACGGAGCAGCGCGAGAGTAAAGCATGAGGGAGGGTCTAATAATCGGCTCAGTCATTTTTAATGATCGTTGAAAGCCCAGATCGTAATCGTGATTAAAATTCGATTAATTGAGCAGCCCTAGAATACACACAAAGAAACTGCATTTTCACCTCACATAAAAGAAGATTACCATCAGCCCAGCAACAGTGAACACTAAGCCAAGCATGAAACGTAGGTGCTCTTTTACTCCCTTCTGTGTTATGTCAACTTAAATACTGTAATAGAAAATACATCTACAGCACTGACAAGTTTAAAAGTAACTTAAAATGTTTTTGATTTTGAGAGAAGTGTCATGATTTCTCTTTGCAAGACCTCCAAGAGCAGTTCTGCAGACAGACTAAGACTGCAGCTGAAAAAAAGAGATTTTAGTCCAAAATTATGTTATTTCATGTCTGGAAAACTAAACCTGAATGGCTCAAATGCCCTAAATGCTATTGTACTTCACTGCTCCAACTTCAGCAAAACTGCAGAAGGAACTTAAAGGCTTCAGTGTCCAAGGTGCAATCGGTTCAATGACACAGGTACGAAGTGTGAAGGTCAAGGTCCTTTACCTGCCATGGCCCCTATTTACACTCAGCTGTGTGACGTCAAGGTTTGTTTTTTTCTAACCATGTGCAAAAACAGTGATCGCTAAACTGAACTGAAACTAAGAAAAGCTAGGGCCTGAAAAAGATATCACTCATTCAATTAGGCTAAGAAAATTATGTTTCTTTGTAAATTTGTCTAAAAAAAAAAAAAAAAAATTATATGAACTCATAAAAACAATCAGAGCTGGTTCATCTGTACCTTCTTTCATAAGATACTAATTAAGGCAGGTAATTTAGCATTCAGAGGATTCTGAGATTTCAGCATTTCCCCCTTATTTCGTTAAGCATGTGTCTACATATTACACATAAATAACTTCCTCATGAACTAATAATAACAGCAGGAACCCAAAACAACAAGTACCCAAACAAGCGGGGATTAACATGACCCAACAGGTGGTAAGCTGCCCTGCCTGTAGATCCTACATGCATATATTTGGTCAGATCAACATTTTCACAGAAATCCTTTCATTTCTTGTTTGGAGAGCTGTAGGAGGCTTATGTTGCTTTGAGAAACGTCCTTTTCAATGCGAGTCTCTAGAATAGTAGGGGCAAACAACTCAAGTAGCCACACTGATGGAAAATCTGCTGGATTTAAATAATCAAAAGTTACCCTTTTAACACCTTAAGGCATGCAGGTTTATCAAAGAGTTTGTGAGGCAGTTCAAACTTAAAGCGGGTAGATGTCTGTGTCTTTCTGACTACTAACTTGTAGAGGGTGAGGTCTGTCTGCAAGTCAGCAGAAACCTTGAGAATGGGTGGTTGAGGGTGTCTCGTGTCCTGAGGGTGACGTGCGTCAATGGCCTCCTGGGGTGTCAGATGAACAGTGATTGGGATGACAGGTAAGATGCTAATGTACCTGTAAAAGGACAATAACATAGTGGACATAATGAAGCTGAAAGAAACATCGAAGCAGAATTAAAGACTTAAGAAAAAAAAGAAACAAAAAATTGTTCCTGGCTTTTACACCTTTAAAGTGGGAAAGTGTTTGTTGGACAACGCATAAGCACATAACTGAAGTAGGTTACTTGTTTGTAGCTGCATTTTCCATGTGGAGAATGGCTGACAGAAATTAGTTGTTCTTTTTGTCCAGCTTTTATTTGGAGTTGATATAAACTTCATAATGCAGCATTTCATTTTGCAGAAACATCCCATACACGCCAGGAATGAAGCAACACATTATGCTGCACCAGTATCATAACGAGGCAAGAAAATCTAAACTGCTTTGCTTGCTTTTATGGAAAATTTGGGATCTCCACTACAGTGTAATATACCGTTTCCCAATTAAGAAAATAACAGACTGACGAACAACAACAAAAAACTCCCCAGCAGCACTCGCCTTTTTGCTAAAGTGATGTTGTAGTAACTGAAGAGTGATGGCCAGTGCCTGAAGGACAGTCTCCTCCATCCCTCCTCATCCTCCTCCCCCCAGGTGATCTGAGGTACAGCGGGTGGGGACTGTGGAATGGGCCCTGCCCTTGGAGGGCCATGATGTCCCTGCGATTGGTTCTCAGGTAAAGGAGTTGGATCTGGTGCACGATGGATGCTCAAGGTGCTGGTAGGATCCCCACCTCGAAAAACCGGGGCCACTCCCAGGTGTGGGGGCAGACCACCTCCCCCGGTGTCGCCTAAGGGGCTTTGTTCAGACACCTGTGCAGCCAGGTAGGTGCGGATTCCAGCTGGGTCGGTATACACAAGGATACCAATCCAGATCACTGTGCCAGCCTAAAAATGAAAAAATAAAAAGGTCATGTTGATCAGTTAGCTGGAATATGTGGCCAGCTTCATTTTACATCGAGCTGATATTTACTTAATTTAGACCACTTTAACCTAATGTATGTATATGCTTGTATTAAACGAATCCACCTTACAGTATAGGCATCTTTACATACATTGTTGGCTTTATGTAGGCACAGCAATAAGCTTGCAGACTGTAAAAGCTATTCTGTTAGTTTTAAAGCTGAAACAGACATTCACCCCCCCACCAAAAAAAAAAAAAAAAAAAAAAAAAAAAAAGATCTTGTCAGTCTTTGCCATTGTATGAAAGAATTAGAAGCTGACAGTTGAAGACAAATGGCAGCAAAGTGCACAAAAACATTTACAGTCAGTTCTGAATTTGTCTTCTCACCATGATGATGCGCTGAGCCAGGCGCGTGCGAGCCAGGAAGTACACCACACGCAGCCTCTTGGGGAGCCTCAAGTTTCTAAAGGCTGGTGTCTGCAGAGTGATTGTATGCGGAGAGGGTCGCGGTGGAGGGGGTACCTCACGTGTACGCAGGGGGCCTGGCTTGGGTGGAGGCATACCTGCTTCAGCTGGCAGGCGGCGGTTCAGGTCAGCCAGCTAAAGGGAAATAATGAGGTTCACACATTTTTTTTTTTTTTTTTTAAAACATCGTTTTTTGTATTTTAAGTCAACTTCACAATACATGCTGAAAATATCAAGAGTGATTATGTGTCTCAGTGCTGGTTGTGTTTTTTTTTTTTTTTTTTTTTTTTTTTAAACTCAGTTCTTGCCTGGTGCACAAAGGTTTACATCACATAAAACTCTTGCTACTTAAATCTAATGTTGAGTCCAGCATATTAACTGTGTGTGTGTGTGTGTGTGTGTGTGTGTGTGTGTGGGGGAGGGGGGATTTGAAAGTATGCATATGCGTTTCTCACCTCCATGCGGCGAATGTCTATAGATAGTACAGTGGTGAAGAAAAACATCTGCAGGAAGAAGTCAGACACCAGCCCCACAACAGCAAATAAACAGAATTCCTAAAATAAACAGAAGAGACATTAACCACATAGAAGCATTTCCCACCTGGCTTGATTTAGCATTATGCTTTGCTTATTTAATAACAATAACTTTAACTACAGTTTTCTCCTGGTGCACTTCCTTCAACAGTTCCAGCATTTGTCCTCTTACCTGGATAGCTGGCACAAGAGTGAAATATCCAATGAGGATAATACACAGCTCAGTGGCCATATTCTTCATGATAGACCAGCTCTCATTACTAAGGCCTGAAAAAACAGAACAACAATCAGGGAAAAATAAAGAAATGCACAATATTTAATAAGCCATGACTAAACTACATTCTCCAAACTTACCTTGAGCTATGCGCAGTTTGACCTCGAGGTCGACAGGGGTGGAAACCACAGACTTGGTGAGCACCAAGACGTTCTCCAGCCCGATTACCACCACCAGATAAGGGAAGATCTCACTGCAGGGAGAAAAATAAAATACCCTCAACTTTGAGTACAGTTATCTTTGGTAATATACACTTTCACCACATTACCACTGTGTGGAATTCTGTTTAAATTACAAACACAAATGTACTTTAATAATGCAGCCGCCAAGGCACCGAGAAAATGTATGTGGTCCACTCCTATGTTTTGTTTGTTTTTTAGTTATAAAATCAGTCATTTAGGGTTCAATTTCTTTTTTTCTTTTTTTTTAAATTCTTGGCCCACATAGCTGGGAATTTCCCTGAGATTAGTATGTGTGACAGATTAGTTTGACAGGATAGATAAGCTTTAGATGAGGCAAGTGTATAACTGGGTCACACACACACTCAGTAACACTGTACATAATAAAACACACACACACACACCCAACACTATCTGTATCTCACCAGCTTTGTGTGTGGAGTCGATTATGACTCTGCAGATTTGCATGTTGCAGTCATAGTTTTGGTACGTTGGCCTTGATGTGTGTTTATGCAAGCACATGGCCTGGGCATTCACAGCCCATGGAGGACTTGCATGGATCTTAGTGGCTGGTTAACAGTACCACTGTCACGCCATGAGGTCTGCTTCCTAATAAACAGCTCACGATTGGACAGCCATTAAACGTCAGTATCTGAATACATCTGCCCCATATTTCAGTCCATCCCACTTCCACACAGTGTTCTTCCTTTTTCATACACACTAACACGCTGTTTGCCCACATGAAGTGATCATTAACAGAACTCCATGTACGATCAATACAGAAGAAGAGGAAAGTCAAAAGTCAGGTACGTGCACGTGAGTTGGTAAAAATAAGGATACAACTGACAGCCAGCTAGAGGTGTTAACATTAACAGGATATATTTGAATGTCAGTAAGAGCAGGAGAACAATGAAATTACTGCAGACATAATTTCAGTAGTGATTCACAAGTTAAACTCATCCTTCAACCTCTTAAAAATATTAGCTAGTAAGTGTTTTCAGGCTGCCGCAAAGAGTTGACTCGGTTCATTTGGACATAGTGTTTTCAGAGAGTTTCCTGAAAACGCTACATCCAGACGTACAGAATGAATTTTTTAGGACTTCCTTACCTGGATGATTGAGCGTGCATGAAGACAGCTTTTAGGCTGGTTTAAACAGCATTCATAATAAAGAAAATGTACTGTAAAAACAGTTCATGCACTTAAAAGTGTAAGGAGCATTCAAGTGCTAATCACTACAGTCTGAAGTTAAAGCTACTGTGGAAGGTAAGTGCAATAGCACTGGAAGCTACTTCAGTTAACTAACATACAACGATGCCATATGCATTAGTTTCTACATGCAAACACGAGAAGAAAACAAAACAAAACAATGTTTTACTTTAAAAAAATGGCACTGACTGTAATGAAACTGATTCCTTGCTTTGGTGTAATCAAGGGAAACAATGAGTATAAGTCATGAAAGTACAAGTACCAAGTTGCTCTCAGTGATGCAAACATACATTTTTGCTGCGTCTTGATTAAACTGTTTTCTTGGCTGCCTGATTTTTGAAACAGTCTCTGCATTCCTTGGCTTAAGTTTTAGGCTGAAATCTAATAAGCATCTGCTGCCAAAATGGCATGTGCGTTACTGTTCCTGGCAGATGAACAAGAGCAGAGACCAGACCCCTTTAGTAATCTTCAGACACTCAAGTATGTAGAAAATGGTTTTTACCCTCCATTAAGTGTGGGTGTCAGTCCAAACAGTGTACACAGACCCACAGACATGAGCAGAGAGCTGAGCACTGTGACCACAGCAGCCAGAGCAAGGCCCCACTTAGATTTCACCATGTCGATCTTACCTGCAAGGAAGAAAAAGATGATATGTTGAGGACTTCACACTAACCAGCTGTACAACTATTCAAATCCTCAGCCAGACCTTGTCTTAAATCAAATGATGGTGATCATGTAGAGAAGGCGTTTAAGCATTTCCAAAATTACATTTCTAGATGGCAGGTGATGACACTGAACACTAGGCTTGCTGATAAAATATGCAGGGGTTATGAAATGAAACTGTACAGGCTATCCATTTCTCAAACTTGCAGGTTTTCTTTGAAATGACAATTCTGAAAATGACTACACTGTAAAATAAAACAGCAGCTGCATATTGTTGTAACAGATGTTTGTTCAATTACAGTTTTCCAAGGCAGCCTCAAGTGTACACTCTGATTTTCCAGACTGGAAGGAGAGGTCTTTCTCAGAAGGGAACAGATAGCAAAACAATGGTGAGACAAATAACTGAACTTTCTGACCCCGATGTATCAAAAATAAGAATGAAACTTAAACAGACTCAACATAAGAAAGAAAGCTCCGTTTTATTATCGGAGCAAAGAAACATCGTGGACCCTTCTGACCTCTCAGCTTTCCTCGAACCTCAGGAGAACAGAAATAAAGACTGTGTGCTTCATCTTTCTCACACATTCTTTCCACTGTCTAATGCTGCACAGACCCCGTTTCATATCACACGTCCCAAATAAAATTCCCTTCTTTTTACTGTTTAATGTGAATTTCATGAAGAATTTTTCCTTAAACTGTACTTTGCGCAGCACCACTTCACTGTCTGAGACACTAGCAGCCCAGTCTGCTCTGACGTGTAATCAAAGTTTCTTCACTTTTCAGTTGGCATAAAAGTCAGGCAATGTTGGTTACTATGCTAAAACAAAACAAAAAAAACAAAACAAAAAACCCCTATGAAAAATGCTAAAAATCTGAATCATAGAAAAGCGACATGCTAAATATTTCTCTGGTGGTCAAAATGACAGCACAGCCATTTATTCAACATCTCTGAATGGTTACATTTTCAGAGGATATCAGCATTTTACTAGCAAAGTGAAAAATTGTGTTTGCATTGATTGTAATGGGTTTTGTGTGTGTGTGTGTGTGATTTCTTGCTTGTTTCACTGTTTAACAACAAATATTGTGTTACTGAGAATTCAAAACAGCATGAACGTGCCAAGAGCAGGAAAGATGTGCTAACAACAAACATCAAGGTATTTCTCTGAAGCTTTGGAGATACTGACATCAAAATAAAACCTTACACTTGTGTTTACCTCATGTTTTCTGTGATCACAAGGTGTTCCGGTAT
Source organism: Maylandia zebra (assembly GCF_041146795.1). NCBI lineage: Eukaryota > Metazoa > Chordata > Actinopteri > Cichliformes > Cichlidae > Maylandia > Maylandia zebra. Next base: position 31,860,447 of record NC_135177.1, read on the forward strand.
TATTATAGAATATTATGGCTCTCTTTTGGGTTCATTAAGAAACATTACCGTAATTGTCGGGCTATAAGCCGCTACTTTTTGCACAAGCTTTGAACCCTGCGGCTTTTAGTCAGGTGCGGCTTTTCTATGGATTGTCCGTGATTTTTGTCATATCGTAAGACGATTTGTTTTGTTTGTTCCGCTGTTGTACGGCACTACGTTGCCTGGCGGAAGGATCGGGGTTCAAGAGTGGTATGTTAGTCACATGTCCGTCCGCCAGGCAACGTAGTGCCGTACGAAGTAGCGCGAAAAACAAACTTCAAAGTAGCGCTACGCGTTCAGCGGGAGGCGTGGATGATGAGCAGCGATAAACTTGCGAAAAGCAAGTTATGCCCAACTCCACCGGTGGAATCTGACAGCGTGGAAAAGTGTGAAAACATCCACGATCACCAACGGATTTTGAAGGGCTGGACTGCTGCATGATGGAGAGGAGGACACCGCCACGGCCCTTCTGAGGGTGTTCGACTCTGACACTGACAACGAAGGAGAGAAGCTGAGAGTGGATGACGAAGCCATCCTGAGCCTGTTTGTATCCGACACTGGAGAAGAGGACTTTGGTGGTTTTAGTGCGCAGGAAGAAGAGAAAGATGGTGGTGAATGACTGACTTTTCTTCTTGTTAAAGCTGTGTCACTGCACCTGAGCCTAAAAGGTAGTCCGAATCTATTTTTCTGGTGTGCTGTAGGTTACTGTTATGTACTACATGTGCAAATATGTACCCATAACTTGTTTTTCAAAATATTAATAAAAGGGGTGTGTCTCCAAACAGCCATCTCTTTCCTGACAATTCCTTTGTGCACATTCTCTTACATATGATAAGTCAACATTGAAACACCTGCGGCTTTTGGTCAGGTGCGGCTAATGCATGTACAAAACAGGATTTTCCCCTGATTTTAGCTTGTGTGGCTAATATTCAGGTGCGCTTTGTAGTCCGGGAAATACGGTAGTCTCATTGAATAATTATCTAAATTATTATACTGCAATTACAAGTGCATATCAGGAGCCAAATGTGAGTAATTTAACCACCTTGCAGGTGAAAATTCATTTGAGTACTTGGACGGTGTGTGTGTCTGTGTGCACGAGTGTGTGTGTTTGTTCCCTGAGCTAATGTTTGTGCTGGCAAGCTGCCGATGGTTTGGTGGCTGCATTCTTACCGCGGTGTGCAATGTTCCCATGTGAGGATTATCCCTGCAGCAGACAGGGACAACCTTGGCACCCAAACACTTGTGCACACAAAAGGGCACAGCACGTTTTGCCCTCATTCTCTGGCACTTTTCTGTTTTAACTATGGTGAGGTGTGCAAACAAGTGGTAGTGGTGGGGGGAGTCGAGATGTTTGAACATGCACCGAGTACAAAGCAGATTTAAAGGGAGTTGGACTAACGTGTAGAGAAGTAGATGTAGGCAAAAAGAATGATGTATGTGGTGACGAGCGGGATGAGTTCAGCAATGCCGATCTCCTCCTTGAAGTGGACGTGAACCATGTGGTCATCTCTGAGGGTGCAGTTGGCGGATGGGTGAAGCTGCTTCAGCCGGGCCCGTAGGCTGCCTAGGAACCTGGACACACAAATAACAATTAATCATCGTCACATGGAGTAACAAACTTCATCACTCCATTTTTAATTTTGAGAAACAGACACTTTGCCTTGAGGGACAGATGCCATTAATCCAAGGAGAAGACAGTTCTGACTATTTATGCCGTTCTATTGAAAAAGTGAAATACAATAAAATGCAAAACCTAAGTCACAGACTCCTACTCTGTTCAGGCTCCAGAGTTAGTTTGTAGATCTCAGTTTCAGTTAGTTTCCAGAGTTGGTTTGTTCTTTTAGTTTAGTTTTTAATGCATAGAAACATAGTTTGACCGTGGGCAAGCCCAGAACAGACAGACGATACAACAGAAAACACTTTCCAAAAGACACTTGACTCAAAGTCATGGAAACATCCCAGGCTCACGCTCCTCAAGCTTCTTCTCTGAAAATTTTAGTAAACTACAAAAGATTGAAACTTTTCCAATTTAGTTCCATTAGTAAAATATATATTTCTTAACTCATTCACTGCCATTGACGTCTATAGACGTCAATTGAAAAACTTACGTTGACTGCCATTGACGTCTACAGACGTCAATTACGTTTTTCAATGGGAGGGGCCAGAATACTACCTCGGGCAGCTTGTCAGTGAATCTTATTTTTTTATATATTTGTAAATAAATTGTTTTGATAAAACATAACCTTTCTCAGTGTTATTTCTGTTTTATAGAAGTGGAAAACTATTTTATATGTTAGAGGTGTCACAAAGCAAGAAATATTAGTGTCAAAGGCACTTTTCTGCTTGAAATGTATTTTTCACAAAAAGCTCGTTTTCTCCCTTTTTTTGGTCAAAACAGGCATTTTTGGTGGAACCCCCCTCTCTTCTACAGCTGATTACTAAAGAATGGAAAATGGTAGAAACAAGCTTTTTTTTTTGGATGAAAGAAGAGAGTCTGTTCTTCATTTTGGTAGGTTCAGCGTTTATATGATCATAACACACAGTTTTCTGTGGCTCTTCAAAAATGAGTGGAAATGCTCAAAAACCCTGGCAGTGGGGAGTTACCTGATTTGAAAATGGCTGGCAGTGAATGAGTTAAGTGTAGTTTGTAATTATTATTTTTTATTTCTGTTTACCGATTTTAACTATTAGTTTAAAGTTTAAGGAAGTGTGTATTTTGTGTCTTAAGCTTTTTCTAAAGCAGCATTACCGTCCAAGAGTCACAGAGTTAGAGATGACAAAAATAAGAAACGAGAAAAAAAAACAAAAAACTAAATTTTCCAGTGACATCCCTTAAAACTAAATTTAAATAGAACTGGCTTTTAGTTTACTGTTCTATTGCCTTTGTAACTCACCTTGCATCATAACTGGATAGAACTACAGTGATTGTGTAGGTCACCACCCTCTTCCTGTTGTAGTGACTGACCCCCGAGTACTTCACAGGAACCCCGAACAGCAAGTCTAAAACACACACAGTAAACATCTTCATGTAAATAGACTCTTCATATTCTAGTAACAGACCATCTTTTTACAGATCACTTTAGGTTGACCACTGGTTATTTATTAGTCACCAGCCAAACATTCTCAAAGCCCTTAGGTCTGTGTCAGAACAGATACAGTTACCACTTCTTTATGAGAATGAAAAGAAAAGAGAAGTTTTAGAGCAGTTTTAGGCTTAGAAAGCTTTGTGGGAATCTGCTGTTGTCACCAAGTTCTTTTGATCTTAGTCACAACACAAGGAAACATCTTAGTGATCAGGAGCACACGTGAAAGCAGGGAAAAAAACAAAAACAAAAACCCCCCCAAAACCCTAAGTGACAACATCCTGGTTTCAATAATGAAGTTAAACGACAACTTGAAGCTCACTCGAAAAGCAAATCAATCCATCAGCTCTGGTCTCAGACATGAGGGTGAAGTTATAAAGGAGTAAATAAGTTCAGGAACCAAAATGGCAACTGCTATAAAACTAAAAACTAAGCCATTAGAATGCAAGCCTGGAACACAATCACTAAACTCAGATCCATCCATACGTTCACAAAATGACCTCAAAATACATTCATCCTCACTGACTGCCATCTCTCATAGTTATATATTTTACACTGGGTACCTGGTGGAGTTTGGGGCTCCCCTGCCCTGCAAGAGCAGCTGAAATATAATCCCCAATGTAACCAGGCTGACAAGCCTCGAGTCAGCTCAGTGTGAACAAGCATATCAGTCTAACTTTATCTGACAGCCAAGCTGTCCCTGACTATATCTTTAATATCTCTTGAAGTGGCAGATGTGGCAAAATGCTGAAGGGGAAACTTGGTTCACTATGTCAGTGGGTAGCATTTTAAAAGAATTCAATAAGTTCCCAAGGAATGAAACTGCTTGTTCTCTGTCAATACGAAAGCCTCTTAGTTGGCTGATACAACTAATCCCCTGCTCACTACTACCGACAATTACTCATGCTGAATGATGGCAGACTACTTTCAACAAGGCAGTCAGAGTATAACACATTCTTTTCCCCTGCACTTTAACAGACTATACAACAGGCACGAGGTACTCAATATGGTGACCACCAATGTCAGTTTCTGACAGACTATTTAAAAATGCCTGTAGTTCAGAATGAATTAGTCATCTCATGGATCATTGCATGGCAAAAAGCAATAACACAGGCCAGACTGGAGCTTTCAGATTTTGTCAAAATAAAAAAAATGCTCCCACACCTACTGACAGGCGTGAGAACATTTCGGACACAATGACAATGTCCTATTGTATTACGATTTGTTAATTACTTAATACATCGATTTTCACAAGGACCAGTTAAGGAAGCACTGAAGCTCTAATCTTGGGCACGCTTCAGGATGACACCACATGCTCTGTGGACGGTGACAGAGACTTTGTCTGAACACATTCACTTAACCACTCCTTGGCAGGGTACGCAGTGATCACACAAGTCACACAGTTGGTTACAGTAACAATTATTAGAATGTGAGTAGAACCTCAAAAAGAAAAATGTCCAAGGGCTTTTTCTGAGTAGAATATGGTAGCAGACCAAACTGAGTTATATTTATGTACTCGCTTGTTGATCAAAGGTCTGTCAAGGGAATGGTTTGTTAGCAATACTGTACACAGAACCTACTGCACACACACGAGGGGAGGCCACTACTGAATCAGAGCTTTCCAAATTACTACCTCGCAATGTCGCTGAGGTGTGCAAGCCTTTCGGTTCATGTTTCTGGATGGTCTTGAGGGGGTCGGGGTCCGAGTCAAACAGCTCCCGTTGGTTCTGCCAGTAGTTGCCAGGAGAAACAAGAAGGCAGCCATGCTCTGGCAGCACCGACTGCATCCGCCGTAACCCTGGAAACAGATCTGTCACCTGGAGACACAAAGACTCCAGACTGCGAATGCCGGAGCTGACAAGACAAGAACGAGACAGCGGTAAAGACAAGAGAAGAGGAGGTGTGACAGAAGACGAGGAAATCAATGCAGTACAGCTCACGGATACCAAATGCTCCTGGAATAAATGAGATTTAAATAAACTAATAAAGTATTGAACAGCAATAAATCGTTAATGTAAAAATAGTTAAACAAGTATTTAATTGAAACCAGAAGCACAAAAGCAAAGCAAACTGTTCTGGGAACTATCATTGATACAGTAGATTAGTCAAACAGAACAAACCATAAACTTTGTAGTTTACAACAGATCAATAACTCAAGGTCATTGATGTTTATCTCCCCCCCCCCCTTGGACTAAACTCAAAGAAGCTTTTGGTTCACAGCTTTCTTTCCACAGCCCTCTGCTCTAGTCTTTCCTTATACTTAGACTACACTTCATAATGTAGTATTTTTTCCATTGTGTTACTGCAAATTTACCACCGTCACATATCAGTGCACCCAAGCTTACCTGTCGGAGTGAACATGGTTGCGGATCTCTTCCAGCAGATTGAAGACTCGACCAAGAGGCGACCGAAAGACATCCACCGGCACCAGGCTGTTGTCCCATGGAGACACTGCTGCCTTCACCAACACCTGCTGGATGTAGGCGACCGGAGGACCCCGGTACTAGGGAAAACATGTAGGCAACTTATTAAGAAACAGATTGTGATTAAGTACAATGAACCAGCTACTACTGCTGACTGATTTTAATATTAGTATTTAATATTAACTAAAAACGTATTCTTTGTTTCTTATTCCCCTTGTTACAGCAAATTAAAACTAGTGTTGACAAATCGTGTGAGCCACTGTTTTACTATTTATGAGCCTCCAGCTTTGCCCAGCCATCATTTTTGAATATTCAAGCCTAAGATTAAAATGTATTTCAGGTTTGAATGCCAAAGCTTAAACACATCCCAAGGAAATAAAACAAATCTTATGGATTTCATGTTTTTTTCTCCTACCCAGTCAGGGCGCTCTCCAAAGTCACCCTGAGGCTCATGGAAAGGAACGCTGTAGTCTCGCAGCCCTGTGGTGAACTCCACAGGACCCGTCCCAGGCAGGGGGAGCCTCAATAACGGATAGCTAGCAGGAAGAGAATGTGGGGGTGGGGTGGGGGGTGGGGGTGGGGTTCACATGTCAAACAATAGGAACAAGGGAATTTAGTTCAACTTATATTTATGCATCTACATCCTTTTGTTCATTCATTAATAAATGGAAAAGACATTCTCACTGTAACGCAAACCCACATGCATGCTTTCAAAGAAAGCAGCAGACAGCTAAACACTACGGACCAATGAAGCCACCACGATAACGGTGAGTGCTTCCCTGTGATGCATGTTGCAACACTTCTGAGTAGATGAAACCAGCACCTCTGGCTTTTCCTGCCAGATTAAGTTTCATGCGCAACCCAGAGAGACCCGCTCCCTAGTTCTCCTGGAAATGGGCAGGTCTTCAAGAAAACAAACTTCATCTGAGAACCAAACCACTCCCTTCTTTCATTCCTTCTCTGCATGTGTCTATATGTAGAGGAAGCACGTTCAGTTTGAAATGATAGTGTTGAGCAACCCTGAAAAATACCTGAAAGACTGAGCTGGTGGTGGCAACAGAGGTGGATGGAATAAAGCTTTTAAAAGACTCTCTGAAGTGTTTTGGATGTATGCCCACTGTCTTGGTGCTTACTTAAAATGGAAAAAAAGTCATCACAAAATTATCAAAGGAAGTCAATTCCTTCTTTAAAAAAAACAAACAAAAAAAACCCCACAAACTACATTTTTATTTTTTTCTTATGCCTAAATTATGTCAAATTCAGCCAAAAGTAATCAAATGTGCCTTCATCAGCTTTATAATAGGGATTTTAGCAGAGCACCTCAAGCTTCCCACTCAGGCTACAACTAACAACTAATTTTATTCTCAATTAACGCAATTAGGGCTGCCACGATTTGTCGACTAGTCACGATTACGTCGACTATCAAAATCGTCGACGACTGATTTAATAGTCGACGCGTCGTTTGAAGCTTTGTAAGATCCCAAAAGACGCAGGAATAAGTAGCAGGATTTAAGAGTGTAATAACGGACTGAAACAGAAGATGGCAGCACTGCATGTACAAGGATGCCAGCTGCCGTTAAACCCCGAAGAAGAAGAAGAAGAAGAAGCAGCTGTGTCCCAGAATTCATAGCGCGGCCCAGCTCAGTTTCCAACAATGGCGGCAGCTAGTTAGTTTTAATATTACTCTTATTATTCTTTCTGGGTCACAAAATAAACGTTTAACATATTTTCAGCCGAGAATGTAGCTGTGTAAACCTCAAATATCGGCTCAGTTTATCAGGACACCACATATTTTCAAAAGCGCTCCGACGTTTTCGGAGACGTCTGTTACCCACTAGCTCGATAGCTAGCCGGGGGCTAGGTCACTAGCGCGGTGAGAACACCGGACTCCCAGCAAATTGTTTTCAAACCCACCGCCGTCTTTCGCTACTCAGGTTAAATATATATGAGTCACTTAGATAACTTAAAAATGTTGTTGTTTGGCTTTTTTTTTTTTTTTTTTTAGTATTTTATTTGTTCCTGAGTAAATCGGTTTGTCTGAGATTAAAGTTATAGTTTTTACACAGCTGAATAAACGTCAAGCAGACAGCTGATTATCAGAAGTGTGAGATGCTGGAGAATATACTCCGTTGTCCTGTTATATTTTAGATAGCAAGGAGTTTATTAAACTTCACCGAAACAATCTGCAAATTTCATTAAAATTGAATAAACTATCATCTTGTCTTTATTTTTAGTTAGCACCTTAAAAGCTTAAAGCTGTAAGCTAATGATAGTTATATAAGAGCATATGCTGCTGGTGCAATAAGCTGTAGTTTTACGTCCAGTGGATGATGATCTGATTAGTCGACTAATCGCATAAATAATCGGTGACTAGTCGACTATCAAAATAATCGTTTGTGGCAGCCCTAAACGCAATGCTGACTTTCTGAATTTGTTGATTTTGTCAAAAACAAGAAAAACACTGATACACCTCTATTTGTTAGCATAACCTTAATCTAAGGTCGTGTTGTAGTTGATAAATAGTCCAAAAGTCAAAATAGTTTTAATGTCAAAGAAATGCATCAAATTCTCACATGAGAGAATGTAAAAGAAATTAAATATTTATATTAAAAATAAATCATGATTTAATTATCAAAAGCAGCTGCTGACAAATTGTTCACTTTTAATTAAACTAAGCTGTAGCTGTGCTGCCCACATGGCTGTCGTCAAGGCCGCTGAGGATAAAACAAAGTAAGAATTCATCTAATAAAAATGGGCTCTCTCCTAATGAGGTCAAGCCTGGAGAAAATTAAGTGCTCCCCAAACATCACCACCACACTTTTTTTCTTTTTTCTATAAAAAAAAAAAAAAAAAGACACAATACAGCCTTCAGCAGTTGAGCTGTACCCCAGTTTAGCAGTATAAATAAAGTTACGTTTTAATTTTTGATGATGTACATCTTTAGCTGGAAAAGGAAAAGTGGTCTGACAGAGGTTCAGAAATCTCAGCAGCTGATGAAGGATCAATTGGGTCACTGGTACCTTTGTATCCAGACAGCTTATATGAACATATTGTACTCTAATACAAATATCAATTCTTGTCTTTTCGATGGAAACCTCTGCCTGCTTTTCGCTGTGCCTCACCTCCCTCTCCCTCATGCCTCCTCCACTCTCCTAGGTCACTGTACCTCCACAAAGGCCTCTTTTGTGCCGAGCCAGCCCCCCTCCTGACAAGCAGATGGAGGGACAGGCATCCCATTCTCACAGGGCCACTTTCTCACAGCCCTCTGCTCTAGCCCTGCCTTAACATCCCCGTTGTCCAGCTCTTTTCTTTCATTTTACCCCGGGTGGTAGTCAGTCGCCCATTTGGTCAGCACCCCTGCTGTAAGTTGCAGCAAGGACAGCACGCTGCAGGGGCATGTGTGCGTTTCTGATTGTTTTACAATGCCTTTACTTACAAAGCCTGTCAAACTCTGACCCATGTCCTCTCTTTTGAGGAGTGATTTAGCAAGAGGAGATATGTGCGTGAGTTCAGTGAATGTTTGTGTCATCATGTCAGCAGGAGGCTGTTGTGTGTGTACAGATGGCCAGTTAAACTGAGCTGAACTGGCCAACTGAGTTTTCCCCTCTGAAGTCACTTTCTCCATCTGTCTGTTTCTGTAAAGTGGATGACAAGATTTCCTCTCATCTTTTAACAGAATTGGTACTAAAAGGAGGTCATCATGTCCACAGGTTCTTGCAAAACAGTCTGCTGTACTGTTTAGTAGATTTTGACTGGACTAGGGCTGCCACAAACGATTATTTTGATAGTCGACTAGTCACCGATTATTTTTGCGATAAGTCAACGAATCAGATCGCGCATCCATTGGACGTAAAACGTACAGCTTATTGCACCAGCATGCATCTGCTCTTATATAACTATCATTAGCTTACAGCTTTAAGTGTTTAAGGTATGTGCTAACTAAAAATAAAGATGCAGATTGCAGTGTTTCGGTGGAGTTTAATAAACTCAGCCGTCTGCTCCTTGCTATCTAAAATATAACAGGACACCGGAGTATATTCTCGAGCATCTCACACTTCTGATAATCAGTTGTCTGCTTGACGTTTATTAAGCTGTGTAAAAACTATAACTTTAATCTCAGCCAAACTGATTTACTGAGGAACAAATAAAATACTAAAAAAAAAAAAAAAAGGAATCACATTTTAAGTTACCTAAGTGACTTTTATATCATGTTTAACCTGAGTAGCGAAAGACGGCGGTGGGTTTGAAAATGATTTGCCGGGAGTCCGGTGTTCTCACCAGCTCTAGTGAGCCTTGCCCCGTTCAGTCCGTTATTACGCTCTTAAAATCCTACTACTTATTCCTGCATCTTTCGGGATCTTACAAAGCTTCAAACGATGCGTCAACTATTAAATTAGTCGTCGACGTAATCGTGACTAGTCGACTAATCGTGGCAGCCCTGGACAATGTTTCAAAAGCAGTTTTCTGAACCCTGCATAGGTGGTCAACTAGCTGGTCACAGTACAACTGTTCAACACAACCACACTCTCTGGGAAGGTAAAAAGTGAATCTGAGGAGGGGGAAGGTGTATCTTAATAAGGAATAAGAGGGAGCATAATCAGACAGTTTCACCATTAACGTACTTGGTTGTATACAAGAACAAGAACACGAGTAGATGCTCCACAATGAACTCATCAGTATAATACGTAGGTGTAAATGCCAGCTTGTCAGTTTTTCAAAGTTAAAAAGAAATCCATATTACTGAAACTGTTCCCTGTATGCTCAAATTACTTATATTACACTCAATACCTACCAGCAGGTGAGGATGCTGGCCGAGGTGAAGAGGATGATGGGTACTGGATAGGAGGCACACAGCAGCCCGTGGCGGTAGAAGGCCGCTGAAATCTTCTCTCTCAGCTGCTCGCGCAGCGTCATCTTGGTGGGCTTGGTCAACTCCCGGCCATTGGGAAGAACTGGGCGGCCGAGGACAGTTCGCCGCGGGGCATCCAGGGACCTACGAGTGCAAGCGAGTCAATAGATTCACCGAATGAATATTTAATTTCACACATTTTAAAGCCAAAACTCGTGGGATGATTTTGACTATAAAATTATTCATTTTAAAACTTTTAATCCAGAGGGGAATCTGGTATAATAATTAAGTCATTTAATGATTTTCTAGGGGGAAAAATGTCTTATATACTCCTATGAGATCTGAGAGTTCAGAGAAAGGGGAAGGGACAAGGGGAAGACTTTATATTTAAGACTAAACTTGTTATGGAGATTCATCAGACATAGTGAAACTGAGTGAAATCCTGTTTTATAACTGATAAATAATTATTTGCATACATAAGACATATTTCCTTTTCAGACATATAACATTTGACATCCAAAATTACAATACTTTTTTTTTTTACTTCAATATTTTAGTCTAAGAAAAGCATAAATTCCTTCCAGAGAAAATAGATTGTACTTTTAAATATTGAGATTGCTGACACTGCATCCAATCAGTCTAAATAATGCAATCTTATAAAGATGTATTACAAAAGCAACAGTTTTCATATTTTTAAATAACTGGCACAGTTGTCACTGTTTAGACGTAAGCACATGTGGAACAAAATAGCAGCACAGAGGCAAGTTTTATAAATATTGTCATCCCTCTCTTATCAGGCCAAATCGTGTAGTGCATCTCCACAGACTAACACACAGAAACAGAGGTCAGCTCTGTTACTGAGAAGCTCTGTCCTGGAAAACTAATTTGTTACACACATCTTGTGGTGCCATTCTTACTGCTAACTAAAGGCACAGTGTGGTTTTTTTCGTTCAAACCAGCTCATACTGTGGTCACATGCTGCATAGCACTTAAACACACGACTCATTCAGTAGCCCAAAAGGTGTGGACACATTCCCCACGGTGGAAAATATCCAACTGTGGTACAGCAGTGAAACATACATGCTTTACTGGTCACACCTGGGGAAAATTACAACCTCCACGTTCCCTGAAACAACTGTTTCTCAGAAATTTCCTGTAAAGTTACATTTAGATAATAATGCACAGGAGGATATGATGGTGAAAATGGAAGAGGGTAATGTTTAACTATTTAAAGAAATAAAAAAATAAAATAATAATAACAACACAGGTACTGAAAAGCTATTTGTAGAAGACGAATTCATTAAGTCATTAATCATTAGTCACCACCTAAATATCTTTCGACCTTTGGACAGAGAAAGCAATTGGAATACATATCTGACTGCTGGACTTCTTAGCAGTCTTCCAACATGAATCATCCTTTGAACCAGTCCTAATATTTCCATAGCTATAAACAGAACAAAATGCTTTTCATACAACAGGATGCCCCGAAACTCTGAATACAACAGTCCTGTATACTCATTATTGATGCTAATGAATTCTAGTAGCTGAACTTTTAGGTAACTTTGATGATCCCAATTTATCCAGCCATGGTACAGCACACATACTATGTGCCATATGGTATAAAGGAAACAGCTAAAGGAAACCAGCAAACTTGTTTAGCTATTTCCATCGATTGAAATTTAAAAGTTAGATAGTTGTGTAGACCACATTCTTTCATCCATATTATAGGAACTGAAGAATTGTTCTCTGGCATAGGTGCACATTTTATACACATTATATGAGTATCGACAGAGATATGTACAAGTACACAAAAAAATATTTTTAACTGACACCATGCACTGATAATTTGTCGATCAACCAACAGGTTAACATACTCTTAACTCTGATTGGCATCATAATCTCTGGTTTCCATTCTATACAATAATAATCACAATCATGACAACGTCCGGAAATTGACCATCGTTCAAATAAAGAAATGTTAATGTTAGGATGATGTAAACTGCCAGACTAACTGCTGAGTTTGATGTGACTTATCTGAATTCAACATTTGATTTCTCCAGCCTGACCCCCTTAACATGACTCTGTGCTTGAACACGGATGTCAACTCAGGTGGAAAAACTGAACTCTTTGACGTAAACGTGGTTCACTTAACAACAAACGCAATCACCAAATTGGCCTCCAATCGCAGTTCTCGTTTCCCTGTTTACTCAGTCGGCACGTTCAGAGCTGCCTATCAGTGTAAACACTGCTCTATTAAAAATATTTAACTGGGTTTCCTGGCACACATACAGCAGCTGGATTTGTTCAGTATCTTAATCCACCCGCTCTCACCTCAGCTTCTAAAATCATGTCAATAAGCAGCATGAAACTGTTAACCAAACAGTGTTGTTAGACAAGTTAGACTGTTCTAAGAGCATACCTGCCAATGGGAGACCAGTTTATCTCTCTGGCTTGCACCCGCTGAAGTCCCCTGAAAGCAGAAACGGTGGGTTTTTTTAGCTTTACGTGCGCTTTGTGGTTAACACAGTGCTCCCTCCTCGACTCAGACAGACTGTGTAATTGCTCCGCTTGTCCCCCCGAGAACAGCGGAAACATTCCCCGGGAGGAATTTGCCTCAGGAGTCTCTTGATCTGCTGTTATAAATACTCCATACAGTAAACACAGCAATGTCCTAGTAACCTTGCACAATAGGTGCAGCAAACGTTAAAGGCAGATTTTGAAGTAATGACTTTCTGCTCTCAACCTGGTCCTGGTTCCAGGGGCCATCTTGCCAGGGAAAATTTTCAATGAATGCCTCCATCTCTCAGTTGTTTGTCCAGCAGGGTAAGTGGGTGTAGCTGTAAGGCCCAATTTGGCAAAGGGTCAGCACCATCTCCGTCAGTGAACTAATCCCGGATTGAGCTGATCGGAAACTCAGCGAGCAGGGCTCAGGACCTGTAGCCATCCCCCATCATCTCCCTCCTCCTCTGGCCAAAGCCGGCCAGCGTACTATTATGCCAGTTACAGCAAGCCAAGACATTCACCATCTCAAAAGCATGGTGTATTTGAGAGAGGCTTGACAAGTAAAACGTAACAACTAGGGCAGATATATTAACACCAGTCACAGGTCAAGTGCTGGTAAGGAGTAGCCTTTCTCTTATCTTCAGCCATTTTTGGCAAGTGACCAGCAATTATTCAGAAATCCTATTCTGTATCACAAGATAGACGATGGTGTTCCCTAACAAACACTATGGCTGTAGTACATTAAAAACAATATATATTATATAACACAAATAATATTTCCTGTCTAAGTCAGGGAAAAGTCTCAGCTGAATGAATAACCATGTGCATTTGTGAGTATGTGCTAAACAAATAATCTAACAAAGAACAGCTTGTATGCATCTTACATGAAAACTCAGCACATTTACTCACAAAACACAGCATTTCACATTGCAAGTGCAAATTCAGTTAAGGAGATCATTGTGGACCTCTTTAGTGTACCTTTCAGATTAAGACTAAGGTAAGACTTTGTCAAAAAGCACAAAGCTAAAAGACTGCTGCTATGAGAAAAATGGTGCACGGAGTTTATAGATGCAAATTATCAATAAAATTTAGAAGCGCAAAGCTTACCTCTTTTCAACACATGCCATGAATGTAAATTCCTTAAACAATATTTCCTCATAAACTGCTGCAAATCCAAGCACCATACCAATACCCACAAACATTCCAGCAAGCATTAAGCTGTGTCCGTTCTTTGTGGCATAATTGCATCAAAATTCAGTGACATAGTTGCATAATTCTGAGGCATGCGCCTCTGATAACTGAGGACCATTAGTCCTGCTATAATTGCAGAGAGCAGCTCAATATGGATGAGCCGACTTTTACAACCAGCGCTGATGAGAAAAGAGGGTAATGTCCTGTCAATGAGTAACCACATTTGAATAACAGATGGTGCGTAATAGGCGGTCTACTTCCTTACAAGCACCTCTCTCAAAATACAGTTTTTAAAAATGAAATATATCTTGGTTAATTGATGGACATATACTAAATTACTTGCTAAAGTCTTCTTTACGCTCTAAGGTATACTAAAGCAACCAGGGTTGTGACATAGCCATCACAAGACAATGAACAACTGCAAGAAGGATGATGCAACCCTGTTGCAATATCACCTGCTGGTAATCACAGTAATTATCAAACCAACAATCAGAAACCGGCAGGGATTAATGAATAAAATCAGAAAGTGCAGTTTAAATATGCACACGTCTTAATTTCATTTATAAAAACTAACATTAGAAAGTGCCTACCAACAAATGTCAAATTGAGCGAGAAGACACCACTCACCGAGCTGAAGCAATGATAAATTATGTTTACATGCAATTAAAAACCTCAAAGGGAACAGTTAAATCTCACCGTTTGCCCTGACAGGTTTATATTCCATATGAGAGCATCTAGCTTTATTATTAAAATGGCATGTGCAAAAAAGGCTAGCTGACAATATCCACAGCTACCTCATCATGGTTCATTAAATAACACTTAAAATGCCTTAAACATAAGAGCAGAAAACAAGTGCTGAACAAACAGCTATAATAATGATAGATCAATGTGTTTTATGTATTATGTAAAAACTTACGATGTCATGAAGCTCAGGCTAAACCTGCTAGCAAACAATTAGCTTTGCTAGCTGTAAATAAACCCGGGTCCCAATATGGACCCACGCTTTAAGCTTAAAAAAGAAACAAATTGTGACAGTTAACATACCTCAATTAACACAGCTGTCGCTTATAAAGTACCACAGATTGATTCCAACAACGGCGCATAATAGAGTAAAACTACAGGTAGCATGCTTGGTGTTAGCACGTCGTTAGAGTGCGCTCTGAGATGCTCCGGGTTCATGTGTAAGTACCACACTTAAGTTATGAGCTTATTCGAGCCCGAAGACGGCAGCTTTAACGCTACATTCATAGCAACATTGAGTAACCTACATAATAAATAATTCAACAGTTCCGGTACTTTACACTTACACGAAGCTAAGTTTCACAGCTAATGCTAGCAGTGCGCAGCTCAACTTGCCTGGACAAATTTCAGAGTCCCTCCTAATGATGCTGTTGTTGTAGTTGATGTTGTCCTCGTGGTTGAACTGGTAAGCAATCGCTCTATTCCTTCGGTTCCAGATTTTACTAAATGCTAACGCATATGCCTCCCATTAAACGCCAACATATAGACGGTGCGTCTCAGCAGTTACTGGCTGTCATATCCCAATGAAACCTCTCCCCTTCGACCTCTCAACTTGCACGCTGTTACAGTGGGGACATCTAGTGGATATGATGGCGACTTTTTAGGCATCCTGTGCAAATTTAGGAACCAATTTCCTGTTTGAGTCTACGTGTCTGTGGCTTCTAGGCTAGATTATTGTAATTTATTATTATAGTGAAACTTGCTTTTATGTATGGGTCAGAGACGGTTGCACTGAAGAGACAGAAAGCAGGGCTGAAGGTGCCGGGAATAAGTACATAAGAGAGACAGATCGGGTTGTAGTCAGAGTTAGAGGGACAAGCTTGAGAAGAAGGTATAGTGGCTATATTGGACAAGGGATACTGACTATGGAGCTTCCAAGGATGAGGGAGCAAAACAGGAAGACCACAGAGAAGATTCATGGATGTAGTGAAGGAGGACAAGCAGAGGGTTTGTGTGGCAGGAGAGGACTCTAGGTATAGGGTGAGATCGAGGCAGATGATCTGCTGTGCTGAACACTAAAGGAAGTAGTCAGAAGAATTCTTATCAGGTGCCCTGATATCTTTGAAGACCTTTCAATTCATCCAAAATGCTGAAGGAATCAAGAGTACTAATATGAACAAAGGAGGCTCATAACTCTCTAATATTCTGTTCATTGACTCCCTGTTAAATCCTCGTCACTTATACAGCGCTTAATTAGGTCCATCATATTTTGAAGACCACGTAGTTCCATACTATCCCAACAGACCACTTTTCCTCACAACTACAAGTTTTAAAAATTAGGATGTGATGGAGAGCTTTCCATTTTGGGTTCAAGTGACACCCTCTCTACTTAGGTGACCACTGAGGATACTCCAGGCATTCAAGTACCACTATTAGATTGAATTAAGATTGTTTCTTCTTACTCTTTGGGCTCATTTGGGCTTTAATCATTGTTAACTATTCCCACCTGTACCTATCTCCAGGTGTCTGCCTTCAGAGGTGGATTACCTCCCTAGGAATGTTTCTGCCAGAGGATTTTTCCAGTAAAATTTGAGTTTTCTGTTTTTAAGTGCTTACTCATGAGGTAGGCTTGGTTTCTCTCCAAACATATTTTACTTGTGTTTTTCTTACAATGTAATGTACCCTGAGACAACTGTTGTTGTAAAATGTGTGCATTTAAATAAGAAAAAATGAATTAGATTTTATTATATTAACATTCATTGGCAACACGGCTCCACAAAACTGTTCTTTGAATAATACTTTTATTCATTAACAAGATTCTTTCAAACCACCAGCAATCCTGCATTCTGAGTATTTTGTTGAGTCGTCCACTGAAATCGACCAAATAATGACAACATCACGAGTCAGCATGATAATAACTCTATCCTCTGGAGATTCAGAGGTCTGGAATTGGATCACAATGTCCTTCCATCACAAGGTTTGGGATCCAGACACTGTTTGCTGACAGCAGTGACCAGCCATGGCCAATTCACCAACCACTTTGGCAGCATTTGCTATTTGCGCAACATGAAAACATAACAGTGGTTGTTCTGTTGTCACGTAAAAGAGACTAAATGTGTCTAAGGGTATAACTAGAGAACGGCGCTGGATGTCCCAGGAGCAAAGAAGGAGGCTCCTTTATCGTGGACCTTGTACTGAAAAAGCTTCTTCTGTGTGTGCTGCCCATCACCTCGTCTCCTCCTCCAACAAACCTCCACCTGGAAAAACAACAGTGCACCTTGTGCTAAATTTGATACTGTTTAAGGACAAGAAATAGACACTAGATGGATTTTGTCAAGTACAGCTGAAATGAGATTAATAAAGTAATCAATCAACAGAAAATTAGTCAGTAATAATGTTCTTAATTACAAAAATGTTAATCACAGTTACCAAAAACAATCATTTTACCCTCTTTCTGTTCAAATATTTGTAACTCTATAACATAGAAAGCTCAAATCGATTTTGACTTGTTAACTGAATCTAAACACCTGGATAATGAGCAGATCTGTGTCTCTGATGTGTTCAGTCTGAATTAGAAAATTTGCATCCACATACACACATACCTGACCGTGTATGTCCCTGCAGTAGCCAGTTGGGAGACCCTGTACATGAAGAGTGAGGCTGCACTGGTGGGTCAGGCCCTTGAGGAGCCACTCTGATCCCTCATCACTTCCATCATCCTCCGCTTCTTCTCCATGACAGCGTACCAGCATCACTATGTTCCCCTGCAGTGCAGACATGTTTATAAGAGTATTTGTAGAATCCACTGAGTTTAATTTGAGGAGAGGACTTTTAATGAAAGGGCATTTTGGTCTAACCTGTAGCTGAGAGCAGACTGTGGCTCTGCAGTAGTGGCTGAAGTCCAGCGCGGCTCCAGCGCTGACCCCCAGACTCAAAAGCACACTGACGTCATCCACCAGCAAAACGGGAGGACCCCACTCTTCCACCCCTTCCTCCCCACCACCATCACTGCTCACACTGGACCGCACAAACTCATACAGCCTCTGCAGGCCAACGGTAGGATCTCTGGGGACAAAGGAGGTGATGCTGTCTGACTAGTCCTAAAGTCAGTTGAGGTTTTTTTTTTTTTGTTAACATGTTTTGTTTTTTTAAATACGTGACAATTATGCAATGAAAGTTATGAGTAAGAACAGTGGTTATACCTGAGGAAGTCCATGGCTTGACTTCCTGTTGTGGTTTCTTGAGGAATCAAAATAGATAGCGACTCCTTAAGGCCCTCTAGGAAAATCAGCTGACCCTTTTCCCTTGCCTGTGTTAAACTTACACCCTGAGAACACACATTTCACGCAAAAAAGAGGTTTTTAAAAAAATATTTGACTCCTGTTGTGTCACTAATAAAGCGTTTTAATTCTGCTGCTGATCCTTGTTTAAATAGATTTAGATCTTGAATAAGATATCAAGGGAAGGATGGAAATTGCCCTTCATGCCAGTGGTTTTGATGTTTTCTTGCAGAAAATGTTAGTTAACACTCACCAGTCTTTGACTGATTGCACTGTAGTGACTGAAGGACTGCACCAGACCCAGAAAACACACTTTGCATCGCGCTAAAACCAAAAAAACAAACAAACAAAAAAACAGATTAAACACATTAGCTGTTAAACAGACAGCTAGAAAATGACAATACTGTGGCAAGTTACACCTCACCTCGCAGGTAGAAAGACAGGAAGTGGTGAATGAGGAAAGAGGCATCACTCTGTCTGTCAGACACTAAAATAAATTCCCCCTGTAGGATGGGCATTGTGGCACTTAATGACGCTGGATAACTTGCAGTGCACTTAAGCTCGTTACAAATACACGACTACAAGTAAAGTAGTGTTCAAAGTGAGACTGAAAATACTGCATTCCTTACCTGAGTGAAGCTGTCTGGAGTGGCGTTCAGGATGCTGTTGAGCTCTGTAAACATAGCTAACCTTGGAAGCTAAGCTAACTGTAAATAATACAAGCTAAACGGTTTCAAAGTGACACACACCAGGAGATTTTAACAGAAATTAACCGACATGTCTGTTTTGTACATATATGGGATAAAATTAAAGGCTTACGATTCTATTTTTAACAAATCAAAGATTAGAAAGCTTTTCTCCACAGTCTCTGCTTTCTGCTTGTTGTTAACGCCTGGAAATATAAACCAAAGAAGAGGTCTCACTCCGACCCTTTATCCGTGACAATCTTTTCGATCATTTTCACAATTTTTTTTATTTTGGCACATTACACTCAAGCTATAATAAAGACAAATATTAAGGCAAATCTTAATATTTGGCTTACGATCATACTAAAAATAAATTCCACTACGGGCTAGCAAACAGGAAAGCGTGGTAGCGAGTGCGCATCGTCTTCATAGACAATCTTCGTAAGCACATGGAAACTTCTTCGGCGTTGCCGTCTTAATGTCGTGTGCAAGCAGCCCCACATGCTGGTGGTACTGTGGTAATAGACGTGGTGGTAGACGCATCCCGAGTATTTCACAAAAACAGGTATATACAGGAATATATGTTAAAGTATTATTATTATTATTATTATTATTATTATTATTATTATTATTATTATTCCATGGTAATAGTGACCAATTTCACCTCAGAGATGCACCTGCACACTCCAGTCTTCATCTCCAGAGACACATTTTTTCCTCTGACATTTTTTTTTACATCTAGCATTTAAATAAGTTCCAACAGTGATATGAAATCTATATCTAGCAGCCCACAAAAGTGAAATGAAAAACTGCAATTAAATATTTCTATTTGCTATGCATTTTTAAAACTGTCATTTTGCATCTCTTTTGCCGCTTGAATGTCAATCAGTATTGGCTTATTATTAATCAATTAAAGATCTGAAGATTGAATCTCTGCACATTCATCACTCAGCACATCCTTCTTCATCATTTTTATTTTATGTCTTGCTCTGTTTAAACTTAATGACAGATTCTATTCATGGTGAAGCACTTCTGAGGGAATACTCATTAACCTTTGGGTTGTTCTGCCTCAACAATTCTCATCACACTGGAGGTTTCCAAAATTTTGACATCAGTCAGCTGATAAGTCTTTGTGAAACATACAGTTTTGTTGCTATATTTGATGTTGTTGCCGTCCAAATTTAAGGAACGGTTTGTGTTGAAATGCAGAAAGCCTGATTACATAATGTGTGTGTGTATATCAAGTCATCCATCTTACATTCACGATTCAAGCAACCAGCTCGGTCTAGTTAAACTGGGAAACAGAACTAAAGCCACCGGACATTTTTCCAATCAGCAGGTGGCACTGTGTAACTCTCACACAACTCAACACCAAAGAGATCACTACAGTAAATGCAATGAAACTGCACGTGATGACATTATCGCAGTGCCTGTAAAATTACCGGCAAAAGCAGACAGCTCATTAGCTGCCTGATTCTGATTTGCTGAATTTATTCAATTACTTCTTTTCTTTTTATTTCCACTAATTTCAATCCTGACTGCCTGAAGGTATTTTAGATCAAACTTACATATCCAGTAGAAATACAGGCGCATGTTGTGTCCAGAGGATGAATATCTAAAGTTTCTTTGGTTTTCACTAACTTGAAATAAAGAAAAGGCAAAAACATTAAAGAAAAATTGCTTCAGTCCACATGAACACTGAGCTTTAAAGTCAAAGATCTCCACTGGAGGGATGAACACAATTTTTTCATGATGTATTCCCTGATTTGGTGTTTTGATAGTGGTGGTGAACAACACTGTCTGACATGGAATTTCCAAACATCCCATAGATGTTCAGCTTAGTTGACATCTGGTGACTGTAAAGTCGACACCATGAGCCACATAATTTTCACCATTCAGTGACCCCTTGTGCCCTGAGGATGGTGGCAGACTGCTTCCTTCAGGATAGAAGCATTGATTTAATGATAGGATGAAGGTGATCACTGAGAACAAATTTTGTATTGGTTTGCAGTGATGTGAGCCTTGGCAACAAAACACTGCAGAAAAATAAACCTCCCGGATAACTTCATCGAAGTGATTCAAGGGTTCAGTTTTTCTTTTCATTTGTCTCTATTTCAGCTGCAGATGCCCTGAGTTATTCACCAGCTAGGGGTTAAATGGGTTTGCCTGTCTGCTACTTTTGAAATTGGTTCAGCTGAGTTTTTCTCTTTGGGAACAGCTGCCTGCTGCGGCCAAACATGATGTAATGAGAGCAGCGAGACGACCGAAACAGTAAAGCTGCGGGCAGAGAAACAAAACATCGAGCTTAAGATGCTAAGAAGGCTTCAAAAACTTACATGGATAATAAGTGATGGCTTCCTAACGGCGTGCCTTTAACAATACATGTGGATATTATTTATTTTTAAGTCAAGTATTCATTCGTGTAGTTTTGAAATAAGTGATAAAGATTGTGTACTTTAACACTTAACAGTTTAGCAGTTTAAACAAAGCTCTTTTGTTTTATATTCATTTCCACCAGTTCTCTGGACACACCAGCTCGAAAATCTTAACCACTTAAATAATCAGCAAGATATAAAAAAATATATATTTAGTCCAGTAATTAGTCATCAAGTGAGAAGAGTAATACAAAGAAATCCAGTAAGTTTTTATTGACTTGTTTGGTGAAATGACCATTTGGTCTGGCGTAACTGTTTGAGGACTGACACAAATACAAATAAATAAATAAATAAATACAAGTTTCTGCCTCTGTGAAGGTTGTCGGCAGCCTTTGTGGATTGAGACCATCAGAAGGTCACTGGTCTGATTCCCATCGTCCCTGAAGTGTTCCCAAGAAAAACAGTAAATAGCACAATGCAGTGTAGCTGTAAACTTTAAAGTATAAAGAGACTTAAAAAAAAGTTTTATTAATGTTTTTTTGTGCTTCTGTAATTACTTTAATATAAATATTTAAATATATAAATATTTAAAACAATGTAAACATATCTGAAATAAATTCCCAAATATTATTACTATATTTTATTCACTGCTTGATGTTTGCATTCATGTCACTGCATATAATCTAATACATATCCAAATGCTCTTTCCCCCTTCCAGAAGACATCGTGCATTTAGCTTTTCTCAGCTGAGGACAGTTTATAATTCTTGGAACTCCAGAGTTTGTCGCCCTCCCCTGCGTTATAATAATCCAATCTGATCCAACCTTGGAAGCAGATCAGCAAACACTATTTTGTGAATTTCAATTTCCCTGAATGAAAGATTTTCATTAACTCCAAAAACAAGTAAAATGCACATTCACAGAACCTTTTTCAAGATGACAGTGAAATGTACAAGGAACAGGTCATCAGGGGTTGTACGGGTTAAGTATCCATGTCCTGTACCCTTGTTGCTCATTGGTGATGGAGGCTGGCAGAGAGGGAGTACTGATGGGGTTACAGATAGAACAAGGAGAAGAAGCTGGGTACAGGGCATCCGCCCACTTTAAAACTCGACCTTTAGCTTTGCTGGGGCCATTAACAGTCCTGGGACTTGGCCCGTTGGTGATGTGTGGTTTGGTGTTGGGCATCCTGTAGAGGTAAACGTCATAGTGTGCAACAGGTCCTTTGGAAGGTTTCAGCTTGACGTTCTTGTTGAGGTGGAGCTCCAAATTGATGGTCACCTTACAGTGCAGAAATAGACTGGTTATTAATACGCAAATGTAGGAGTAAAGTAAGAGAGGTAATGCACAAAAATATTAACAACTAATTATTCTCCTGTTGAACATGTTTGCAAATTGTGTTTGTTCTCTTTAAAGCAGACTGGATACATCTGATTTATAGTATTTTATTAGAGATGCATAGTAAATAGTTTGGTCAATTACATGATAATTTGACATGAAATCAAAAGTATGCAATTAAATTGTTTAGTCTCGAGTATTTGTTTGAGTTTAAATATTTAAATATTTGTTTAGAGTACACAGTTAGAAGACAGGATCTCATGGTAAGTTAATAACTGAGGACCTGAAATAATTTTAGTTTCAATGATGCACAGCAGAAAATTAAGAAAATACATTTGCAGTTGGATACAACTTCAACGGTTCAGTTCTCGGATGGGGAACATTATTTGAATGTCATAGGCTCCACTTTTCCGCCCATGTTTCCAGTTTCTCTAAATCTATAAAGTCATGAAATAAAATACAAATTGCAATACAAAAAGTAACTAGGATTCATGCCTTTCGGACAATGTTTGCTTTGTTCCATCAATTTGTCTGCCTATGTAGTTTACAGGTGTAATGGGACAATGCCATCAAAAATCCTGCAGCAGTTTTGAGTGAGTAAATAATGCTAACCTGCAGGTAGTGACATCAGCTGCTGACACTTAAAGGGAATTAGACCAGCCACAATGGAAACCTCACAAAACCTTGCTTGTTTGTTTGGCTGTAAAGCTAATCTAAGAGTGACAAAAATACATCATCTGGGAAATATGAATGTCCACAACAAATTCTGTGCCAACCCAACAGATGACATTTCACCAGGTAAGTGTGAACTTACTTTGAGGCAGTGATTGATGAGATCAACAAACAAATTCTGATAATAGAACATAAGTTGAATAAATACACAGTGCAGTTTTATATTAAGATTTAAACACACACTCTCTCTCTCTGTCTCTGTCTCTCTCTCTCTCTCTCTCTCTCTCACACACACACACACACACACACACACACACACACACACACACACACTCCAAGACCTGATTACTGTCAGACCTGTTGAATCAAGAAATAATTAAGCAGAACCTGTCTGCGGGCTAAAAGACCTCAGAAAAAAACACGTAATGTCACAATCTAAAGAAACTTGCGAACAGATGAGAAAGAAACTTGTTGACAACTATCAGTCTGGAACGAGTTACAAGCCATTTGGCTTTGAAAGTCCAAAGAACCAGGGAATGCCCATTATCCACAATTGGAGAAAACTTGGAACAGCGGTGAATGTTGGCAGGAGTGGCCAAATCTACTCCAAAACTACTCCAATAATTTATGGTAAGTGATTGGCGATCACTTATAGGTTAAACAAGAGAACAACTTTCAGTGGGATCACGCTGGCCACAATGATGAGTGCTCGGACAACACTCTACTTTGAATCTCTTCACAGAAAGTGGAGATTGCGGCTATTTACAAATTACAGATGAAAGGGCCTAAAATAGAGACACAAGTGGTGGCTTGCTTTCCAAAGCCAAACTCAAAATCACCTTTTTGGTCACTTATGCTGAAGCAGACGTCTCAAGGAGTAGATTTTGGCAACACACACACACACACACACACACACACACACACACACACACACACACACACACACACACACACACACACACACACACACACAAGGAAAAGACAGATCCCGAAACAAAACACACAAAGCCCGACCACAACAACACATGAATAGGCCAAGACTTTATTTAGTCAGGGGGCCTCGTCTTCATCATCATCAGACTACACAGTCTCTGTTTAAGGAAACATTTGGGTCACATCACTCTTAGCTTTGTAAAAGTCACTGTTGCACGGCACTACGGGGCTGTCAACTGTTTCACTCACTCACTCACTCACTTGGAGGAACGGAGGACAGGGGGTGGGTTTCTCTGGTTGGGACTGGTAATGTATCACCACATTTCCATCATAAAAGGCCAGAGGGTCCTGTTCTGATCAACAGCATTCCTCAGAGCCTCATTAGTAAACTAGACGGTGCCAGAATGATTCATTTAGAAATCGGGGGTTGGTGGGTAAGACATGCTCTCTTACTCCCCCTCTTGCTTTCTGTCTTGTTTCTTTTGATTTCTGTCCTGCTTTTAATGCGGCTTTGTAAGGCACGCAGTACACTTGTGTATGCACGCATGTAGATTTCAATTGAGAGCACTGGGGCAGTTATCTGGTTGCTTCTACATGTGTGTCACTATATCTGTGTTTCGGTGTGAAAATGTGTGCACGTCGTGTTAATTTTAGCATTTCTGTGTACAGATACGTGCATGATTGTGTGTGTTTGAGTGTGCATGCCTCCTTCATGCACCCTACTATTTGTGTGCCTGCATCAGCCAATCACAACGGCCACTTCATGATCCTAGCACCATCATTCCACCGTACTGTCAGCCAATCGCAGCCTGCTGATGAATCCCAAGTCCCAGCAGGTTTGACTCTGAACAGAAGAGAAAAAAAATCTTCACATGCCTTCAACATGTTCACTGTTTTTTCTAGTTCCTTTGCTGCTGCCCCCATTTTACTGCTTGTACCCTTCATACATACTTTACACCTCTGATAGAGGATTTTCCCCATAATATGAAGTTAAAAAGAGCATTTGTTTTCCATTCTAGATAAAATGAAAGTGACTCGCTGCATTAATTCAAATGCTGTGTATTTTTGATGTTCTTGTCACTTTAAAAATGCACTCTTCTTATTAGCGGAACTTCTTTGTAGCATTTCAGAGAGAATGAAAGTGTTTTTCAATTTAAAAAAAAAGAAGAAAAAAAACATGCTGATAATGTTATAGATTATGCGATGGGACTTGAGACCCTTCCTGATTTAAAAAAAATGGGTCATAAGATTTTAAATAATCCATCCATCCTCTTATCTAATTCACTGTGGGGAAGCTGAGCCTATCCCAGCTATCAAACAGTGCTCCGTGGATAGGTCAACAGTGTGTTGCAGGCCTAACATAGAAAGATAAGTAACCATTCACTCTCATGGACATTTTAAGATCACCAATTAAGCTAACTAAATGCTTGTCTTTGGACAGTGAAGCTGGAGAGCAAAAGGTAAAATGTGAAAACTTAATGCAGAAAAATCAAAGGCAGCCAGTGTATTTGAACCCAGGAACAGTGCTAACCAGTGCGCCAATGTTTCCAGGTGAAAAACAGGGACTAAACACAGAAACCTTTACCAAACCCAGAAATGGAAAAGATTGGCTGACTGCTCTTCCTTAATTCTGTGTCAGTTAGTTAGTTGGTGGGGTAATTTTAAATAATGTGTAGGGCTATTTTGTTGTCTAATCGTGGATAGTTTACCCTTCTGTGGTAATTTGTGCTCAACAAATGAAATGAGGAGTCACAAACAAATTTGAGTTTAAAAAAAGAGAAGAAAACCTAGTGCAATTAAGCATGCATTTTTTCTAATGGCCACCAGGAGGCGAATCTGGTTTTGTAGAAATTAGCTGGAGAAAGATCCAAATGCCCACTATGGTCTCAGTAAACACTTTCCTGATGAGTTTATTGTCTCAATCCTTAGTTTCGAGTTTTAATGTTAATTTTGTGGATTATACACGAGTAACATAGACAAGTATCTATGATACTTGTGATACATGGTACGATTTTGGGGGTTATTATTGAAACATCGCAAAGTCTTTGGAGTTTCCTCAGTTCCTCACTCAGATCCAGCAATAGGATACTCCCTAGACAGGTTTCTAGTCCATCACAGGACAGAAAGACAGACAACCACATTCTCGGATTTACACCTACACACAAGTTCAGAGTTGACATTCAGTTCAGTTCAATTCAATTCAATTTTATTTATACAGCGCAAAATCACAACAACAGTTGCCTCAAGGTGCTTTTAAATTTTAAGGTAGACCCTACAATAATATCTACAGAGAAAAACCCAACAATTATATGACCCCCTATGATCAAGCACTTTGGCGACAGTGGGAAGGAAAAACTCCCTTTTAACAGGAAGAACCCTCTGGCAGAACCAGGCTCAGGGAGGGGCGGCCATCTGCCACGACCCAACAGACTTGTGACATGCAAGTCTTTGAATTGTTTTTAAATTTTTGTTTTGTGTTTCTCTTGAAAGACACTATAAACTAACACTAAAATTTGACGAGAGTCATGATGAGGACATTACAAAGTACAGTGGATATTTCAGCTGTAAGTGGTAGCTGGACAGCTGTGTTGGAGAGGATTAGGTTTGTCTGAAGAGATTGCAGGGTGCAACATTGAACCTAAAGTGGAGTTAAGAGCACTTTTAATGCTCTGATATTCTACAGTCTATTTCTAGATGACCGTAAAGCTGCATAAGAGTCGCTTAATCTGCCTCATCCATCCGTGTGTGTGTGTGTTTGTGTTTGTGCGTGCGTGCGTGTGAAGGCAGAGAAGGCTGGAGGTCACTGCATTTGGATCTCGTCTGCTCAAACTGTAGCCTCAATGTGGGTTTCCATGGCAATGACGCCCTCTGTCTGAAGATGCACAAAATCACTGCCAGCAGCAGATAAGTGAGAGTGAAGAACAGAAGGAGAGGAAAGAGAAGGGTGCGCGTATAACGGGAAAAGGGTTAGTGCACATGGAAAACACACATCCTCATGCAGGGCTAATATCTGCTTTAACTCAACAGGTTTCAGTCTTTTCTCAGAGGGATCAAGGGGCAGACTGTTAGCATCTTTCTGCTTAAAATCAGTCTCACAAAAATCTTCCAAGCTCCTATTATCATCCCACATACAGTGAAGCTTTGTGGAATACTTTGCGGCTCTGACCCTTGCCCTCGTTATCTAATTCCCTTGAACAACACAAACAAACACGACCTTTATGTATTACATAAGGGTACAGCTGGGAAAACATTCATTATTTTATAATACTGCTTCCTGATTTTGCAATAAATCATGTGTGCTTCTATTCAGCAATATTCAGGGTTATCTGAACTGTAGGTGTTTTATTTAATAGGACTTTATTTTGTTTTAGTTTTTGTGGTACACAGCTTTACTGTTTCCCATGTTTAGTGATATGTCTGACATTCCTAATAGTTTTTTGGATCATCGGATCATCTTCAAAAGGTTACTCACTGAAATAATTTGCTAATCCCTCATAATTGTGTACTACAGCTCTCAATTGAAAGCACTGGAGCAGTGTCCGTTGTGTCCTTGGGCAAGACACTTCACCCGTTGCCTACCGGTGGTGCCAGTGTCCGGCAGCCTCGCCTCTGTCAGTGCGCCCCAGGGTGGCTGTGGCTACAATGTAGCTTGCCATCACCAGTGTGTGAATGTGTGTGTGAATGGGTGGATGACTGCATGTGTAAAGCGCTTTGGGGTCCTTAGGGACTAGTAAAGCGCTATACAAATAGAGGCCATTTACAGCTGTTAACTGTGAGGAAGAGGATAGCACTGACAGGATAAGAAGAACTTAATGAATTAAATTATATCATTTACTTATTTGCCTTAAGAAAACAACGCTCACACTAAAGTTGTTTTTATGCCTTCTCTGGTATTGAAATGGTTTAGCCCCATAGCGCAAATCCAGTAGGCGAAAAGAAATAACACCAGACTATGAATGCTGCCCTGGAAAACCAACATCAACTAGTTCTGCATCTTGTCCAAATTCAGGTCAAGAAATGGTCCCCAGTTGGTGAGGTTCTCAGCATTTACTGGCTCAGGTCTACAAATTTAAAACCTAATGAAATCATGGAACTAGAACTGCGTCACTAGAACACACCCAAGTGCAATGACAGTATGCTTAAATAGTCCCCATAGAGACAGCATTTTGCAAACTGCTACAGCTACATGTGGATTATCCTCCTAATACATGCAGTAATGCATTTTCAAATGTATCTGCTTTAATCTTACCACAAAAAACAAAGATTTAAAGGTAAAGTAGACAAATATCTGTTACTGAATACTGCCTGAAAGGAAAAGATGCCACAGCAATGAGTAGGCATCACAAAGATGAAGACAAAAATAAACCAAATCATGAGAAAGAAAGAAATATTTAGCTGCTATTCTTTTGGATTGATCGTGGAAATCTATTATCCCTTTTATCTGCATTTTAGTTGCCATTAACTGAAGAAACATGCCTCATAAATAAGGTTCAGTCTGTCACAGTGTTACTCTCAGAGGGATGACGGCACCTCCCCCACCCTCCCTCGCTCGGTAATGTAATGCCCACTTGTTGCCATGGAGTCCAATGGTACTTTTGCCTTCACTTGCTTCAATTCAGAGGACCCTCCTTTAGTTTGTGTGCGTGTGTGTTTGAGCATGTGCAGTCATGTGCTACTGCATGTGCCAGCTTCCACAAGTGTGTATGATAGGCTGGCAGGAATAAAGAGAGTGATAATCACTGTTGCTGCTGTTTTTGTAGCTCACCGACTGCTGTTTCCTATTCTGTGCTTTTAAAAAGTCTTTTCATATACTTTTCAGGGGCTGAAATGCTCTCTTACCCCCGATCTATTTATTTGAAGAAAGAGAAGGGCATCCAAACCTTCCCCCACTCTCCACACAGCAGCACCCATCCAGCCTGGGAAGGATCCACCACAATACTGCTGTTTAACCCGTCTTTTTCTTCGTGATCCAAAAAAGAAACCTGACAAAAGGCTGCAGGCACTCCAGCCTCATCTGAGACCCAATCAGGGTCTTTTACAGCTCTTGGTAAATGTGTGTTTCGTTGTTACTGTACTTTTATTCTTGTGGAAATTACTTCACAAAAGTCACAAAAAACTGTCAAGATGCAACCCATAGAAAAAAAACGAATGATTTATGAATTTTCTCAAATGTAAAATATCAACATTTTAAAAGTTTAAACCCCCAGAACAAGAAAAACAAAGGAAGCTGTCACCTAGAATGATTTCAGACTTACCTTGACTGGCTTTACTGATTTTGTTGAAACTAAGCTTAAGACCTGACAAGAACATGCCTTGAAACACACAATACCTGATTTTGTTCAATCATTTCCAATCAAAAGGTTCTGTGGCTCCATCCATAAAAAGACCCTTCAAGGTCCTCTTCTTATGCACTTCTGAGCAACTTTTAGCACTAATGCTGATTTGACATTGCAACAGCCTTTGAATTTAATTTAGAAGAATCAGATGAAGTCACAGGGAACAAAAGTTTCCTAATAGTTTATGTGACCAGTCACAATTGTTTTGGTTCGGACAAAAAAAGTGAGCCTGGTTCAGGTTGTTTGTGCTGACTCTGAGGGATGAATTCAAGGTGTGCAACAACTGGTGAGAATAACAATGGCTTGTTCCTGATGCATCACCTTTAGGTGTGGACACTGCAGGATCATGAAGATCATGTCAGTCTGACACAGAGTGTTTACTCTCTGCACACGTATAATTGGTGAGAATAAGACTTAGAGGAAGCTGTCGTCACATAGCAGGAGTGCTGAAAGTGGCACATGCTCACATAAAGAGAAACCTGGAAGGGCCGTGGCCAATTTTAAATGATGCATGGTGATGTAGAAGGCTTTATATAAAGTATGAACGCAGCCTTGGGTAACCCAGTGGTTCTTGGAACCACATTGTGAAGCCAGTGCCATTTTCATGTTTTGAAACCAGATGTGATCATCAAGGTGTGGACGGTGTTTGCTCATATGTTAGTGACTAGACCGATGCTCTGTACATATGCAAGTGTACCTGTGAATATGTGGGGGCATCTGAAAAAAAAAATACAAGATTTACTAAAGTAGAGCTGAAACATTGGAATTGTGTGTGAACATTGAGGGATTATTTTTAAGAACTGTCTGAAAAATAAAAAATACAAATATTTTGTCAACCAAAAGCTATTGTAATAATTTCCTTTGTATTGCACTGTTTTTTGTCTATAGCAGATTTTACGGTAAATGTGAATGCAGCAGATGTGGGGGGTTTTCATCCCGAAGTGTTATTTATTCACAAGCGTGAGCATGTCTGCATGGTGTGTGTGTCCACCTGGAAACAGGGAAGCGTCTCTGGAGGCAGGAAACATGCAAAAGCAGCAGACTGGTTCCTGGTGTTTGTTGTCATGATTTATGTGCTGTGAGGGCAATTTTTGTAACAGTAGACCAAAATGCCAGTAACATCGTCAAATCTCTGATTTTTTATTTTCATCCATCTATCTTTGTAATAAAAAAAAAAAAAAGCAATTTCTGCATCCAATGTTTTTGTTAAGGTCAAAATCTTACATGTTGAAAGTTCCTACATCATCAAAAACACAATTTATTTTAAGTTTATTAACCAGTATGGAACAATTAACCCACCTTTTCCTCCAACTTCCATTTCATCTACAACTCTACTTTTATTTATATTTGTCTGGAATAAACTAGATTACACACATCCCTCAGGATTGACTGGTGTGTATAGTCCTAGAATTTATCATTCAAATCCTGGTGTTTTGTTCCCACCCTAACGTCCAGCCTACCTTAAAGAGCTTTCTGCTAAATATTGTTAAATTACAGAAATCACAAACTTTTAAAAATTCTTTGTTTGTTTGTTTTTGAAATTTTACACTAAGGTTAGAAAATCATAATGACCCGTACAGGAACAAAGGTCATCTTCTTCGCCTACAGCAAATCAAACTATTTCAGTCACTACACAGAGGTTTAACTTTTACCTAAGTTTGCAGTTATATTCAAGGCATACCACTTAAACCAGGATAACTGAGACACCTCAGTCTACAGATTAAGGCCATGGGATGTGTGTGAAAGCTAATAGGTCGAGCTGTGATTTCTTGTGAAATATATGTCAGCATCTAACAGCCACTTAGGCTTATATGTGATACTAAATATCAATATTAGACATAATCTGTGCTTTTTGAAAATAACTATTAATTGTTGTGAAGCGGATCAGACTCCCCAACCTGACTGCGTAACCAAGGAAGTACATTTATGACAAGGACTGAAGAAGCTGCGTTCAAAGCCATGCACAGAGCGTTGGAATTCAGGGGTAAAAAAAGGGGGAGGCGACACTGAGGTAAAACACAGGACCCAAAGAGGTCATGTTAAAAAGGTTTATTTCAACAACTGTCTGAATCTTGTTTGTTTATTCTCTGTTCGAAATCCCAAAAAAGTACAAAAAAAACCAAAAAAACAAGTACATCAAAGGATTAGAAATCACATCAATGAAAACCAAGACACATTGTGTTGCTTCTTTTAAATCAATCCAAGCATTGTTTCTCCAATATTTATACATACTCACTGGATTAGTCAGACAAACATCAAAACCTCTCAGTAGCTTTATCTTAACTTTTTTTTTTTTTTACATTGACGTTTTACGTACGTTTTAAACTTCTGTATGATTTCTTTCTTTTTACAAAATACACCAATGCAGGCAGGGGGAGGGTGTGTCTATGTGTGTGTGTGTATACATATAAGTGTGGCTATGTCGTCATCTTTTCACAGTGGGTGTATGCTTCTTATGTGTGTATGTGTGTGTGTGTGTGTGTGTGTGCAGGTAAGAAAGATAAGGGACAGTAGAGTGACAGCAACAAGGGGGTAACAAGGGGCTGCGAAACAGGGGTGTGGCTGGATGTAAGGGGGTGTTGCAGGGCAGCGGCAGGGTGCAATTGGTGGGGGTGGGGTTACTTTCACCTGGGGCAGTGACGGCGGCGATGGTCGTGTATGATTTTTGCGGCGACTTGGGGCCGCTTTGTGGCAGTGTTGCCGTGTTGGAAACGGGTACAGAC
This sequence comes from Maylandia zebra, assembly GCF_041146795.1. Classification (NCBI taxonomy): domain Eukaryota; kingdom Metazoa; phylum Chordata; class Actinopteri; order Cichliformes; family Cichlidae; genus Maylandia; species Maylandia zebra. Next base: position 31,892,819 of record NC_135177.1, read on the forward strand.
TGTGTTGGTTGGCTGGTATATTGGCTGGCTGGCAGGCTGGCTGATTGGTTGGTTGGTTGGTTGGTTGGACCACTTAGGTGCACACGGCAGCGGATGGACAGCAAGCAGGGAGGGGTTTGCGGGCACCCATTGCCGGCGCACCTTGTCGTTTTTCGATGTTGGATTGATGGGTTGCTGGGGTTGTTTTGTTTCACATCATGTTGTTCTGCAGTGAGTTTACCTCCGAGGAGTTCTCCTCGCCCAGGACCTTGTGGTTCTCATGTTTGGGGGTCAGAGAGTTGTGGATGTTGAGGGAGTCATCCTCCTTGGGCGGGGCCTTCACCGGGTCCTCCAGCTTGTTCTGGGAATTAGGATCATCCTACCCAAGAAGGGGTGGAGGAGGAGTGGGGGAATAAATTACAGTTAGAACCAAAGAAATCAATCAACCATCAGTCTGATTTTTAGTTACAACCCTGCTTATTGGTCGAGAACTGCCTCTGAGTTCATTTAAACTTTCTGCAAAAGAAAAGAGTGGACTTTCTTTATCACGAGGATTCTTCAGCAAACAGATTACCAATCGTTCCATATTAAGTAATTCTGTATTAACAATTTATGCCCAATGCCAGCATTCAGTGCCAGTTTAGGAAATATTTTGTGCTTTATGTACCAAGGCAAGGAAAGAATGTGGAGGTTGGAGTGGCAAATCGATATATGGCTACATCCAGCCACTATTCAGTAGTTTACATTATTAAAACCCACATTTTCCATAATGTTGACCAAGCATTTTTCAATAGTTTTTCAGTGAGACACACTCACCATAGTGTATTTTTCAGAAAAATGAATTCATGATTCACCCCAAGCACACAGATTCTGAGACGTCAGCACTGGCACTGAACCTAAATATTTATTTTACTGAATCATCCAGTACTAACATTCCTATTCTAGCTACAAACTTAAAGAAAACAAAAATGAGCTTTGGCTCAACACATTTTTGATAAGTTTTAATTTGTCTTTAATTTCATGCATGGAAACAAATTGTCATGTTCTAATGTGGTGCTTTAATGGACCACACTGCTGCTGTGTTTACCTTTTTCTTTTGCTTTTAAAGTTGGATCTAATGAGTTCCAAAAATAATACAATCAGTACTACATCAAATAATACATAAAAGTAAAGATAGGTATTGATTGATTGATTGATTTTTTTGTCTGCACTTAATGGTTAACTGTGAACTGACATTTATCAGTGCTTGGACAGAAGAGCACAGGTGTGAGAGGTGAAATAAGGATATACTCAAAACAGCAAAATATAAATGAAAATGCGTTATGTAATTTTAGGTTTTCACAAGCGTAGAAGGCCGAATGCCCTTTCTTGTGTGTAGAGCATGGGAAGCTGACAGATGCTTTGTGCATATATCAGTGTACGTGTGAATGTGTGTGGGGGGCTCTATTGTGCCAGATCGGCACCCTGAATGGAACAAAAAGTTCACTTGAATTTATGTATGTGTGGGAGCTCTGTGTGACCATGTATAAGCGTTTAAGATTTAATATGTATTTTATCCATGTTTAAAAATAAAATGCAAGTGAACTGCTCAATATGGGCATTCATTGATTTTTCTTTAATTTCGTGCACTGAAACAGAATCTCAGCTAAATCTTGTGTCATCTTGATCAGAATTGTGAAATAATGATGACTGAATTCGATTTACCTGCCACAGGTTACTGGAAACATAAAGCAACAATTGTTAAGGTTTAAGTAGCAAGAACCATTTTCCCCCTTGTGACAGGAAAACCTATCTGCCATGAAATGAAACCAACATAAGTTTTGCTGTGATGAGTATACCGGTATATTCAAGTAGGTTTTGGGACCAGTCACAGAGAAACCGGTCCTTGACACTCTGGCAATCACCAGTTACTAGGGAAAACTGTGTATTTCCCGACTGGTGAATGGTTGCTGGCAGTTGCTGGGAAATCGGTTGCAACAGCCTCAGTTATGCAGGTCTAAAGACAAGTCAGGGACTCCCTGGCAACTACACTTGCCAACATATTCTTTGTTAGTTGACGAGTAGTTGCTGACAGTGAAATTGGTCATAAAGAGATATACAGTACTGCACCAACAGCCTCCTTGTGATTTCCTTGGTTGCTAGTAGATTGCCATAGTTAGCCCTAGTTTGCAGGTAAGATGTCTTAAAGATGTCTGCAAATACTCAACTTACTTGCAGAGCTGAGAAAGTGCAACACAGAAAACAGAGAAAAAGAAAATGTTTAGCTTCAAAGTAAAAGTTGTCTTTTAAAGTTGCAGCACCCTTTTGAAACATGTTGGTGCAATCAAAGCAACTGTAAGGAGGTTTTTGATCCAGCACGCTATTTGTGACCAATTTCACCTAATGACAGCCAGCAACCTCCAGCAACCAGTTGCCAACTGGGAAACACACATTTTTCCCTTGCAGCCTCTGAATACCAGGGGCTGCCACACTTCAGTCACACTGGCTCTTCTATAGGCCTGTGTGGCTAAGGACTTAAAATGTCAGCTAGATTTGAAAATTGCAATTATAAGGTGAGCATCCATAATGCATGATAATTCTTCACTTTAACCTCTTCAATCTGAAATTCATAAGCAAAATAGAACATTCATAACATTTAGTATACAGCCTATATAATATTTTGTGACTAGTTTAAAAAACGCTCGAATGCTATCATAATGTAAGCATGTAATAAAAAGGTTGTAATTTTTAGCATTTGTGAAAATATTTACAACTAAAAGTTTTATATTGGAAAAAAATACAATAATCTATGATAATCAGTTTACACCTATCTTCATTAGAGTGTGTTATAAACAAAAAGTGATTGCAGAAAAATGCTGGTGAATTGGTTTGACTTTGGATTTGTAGTAAAAACTTTAAATTCTGCAAAAAACACACGTATAAGCCTTTAAAAGCTGTCAGAATGGTGAAAAATACCATCAGGAAAAACAGAAGGTATTGAAAGCAAAAATAATTTTAGTAGCAGTCATTTCAGTGGTTTAAAAGCTCTGCTGTTTATCATGCTTGGCTGGTATGTTGTGTTTGGTTGAGGCGACACTGAGGTGAGCTGCATGAGTGACACCATCCACCCGCCCTCCTTACACCTTCAGGCAACCCAGGAAGCACATGCACATCCACATGCAAAACCCTTACAATACACCCCATGGACAGTGATGACCGCTCATGCAGTGCACCCAGCGTCTTCCTGCTTCACCTCCACCGTGACCATTTAGTGTCCCAAAACACAAGAAAATGAACAAAAGTAAACTAACCCTGTTTGATTATCTGTGGGTACCACCGTCATACATACCCACCGGGGGAGAAAACTGTTGTGTTTTAGAGGTTTCAGTTTAATTCATCTGAATTTAATTAAGGTCAGAGGGGAAAAATTGATTGCAGAGTCTATTTTAGCTCAGTTTTCCAGCCTCTTAGCTTCCATTAATTTTGCATGGCATCATCGACCCTACTGAGCTGAGGCATCCTGGGGCGTCAGCCTGAGCCTCTCTGTCACACTCACAACCGCAAGGGTGCACCCATACAGGCAAGCACAAACAGAGTATGTCGAGATAGACACATTCATTCAAACACGTGCGCACGCACACATCAAATTCCAGACCCTGGGGCCTGTGCCATTCACAAACACCCCCTAATTGAATGTTTGTGTTTAAATTCAATGGCACTTTTTTAGAAAGGAAGAGCAGTGAGAGCATTTACCCGATGGCTGCTGGCCTAGATAGTAACTTCAGGCAAGACGTGTGGATACGTCACTTCCATGGTTACGGGATAGGGGCCCTCTTTCCTCCCGTCAGCGTGAAACTGTAAAATGTTTGTGTTTGTTGGATTTCAATGTTTTAGTGCATGGGTGGAGAGGGGTGTGGGCATTGAGTGGGCAGCAGTCACAGAGTCATCAGGACTTTTGAGTGGGTTTCATTTTGGGAGAGTGGGAACAGAGAAAAACAGGGCTTTGATGATGATGATGATGATGATAGAGGCACATGGACAGTTCCTGACGTCCTTCTCTTGTGTACTGGATTCCAATTTAGTTTAATGGTCCTGCAAATTGCATGAAAGCTTTGGGAAATAAATGAATATTGCACTTAAGATTCATTTGCAATCACTGTAATTTTAATATAATAAAACTTGATGTTAGTCTTTCTGTCTTTCAGTTATTTCCTGTTTTACTTAGTTTTCTCTCAAATCTTGTTATGCTTTTGTTCCTTTCCCTCCTTTCAGATTGTTATAACTTTCAGTCTGTGCCAGATCTTCAATGCTCCTCATGTATATGTCTATAAAGCCTCCCTATGTCCCCTCCATGTGTTTCACTAGTCCTTGTGTTTCGGTTTTTGGACCTATTTTGGTTTCACATTTGAACTTTGTGTTTCTGGGTTTACATCACCATTAAGAGTCCTGCATTTGCGTCCTCTCTCCACCCCTACCTAACCTGACATAAATACTCTTTGGTCATTATTAAATGATAAATCCTAAGCCTCTCCACACTTGCCCTACTCCCACACTATTTATGGTTGCCAAAGTCAGAAATATTTAAATAATAAACATAGAGGGTTTTTGTTAAGTAAAAGGGTAAATATGTTTTGGATCTTGTCAGAGACCTGAATTTAAGGATTTAGTGTTTTAGCTACAAAACATTTTGATGGTGTTGTATTTATGTATCAATATTTTCTTCAGTTTTTTCTCTGCAGCTGATTAACAGTGTTTAAGAGTCAATACACCTTTGTGTGTTTTAGCATTAGCATTATGCATGAACACACATCATATTAAAATATTTGTACTGGAATGCATGTGTGTCTGCTAATATTTGCCTGCTTGTATTAAAAGGAATGCCACCACGCATGTGTATACATAGCTGTTTGAGTTTACTGACTGATGTTTGCCCCTGAGTGGATATGTGTCTATATAAGGACTGTGCAGAGTTAGGGGGAAGCACAGGGTGAGGCAGGCAGTCGGGACACTGCACAATGCGGCTGTGACTGTGTGACTAATCCAAAAAGGAATAGCATGGCAAGCATCACTCCCACATCCTGACTTGGATCTGAATATGGAGTATTTTGAGTTTTAATCATATGCTACATTGTATGCATTTTATCAATTCAATTCAATTTCATTTACATAGTGCCAAATCACAACAACAGTCGCCTAAAGGTGCTTCATATTGTAAGATAAAGATCCTGAAATGATACAGAGAACCCCCAACAATGAGATGACTCCCTATGAGCAAGCACTTGGTGATAGTGGGAAGGAAAAAACTCCCTTTTAACAGGAAGAAACCTGCAGGAGCAGGCTCTGGGAGGGGCAAACATCATATAGTCTTATGTCTTTTAAAGGCCTGTGCTGAAGTGGTGTGAATTCCCCTAACGAAACAAGTCACTGAATAGGAAGTTGGGTCTTACCAACAAATAATTATTAGTAGAATTAATCATAAAAGAACAATTTCTTTGGATTTTATTACTGCAAATGGTTAAGTACCTGTATGCACTCACACTTACCTTTTTATTATTTATTTATTTAAGTGATTCTAAAGCTGCGTCCTTTCTCGAAAAATTTGGACAGTCACATGAATCATAGCAACAACAGTTCACCGCTGTCACAATGACCTACAGAGAAGTCAAATTTAAAGTCAGAAGTTTTCAACTATCTACTTTATTATCGAGATCAAAGATTAATCGCAGAGTTTGTTGTTTTAAGACCACATGGATCACAGTCTGCACAAAGGATCATAAGAACGAAATCATTTTTAAAGAGAGTATTTAGTATTTTCTTTGCTGATTTACACATCAAACCTGCAGCCTTTGCACTTCAGGTTAATTCTGTTATGATAAGTCAGTCTGAGAGCCAATTCAGTCAGTGGAAATGAAATCCTCTTAGAAATTACAGCCAGCTCTGCCTGGTCAACTCATTTTCTGTGTGGAATTTATTTAGTATTGACAGAAAACAATTTCATTTCAGGGTTTGCTGCAGAGAAAACTGTGTGTCTGGACTCTGCTGAATTTCTGTGAAGGGAAGATTAGGGACAAGTGGGTTCAATCTACCACGGTGAATGAAACACAAAGCGTTCTATTACTGCCGGGAAACTTTGAGTGTTTTTTGTGTTATTGTGCAGAAATGGCATTGTGTGAGGGGGTTCAATTTCTCTGTAAATTCGTCTTTTTCTGAATGGTATTTCTTCTTCCATTAAAGCCTCAGCATGTGTGCCTGTGTGTGTTATGGAGGTGGTACAGTGGCTGTCTGGACATGTGACAAGGACCTCACAAGGTCAGCAGCTCCTTGTGGCAGCAGCGATGCTGTTTTTATGCCTTTGTTAGACTGGATTTTTTAACTTCTAGGCATTGGATCTTTATTGCTGGAGGAACGTAACCAATTTAAATGCTATGTGTTACAAAAAAATGCTTAAAAAGGGTTAAAGGGCTACTTTAGTATCTCACTTTCATAAAATTTCATGTGACAGATTAACAAAAGAATAGTCAGATTAAAGCCGGCATGTCTAAAATATTCTCTTTCTTCTGTCTTAAAAACTGAAAATAAATGAAGCTTTGCATTCAAAGAAGACATTACTCCATTTTCATGAGCTAGCTAGCAATTTTTTTCAAAATCTGGAAGTAGAATATTAGTGTAAAGCCCCTCAAATTTGAAATTTATATATGTATATATATATATATATATATATATATATATATATATATATATATATATATATATATATACATATATTTATATTTAAATGTGCCTTACACTCGCAGGGCCTTCATGAGTTAGTGTGACCCACGAGTCCTAGTGCCAGTCTCAAGCTTCAAGAGGTTTGCATCAGGAAGGGCATCTGGTGTAAAATCTAACCAATCTGATCTGTCCACTGTGGTGACCTCTCAGAAAATAAGGGAGTAGCCAAAAGTAATTACCTACACAAGTCAAAATTAAATGCTTTTTTTTTTTGCCCTTTAAAAAACCTGTCAGTTTAATGCTACCAAATAAGTTATATTTGCATCCATTTGGCTAACACATACTAACACTGCTTAAAAAAACAAAAACAAAATAAACACCTGAAGACCATAAAAGCTGGAAAAATAAGGGTATTATATAAAGCCATACTTTTAATTCTTATTAATATTAAATGGAGCCCAAAGTTTACCAAATGTAAATATGTCAGGTCAACACTAAATATTGGCTGTCTTTGTTAATTTTAGTTGTGTGTTCTGCTCTAACATAGCATGTTTTTCTGACTTTACTATCCGTTTTTATTTTGGCTTTTATTGATTTTGTGGGTGGGAAAGGCTCAGATTGATTCACTGATAGTTGAAAAGGGTGATTGACAGGGCCACAGTAACAATGAAAGAGCTGTTTGGGAAGGCGGAAGAGAGGATCGGGACTATCTAACATTTGGGATTTGATCTTACCTCACAGTCGGACTCCTCTTTGGTCTTACACTCCCAGGTGTATCTGCTCATGGTTTTCTGAGGGGAGGGGGATGGGGCAAAGGGTTATACTCCTCAAAAACCATACAAGGCATCCTCAGAAAGACAGATAAGGACGGACAGAGAAAGAAGGAGGGTGAAGCGGAAAGAAAGAAAGAGAAGTAGCGAGAGGCACGGCAGATCAGAGGTGATACAGAGAGATTAAGTGGCAAGAGAGGCAGAGGGAGAAGAGGGAGGCAGACAGGAAGAGATAGAGACAGATAAAACAGAGAGAGAGAGAGATGGAGCACTGGAGACAGAGACCAATAGTAGGAGTAACTAGACTTCCTCTCGGATGTCAGCTGATATTCCCAGCTGGCTACAGATGCGGACTCTGGTGCTGCCTGGTTGTAACTCTGTATCACCACAGTACGTACAGTTTTGGATATTTCTGTTCAGGTCTCAGCCTTCATAGCACAGACACTGCGCTGTTAGTTTGGAAGGGAATTCAGGGTATTTGCTTTATTAGAGGATTATTTGGGGTTTATTTGGGGAAAACTGGTGAGTTCGTGTGGTTTTTGGTTTGGGTAAGTTTATATGGAAAGGTCAGTTTTGTATGTGGTTGGCAAACCTGTTGCAAAATTAATCTGGGTTGAATAGTAGTTGGAAACTTTAAGATAGTGTAAGATACTAGAGAAGGAAATCAGTTACATAAGTAAATGATTTAATAATCACTTGCAATATTTTATATATTCTGATTTATTTCTTTTACCCTTGGACACCCTCACTCTCAATAGCACTAGCATTTTTTTATTAAACGTTCATTCGAAACACTGGAAATCTTAATTCAGAATACAAATATAAATTAATAGACCTGCAGGATAAATATGTGAAGCCTGACATTGCTACGGTGATCGTAACCCAGCCTTGTGCTTAAAGGTATATTTTTGTAAATAAATATTATCCTTCTCACCAAATACTGTGATGGAAAATATTTGCACAACAGTCCTAAAGGCATTTTTACATTTCCATGTTTGCTAGCCTGTGGGTTCTTTTTTTACTGTCTTCTCTGGCAAATTCCTGCATTTCTTGGTTCATTTTCACCAGCTAACTATAAGTCAGTGATATGTATGACACTGCATCAGAAATGTGTACTATACATAATCGTCAGAATTATGTGTAGATCTCACAGTGTAGCTTAAATTGTGCAAACAGTTTACAAATACTATTCAACCCAATGATGAGAGGTAATTTGCAGGGTTTGATGGGTTGTCCTGAGTTAGGAAGGAGAGCTAAGAGACGATGTTAGAATACGATGATGGGGTTTTTTTTACTGCTTTGAGTTTTTAGATATTTCAGGGTTATAAATGGTAAACGGTATTTAGGTGTGGTTACAATGAATGGTTGTGACAGTTTTCCATCTAAAAACTGCTAGCCTATGCTGTCGCATAATATTAAAGATAATCATAAAGTAAAAACAAAAAAACTAAACAAAACAAAAAAAACCGAAAAAACCTACAAAGTTGTTAGAGGGTGGTACCACATTTTCAAAAGGTTTAAAATCTGAAAACAAAACAAACTCTTTACCAGTTGTAGCACTACAACTACCCATGCTGCTACAACGTTAGCGTTAGCTCTACAAGCTACCCATGCTTCAGTTAGTGAGGTACCTGTCGAATCTCTGCTGCCTCCTTCAGGCAGCAGCGAGACGTTGCATCTCAGATGTTTATCCTGATAACCCCAACCATGTCCAGGGAATATCCCTTAAAAGCTTACCTGGTTCTGGGATTCCTTTCCCCATTTTCTCCTCCCCCAGAAATCCAGAAAACCCTCCCATTTCCCCGCCCACTTTCAGGATAAACAAGTCAAGCAGACAATTTGTTAAAAGTACAGATTTCTTAGCAGCAAAGCAAAGCTGCGGTGGCTGATATGGCCACTGGGTGGCGCATATTAGCGACAGAGCAGGCATGCCATGACATCCTGATGCAAGAGGTGATCAGAAAGAGATGGGATAGGGAGGGGTCACAGAGGGGAGTTTTTTGTTTTTTTCTTATAGTAATCAGGGCGGTGGCTCAGTTTGCAGCTGCATTATGAAAACAGTCCATAAACATTCAGACTACATGGTTTCAGGAAATCAGTGTTTTTTGGACACTACTCAGACAAAATAAATTAGGGAACTGTTTTAGACTTTGCCTAAGATAAGAAATTATAGGTTATTTCCAGCCATTCTCACTATTTCAAGTTTTCATTGTACTTGAACTATGCTATGTTGTAAAATAGGATAAATAAAAACTACACCAACAAACTAAATCAATAAACAGAATCAAACTATAAGCCTTTACAAAAGTTGTGTTGCAATGGTAACGGGCTGCAAGGGCTCAGTTACTCCTTGGGTATTTATTTCTATGATTCATTACAGTCCATAATTCAATTCAATTCAATTCAATTCAATTCAATTTTATTTATATAGCGCCAAATCACAACAAAAGTCGCCTCAAGGTGCTTCATAACTTAACAGCAGACATCTAAGTCCACATATTTGTAGCTTGTCAGTGATTTTGAGAACAGCATTTGTATGACATGCGGGACCTTTGTGTTGGTTAATGAGAAACTTGTTTCACATTGTAAAGACATTGTAGACATGACGATCCACAACAGGAAGTGTTTCAAAAAGGCGTATTCTTCAAGTTTCAATCAAATTAGCTTTTCTCATTGTGTTAAAATGATAATTGAAAATGCAGTGTGTAGATCTACAGTTGCTAAAGGTCCTTGACTATCTGTGCAGATATTACAAATATAAGTCAGGACATGACTTCATTGTCATGGGTACCGTATATAGTACAGAACAGCATATTTTCACATGTTTATGCTCTTTAACTTGAAGTCGTGTTAAATTTAAATTTTAAAATGTAAGAATTGAGAGATTTAATGCATTTTTCTTGTTTTTCCAGGAATTGAAATGTATATATGGGATGAAATTCAACTTGCAGATGATGCAAAATAGCTTCTAATGTTATGTGAGTTTTCATCTTGGTTCATTAAAATAAGAATTTGAGGTATTACAAAGACAAAAAAACCAAACAGGAAAACCTGTAGAAAAAAAGAGTGTGATTTGTTTGTGATAAACAGGCTCAAATTTAACTTCAAAATTAATTCATGTGATATTCTGATTAATGGATTAAATTTGTTCTTAGATAAAATCCTATGAATGTGAGGGTAGAAATGATTAGAGTGCATGGATGCCCACTCGCTTTTATTGCATTTAGATTTCCTGCAGTATTTTAGAAAACTCCCACCATTCTTTATTGCACTATGACCACTCCCATCCCCCTCCTTTAGCATTTCACACCTCGGAGTATTGGAGAATACTCATGCCCATGCATTTGGAGGAGAGTCGAGGGCCCGGGCAGGATTTGGGGGAGATGCAGAAAAAGGGGTGAGAGATAGAGGCGAGAACCACGTTACCTGACAGATAATGTTATCATAGTAAGCCAATGCACGGGCATGAGGGACGTTAGGAGGGGTGTCGCACAGTTTCCTTACATTTGGGTGGGAGCCCTCAGCGATGGTGGACAGCGAGAAATTATCATTGTGCTGCTCCGATGAAGGCCGGTACTTACTGCTGGGCATCAGAGGATGGGATGGAGAGGATGATGAGAAAAAAGAAGGAAACAATTAGGAGAAGAAAGATGGAAAAAAATAAAGATGTTGAGAAATTCAGAGAAGGAAAGAATAAAATACAGAGCACAGCAGCGAGGTCAAAGATGAAAGTGAAAAGATGTGAATTTGGGAGGACAAAAAAAGAAGGTTGGAAAAGAGCGAAGATGAGGAAAGAAAGAATGACAGTAACGAGAGTAACGGTAGGAAAATTGCAGGGCCAGGTTTGGAAATGTAAGTTGCCAATTTGAGGATCCAGCAAGTAAAAAAGGGAGATGCAGCAATGATGTGAAAAAGAAAAGGGCATTAGGCGACAAGAAGAAGACAAATGGAGAGATGGTAAAACAAAATGGGATCATAGGAGAAAATACCAAAGTATCAGTGGAGGAAAAAGTGAAGAAAATGACAAATTTAGGGAAAGATTACATTGTTGACAAAAAAGATAGAAGGGGAGAGAAAAAGCAAGAAAGCAGCATTAGTCAGACAGCAAAAGATTAGGACTTCTGCTTGTCAGAAAAAATCAGACACAAACATTTTATCTGTGATGCAACGAACTAAGAATAAAAGGATACCTGGATCAGTCAAAAGACTTCACCTTGACTCACATTTGACCAATGATTGTTTAAAACAGGGAAAAATCCAAACAAGTTAAAAACATACTTTTGTGTAGATTCGCTTTTTCTCAACTCAGCTGACACGACTGATGCAACTGATCTGTGTTAATAAAATCTAGGAAAATAAAAATCTCTACCATACAAATACATTATACACATCCCCCGCCACAATATGAAGCAGTATCGAGTCTTGGACTGTAAAAATATCTGGTGGTTACAGGTTGCGAAAAGTCTGGATTGTCCACCTACAACATCGTTCAAAACCCTGCAAAATGAAACCTGCTGTTTTCAATCAGCAGTTTTCAGAAAGGAATTAGAAATGCGAGCACTGATGTAACAATCTTTTATTTAATCAGACACTAATGGGGTGAAATTACCTGCTTTCACACATCACTTCCCTGATCAGAACATGGATGTAGGAGGAAAAAAAATCATTATTCTCCTAAAGAAGCAGCTGTATATTGGCTATTTTCAGCAAAAGGCATGCAAAATCTGCACCAGGTCCTAAAATTTTAATGCTCTGATGTTAGATTTTTAACTGTTTTACTACAGTTTTATTGGCTTGATTGATTATTATTTTTTATTTATTAGCATTTTAAGACTATTTTTGTCACTGTTACAATAAAAAGCAGTTAACTACTTCTGGCTGCTCCCCTATTCACAAGGGGCTGCTACAGCAGGTAGCTCCGCATGTTTGATTTGGCAGATTATTTATACCCAATGCCCTTCCTGACTCAATCCCAAAGGGATTTGTATCTCCTCCTGGGATGGAACCAGGGATTCATATGGAATTGCACAAAAATTAAAAATCAAAAAAACAAAACAAAAAAAACTGCCTTTTAAAAAAATGAAAGAGTAAATAAATTGCAGCTAAAATCTAATATTTTGTTGACCCATCCATCCAACCCAACTTCATCTGTGTATAGCTCAGATTTCCTTTTCTCCTCTGATGATAAGAAACATGTATTGAAAATTCCTGCAAAGTGTTTCTTTTTTCCATCTTACGCCATAAAGGAACATCTTTTTACTGTATGTTAGGTTACTAAGCACACACAATGGAGCACTGACGACATATGCAGTATGGTTTAAACTATGGCGCTTCTGTCATTCACCATCTAATCTGTCTCCTGAAAACGAGGTGTACTGCTGTGAAACAGACACAGATACACTCTGGCTTTTCTTTCATCTCAGGAGAGAAGCAGCAAAGAGGAATTCCCTTTCTATTTTCTTCCACTTCAACTTCTTAACTCAAAGAGATGTGTGTCTCAGAGGTCAAAGCAGACAGTAGCAGAGTTTCATAGATTTGTGTCTTCTCAGCTGTTATTTGTCCCACGCACATATTAACCTTTATCCTGAGCCTCTTAACATTTTAAATCCCTTTCTTATCAATAGTTAAACAAAAGGCTGTGATCTACTTACTACACAGACACACAAAAAACACTACTGCTTCTCTGATCCGCATTCCTGAGATTTATATTTGATGAACCACAGAACAGGAAAAACAAGGTAATGACACGAGAGGGGGAGACACTGAAGTGCATCACCAGCTTTGGACCATTCACTCTGCTGTCTTTCTGCCAATGGCTGTTAAAATGCTGCACCTAAGATAACAAATATATATTTACATACTTGTTGCAGAGTTTTGTGCAGATTCACAAATGAAAAACTTCACAATTAGCCATATAGCAGCTGCAGGTATCATGACGTTTTCTACCTGCCTAAACAGGCTTTCCTTAATATTATTTCCTTCACAATAATGAGCCCTAATATATCCTACAGGTTTGGTAATTTTTGATTATTGAAAATTGCCAGTGACAAGTACAGGGGGTGATAAATTGGTCACTAAATGAACATACTGGTAAAGCTGGAAATTAGTATCAAAGAATTAAATGTAAGAAACAATAAACTGCAGTATAACGTAATAAAAACATGCATATGTAGTCTGAGCAGTTAAATACATAACTTGAATCTATCAGACAGGTAAGGGTAATGAGTATAGTGCTTATGATAAGTCAGACAGACCAAGGTTGAAACAGTCGTTCTGGATTTTGAAATAATATCCAGATTATTTGTCTTGAAGAAGGTCTGGGTGGATGGATGGGTCAATCTAACTTCATACTGGTGCTGTCATTTTGATTGAATTTGTCTTATTGTTACTGTTATAGCATCTACTAATGTTTAATTCTAACAAATTAGCATTCATAAACTTAAACATATTATTTCCTAAAAGTGAAACCAAGTTTGTTTTTTTTGGGGTGGGGGTGAATAGTAACTATGTAACAATTGATTCAGGATCCTATGTTTAATCTCATTCCAGCATTTGTCATTAATGACAATGAGCAGCTTCAGTTAGTATAAACAGCATTACATGAACAAACTGGTATTCAGCTTGATTCCAGATAGGTGACGCCTATAATTTGATCATTTAAATACTCGAGATAGAAAAAAGCTCATTACTGTTCAGATAGATGAAATTCCCTGAGGAATTTGAAAATGCTTCATAGCACTTCATCAATCTCTTCCTCCTCCCTCCCGTTCTCTCTTTTTTTCCCCCTGCTCCATCTTCGACCAGGATGTTGGGTCTGATCTCGACTGCGGCAGAGAAACACTGCAATTACCCAAAGCAGATGGGGGAGTGTGGGAGTCGCATGTATTCATGAGGCTTGTGAGAAGCACACACTCTCCTCTGTGTCACGTTGAGATTTTTTCTCTGTATCCGCCCTCTTTTATTCCTCTTTCACTTTCTCTTTCCTGCAACAGTCCCTCTGCCTGTTTCATCCTGCCCTCCTTTCTACTCCCCTAAAATGTCGCCCTTCGCCTCCATTTCTCCTTTATGCTCTCTTGCTTCTTTCTCCTTTCTTGCTCCTCTTTGATTTCTTTTGCCGACCACTTGATGAGGCTCTGTTGTCTCTTTCATGCTGCACCCTACCGCTCACACCCCTCAGGTCGCACAGCTGTATGTAGGTCAACCCCGCCTCCGCCTGTTTCTCCCAGCCTCCCTCCCCTCTGCCTGTTCAGACTGCCCTACTTTCAGCTGGATCCAGAGTACCACTGACATCACCCTATCCCCCCCTTTTTTAAATTTCTGCTCACTAGCATTACAGCTGCTACTGACTGCACTACTTTTCCTTCTCACCATCATCCTCATCGTCCATAATCTCCATTACCATGACTAGCAGGAAGATAACCTTCTCAGTGAAGCTAAAAATAAACACTATAGCGTGGGATCTGGTGATGAGGAGCCGGTCTTTGGGTTCACATTTGCATCCGTGATGCTTCTCATCCACAACAGCTCTGTTGCTAGGGAGATCATCACTAAAATGCCAGGACTGGCAAAGCAATGCCGAAACAACCCCCACCCACTCTTCTTGTATTCAGTCCAGCCCTGCAATCTGTCTGTCACTCTCTTTTTCTCCTTCACTGTCCTGTATATCAAAGAATCAGCCTTTTTTCGCGTTGTGCATTTTTACAAGTGTGTCCCGTGGTTACAGAATAAGGTCCCTCATTAACTCCATAAATTGTCCTGAACACGACTAACAATGTGTGTTTTAGAGGCCAAAGCAGTTCCTATATTAGAGCATTTTTAGTTAATTCTTTGCAACACATATATACATATACAGGTCTTCAAATATCCCAAGTATTATCTTCAGTGGTCAGGTCATTAGATACATGGGAGTGATCTGTGCAATCTAACTGAATCCAGCACAGCTCTTCTGCCCCAATGTTTACTGGTATGACACACACTCACATAAAAACACACATCTTATAGGTGTTAATCATTTAGGATGCAATGCATTAAAGCTGTGAAAAATGACCAGGATGTTCAGGAAAATATCTTTTATCAAAATAAAATCCATTAGTTTGTTGTAGAAAGGTATCAGCATCCTTTAATATGTCACTTTTTCAAAATAAAAGCCCCCAATTACTTTTTTAACAAAAAAAATGTGTGTTTCTAATGTTCTGACCCCATATTGCATTTTGAAGTATGCACAAACGTTTCTCATTTTTAAGTCTTATTCTTTAATGTTTAATTTTCTTATTTCTTGTGATTAAACTAAAAACTAAACATTTTGATATTCATTACTTTTGGTTCAATCTGCAAAACTTTACATCTGAACTCTTAAAGAGCTCTCTATACACTCTAGTAACATCAATGTAATTAAAGATGCAGTGCAGAGTAATTACTTCAGTGACTGACTGAAAAAGAAATGCTAATCGTTCTCCAGTATCTCAAGATTTCATGATTGCAAAATGCTCGACACATCCCCGTGTGCTGTAAGAAACTAAAACAGTTATTTTTTCCAAAAATGTTTAAAGCAGTTCAAAAATGAGGCAGGTCAATTAATCATAAAACATTAGGCTGAAAACATTTTTAAAAATCTGAACCACATGAAACCATTCAACCACAGTGGTGGTGAAAAATCCTTCACATCAAATATGCTTCATGCATCAAAAACACTTGCGATGCCTCAAAACCAGAACAAAACCTTTCCTGCTTTTCTTCTTTGCACTGCCTGCCGCATCTATCTTGTCATCAGTTTTTCAGCCGGCTGCTCGCCATCAGCTCTCCATGCCGCCCCTCCCACCCCTGGCTTCCTCCTGCATTCCTTCAGACTGTCCTCGTCTCTTTGCCTTTTCTTTGTTGGCTTTTCCCTTCTCCTCCTACTTTTATACCTGTATTTTTCTTTCTTAGCTTCACTTTAAATAGCGTTAAACTATTCTCTGTCCTAGAAACTGGATTCAGACTAACCTCGATTTTTGACTCTATAACCAAGCATCCTATTAACCTCAAAGGTTTAAGTCTATGGTAAAAGGACATTATTCATTTATTTCCACTGTTGTCAAAAATTTTGACACGTGTTAAAAATACATGAATTAAACACAAATAAAAAATCAGTTGCTGTAATATTTAAGCTAATTTTTGCCTATATATTTGTGTTCTCCTTGCTTTGCATGACTCTCAGTTCAAAATAATCCTTATATATCATACACTGGGCCTTTTTCTAGCCCATCTATATGAAACAGGTGGTTTTAGTTCATCCCCCCATATGAAGCTCACGCTCTGTCTTTGACATCAGACAGTTGAAAAAAAATCTGTGTGAAACTGGGTGTTTAAAACATTCTGGTGCCCAAGCTTTTGGCTCACAAGGATTAGTTCATTAGTGCATATACTGAACTCATTACTTGAAATTTTGGGCCATGTTTAATGTGGCCATTTCACCTCTGTCATAGTATGACAGAAAATAAGGACAGACTCTGCTGTCTGTTTTTTTTACAAAGTTCACAAGCGTAGCACTCCTTTTTTAAAGTACAACATATTAATCACACATGTGGCAAGAATTGAATAGAAGGTGGCATAACATGACTTACACAGGTACATTCATGTGAAAAGGAATGTTTTCACATGTCACTGTGCAGACCTGATTTCCTGTCCAGTACACCCTGTGATTCTAGATCCAACCTAAGCACCAATAAATCAAAATAATTAATTACTGTGTGATTTGGCAGTTTCTGACATTGCTGTAGAGGTATTTTAGTCCACACTTCTTTAAGTTGTTGCTTTAGCTCATTTAGATTTTTTAAAATTCACCTTTCCACCATTCTGTTGTAGATTTTCAGTTGTGCTTAGGATCATTGCCCGGTTTCTGACAAGCTTTATACAGAGGTCGTGATCAATTCAGTGACTGGCTGCAAAACAAGCCCAAATAACCACCCAGCGAGACATCTGCATGTCGTGATTGTGGTTATGCAGTCGCTGTACTGCTGCAGAAAAGCTGCAGTTTCACTCTTTCGTCCTTGAGCTCAGCACTGAATCTCTTTTACTTCAAATGTTCTGAGTCATTCTTTCCTGAAAACTTTGCTGTGAGATGTGAGAAGTAATTGCTGTAAAAAAAAAAAAAAATACACAAGCATTTTCTGCAGCCCTGTCTCTGAGAGAGGAAGACTCGTGTTATTGTTTACCTCACCTGCCTTTCTTTTTTTACGTTTCTAATATTTTCTGTAATTCTGCTACGAGCCTCGGACATTTTACGAAATCTTCACTCTGTGATTTCAGCTCCCTTTAATCACCTCTAAACATCTAAATTAAAATGGTGCAACATTCTTAATTAAAATGTAACTTTTACAAAAAACAGAAATTGTTTCTCAAATAATATCAAGTTTGGGTTTGGGTCCCTTAAATTAATCAGAGATTGTTGTTGTAGATCAGTGCTCTCTAAAAAGAGGCAGGATCCCTCAATGGGAGGTGCTTATCATACTCATTGAAATTCTGCTGTTCTTGGTTCTTATTATTATTTTCAGTCTTTGCCGCCTGTTGATCAACATGTTTCACAGCCAAACTTCTGAAAACAATCTTGCTGCGGTTTTAAACTCTGTACTTTTTCCTTTTTCTTATTGTACACCACTGATTTCATCACTTGCTCAGACATGCTGGTCCAAGGACCTTGCGAGCTCAGATATTTCAAACAGATCTTTTTTAGATTCCTTCTACCAAACTTATTTTCCCCTGTGCTCTCTCTCTGCATCAGCCGCTCTCTGTCGTTTCACACAAACACAAGCCAGGGTGGCACTTTGGCCCAACGGCAGTGCCAGCCAATAAACTGTTTTCTGGTTGAGTCATCGATGGAGGGAGTAATGTACTGCAGCTGAGACACAGCGACTGCCGAGTAGCTGATAATAAATCTGCTGCATCATATTGCCCAAAGGCCCCAGTTTTTAGTTTTGTTTGACTGATCTTTTAAAGTAAAAAAAAAATGAAGTAAGTGAAAGTTGAGTGTGGAGTTTGCAGGATACATGACAGAGGGGGTTTTATCTGTTTATTTCTTCTTCAGAATTTCCCTACTCAGCGGACTTAAACCATCTTTTATTTTGTTCTCTGGAAGCTCTTGTTTGCATTAACAAAAATATATCTAACACGCAGAGGCTGGTGGTATTGCCAGACAGAGTGAAGATAGACTAAACAACTAGATCCTTTCTTTTTTGAGCTGGATGAAGATCCAGTATTTAATAAAAATGGGAAGATAAACAACTTCCAGGTTTTTTTTAAATAAAAGGAAGATTTTGAGATTTTGGATTATTCGTTATTAGTACTGAAGAGTTAGAAGGGCAAAGATATGTATTTTTAATGTGAACAACAGTACAAGGTGAGCTTTGCATATCAAAGGACTTGGTTGTGTCTGCCTAGCAGCACTTCTAAAGCGAAAAGTGACTTCAAATGTTACTTTGGCAAGAGCCAAGTCACCCATTCCCAAATATATAATTTAACACTTTTAAAAAAGTATTTATGAGAATCTAAATCAGGGGTGGGCAATTCCAGGCACCGAGGGCCGGTGTCCTGCAGGTTTTAGATGTGTCCTTGAACCAACACAGCTGATTTAAATGGCTAAATTAGCTCCTCAACATGTCCTGAAGTTCTTCAGAGGCCTGGTAATGAACTAATCATGTGATTCAGGTGTGTTGGCCCAAGGTGAGATCTAAAACCTGCAGGACACCGGCCCTCGGGGCCTGGAATTGCCCACCCCTGATCTAAACTAATAAATTACTGCTACTCAGTGAATATTTTTATGTAGGATGATCATGGTTTGAATGTTTATTCAAGATGTCCTGCCCTAGTTGAAACAAAATGCATTTGTTTTTGTCACTTTTTATGATCATAATTATTTACTGGTTTGTAAGAGACCAGTGCACCCTACCCATTTTGGCCCCAAAATGCTCTCACTGTCCTGTTTACCATACACACATCAGCGGTACTAATCTTTACATGCTGTTATTTTGAGGCACAAACCAAATAAGGGTAAAAAAAACCAACTTTTTTTCAGACTTTTGTCGTCTCCTCACCTGCGCTTACGCAACTTCTTATTCTCTGTCTTGAGCACGTGGAGCTTCTTGGCGAAGCACACGATGATCATGAAGAGCAGCAGGACTACCAGAGCTGAGGTGCCCACGGCCAGACACATCACCTGGAACTCAGTAACCACCGACTCGCAACGGGCACCCTTGTGCCAGATGTAGTCCTGGACGTTGCATCTGAGGCAGACAAAGAGGTTTCAGAGGACAGGTTGAGAGAGAAATTGAGTCAGGTGGAATTACATATAGAGAGTAAAATCGGGGACAAGGGGAGGAAACAGAGCAGAACAAAAAGATATGACCGGGACGATGAACAGTGAAGAATGTGAAATGAAATAAGTTGTGAGCAGAAAGGGAAGGAAAAAAGAGATCAGTGAGTTAAAATCATGTCTTACCAATTTCTGCGAGTTTTGTGTGCCTGTCAGTTTCACGTTTTAGCCAGTTACAAGTTATACATTTGGCTTTTAAGAATTATTTAATGAACACACATGCTGTGAATGCCTCCGTACTCAAAGTCTCTTCATTAAAGTTCAGGATTTCCTCTCTGCTTCTGATTATCTTTAATCAGAAACAGAGAGATGTGGGAATTCAGGAGGCTCTTTACATGCTGCCAAAAGTCCTCCAAATGTTCCACAACATGATGCGTGTTACATAAACCTTCAGCGTAAAGCCATCTACTAGAAGAGCGTTTGTCGCCGGCAGGTTTGTGAACGCTTTATTGAAAAATATACAAAGTTATCACTATGTGTGTCTGAAAATAGAAAGTGAAAAAGGAAAAACAGCCTGAGGTGATTTTTTTTATAAACACACTCGCCATCAAACAAAAACACACGCATACACAGTCAGAAAAGATATTAGCGTTTAGAACATGTAACACAAAACATATGGGCAACCATGTGTGGATGTATATTGTGTGCACACACACACGTCGACACACAAAAACACACACAGCTGCCATGCAAGTCCCAGACTCCCTTCATAGCCATTTGGCGGAGTACGGTGTCCGCCCGGGGACATAAACGACAGGGGCAGATGGCTTTGTCTACAGACTGTTTGGCGTGTGAAATGGCAATGACTATTTCACCACTTAATGAGACTGTGATGCTGCAGAGAGGCACTACCTCACTGCCACAAGTGCAAAAATGCAGATGAAAAAAGTGGAGGTTCATTTTTGCCTTAAAGGACTTTTGCTTATTATCCCAACTATGCTCAGTGATGTCTAGTTTAATTTCACCCATTTGTTTTCCTGCCAACAGTTAAATGTGGAGATCAATAGAACTAATGTGTGTGTGTGTGTGTGTGTGTGTGTGTGTGTGTGTGTGTGTCACAGAGCTAGAATTGTGAGGTATTAAGCTTAGCTGAGCTACCTTGGCTTTGTCTAAACTCACAGCTTGTACAAAGAAATTCTACCATTCTCATGTTTATAAAACTACATTCCAGAATAAAGAATGGTCATCATCAACCAAAAGCAGCCATTCATAATTTAATTTGTCTGATGTGTGAATTATTAACAAGCAGTCCTAAAATGGTACTGATCCATCCAAACTTTGACAACCTGTGTATAAACTTAAAAATGAACGACTCTACATATGTTGATTAGGTGTATTTCTGATATTTGGACAGTAGATTAGATTGAATGTTTCCAGTTGTTATGCTAAGCTGAGCTAATTGCATCTCTGATTTGGGTATATATGATTGCATTAACCATTTTAAACCTTCCAGGGACTCTAGATTCAGAAAAGGCCATGTTGTAACCTTAATTAATACTCGTGTGGTGACAGCTTTGGCTTTGGCTGCATCTCCGCTACTCTCTGTGTCACGTATTGTATCCATAGATCTACAGATCTACACAAACGGAGGACCATAAAAGTGATTAAAGGTGCTGGTGGTGCTCATACCCTCTGACTGAGCTCCATACATGTTAAACAGGCTTCTTTCACTGGCTCACTTCCTGTATCCTTCCTGAATCCGTGATGCTTTTATTTTGCCAGCTGAAGGAAACACTGGCAACATGCCAGGAGACGTTTTGAGTTCGTGCATGTATGCAAGAAAGAGAAGCGATGAAGCCCAATATCACTTTTTTTTAAAAATGTAGACTTCACTGAATTCACTCTCAGAGTGTTTCTGCATTCATACAAGTAAGAGGTTTATGTAAGATGGATAGAGGGAGGGTGTAGGTGGGGGAGAAAGGGACGGATGCATAAAGGAAGAAGGCGAGCAAGGATGTGCTAGTCACCATGGCAACCCAGCTGAGCGGCAAACAGAGCAGACGTGAGGCTGACATGCCATCAGACACATACATCTGCTCTGAGTGGTCCGGAGGGACACCATTCTGTGTTAGTGGCCAGTTCCCCGTTTATTTTTCTCCCATTCCCTCCCTCACTCCCCCTCCTGATTCTTCACTCCTGCTGCTTGTCTTCTTAAAGATTTCTTTTCTTGTTCAGTGGCTCTCTTTCTCTCCCTTCATCTCCACCCTCATCTCTCTTGTCTCTCCTTCCTCCTCCTCCTCCTCCTCCTCCTGCACTTTGTCAAGCGCCTCCAGCTGAATTATGTCTCTCCTTTCAGTTTGTGCAACTGTATTTTTTTTTTACTCTTTTTTTTGACGTTAGGATTGAACACAGCAGTCCGAGTCGAATATCGTAATCTTGCTATAGTTGTAAAGGAATGAGCAAAACGAAAGCCAGCAATGACCCTATCTGTAATGAGTGTGTAGCCAAAGTCTGATCTATCTTATTCGTGTAATACACAAAAGTTCATCAACATCAAAATGAGAGAACAGAATTTAAATTTACAGCTCAGCTTGTCTCCAAAACTCCAACTGAGACAAATTCATCAATAATCAATCATTTTAATTTAGTGTGTTACCATGCTAACACTTGTTATTATGCACTCACTCTCCTGCCAACACATTCCCATTGTAGCCCATCAAATACTTTACACGTTGTGTCAGAAGCTGCTAGGACAAGGATACAAGCAAGGTGTCCTTTGGCATCGGTGCTTTGATGCACTGGCTGTGCTGATATTGAATACCAATAATTAATAATTATGTTTGAAAACGGGACAGTTCATCAACAGAGGGGCTGCAGTTGCTGTTCCTCCTTTGAGGTTTAAGTTCACGTTTTGCTACCCACACATTTAAGGCTTTAAGGACACGACACTTAATATGACACATTAACAATAATGATAAAGGAACAAGGAGAGCAATATTATTATTAATGATATCCTTTAATAATGACCAGGGCTAGGACTAGGACACTTATTTCATTGTTGCTACAACTCATCTTTCAATTCAGTTCAGTTCAATTGTATTTATGTAGGTGGTTGGAGGTTGGAGGTTGGAGGTTATGTTGGAGGTGAGCTTCCCTCCTTCCAAGACATCTACAGGAAGCGGTGCCTGAGGAAAGCGGGGAGGATCATCAAGGACTCCAGTCACCCCAGCCATAAACTGTTCAGACTACTTCCATCAGGAAGGAGGTTCTGCAGCATCCGGTCCCGTACCAGCAGACTGAGAGACAGCTTTTTCCATCAGGCCATCAGACTGCTGAACACGTCATAGACACCTCACCTTCACTACTGGAACTTTAACATTATGCACTCCATACTGTACAGTAATGCCACTGTTTTGCACATGTCTCAACTCTGTATATTTTTATATATTTTATTTATTGTTTGCTCTATTTAATTTGTAAAATATGTGTATACACACACACACACACACACACACACACACACACACACACACACACACGTAGAAAAATATTTAGTATACACATCCAGAAATGCATATACTATTATATATTGTACATATATTTATTAGTTTCAGATGTAGCCATTCTTGTATTTTGCTTGTTTACATTATTGTATTTTGCACAACTCTGTTGCTTGCACACAAGAATTTCACTCACATGTACTGTACCAATGTACCTGCACATGTGATGTGACAATAAAAGTGATTTGATTTGATTTGATTTGAGAACCAAGATTTTGGTAAAAGTGGGACAGAAAAACTCCTTTTTAACAGGAAGAAACCTCCAGCAGTACCAGGGAGGCTCAGGGAGGGGTGGGCTAGTTGGGGTTGAGGGGAAGGACACAGAGACATGCTGTCGAAGAGAGCCATTGATTTAGGCACCAGTGCCTGTGTCTGTCTCAGAGACGTCAGTATTTGATGACCTGGGATTGAGAACGGGGCTCACTCTGTGATGTAAATAATGACTCTGTGACACAAGATATCCTCCAGAAACTTTAAGGAGATTTTAGTTTAAATTCTGATTGTGAAACAGAAGAACTAAGCTAATAGCAACATTTCTCTTATATCCAGTGTGTAAAGTATCTGAATGACTTACTCTGACAGAGGAAGGTCTTTGCCAATCAAGCCAATACAGAAACCCATGAAATCCCGCAGTCAGCTGATGTCATTTTTGTTACTGTTGGGTTAGGAACCATGAAAAGGACCAACTGAGATGTTTGTGGGAAAATTCATGCCATCAAGACTTCAAAGCATCACGAGTAATTATTAAGTACTGAATAAAAGCCTGTTTTAAAGTTTGATTGCACTTGGAATCAATTAGGAGAAAGAAGGTAGAAAAGTAAAAAGAAATGACTGAAAGCTGAACTACCAGCTAATTCCATTGTTTTTGTGGGATGTGTTGACAGCAAGAATGACTCCGGCTTCCTCCATTAAGATTGTTGGAACACAGCTTAACAGGCTGACACAGGAGGAAATAACTCGGCTGGCTTGGCTTGGCTGAATTTCCAAGAGAATCTTTAGGATTGAATTTCCTCCTCCAAAAGTCTCGCGTCCCCACCAGCTGAAAAGGGGTGAAATCAAACTGGAAAAGACCCTTGATCAGGGAGGAAAAAACTTTTACTGTTAAATCTCCTTCAAAAGCACCCAACTCCACTTTGGCTGAGATATGACAGACAGCCTCCCTCATTCCCAGTCCTTCCTTCTATAACACTTCCCACATATCCCACAGCCCTTCCCTTTGTGTCCCACAGCACAGTTTTTTTCCCCTCCCTAACCCATCATTATCTCCCTTGCCGCGGCTCACCACAGCCGCATTTAAAGCTACGTTGTAGCCTGGCAGTAATATATCGGAGTTAGACTTGGGGCATCCTGAGCCACATTACAAAGAGCTAACAAATCCTCTCAATATTTACCTGATTATGCTGGCCTGCTGTGCTGAGTGAGGCAGACAGAGTTTTTATTTAACTTGCAGAGGATGACAACAGTGCAGAATGGCTAATAGGACCCCCTGCTAGCTTTGATAAGGAGTAATGGAGGGTGAGAATGGAGGATATGAGGGGGGTAATGAGAAACAAGTTAGGGTAGGACAGGGAACTGTGCAAGAGCAATGGTGTCCTCGGGATTTCCATATGCTTGTTTGTCATTCACCTAGGGACCATTTTTGATCCGAGGACACCACAAGGGTTACGATCGATGGATTGGAGCCAAAAGCAGATACTGCTACTCAGATTTTGGACAAATTGTCATGCAGCTCCCATGCAATATAGCCTAACTTGCTCACCTTAAAACCAGGTGGACCCATGAAGAACTATGATAAGCATATTCAACTTTTAGCAGTTGGCATCCCGTGCTTTCTTCTGTTTTTGTTGTTTAATACCCTCCTTAAGGGAAAGTGATTATTTTGCAGAGTAAAGAGAGAACAAGCAAAGGGGAGATGCATATTTTATCAGGGTCTTTGGAAGGTTAGAGGGAGAAACAACCAAACATGTCTTATCTAAAAGAGCTGGATCTGGGGTGACAAGAGAGAGCAAAGCTGGGTGTTTCCTGAATATTTTAGCATAAGTCCCAGATTTGCATTAAAAGCTGTGCTTTTTTCAAACATTGTTTTCCTTGAAGCAAAACACATTTTCTGATGCAATAACTCCAGAATGAGTATGAAGGGAAAAACTGAGTCATTCAGAAAGAGGTGAACGTCAGGATTAAAGGCCAGCGGAGGACAGGAGAGGGCACGGCACGCTGCGTCTGAAAACTATAAAACATAAGCTTTGATACTGGCTCTGAAACAAAACTTTGAGTTTCTGTTATTGAATGAAAACAAACATTCTCATTTTCCTAAGGGCTCTAGGAAGGTTCAGACAGAGGACAGGATTATAAAACTGGAGCTGGTTTTAAAACGTTGACGGAAAGAGCGAGGAAACACTGGATGCAAAGAGAATCTCATCAGACTAGAAATTTAATTAAGACAGAGAGTAAAAGTTCACGGCTTCTTGGTTTTGTTTTACCAAGGAAATTATGTTTGAATGGGCTAGAATCAAGTAGGGTACATGAAAAATACCCTTGACTTCACCAGCGCACTCAAAGACTTTACCCTCTGTATGTACAGGACTCTGCTTTCTGTGTAGTCAGAAACACCTCAGTCCAATCAAGAATTGTTGCTCTGATCTGAGTTTCTTTGATTTCCAAATACAACCACTTCTTAGTTAACTTGCACAGTTTTTTTAAATACTTGACACAAAGGCTATTCTATTCTATTCTATTCTATTCTATTCTCATTCATCTGTCTGAAGAAAGTTGTTTGAAGGTTGTCAGGCTGTAGAATGAATCTAAAATCAATCAAACACGTCCTTGCGGGTACTGAATGACACATAAAGTCCCATTTCAGATTAAATCTATCTACATATATAAACATACTAAGTGTTATAAAGTGGGACAGATAAGTCTTCATTTAGACAGTTAACAGTTAATATTTGGTGTGTGGTTACCAAATTATGGTGCTAAAACCTTTGTTGAGGCTTACCTAGTTTCTAACTTCCCCGCCATAGTCCTAGAACATGAGCAATGTCTCGACAACTGTAGTTTATAGAAAATCTTTCTGATCTTGGCTCAATGGAATTAGCTATATCGAGCTTTTCATACACATATACAATGACAGAATCGGTAATCTCTAAGAGTTGGTCTTGAGTTTGGATGTTTTCTATGTTTTGTTCTTGTAACAGTAACAAAGACTTATTTGACTCATAAATGCTTTTAGATCTTCTGCTTTCTCTCCACCTGAGCACCGGCTTCTGATTAAAAAAAAGAGTAGGTTATTTAGCCCAACTTTACACTGTTTCAATAAACTGTTGTGATATTTGTGTGCAACACCATGCAGCTGAAAGCGTTTACACCTTTCACCACTTACTGGCTTTTCTGCTGTTGTTTTAATCACATGAGACACTAGATAATCAGATAGGAGACAATGAAAAATAAAACTGATTATTAAGAAGGGAGCTCTCTGCAACAACTCAAAAAATAAAAGAGATAAATGAACAAAGAGACACTGTTTTTGTAATCCCGGCCACTTTGGTTTATTAATGTGCATTGTTGTATTATTTCAGGTCAGATGCTTTTTCTCTTTATTAGCCATCCACTTAGAGTTCCCTGAGGCATCACATCATCTGCAGTACATTCAAAACAAACCAGCTTAAATAAAATATCACCACATCGGCTTCCATTATGCAGATGAAACCATTATAACCTCATTAGCAGCCACAGAGGGTTAAAAACTGGACCATTCAATCATCCAGCGAAGGTAAATCCTTGAACTGAAAACAGAACGGGATTTGAAATGTCACAACACGATCAATGTATTACATTTAGCTTAAAAAATTTCAGAAACAGTGTTGTTTAGAGGCATTGTGCTGGACGACGTTGCTCCAATTTTAGGGTAAAGCTAGGCAAGGACGCACATATATTGGTGCATATGCTTGCCTGCTTGGAACATCTAAATATAAACACCCAATTAAGCACATTCAGTTGGCTTGTCACATTTACATATCATTTTCTGCAGAGTTGCTTGACTGTAAGTACTCAGCTTTCTGCTATTATAAATAAACTGAGGCTGCTTAATGTTGCAAATGAGTCACTCAGCACAGAGCTGCAGATATGATTGTAACCAAAACCTATTTACATAAAACCCCTGTATCCCTGGAGAGCACCCACGCAACACTATAAACTGCAAACCAATTACAGATTTGCAGATGTGTCCCATGTCACACTAACTATAGGAATTACGTGGGGGATGTGTGCATTGAAAGCTTCTGTGTGTGTGACCCTGAGAGGAATACAGTAAATTAGATCAAACGATGCTCTGGGTTTCCCAAACAGGCTGACAAATGGATTCATCTTAATGCAATTAAATAATGAAATGAAAAAATGAAATGTTGGTGAACAGATAACAAAATCCACTTACAACCACTAATGTAGAGAGGAGATCGGACCCAGCATTTATTTCTGCTGAACTTGACCATTTCAGTGCAGATAGTGTTGTTAGTATAGCTGAGAATAAAAATAGATAGCTTGAACCTTTGGCAGCCAAATCCAACCCACCTTATGTTTATGTCTTAAAGAGTCTAAGATGAAGCACTAACCATACTAGCTGAGCTACATTGAGCACTGTGGCTCCAAGATTATAAGCAAAACCTATTTTGTGGGGATATAAACATATGAAACCTGCATTACATTTGATTCATCTCACAGCTGATTCAGGCTACTAAACTCTCTAACTGGATTTTCTCACAGTTTTTGTTTTTTTAGGTTTATATGACTGCAGATGGTTTTGATTTTATTGGATTTTTGCTAAAAAAACAACCAAAAAAAAAAAAAAAACCCAACAACAACAACAACAACAAAAACCAGCAGGTGTGCAATCATATTTTTACCTCTTTGGCATTTTTACTTCATTTTTTCAATTGTAGTAAAGTGTCGTGATTATATTCTTAAATCACAACTTCTTTTGCAATTCAATCATCTTTTTGAGCATCTGGTTGGATTTTGTGGAAAGGGGGAAAACTATGATAGAGCACAAAAAAATGCAGGAGAGACTATTTTATTTATTTATTTATTTATTTTTTACAATTCTTTCAAAATAAGAGCATGCAGAAACCAAAACAGAGACAGAGAGATATGATGGACTCTGAACAGTGATTAATAGATTAGAAAAAAACCTGGATTGGAATTGTTTGTGTGTGTGTGTGTGTGTGTGTGTGTGTGTGTGTGTGTCTGTTTGCATTTCTGTGTACACACAAGCTAATAATCGAAACATAGCTAACCTGCAGCTAGACAAACCTGGCCAAAAACAAATTTGTGAATATGTATGCGTGTGTGCAGCCAGCGATTCATTATGTCAGACAAGATTTTTGGCAAAAACAAACTGTGTCTGTTAATGCATGCGTGTCTTTTTTCCCTGGCGTTCTCCTCAGCTGTAAATCTCCTGTGTGTTTGAACTCCGAGCTGCTTCCATGACCCCCACGCTCTGTGACTCTGAGGTGATCCCTCATGCACCCATAATCCAGTGTGTGAGAGCATTTGAGTGTTTGTGTGCATCTAAGTGGGTATTTTGTGTGTTTCCATGTCCTGATCATGAAATCTTAAATGAATGCAAACTGCTGTTGGTTCTCAAAACCTCACTTAATTATATCAAGCTGCAAGACGCACACACAGACACACATACACTAGTAAACTCGACCTGGCTCGCCCAAGTCGTTTCCATACTGGCAAACATTATAAGGTTCTGACTCATTCTCTCAGTCAGTTTCCCCTCCACCTCCTCTTGTTTTCTCTGTCCACTTCTCCCTTTATATCTGTCTCCTTTTTATTTCATGCCGATAGTTTCTCGCTCTGTTTTTCCCTGATCACTCTTTTGATTTCCTTTGTATGTCACTTTCTTTCTCCTTCCATTAATCTGCTTTCCCTACCACAAGCAGAACATAAACACTCTCTCCTCTCCTCTCTTTCTCTTTCCCTGATGCATACCCTCGCTCTTCACTCCCTCAGATTTCTCATCTGTTTCTCCGAATATGGTCCTTTCAGTCCTGCAGCTCCAGAGGAGAAGGCAATTTATGGCACTAATGCTGTCAGATCCCATCAGTCAGGAGGACAAGGGAAGCCAGCACCGGAGATGCCTCAGATAGCTTAAAAAACAAGATATCACATTGCAGTATGTTTATAACGACTGAGGTTTAGAGTTAACATCTCACAAAATGAAAGCAGTCACAAATGCATGTGCAAACTGAAGGCCACGTAAGAATCTAATTTGCTTAAACAGAGTAAACTTGACCAATAAAAATGTGATTTTAGTTGAAAAGAAAATGACAGCTCTGACATGTGGTGTCTCAGCTTGCTACAGACAGGCGAGTGCGAGTGTGTGTCCAAGACAGCTCAGGCTGCAGTGGAGCTGAAACTTCTCAGGAACTTCCATCTGGTGCCGTTTTTGTTGTTAATGAAACATCTCCAATCTTCAGTATTTATCACGTAAAATATATATTTACATCCTTACATTGACCTTGACTCTGAAGTACAAATATACAGCATAAAAAAGGGATATTCTAAGCAGAAAAGGCTAAAATATATCAACTTTTAGTCTATGGTATTGATCAAACTACTGCTTCCTATAAATCCCAGTCATGGAACTTCACTGAAGGCCCAGCTATGCTGAATTGCACATATTTTATTAGAAACTCTGCTTTCATTACACACAAGTCGTTAATGTTAATGTTTAGTTAATTTCCATTGTTGAATACCACCTGGGACATCTGCTGTTAGATGCTGTTCAAATTTTGCGCTGTGTGTGAAATTACCTCCATGACCACACAAAAGTATAAATGGTTCAGTCATTTATTAGTGTGTGCCACACATTATTGCATTATTTGAAATGCAGCAATTTAGGCCCACAGCACTTTTCTGTAAAAGCAGAAAACTAGCCTAAGATAAGGAACAAGATCAAAACTGGGGGACGTCTTTGTTATTAGGCAATAGTGCTGTGAAACAGTGCATCAGCATATCAAGCTGCAGCCAACAGTTTTCAAAAGCTGTGACATCCCTTTTAACAAGTAAAATCAATAGAGTGCCCATTCAAAGTCATTCTACCAGCAGTAGCTGTTCTGTCTGTGTTTCATTCAGTGAAATGTATACTTTGCCTTATTATTATTTGCTAAATATTAATAAAAAGTATAAATTTAGAAACTGTTCAATAGCAGTCATCCATATTCTAAACTGTTTATACAGGTCAGGGTCACTAGTCGGGTAGAGGTTACCAAGCAACCATTCATAGTCACATCCTAACCTACAGCCAGTGTAGAATAGAGAAAGAGACAACCTATGCAGACACGGGGAGAACATGCAAACACCACACAGAAAGGGATGGTGAATTGGTGCATTTGAACAGATGATTTTCTTGCTTAAAGAGGTAAACAATGCTAACCACTGCAGTGCAGCCCATACCTACAAGCACTGATGATGAAAATGGAAAGCTTTGCACCTCTGCAGGTATGTAATTCTATCTTTAAAAGAGATATGATGGGCATGTCTGAGGTCAGTAAAACACACTTCAAAGGGTCGTGAGTTTTACTGCAGAGGGTCAAAGGTCCAAACATTCATCCCCCTGTAATTGAATTGGCTCCATGTCCAGCTCCAACTCCAACACACATGCACAGAAATGTACACCACACACACATACACACAATTAGACACATACACGCAAACCTAGTCACATGTGTAATCAGACGCACACACAGACGAACATATTGGTCCTCATCTGTGCCAGCGCTCTATTGACCCACATTGAGCTTTTGCCCAGCAGTCAAACGCCTCTCAGTATCTCTCAGCCCTCATCTGACTCACTCTCAGGAGGTTCATCAGTGCTACTATCTGCTGACTGAAGCCCAAAATCTGCCCTAAATATCTGGATCACACTGTCCGCTTAGCAAGAGTTTTTCAGCATCGCTGAGTGAGCTTTGCTCCATTTCCCATTCAGTCAATGATATTTGTAATCTGTTGATTTCATGCAACAGAGATGATTATTTCAGTCGTGCTCGGTCCGTAATGGCTTTTTTCTTTTAGGGTTTTAGGTTTTATTGATTTGGAAATTACTATACTAAAAGCAGGTAAAATACTTGAGATTAAGTCTATGTTGTAATTCTCTGAGAGCCAAATTGACACTTGTTTGCATGATGTTTGCATGACGTCTGCAAATATATATAATAATAGTTTTTATTCAGTAGGTTAAGCTTTAATTTACTGCAGGTTTTAAGAAGAACTGATCAAGTTGAAGTAAAGCATGTGCTCAAACTCATGGTTTCTATGCCTGAGTGTCCTTGAGCATCTGTGCGACATATATTTGAAAACCTGCTCATGCCTGTGAAGGTTCGTATGGACCACTGTATGGACGTCTAAGTGCAGCCCAAAATCTGAGGCTACATGGGATGCGTATGTGCCTGAAAAGTAAACTGGATGCTTGTTGTGTGTACAATACTTATGTCCTGTTGTTTATACTGTACATTGACAATCACAAAACAGAGCATCACTTCCTGTTGCTGTCAGGAGGTTGCCATTGTGTTGTCTAGTGCACATGTGTTGAACGTATTCTTCTAGAAACACCTGTGATTGTAGTATAGAAATATGTATTCACCCAATTTTTTCATATCGAGATCAAATTTGGTGAACTATAAATGTGAATTGTCTGTGAAGGTTCTCAGTCATCCAGGTCATCGTAGTCAAAGGATGAATGAGAAAAGATAAATTTGAATTAGCATCATTCCATAAAAGCAACGGTGACCTTTAAGGACTTAGTACGGTGAGACCGTCCAGAGACAATGCAACCCAGGATTTACAGCTGTGGTGCACCATCCACTTTTGCATAATGTGAACTGATGTGCATCATGAGACATACTGTTCAATAATCATGGCCAGTCAGTCTCCAGAAATAGATCCATTTATAAAGTTAATTGTCTACTTAGCAACCATACCAGAGAGACAGCTAAGTGACATTTAGCAGTGACTGACTCGTCAAGCTCATAATACCACATCTAAATCTGAATTTACATCAACCACATACTGACTACTTGATTGATTCCTGAATCATCCCCAGTGATAAAAATATATATAAAAATACTTGAAATTTAAATACTTGGGATGGGTTTTGTTCTGTTAAGTAACTTTGATGCAACGTCATTCAAACCAGACATTAAATCAATCGTCTCCTCTTTACAACACCACTACCTGCAATACATTTATTTCAGGAAAGTGAGGTAAACAACAGCTAAGAAAGAAGTCATGACCAAATGGGATAAAAGGCAGTCAGTCCCACATTGATGAGATGCGATGTGGTCCATTAAGTTAAAGTAAGCTGAGGGGATAAATCGCTGACCTTGTTGCTTTAATGAAGGTAAATCTGGGCTTTTTATTCACAATGTTACATTCTTGTTGGAGTGCATACAGAGTTTTGTTAGTGTGTTTGGTGTATGTGAATGAGAGCAACATTTTGAGTTCCAGTGGTGGAGCTGATCACCATTGTGCATAAATTTGCATGTCAATCAATGCAGCTGTTCAGCAACTAGAAGTAGCTTCTCACCGATTAGTTGATTCCTTTCATAATTAAGGGAAAATGTGTGTAAAATCACAGACGAGCCACCATCAGAGATCATTGGTGTGCTGTGGTTGATTTTTGTTTTTGGTGTAGCTGTTTTCCTTTTAACTGTTTTAGTTAGTAGCTGCTTACAAATCACAGAATCTCTGTTTGTTTGTTTATTTGTTTGTTTGTTTTTTAATATATCACAGAAGAGAAAAATGCAAAATTTTATGATGAAATCATTAAACTTCAACTATAGACACACAAATTTTGAAAGTTCATACAATTAACCTTTTGCAAGCTGCCTTGACAACGCTGACCTTTGAGTGAACGAGGCATCAAAGAGTTCAAAACTGAGAAGTCTGATGCAGATTAGTGGCTGTGCTGCATCAAGAAACAGTCATGGTTATGAAGACTGTAACAAAAAGCATATCCTTTAAATATAGTGAAGAAACTTTAGTGCCCCTGCTAGTAAGTTTAAAATGCCAGAATAAAATACACACATTAAGAAAATGAGGTGTTCGAGTGTGCTGTTGTGTCAGCAGTTAGCTCGTCAAATATTAAATGTACAGTCATATTAAAGCAAGCAAGAGCAACAAAAACTGCACAAGAAATGATTACAATTATTGCATGATGAAAGAAAATACTCAGTGCAGAGTAGGTGTAAGCACAGAGAATTTGATAATGCATGATTAATATAGCATATTAATAATTAATAATTATTAATTAAGTATATTAATCTTGAGCTGCATCGACTGTGCTGCGGTAATAGTGCCTGTTTCAAGTTACATAAATGCAAGCTTACCACAGCTGCAGTGCTGCATATCGGCCGATCTCAGTACCAGCCAACATGCGCTGATGAGGGTCCACCTGGCCCACCAAGTACAGCAGCGTTACTAAATGTACCCGTGTTTAAATGCATGAATAGTTAAGTATTTGTTTTTCAAAATAAATGGATAAATAATAACATATAATATAATAAAAATTAAAATAAAATAAAATATTAGGTGATCAACAGCCTCAAAGACTTCATTTATTGCATACTGAAAAGTACTTAATAATATAAAGATGAAAAAGAGGTCAAAACAATTCTCTCTTTAAAGTAGGTGCACAATGCGGGTATAAATGCAGTGAAAATAATTCTGTATGATTAATTGTATGATTAAAGTATATTAAGTTTGAGCTGCACTATAAATAATATAATAATTGATTGAGTGATTGATTGATCATACTTTATTCATCCCGAGGGAAATTGGGATGTGATTGGATTGTGGTAATGCCTTTGTTGAGTTGTATAAACCCAAGCATACCACAGCTGCAGTGTTGCATATCAGCTGATCTCAGTCCAGTGTCAAGTTTTAACGCATTTTTGTGAACTTGCCTTCTCTAAAACAAACCACAATTTATTTTCTTAATCATAACCAAATAGTTTTAGCGCCTGATTCTGACCAAACTATGAAAGCTAAAGTGAAAACAAAACTAAACCAAACCAAAACTCCCACAAGGGACATGATGTGGTCTCCTAGTTGACAGCTGTGTGATCTATATCATCGTCACTCCAATTTCTCCAGTCTCCAGAGCTGTGTGTAACAGCACAAACACCAAAGCCTTACCTTATGTTTTTGTTCTAATCAACATGTTAATTGAGACTCTTTGAGGATCCTAGAAAGTTTTTCAGAGCTGGAGTGAGGGCTGTGAACAGCTGTCTGTGTTTTTCAAAAGTCAGTTTTGTTTTCTGAAAAGCAAACCCTTAGTTTGGCGCACAAAGCCGGGGCTGGAATGAATCTTACTATTCAGAACTCAGTCATTTTAAATGTGAAATGATTTTGCCCTCATCTGAATGTGGACAGGACTACAAGGCAATGTTTTGATCCACAGATGCTCTCTGATAGTTGACGTTCAGTGCTCACATTGACCTGAAAATGCTCAGTGGCTTACATTAAATTTTCATAAATGATGCACTTAATCCGTTTGACTTTTGACCTCCACCTAGATTCGCCTCCACAGCAACCCCATTGGACTGAGTCCCGAGGAAAGTTATTAATGCAGCGTGTAGCTGATGCCCGAGAAGCTAGTCGTAATGTAATGACACAGAACTGGTCCTAAATATGAGATCCTAAATTTAAGATAGCATCTAATTTACAGTTTGTTATATACATCTGAGAGAGTCTTTGTATGTGTTTACAAAACTTTGCCTTCAACTTTATGCATGTGTGTTCATAAAATCCTGTTTATTAGAGTCTGTGCAAAGTCCAGCTCTGGCAAATGGGGGGCCATTCCCTCATAAAATGCTCTTAAAATGCATTGTTTTTTATTTTGTTTCTGAGCTTTTCCACATGTTTCTAACCAAAAAGCAGAAAACTAAATCAGAATTTTGCTGAAGCTCCATTCAGCCTATCAGATAACACATTTATTTGTTTATTTTTTAACACAGTCGCAAATAAGTTAACCCGTTTAAGCCTCACACAGCTACATTTGTATTAAGTGGGTGATATTTTTGAGGCAGGTTAAAGCACACTAACAGAACCTGCTGAGTGGTTTGGTCTTGTTTCATATAGTGTTTGTATAGGCTGGTGTGACTGAGTGATCGTCATGTGTCATACCTGCAGAAAACCTCCACGCCATCCAGCTGGTAACACTGTCCTCCATTGAAGCAATAGTTGGGCAGCATGTCACACTGCGAGCGGCAACTTCCGTTTATCATCTGGTAGCCCACACGGCATCCATTTGGTAAGGCCGCTGGAGGGGCTACCACAGGGTCTTTTGGTACTGGAGCTCTTGCACCAGGAAATGACCCCCCAGGGAAGAATGAGCCAGACCCGGGAAGCTGTGGCTTGGAACGAGCAGGAGACCCAGCAGCAAGTCGGAGATCTTCATCGGTGTCATAAGCATCAGTTGTGGTGCTGTAGGTGTACTCATCAGCAGTGGGGGATA
This sequence comes from Maylandia zebra, assembly GCF_041146795.1. NCBI lineage: Eukaryota > Metazoa > Chordata > Actinopteri > Cichliformes > Cichlidae > Maylandia > Maylandia zebra. The sequence goes on from NC_135177.1 coordinate 31,928,621, forward strand.
CACCGTCGTCATAGGGTGTAAGATAGTCGTAAGTATCTGGCATTGCCCAGGAGGTTGTGTCGCCACCTTGCAGCTCATGGGCCAGTGATGAAGGTGAGGCGGGGGCGAGGTCTAGGTTGCGCCCACGAGAAGAGGGGTCAAAGAAGTCCACGTGGAGGACATCAGGGTTAGAGGGGTTAGTGGCGGCTGGGGGTGGGGCAGCGGTTGTGGTGAAAAGGTGGTCCAGGTCGAACACAGCTGTGTCCTTGGCATGGATCCAAGGTGGGTCAGTGTGTGGCTGACGCTCCTCTTCATCATCATCCTCCTCCTTGCCCTCGTCAACTCCCTGTTTGCGTGGGTTGCTAGGCAACAGATGCTCCGTCTCAGCTGAGTCGGGGCTGAGCTGTGGTGGAGTAGCCACACTGGCATCTTCTACTGTGGAAACCACCGTTTCACCAAACATGCCACTACTCTGCTCCTCCTCCTCGCCGCCACGGGGGATACGGCCAGCCCTTGGGGTCACGGTGCTGACTGGCTCAGGGGTGGCTGGGCTATTTATTCCAGTTACCACAGCAAACATTTTGTTGACTTTGATTGGCCCTTCCTCTTCATTAAGCAGGGAGGTGACATTGGACGCACTATCCGGCTCAGTGACATTGATCCCAACAGCGTTTCCTGCAAAGACACAGAAAGAGGTGTAAAGTAAACAGAAGGGAATTTTGGAATAGCAAAGAATTCCCACTTTCTGAACTCTCTGGAAGACGCCACTTGCAAAATCATCCAGAGTGAAGAGGCCCAAAAGTGTAAAATAGATGATCTAAAAAAAGAAAATTCTAATATTTTTAGTTTTCAGTTCAGAGACAAGGAATGTGGTTGAGTTTGTTAATTTTTTATGTGGGTTTAAAATGTAGTAAAAAGTTTTTACTAAGTAACATTTGGTAACAGCACTACAAGCTACTTTTTGATATTTTGCATTTTAATTTCACACAATACTTGATCAGAAGCCATCTGACAGACGTCATTTTTGACCACCTTAGCTGCTTCTCTTGCACAGCCTAAGTTTCTGGTGTGATTTAACTACCAATAGCATCTCTTGAAGTCATCATTTGAAAAAAAGGTGCCTTCAAGTTAATAAGTCATAATTCCACATTAGCAGAGTGCAACCTTTTCTCTCAGCAAAATCCGCTTCACTGCAAGAAAAAACAAATGGACATCTGTATTATTTCATTTCAGTTTAATCATATGATCAACACTGCAAAAACGAAAATAAAATACAGTTCTTCTGTCAAAAGCAGGTGTAAGCAATTTAGCCATTTAGCCCCCTTTAACTCTTATTCACTCATTACTACATCTACAGCGGCCTCTATGTGAACTGCAGCCAAAGCTGTCAATCGACTCTGTTAGCATTTGAAAAGTGGCCCATGGGAAACGCCGCCTTACATAAATATCACTCTGCATTATGAATATTCAAGCCATGAAGGTGATATAATTGTAAACACTGGGGTTTACCATTATGCATGAATTTCTTTTTGAAACTGTGAGCAGAGTCATGCTTCAGTACCGCTTGAATGAAAACATAGAGTTTAATGAGGTGAAAACAATTTAGCTCCCGAAAAGAGACAAATTTGCATCATTAAAAACCTTTTAACCCTCCAATTAACCTATTTCTATGAAACATAGCTGCTTTGACTTGTAGGACCTAAACTGTATGATTCTGACGCTGAGTGACTGCATTATTAACAGTGACTGAGAAATTCCATAAAATACACTTTAAAAAAAAACAATGATCAAACTATGTTAATATTCCTTTTTTGGATATGTTTGTACTGCTGACTAAAAGGTGATGATAACCTCAATTCCCCGAGGATCCCGAAAGCCCCAAACCCTCTGAGCATGTTTTGATTTTTGGATGATTTAATTCACAAATATTTGAACCACTTTGTCACAACTTCAGCAAATAACCCCATTTTTATTAGCTCATTATAAGGCTCTGTGCTCTACATGTATTCCTACACTAAGTTGTCCTTAATTAAATTATAACAAAAGAGGCCCAACAGGAAATTTGTGCTCATGGACCCCCAACAGGTTAATCCGGCTGCAGTTACCACAGATTATTAATTTAAAGCCAAAACTGCAGTTTTCAAATTTCTTTTGTTATCATCTGGACCACTGTGTACCAACATCAGAGAAAGCTGTGCTCTAAGACAGGTTAAAACAAACTCCTATTACCAGTGTAGTTCCTCTAAATTCCAATGCAACAATGGGTTTAATGACCACCATGTTATACGTTATATGCAGCATACCTGCTTAGAGTAGAGATGGACCAATCCGATATTACATATCGCTATCGGTCCGATACTGACGTAAATTACTGGATCGGATATTGGAGAGAAATAAAAAATGTAATCCGATCCATTAAATATCAAAAAAGCACCTCACAAAACTTGCAACATGGCGTAACTCGGCTCATAACCATAGCACGTCAGAGCAGTGTGCTCACGTGATAGAGCGGCTGTGTGTATTTGTAGCCTCCCTACCAAACCGGCATTTCATCTCCGAGGAAGTTATCCCAGAGAGAAGTAAAGCAAGTGTGTAAGTTCATCTCTGAATGTTTGTAAAGCATTCCAGCGTTAAGCTTAACAACCGATTTATGGAGCGCCTCTTCTCTCTCCTTCCCTCTCCTGTTGCTACTTCAATCATGAAACTGATCAATGATCAGCTGATCGGCTTTTCTGTCGCAAGTCCATCTCTCTTCTTTGTTTTTGGCCCACTTTGCACCAGAAAGAGGAAACCAGCGGCTGAACAGCAGCAGCACGTTTAACCTTGATAAGCTATTGTTAGAATGTATTTAATATTACTTTCTACACCAGGATCCTTTTCTATGCAGCTGACAACTGGTAACTGTGCAGGGGCGGATCTAGCAAAGTTTAGCCAGGGGGGCCGATAGGGTATGAACAGGGAAAAGGGGGGCACAAAGACATACTTTTCTTTCTTATTCTCATTTAAAATGTCTAGCTTTTAATAAATAATTATCTGAATCTTACACCCAAAGTTTTAATCTGATGTAAAATATATAGAAGTCCATTACTGTATATAGTAACTGTTAAGTCTAATAAACCCTAGTAAGCTATAGTACTTTTTCCTTTGGGAAGATACCATCTGTGCAGTCTGCAATTCTGTTGAAGAAAGATGTTGAATCTATTTAATTATTCTTGAAAAATAATTTATTTCTCTGTATTTTTTTTCCACACTGCATCAAATTAAAGTTGATTACGTTGATTAAGCATCATGAGGTGGAGGGTGGGGGGTGGTTCCCTATTTTTTTTTTTTTTTGCTGGGAGTTTGAAACCCTATTAGTTAGGTTGCTTAATATTTCTGTTAAATACTCTTTAAAATACCAGAATAGGAAGGATGGAGTAGGTTTAAGTTTATTAGATTGATCATTTTAGCTGAACTATGAAATATTTTGGGTGCAGTGTATTTTTTACATACAGGTATAACAGAATAGCTTTAGTGTTGTTGATTATTTAAACTTGAGTATGAACTTATACAAAATGCAGCAAGATATTAAAAAAGCAGTTTTATTGATTAAAAAACACTATATCGGATTCATATCGGTATCGGCAGATATCCAAATTTATGATATCGGTATCGGTATCGGACATAAAAAAGTGGTATCGTGCCATCTCTACCTTAGAGATTTTTACATCTGACAATCAGAAAGCTTTTAAGGTAGTTAAATAACCTTGATGAGATGAACTGTGCTGATAAAAAAGCCAAATCAACATCCAAAAGGTGGAAACTATCTTTTTCACCTCATGCAGTAACTTTGCCTTAAATAAAGCTCCCCTTTATGACCTGGCTTGTGAAACAGCCTTAGCTAATAAAAAATTGTGTGCATCCAGAAATAGAAGAAAAATGCTGATCCCAAATAAGCCGTGAGATCAGAACTATTACTATGAAATATTAAACCATCAAGGGACTGAAACAGGGGTTGGGAACAGATCACCGAAAACATCACCATCTTTTTGTATGTGACCTGGCCCTGTAAGCAAAGCAGCACAAAGTGAATGCTTATTTATGGGTATCTAACACCAATGTACTCTGCCTATCACCAGGAAGAGGCTTAAAATCAGATCATGGGAACACAAATATTGGCAACGTAACAAGAAAATCTGAAGGAAATGCAACATCTGTTGTTAATTAACTACATACATATTCAATAATGATTCAGCTGGTCCTGTTTGCGCTTTCCAGAGAATTTAAGTTTCACAAACCAGTGATCCACACAGTGACTTCACACGCGGAGCTTATTTGTCATTACAGAACGAACAGAGTGGGCTCAAGGAGGCTGGCTAGTAAAACAAATCAAAACGAGGCATGATTGGCTGTATCCTTATCCTTTGGTCGATTACTTCATCCGAGGGTGGCTTGTTGAGTCATGCAGAAAGCTGCTTTGCTGCCGCTCCCTCTTTGGATTAAAAGAATAATTCACTAATGTCTCTGAATGGTGAGGAGCTGGGATTAGGGATTACAGGACTAGAGAATGGAAGGGATTTGGGGGTGCCCTGCAGGGGGGAGGTGATGATCTTGGGGAGACTCAGACAAGACAATGTCTCGACAGCTGTAAGAAAACTGTAACCTAAATTTGTAGTGTAACATGCCATTTATACCGTAAATCATAATGAAACATTGCACTTCATTTTCAGAATGAGTATGTGCCAGTTCTTTCCAGTAAACCAATCACAGAGAACCTCCCAACTGATCTCAAACATAGAAGTAATGTTCTCGACATGACTCTTACCGACTGACACGTTCAGCCGTCAGTTGGTAAATAGTGGAATTTTTTTCACTAACGTCTCTGCTACTATATCTCCTGCTAGTTTTGCTATAAGCCACTAATTGATAATGAAGTGTTTTAATAGAAATTTACATTGGAAAACTGTTTCTTTTAGGCAGGTAGTAGTTTTATTCGGAGGAAAAAAAGATAAATGAATAATGATAAATAAATAAAATGGCTCTTCAGTCTCTTTTGGCAGAGACACAAGTCATATCAGGCTGTGACTCAGACTAAATTTGTTACGGCGATGGTTTGATTTAGTACTCTAGTTTATTACATTTTCCTAGATCCAACTTTCGGCTCAAATGCAATAGTAATGGTTCCAGTCAAAAATATTTTTCCATGTTAAGACGATAAGATTTCCTAATTAACTGACTACTGTATCAGAGACCAAGGCCTAGTCAGCTCCAATAGAAAAGAAAACATTATGCACAATGAGTTTTTAATAAGCACAAGATATTAAAAAGGTCTTCTGCATGACATATTTATCTGAAGAGAGATCATATCTGCTTTATAAGAAAAGATCGTATCAGCCTGGAGTTTAATATTAATATTGAGTCTGACTGCAATATTCACCATTTATTATCTGCACTCATAAAAAGGACTGACATCACATTTATGTAACCTGTTTTGGGCATGCACTAATTCAAGTCACCAAAGTTGAGTCACCAATGAGTGAATAAATGCACTGTTGGTCCTGTAAGGAGCTTTGGCTAACAGCCTCCTCCAAAAAGCATATGTGAGGATATCTGCGAGGATCTTTGCTGACTGCTGTTAATCTCAGATGGTGAGGCTGTGGGCATTTTAATCTCTAAACGTTTTCCTGAACACTCGGTGTTATCTCCACTTACACAGCGAGAAGTTCGTTAAATCTCATTGCCACCAAAATTTTATGACTATGACGAGATGTCTGACCAAAACAAACACACGCCCTTAGATAGTCAGAAGCTGCAATCTAATAGTGGCGTCACTTCACAAGTGCAGAAAAAAAAGAAACATCTGGCTACTGAATATTTTGGTAGAGAAAAAGATTAAAATATCTGAAAATTGTAACTGCCCAAATGACATGTTTAATTATTGAAAAATTACCACAAAATTACAAATAATGAGCCTTGAATATGATAAATAAATTAAAAAATTAATAAAATATGAAAACTGTAGAGATAGACTGGCAAATTTATGATTTATAATTAAAAATATCACATCAGCACACATAAGTATAGGACCATAATTCACCTGACTATGTCACTTCAAGTTTAAAGCTGCAATATCATGAGATTGGGGCCTGTTGTATGTAAGTTCAGTGTGCGGTCTTATCATGCTTCTGGGATCGTGAAAACCTGCAGATACTCCCTCAGACTCACAATTATATTCACTGTATAGTAAACAAGATCACACAGTATGTTCAAAGACGCAATACACTGCACTAAAACAAACTAATCCAAATAAGCGCACGTGCGTAAGGCTCCTTCCAAGCGGTCCTGTCATCATTAGGCAGTAGGCTGTCACATCAGCTGCAAGGTATTTGACAGGTGGAAGCCTTCAGTTTATTCAAAGATTCTTTTCTGGCGCTGCAACATTGAGCTGCATCTTTGAAGCTGCGGTCATTCTGGGGCTAATCCCTCCAGCAGTCCCTCAATGTACTGCTGTTTAACACATCAACTGAGCAGCCAGGGGATAATATGCCAAAACCACAATCTCTCTATTGCTCCCTCACACACATTAAAGAAATGGGCTTCACAGTAACTACACAAAAACATTTTACATGCCTAATATTTGATGCTCACTAGAAAATTAGGATTTAAGATGCGTGCATAAACACACTGCCTTTCGTTTGCTTCCCATATCTCGTGCTCTTTGCCTACACACACCTGATGGGAATAGACTCACCGCATGACAGCTTGTCCACATGAGCACAATATCTGAGACAGACAGACAGTATTCGACATAACATACTCCTCCTTTAGCTGCTGCAACAAACCTGATGAATACAAACCGTACAGGCTGAGAAGCAGACAGTAATGGCTACAGCACAACCGTAGATAATGACAGCAGGGTGATGGTGAGAGATGATGACAAGGGAAGAGAAGTAACACAGTGACAGAGGGAGGGGGGGGGGGGAGCTCAAAGAAAAACTAAGGGAGGGGGTGACAGTGTGAGGGATGGAGTGAGATGGTGAAAAAGCCAAAGTAAGAGTGACAAAGAGAGAGAGAGAGGAGGATACTTTCATGGTCTATGAAATACTCTTGGAGTTTTACTCTCACTATGTCTGTCAGTAGCCAAAGTGAAAAAAGTACACTGCAAAGATCTCCTATCCACTCTGTACTGTCAGCTGTCAGTCACCTTAAATCTAACACTGTTTCTGCTGGATAATATTACAGTATGCTTCTGGTTCAACAGGCAGTGCTTAAAGACCACTGGTGTGTGCATGCTTGACAGCATTTGCAATTGGTACCATTCAACTTACACAAAATTGCATTAAGTCTCCAAGAGGTTGAACTACTATGATCAGATCAGATCCAGAGTCTGTGACGTGTTTTGGAAGAATATGTACACTTTAGTTTCTAGTTCCACATTTAATATTCAGCTGTAGTCAACTGTACTATCAGTGCTTTGCAGTATCATAGGTACACAGGTCTCCACAAACATGTTGAATTAGCAGGGTGATTTGTCGTAGGCTTTCACCGACAGTAATTGCAAGGAGTCGTGACAGGCATGACCGAGCCTTTAGGACAAAGATCTCTAATGACTTGTCACTTTGTTACCATACGGGATGTAAAACAGCACTGACATAATTCTGTTGTGAGATATGAGTAATGACAGGACATTACGGAAACTGGATCTTAACATTGCTTCATTCTTGGCAGCTGTTTATGAGCCAGAAAAGCGTCATTCTGAATAAAAATGGAGGATGGGTGGAGCACAAAAATTACCGAAGCTGAGGCTGGCGTCGTGCCAGTCTCAAAAATTTTGGAGCTTGTCATTTGACAGTTTTTAGTGGAATAGAATAGAATAGATCTTTTTCCGTCACTGTTATAAGCACAATGAAACACAGTATAAGTCTGATTTGTAGGATTCAAAGAAAGAAATGAGTTCGGTTAGTTAACATTTTGTTATATGACAGTTTTTCTTATATTCTCAGTTCTTTGCACAAAGTAGATTTGTAATCAGCTCTCCTCACAATCTTTTGGGGTAACTTTACACAGATCTCATGTAGCCAGTATGCCGATATCCACTAAGCGACTCTACAAGAGCCAAACCTCTAACTTAAAGCCTGTTCTCTACTCTGCACAGTGAACTTTTCACCAGCAGTTTGCATCTCTAAAGCTTGAAATCAATGTGGATGTGCACTCGCTTTACTGACAGCTGATGCACTTTACTGACTGACTCTGCATTATTCAGAATAAGCATTTTTTTCTTACATCTTTACATATGCAATGTTGTGCAACCCGCCTACAGTAATTAAAAAATGAGTAAGGCACAGCCACAAAGTTTCTCATACTGTATCACCAATGAAAAAACACTCCAAAGAAGAGTAGAGCTGTTGCTTTAAAACTGTAGTTGCTTTAAAACTACTTGAAGACCTGTTCCTCTACACATGAAAGATAACTTTGAGCCCACATTCCAACTGCTAGACGCTGAGTACAGAAGGCTCATCTACAAGTTGGCACACTCAAACTTGTTTATGCACAATAACTTCTGCAGACAGAACTCATGCGGTCTGCTGTTTGAGACCACAGTGGTGTCAATGTGCCTCACTGTGCATCTGTGGACTGGGCTCCAGTTAAGTGCAATTGTCTTCCTTTCAATGGCTCATTAGCTTAATTGGATTAACGAGGAGGAACCGTTTGACAGACAGCTGGTTAAGGAGCTGCGTCTGTGACAGCCCGAGAAAGTAAGTTCTGCATCACATCGGTACACGGCATGTTTATCCCACAGTTGTTCTAATGAGCTGCAGGTAATGTAGAAAATTCACAATTTATACAGAATAAATATTTGCTATTCAGTGGTGGTATAAGTCACCTGAAGTACTTTAGCATTTTTAATGTGCACGATATCCACAACTAAATTAATAAATGGTATAATCAGGCTATGACTTATTGCCTTGTCTAAGACTCATACATAAGCGTTTCATTGTTTATGTTCATGCCTTCAGAACATAAGAGGAAACTTAAGAACAAAAGGACCAACGTTTATGTAAATGCTGTTACAGAGCTGTTTACCTGTGGGCTGCGATAACCCAGTCTGTGTATGTGTCATTAAAAACTCAGATCTCATTATGATTCGCCGATGATAGAAGCACAACCTCCAACAAAACTAAAAACTAAACATAGAATTTCCATAACACATCAAAGCAGCCACTAACAGTTTCATCACACAGTCAGTTCAGTAGATGTTCTATTGCTTTTAATCATGTCACTAGTGACATCTTCAGTTCTTTTATTGCACATTCAAAACTCACCATTTGTTGCTTGGACCTTTTGATGGTGTGGCTTTGCACCCTGCACTTTCTAGGATTAAGAAATGTTCAACCTCAGCTTTCACACCAAGAATAAATGGAAAGTTCTCAAAGTACACAGAAGAAATAAATTCACCCACAAATCAGCCGAGCAGGGTACATCATAGAGATCGTCAAATGTTTAGAGCAGATACTAAAATGGACAAAAGGCCTGTTTTACAGTATCATTTTCTCAGTGAATCACACCTCTAAAATTTGGTTGACATTTGAACTTTGGTATTAAGCTGAAAGTTGTCTCATCTTATTTTTAAATCAAAAGTGAGATTCGTGAGTTCATGAGTTGATAACATGGGGATATTTTTTTTTTTTTTGCATTTTAGCAGAGACTGTTTTGGAAATTAGTTTTCAAAAGTCCAACCTTTTGCCCCTGCTCAAAATAGTTTACTCTATAATACAGTAGGGTTTGCATTAAAAAGAAGAACTTAACCGAACAGCCTTATACCCGAGTAATGCCACAAAACTGGTTAACCTAAGCTGCAAGGTTCAGTCAGAGAGCGTCAGTACAGGATTTTGGACTCTGTCAGGGTCTGAGACACACCAGTTGAGGCTCAAATGAGAAACCACCGAAATAAAAGAGCCTTTGTTTGTTTCCCTCCCACTTCAAATGAGACAATTAAACAGCATTACGCAAGATGACGCCTCACGCCGCATGTCTGTGAATCTGTTTATGGTTGTGATTTTGAGTGTGTATGTGTCTGTGCTGTCTCTCTGCCAGCACAGCCCACTGGTAATTGGGGTGGCTTCCAGCTCCCCCAGTGAAGGGTGTGGATGGTCATAATGAGAAGAGAGAGTTCGGCTTTAGTGTGTGTGTGCGTGCGCATCAGACTGATTGTTAGGGGGTGATGGCGCCTCAAGGCCAAGTGCTGTTAGCCTGTTCTGGCGAGCTGCCGACCCTCAGGCTTCGCCCTTTGTTTAACCCAGATCAGTTTGGAGAGAGGAAGCCACTAAACCACCCACAGACCTAGGGGACTCCGACTGGCCTTGACAGACTGTAAAGAAGAAGTTGATTGATAGTGACAGTTAGGGCCCGCCAGTCACTTTGGTGACCCAGAGTGGACTTTGAAGGTGAAAGGTTGGACAGTGGACAGATGACATAGAAAGGCTTGTAAGCGTCCGTTTAAGCACTGTGGTGCTAAACTGCCCATGATGCTGTTTTGGTGTGTCTACATTACAGTATTAGCTTAAAATTTGAAAGCATGTAACAGATTATCTGTAATCACTTGCTCTGCCAAGAAAAAAGAAAAGGAAAATTGGAGGCAGTGTAAGTTTATTCATCAGTCATAAAGTGCTGTGGAGTTGGGTTGGATGTGGTGGGCAGATAAAAAATATCTACGAGGGGAGGATCCTTGCAAAAAGCGCACAAAGTAGTATTTGTGTGAACTAAATAATGCAAATTGTATTGAAAAAGGGAAATCCTGAAAAAATCAGCATCTCTTTAAAACGAACTAAAGGTGAATAATTACATGGTGCTAGTGGGAAGAGAACTGTTCCTCAAATGGTATTAGTACTCCATATTCTCAGTCTTGGACTCTGTTACGTAGCTATGAGTGACTAATAGTTGAGTGACTAAAAAGTGAATATCTATTTAATTTTTACTGGATCTTCAAGCAGTCCCTTGGATCATCTTTTGTCTGTTTATGGCCCTTTACTTGACTTTCGCAAATAGAACTCATTGCATTAAAAAAAAAAAATCCTGTAACCTACTAAATCACACAATTTTGTTATTTTGATTGAAACTTCTCACATTTATCTGTAAATATTTTAGCCAAAATCTAATCCAAAGGTGAACAACACAAACATCTACAGAAACAAAGATTGCAAAGTAGCGTAACATAACAGGCATGTTGCTGTTAAAAGGGAATTTTTTCCCCTCTACATATAATATTTTGTGAGGGGTTTGACATACCAAAAGCATTTGAAAACCAATAGACTGAAAAATAACACAACAACTGACATGAGTTTCTAGTTTTACTAGGACAGTTCACATTTTTTGCTTTCTTGACAAAAAATGCTTTCACTTTGAATACACCCTTATCTAGGTGGAATATTTGCCATTCATTTTTCATAGTTTATTGGATTAGTCATTATGGATTTAAAAAAACCCCACTACAAATAGTATCTTTGCCTTAAATAAAGATTCATTAAAAACACAGCAATCTAACTCCAATTTGATCATGTAGTCATGATAAAACCCGAATCTATCCCCAAAATGGTTTTCCCAAGTTGTTAAAGGCAAAAAACAGGACTTTGGTGTTTTTCTAGTAGTGACTGGATGTTATTCACAGGAATGAGATGATTCTGTGAAGGCGCTGGCACAGAAGTGACCACAGAAGAGACCAGTGAAGCCCAGTGAATGGTGATGAAACAGAGTGACTGAGAGCCTCTTTAACTCATTCTCATTGATCCCAGCTTCAAATACCTGAACCACATGAGAGCCACAGACACATTCCTCATCTCTTATCCCATTCCCACACTCGTTCTAACGAATGGGACACAAGGCCTCTTTATCTTTACTCGTGCTGCTCATTAATATCGACATAAAGCAGCGTTCTGCACTCTGCAACTGTTTTTCCTCACTCTCTCTTATTTTTCACTCATCCATTTCCTTTCCTATTCTCTCTGACCTGCCATCTCCTTACATGCTCCTAACCTCCCCACATCTTACATCATAAATATTACTCATCATGTCATCCCTTCCTCCTTCACTTTCCCTTTCATTTGTGCAATTCTTCCTCTCTATCACCGTCTCTTAATTTTCTCTGATTCACACTGATTTCTCTTTTCCAGTCTGACGCTGCCTTTTTTCCCTTCCGTCGTATAAATCCTTTCATTTCTGATTCTACAGGTGGTGGGATGGAGGAAGGATGTGTTGCCATGGATACACTCTCAGCCTGTCTAGGGTTGATGTAGTGCTCTGAACCCAACAAGAACGACATACATACACATAAAACATACACTAACACACTCATGGACAAACACACACACATGCACACTAAATAATACAACATTTGTCTGTGAAGGTTGATCTCAAAGTTTTGTGCACATTTGCTCACACATGAGCTTTTCCTCCACCTCTTTTCATTTCAGTGACAGATTTGGTACAAGTCCATATACGCATCTAAAGTTACACAGTTTGTTTTCCTCCTCTGCTGCAACAAATATGGGTTTATGAGAGCGCAACAGCACACTCAACACCCTCATCTGAAATTTGAATGCCAAATTTTTTGGTATTAATTTATGAATGGTGAGCGGGAATTTCGTACAACAAGGATATCTGCTGCATCATTTTAGGCAGTTGCATTTAGGTGCCTTGAGCAATGAGTGGATGATTTCAGTCTGCTAGTAATTTGTTACCATTGTACAAGGAGTAGCTGGATGTTGCATGTGGACCTTGTTTCTGTCACTAGTATTGAAAAATGGTCAAACACTCGAAGCAACTTGCCCTCTGCTTCCCATGGAGACTACAAAAAATGTCATTATAAAGACTGCAGCCAGATCAACCTTAACTCCCACTACAACCAGCTCACTCCAACTGTCTCACTCATCCACACCCAACAAGTTTCTTATAAATTGGGGTCAAGTATTAAGTTTTGTATCTCATAGTTTAAAAGGGAGAGAGAGAATGATCAGAACGCTCCTCTACAAGGACAATTTATTTCAACGCTTGTAGAAATTTCAGGTCAAATAGCATTGTGTTCAACATATAGCATTGTGTGAATTAAGCAAAGATCACACAAAATCATTGGTACTGACAAAAGAGGCAAAAAAATGATTCAAACTGTTTTGACATTTACTAACTCAAAGTCAACTTACTCAGCTTGTAGCTGCCATTAGAATGACACAAACAGGAATTTTCTTATCTTATGTCCTTTGTCTCTACCTTTCAAACTCCTTACATATATTTCAAAAACTGAAGTGTTTTTTTTAGTGTTTTGTTTAAATGACAATGATCTGGTTAAGTTTGTTTATGTGTAAATAAAATGTGTCTTGATGGAAAGTCATCAAAGGTATGACGTCTGTGAAGGTTCTCAGTCACTCAGGTCATCGTAGTCTAAGGAGGTTGGAAAGAAAAGCGTCTGGACTTCCTTAAGTTGCTTGAAGACGTTTCACGTCTCATCTGAGAAGCTTCTTCAGTTCTAAGGTCAAACAGTGGAGGGTTCCAGACTTGAGCCCTGTAGGAGTGTCCCCCCAAGAGGGTCAAGGACCCCATACTGATCCTCTACCTAATCACATGAGCCAAGGTGTGAAAACGGGTGTAGCTCGCATTCAGCCAAGGTTTCGGGTCAACTCATTGTGAAACCTGGCCCTACCCTATCATGTGAATTCCTAAGGTCAACAGGCCCAGGATGTGAGTGGGCGTTAAGGTGTCTGGGCAGGGATCTCAAAACTGGGTTATAGATGGCAGACAGTAGGTGTCGTAAGCCACCGCCTCTGTTCAAAGATGGTCGTTCACAGTGGACATAAATGGTATGACTTTTGTTTTTTTTAATTAATGGGATAACAATAAACATCTTTCAATGGTCCAAACACGTAGCCAGTCACAGCAAGAACTCCATGTAAATGCTAGATAGTCTGTTTTGGAAAGCTTGGGAAATATTTAAATATATAACTTTAGGAGTTAAATTGGGTCTGGGTTCACCAGCTTGCAGAAGACGATGAATAAACATGAAAAAACTGATGTTTTGACCCATCCATCCACCCCAGCCTACTCCCCTCATAGTTATTACAAAAGGCAAACCTGTTTATTTTGCATGAACCACAATGCTGCTGCATGCATGAATGAATCAGTCAGATGTACACAGATCAGCATTTACTGTTAGCAGGACCTATATCTATCTGGACATTGTAATATAAGACTCTGATGCTGCAGACCCTGTGCTCATTAGTGTCAGAAATACTGGATTTAAAATGTTTTTGTCATGTTACCATGACAATTTCCCAAAGCCTGAAATCAGTTTTATTAAGACTAACTCTGATTAAACAATTTATTTAATGTCCAATCACTTAATGTGCTTGATTGGTGATAAAGACTAATTGCCTGCCTGCCTTGTGTGATACTAGAGTTTACTGTCATGCAAATTTGACCGTAAACTGTGAAGCAAACATCACACAATAGGAAAAAAAAACCACTATGTAAACTATATAAACCCAGCTGCATAATTATGTCCTTTCCTTCCTGGTTGTTAGCCACGACAGGTGTGTGTGCGTCTGTGTATACGCTCACAGTGGTGTGTGATGGGCAGACTGAATGTTAATATGACAACCTGCAGTAGAGGCGGGAATGCGCACAGCCAGCTAAGGAGAGCTGGTGCACGAGCATGAACTCAGTGACTCGCATCACCAAGGACACGCTCTCAGACAGGCAGTCTAGCACCTACATAACACATTAAAAACAAACACATTTTAAGAGAGATAGACAGTAGAAAGCTGCTACTCTGTAGTACTGGTAACACAAAGAGACAGGTGCAAGCCTACACACAAGCGAAAAAAGATCTGATTCATCTTTCATACATTTTTCACCTTTTGCCTCACACACACACTACCTGCATAAAGACAGAAACATGTAAATTAATGTTCAAGGGTATGCAGAGTTTGAGTGCGCCAACTCAGCACTGCAAAGGAAAAAAAAAGCACACATCCTGTATCATATTGTCTTTGAGGGGGGAGAAAGGACAGAGGCACCCAATGACTGTCAAACTGCTCATGAAACTTTGTCAAGGATTTTCATGACTCTCTTTAGTCAAAAAAGAAAAGGAAAGGAAAAAAACGGCAGAGGATCAATGCCAAGGACGGTTACTGACAACAATCACACCTGTGAGTCAGAGCTGCAGCAAAAACACCTGGGCACAAGGATGATGACATAAAAGGGAAGAAAATGAAAATAGAGGGACACAGGTGAGCTTTAGCAGTTTTTATCTGTTGCAAGATTACCAGTTTCACCATATCAAAGGCAGACCGTTCTCACTCCAGCATATCAGTTTAATTCTTCTCATTATTCTGTGGCAATTTTTAAAGCTTCAAGGCTATGTAAGAATATTTTTCCCATGTTCCTCTTTGTAAACCCAACCTATGTTGGGTACTTCAAACAGTGCAGTGTTTTAGCTATGAATGCAGGTGACTATTGCGTTAATTTATATTACATACTGTACTTGTCCTGATACAAATAAACATTACACTGCAAAAAACAGACGTCAATGAACACCACCAGCCTGGAAGAAGAAATGTCAGATGTGGGCTGTAATTCACAGGTTGTGGAACAAGGAACGGCGAGTGTAGGTGGACTCTGTTAATTCTGCTGCACTTGTGGACTCACTTTCTGAGCTCTTGTTTGAAACAATAATATGAGCGACACTAAGGAGCAGCTGTTCCAAGTGCAGAGGTGGGTGGTTTATTTAAATGCGACAGCCCTGAGACTGGGCGTCTTAATAAGTATGGCAAAAATAACTCCGCTGTCACTTTGGTGATTTTGTCTACAAGAACAAATTAAGTCATCGCACCAAATGTGTGGAACTGATGCAGTAAATTTGCACGTTCAATCACACTCCAACCAGCGAAACCATTTAAACTACCATCAGTGAATAAATGTGATTACATTCAGCAGGAGTTCTGGTATCGCACTCTGCATTTATCTTCATGTTAAAGAGTTTTTCTTGCAGTATTGCTGTTGTTCAATTTTTTAAAAGCCACAACTTTTCTCAAATAAACACAAGAACCTTTAGAAATATGAGACTGACTGCCCTTCCAGAGATACCCAACAGTTTCTGAATCAATTTACAATTTCTTTACTATGCATAATGAAAACACTCAGTGGAAGTTCACATAAAATAACTCAACATACTTTGCGTTCTATTTTCATAGCTTGCTGCTCCATTTGGCTCAGTGTCTGCTTTTAAGGACATTATTCACTTGTGACCTCAATAAGCAAAATCTGACATTTAGTTTTATTAACTTAACTAATTATGCTTGTGTCATGATGTATCGCTGAAACTATAAGCAAACTGGTACCACTTTGCCTGGAACATACAACACACATTTTAGACTTTTTGTCCTTTTTCACTGGGCATTGCTACTTTTCGACAAATCACACACACACACTTTTGTGTAGAGGACAGTCTGTCTGCACACACACAGCAATGCCAATAAAGCCTGGACAGCAGCTGGTCGGGTCAAGCCCGTGGCCACCTGCGTATGCTAGCAGTGATCTGTGGGCAGATCCAGGTGTGAGGATATTTCAGGTAAGATTAGGATCATATAGGTTCCTAACAAACAGATTTATCTGGGATGAAACACATAATAGCCAATGACATGATAATGCTTTGTACATAAGTCATCACATGTATAACTGTAGTCATATAACGCTTCCTATACTTGGGATGCAACTTTGCATTATTTCCACACACCACCAAACAGTAAGTAAGAAAGAAAAAATGCTAAAAGTATCAAACAGTACCTTTAAAATACTGCAAAAGTGCACAACTTCAAAAGTTAACATAAAAGTTTCATAACATCCTGCTTGACTTATATTGTAAACTGTGGGCAGATTCACTTTGTGCTGAATACTACTTTAATCAAATATCCATCTGTGCCCTCATGTCAGCCACTGAAATTCAGATCTGTGGAATATCATCACTGTCGGTCACTGGGATATGTATGCTTCATAATACCAGGGGATGTTGCTTTGATATCAGCTAGCCTTAAATCAGCTGACAGGAGCAGATCGGTGTAATACTTTCAGCAGGGCTGACTCTGTGTTATAATTGGCCCCGAAATCCAACTGAAACTTTTCAAAGATTTGGTTATGTTGCAAATATGTAAGAAACTGATTTAAAATTATTTTTCCAAGACTTCGAAGAGGAAGAAAAGTTAAGACATAGCTTGGTAGCTGTTGGGTAAGATGGGGTCTAGCTGGTTGTTCTTCACTTCAGCAGGGGTTGAACAACTGCCTGTTTGAAGAGAAATGATAGACCTAGAAGTGCTGATGAAGTTTATTTTTTAAGATTTCAAATGAGACTTAAATCTTGTCCTGTTTCCATTTTCTTTCTGATCTTCTGCTAAGAGCTCTAGTGGCGTCACTGATCCAGGGTGACTGTTTAGGCCTGGGATTCTTCGGTTTATATGGAGTATGATTCTCCATAACTGAGGAGCAAGTGGTGTTTAATAAATTAGTAAGGTCCTCAGTGCTGGGATAGGGCAGGGGAGCCTGTACAGTCCAAATATCTAAGGCGGCTTTGAAGGCCCCACAAAAACTGTTAGCAATGGAGGAATTAATATAATGTGACTGGCGGAAAGGGAGATGTGGTTTTTGTAGGGGAGAGAGGGAGCAGCACATCAAAAATGACAGAGAGCTGGTCTGATAAACAAGCATCAGTTATGTTTGGATTAAAAACTGGAATACCAGATAACTAGGTCTATGGTGCAGCCCAGTTTGTGAGTGTGTGCAGAGGGATGTGACCTTTATATGAACTGATGTGAGTCTCATACAGAGCATTAAAAGGCAAGTAGTATTGTTAATGATATGCATCACATCCAATGCAATATGCAATCCATGTTTTTAATATGTTAAAGCTTTTTGTGTCACTTTTGCTAAAGCATCAAAATAAAGCTACTAAGTGTATTACAGGAAATAACACAGTCACAGTGAAGTCACAAGCCCTGGTACTCCTTCAGTCAGTGCCAAGCCTGGATAAATGAGGAGGGCTGCATTGGGCATAAAATATAGAATAGAGGAAAATGATATGCTGGGGGTTACCTCACAAAGCGATCAGCTGAGAGAAGAAGTTGAAAATGAATCATTTAAAAAAAAAAAAAACATCTTCAGAGTGTTGCATCACAGATTCCTTGTTCTGATTCAAGGAAGACAAAATGGATATCACTGCTGTCTTTTCATTTTCTGTCACTTTACTAACAAGACCGCTTGTCGCGGCTAATTGCTTCCTGAACTCTGCTCTTTATACACAACTGCAGCGTTTTGGAAACGCCAGCCATCAATCCTGGCTGCTCTGCATGTCCACGACACACTCATGCCAGCTCAGATAGAAGATATGATGCAATATATAAAATCACATCACTTTCTGTACTTTCTTATAAAACCTGGAGTGCATATGCAAACTCTGAACATGTAACAAGCACCAAGGCTAACTGTATATGAGCTGCAAGGTGGCATGAAGAGATGAAGACTGCTTCTATGTGCTGAGTTTAGACACTATTGTTTCTGGAGCCAATACTAAATTGGCTCCACTGGAAATCAAACACTGCGCCGAGTATGAAATCATTATCCAGAAATAATGAATAGACAGTACAAATAATGATAACATCTACAAATTAGAGCTGGTAATAAAAGACTACGTCCACTCTCAGTGGACACAGACACACACATGCATGTATGGTCAGTAGGCGGAGAACCACCAGACTTGGCAAGAAATGTAAGCATTAGCCAAAAATCCAACCAACATTTTGAACTTAATGGAATTCAAAGCGCGATCGCACATTATGCCCGTGATATGAACACACTGTTCAGTGGATGTGTGTGGTTTCCATGGAGACCAAAAGGTGGAGGATGAGCGAGTGCAAAGCCATTGTTCACCAATAACCAGAGCATAGACGGAGTAAATTTTGTGTTGCTTGCTTTTTAAAATAAAGAGGCTGGACTGGGTTAGTGGAGTCATGGAGGGAGGATTTGGCTTGAAGATTAACCCAGTGCACATCAAAGATAATCTGTCAACATGCAGATATGTGTCAGCAGGCCAGAAGAGAAGAGACACTGAGAGAGGAGGGGGGAGATGAAGGGAGAGCATAAGATGAGGAAAGGCTGCGTAGATTCATGAGATTCATTACAGAAACAAGCGCTGGACACCGTTACGCCATCCATCACATATCAACCACCTGAAATGCTCATAGGGGATGGGACGACGGGAGAGACGGCGACATAAAAGTGTTAAACACACAAGAGGGAGGAGGATTGCAAATGGCCACGGGAGAAAAAGACGACAGCAAATGAGTGACGGGTTTCTGGTCGGCTGTCATCGTCTCAGCACAGTTGGCCTTGGTCGTCTGAGCATCAGTCACAGATGTGGGGCAAGCTGCCGCCTCCTTATTCACCGGTGAAGCGAGAAGATGTGATGATGATGATGATGATGATGTGCGTGTATGTGTGGATGGAGAAGGAGGAGGGGGAAGGATTGTTAGCCCAAGGTTGTTTTATGTTGTCTGCACCACATCAGCTGACCTGTTTTTGTTATCCATCCACTTAAGGTTGAGCTGACACCAAATGCCTGCTATAGTGTGGACAAAAGACCCTAAATGAGTTATTGGTACTCAAGTTGAGTTTAAGGTGATCAAACTGTATTTTATTACCCTAAAATTCTTAGCTTGACCCACAAAGGTGATGATGAACAACAGCTGCTGAACGAATTATATTTTCTTACTGACATTTGAGGGCTTAAGAGGTTGAATCATTAGCTCATTAGCACCTGGTGCTAAACTAATATGGTGAATTTGGGAAAGAATATATGTGTTCATCATGTTTAGCTCAAAGCAGTGCTGCCCCTACACTCTAAAACAGATGATAGTGTAGCTGTGAGGAGATTTTTTAATGATTCCACTGCAATAACTGATTAATATTGCCAAAAAGATTTAAGTTTGGAGTCGTGATGCAATATCAATACACACCTTTAAGGGAACTTCTTAATATTCTGACAAATGTGCATACAGCAAAGACACCACTGAGTTACTGCGCCCAGATTAGAAACAGTTCCAGCAAATAATTTTAGAGATGCATGTAGTTGAATGTTTTTAACTTTTGGGGGGGGGGGGGGGGGGGGGGGGGGGTTCCAGTTGTCCTAGAAAGCCTTGCAGCATTATTAATCCTCACATATAACTTTGCTTGGGATAAATACATTTAAAAAATATTCATTTAAATGAATCTAAAGCTCTATCATCAATGTGCATTACATTGCATGGGTAAGGTTTGAAAAACTTTTAAAATCCTTTAAAAACTGGTTTTCATCATCACACTTTAGTGTGACAAAGCAGGAGAAACGGCCTGCTTGCATCCATGACATTAGTGCGGGAAACTGGAACAAAGGCTGCTGAATGAAATGACATAATTTGGTCGGAGGGTTAAGTCATTATTTTTGTTCGGCTGCTGCTGAATGTGTAGAAAGCTTCCAGACACATTTATGGATTTTGCTCAGTATTAAACAGGCGGACAATAAAATATGTGGCTTTAACCTCACAATCACACTCCATGAATTTCAGCGAGCGTTATGAAAGGAATCAGCCAGATTATATTAGATTATAACGCCAGACTGATTCCATCTCGTGCACGCTCCTGCATTATTAATCTGACAGCAATGTAGCTCGGCCGTGCGCAATGAATCTCAGACAAAGACACACACACACACACACACAGGCAGAGGCAGAGAGCTTTCTTGTCTTTTTTAATGTTTTTTCCCCTTCCTCTCTGTGTATCAGAATGTCCGTTCAGATCCCTTCATGAATTATTCATCAGGTCCCCCCCGGCCCTAATCCTCGCCTTTGTGTCGCTGTAGTGCCAGTGCGCCTCCAGGGAACCGGTTTACTGCATCGACTGGACGCTGTCACTGCCACAAATCTCTAAATTCTCCCAAAAATGTTCCTGCTGCTGCTTAATGTGTGCCCGCAGTGCTCAAAGTGATGATTTACTGAGTTGATTTGTCGGTGACTGACGTCCAAAATGCCGCCGTGTCGGTGCATCGGCATGTCTTTAATGCTGGAGCCAGTTAAACGGTTTTTAAACCCTCCCCTGCTGCATAATGACTTACATTGCTTGCAACACTGAACACTGAGAACATATAGTCGTATACTTCTATGACATCCCCATATAAGCCCTTCCACAGACTCACGGTAATATTTTAACTTATGTCTTAACACCCCCTCTTGCGCCGTGTCCGTATGGGTTTAAATTGACCCAGTTGTTGCCTCCTCTGGTGTTTCCATAATATATTCACGAGGACTTAAATTGCCGACTCGTGCGTTTATCCTGACCTGATTTTGCTTTATGCCATTTTTGTTTCTCGTAGCATCTCCATGACATCCCCACTGGGACCTGTGTTCAATGGTGAGCTTTCCGTGACCTAATCAGGACATTTTCTCTCCTAAAATGTAAAGATTCACACGAAATTGCACAGGAAGCCCTACAGCGTGATGTCCAGGTGACAGCTGTTTTACTGTCAATAAAATGTATACATTTATTTAACATATAGCCCATTTTCGACGACGCATCCTCCGAAATCAGATTTATTTCAGATTGCATTGATTAGAAAATGACCAATAAAACGTTATTAATATGGCACCCAACTGTAGTCTATTGAGTGTGAAGTGTTGCCTAACCTACAATCAGAGCCTCACTGACCTCCTTTCTGGCTGCCCTGTGGGAGTGTGTTAAGGTACCCTGACTTGCTGCAGCAGCAAGAAATTTAACAAAAAAAAAAAGAAAGGAAGAAAGGAAAAAAAAAAGAAAAGAAAAATCAAGGAATAAAACATTTTGAGGTGATTAAACTGGACAGTGAAGGGCAGTTTCTTACCGCGGACAGACAACGGGATCAAGTGCAGAGCCAGGACGCACGACAGTAGCGTTAGTCTCCAGCATCCCGTGCAAAAGATCGCTTGCTTCTCCTGCATCCTTGCTGTAGAGTGATAGGCTTTGACGGTCAGACGAAAGAAGAGAGAATCCTTTTTGTTATAATTTTAATAACAAGAGAGTTCGGTGGAGGTTGCAAAAAGTAATCCGGACAAGTGGAGCTGCTGATTTGCGTGCGGTCTAGACTCAAGCCTCCCCGCGCTTCTCCTCCATAGCCGCTTGGTCTCAGCTGTCTCCGCGTATCTGCTCCGTTCTTTCACTCGCTTGTTCAACGCAGTGAGGCTGGTTACGGCTCCATCGCCAAAAAGCGGCGGTCGGAGACGGCGGTGGTGGGGTGTTGGTGGTGGTGGTGGTGGAGGCGGGGGTTACTTTTGGGGGAGTAGACGCACGCCGTGGCTCGGTTTAGCTCGGAACGGATTGGTGCTTTGGGCACTTTGTGACTGAGAAGGGAACAAACGTACGGCGGTGTGCAGTGCGCTCGGCAGCCTTCTCATCATCTGGGAAGGAGAAAAAAGGGCCGGTGATGCCCCCCTCCTCTTCTTCCCTACGCCCCCATCCTCATCCCTCCTCCCTTCCCTCCCTCGTTCATTTCCCCTTGAAGTCTCCCTACTCCTACTCCCCTCATCCTCCGGTTTCCTAAAACTTTCCCCGACTTTTTCTATCGCCAAAGCCCTTTTATCCATCTTGCTTATCCATAAAACATTTTGTCTCCCCCCATGTATACATCTCCTACAATATTCTTCCTTCCCTCATATTCCATTTCGCCCCCTTTCCAGACCCTAAACCTCTACTTTTGCCCATTATTGCTGCCATCCTTACAATTTTCTCTGGCATTATTTTCCTCCTCACTAAGTCAAAAAAAAATCTTAAAACACAAACAGAACAGAGCAAGATGTATGGTAAAAGTTCAAAACAGTTAAAACGCTATGGATAATAATCTGTGCTTGACATAAATTGAAGTTCGCACAGCCCAGGCAGCTACAGGTTTAGTTTATGATTCCTAAAGAAGTGCTTTGACATCTAGGGGAAGCATCCATCCCCAAGTTATCAGCTAATCAGCTGTAGTAACTCACTAACTGATGGTACATTTACTGCACACATTTAGCTTGGAGGACTGATTCAGTCTCCTTCACTGAGCAAAGAGGCCTACTACACCTGATGCTGGTCTTTTGTTGCCTAAGCATCTCCCACTAGCACGTCAACCATTCCCAGTACTGCTGAATCTCCCACAGACCACATAAATCTGATGGACTACACTTTCCTCAAGCTTTATATATATATATATATATATATATATATATATATATATATATATATATATATATATATATATATATATATATATATATATATATATATGTTTAATCCTGGCAGCTTCCTCTTCTTCAAAATTCTTGTCTTTGTCTCTATTCTTTCTAAATCCATCCTCTCTCAAAACACATTCCCTCCTCCTTTCTCCATTCATTTTGAACTCTTTTTTCTCTAGTTCCTCATCCTAAGGCACTTGCCCTTTCCCCTTTTTTCTAAAAACAAGTGAATCCTTTTCTGGGTGACTCTTTTCTTCCTCTCCCAACTTTTCCACCTCATTTCACTCTTTTTTAAGGTCAACATGGAATGTTGTCTTCCCATTGTTGATGGTTTATTCTTTCCATACTGTTTCATTCACCTCTCTTCATCACCCCCTCTTTTTAATGCCTTTGTTTTTTGTCCTTCTTCCTCTGACTCATTATACATACATTAATTCATGTATTTATTGCAGAATATATCTCATTCTTCATTTTTCCAAAAACCTTTCCCATTCTTGTTAAAACCTTTTATTCTCATTCTTTAAGAAAGTTTCCCTCCTCTTCTTCACTGATTAAGTCAAAGCCTCCTTTTCCTTCAATAAACATTTTCTTCGATTTTCCACCTGCATCCCAAGACTTCTCACTTCTTCCCCGAGAGTCAAAGTTTTCCTCATCCATCACTCTTCCATTCCCACTTTTCTTTTTCTAAACTTTTCATCACCTCCACCCTCCTTCCAACCCTTTCCCACAGGTTGCGATCATTTGCTATTCATCTGATCATGCTGGATCTCAATAGAAGTGCACTCTTCACTCTGGCCACTTTTTTTCCGACGAAGGAGATCAGTCACTATCGAAGGAGCTTTACTTTCCTTTGTTCACTGCATATGCGTCTCAGAGAGAATGAGGTAGTTTGAGATCATGTTAAAAAAAAAGTGTAGTGCAGTCAAAACAACTAGCTTTGTTTGATGGTGTGACACAGAGACTCAAACAAAAGAGGAGGAGTAGGCCTAGAGGAGGGATGGGGGTGTCTGCGGTGAAAAGAGGGGGATGCACATGGTGATGAATGCCCAAGGGCCTTGGGGGTAATGATCGTGGTGGGGGTCGTGGGCATTCTTCCACACAAAAACAGCATAAAGGAAGAGAACGAGGCTGGGCAACAGGAGGTGTTTTGTGCTTGGGTGTGCATGTGTATTTATATTTATACATATATGTGTGTGTTCTTGTAACACTACTTGGCTGCTTATGTGCATCTGTGCATTTGAAAGCAGCAGCAATGGCAGATTTTGGATTTTTTACTAAATGTTTAGCAGAATAGAAAATGTGTGCAGTGAATTGTGAAAAGTGGGTCACAAGGACAACTTGGCAGCTTTGATTTAAATAATATAAAATATTACAGATCCAGCATGTAACAAAGACCTATCCTCAACCAAAATACTCTTCATCTCCCTCTCTCCTTCCACCTCCTGCAATGACCCACAGAAGCTTCAGTGTACTCATGACCACAACAATAATGCATCCACACTGCTGACCTTTCTGTTCATTTCAGCTTTCATCTGATTTTCTGGGCGACTGCTTTATCTATTCCACTGTGTGATGCCACTGACAGCAATGCTGGACAGAGAAGAAATAACAAAAGTTGCCCTATCTGGTATGAAAATTCATTTCTGGTGCATTTCAGAACAATCTTTCACCAAAACGAGATATCTCCCAAGTCTAATAAACTGGTTTATTTGCCTTTTCACCAGTGTTTTCTTCATCTCATTCAGCTGTTTGCATTAATGTTGTCAGTTGGCAGGCTGAATTATTGGTCCAAAATTCATCATTTTTATAAACTAATGATTTTGGAAGATGCAATAAAGGAGAACTAAGGTGTGCAAAGCAAGATTTCCACGCTAACAGTCTAAGCATGCTGGTGTTTCATGGGTATCATGCCCATAGTTTAGCAGGATAACATATCAGATATGGCCTATGGTGAATATGTAGCATTAGAGTTAGAATGAATCCTAATCAGGACCAAATCTCAAAGTAGAAAAACTAAAGAGTTACATTTCACAGATTTTTGTTTTCTCCACATTGTGAAGAGGTAACCTTAAGTTACCAACAATGAAGAGATTCACATTTTGGCAGATGTAGGTCAAGTAATTAATTAATAGAGAGGTAAGTAATAGTATGAAACAAAAAGGATTAGGTGTTATGCTGCTCTGATGAGTACTGCTTCATTTTCCTTATTTGTTTAATTTTTCTTATTGAGGAAACTGGAGCACAGCACTGTTGTCCTCGGGATTCCCATATACTTGTTTGCCATTCACCTAGGGACCATTTTTGACCCGAGGACAACACAAGGGTTACAATAGAACAAATTCCACAGAAGGCCCTACAGCAAGAAACCAGAGTTTGGTGACTATTTCATGGTTTGCCGTGACTTTCAGCTGGCTGTTGGGCACCAGATCTCGTGGAAATCTTTCCAAGAGTTGTTTTGATAATTGAATCAAAACAGCAAATGATCGACCTCATGATAGCACTTGAGGAACAAAAAGTCAATAAGATAAAAGGATTCTTATTCTGGGCACTCAAAATGTCCTCAATGTATTGTATGCATCATTTAAATCGGTGTGTAGAAACAGCACTGAGATAAAGTCGCACAAGTAAACATGGCAATTTCATAAAGCGTAATGTCATAAATCTGCTGTGAAAGGAGAATGTTCATTAAATTAGGATTAAAAATATAATTTAATATTTTTAAATTAAAAATCTTAAATGGTGGTGACTCAAATTTCCTGTTTGCATCAGTCGGAAACCCAGCTATTCATGAAAGTTTAATTGATCGCTAAAATTGTTGTTGAATTTCTAGTCAACAGGCTACTTGTTTACATAATTAAAAGTCTTCAAATGTACAAGAACTGGTATCACAGAAACTCCAACACAGTTTCTTTGGCAGCTGCAAACAAAATGTGTATCGATAGTAAGGTCTGATGTCTTCTGTTACAACGGGATAACCTTCATGTTCACTGTAAACAAGCACACAGATTAGGAACTACACATGAACATCAGCCTAATTCTGTCTGGACGTGTGGCATTTCCCACTGTTTTAGGGTCAATGCTTTCTACTATCGTGTACGTATCAGGGTCACGTGCTGTTGTTATGACAGTCCGGGCGCTTCTGTGTTATTAAACAGGAAACGGTGCTCATCAACACACAGATTAGGCCCATTTAATCTCTCGGTCAACCCCTGAAACAAAAGAAGCCTCCACCCCACCCCCCCATCCCCCCTGGCTCAGCACCTCTGATGGAATAATAAATGATATGGCATCCTGAGCATTACATTCTTCATCACCTACTCTTGTTTTCCTCCATCCTCCACTTGCTCTGTTGTCACAGTGCAAGCAGAATAATGAAAATCATTTCTAATAAAGTTGAACAACCAACGAGTTTCACATTTCCCTGCTGCAGTGTCATTTCCTTATCTAGAAGTTCCAGCCAAGAACAACATCCTCAAAATTTTGAAATAAAAGAGGAAAATATACACTTTTGGATGACTGGCTGGTGCATTATTCTGGCCCATAATAATAAAGACAGAAATCATTTTAGGACATGTATGAAAATAACTGTGCTGGGGCTTTGTGAGGGGACACGTACCCTGCCAGTTTAAGTCAGCATCTGCACAAGGTAGATGTAGTTGTGACCCATAAAGCAAATTGCTCACTGGTGGTGTTCCAAACAACTGGAGCTTCCTGAAACAAACGCCACAGCAGTCTTGTAAGTAATTGCAGACCTGGGGTTATTGTATGACCTATATCTCCATACACGCAGCGTAAATTATATCCAGTCTCATTAGGTTACTTTGACAAAGGGTGACGAGAGCAGAATCTGGTTTTGAAACCAGGAGAATGCTGCTTGGCATACATGTGAAAATAAGATGCTGTTTCCTGACTTATTGTTACAGATTTTGTAAGTCAGTCTTTTTAGAGTTGATGCTCATTCATTTTCTTGCCTATATCCTAAAAAAAACATTTGTGGTCCAAAAAGATGAGGAATAATTACTGTGTTTGATATACTTACAGATTTCATTTGCATGAGTTTCACACATTAAAAACATAAATGCTACAGTGTGACTGTTTTTATTACACATTAAAACACAAACAAATAGTGTACATATTTCAGGAGGGTTTAGGGAACAGTGTTTGAACAATCTGACAGCAGCGGGAGGAAAAGACG
Organism: Maylandia zebra; assembly: GCF_041146795.1. Classification (NCBI taxonomy): domain Eukaryota; kingdom Metazoa; phylum Chordata; class Actinopteri; order Cichliformes; family Cichlidae; genus Maylandia; species Maylandia zebra. The sequence continues at coordinate 31,956,080 of NC_135177.1, forward strand.
TGCAGCGTTGCTCCTTTGAACTCTGTATGTGGAGCATCCGGTCACTGAAGGAGCTGTCCAGTGCTGTCAGAGTTTCATGCAGGGGGAGGGAGGCTTTCTTCCTCAGTGAAGACAGAGAGAGAGCTCTTCTCTCTCCCCACACCTCCGTTATATCCATTGAGCATCCCAAGATAGAATGTGCTGCACCAACAGACCACCGCAAAAGACCCTCAGCCAGATAGATACATTTTAAAAAGGCTTATGTAATAAAGTCCCAAATTTACCACGTATTAAAGTATTGTTATGATTACACAGTACTTGAAACCTAACAATAATTTGTTGTGTGCTGTATCTTTTGATACTTTATTTTTAGCAGAACAGCGTGGTTCAAAAAACAAACAGAGCATTTCAAATATTTCCCGTTTGTTTCCTGTTTGTAGACTACAGCAGCAATGTCTATCTCCAGATGGAGGCTCTCACCCATCTTCACATTTTCATTCACTTATTCTTCGTATAAATATCTTGAAATCATTCCTGTCAAAAAAACTTGGATCATCTCTCCCCATGTGGGATAAATTTTACTCCTTCTAATTCCAACCTGACATTTAGTATTGCCACTTCTCACGAATGTTTATTGTTTTGTTGCCTTTTGGAGCATTTTCATAGGATTATCTGATAAATATTGCTGTGAGGAAAAAACATCCAAGAAGTTTGTGCTGCAGTTTTGGTGAATGAAAATGTGTTTTATAAGCACGTAGCACTCATTAGAGGCCGTCTGTGTGATGTAGCTGCATAGTTTATGGACACAGCTAACCTATGTTAGCAATTTTGGCACTTTGACATGACCCTGACTCATTTGAAATGAGTCAGGGTCATGTCAAAGTGCTAAAATGGTCAAATGAGTCATATGACCATTTTTCAGATGTGGGTTAGGGGTTCAGATTGCCCTCACTTGGGTAAGGGGTCACACAAAGGTGATTAGCAACTCGATAGCTCAACCCAAGGTTTACCAGTCTAGCTACAAAAAACATGTAGTGTTCGCAGCATCTTTAAAAGTCATCTTTGCACAGAGGTCTGAGGCATCTTCCAGGAATGGTGGCACTGTTTTCCTGTGAACTGACTGTCAGTAAGCGGCTATTTCATATCTGTTGATCTCAAACATGGCCTGCTTCGGAGCACGTTAGATCAGCTCAGCTGAACAAGTTACCATGGTGATGGAATTCCCTTCATCATACCGACAACTCAGAGTTAACCCTGAAGTTATCCAGATAAGCTCAAATCCAGCTTCATAGTACAAGCTTCAGGTGCAGTATTGAGTGGATTTGCTTCACAGGGAGAGAATACAACAGGTTTCTTCTACAGGAAATCCACCTGATTCATGTCCAACATGCTCTAAACACCTGACAAAACTAAATCTATCTCAGTGAAAAGATGTTACATTTGTGGTGAACACAGGAACTTGGAAGCTCTGCGGAAATTAAAATTTAATGTACATCACTTCTGTCCTTGTCATGATCATTCAACAGATGTTTCATTTGTAGCCACATACACTCATTCATTTCAGTTAAATTTGAATTATGTACTGCAAATTAATAAAAAATAAACACTAATCTCACTTACCTTAAAAAACTTTATAGAGAAGCCAACAATCTCCTGTAAGGAAATACTTGACACCTGGGCATAAATATCAACCGATTTATCAGGAAAAAACCTCCAGCAGAACCAGGCTCAGTGAGAACAGCCATGTGCTCTGACTAACGGTTAGGAAAAAGCGAGGATAGAGAAAAGAATGTAGAGAGATGGCAAACAGCATAACAAATACTTGGCAGGTTGGTGGGACCAGTCACCACAGATCGAGTAGTTCCAGAGTGAGAGAGACACGCTTGCCAGAAAGTACAGAGAGGTGGCAGAGAAGAAAAAGAACCAACCAAATCTAAGCTAGATTTAAATAATTTGTTTTCATTAGTTAATAAGACCCACTAAGAACTATAACACAATTAGGTAGAAATGATAAGAAAATCCATGCGGCTGTTTGTTTGAGTCACGAGAGGACTGGGGCCCATTCCATGACAGTGGCATGCCAGTTGTATGTAATATAAATTCATTTAAACTGTTAACTTAGACAAAAGCCAATCAAAATCTAATGTGCAATTTAAACTCTTATTGAGTTTAGAGTAAAAAATCCCCCTTTCTGTGATTGTTGGGTTTTCTCTGTATGTATTATTGTAGGGTCTACCTTACAATGTAAAGCGACTGTTGAGGCAACTGTTGTTGTGATTTGGTGCTATATAAATAAACTTGAATTGAACTGAATTGTAAAATCCAATGAGGTCAGTGTTGGAAGAAGAAATGCTGTGGATCACAGGAAGTTCCACAGCAGGCCAGAAGTTACAGAAGCTTAACTAAGGGAGGCTTAAGGGTCACCTGATCTAGCCCTAGCTAAACTCTGACATCTGAAGGCTTTGTCTCCCATTCTACTTTTGGAAACTCTAGGAAAAAAATAAGATTGCAATCTGAGAGCAAAGTGTTCAATTGATAAGATAGGTGCTAATATGACATCTAATATAATACTATGAGGTCTTAACAATATGATGGGACATGGTTATACAATGTTTTGTGGTGAGTAGAAGGATTTTAAGTTGAAATTTAGATTTTAGAGGAAGCCAATAAAGACAAGTCAAAATATGGGAGAAATATTATCTCCCCCTTCCCTGTCAGTGCTCTCGCTGCAGTGTTTTGGACAAACTGAAAGCTTTTAAGGGAACTTACAGAACAACCCAATAATAATGAATTATAAATGATTCCAAGAGTCCCCACAGTGCTGCTAGGGACGAGGGTAATGCCATCCAAGTCAGTATCTGGTTAGACACATTGTTTCTTCAAGGGCCAAGTACGAAAATTTCAGTTTTGTTTGAATTTAGAAGTAGGAAACTACAGGTCACCCAGGCCTGTATGTCTTTTAAACATGCCTGTAGTTTAACTGCTCTTTATCATCTGGCTTCACAGATAAATATACCTCTTTAAATAGCAATAAAAATTTAGGTTTTGCGTTTTTTTATAACGTTACTTAAGGGACGGATGTATGGAGCAAAGGTCTCAAAACAGGGCCCCATGAAACTCAATGACACTGCTGAATCTCTGTTTGCCCTTCTGTAAACGTCACTGTACACCACTCTCATGTCTGTAAACATCAGCTTTCATTCTTCTGTCCGTCTGTCACAAATTACCCAGACACTCATCTTCACCCATGTCACCCTGCCTTCACTCTCTTCTTTCCTCCGTTAAACACTGTCTGTTGTTTTGGATGGTTGACCCAAGGTATGGAAACTCGTCCACCTTCAATACCTCAATTCTTTGCATCGTCTTTGCTACATATATTACCTCTCCAGACTCTTGTCCACCTGCTCCCTGCTCTCACTTATGTTGTTGCAAACAACATAGTCCACAGAGACTCCTGTCTGGCCTTATTTGTTAACCTGTCCATCACCAAATAAGAAGGGCCTAAGAGCTGACACCTGATAATCTCATGGCCACCTTGAACCCATCAGTCACCCCTACCGCAAACTTGCAGTACCGCAGTTCCTCTCTTGACAGTTTATTATAGGCTTTCTCTAGAAGACACAGTGATGCTTCTTCTGACCTTGTCTATACTTCCCCAGTATCACTCTCAAAGCAAACATTGACTCTGTCTCTGCATGAAACCATACTGCTACTTACTGACCATCACGTCTCCTCTTAACCTAGCTCCCGCAACTCTTCCCCATATCTTCAAGGTATGCCTCCTCAGATGTATCCCTCTGTGGTTACTGCACCCCTGCACATCACTGTCCTCTCTCCTACACATCTTCATACCTCCACAGGCAAGTTATTGAGGCCAGCCACCTTCCAATTGACTAACTTTCCCTCATTTTCTTCATTCATCAGCGCCTCAAAGCACTCCATCCATCTTCTCAGCACGCTCACTTTACTTGTTAGTACACTGACATTTCTGTCCTTAATAACCCTAACCTGCTGCAGGTCTATTTCAATCATTAGAATGACTGTAGCAATAAAAATTAATGCAGAGTTAACTGAATCATTAATTTAACCAGAATAAATCCTCATCTGTATATCGTGGTTTAAATCATGACTCAAGTCATCACTATCACGTCATGCTTTCAAACAACATTGCAGTTTTCAGTCCACATCACTGACTACATGTGTGTAAAAGTCAGATAAAGGACTATAGTGAAACAATGGCTTTGGGGGAGGAGACAAAAGATGAGAAAGAGAGGAAGGGAAGGGTGCAGTCTTTGTATCACTCCTTCACTCCACCAGCTCCTGTAGTGCTGTGAACAGCTGGCCTACTTTACCCTTCTCCATTTTTTATGATACTCACAGACACTTATTGGCACATACACAGTGCACACACAGGCACAACATTTATGCCCTTTTAAACATGCAGATACAGCAGTCAAATGTCAGCTGTGAAAACAGCATGACCAAATTATTAATAGACAATTATGTGGTTTGCATTATCAATATATTTAGACAGTGTACACTAGACTAGGTAGCTGGGGATCGGTCCGCCAAGGCCTCCGGTCCTGGCTGCCGCCTGGCACACAATGCACTCAACTCCTATGGCGCCTCCTGCGGGTGATGGGCCTGCAGGAAGATGTGCCCATGTCCCTTTTTCAGGCTGTGCCTGGCCGGGCCTCATGGACTAAGGCCCGGCCCTCAGGCACCCTCCCCAGGCCTAGTTCCAGGGCAGGGCTCCGGTAACCCTATCCCAAGCAGGGTGAACTGTTCCCTTGATGTTCTACTCACAGGGGTCTTCTGAATTGCTCTTTGTCTGGTCCCTCAGCCAGGACCAATTTGCCATGGGAGACCCTACCAAGGGGCAAAAGCCCCCAGACAACATAGCCCGTTGGATCCCTGGGACACACAAACCCCTCCACTGCAATACGGTAGCAATTCAGTGATTTGATGATCAATTTTGTAATCGTATCACCAGACCTGCACCTCCATTGCCAAAGCAGCTTCACTGAGCTGCGATCGCAAGGTGATGAAGGGAGCCACCAGGCTAAAGGAGGAGTCTTATCGGGCTTGGTTAGCCTGTGTTGTCTTGGTCGACACGTCTCTACAATGTTGCGTGGAGATCAGGGGCGGTACCTCTGGATTGGCAGACTGGGGTGGTGGTTCCCATTTTTAAGAAGGGGGACCGGAGGGTGTGTTCCAGCTATAACACTCCACAGCCTCCCTGGGAAAGTCTATGCCAGGGTGCTGGAGAAGAGGGTCCGTCCATTAGTCGAACCTCGGATACAGGAAGAACAATGTGGTTTTCATCCTGGTCGTGGAACACTGGACCAGCTCTTTATCCTTCTATACCTGAGGGTGCATGGGAGTTTGCCAAACCAGTCTACATGTGTTTTGTGGACTTGGAGAAGGCATTCGACCGTGTCTCTCAGCGTGTGCTGCAGCAGGTGCTTCGGGAGTATGGGGTGTGTGGCCCGATCCTTATACAACCGTAATAAGGCCTTGGTCCGCATAGCTGGCAATAGGAGTGTTTCAGGTTAGGCTATTGTTGACTACTACTGACTATTGTTGAAGAGTTCCCTTAAATTTTGAGTCAACATCTAAACAGTTTCACTAGCTGCCATATGAAAAATGCTAATCCTACTGCTAGTAGTGACCACAGATTTGTAGTGGCCTAAAATTAACTGCAAAACACTTGCAGCTAGCATAGGATTTTAATTTATCTATATACCTGTGCAGCTGGTTGGAGGCTATTGGAGAAAGGCATTTAAAGTCATCACAGAGCGGTGCCAGTGGCCTCACATGGTGACCTGCCAGGCAAACTGCTTGTTGCCACAGGCAGTGTAACAACTGAGCCTTTGCTATGGCAACAGTCTCCTCCAACAAAAGGGCAAAGACCTGTGGCGCTTTCAGCTGGTGCAGGATTTAGAGAGTGTACAAACGGATACACATGGCTCGATGCACTCAGTTTTCAGCAGTGATGAATACACACAAAACTGTTGAAACACAGCAAATATTTTTTTTATTACTTTTTTATGTTACTGCATGGTTTGGATTACTTGCTATGAGAAAGTTGTGACCTTAAGTCTGACCTTAATTTCAACACCAAACTCTTTTTTGGCCAACTGTGATTATTTCTGAAGCCCTAAAATACTTGGTATCCAAGACATGGTGAGTCATGAGTTTGTGAACTCAGCTGAAAATGTGCTAAACATGGATAGCACTAATAAGAAACTGTAGCAACCAAGAACGACAACTTATTAGTGGCACTACACTGCAGCATATGAATAAGGAAAAGACCTCATGCACTGCAGCTTACTGCACTTAACAAGTAGACATCCCCCCCAGCATATCATCTGAGTGTCCACATGAATTTATGCAACAATGTAGTTAAGAAATATGGACAAAGCAACAGGAAAAAAAAAAAACACTGCAGTGCATTGAAGCGTTCCTGTTCCTGAATAACAAGTCTGTTTTGAAAATAAAGGAATAGAAAGTGTAGATACTTGTGTCAAAATTTTGGGAGTAAAAGTAAAAAGTAAATACTCAAGTAAAAATACCTGAAAATTCTACTTAAGCCCAATTACAAAGTATTTTTACTTGTATTTGTTACTTTGTACTTCGTCTCTAACTTTGTCTTACTCATTTCATATTTAAACTACTGCAGTCTTCTACATTTGACTTATGAGAAAGACTTTTGTCAGATAACTGCATCTGTGTGTGTAATTTATACTCATGTCTGGCAAATACCTAAATAAGACCGCTTTGTGTGTAATTGGATCTTTAAAACACGTGTGTAAGCATGTAAGGATGTGTTAAGGAAGGTGATGCTTCTCATTGTTGAGGCCAATTAAAGGAGAACCAAATCATGTCTTGTTTCAAGCATCTACTCACTCAAGTCTGACATTTAAAGAACAAAATACATTTTTTATTGTTTTTGAAGTATTTTTTGTTCATACAACAACTGGGCAAGCTTGTGTGAACAGCAGGACAGATCATCGCTATCACTGTCTCATCCATCCTGGAGATGATCAAACAGCACTACATCCACAGCGTTTCCAGCATCATGTAGGACACCTTCAGTGGTTCCCGCTGAGTTTTTTCACTCTTACCGTCAGAGAGGAGATATAAAAGCTGCCCCCAAACAAAAACTTTTATGTTTCTCATGGCTAGGTGCTTGATTTTATACTTGCAAAAAAAGAAAAAGAGGATTCAATCAAACAATACAATTCTTCAGAAAAAAGGGCTTGTATTAGAAAAAAAAACAAAATAAAAAATATAAAAGTTCACACAACTTGTAAAAATTGTTTAACAAACACACATGCTTGGATCGACCATTCAAAAATAAGCACTGAATTAACATTAACAATCTGTAGCATTTCAGTGGAGCTACAAAGAAGCAGCTTCTTGCCTTTTCAATTCATTTTGCTTGCTACTCAGTTTTGATGCTAATGGTTTGGGTTTGTTTTGTACTTTTGTTATTTGCTTTCATTCTTTGTGCCAGAAACAAATAGATTATAATAACAGTGACTTCAGTTTTTCCAGTTCATTAAAAAAAAAAAAAAAAAAAAAATCAGCCAGAGCAAAGTCAATATGCAAACAGATCTATCATTTCTCCCTGTTTAAGAAAAAAGAAAACTACCTTAAATGACCGTAAACGCAAAAACAAAATTAAATTTAAGGAAACTGATCTACAATTCATGTAAATCTAGAAAGATTATAATCCTCTACAAAGATCTACAACACAGCTCATGTAAATTCACCTCCTCATGCACTGGAAAAAGCTTTCTGATTAGGCCAACAGTTCAATAACTCCTCTGCAGTAATGTGGCTTTTTTGTTGGCTTTGAAATATACATCTCAAGACTTTCCAGACTGCTCACATTTAGGGTCCTGCCTGTTAAGGGTGGTTTAAAGCTCACATGTCACATCCACTATCGCGCACTGGTGTTGCTTCGGCCGGTTGTGCAAATCTAGATTTTTGTAACATGTAACACTGCGTTGTGCTGCTGTGGCTGCCGCTGGGTTACAGACATCAGTGTATGATTGTATGATCGTGTCAGAATTCAGATTATAGTGAGCGTGATGTTGCAGTAGTTTGAAAACATAAGACTTTGTGGGAAAAAGAAAAAAATCTCTGCAGTGTCTCAGAGTCTGGTTGACGTCAGATGACAGTGTTGTCTGAATGTCAGTGTCTATCATTCAGCTTCATTTGGCAACCTGCGGCTTAACCGCGGTGTCTTTACTCCCCTTCCCAAACACAATCACATTCTTGAAAAAGGTTTCTTTGTCGCATTGTGGTGATGATGTTGATCCTGTTCTCAGACAGCTCCTGCAGCTCTCTGATCAGCTCCTGCAAAGACGGACTCGGCCAGGGGTGGTCGTTGCGGTCACTTTTGAGAATGTACGAGCGCTCCACGATCAGCTCCAGCTGCTCGAGGTGTTTGAGATTGCTGAGGAGCAGGAGGTCACTTTTTGGTTCCTCAAGGAAATATCTAGAAAAAGGGCAAAAAATATATGTTTTAGACTCCTGATAGGAAGATCTGGTGTTGGGGCAACTGGAAACCCAGAAAGAAAAAAGAAAAATTTGATGACTCTTTCCAGCAGATTAATGTTTGGGTTGTATTTAAGAAAATGCTGCAACATAGTTTAAAGTTCTAGTGCCTTTGTTAAATAAATGAAGCAAGTTTAAGCCACCAACATTTTTTTTTTTTAAATTGTCAGTCAGTACTGCATGAAGGTAATCGATTAAATGTAATCTGTAATAATTTCACTGAGCAATGTTATCTATCTACAATAACAATAAATACTAAATAGAAAATAAAAATCTGCCATCTCACCGTATCCTGAGAGTCTTGAGCTGAGGAAATAGTGAGGGAAGCTTTTTGCAGAGACTGCCGGAGAAGCGGTTCTGATGCATGTCGAGGTGCTCAAGTTTCTTGACTTTCTTCACGATGAAGCATAAATCCTTGAGTGATATGATCACTCTCAGCACCAGCCTGGTCACACGGGGTGGAAAAATGGTTGTATAGAAAGCAAGAGGATTCCCACCTAGACAGACAGAAATCAGAAGAGTTACAGGAGGCAGTTTTGGCCTAAAGCTTGATCTTTTGCTTTTTCTTTTTTTTTTTAATTTTATTTGCTTCTTACTTTTACAAACAGGAAGAAGGAACAGGCAACACATGGGACAAACAAAGTTTTCATCCCCCGTTTTCTGATCGAGAAAATTTCTCCTACTAACTAAGGATGTATACAGCATCAGAGTATTCACTAAAATGCTGGCAGGCAACCTTTACACAAATACTAATACCTGCTTTTTAAAATTAAAATAATGAGTACTATTTGTAGTGACTTATGTGGCTAGTCTGTGTTACTGCTTTATTTTGTATATCAGGTCAAATTTGCGAAACTAAACTAAAAAAACCAAAAACACATTGAACAATGGTGACACTCACCAATGATTTCCAGTGATTCTAGCTGATACAGATAACTCAGCCAGGACTCTAGACGACATTTGACGCCAATTTTTAGGTACCTATAGCGAACAGTCAGTGACTTCAGTGAGGTCAGTCCCCTCAGCGCGTTCTCAGACAGCATGGTTTCTGGGTAATTCACCAACTCCAGAGAAGTCAGTGCTGGGCCACCGTACGCTTCTATAGGACCAAATAATGGGAGCAAGTTAGTCAAACGTTTGCTAATAATTTGGCACAGTGGCTGATCTAACTGTCCCACCACTACAGGCTTAGGTAGTAAGTAAAACTCTGAATGGTGACTGATCAGTAAAGGACATCTTTAGTTAAGTTTATTAAGACCCTCATTAGTTGCAGCATCATAGCAGCTATTCTTCCTCGTGTCACATGTGATCCAGCAACTCTTAGCAAGTTGACTCCTTTAGGAAAAAACTATGATAAACAGTATCATTCACTCTGTACTCAGTAATGTCTTTTATGCTGCAAGTTAGATACATTGCTAATAAATGTATGAAATTACTGAAAGCTGTCTGATTTTTTGACCCGCTGAGTCACAAAATACATTTGATCCAGTTACACAGCAGCTGTAAATGTTGTTTGGGAAGCAATTTAGCAGGTAAACCCACATGTAAAGTGTGATTTTCTTTTGATAAATGCTATTTTAATATTTCAGGTGAAAAAAAAATGTATACTGGTTCTGATGCAGGGTTATAAAATGCTGTAAAGACACTAGACTTACCTGGGTCTTCTGGGTCTGGGGGATAAAAGTAGTCGTCGGGCAGTGGCACTGGGTTCTCTGTAATCTCCCAGGATAAGTGTTTCAGCTTCTTTAGGTTCAATAGCAAGTTATGGAAGGCCTTAGATGGCACTGGTGCCACCACCTGCAGCTTTGCTTCAGCCTGCTGGTGAAACAGCAAATATTCCAGATTGAACAAGCGTGACACGCTGTTTACGAACTCAGCAGTGCTTGGCAGCTGGATGTTACACACACTCAGGTGAGTCAGCCGCTCTGCTAGCTGCCCAGTCTGACACTGCTGTAGCATTGGCTCGCTCCATGTGGCGTTTCGTATCCCGAGAGTCTTCAGGTTGGGGAAATCAGGCAGGTTGTCCACATTTTTCTTCTTGTAATGCTGCTGTGCCTCCATGCAGACAATAGTGGTGAGCCGTGGGAGGGACTTCACAAGGTGTTTCCAGTCTTTGGGCCTCAAACGTTGCACTGCAACATGGGTCACCCTGCGATACTTTAGTGTGTCCCAGAATCCAGCTGTGTAGCGTGGAAAGTTGGATAGGACCACCATGTGGTTCCGCCATAGGCATGGGTGGTCAATCAGCTTTTTGAGGACTTTGCAGCAGCAGCGTACCCTGTGCTTTTCCTGTGTGCTCAGGTAGCTGAACACCATGACCCAAACTTCGGGTGGCAGATGTGATAGCCACTTGACCCTCATGTTGACTTGTTGGAAGCCTCAGCTCCAGGCCTGTTTAACGCTCCTTTGGCCTAAAACCCTGCCTTCAAGTTTTCGAAGGCAGGCTGCACCTGAAAAGTTAAGAACAATAACACTTTTACCATCCAGACTAAAATAATACAAAGAAGATACACAGAACTCGCTTAAGCCATCTCTCAAATAAGTTTATTTTTGGCCAGTTACTCAAGAAAGTCTCTTGATGCATGCTCAGCCGGACAAGGTCTGTTCAGTGGAGAAATGTTTCTCCACTGAACAGAATCAACTTTTTGGTATTTCCTTACCTGGCTGTAGTCGAAGGACTATTTTAAAGACAAATATGACTGCAAATTCAAACATCATGGGCTAAATCACTGTAAACAAAACAGTATTGTATTAATCCAAGTTATAGTCATAGCCATTGTTTGGTAATTGGTGTCTAAACTATTTACACGGAAGTTGAAAGTTGTGCTGTGAAGAATGAAATTATATTACTCCAAGAAAGCTATCCAGCATTTTTGTCAAAATGATTGGAAACACCTTTACCTTAGGGCAGATGTGGTAAAAGCATGCTGAAAATAATTATGTGGTTATATTAACATCCATTCAAATACAATGCTTTCGCCAAATATACAAATAAATGTATATTTAACACATCTCTTTAGTGGATATATATAGTTCAAAAATAATTGTGATTTCTTACCTGGTAGAAACTCCTGGGAAAAATAAATTTGGTCTTATGCCTTCAAAAAACACATCCCCATGATCCAAAAGGCCAGAGGCAGAAGCTTTTCCAGCCTGCATGCTCAGAGTCAAATGAAAATGAATGAGTATCTCTGGTCTGTGACTCTTAAAAAGCTTGCTGGTACTTGATTAACATACGACTCCATGATGTAATAATACCTGCACATCCTGTTTATCTACAGGTTACTATCTACATGTGACCTTAGTAATCAGCCTCTTGTATTGTCCCCGAGTCTTGATTTTGTCACTAATCCTTTGTGTAGCGACAGACTCCTTGATCACCCAGATTTAAACCACACCTCAGTGATTGATTGGCTGAAGCCCCACAAAAGAGTTAATGTCTGAATATCTAAACCCGTCAGCCATTTTCTTACAGACAAAGCAGCCAGAAATTTTTCTAGGCAATGAAAGACAGATGTTCATTTGAGAACACAAATGCTCATTACAGTCAGATCAGAAAAGAGTGATTAATCTGCCAGCTCCTGAAAAAAAGTCTGTCCAAGGATGTCCAGCAGTGGTAATGGGTCTGAGACAACCTCTGACATGACCTGATTACTCAAACATTATTGGCAGTTCTTGTGTGAAAGAACTGTTAAAATAAAATACCTTGAAGGATGTAAACAACTACAAAAAGACATGACTGGACTACAACAAGATACAAAATGTGTCCAGTTCTCTCTGTGATCACATTTGCAGTGATGTGTATAAGTGTTGGCAAACAAATGTTGCTCATCTATGCAGCACATCTTGAGCACTCCACTGATTATGAAGTGGAGAAAGAAAGTTTATTTACAGTCCATGTAAAGTACTCAGCCTGTACTCTATTACTTACGTATTAGGAGGCTAAATCTTAACATCTAACAAAACTTTATAACACTCAAAAGTCAGAAGCCAAAAAGCTGAGACTATTTAGTCCTATCATATCCATCCATTTTGTTCAGTCTGTAGATGGTTTCTGCAAGCTGATAATTATAGTGCATGTCAGCTCAAACAACATTTTTTATTCTGCAGTTTGTGTATAAATATATTTCATGTCTTCAGAGGAACCCAAGTGATGATGACTTTAACGCTCATTCAGTGTGTTTCCTTCCATAATAACACAAAGAGGTCTAACAGAATAAACAACCATGTTTTCCTACTGAAACTGATCCAAAGCATGTAAGTAACGATCTGCTGATACTTTGAAACAAAGGTGGTGAGAGAGAAATGATCACTTATTTATCTACAGTTTACAGTCTTTTCATCTCATGGCCGGGTGGGTCGACTCTCCAACGACTATCCAACGACTCTCATAAAAGCCCAACAACTCTCGATAGCTCGAGTCCCCACAAGGCGGTTAATGGCTGGGTATCTATAGCAGCCAGTTGTTTTCACACATGCAAAGAAACCACCAGCTTTTCTAGACATTAAAAGACAGATGTGCTTATTAGAATAAAAAAGTTAATCAAAGTCAGACCAGAAAACTGTGTTTGATCTGCCGGCTCCCTACAATAAAGTCTGTCCAAATATGTCCAGTGGTGAGAATGAGGCACAGCTTCGAACATAAAGTGACTGAACCATCATTTCCAAGAGTTCTGGTAGAAGTGTAAACACATTCACACTTTTCCCCCACTATTTCATTTTGCTATTCATTTCTGTGGTTTTGCTACAGCATGAACACTGTAGTCAGAAAGAATTTGCATCCATAATTCTTGCTAAACTATTGTATGTAAAAAAAAAAAAAAAAAAAAAAAAAAAAATTACACTGAGTTGTACCAAAAGTTATGGCTCATCATTTTAGCTAATTGCTCATCAAACTGAAAATATTCTAAAAAATAAAGTACACTGGCAAACTGCAGATACAGATAAGAGACATCTTACAATTCTTTATCCTAGAAGTTGTAACATCACAAATTGCGGTGTAATCGCACCTAAAACATGAGACTGTAACAGATCAGCCTAAATAAAGTAAAATAATTAAATAACTGGAAATTTGTTTGCGGTTTAGCTCATTCTGTCCTGAATTTAAACATTAGCAGAGTTAAATGCATGCACGCTGCAGGCTTTCTACTGTTACAAGTAAACATGCTATCAGTTATTCATCATCAGTTTATAATATTAAACTGTTATCAGACTTACATTGTAGATGCTCCTTTGAGAGGTCTTGACCGTTATTTCTTGATCAGCTGATCAAAGTGCTTTCTTGGCAGTTATGAGGGAAATGATCGGTCAACTCCTGGGAGGGACAAGGAAAGAGATTTAGTTCAATTGTATTTATGTAGTGCCAAATCACAACATCAGTTGCCTCTATGCTATGATAAAAGGCGAAGACCCTACAATAATACTGAGAAAAGTCCAACAATCAGATGAGCAAGCACTTTGGTGACAGTGAGAAGGAAACATTCATTTAAACAGGAAGAAATCTCCTGAAGAACCAGGCTCAGGGAGTGGGAGCCATCTGCAGACACTGGGTTAGGGAAGCTGATTGTTTTTAAATTTCATACTTTTCTTTTTTAGCAATGCTATGCCAATGCTAATGATATATGTAAATAATGAATAATAAGGGCCAGGCGACGGGCGAGCCGTAAACACAGCAATATCAAACATAGTCATTGCAAGCAGAAAATAAAAACAAAAGAAAAAAGGGCAACTAATTTGGTATATGTAATCCCAGATCAAGTAGAGGAAAAGCGTTGGATCACAGGCAGTACTTTGTTGCAGCGCCTCTGACTTTCATAAAAAGCCAACCTGAAATCTTTAATTGGAACGTCTCATGACTAATCATTGAATGTCACTTTAATCCACAGTTGCTTTGGACTGCAAGTCTATGTCCTTGTGTTTAGGTGTTACTGCTGGTTATTTCTTATCTGTGTATTTCAGCCAACCAATTTCATATAATTCTGTCACAAACACTCTCCTTTCTGCCCATGTTTTATTTTTAAAAGCATGCTAATTTGAATTTTCTGCCTACCTTTTGGCTTTTTGTTTCTCCCTTCTATACAGTTATCTGCTCCACCTTAATGTGTCTAACCTGCATCTGTATTTAAGGTTTGTTTTACGTACCTTAGTTTCCTTCCAGATGTGTTCGCAGTGTTCTTTTAGTACTCCTCCCATGACAGTCTTCTAGTGTTTTTGCCTCTGCTTGCTTCATATTTCTCTGTTTGTGTGGTTGCATTGATTACCTTTGTCCCAACTCCTTTTTTATCACAAAGAATTTGAACCTTAATCTCATCAATGGAGTTGCACATTTGGGTCTTATCAGTTGTTACACTGCTGAAAGGTCCTCTAGTGTTTTGCAAGGAGCACTAAAAAGACACTTTAGAAATGTCTACCATTGCATTTTGGGGTAGCCTGTTTGTTAAGGGTCACTAGTCAGGCAGGACTCAAACAGTTCAGTGCGTTTATTTATTTACAGTAAATAACAGTTTTAACAGGAGATCAACCCCAGCAAAAGTCCTGGGCTTCCACACAACAGGGTTATTCCACAAATCCACATGGATCCAAAGATTCTCTCCCAAGAACACAAAACAGCTCACCGCTCTCCCGCAAAGGTCCCTCGTAGACAAGGAAACAGCAGGTAAGCTGCTTTTTTTTTTTTTTTTTTTTTTTGTCCCAACTTACAGGCAAACCGCACAATCCCAGTGGTGAAGGAGCCAGACTTCACTAACTGGTTAAAACTCAACAATCCAACAAAGACTGCAGCGCTGCCACTATCTTAAGTGGTAGCACAAACAAGGACATCGGGAACAGGTGTGTGACTCCTCCAGGTGTGTAAGCCAGAGGGCGGGAACCAGAAGAAACTCCCACTTCTGAACCAAAACCAACCCATGCACTCACACACTCGATAAAGGAGAGACATTAAAAACTGCATATAACTCCTGTACATCGCACATGTTGGCGAGGTGATTGTTAGGATGAAAAGCAAACTATGTTGAATCAAAGAGAGCAACAATGCTAGCTCTCTTTGAGCACAATATGCAGACTTTAGCTCAAGGGTGGGGAACTCCAGGCCTCGAGGGCCGGTGTCCTGCAGGGTTTCGATCTCACCTTGGGTCAACACACCTGAATCAAATGATTAGTTCGTTACCAGCCCTCTGGAGAACGTCAAGACATGGTGAGGAGGTAATTTAGTCATTTAAATCAGCTGTGTTGGATCAATGACACATTTAAAACCTGCAGGACACTGGCCCTTGAGGTTTAGAGTTGGACACCACAGAGCAAAGAAAGCAGAACCAAAAACAGCTTGTTGTGCAGTCACTGGGGCACCCGTCAGCCTCCCGTTAAAGACCACAGACAAACCCACAATGTGGATAAACAAACAACCAGTAAATGCTGCTGGCCTCTCAGCTTGAAAAGCTCAGCATTTTGTTACCAGGATGCAGACACGCTGGTGAACATGACAGAAGCTGTAGATTCTAACAGCTTCTTTCAGAAGATGAGGCTACAAAATGGCAGTAATTTACAGGATGGATGCCAACAGGAGATATTTTATGGGACCAAAGCTCTCGCCTAATGCTGTCTGAGCTGTAAGAAGAGAGATCACTTTCTCTTTGATAGAGTTGAATAGGTTTTTTTTGTAAGAGTTCACTAGACTAGCACTGCTTCCTTGCTTGCCCTAACTGAATGCCACTGATGTGTTTTCATGCACGCCACACATTAAATACAATAAACACACATTTTCCCCCCAACTTTTCATAATTAACATTTGTGCTTCCCCCCAGCCTCCCACATCTGGACTCAATCTGCCACTACAGATGAGCTTTACACTTCGCAGCTCAGAGATTCTCTCTGTTTCTCTCTGGATTTTATCTGTCAATCCCCATATTCCCTCTCCGCAGCAGCTCTCACCTTTACTCCTCATCTTTTGCTTCACAAAGAAATATCCGGACCACAACTCGATGCATCACTATAACCGGTCCTCAGAGGGTGAATTTACTTTTGCCAGAAGCAATTTTTCTGGCCCTGACCTGAGGGCATCTACCTGCAGGATCACATTTAGGACACAATTCAGAGTGGTAACAGAGTCATCTGTGAATGAGACAAGTCATCAGCCGGGTTTAATAAAACTAATGAAATGAGAATCTGAAGCGCTGAATGAACAAACTGTGTTGTGTCGAGGATTTTTTGGCAGTGCACACAGAGAGAGTGAGTGTGCAAAACATTTTTGGCTGTAACGCTGCATCTACTGCCACACGTGAGGTCATTTTTGAAAGAGCTTGCCAACAAAATCGGTGCAAAAATAATTTTTCTCTGCAGAGTTGCAATGGGATCGCAACAAGAATATTACTATAAGTAACACAACATTAAGTTGAATACATTAGGAAAGGTGAAGCAAAAGTGTCACCCCCAGAAACAGCTTTACTGATGGGATGTTTACACAACACTTAAAGTTACTGTGCAGTGTGAATGAACTGCAAATGTGATGCTTTTTCCCAAGTCAAAGCAAAAAAGTGAAAAACCAGTACAATCCCTTCCCTTGTTTCTGTTTGAGAAATGTGTGATCTACCAAATTTTATCACCTTAGCTGAAAATATTGGTGTCACTCCCATTTCTTCTGTCCTTTACTTAACAAACCAAGCAGAAATAAATGAGGCATAAGCCACCTTTTCAACTGCTGCTACTAATTCCTAATAGCTTTTCCATTTTAAAGGTGTATTTATTTAAAAAGGGTTAAAATGGGTTTTCAGCAAGGCTGTTTTTGAAGAAGTGAAGAACTCTTCTGAGTCCTCCCAGTTTCACTTTAGTCAGAACACCAGTCAAGCAGAGATTGACACTGCTAATTTTCAAAGGTCATAACTGGGCCAGGGATGGCTTCTCTTAGCCTCATCCTGAACCTTCCCCTCTGCTTGTACATTTAGGGCACACGACTGGCATTTACTCTGCAGAGAGAGAACACATTAACACACATGTTCCTGCCCACATGACCTCTGGGAAGACATAAGTGTGGTTTTAGCATGTGGACCTGTGAGAAAAAGTGCATTAAGGGTATATAATACCAATACCTCCATTATCACCACTGAACTGCATACTTCAATTCAGCATGTCACTGCAACTATAACATGTTTTATCTTGTAATACTAGGGATACCATGAAGTAGTATTAACCTTCACTGTCAGCTATTTAGTAGCAATTGTTGCTGTTTTTGTAACTGTGAACTTTACAAGTTTGCTCTTTGTCTTTTCAAAGTTCTATTTATGACTCAGAAAAATGGAGCTGTTACCGGCTGGAGCGACGAGCATAAACAGATTATAAGAAAGAGGATATTGTAAAATATAGCTGACAAAACACGTTTTTGTTGCAGCCAAATCTCTAATAAACAATCCTGAACTGTGTAATACTTGTATGTCCATCAGATGATGTTCACAAGGCCAAAAAGTGGCTTTAAAATGGTGAATAAAGTTAAAAACACCATTAATGACTCCATTACTCAACAGATCAGAATTTGTTAAATACGTTTCAACATATTCAAATTCTACAACACCTGAAAGATTACTTTTATTTAATCGTACTCATGTGTGGCAAGCAAACAGGAAGTCAGCCAGATTCTGAATAAGTACTCAAACAAACTCATGGCAATCATACAACTCTATGCGCTAACCTCATTTATATTGATAAATAAGGAGGAGAAAGCTAAGAGTAAGATGAGCACGCAAAAATATATTTGTAAAGTCAGCACTATTTTCTCAGACTGCATACTAAAAGGTCTTGTCACTAAAAGGCCAATGTTTGAGCTCATGTGTCAAGTTAAAAGGCCCTTGTGTAAAACCCTCAACCACTTCTTTCCATCTCGTTGTCAGGCATTTTTGGTATGCATCAGCAATATGCAAATTGGTCAGTTTTTGTATCCTCGTTGGCAGGCAGCCGGCCTGTTTTAGGCTGGTTTCTGATGTGGAAACCAGTCAAGGACAGCAGGTTTTAGAGTAAGACTTTGTACTGGATGGCTGCCAATTTTAAATCAAAGGGAAATTAATCATGACTATTAACTCTAAATAGAGCTTCAGTTTAATATTCCATTGTGCTGTTATATAATATATCACGTATATGCTGATAAAAATGTTCACGTGCACTTTTTATTAGTTTGCTGAACTAACCAAGCATGTTGATGCTCCAGGCTAAATATTTAGTATGCTAAATCTAGATCAAAGTTAGCCACCCTGCTGAGGTGTCCTTCCAAGATGCCATGCAGAAGGCAAAACATCAAGACTTTAATGCTCTTGCAGTTTAAGTACTTAGCAGGTGTGTTCCTGGGAAGTCTTTGAGTAATGACTGCTATCCAACCTGCAATTAATCAAGGGGCCTCAAGTGAAATTTCCGCAGACCACCAGAGGGTCTACTTAGAGTGCAGACATACTTTTCATCAGATTTTAACCACTGCCTGCAGCAACATCATGCCTGTATTTGTCTTAAAAACAATAAAAGAAGGCTGTTTTGTGGTTTCATGGTGGCAAGAAATTCAGAGAAAGGTTTGGCTCATGTAAAGTGGAAACAATGAATTCTGACTACTGGCTATAAGTTGTATCTAAAAATACTATTAAGAACTATTCACAATCACATCCCTTTGACAAAAGCCCATGGTTATTGCGATGCAGGTTAGCAATATGGCAGTTAGATTGTCATCCTCCAGGCAAAACCTTACCAAACCAAAAAAAGTTCAGCTGTTTGCTTGTATTTTCACCCTCTCTCTAGTATAATTTTCTCTCATAGCAACCATCTGGATGTCTTCCATCAATACATCCATGGGACACAATACCTCTCCCTTTTTCTGTCCATAATTAAAAGCCAGCTTCCACCTTTTACCATTCATAGTCCTTTTATTTAAAGTCCCTATGTTACTGTCTTTCCTCATCTCTGGCTGCCCCCCAAAACAAGAAATAGCACCAGAAATTGGCCCTGTTGGTAAACACCATTAGAAGGCGGTCCTTGACAACCTTGGTCAATCCAGAATAGAAATCTTATTGATTGATTTGGCAAAGATTTGACACTGGATGCCCTTGATGATAATACTAGTGTAAGGTTCTTTTTTTTAAAAAAAGAGTAAAGTCTAGTTATTAAAAACAATTGTTTTGAAGATGAAAATTAGCTATAGAGACAACAATCAGATGGCCATTAGAACTGCAGTTTTTCACACCAACACACTGACTTCATCCCCAGAGGTTGCTCACAGTGCTTGAGCAGAGATGTTCCATTGCCCTCTCATCAAACTTCCCACCCCCCCTTTCCCAGTCCCACTCAGGGAGTAATCACCCTCTGGCCCCTCAAACCTCTCAATAACATACACATGGTCAATCTGCTGTATGCAGAAATCCCCCCCCTCGCCAGATTACAGTGCCAGCCGGGCGGGATTAGTTTTCCTCTTCGTTTGTTCATACACAGATTCTACAAGCAGAGAGCTAAGCAGCTAAGGCAGCAAAACAAGCACACCAATGACATCTTCAGCCCAGTTATCATGGATCCCTCCAAGACCTGAAAAAATGCTCAGTTTGTTGCTTTGTTATTTCACTTAACTATAATAGCCTAAAATATAACTTTTGCAGCCCAAATCATATAGCAGTAACTTTGTGGACAGTACTTTACCTCTGTGTTAACTTGATTCATTTTTCTTTTCCTATACTACAATTATTCTCTGAAGCTGTCTAAACAATACATAAAATACTTAAGGAAATTTTATTTGTGCGCCACACAAATGCAATGTTTTAGCTTTGTTATGAAAAATGTATCTTCGGAAATTAAAAATGTAAGAAATGTGCCAAAGGAAATGAAAAAGCTCAAATTATTTGATTATAATAACAATAATAATAATAATAATAATAATGTGACAGCACTGTGTGTCTATCATAACCATTGTTGAAGAGGTAATGGCATTACAAATTAATCATAAGGAGCTTGAAAGAATAGTTTATTGTGATTTAATTCAACTTTTTTCATTGACAACCACATATGCATGTTCTGTTTGGTCAGTGTTGATTCATTGCATGGTGCTCTAAAAATCTACTGTTCATTTCAAGTCTCAAACAGACGTTTAGCCTTCACCAATTTTCTTCCACAAAAGCCGACTAAGCCTGTGACGTCACTGAAAACTGTAATTTACACATTGTGAATGCATTATGTGCAGATGTTTTGGAGCAATGTCCCTAATCCCGACACAAAAGCACAGGATAGATTATCCAGTTTGTCCTCTTGAAGCTTGTAGTTCACAAAAACACAATCACATGAAGTATTAACCCTTACAAATATGAAGCAATGTACTACTCGTGTAATCTGTTTTTTTTCTTTTGGAAATGACTAATTCAGTATTCACTAATAGCAATTTTTTTTAAAACTCTGAATTAACTTTAAGAATTACTTAATTGTTAAGACTTGGGCTTTCAGGTGATTAATTTTTAAAATACAATCTTGTAACGGCAATATAAAAACATACTTATTTTCTACATTCTTCTTTTTGTGCAGTTTCAGATGAAAACATTTGCAATTTTAGCAATTGTGCTTTTAGTCTAAAGAGAAAAGACAAAGAAACTGAGACATTTTCATACAAAACACAGTTTATTCGACAGTGTCTAGGTCCAAGTACCAACAGACCCCATACAAAATAATAAAAAAAAAAAGGAAAAAAAAGAGGGGGGGAGAGAAACAAATGCTACAAAGAACAGAGAGAACTTCCATCTACACAAAACATCTTGAAAATACATTACCAATAACACAAAAAAAAAGTATCCATTAAAGATAATATATGTAAAGAAAATCCCATCATATTTAAGTGATATTACATAACAAGCCTGGTAAAATGTTGAATGGGAGGGCACGTTGAACGAGAGTGTGAGCGAGGGATTGTACGGTGTGTTTGTGTGCTTTCTTCTTCCAACAGACTGGGAGAAGAGGGCAACAGTCAGTGATGCAGCAGTCATGTGGGCAGGACAAAGAAATTATTTTAAAAGAAATTAAGAAGAAACAAAAAGGAAGGAGGTGGGGAACAAGAGGTAGCAAAGGGGTGCGCAGAGAGGTAGTAGATAGCAAGAGGAAGATTTCTAGAAGAGGTAGCTAGCAGATGGAGGAGGAGGTAGCAGAGATACTAACAGTGCTAGCAACAGGGAAGGAGTAGTAGTTCTGGTTAAGACTTCACATTAAAACATCCTCATATTGGATTTATTATTCACTTGTATGTCAGCTTTAGAACGATGCAGGATGGTGAATGCAGACTAGTTGAAATGATGATTAGAGCAGCAGGAATAAAATAAACATTTTAATTTATTTAAAGCTAACTTGCAAGTGTCATAAAATGTTTTTAATGGGTTGAAAGCACTTGCTGATGACCTGACAAAAACAACTACGTCATGAGGAAAACGGGCTTCCAAATGTTGAGAACGACTCGTTTCGAGGAATAAAATTCCGATTTTAATTTCCAAGATTACTGACATGAAAATACTTTAAAAAGCTCAGAAAAGGGAAACCTGAGCAATGGAAAATGTGGGGAATACTGCGACAAACCGCAGCTAACAAATGGATCTTGTGGTGAAACTGTTGTCCTATCCTAGAACTAATTCAGAGGAGAGACGAAAACAAAAACAAAAAGCCCATAATGTTCCTTTTTCCCCCTTTTATAGCTACGGGATTTAATTTAAATTTTTTCAGACACTTTGTTCAGCTGATACTGAAAATTAACACGCAATAACTGTTTTTCTCTCAGCTGAGGTTACTTTAAATTTCCCATTACAGAAAAAGATAAAGGAAACCAGCATCCAGCTTGAGTAGCTGATATTTAAATACCAAATCTGCACACAAGTATTCAGTGGTTTCGCCCCTTGTTTAATTTAATTTACTGTGACATGACAGGACAGAGCGTTTAAGGACTAAACAGTTATGATTACTTAGTAACTTAATATTTTTCCGTGTAATGGTTTGATACACAAAAATGAGGATATTGCAGAGTTTTACAGTAGCTGGAAATTAATGCAAAACGTGCACTAAAGAGGGGAGGAGGGGGAAGAGGGGTTAGCGAGGTAGGCAGCACTAGGCGTGAAGAAACTGAGCATAAGAGAGGGGGGCGGGGTTTAATCGCTACAGTATCAGCACCTAAAAACATCTAGAAGCCCACCGTGCTGAGGAAGAGCATCGTCGTGTTGTGATGTTTCAGCCGCATCACAGCGTCTCCCTCTCTGTAAAGGCTGTGTGAAGGTCAGCAGGAGATTACATGTGTGTTTGTCCAGTGCTTTGTGGCAGGGTCTGGCCAAGTCGGTGTGTGCATGCAGCCTCCAGTGTTCGCCACAGCTTAGCTTACATGTCTGTGTGTGTGCGTTACAGTGCTGCAGGTGGTGTGACAGACAGAGGAAGGAGGTGGATGTACTTCCTTTCATGGCTGGAAAGTCCTAACTTGTGCCTCACAAAATGAGATTTAGCTTCCAATTTAGTTTATATTTGCCAAATACTGCAAATGTCTTTAGTAAGCAAAACTTTTAAATGTTAAAATCATACAATTTAAAGATTTTACTTCTCTGATTAGGAGGTCACAAAGCACTGAGAAGAGAACTTGGAAATTTCTGGTCTTTTTTTAAATGGAATTTTAAAGTCCAGTAAAAAGTCCAGTAAAAAGTTGGGAAAAAAAAGTAATTTTAGTTGAACCCTTACATTTCAAGCACAACTAAGAACAATTTAAACCTTTTCAGCAGGTACTGTCTCTCACGCCTATACTCAGATACTGTTAACAGTATTTACAGCTGACATTTTTGGGGGGTCAAGGAGGATGCACCTTATCAGACAAAGGCAGACCTAAAGTTAAATCTCCACCTGCCTCTTTGTTCAGTTTTGACTTTATATCTCAAAATCAGCTAGAGGAGAAGTGAGTAAAAAACAGATTCCATACATTAAAAAAAAAAAAAAAAAGGCACAAATGACCATCACCCAGCCCTCTGTCTGACACACACATTCACAGACACACACTCACACACACAAAACTACAGTGTATCATTTCAAGAGGAGCGAGAGGTAGATACTCGACAAGACAAGAGTGAGGGCAGGCTGGGTCCCCCATGTGTGTTTTATTCATGTTAATGTCTGAAAAATCTGCTTGCTTCAATACACACACACACACACCACCCACCCCTACAGGTCACACCAGCTCTCTAGTCTCGCTAGCTCCCCCTAGTGTTTGTCTTGGAGAAAGAGGAACCAGACAAAAAGCAGGGCGTGTGTTTTGTGAGACTGGAAGGGGGTTTCAGTGCAATTAAAACAGCACTGGAAAAAGAAAGGAGGAAAAAGAAAAAGAGATGAGACAGTTTTTTTAAATCATTATTTGTTCTGTCTCCTTGTTTTGTTTTCTGTACACAGGGTCATTGTCTAAATCCTTGGTTTGGCCCAACAGAGCAGAAAACAGTGTTTATAAGTAGACGACCCTTGCCGCTGTGCCCTGAGTGGAAGTCTGCATGTATGGGTGCATGTGTGAAATGTCAGGTTACCTCTGCTTTTGAACCCTGTGTGTGTCTGTGTGTGTATCCTGTGATGAAGTTTATAGTAGATGTGAGTGCTGAGTGAAAAATACCGAGCCAGTAGCAAAGGCCATCAAAAAGGGGTTGATGTTCAGAGAGTTAGCTTCAAGCTTGTGTGCTTTTGTGTGTGTGTGTGTGTGTGTGTGTCCGCGCGTGTTTGTGTGTAGCTCTTAGTTGTCAGCCACTCGCCCACTCGGAGGTGCTGGAGGACCTACAGGAGCAGGAGGGATCGCTTCAGGCTGTGCAGGTGGTGGACCAGGATCTAAGAAGGAAAATCTTGGTTTTAGAGGATAAAGGAAGCAAGCTAAAGTTTGAACTAATATATAAATGAATATGAAGGTAACTGTAATCCTGGTATTTTCAATACCAGTCATGTGTAATGAACCAGTTCTACATGGTATTTAACCCTTTAGTCTGGCTTTCATCATTTGCATTTCTCTGTGCAGTCGCAGCTGCACTGTCTCTTCTGTCATATTCAAGACAACATTACAACACTGCTTCACTAAGTGATAAGCTTGGACGTGAAGAGCTTTTCACAGAACCAGAAATTCTCAAAGACCGCTTTTTCAGTGGTTCAAGTGGCTACCATCCTCCTCCAGTACAATTTATTCATCACAGGTTAATTGTGGATGCAATTTGTAAAGCTGATATCTGACTTTAAGAGCTCTCTCTACTGGATGATGAGGCAAAATACATCAAAAACAGTCCGTATCTTTAAAGACAAAAAGGTTTCATCTCATCACAACAATCTACAACGCTTAACCTAGCTACAGGGCAATTATTAGACTAACACACACAGCAGTGGTGTGAGGCTTTAAATTAAAGCCCGCATTGATTTCTGGTAACCATAACTTATGCTGATGGGCAACATAAATGACATCCTAAGGCATGAAGAAAATTGTATTTTTCTCCTCCTTTAAAAAAAATAATTACAGGTTAGGTATCAAAAAGTGCAAACATAGCTTTAAAAGTTAACAGTCTAAGAATTAATGGTATCGCTATAATATGTCACCTGCAATAAATCGAACAAATTTTGTTTCTCTTGAGGAATGTAAATAGGGATGGGTACCGGTTCTGACATAAACGGTAGTAACCAGACCGAAAAGCAGCGCACATTTCGGTGCTTTATTTTTCCTAAGCTGTGATACACTTCTAGCCAATCATTTTACGTTTCCGAGGATAGTAGGTGGGGCCAGGTACGTACGTTCTTTTATGCAGAGCTACAGATTAAAAATGTCCAAGGCGAAGCGGTCAAAAGTCTGGCTGTACTTCACAGCAAAATATGCAAACTCAGCAGCCTGCAACAAGTGCTTTAAGCTGATACTGTGATACTGTCAAAGGAAGTAACACCTCAAATCCGATGAAACACCTGGCGACGCATAGCGTTTTTTTTTTTTTAAAGCCGAGAAATGCGCCGTATTTGATGGCAGCAGCAGCCGTTCTTCTCTGCGTGAGTAGCTTAATGTTGTTCGTGTGTAATTTACGTTGAGTAGGCTAACCACGTTATTACATTAATGCATGTAAGGTGAACTAGCAAACATCATCATAGCTACATGCGGCTGTCTTCTTGTTTGATGGCAGATACTTCCTTCACCCTGGCCAAAAAGGCTAAAATGACCAAAGAAAAAGAGGGAAACAGCTAAACATGAGAGGTTTTTGGACAAAGTTTGTATTTTTTCCATTGATTAAGCACTGCTTCCAGCCAAGAGTGATACCATATATGCCCCATAGCTGCAGAAAAGGCTAACATTGTTATCTTTTTACAAAAAACCAGCTGACCATGAGAGGTTTTTGGACCAATTTTGTGTTCTCCATGAGCACCGGCACCGTTTCAAAAGTACCGATTTGGCACCGGTATCGGATAAAACCTAAACGATACCCATCCCTAAATGTAAATGCTGAGAAGTCTCTTTAATACAATGCAAAACAAAAAATACGATTAAGTAACACCATTCAAAGAGTTCAAATTTCAGCTTTAGTACACGTGGAAACACAAACAGCAGCTGCCAAAAAACTTAAATGCATATCATTACACTGGTGCTTAATTTCAGATGCTGATTGGCTGCTTTACAAGGTTAGAGAAATCAATGCAAACCACAGGGTCTGTGCGTGCTGTGATGCTAATAAGCAGCAATGATCCAAATGTTTAGCTGCAGCTGACATTCAAAGTAAATACCAGCTGTCAGCTCCGGGTCAAAGCATTATTTGAATTTCCCAGAAAGATTTTTTTTCTTAGGTTGTTTGTTGGGTAAATAAAGGATCCTAGAAACAAGGCCATAATTTAGCGTGTATTGGTTTTGGTGAATTAAATTTTCACAAATCAACAGAAATAAACCACCTTGAGTTTGCTTATACATATTCAAAAACAACACAAGCATAATGAGAGGGTGACTATTTATACTTACACATGCCGTTGGGGGCTCCGGGGTGGCGTGGGGGCATCATGGGAGGCATGCCACCGGGAGGAGGCCCAGCAGAAGGAGGGCCAGACATCATACGTCCAGGCATTGGCTGACCTGGTCCCATTGGTCCTGCAGCATGAAAAGTACAAATAAGAGAAATCAGACACATGGAGATCAGATGGACATAAGGAAGAAAACCTACATGAGGTGCTTCAAACCAGAAACAAACACTCAACCAACAACTAACATGATTTTGTAGAGAAAAAAAGCCATTTAATCCATTCTGTCCTTATTCTCTGAGAACACTTGATATGTTATTTTGCTGAAGTTTAATGTAATGAGCCAATTATGTCCACATTTTCCTGCAGTTCCCAAAAGCAAATAATCACCAAGGGTTAGTCCAAATGACCAAAATACCAGTCCAAATTAGTGGGACTTTAATAAAGTAATTCATGTAGCTGTTCTTTTAGGTAGATTAAGGCATCATTTATAAAAAATAAATTAAAAAAAATAGAAAAAGAAAAAAGATTAAAATTGTTAAGCAAGTTAGCAGTTACTACCAAGCTGGCTAACAAGTGGCCAAGATCTAAGACTACAAAACATAGCTGCTAGTATAACTTTGGGTATATATGAAAGACAACCCACTAAAGGCAGCAGAGAGTAGCTACTGAGCTATCAATATCTGATATGGCAAATGTGTAAAACAAACAAAGTCATAACCTGGTAAAGCTGCTGACATTCTTTCCATATGAAAATGCTAATATTTCACAATATCTAAAAGCACACATCTGCTCCCCCTGTTTCAAAGCTCCTTAATCTCTGTATCACTTTGAGCACCAGTGTAGTTTTCCTTTCCCTTCACCTGTCTGTCCTGGGTGGTGAGGGGCCATTGGGTGGTGACCCATTGGGGGGTAGCCAGGGTGCATTGCAGCGCCGGGTGGGGGCCCTCCATGGTGTGGTGGAGGTGCTCCGTGGTGGGGAGGAGGTCCTCCGTGGTGTGGTGTAGGTCCTCCTGGGTGCATGCCTGGTGGAGGGGGCCCAGAGTGTGGTCCAGCCCCAGGCCCCTGTCCTTGGGCCTGGGCAGCTGCAGCAGCAGCAGCCGCGGCTGCCGCTTGCTGCTCCATCTGCTGCCTCGCCTTCATTTCGGCGTATTTGAGTTGCTCCATGTGGAACGCCTGACGCTCAGTTAGCAGCTGCTGCCTCTGAAGCTCCAACTGCACAGAAATGCAGGAACCATGAGGAAAGATTATTTTAAGACAGTTATAATACCAAATACCACCAACAACTGGCAGGTATTGCAGTACATAAAGTTACATTTTCATTGCTTTATATCCTGATAAAGTCTGCTTTACGCCAAAAAGGTGCACACTGACAAAATGCAGGCCTGCATATTTTACAGGGCAGAAGCCTAACTTATGAATACCATGGCCATGAAATCGAAACACAGTTTTTACACATAGAGGTTTTCTTGTTACAGGCCACAAAGGTATATTTTACAACTACTTTTAAAAACGTTTTTTTTTTTTTAAATCTTTAAAAACTGTGCATGCATTTAAGAACTGAAGAGCTCGTGCTCATTTCCATTTTGTCCAACTAAACAGGTCGCTGTTTTGGCCATTCCTGATGTCAATCAGCGGCCTTTCCTGAACTTCTCTAGTCTGGCAGCAATAATTCTTCCTCCAGACTGAACTTGCAGCAGATGTACAGCTAGTGTGTGTGCAGCTATGCTGAGATGAATGAGCGAAGTCCTACAATAACTACATAGGCCACTGCACTCACCACACATTCCTTATACTGATGAGACTGGACCCACAGTATCATCAGGTGGGTATTTCAAAACATGGATATAAAAATAAAGAACTACAGCCAAAGTCAAAAAGAACGTTTATGAAGCTAAAAAGAAATAAACTAGCTTCATGACAAAAATCAGAAAAAGAAAGGGGGAGGTCTGTTCAGTTCCTTCTGCATAGCACATACAGCTCTAAATAAAGCCTTGTGTTTCTTTGTTTTAGAGTCTCAGTGTTTTACAGTTTATGTTAGGAACAGCAGCAGGAGTGGGTTGGTTTCATTCCAGCGTTCAGAAAGCCTCTTTAACCAGACTCCTTTTCATGCACTGTTTACAGCTGTGAAACTGGGCTACACTGCCAATGCCGCTACCGTGAAAACACAGTTTTACACTCTCACTAGCGTCTCCAGGGATTGTGCAGGGACAGAACACACACAAACAAGAGCTGAGAGTCATTCATTTGCTCTGTCGGGGCAGGTAACACTTTCACTTGCCTCACTGAACAACAGCTTTGCTTTGGAAAAAATGTTCTCCTCACAGAGAATTAATGCTGCGTCTCTTTTTCAATCTCTATGGAAGACTTGGGCCAAGTGGGGACAAACCTGTTGACTGGCCAATATCTGTTGATGAATTAAATCTTTATTAGTTACTTGTGCCAATATAGCAACAGAAGAAGCGAAACTTTGTAACGCAGTCTTTTCTGGACAACTCCAAAGGATGTGCTAATCCAAATAGTTATATTTCTTTTTCATTTTAAAGTGTTTTACAATTATTTTACATTTTTTTAAACAGTCTAATAAAGACTTCTAACAAGTAAGGATATTTGTGTATTTACCTATTAATTATATGGTAGTGGTGTAATGTGTGCACTCATGTTCCACCTTTAAACCTCCTAAAATATTGACATTTGTCCCAACTTAAAATGTCTGTTCTTAAATTTAGGAGTTTAAATCAAACATTCAACTTTATCTCAATATTTTGTTACACGTGTTGTTCTTTTTATAAAAAAATATTTCACAGGCTAAGATGGGGTATCTGTAAGTATGAACAAGTTAAATGTAAGACCTTTATAACACAATCTTAAGAGAATATGCTGTGAAAGTCGCATAAAAGTGAAATATACCCTTCCCAAGGAAACCTGTTGATGGCAAGTTAAAATGGTGTTTAAGGAAACGTACAAATATTTGGTTAATTTTAAAACACCATCCCAATATTTATCTTTTCAGACTGCTACAGTAAACCATTTGCACATATGCAAAACCTATTAGGTGAAACCTTAACGATGCAGTCATGCTGTATGAGCTAATTGAGTAGCATTATGTGCCGGAGATTTTCACGGTGGTGAGAATGAAAACGTTCTTGACTCTGTGGTGTAGTGGTTGAAACATTTGGCGCACACAAAAGATCCCCGGCTCAAGGCTGAGAGGAGACACAAACAAGGCTTTAAGCCTTGATTATTGTGTGTATCTGTGACGTCCATGTGGCTGCCTGTTTTTTGCCACTGCTCGGACTTGTCTGCAGAGAATTTACATTACAATGCATGAGCCTTGAGTAGCAGACTTCAAAATGAGTACTCTGCTGTTGGGTCACCAAAAACATCCAAAACAAGCAGTTCTGGATCTCCCCACAATGTACAGGGAGTGCAGAATTATTAGGCAAATGAGTATTTTGTCCACATCATACTCTTCATGCATGTTGTCTTACTCCAAGCTGTATAGGCTCGAAAGCCTACTACCAATTAAGCATATTAGGTGATGTGTATCTCTGTAATGAGAAGGGGTGTGGTCTAATGACATCAACACCCTATATTAGGTGTGCATAATTATTAGGCAACTTTCTTTCCTTTGGCAAAATGGGTCAAAAGAAGGACTTGACAGGCTCAGAAAAGTCAAAAATAGTGAGATATCTTGCAGAGGGATGCAGCAGTCACAAAATTGCCAAGCTTCTGAAGCGTGATCATCGAACAATCAAGCGTTTCATTCAAAACAGTCAACAGGGTCGCAAGAAGCGTGTGGAAAAACCAAGGCGCAAAATAACTGCCCATGAACTGAGAAAAGTCAAGCGTGCAGCTGCCAAGATGCCACTTGCCACCAGTTTGGCCATATTTCAGAGCTGCAACATCACTGGAGTGCCCAAAAGCACAAGGTGTGCAATACTCAGAGACATGGCCAAGGTAAGAAAGGCTGAAAGACGACCACCACTGAACAAGACACACAAGCTGAAACGTCAAGACTGGGCCAAGAAATATCTCAAGACTGGTTTTTCTAAGGTTTTATGGACTGATGAAATGAGAGTGAGTCTTGATGGGCCAGATGGATGGGCCCGTGGCTGGATTGGTAAAGGGCAGAGAGCTCCAGTCCGACTCAGACGCCAGCAAGGTGGAGGTGGAGTACTGGTTTGGGCTGGTATCATCAAAGATGAGCTTGTGGGGCCTTTTTGGGTTGAGGATGGAGTCAAGCTCAACTCCCAGTCCTACTGCCAGTTTCTGGAAGACACCTTCTTCAAGCAGTGGTACAGGAAGAAGTCTGCATCCTTCAAGAAAAACATGATTTTCATGCAGGACAATGCTCCATCACACGCGTCCAAGTACTCCACAGCGTGGCTGGCAAGAAAGGGTATAAAAGAAGAAAAACTAATGACATGGCCACCTTGTTCACCTGATCTGAACCCCATTGAGAACCTGTGGTCCATCATCAAATGTGAGATTTACAAGGAGGGAAAACAGTACACCTCTCTGAACAGTGTCTGGGAGGCTGTGGTTGCTGCTGCACGCAATGTTGATGGTGAACAGATCAAAACACTGACAGAATCCATGGATGGCAGGCTTTTGAGTGTCCTTGCAAAGAAAGGTGGCTATGTTGGTCGCTGATTTGTTTTTGTTTTGTTTTTGAATGTCAGAAATGTATATTTGTGAATGTGGAGATGTTATATTGGTTTCACTGGTAAAAATAAATAATTGAAATGTTTGTTTTTTGTTAAGTTGCCTAATAATTATGCACAGTAATAGTCACCTGCACACACAGATATCCCCCTAAAATAGCTAAAACTAAAAACAAACTAAAAACTACTTCCAAAAACATTCAGCTTTGATATTAATGAGTCTTTTGGGTTCATTGAGAACATGGTTGTTGTTCAATAATAAAATGATTCCTCAAAAATACAACTTGCCTAATAATTCTGCACTCCCTATAGTATAATAACCACACGAGGTTAATCCCAGATTAATGGGATGGCTGTGTCAGGAAGGGCATCTGGCATGAAATCTGTGCCAAACCAAGCATGCAGAGCCATCCGCTGTGGTGACCTCTTGGGAAATACGGAAGCAGCTAAAAGTAACCTGTGACTAAAAACATTCTCCTTTGACTTCAAGTCTTTTTAAAAAACGTATTAGTTGCATTAATAATTTTATAGACCTTTTAAAGATCTGTAGACACTTTGTCTGAGAGGTGGGTACTTTATAAATCTGTCTTTGCTTCAAACAGCTAATTTTCCACTTTAGAGACTAGGCGTAGTTTTAAAGTGCCGGATGAACTTCTGTTAACAGCTCACCTTCATTTTTGATAACCACAGTTATAAGCCTTTACTGAGCATTAGAGGATTTGAGTGCCTGCATTAACTGAAAGTGAAGAGTCCAGCTGCCCAACAGAATACAACATTGTATTGAAGTATTTCTGACTTACAGCCTCTTTCTCACGGTCCATGATGGTCTCAAGTTCCTCAAAGTGTCTCAACTTGATCTCCAGTTTCTTCATCTGGGTCTCGACCAGCAGAGCCACCAAGGACTTGATCTTCCGCTCCTCCACTGCTGCCAAATGCTAAAAGGAAGGCAATGGGCTGATGGTAAATATCTAATCAATGCTAAATAACCATTTCCAGCATTTTACTATTTTAACACAAAAAAAAAGTACAGGATTCCATCAGAACAACAGGTACACAAAATTATAGCAGCAACACAGTGTCATTTGAGAAAAGCTGAAGTTGTTCCATGCAATTGCTGTTGCAGAGTCAGCAGTCCTGCAGTCTTACCTTGGCTTTTGTGGCAGCAGATGCCAAGGCAGCAGCAGCCGCAGTGGCAATGTTTCCTTCTCCGATATCATGTTCCAGCTTCTTGCCCTTGTCCTCTCCCTCCTCTGTAGGGGTTTTCTCCTCCTTCTCCTTCTCCTTCTCCTGGTCTGAAGATGATGTCTCCATAGACTCCTCTTTGTCTTTGTCTGATAAGGAAAAGAAAAAATAGAAAAGATCAAGCACTTTATGTAGACTTTTCAAAGAATGTGTGTGGAAAAACATTATCAGATTTTACAGACTAATTAAACAATAAAACATTAAATAAATTAGCAAATCATCAGGATAATCAACCAGAAGTAGACCCTTTAAATTGCAATTTAAAAACAAAGTTGCATGCCTGTGAAATGGAGCTTTAGTTTCACTTTGGCATAAACTGTTACCTGCTTGAGCGGTCTTAGCCTCCCCTCCCTCTTCATTCTCTTCTTCACGCTCCGATGCCTCCGCTCCCTCTTTTTTCACCTTTTCTGTTGCTTCTGTCTTGTCGCTCTTCTCGGCAGACTCGCTCGGCTTCTCAGCTTCATCCTTCAACTCACCCTGAAGGTTGAGGAAAATCAAAAATGGTAGGCGTGCCACCACAGAAGGAAAAAAAAACCCCAACAACAACAACTGTACTGCGAGTCTGAATTTAAGATTTGCTCTGAGATTTGAGAAATAAGTGTGGTTCAGAGTAGCTAGCTGCTTAAAAGTGTTGAATAAAGGACATTCATTCAAGGTTTTTCACCTACAAAATGCTGCGAGTACACTCAATAGTTGATCAAATCTCGCCCCTGTTAACTTTCTTCCCCCAATCACTAATGTAAGAGAATAATTAAGTCAACAGCCACTAGTGTCATTACATTCACTCGCTTTTTAAAGCACGAGACGAAGGCTAAAAGTAAATGAACTGGAAAGTTCTAAATTGTGCAAAAAATAAGTGAAGTGGCTATCAATGTAATAAGTGACAGGTCATCTGTCTGTACAGGAACACTCATGAACCTGTTACAGCATGCCAGACTATCTGAAGCTGTAACCTTGTAATAACATCAGAATAATGTAGTTAGTCTTTGTTTTGTTTCATTTTTTACTCTTGAGCAAAACATGATTAACTGATCTGTCTGGTAGTAAGACACTTCGCAATATTTTGCAATTAATACACTCTTAATAAAACCTGAGGTATAATTCAAACCATAGTTTTGATCAAAATAATCTACCTCACCATTGAATGGGATTATGTTGCATCTCCATTACCAATGCTTGTCACCCCAAGTCTGGTTATATTGTGTACTTTCAATGAAAAACCTAAACCATGAATGAATTCAGGTATGCACATGGCCCGAGTTGGATGTTTTAATCTGATTTATTAATCAGTTTGACCTTTTAATTAGTAGGGGATTTATTATAATATCCATTTATAAATAGATGTTTTCCTATGAGACAGTGAACATCTGAAGATGCATGAAAGGTGGTCTCACCTTGTCAACCTGCTGGGAGTCGGAGTCTGTTTCCATCTTTTCCGGCTCTGTGGTTTCTGTAATTGACAGCAAGACTGAAAAATCAGCATCTGTCAGACAGATAAAACTAACAAAGAGGGTCAGAGCTTATTTTAAATACATTCTAAATTTACATAGATATTACCAACATTTGTGATATGACTGTAGCTGAATATATCATCCTGTCTGGAGTGAAATTAACTTATTGATTTACTGAGATAAACAACATCAAAAAGCATCGTTTGACATGCAGGTACTAAGGTTGAAAGCACTTTAAATGAATAGGCCCACAGGAAATGATAAGTGTTGTGTGTACACTCACACGTGACCGGGTGAATACATGCGTGTGGCTGAGTGTTAAACCATGTCACGGGTGCACTTGAGCGTATGTTAAGAGTTTGAATATTGATTTCGTGCCAGTTGAGTGCTTTAGGCTAAAGGAGGCATGGAACACATTTAAACTTATTGATTACAACTGTAGCTCAAGAGAGCATTAATCTTTAACAAGTGATAAGTATTGTGTGTGTGTGTGTTTGTTTGTGTGCAGGGGCAATGTGGGTAATTTTCAAGACAACACAGAGAGAGAGAAAGCGATGAGAACATCCATGAGTGTGGTGACCCAGTTTTCTCCTTCACCTCCTCCCACTGTGCTGCCCCATCTGCAACCGCAGCTTTAATCCACTGGTTACCACAGCAGTGTACACAGAAACACCACAACATTTCACAATATGTCTTTACTCCTCAGTAGCCTGCTGGTAAAAGGACTGATGTGTAGCAAAAGTCAAATACGAGCCTAAATATGATGAGAAACATCGGTTAGCCTGGACATATGCACAGAGCAGCAATTTACATTAGAGTGGACATCCCTCATTGCTGAATAACATTGTGATGTTGGAGCTGGTCACAAAACTACCAAATCTCACCAAAGACAGATGATTATTTTAGATGATACCTGCCTTCCCCCAACAGGAAATGCTTGAGGTATTACACCTTCTAACATGTTTAGAAATACGTTAAAGACTTTCGAGGTTGGCTTGGAGGCATCAGCCTGTCTTTCTTTACTATCTGTACAAACAACACTCACCAGTCTTTTCTGGCTCCTCGGGGGCAGTTCCAGCAATGCCGCTGCTCTCCAAACCAAAGGCGGGATCCACCTTCCCAGTAGTTCTGGCCGCCTCCTGCACCTTCTTCACGTGAGCCTCCACCAACTCAGCTGGTACCTCTTCACGCACACGAGAGAACTCCTCTGCAAACAAAGAGTGGACGTTTTTTACTTTCAGACTCTCATTGATAGCAATATGACAATCCATTAGTTCATGGTGTGCTCAGACATGAAGCTAGTATTATATTCCCAAGCATGCCAGCTGGACTGTGCAGCTTGTGTTTATTCACTTTATAATGACAAAGTAGTCACATATGCACAGACAGTTTTTGGAGCTGCTTTCAGTATTGTGTGTTCACTTGGTG
This sequence comes from Maylandia zebra, assembly GCF_041146795.1. Taxonomy (NCBI): domain Eukaryota; kingdom Metazoa; phylum Chordata; class Actinopteri; order Cichliformes; family Cichlidae; genus Maylandia; species Maylandia zebra. The sequence goes on from NC_135177.1 coordinate 31,991,370, forward strand.
TTCTCTGTTTATTTAGTTTCAAAAAGCAGTAGTAACAGTGTTAATTACTCACAGAGCTAAACCATTTTTTTTTCTTTACCCGTACATAGCTACTTTCCCCGTTATTCTTCCCACTTAAAAAGAAAAATAAAAGCCACACATCAGTATCGGCTCATATTCTAGCTTAGCTGACAACAATCAAATCATTTGATATTTATTAATTACAGTGGCCAGTGTTTGTCTGTTGTCTCAACTAAATCTCATGTTACGTTATCTGAGCAATTCAGTAGTTACATTTATCTTCTACTGGTCTTTTTGTTTTTAGTGTAACTGGCACAAGACCAGGAAAAATATTACTAACTTGTGTAACAGGTCACTTTTAGTTACACAAAAGTAACATGTGTAACCAAAAGGCAGACATCTCCTCTTTAACGTTCAGAACCATTCAAAACCCAACCCATGTATATTTGTGGCTGCATGATGTTGTTTAACCCTTTAAGACCTACCATAGAACCAAGTCCGCCAGAGCTTATATTATATTTTTACATGCTGTGGAGCCATTTTTGGGAGCATTTCAAGTTGCTATACATCAATACAACCATTATAGCCCAGATTTTAATAATATGTATTCATTAAGTGCATAGTAATTACATAAATTGCAAAAAAGTGCAATAAACTACAAAAAAATTGAAAATCGTTTTTGATTTTTTAACATATATTTGTAGTTAGAGAAATTTAAGAGTCTTATCCCTCAAAACTGTAAATACAAAAAAGTTGCACAAAATAGTTTCCTACCACAGGAAATTTATTTTGAGTGTCTTCATAGTTTTATTTTTGAAATACACCAATTTTTATACACTGCAGGAAAAACGAAAATAAATATTATACTGCAAATTTGCAAAAAAGCAGCATATGCATCAAAATAAACTATTTCCAGCAGTGCAATATGAGTCCTAAGCATCCCAGAAACGACACAGAAAGTCATAAAGTCAAAGATAACTTTTAAAAAGAGCAGTATAGGCCCTGAGGCCCTGATCGCAAAAAAGACTACATTTCCGCGAAAATGACGTCACTTCTGGTTTCGGGCAGGTAATGGCGGAAATGCAAAAGTTCGCGCTGACGTCTATTCCAACGTAGGAAGTGTTTTGAACGGCTGATCAGATCGGTAAAGCGTGTTTCTGGAATATTATGTTTTTGTTCCTGCAAGCGCTTTTTATGCAGTTTTTGCAAAGCTTTATGTGGAAGGAAACCGTGACCTAGGACAAGCTGATGGCATCAGATGTAAGTACAACTCCTCCGGTTTCATATGCAAAAAAAATTTTTGCGCTAGCTTACGTGGTTGCAGTGCTACTGGGATTTAAAAATAGTTACGCATAACAGAGCGTTCCCGCTCCGATCGGCTCTAAAGGGTTAAGATAATGAAACTGAATATACAGATAAATCTCTAGTATCTCCTCTGAAGTCAAGAAACTGCTGCACTGATATTTGTTGTAAATGTTTCTGTTTCTAGCTATTTAGCAATTAAAATACAGAAGCTCATTAAAATATCATATAGATTTAAACCCTGCAGTTTATGGCTCTTTCCCACCAGTTCTCACCTAGTGCTGCCTTGGCTGCAGCAGATGCCACTCTGGGATCCACAACAGATGCCAGGAAGGCTACTGTGCTCATGACTGGGTTCCCAGACTGGCTGAAAGGTATGGGCTGATAGGAAAGAGGCCCAAGTGTGGCCTCCGTACTCTCCAGGTATGGATCTTCAATGGGCAATCGCAGGAAGTGCAGGATGCACTCATCTTGGGTGCGTGAACCAACATGCTCTGAAACTTTGTTCCAGTCATCTTTATACATCTCCAGGGCCTAGCCATAGGTGACAGGAGTGACGATACAAGTCTTATTATAAAAAGAAAGCCAGAGAACATTTAATATAGCAATATTTATAATTCCATGAGGCATAAAGAGTTTATCGCCATCTTTTTTTGTTAAAGACAAAAAAACATAGAAAGAAAATGACAGAAAAAAGTGTGTTTATTTTAAAAAAATTTTATCAGGTCATAAGAACAGGTTGAGCTTATGATCAGCAGCCAAACATTGGAAGTTTTTCTTATTTAAAACAGGACACTCCTATCTTCTGTACTTTAAGACTCACCTCGAGCAGCAGCAGAGTCTCCTGCTCAGTCCAATCTCTGGTAGTGCTGCCTGCTTTACCCTGAGGAATCAAAGTCCACAATAGACATTTCTTTGTTTTTAAATTCTAACACACCAGCTCAGAGAGACTGTTAGAACTTCAAACATGAAAAACACATTATGAAGTTGAACAAGCTCCAACCTTGATGCTTTTCCTGTTGTAGAGGTCAGAACGAAGGCTAAAGTTCTGCAGGTCGATGGGCTTGTCTTTGCTTTTGTCTGCAAAATTGGGCATTGGCTGTGGAGGAGGAATCTGGAAGGAATAAAATGGCCACACATTAGCAAACCGTCTGTATGAAGATGTATTTTTTTTTGTAATGGGACCATCTGAGACGTGCAGCAGTTTTACAAATGAAGCTCATCAATGAAATGGTACAAGGGTATAATGGAGGGAACCCAGAGAAAACAACACAGCTGTGATTTTTATTATTATGATTTCAGTGATAATTGTTTTGCAACTATTTCAGTTTGTTTTTCTTTTGACATCTTAATCAAAGTTAAACATCTTTTGGGGTTGGTGTGTTGGCACACACAAAAACAAAACAAACAATCAAATCACAGATTCCATGCTTCCCTTTTAAAGTGAATTGCTAGCAAAAAGGACAAAATTCTTCAGGAATTTGATCTATATTTGGTATAAAAACAAAAAACAAAACAAAAACCCCCACAAAACTAATTTAGGTGTTTAGCGATAACGTTCAGGGACGTTATTAAAAGCCACTCTTTATTTGGAACCAATCTATTTATCCTCAAAAAATATGGTCCTTGGCTGCACAAGTGGATTCAAACCTACTTCTTCCTTCCCTCTTTAAGTTGTCCTTACCGGTTGGGGTCTGTGGTTAAGAGGCATGAGGCCAGAGGGTGTGTCAGCCAGCACAGTAAAATGAGGAGTGGGTGGGGGGCCCATTGGCAATGGACGAGACTCTGCATCGACCTGGTAGTTCACCAAACCCCACTGCTCCAAGAATGCATGTACCCTGGAGGGGGAGGGGGAATAATTACATTAAAAAAATAATTAAAACAATGAAAAGCTACTTATCATCTTCTCTTTAAAGCATGTGTGGCACCTACAAAGGTACCAGTCAAATGCATGGCATTTCTTCAGGACTGTGTTTGGCTGAAGGCCTCCCAGTAGGTGTTAACTTGCATAATACAACAATTCAATTCATTTAGGGTAAGTTTTTAATATTCATAAATATTTTTTATTGAGTTAGCCACTGCCCATTAATCCAACCAAATTAATATGTAAAAAAAAAAAAAAAAAAAAAAAAAAAAAACCCCAGAAAAGTTAACAACATGTGGATCTGTCGAACCTCATGATGGCGCAAACATCTCCAGTCAGGTTCCTGCGGCAGGAGGTGGAGGTGAGGTACTCCTGAGGATTCAGCCGATACGTGTCGATCATGAAGTTTCGATAGGCCAGGTATCTGTGTTGAGATGTCGCAGTATGTCCCGTTAGAATGATAGGAGACTTATTATATGAAAGCTGCATTTTTATATATGTGGGACTGGTGTGTGTGTGTGTGTGTGTGTGTGTGTGTGTGTGTGTGTGTGTGTGTGTAAACTCACATTTCTGGAGTTTTGGACTTGTTCTTTCCGTTGAAGAACTCTGGCAAGGCTCGTCTCTCAATCTCATGGATGCTAACAAGAAAGGAAAAGAAAAAATATTGATAGATATCAAAGTAGGAAGAAACAATGTTATTCCTAAAATAAAATTGTATTTTTAATGGCAATGAGATTAAGAATGGCCTGCAGATGTCATCAAGTGCACCTCTAACTGCATGTAAACTGCAGCTGGTGGTTTTTTTTGTGTTTTTTTAAAATGCATCTGTAATCCATCTTCTTCCAAACAGCAACATCTCACTATCTCTCCAAAATAAAAAGCCTCCTATCATCTCCACTCCACATAAGCTTTTGAAAAGTTAGTTATAACTTATTAACCAAGTTATTTGTGTAATGTAGCTTAAGTTTCAGATTCACAACACTTACCTGTTGTAGTCAAACCAAGCAGCATAGCTGGGGATAACGATGTGATGCGTCTGTTCAGTCACATTGTCCTCATTGGCATCCAGTCGGTTTATTTCACTTTTGCCTTGTTCCTCATCATCCTGCAGAAGGATAAGCAGACAGGTCAAGTAACAGCAGTCTGAAAAAAGTCATCGTGCTGTGTAATTACAATTCATGAGACAGCCCTACTTTGGAATTAAAGTGGCTTTGCTCACAAACATTTATTTTAAAAAAAACAAAAACAAAGCCTGTATAAAGAATGAAGAAAAACAGCAGGTGCACGCTAGTTTTTAGTTCTTTGAATAATAACTATAGGGATATTTTAATCGTACCATTTCCTCATATTTCAATTAGATTTAGTTTAACTGAATCAAAATACACTGTTTATATTACATATCACTCCCAGGAGTGACTGGGAGTGATATGTATATGTGATATTCCTAACTACACTAGAGAGATAAAGACAGGAATCAGTGGTCTTACCTTTCCACCAGACATCACAGATTCATCTTCCATGTCATCTGGAAAAAATAAAAATAAATGTCTCGAGTCAGGTTTGCTTTTAAACTGCGGAGCAGCTTATGCTCACATACAAAAGATGCTAATCTCACTCATATAACTCCTACACAAGGATACAAGTTCATTTATAAATACATACCCAAGTCGGCCACATGCCCTCCTTTGACCGGTGTATTCTCGCTGTCTTTCTTTGAATTTGCTGTGCATGGAATAAAAGAAAAAAAATGTACAAAGTGAAGTACAGAAGAGGGGAAAAATTAAAATATTTAAGAAAAATTATTCAAAGACTGTCTAATTCAGCCATGGGCATGAAGACAATAATGAGCTTTCTGGTTTGCAAAAGGGGAGACTACAATAGACTGAGTGCGTGTCTGTGTGCTGGAGGAAGACAAGGAGATTTCTTTGGGACAAAAGTGGGACATAACGAATGGGACTTGGTCTAAAAAGAGTATTATAGACAGAATTGTGTGTGTTGGTTTTAAAGGGAATCTTTAAGCAGAATACAGATCATGAAAAAGAAGCACCCAAGGGTTTTTTTCTATTTTCTGACTTAAACTGTGAGCGTCAATGGGTATGTTTTTTTCCCTTGCTGCTGAGGGGATTTTCTTGTCATCATAACATAATGATTCAGTACACAGCAGCCACATAGAGAAAAATCACAAAAAAATGAATTTAAAATTGAATGAAATAAAATTTATCTCTGTTTAGAAAAGGACAAACCTTACAAAGAGAGAAACAGGACAAAGATCACAGTGCAGGTTTCTTACTGCTTATAAAGCTCTAGCTGAACATTGCAACACATAACAACAAGACTGAAGAGGGCACTTATGACAGGAATCATTTAAATATCCTAATTTCTGTCTCTGATCTTACTGGCAACTGCAGACAAATACCATTTAAAACTGTTTATATATATTATATATATAATATATATATATATATATTATGTTACAATTATAGATAAAATCTAAATACGACTCAATTGATGATCAATTAAATGTAAAGACAGTAAAGTCATTTTAGTTATGCGTACTTTGCTATACATGCTATAGAGCAAAACTTTACATTTGTAACTGAATATTAAATACCCTTTTTATCTGCTTATGTAAAATTTCTTTAATATGACTATTCTGTGATGTTTAACTACATTTAACAAATATCAAAGTATTGATGGCCAAGTTAGGATGCCTATTGTGGTAAAAAATTATTTGGTCTATGCAAGCAGTTTTTGTGTCCATGTAACCACCTAAATTTAAATTCAATTAGTTAGGCGTTTCATAATAACTGTCTGACGTTTTCTATGACAGCTAAGACAGAATAATTACATTCATTTTAGAAGGCTAAAACATTTAATGAACAAGTGTATTTAATTAATCTAATGATAATCCAAATTAATGCTTTAATACACAGGAAAAGTATCTCATGTACAGATGGTAGTTTGCAACACAAACACAAATAGAGCCAAGCTTAGCCCCTATACTCAGCACATACCATTCTTGGAGATGCTGCCCTCCTCCATGCTAGCACCAGCTGAGGAATCGTCCATGTCTTTTGTCATGTCCTCTTCAGTGTCCTCCTCTTCTCCTCTGTGGCCCCGTCGTTTCCAGTGAGGTCCCGGGTTCCTGAGAGAAAGAAAGGATTTATTTGCTTTTCTCTAACTGTTAAAACGTGACAATAAAAAAAAATCAAACACCAGGATAAATAACTGATATCTTATTATACTGCACCACAGGGCTTCATTGTCGTCCTAATTCTACTCACATCAGTCTCACTGCTGTACAAAGTGACATGTTCATTCATTAAATATAGTCTACATTGACTCAATCACACATACACAGTCCTGCTACCATAAATGCTCCCTAGCACAATCACTGTGGATTAATATCCAAATACAACTAGTCCCCAAGCCTTGGAAAATTAATTTTTGCAGCATATTTTATTAAAATCTGCTTAAACAAAATGAATGATACATCTCCTGTTCCTGAGTCACATTTAGGCCTGTTGTCTTTTGAAAAAAATGTATTGGATCACCAAGTTTTATCCTTTAGAGACAAATCTGAAGTTTTAGGAGACCACTTGCACAAATCTGCATTTACTCAGTACTCGCTACATTTTATACTACCAATAAAAACAAAAACGAAGAGAAGCATCCTTACCCCTTCTTGCCTCCCTTCTTACGGGACTCGGCTGGAGTGCTGGGTGGAGAGGGTGAGCGCCTCCTCTTCTTTCCCGCAGAGTTGGCCTTGCGCTCCTTGCGATCGGGTGTACGGGAAGACTGATCAGACAAACCCCGAGCAGCGCAGGGAGCGAGGGATGGAGGATGAGAGAAAGAGCGGCAGAATGAGAGGATGGAACGGTTGCACACACAAGGAGGGGAAGCAGTGGGAGAACGACCGTAGGAGGGGTGGGGTGGGGATGCCGTGGAGGTGGAGGAGACGATCAGGGTTCCTGTTTGTCCTCTTCAAACAGACACTCTTTCACACTGACCCTCATTTCAGGATCAGAGGAATTTCTCTTCAGCAGCAGACAAACTTCTTTTTGTCCAGTTGTCACTATTTGATTCTTTTTTTCCCCCTTTTCAAATTTAATAAAAAGTAACAAAAAAAAGGCTCCAGATTAGATAAAATGAAAAGCTTTTAATGTGTTTGCTGTGGCTCTATAGATGATGTTAACTTCGCACTCTATGACTGCATTCTGGAGATTTATCCAAGTCCTACAAAACAATTCATCCATTGTCAATAAATTTGGAGCTTTCATAAATATTTCTATCCTGCAGATGGTGCTTCATCCACCAAATTATAAGAACTAGTAGAAAAGCCTAAGCCTGACCAGTCAGCTTTTCATAAATCAATGTGATGTGAGTGCCCGCCTATTCAGCCCAAACTCACACTTAAGCGAAAGCTTCATCTACAGCTTCACACATGTAAACAAGGATGAATATGCCAGCCAGCATAGCAGTTCCTGATGATTAGGTCAGCTGGCAGGCTGTCCTGACTGCACTTACTACAATGGCCATTCCTGGCAGTCTTTTTTCTGTTTACTTCCAGGCATACTCTGGGGCTGAGGATTAATAAAAAGTTAATTCATATAAAAACTATTTTTTTGAAAGGCTTAGTGAAGCATGTGCTTACTAACCTCATAGATGCAGTTCACTCAATGTTTTGTGTGAGTCCGTGTATGACAGAGGTCAAGAGTACAACGTAAGGGTAACCCAAAGAGCTACACTTAATGGGAAACTGGAGCACTTAAACATCTGTGTGGCCAGTTTGCTTAATGCTCACATGAGTGATCATGAGTGATCAGTGAAAAGGCCAAAACAATGTAAAAGAAAACTTAATGTCTCTGGCATCATAACTTTTGGAGTTCATTTACTCAACATGAACAGGAACCCTGAAACTCATTAGAAATAGACAAAGTGTGAGGAAAGGCTTGGAAAGGATGGGCAGCATGCAGACTGAAGCCAGTTGTGAACGAAGAAGAGTGAGGTGCACAATCCATACAGCAAAGCAACATGCAATGGGACAGACTAACAGCAAAAACATTCAAATTCACACCAGCATTCACACCTAGTCTCAGTCAAATAATTTCCATTTCCAGGCTTACATACAGTACAGATTTGAAGACCAATTTTAGATTAATACCTCTACAAAAGAGCCAATTTCAACACAAGTCACTTGTAACAACGATCAGGTTGGCACCCTTTAACAACAATGGTAGGAGCGGTGCTGTCACACTGTACTGATATAACGTGGCTGGAAAACCTGCTTTCTCTTGGATTTGAAGTTTGGATCACTGACACACACCCACACAGCAAAAACACATACCTCTTCCTCTTTGGGGAAAATCTTCTGGCGGAAGCTGACTGGCTTCTTGTTCTCATCCACTTCGTAGTCTTCCTCATTCATCCACTCATTGAAGGCATCTGTGTCTAAAACCCACTTGGCATGGACCTTATCAGAGTAAGGAAGGAGATAACAGAGTAGAATCAACTCATCAATTTACTCTGCTGACCTAATTTCCCATTATTTTTCAGTGGAAGACACTAAAGAACAAGTAGAAGAGACAGAAATACATAAATGCAAAAACAAGGAAATTGGTTAGCTGATGTGGTAAAGCCGCTTCACTTTACATTTTAAAATAAATAAATACAATAAAACTGCTTGGTATGCAGGTAGAAACACATGTCAGATGCATACAATAGTGACCATTTATATTCTCAGGACAATTTATAAACACATAGGTAACAAAAGCCAAAACTGGAAACTCTAAGGGACACAAAAAGTCTTCCAGTATCAAAAGAAAACCTATTGATTACAGACATCTCACCTTCCAAGGTCTGTCAGTGCTGGGTGGGTCCTCTGGGTCACCGTCTAACTCACTGGCTGACACCCAGGTGTCGTAGCTAACAAAATAAAAACAGTTATCAGTAACTTCATGAAGTCATGAACAGAAATATCTCTCTCAGGATGATTCGAGTGATTATTTATTTTTCTTTTCTTTAATAAAATGCCAACATTTTCCTAAAATGCCCAAATATTAGAAGGAAATAATTTACATCCACCAGCTGAAGCACAGATCTTTTTGTGAGCTGCTTAATGCCTCACTCTGCTCACCTGTCTGGGTAGAGACCCCAATGGACAAGCACCTGCTTGTCTTTTCTCATGACAGGACGCAGCCACTCCTCTGCAAAACATAAATACCAATATTCAGGAGTTTTCACAATTATTTACACTTTTATAAGCAAAAACAAAACTAAAAAAAAAAACAAAGTGGTAAGATTACCAAGCAGTATTTGATCACTTTACTATATTTTAAGTCACTTTTAAAATCTTTCATTATTTAACTGTAGTAATAAGTTGGTTTTAGGTCAGAAGGATAATGAAGTGAGAATGAAAGAAAGTAGATATGTGGTTCACATTACTTGACTAAGAATTAAGTTCGTAAATCACAGAGATAACTAACAAACCTTCTTCTTGCTGGGATAGTGATGGGTAAATGATATGGGTGGCCTTCGACTTGTCATCAGTAATGGAGCCCTGAAGAGAACAGAGAAAAACAAAATGAACAACTTAAAAGGCTGCTACACCAGAGCGTCCCACGAGAATTTTACTACTCTGGAAATCATTTCATTTCTGTGCTCACCTGGTGTCTTTTGATGATGTCTTTGAGCTTACTAGCCTGTTTCTGCTCGATGTCTGGCGACAGGTAAACAGTGGGTCGAGTCAAGCAGTTATTCTACACATGAAGAAGGTTTAAGTTAGAGTCACGCAAAAAGTTGCTTTATAACAAAGCAAAAGTACAAAAACAAAAGTACACTCACTTATCTCTCAATGCAGTGATTACAGTTGAAGTTTTAAGGGACACTTGACAACATAAAAACACACCTTTACCTCATTTCCATACAACTGCATACAGTCAAAATCTGATACCTGCACACTGGCTAAATGGAATCTGAGCTTATTCATTTAAAATGTTAAAAGACTTTGAGTTACTGAAACTTACAATAATTTTAACAATAAAAACCCTGTATGCATTTTGAAATTGTGAATGCCAGTTAAACACAACTGCAATATCTGAACTTCATAACTAGAATACACGAAGCCTAATTGAATTTTATTAAAAACTGCACTTTGATTAACAAATGTACTTAGAATAAACATAAGGAGAAGCTCGAGCATTAGGACTTTGTCCTGTACCTGGACCAGGTTCTTTTCAACATTTAAGAACATTTCCACGTTCCTGTCCATCCGGGAGGGATTCTGTAGGTCAAATCTTCGCCTGAGAATGACACAAAGCCACATGAATATTCAAATAATAACTCTGCATTTATTATGACTTTATGTGCAACTTCTATGCCCTACACCATCCATGGACTGCTGAGATATTCAACTTGGGGGACAAATAAAGTCATTCAAGGTAGTACAATCACTGGGAACTGACACAAATGGTTATTTTTTTAACTCCATAAACCAACATCCTAAAATACAAGACCATTAAGATTTTTGCTTATCTTCAAAATGCACAACTGAGATAGTTTAAATTATATTTCTAAGACCAATGACTTCAAAAGGAGGGTTTAAGTTGATGATCAATGTCAGACCCATCTGCTCATACTAAGTTACACAAGTTAACTTACCAGCCTTGCTCGCTCTTAAACTTGTAGACAGATCCCAAAATGTGACAGAGAGCACCTCCTGCCTTGAAATCCAGGAAACACTTGGCCTGAAGATATGAGAAGAACCATAAGAACAGAACACTTTACCATTTGGGATTCAACTGTGATGGCGATTTTTGTAGAATGCAATGTTTGTATGCTTACAGGTAGCTTTGTAAGAGCAGGATTGTTGACTCTTCGCCCAAATGCGTCTTCCTGGAAATGCAGCAGTTGGACCACGAGACCTGCCAGGGATTTACTGGAGGGGGAGTCATTCTGGACGTACTGGAAGTAGGCACAAAAAAAAAGTTATTGGTAACATGATAGCAATGGCACAGATTCCCATCTCATCTAGCAGTCTTTTTTTTTTTTTTAGCAAATCAAGGTGGCCAAAAGACAGAAAAATACAACCTACAAGAGTTTAGATTTTTTTTTTGTACATGAATTAATTCCAAAGAAATGCTCAAAAGTCTGAGAATGGGCTTCTTCATTTGATAATAAGATAACTCTTTATTGTCATTGCACAGTCATTCATAGTACAATAGTACAATGAAATTGGAAAACTGTCCCACAACGACATTGCATACAACACAACACGACATAAGTTTTGATACTGTGATGTGTTAAGTAATAAAAGGAAATAATAAAAAGAAGTCTGTTACCATGATATGAGCAGCCACAAGAGTCGTTTAATAGAGCTCTATTTCTGTTTTGTTTTGCTATACTAGTATTAAGCAGTGGGGTATAGATAGGTTAGTCCTGTAAAGAGGCTCATGCACCTCTCAGATGGCTTAAGTCATGACGGAGAGCATCATTAGCATGGTTATCAGCAGCTGGGAACATCATCACAAAGATAAGAGCAAGCCTCGCTCCAGAACATCCAATCATGAATTCATGAACCAAATAATATACAAACTATTGAGTAATGTTAAAAATACATTTGATTATTTTGAAATTCAAATGTTTCTTGGATCATTATGTTAAGTTGGTGGGGGACAAAACAACAGGGTGATATTCACAGGTGGGCAGACTTCAGCAGATGAGGTACTACAGGGTAGAACAGGAGGTTTGGCAACAGGAAGCAGAGATAAGAGTTACTGAAATAATTAGGCAGATTAGTCGAATATCAAAATAATTGTTAGTTGCAGCTCTAGAGAGTCAACAGACTAATGATTTTTGTTTAAACTTGTTATATCTTTTGCCTTGCATGGCGACAGGTTTCTGCTTAGACTGCTGTCCCTGATATCCAGGTCCTGTTACCAGCAGGACAAGAGGGATAGTTGGATGCTATTTATTTCCTGATCTTTTTGCTCTAGAGAATCAATCTTGACCAAAAAACTTTAAAAATCAAGTCATGACTTTATCCTTTAAGGTTTAGCCAGTGCAAAATCAATGTAATCCAACGACAATGTTAGTGAATCCATTTATCCATTTATATACTGTTGCATCACCAAATAATGACATAAGGTTTTAGTTGCTTATTTTAGATTTAGTCTATGCTAAGTTCATGCAACACAACAACTAAACACTGGCCAGAAAGATCACAGTCAACAGCAACAAAGTACATTTAAAGCTGGAAGACCTTCCACTGCTATATGGCCTCAAATAACTCACATAAATATCTTTGCAAAAAAAACCCAAAAACAACAACAACAACAACAAAAAAACGGATGTATTTATTATTCTTAAAGGCAACTTTATTGAACAGTGGATATACTTAAAAAAAGCCAAGTTTATATATGAAATATTGTAATATAAATCTGCGAGTAAACGCTGTATTCACAAGCCCTTATCTATGCCATTTCATTTGAATAATGTTTCTGCTATAACTTGAGCAGGCACAACGTGTTAGTGGTTTTGAATGAGAGCCTGACGTGACAAGAGGAGCACTCTTTGTTTGGCTAACTCAGTAGGCAAGTGCAACCTGCACGGTGTGCTATGCTGCTGTGTTGACAAAACTCAACACACTGACAGCATGGAACAGGACTGGGCCTGCAAACAGCACGCAGTGAAGTAGATAATTACCTTCTAAGTAAAGTACCTTTTAAGATGGCATAAAAAGAAAGCTGGGGTTTATTAAGCTAATATTATAATTTCTGCAGGGTATGTCCCGTGACTTACATACAGGTTAGCATCACGGGCCTTTTGAAAAACTAATAAGAAAGTCTGGTTTATCGTTATTTCTTTTTAATGAGAAACGTATTAAATACAAGTTAAAAAATTATACGCGGCTATGTGTCGCTCGTTTGTAAACATTTCCCCCCTGAGCGTCATATTAGTAGCAACATTGAATGGGCAGTTAGCGAGCTAACAATAGCTATTTGATAAACAAGAACTGATAACTCTTAACTGTTCAAGACAATGGGCAGTATACTGACGGTGAACTCCCAAACAAAATTATATATGAGCACTCTTAAAACTTAACTCTACTTAGCTCTGGGTGGCTGCAGCTAACTAAAACATGAGCGCCCCTTTGTGCTAGCGGGACGCGGGCCTTCATAGAAATCAATAGAGGAGCGGGCAGCTAGCTTACCTTCTTGTAGTGCTTTCCGATCCAGAGTCGCACCGTCTCCAGCTGGGATATCGTGTCTGAACTTTCCCAAAATTTCGCAGACGGACCACCATCTTTCTTTCGTCCCACTGCGGTTAAACCACCGACGGGGCCAGTGGTCGGTCCACCCGAGCCCGTTCCCCCTGCCGTTGTCGCCGCCGTCGCCATTGTGTGTTTTGTTCGCTGCGTTGTCTTTCTCCTCCACGGCGTCCCTCAGCGTGCAAGTTTTCGAATGACATTGCGCAGCCGCAAACGTGTTGAGTAATTTGAAGTCTCGCGAGCCTGAATATCAGATGGTCCATGGGAAATGTAGGCACCTGAGAAGGTTCCTCCTTTTTTTTTTTTTTTTTGAAGTTAGTTTATGTTAAAAGTAAGATGGCGTATTGGGGCCATGGTATGTAAAATTAAAAAAAAATTAAAAATGGGACCGGGTTGATATAATAACTTAATAATAGCCATTACAAGTAATTTGAGTACAAAACTATCAATTTCCAAAATTCAAGTCAAAAATGTCAAAAAACTTAAATTAAAATATTACATTTTTAAAGAAAAATCTTGCACTCTTTATGGTTATAAATTCACAAAACTAAGAGGGGAAAAAAGTTTGTTTTTTTAATCTAAGATTAATGTCTAAAATGTATTCATTCATTTGATTATCATCATTATTATTATATTACTCTTGTCTGTTGTTCTCATGTGGTTTGATACTTTTTCCTGCAACATACAGATTTGAATCTTCGTATGAACTTTTATAATCCAGTGAATGTGTTTTTGCCAACAAGATCCAAGTAGCCACATTATAGTAACAAAACACAATTTAAATTTTTTTTGGTGTTGCTTACAGATTTTTTTTTCTGCTTTAACTACTCAAACATAATATGAGACTTATATGAGAGTTCAGTCTTACTTTTTTGGAGGGGGGGGGGGGGGGTTATATGTACTAAATTAGCACTTTTACTTTTCAAAGCTATTGTATGGTGCAATATAAATTAACTATTGTCATGTAATTTGATAGACAAAGTTGACTATTTGTGAGCAGCAGTCAGGATGGCGCCATCTTGTGGTGACACTTTTTTTTGCCTACCAGCTTTGGCCAGATTTAACCTCAAGAGAGATTACCGTATTTTTTGTCAGGTAATACAAGACTCTTTTCAGCTTAGTTTGTGCCTGTGTCTGTACAGAGCCAGGAGGTGGAGCAAGTTTACATGACTACACCGTGATGTAAATAAAACCTCAATAACATGTAGATTTCAGTATCTATCTATGTCTGTTCAAGAATAAGAGAATAAAGCTGTCTTCACATAGGTTTTCTTCTTGTAAATAAAGTACATTAACATATAATCTAAAAGTTAAGAAAGTGTTTCCAAAAAGTGGTGAAATGATTATTTTATTTTATTATTTTTTTTATTGATTTACTTTATTTGTTTTTGGTTGAACACTACACTCTACACTACATTCTACTTTTTTCTAATTCTCTAATCTCTAGTCTAATTAAATCCACTAGTTAAAAAAAGTAACTTGTTAAAACCCTTCACAAGTTTAATCGAGCACAAGAGATAAAAAATGTGTCACGTGCCCAGTAAAAGGGGTGTACTGTTTAAATCCCAGCTGAGCTGATAACGGCACTTTATGATACTGGGAATTTCAAACCCCAGCTGATAAATATCTGGTAGATTAGTGAGCAAAATCCTTTATATTCAACAGAAAAACCTGTACACGAATCACAGGGAGTGGAACAGGAGCTCTTTTTTTGCTCCAAGCACATTAGCACGGCCCTATAAATGAGAATAAATTACAATAGTGTGGCATATTCAGCATAACGTTTCAGATTTTGCTTATATTTGTTGAAAACTGAATAAACCAGAAGCGAGTCAGTTCATTACTAAGGTTGGGGTCGGATTTACTTTTGGATTTAACCCACTTGAGATTGACTTGAGTATATGAAACCCATTTAACTTTTTTGAGAAATGTTTTTCCTCTTGTTTTTATTATTCTTGCCAGTTTTTCTATTTTTCACTTTTTCTTTTTAAGTTTTAATACGCATGGTACCATAAACCTTAGAGCTAGCCTGCATTTACCAATGCTTTTTTACAAAAACATCAGAAGCTCCCAATACCCTATTTTGTTTGGTAACTGAAATGAGCCTTATCTCTACAAGTAAAAGGACAAAGTCCTCGGTGGGTTATTGATAAACAAAGCTCATGTGCCCTGGTTGGATGTGAATATAAGTAACAATCCTTAACAGCAGCTCCTCATCTGATTATAAGGTATGTAGTTTTTATTTAAACACGTAAAATATTCTCTAAGGGGGTTAAGAGGGCCACTGTTTGTTTTTACTTCGCATAAATGTGTTTTATTTTTGTTTAAATTTAGTTTAGAGTTTAAAAAATATGCAAGTTGGGGTGAATTCAAGCACATTTCCCAAATGTATTTTATTTTCTCAGTGTGAACAGTAGCAACAATGAAACACATTCCATCACTGGTTTTGCTCCTTCTCCTGGGAATGTCCTCAGCACGCACCTATCGTAAGTATAATCTGGGTATATATGGACTCTTTTTTTTAAGGAAAAGTAGTTATATGTAAAAGATAGTGACGTGAAAATGACAATGATAAACTCATTGCCTCTTATTATTAATAAGAGGCAATGAGTTTATCATCAGGTAGAGATAGAGAGTGAAGAAGTATAACAGAAACTTAACAGAGTATAATGTGTTAAGTTATTTGCAGTTACTGCAGTTTTTGTTTAGAGCTGGATGCATTATGTAATGCATCCAGCAACATCAGTGTCTTACATAACATGTAAGACAATAATACTTCCAAAAAACACATGAAGGAGTCAGTTTTTTAGTTTCTACAGTAAGAACTTTCTTTCGAACCATTCTTTTGGCTCACCAAGTTCAGCATCCTATGTAATCATTTTGAATCATGGGTAGACTTTGCTGACTAAGCAAACTAACCAGCAGTTGTGTTTGTTGATATTTTGCACCTCTACCAAATATGCCTATCCAAATATGTTCATATACTACAGTCACTGTATTACTGTAAACAGAGTTATCAAGCTAACTACGTGAGGAAGTAACTAAATGAGGTACATTTGGATGGGTGCTCATTTTCAGCTGCTTGCTTGAATGCATGTCCTTTCATGATATCTTTCATTTGCATTATGCTATTGCCAGAAAATGTGGCCCTGCGTGGCAAAGCAACCCAGTCAACCTGTATGAGTACGGTATTGTCGGCTGCCTACGCTGCAATTGATGGAAACCGTGATTCTGACCTTCGCCATGGATCATGCTCGCACACCGATCAACAGACTGACCCCTGGTGGAGAGTGGACTTGCTTGAGTCCTACATTGTCACTTCCATCACCATCACCAACAGAGGAGACTGCTGTCATGAAGAGCTCAACGGGCTGGAGATCTACATAGGCAACTCTTTGAATAATGATGGCTTAAATAACCCAAAGTTAGTAAATATAGAGCAATAAGGAATTACCAACAACACTGTGATTCTTTGTCTTTTGTTCTGGTTATCCTGTTTTGGCATTTTACTCATTTTTACCTTTGCAGTGTTTGTTTATTGCTGTTTTCCTGAACGGCAACAGGAGAGGTTGCTGTAGGACTGACATTGTTAGATGCCCATATTCTTTTTATTGGCACTCCCTACAATAGATTCCTATATTAAATCATTCCATTATATATTGAAATAGAGAATATTAAGTTACAGTTTTTGTCAATTTTGTCAGCACAACACAAGAAGAATAAAGTGAAAGAAGTGCCAATGACTCTGTGAGTATTGTGCTATAGTTATGGAGTGCTTACAGTTTTAAAAAAAAGAAAAAAAAGAAATACCAGTATGAAAACTGAGAGTACAGGAGGCACCTGTCTTAAAGGCCTATTCACTCACTCCAATCTCCTCTCTGTGCCATGTCTGTGGCTCTGGAGCTACCAGCAAATTTAACTAATTAAAAATGATCACGCTGACTATCATATGTTCTGATATTTGCTGCCATGGTAAATTGTATTTTCTCACACATTTCTTGTTAGGGTTGGAAAAATTTCTGAAGTTGGTGCAGGCAAATCCTACACTGTGAATTTCGCTGGTCGTGTGGAGGGGCGTTATGTAACTTTGACTCTTCCTGGTTCAGAAAGGATCCTCGCACTCTGTGAAGTGGAAGTCTACGGATATCACGCTCCAACTGGTGAGAATTTGAACTACTACATGAGTAAATGTGCACGGTATGCAGCTATATTGCCAAACTCCGGTATCCAGAGTTTCAAGCTGATATTAAAGCAGTTTAACAATAGATATATGAAGTGCAATAAAGTTTAAACAATTTCAAATAGAAACGTGAAAAAAAAACACCCAGTACTTTATTTCCTAAAAAAAGCTGCAAAGCCAGCACGTCATTAGTGTTCATCACTGTAACCATGACGACAAAGAGTTTGCTTCATGAATTTTCTTTTATTTAAAAGAAATTAAAAGAAATGTTTTTTCTTTTATTTATGTAACTGCTGATATTTATTTAGACTGCTTGCTTCCTATTGATTTCTCTGAACTAACTTCAGTAACGCCTTTATCCACACTATCAATATATCTACTAGTCCACATTCCTACAAAGAACTCTTATCATTAATCAGTGCTTTGATTTTAAATATGATCAGTTAATCTGTATTAAGAGGCTAAAGGCTTTTAAGGTGGAAGTAATTAAATCATTAATTCAGAAGCCTTTACTTATTCCAGCTTTCTTGTCCAGCCTAAAAAGGAAAAAGAAAAGGTTCATAATTCAGCAAAGCATAGAAAGGACTAGCAAAGGTTACCAATGATCTCTTTATTGTCTCTGGGATTGGGTTCATCTCTGTACTTGTGTATTGCTAGACGTCACTGCAGCATTTGATAACTCTGAATAAAACATTTTACAAAAGTAACTTCATATTTCCTAGAATACAATATATGTACAATATGTAAATACAATGTGTTGAAATTTTAAACAGGAAGAAAAGGAGAAGTCTATTGATTACTAGGTAGTGGGAAGGGGGGAGGGATTAAATAAGTTTAGGCTTACTTCTTTTTGAACATGAAAGTTTTTTGTAGTTGTAGTTGGTTTGTTTTCCTTTTGTAATGCTTTGTTTGTCTCTTTTTATTTCTCTGTTGTTACACTTTTTTTTAAACATGTTCATAATAAAGATTCAATTCAATAGTTATCCTAAACTGTTCATATAAACAAGTAAACAGTTTTTCGCTCACAGAAAAGTTCAATTAGGGATTGTTATCAGAAGTCAGAGCATATATATTTTCACTGCTGTGCAGTTATATTTATGTTTGGAACCAGATGATACAAATTGGTTTCTTAAACTACAGATATGTTTTCAAGACTGGATGAAAGGTCCTCCATTACAACCATTTGCAGCACTGAGCCTTGTTCTGCCAGTGGTTTCTTCCTGTTAAAAGGGTGTTTTTTTTCCTTCCCACGTTCACCAAGGCTTGCTCAAAGGGGCTTGTATGACTGCTGTGATTCTCTCTCTGATACTGTAGGGGGTTTACTCTACAATATAAAGCACACTGAGATATTGTGATTACTATTATTATGAATTGTGGCTATGTAATTAAAGCTGATTTGAATTAAAATCATCCTGGGAAAAGTGTTAGGCAGGTTAGAGGGGAAGCTGTGTGTGCACTCCAGACCCAAACTGGACAAGTGGCGTGGCTCTAGCAATAAAGTGAAAGCTGCAATCTTCGATTCTAATGAAAACATAGATGAGCTTGAAAGGAAGGCTCTAGATTTACTGGTAAATATATGCCCAAACCCTCACCCATGGCCACGAGCTTTGGGTAGTGATCAGAACAATCAAACTGCAGATACGAAGAGCTTCCTCTGTGGGGTACCTGGGGTCAGCCTTAGTTATACAGTGTGGAGCTCATTTGAGAGGGGCTAAACGTAAAGTCGCTACTCCTCCACATGAAAAGGAGTCAGTTAAGGTGGTTTGGCATCTGACTTGGATGCCTCCTTGGTGGCTGGTAGGTGTAACCAGTGAAGGCAGATGGAATGACCTCCCTGAGCCTGGTTCTGTGCAGAGTCTCTTTGTATGAAGAGAGAGTTCTTCTTTCCCACCGTTGACAAGTGTTTTCTTATGTTGGATCACCTGATTGTTGGGGTTTTATCTCGGGTATTTTAGACTTTTTACCTTATAATAAAAATAATTTTAAAGTAAATGTTTCTCTATAGATAAAACTGAATTGAAAAATGTAATTGAATCTAATGCATTTCTTGACGCCGAAACATGATTATTGACAAGACATCAATGTTTAATTTTTTTTTCATGAATTTGTTCTTTTGCAGGAGAAAATCTTGCACTTCAAGGAAAAGCCTCACAGTCCTCACTCTATACAATTGGTATTGCCTATAATGCCATAGATGGAAATTATAACGGCATATGGGGTGGGGCATCATGCACTCATACCAAACCTGACTTCAGTCCCTGGTGGCGACTCGATCTGCGCAAAACCCATAAAGTTTTTTCTGTTAAGGTACTGAATGTAATAGATTCTCTCCCAGAACGACTAAATGGAGCCGAGATCCGCATCGGAGATTCTCTTGAAAACAATGGCAACTATAATCCCAGGTACAATGCACACTAAAAACTGCAACTTTAATAGAAATTAAATTAATTACAAACTGGAACTATAGGGACATTTGCATCTTCCAAAATTGATGAGAGCAAATTTATTGTACAGCAGTGTGTTGATAAAATACAAATCATAAATGTGAACCATATTCAGGTTAATGTGGGAGTCCAAATAAATGAGGTAAAGAATATTAGTCCTCTTAAAGGAAAATACCAAAATCCAAACAGAAAATGAGTATGAACAAAAATTTCTGTGATTCCACTCATAGAAAGCAAGAACCTTATCTGACTTAATTTGCCCAATATCACCTTTGGGGTTGTCAAATTTTGCAGTTCCACACTGCCAAGTGAAGAATCCAATGTGAAACGCCCTGGTAAACGTCTTGGGTTAACCAAATAATCTCTGCTTCTTCTGCCAGGTGTGCTGTGATCTCAAGCATCCCAGGAGGTTCCATTCAAGAGTTCCACTGTAACGCAAGTGACGGGATGGGGATGGATGGCCGCTATGTTAACATAGTCATCCCTGGAAGACATGAATACCTGACTCTGTGTGAGGTGGAAGTGTATGGCTCTGTCCTCGATTAGCTGTAAAGCTTGTGAAGAATAACTGTGCAAGGTTTCTCTTACAGTTTTAGATACACAGTAACTCGAAAATGTTTTCCCAAATTCATAGGGTACGGAAGCATAGACCTGCCACCCAAAAGAAAAATAGAGCTATATTACGTTATAACGTGAAAACTTTATTGTTCTAACAATATACTTTTCACGTTTGAACAACATAATATCACGTTATTACAATATACATAATTATCACGTTCGTACAATATAATATTTATATTGTAAGAACGTAAAAGTTTTTTTGTTTGAAGTTTTCTCTTTATCATGGTTTTTACCTTACAATCTAAAGCACCGTAATATGGAACGCCAGGACTGCCATAATGAATTAATTAAATACACCATTAAATAATTAATTAAATGTGGTAATAATTAATTAAACGTGGCAATAATTAATTAGATAAATGTTTACAACACATTTAATTAGTTAATTATTGACACATTTGATTAATTATTGACACATTTAATTCATTATTGACATATTTAATTAATTAATAACACATTTAAATAATTATTGACAGTTTTAATTAATTATTTAATGATTTATTTATTTAATTCGTTTTGGCACTTTTTGTCCCCTTCATGTCCGGCCTTGAAATCATTTTATCTGTCAGCCTCACCCATCAAACTAAGTGGGCGGGGTTAACGGTGCCACTGCAGCTTCTCTAACATTTGATTGGTTGCCGTGCAAAGTTAAGTCAAGACAGGTCGATCCTAGATAATCGATTGCTTGTGTGGACT
This sequence comes from Maylandia zebra, assembly GCF_041146795.1. Lineage (NCBI taxonomy): Eukaryota > Metazoa > Chordata > Actinopteri > Cichliformes > Cichlidae > Maylandia > Maylandia zebra. Next base: position 32,012,744 of record NC_135177.1, read on the forward strand.
TGGGGCAGCCAGGTATCCCAGAATGTATTTCAAATCACAGGCAGCAATGGTGGTGCTGGTGTAAAGTTTTAAAATACCCCGTTTTTTTGTCACCAACTACACTTTTAACAGTGTTTTAGCCGCGAATGTAGTGGCATAATCTTCACGTCTGGTCAGGTTGTCAACATAGAACATGTTTGCAAAAGTGCTCAGATGTTTTCAGAGATGTCACTAGCTCTGCTAACAGTCAGCATGCAGAGTGTACCGAGCTCACAGCCCCGGTGATCCAGCTTAACTGTTTTTCTTTTTGTTTTGTTTTTGTTTTGTTTTTTTGAGGGGGGGGGGGGGGGGGGGGGTTTACGTTAACCGGTTTGTTCACATATTCCACTATCCGTGTTCCACATGTTGCATTCACAGATTCTCGTTTTCACCGAACATCGTCTCTTTCCGCCTGGTCATAGCTGGACTGGCCACCGGTGGGCCGATGTGATTTTTCGTTTTTATGGGCCGATCTTTTTTTGTTTTTTGTTTTTCCATAACGGTACTGAAAACACTGAAAAGTGGTGGATTGGCCAGATGCTGGGAGATGTGTAAAAATAACTCAGTTGTTTGGTGGTGGCTATTGCGGAGCTTCCACAGATTCAGTAACATTAGCAAGTGGTGGAGGCCAGCAGGGGAGACAGGAGGAGGAGAGCCCCGAGGCGGCCGCCGGTCCGAGTGTCAGGTGAACTGAACTTCAGGTAAGAAGTTATGACCTGCAGTCTATCTGGGTCAGATATAAACCAAGTTTAGTTTATTTTTGTTATGCTGACTTTTTACAGTCAGTTATAATAACTCATACTGTGTACTAGCTAGCATGACGGAGTTTTCATCAGCATTGTTGTAGCGAACTTTAAGGTTAGTTAGTAGAGTTGCCAACCCTCCCGTAAAAAGACGGAATCCTCCCGCATTCAGAGAAAATATTATGCGTTTCGTATTGAGCTGAAAAGGAACACAGTTTGTCCCGTACTTCAGCTAGAATGAAAAAAAGACACAAAGCTGGAGTTATTCTGTCTTTGCTGCACAGCTGCCTCTTCTTCTCTCATTCTCTCCTCCTCCCTCTCCTGTTGCTACTTCAATCATGAAACTGATCAATGATCAGCTGATCGGCTTTTCTCTCTTGTTTGTTTATCGCCCACTTTGCGCCAAGAGGAAACCGCCGGATGTCGCACTAAACAACAGCAGCACGTTGTTGTTGTTAGAATTTATTTAATATTAATTTCTAGTATCAGCTGATGTTTGCTGGAGCCACAGCCGTAAAAGCTGCTGGTCATGATGTCGGTTTGGTTATCTGGTGAGAGGGAAACATGAAGATGAGACCAGGAGATGTCCTTACTGAATCATCAGAGCTGAACAGGTAATGGAGAAACAGGTTTACCTTTTAGGTGACATGAATGAGTTGAAGGGAAGTTATGAACTGTTTCTGAGAGACAAATAACACCAGGATCCTTTTCTAAGTAGCTGACAGCTGGTAACTGTGCAGGGGCGGGTCTAGCAAAGTTTTGCCAGGGGGGCCAGGTAGGGCATTAACAGGGAAAGGGGGGCACAAAGAAATACTTTCTTATTCTCATTTAAAATGTCTGGCTGTTATTAAATAATTATCTGAAGCTTACAACCAAAGTTTTTATCTGACATAAAATGTATAGAAATCATACATATACCAACAAGACAGTGTACATCACTGTCACAACAGCGTCTGTTTTCATTCAAAGGCTTAATGGCTTTAATACCTGGTGGGCCGGTCTCTAGTCAAAATGCCCGGGCTGTTTTTTTTTGTCCCAGTCCATTCCTGGGCACGACATGCAGTGAATTAATCTGAGAAGGTGCATTAAAAAATAAATGGCCGGGCCAGCGATGTACATTGCATATCAGCTTGCATAGACACATTAGTTGTGCCTCTTCTTAATGACAGTATCTTAGCTAATAACCCCAACTACCAGATTCAACTTGTAATTGGCTAAAAATAACTTAGCCTACCGGTGAGAGGGACGTTGTTAGCTTTCCACATTCCGACACTTCAAAAGCTTCAGGATCTGTCCACTCAGCACAGCATCAGCACCATGGAAATACACGAGACAGAATTCACAATGCATTTTTGAGACTTTCAGGTGTATGGACCAATGTGTTATTTTCTGATCAAACCAGAAATCTTTAATGAGCAGCTAGATTTGTCTTAATGCCAGTTAATGCGACATCGAAGCAGCTGGAATCCACAGCTGTGCGTGTTCATGGAGCTTGCATTTTCACCTGCTGGACATCACTACCTGACAAGTTTAACTGTCTTCAGAACATTGCAGAGGCCTTATTGACAGTATTTGGCTCTACATATCTGTGTGAGCAGATTTTCTCTCACATGAAGAGTGTCCTCAGGTAGCCGTCTGAATGCTGGACACTCGGAGACCTGTGTCTCTGAGTGGGAGACCAGAGCACACATTAACATGTGTGTCTCTGTATTAACAAACATGCCATATTGGCCCAGTTTATTTTACTTATCATTGTTGTGAGGAGACCATAAATAGCATTTGTATTTTCTGTTGTACAGTTCATTTGCTGTTATGGATGAAAAAGTGTCTTTTTTTTGTTTCAAAATAGCTGATAACTATTCGCTGATAGCTGCCAACATCTGCGAACAAATTTAATTCTATAAAGTGGTTCTATATAGTGTGTAACTGTTAATATAGAGCGTTATTAAATTTATTGCTAATGCACTCATATGGCACACTGACCTCTGAGGAAAATTTAAATGGCACTCATCATCAGAAAGGTTGCCTACCCCTGCCTTAGTCTATGTTTGACGTTTTATATCTAATCTTTGCTCTCAAACATTTAAACAGCAGCGAGTCTGCAGCTGAGGGAATACAAACTCAAATTGTCGGCATAGGTTTGATTGTTTCTTGCGTGTATTAATTTGGTGATTTATTAAATGTATAACTGTTATTCTAATCTGCTGCTGATGAAAATGCAGATAACACAGATCACAACACCTGTTCAACCAATCACATTCATTCCACTTTGATCTGAGACAAACTGAGCATTCATCTCTGTTACAGTGTTGCGTTAGACTGCTATATTTTTGTGTTCTTTATGCTGTAGATTTTCACGTCTCTGGAATAGTTGGCAGTAATAAGGATGATTTTCTGTAAAATCATATTGATATGACCCGTGAATTACTCGTAGATGACCATTAGAGTGGTCAGCTGGGAAACTCTGTGTTAACTTAGAGAGCTGAAGATATCGTGGATATGCTGACCTCGCTCCGTGGTGTACAGGGCCGTTTACCCTCATGATTAATATTCACAATAAAAATATTAGTCGAACATCATAAAGTCTGTATGTGTGTCATAGTGTCGAACAACCTTTGTACAGTTAAAGTCAGCAGTTACTACATGACGGAAACACCAACGTTATTTCTTTTATGCATTTATACACAGGCCACGCCTATTACTGAACAAAAACCCAAAGATCAGCTGTTAATCGAATTTATTTGCTCTCTCTCCTCCTTAAACATATTTTTAATGTTAGTTATAATTCAGAATTGGCGACTGAAACATGTATGACACATAAGAACATCAGGAAATAAAAACCCGATAAATATAACCTCAGTAAATGAAGTCAGTGTACACTGGGGGTTATTACAGCTGTGTACCGGGGCCTGCGCTTTGTCGGTTGTAATAACAGCTCGATTGCTTGCGAAGCGAGCGGGTCTATCCCACGCTTTGCCGTGAGACTGGGCTGGGCAGACATCTCCGAAATCATCGAAGCACTTTTGCAAAGAGGCTCTACCTTGACAAACTGACCAGATATCTGAAGATTAAACCACTACATTCTTGGCTAAAAAATATTAAAATGGTATTTGGTGGCACACAAACAGGGTTTTTAAAATTTCAGTTCTGTTAGTTTCCACATGCTGGTTGTTGGCGTGCAGTAACGCCTTCTAAAAACAACGGCCACCAGGCCAAAGCAATTGTTTTGACTCGATCAGCGTTAACCCCGCCCACTGGGTTTGATGGGTGAGGTTGACAGATAAAATTATTTCATGGTGAGACCTGAAGGAGTCAACTGTGCCAAAATGATTAATTAAATTTGTCAAAAATATTTATTTAATTATTTCCTATTTTAATTAATTATTGCCACATTTAATTAATTATTTAATGGTGTATTTAATTAATTCATTATGGCAGTCCTGGCGTTCCATACTGTAAAGCAGCTGCTGCTGTCAATTGCTTTTCTATAAATAAATGAAATTTAAACATTTTACTGAATGTAGTAACCTAATTGTGATTACTGACAAACATCGAGGTGTAATTATTTTTATACATTTGTTGTTTTGCAGTTTGTGCTCTATGAATTTGGCATCGCTTATAATGCCATAGATGGGAATCATAACGACATCTGTGAGAGGCATTCTGCAGTCACACAAGAAACAAGCAACTCACATTGAGTAACTCAACAGAATAAGTTACAAACTACATTTTGGGGGATGTATTCTGTAATCTGTAGTGGAATACGTTTTAAAAGTAACCTTCCCAACACTTCCAGTTCAAGAATTCCAGAGTAATAGGAGACATGAAATGGATGGTCGCTATGTTAACAGTCGTCCCTGGAAGACATGAATACCTGACTTTGTGTGAGGTGAAAGGGACTAGAAAGAGAGAGCATATTTCTCCTGTTTTGGCTTCCCTTCATTGGCTTCCTGTTAAATCCAGAATTGAATTCAAAATCCTGCTCCTCACATACAAGGTCTTAAATAATCAGGCCCCATCGTATCTTGACCTTATAGTACCATATCACCCCATTAGAGCACTTCGCTCTTGCACTGCAGGCTTTACTTGTTGTTCTTAGAGTATTTAAAAGTAGAATGGGAGGCAGACCCTTCAGTTTTCAGGCCCCTCTTCTGTGGAACCAACTTCCTGTTTGGATTCGGGAGACAGACACTATCTCTACTTTTAAGACTAGGCTTAAAAGATTCCTTTTATATTCCTTTTATATATTTTGTAATATATCTATATCATAGCTAACACACTTCTGGATGGATGCAAACTGCATTTCGTTGCCTTGTACTCGTGACATGTGCAATGACAATAAAGTTGAATTCTATTCTATTTTTGCTAAAGCATATAGTTGGGGCTGGACCAGGTGACACTGAATCCTCCCTTAGTTATGCTGCAATAGGTGTAGACTGCTGGGGGATTCCCATGATGCATTGAGTATTTCTTTTTTAGTCACCTTTCTCACTAAACATGTGTTTATAGACCTCTCTGCTGAATCACACTTGTTATTATTCTCTGTCTCTCTTCCACAGCATGTCTTTATCCTGTCTTCCTTCTCTCACCCCAACTGCTCGCAGCAGATGGCCCCGCCCCTCCCTGAGCCTGGTTCTGCTGGAGGTTTCTTCCTGTTAAAAGGGAGTTTTTCCTTCCCACTGTTGCCAAAGTGCTTGCCCATAGGGGGTCATATGATTGTTGGGTTTTTTCGCTGTATGTGTTATTGTAGGGTCTACCTTACGATATAAAGTGCCTTCAGACGACTGTTGTTGTGATTTTGCGCTATATAAATAAAATTGAATTGAATTGAAAGTGTATGGCTCTGTCCTGGATTAGATGTAAAGCTTATGTCACTAATAAAAACAAATGAACAAACAAACTGGTTCTGCTGGCTACATCGAGTGATGACCTCCAGCTCGCTCTGGAAAGGTTCACAGCTGAGTGTGAAGTGGTGGGAATGAGAATCAGTACCTCCAAATCTGAGGCCATGGTCCTCAGCCGGAAAAGGGTGAATTGCCCACTCCGGGTCAGGGACGAGTTTTTGCCCCAAGTGGAGGAGTTCAAGGTTCAAGGTTCTTTATTTGTCACATGCATAGTTATACAAGTATAACACACAGTGAAATGTAGCCTGACACGCTCCTCGACATGTGCAAAAATTGGGGAGGGTGTAGAGGAAGAACATTATATATATATATATATATATATATATATACATATATATACATATATATATATATATATACACATATATATATACACACATACACACATATATATATATATATATATATATATATATATATATATATATATATACATATATATACATATATATACACATAGTATATACACTGGGTGAATGTGCAGTAGTAGTAGCAAGCAGGTGAATTCTGTACATTAATATGAATAGACATCTGACTATTTTACAGGATAGACAATATAAACATATTTAAAATTAAAGGAATTGAAATGTACATTGTGCCTTGGTTTAGAGTGTCTGGAAGAGTCCTGTCTCAGTCAATTATAGATGATGTGAGAGGGCGGGTGTGTGTGTTTAGGGCACGGATGGCTTGGGGATAGAAGCTCCTCTTGAGTCTCTCTGTCCTTGCCCGGAAGATGCAGAACCTTCTACCAGATTGCAGAAGTTGGAACAGTTTGTTGCCTGGATGGGACGGGTCCTTCAGTATCTGCGCTGCATCTTCACTTCATCCATGTAGGCCGCCTCATCGTTGTTGGAGATGGCACCCAACACCACTGTGTCGTCAGCAAACTTCGCAATGGTGTTGGAGCCATGGGTGGCCACACAGTCTGAAGTGTAGAGGGAGTAGAGCAGTGGCGAGAGGACACATCCCTGAGGTGCTCCTGTGTTGATGGTGATGCTGTTGGAGAAGCACCTGCCCACCCTCACCACCTGAGTTCTGCCAGTGAGGAAGTCCAGCACCCATGCACACAGACGGCTGTTAAGTCCCAGATCCCTCAGCTTTGTGAACAGTCTGCAGGGCACTATTGTGTTAAACGCTGAACTGTAATCAACAAACAGCATTCGCACATAGTTACCCTGTTTCTTGTCCACATGGCTGAGAGTGGTGTGTAGGACGTGGGCAATGGCATCCTCTGTGGATCTGTTGGATCTGTAGGCGAACTGCAGCGGATCTGTGGTGTCTGGGATGGAGGAGGAGATGATGTTCTTCAGCAGCCTCTCAAGCACCTTCATTACTACCGAGGTCAGTGCAACTGGCCGGTAATCGTTCAGGGATGAGGGTTTGCTGTTCTTGGGCACAGGGATGATGGTGGATCTTTTGAAGCATGTGGGGACCACAGACTTCGCCAGGGACTCGTTGAAGATGTAAGTGAACACACCTGCTAGCTGGTCAGCACAGCAGCGCAGCAGACGGCCGGTGATGCCGTCTGGCCCCGCCAGTTTACGTATCTCGGGGTCTTGTTCACGAGTGACGGGAGATGAGAGTGGGAGATTGATAGACGGATAGCGGACACTGTACCAGTCCATTGTAGTGAAGAGAGAGCTGAGTGTAAAAGCAAAGCACTCAATTTACCGATCGATCTACGTCCCTACCCTCACCTATGGTCATGAGCTGTGGGTAGTGACCAAAAGAATGAGATCACAGATACAAGCAGTGGAAATGGGCTTCCTCCGAAGGGTGGCTGGCCTCTCCCTTAGAGATAGGGCAAGGCTCAGAGTAGAGCTGCTGCTCCTTCACATCTAAAGGAGCCAGCTGAGGTGGCTCGGGCATCTGACAAGGATGCCTCCTGGGCACCTCCTAGGTGAGGTGTTCTGGGCATGTCCCACCGGGACGAGGACCCGAGGCAGACCCAGGAACAGCTGGAGAGATTATATCTCTCGGGTGGCCTGGGAGTGCCTTGGTGTCTCCCCGGATAAGCTGGAGGAGGTGGCTGGGGAGAAGGAAGTCTGGGCTTCTCTGCTTGGGCGGCTGGCGCCGGAAAAGCAGAAGAAGGTGGATGGATGGAAACAAAAACGCATGTTAACATCTCAAAAACAATAACAAACAATAACAATCATCAGAATAGATGGTAAGGTTTTAGTGTGATTGTTTATATAAAAAACAACCAGTGTAACTATGAACTGATTGTTATATAGCTCCTTTCTACTCTTCCAGAGTACTCAAAGCACTTTATACAACATACTGCATTCACACCATTCACAGAAACACTTTCTTCTAGGATTTAAGTGCATTCTATCTAACATTCATTCACACGCATTCATACTCTGATGGATGCATCGGAAAGCAACTTGGGATTAGTATCTTGCCCAAGGATATTTGGCATGCACACTGGGGGAACCACGAACCTTCCGCTCAGTAGATGACCAGCTCTTTCTCATGAGCTACAGCTACCCCTATGCAAGCTGTGAAAGTTTGTCTTGGGCTTTTAAAGATATAAAAAAGGTATCCCTAATTTTATAAGTACCCGCAAAACACTCATCAGTTAGTTGGACAGATTTCTGTTCTTGTATGAACATAGTTGGTTGGCAGTTGAATGTAAATGGGACTTTCTGAAAGCCAAAGTTAGACTATGAACAGGAAAATACTGTGCATTATTATAGTAGAGCAAAATGACTCAGCTATTATTATGGAATCTGCAGATGAGCTATATTGTCTAGTCAAAATATATGATGCGTGACAGTGAAGATGGTGCCATCCTGTGGTGACAATGTGCTGCTGTGTTTGGTGTTTAGATCCTCTGTCTTTTTACACTTATGGGATTTATAGACAAAAAATTGGATTAAAAAGGCAATTTGAAAATGGGTCTGACAATAAGATTATAAACAATGATACAGCTAGTGCAATTTGTTGACTTTATCAACATTGATTTAAATAATATACATTACACTGTTTATTTTTTTAGGTTTCACTAAAAATAAACAAACATCTAGGACACTAAAGAATTTAATGACTTTGGGTCAATTATTGGGAAGCCCAGAACCTGAAAGATCACAAATTTTGCAATGTCTCTGATCACAGTATTTTACTACGGAGTCTAGAATAAGCCACTTGTCATTCATGTAATTTATATAGAGAAAAAATGCAATATATAGACAAAAAAAAAAAGAAGAGTTAAATTTAAAACATTGGATTAGCTGCTAATTATATGATATTCTGGACTGCATCTTGTACTTTTTTATCTTTGTTGCATTGAATTGTTAAAAGTGCCTTCTATATTGGCCTACATATCACACTGCGAGAAAAAGCTTTATTGAAGAAATGGGGGTCATTGTTTCCTGTTGCAGTAATTTTTTTTTTTTTTTGTAATTTAGCATATAATAAACAATTTAAGTCTATCCATAAACTCCATTTTCGTAACCACTTATCAGTTTTAGGGTCTTGGGGAAGCTGGAGGCTATCTAAGCTGTCACAGAACAAGAGTGCAGGTCCACATTGAATCAAAGGAAAACCCTTCACACTCACTCAAGACAATTTATAATTACCAATTAACCTACTTTTTCTCGTTTATTTCAAATTGCTATGTTTATGTCATAATAATCAAACTGAATAGCTAATGAGTAACTGCCTTCAGCTATTGTGTTACCACAAAGTCTGGCAGATATAAGCAAACTGGTGTGCAAGGAATATGAATATGGAGAAAAAATATTTCAGGTGGCAAGCTGCTCATGATGCAAGAACTACTTTGTTTGGTTTGTTATTCAATATGCAGTATTTTATCTGAGCCTCTACAATGGCAGTGGCATTTGATAACTGAAATTGTTTCTGCTCACAGCAGGATCTAAAGAGCCCCATTAAAGTACCCAAACCAAAAGCTGTGTCTAAATGTTACTGCTAACTAATTTTACTGCTATATCTTGGTATTTACTTGGACATTGGCTCCCACTGTATGAATATATTTGTGTACTGAGTAAATGTAATTCAAAACCTTTAAAAGTAAAAAGCCAATTTGAACATCTGTGAGTGAGAAGTGCGAACCCCCCCCCCCAATCCTAACCCTAACCCTACATTGTGCTTCTCTGTTTGATGTCTGAACTTTTGTTGATCGGTGGGAAAATAGATGCAGCTAGGCAATATGCACTAGCTGGTGAAAAGCATGTGCTTTTTGCAGTGATTATCTCCAGCATTGCTTGTGATTGGCACTTCTGTTGTTGCTAAACATCCTCTCAGCATGCACTAAACTACCTTGACACAAGATAAGTCAATCAGAGCTTGTAAGATAATAAAATAACCTTTTGGCTATCTGACCTTCCTTATTTTAATCTTTTATAGCAGAAATAAAATATACAACCTGCCTTTATGCATTTAAAAAATGAAAGCAAAAGACTTTATTGTATGTTGAACTGTTTTACCTCACGTGGAAGCACTTGTCCTGTTGGCAGAGAAAGACACCAGCACTAGAGAAAGATAAGATATATTTTCCTCTACCTTCTTTTTACCAGTAAGGAAGTTTGTTTTGGACTCTACACTGTAATATACTAACAAACTTAAAAGACCAAACAAACAAAAAACAACCTACAGACAAACAGAGTAGATGTGATTAACATTAGTGAACATAAAAGAGACATTTCCAACTACCAAAAAAAAAAAAGAAATATGATATTACTAATTTAACAACATAAATATTTTGTTATCTAATAGCATATTTAGATAACGTGGATGTTGGTGAATTTATTTGTTTTGATCCAATTTTTGATCAATCGACCAAAGTCACATTGAAATCCATTAGTGGCATGAGCTCTTTCAAATACTTTGTTCAGTTCAAGATATGTAGTCACTACCTATATACAGTAGAAAAATATGTACTGGACATGAGATTTGTTTATGCCCTCAGCAGCCTATTAATGTCACGGTTTGGTGGACATTGAGAGGTGTGGACCCAGGCATGGACAATTATGCAGGAGAAAGTGTTTCAAACTGAGATTGAGCCTTTATTGTTGCTGAAACAATTAACACAAAACCCCTAACAAAAATCTAAACTGGGGACAGCTAAACATGAAAATAGAAACATAAAACTAAACAACCTGAAATATGAAAATGTAGCTGGAGAGACACTGGGGAAGATGAACAGGATGACCAGGCATGATACACAGAACGATACACAAATGCTCCGACGAAAAACAGAGATAACCACACACTAACTATACACACAAGATAATGAGGAAATGGCACACAGGAGGGAGATACAGCTGAACCTAATTAGATAAGACAACAGGGAAGCAAAACAGAATACATCACCTGAGACACGGACCTTCAAAGTAAAACAGGAAATACAACTGGCTCAAGGACATGGACTTGAAACTACACAGGGGACATGGAGTACGGGGACCAAAACCTAAGAACTAGAAATACAAAACAGAAACCATTACAATAGCAGTCAAACCCCAGATAAAAACAAAGATCAATAATAATACATAAACCAAAACACTGGGTCACCGACCCAGGACCTCGACAATTAATTCAGACAGTGGTATTATTTCTCTAGTTTTTATTCAGGCTACACCAAACCACCTTTGTATTTAGACCACACTCTGGACTCATGAGGACAAATACATTTATTGTACTCCAATAATTTCCAAAATCTTTTGTCTACACAGCTCCAGGTCAATGGGGGCTGAAGATAGTACATGTCTGTCCTTATTTAGGGTGTTTAGGACTAATTTGTGTAGCAAGCAGATTTTTACATGGCCCAACACATCATATTAAAATAAAATACAACAGGGTATTTTGTTGTATTGCACTTTTTTTTTCCATACTGCATTTTTTGTTTCTTTTCTTATGTTTTGGTTGTACTCAGTTATCTTTATGGCTGCTTCTCTTCACGTTTTATAGCTGATGTGACCATAAAATAATAAAAGTACATTTCCCAGCAATCCCTGATCTCACCCACGCTTGATACATGAAATGAGTCTTATCTAAATACAAGGGAAAAGATAAAGAATTCTGAGGTATGTCAACAAATAAACAGCATGTGTTGTGACAGGATGCACACATAAACAACGACTTCTCATCTCCTTCTTTTACGAGTTTACGAGAAATGACTTTTTTATTGAATGGTGTAATAAGTTCCAAACACACGGTTTAGGGGGTTATTTGTTGCTTTTGTATGCATAGTGGCAGCATGTATGCTATATAAAAATATGTATTATATAAATGAGCAAAAATGTATTTTATAACTGGAGTCAAATATTTCAAAATAAAATATCTAAAAATGTAATAACATTGGCATCCAGCAGCAAGTCTGAACTGAAATGCTTTGTTATTGTTTTTTAAGCATTACAAGTGTACTGAGTTATTTTTGTAACCTCGGCAGTCACATCTTGCAGCCATACCACAAATTAGATTCTTGTTTCACACAGAGAGACTATCCATAGATATCATATACCATGTATAGACCTGCACACCTTGTGTATGGAGACACCAGTTTTCTCTAAATTATTGTAGGGACTTTACCTTACAATATTACGTGCCTTGAGGTGATTGTTACTGTGATTTGGTACTATATAAATAAAACTGAATTTCATTGAATTAAACTAAAATTAACTAAATTGACTTGAATACATGTGACCTTGTATTTTGGGTGTAAGGAAATCTATAGTTTTTACTCTCTATTAGTCTATTAGTCTTATTTATTTACACCCATAGAACAAATGTGTTAAATACAACACATCTTAACACATGTGCTGCATCAGCTCAGGGACAACGCATTTTGTGTGCATTTTTTACAAAATGTGTGTAATTTTTGTCTTTCTTGTTGACATTGTGTCAAAATTCACACATAATGAGTTAAATGTGTCCAACGCTTTTTTCTGTAATGTTTTAACACAACCTTTTTAAGAGTTTACTGGTAAATACAGTAGCTTGTTAGAATTCCAAGACAAGATTTTACTCTGGCATATCCTGTCACTGTTGTGGCACGTGTCCCAGTCAAAGAGTCTGACTGTGTAAATCACATGTGAGCTGATAACAGCACTTTATGACCAAACTGTAACACACAAAGTTTGTAGATTTGGACAGAGTCCGTGTTTATTCAGTGGAATTCATTTAGAGTAAAAACCTTGCAAACTAGGGCATGTTATTACAGTTAATGAAAACCCTCATATTCCACAGAGGAATGGGGAGAATGGAGTTGAACAGGAAAAGTGAGTGGGGAGCGGAAAACTCGAGATAAACTCAACTTATATTTTTCAATGACGTGTTATGTTTTTCCTTTTGCTTTGGTGTTTGAATCAATAAATCTTAATGACGGCCATATTTAAGAATTGAGTTTTACAAAAACATCAGAGGCTGCCAGTACCTAACCTTATCTATCTGTGTAAGAGGTTGAGTAATAAACGTCATGTGTCATGGTAGGATATGAATATAAGTAATGCTCCTTAACAGTGGCTCCTCATCTCATTCTGATTACTTTGCAAGGTATGTGGTTTTCATTGAATATTGTATAATACAGAGTTAAAGATGTTAGTCAATGTTTTTGTGTCAGCACTTGATTAAAGAGTTATTTTGTTTAGATTTCCTTTAGGTTTCTGACTTATGGAACAAATTTATTTTAAGTTTGGGATGGGAATTCAACATTTCCTCAATGTAATTATGTTACTAATTCTCTTGTCAGCGTGAACAATGAAAAACAGTTCAGGTCTGCTTTTGCTGCTTTTCCTGGGGATGTGCTCAGCACGCACCTATCGTAAGTATGATCTGGATACATAAAACTATTTGTGTTGTAAAACCTTTTAATGGAAAATTAGTTAAGCATAAAAGATGGCATATTGACAAGGGCCAACACACTTATCATCAGTTAAAGGTAAAGTAATTAAAACAGTATAACGGAAACGTAAATAATAATAATAATAATAAATTGGATTTTATATAGCGCTTTTCAAGGCACCCAAAGCGCTTTACAATGCCATTATTCATTCACTCTCGCATTTACACACACTGGTGGAGGCAAGCTACAGTTGTAGCTACAGCTGCCCTGTGGCAGACTGACAGAAGCGAGGCTGCCATATCGCGCCATCGGCCCCTCTGTGTTACCAATATTTCAATAGCTAAAATAATTATATATTACAGTTATATTGGTCTATAATTCCCAGATGAAAAGCTTGCTAACATTAATCTCAAAAGTGGCAAAATGTCATTGTATTCTAAAATTGTTCAAGCTGTTCAAGAAAGAAAGTCCTTTATTTGGCATGTGAAATAAGAAATCTGGGTTTATAATGCAAATTTAATTATATAAAAGCATTTCTCATTATGAATCTTAAATCATATTTCTACTGTCTTATCTGCAGCAAACGTGGCTTTACGTGGAAAAGCTACCCAGTCAAATGAACTGAATCTTGAGCTCGCAGATGCCAGCAATGCCATTGATGGAAATCGTGAGTCTCACTATTGGGCTGGATCATGCATCCACACTGATCAGCAGACCAACCCCTGGTGGAGAGTGGACCTGCTGGATTCCTACATTGTCACCTCTGTGATCATAACCAACAGAGGAGACTGCTGTCCAGAAAGGCTTAATGGTGCAGAGATTCATATCGGCAACTCGTTACAAGATAATGGTGCTGGAAATCCAGTGTAAGTAAATGTATTACTCAAAACTCTAAATTAAAATGCTGCCAGACACATAAACAATTCATTGACCTTATTTGAAGACATAAACTTAACTAAAAGCACTGTTGCCTCACATTAAGAAGTCTGTTGAGCAGGTGCCCTTCAACATGATTGTTAACTGGTGGTTCTAAATGTGACATAGAAATAAATGGTTGTTGTGGTGCTGTTAGCTTGTCATTAAAGTGATAATTTAGGCTTCACCTAAATCCATGACTATAACTGGATAAGTACTTAGGAAAACTGATCAGTGAATGGATGTTAATTTGTTTGTAAGTACAAATATTTAAAATAAATTAAAAATGAATTCACTTCTTATCTTTGTTTTAGGGTTGCAGTAATTTCTCACATCCCAGCAGGCAGGTCTTTAACAATTACTTTTACCAGACTTGTGGAGGGACGTTATGTAACTGTGGTATTACCAGGGGCAAACAGGATCCTCCAACTTTGTGAAGTGGAAGTCTATGGTTATCGAGCCCCAACTGGTGAGTATCATACTGACACTTCAATTTCTATGTGCAATTACAGGTCAGAATTTGAATCATAATTGCTGAGACCATTACATCCATTTAATATAGAGGAATCTATTTTTGCTCAGTGAATTTGTACAATAAGACTCGCTGAAAAACAGTTTCACAATAGAGATTTGTTAGAGATTTCAAATTTGTTATAGATACTATCTGTTACTAATATACAAGCAATACAACCTCCACTGCTCATCACTACAACTGGTTAAAGTTTTGCATTGGTGAGCCACTGAAACAACAAACATCAGGCACACCTTGTTAAAATGTAACAATGTGAAAATAGTTAGGATTCAAAACATATTCAGACTGGAGTTCCTTTATTCTGCAAAAGCAATAATCACGCATCATTACTGATCTTTGCAACTGTGTCATTGTACAGGAGAGAACCTAGCAATCCAAGGAAAAGCCACACAGTCTTCACTATATTTACCAGGCATGGCCTATAATGCCATAGATGGCAATCGTGCCAACCTATGGAACCAAGCTTCATGCACTTGTACAAACAAGGAGTTAAATCCCTGGTGGCGACTGGACCTGGGCAAAACCCATAAAGTGTTTTCTGTTAATGTAACCAACCGCGGAGATGGTTTCCCTGAACGACTCAATGGAGCTGAAATTCGAATCGGAGATTCTCTTGACAACAATGGCAACAACAATCCCAGGTAGTTTACAGTTAATAAATAAATTCTGATGTTTCTGACTCAAGCATGTCTGCTTCAGTATTTGTTCGGTAAAGCACATTTATACTAAGTTTCAAACTCTGCAAATATTACTTTGCGTTAACTTACATCGATAAAGTATTTGGTAATGTAGTATCTTCAATTATCAGTGTTTTTTATTTTTATTTTTTATTATTCAACAACAAAACATTTTCTCTTCTGAAAGGTGTACTGTGATCTCAAGCATCCCTCTGGGCTTCACTGAAACCTTTAAGTGTAATGGGATGGACGGTCGCTATGTCAACATTATCATCCCAGGAAGAAGCGAGCATCTGTCCCTATGTGAGGTGGAGGTGTATGGCTCCAGGCTGGATTAGATGTAAGGATGTTGAAACTGTTTAGCTGAGGCTGACTTGTGCAGATTGATGTTTAAAATTTTAAATTTAGCAGACTTTCATTATTCTAAAGACTAGTAATATAGTTTGGGCAACATTTATTCTGCATGAATACATTTTTGACCACTGTGAAGCAGAAGAATTTTAAAACAAGCTGAAAAACATTATTTAACAAAATTATTTGGAGTCATTTATTTTGCGACCCCTGATAATGGAGTCGATAAAAGCAATGATGCTGGACAGTACTTTTTTTATACAATCACAACAATAAGCAAATCAAAATAACAACCAAGTGAGACTGAAGTTCAGTTATTTTCTTGCTTTAAAACTGGGGTCAACAGAAGACAAGCTGTGTTAAAACTGCAATCGATTCTTAACCACTTAAGCCCCACGCCCCCGGTACCGTATATTGTATATTTTATTTAACTTATAATGGCTGTAATATTTTAAATACAAGGTTTGTAAAACTTCTCTAAACTTTTTCATTTTTAGTACTCTATTTTTTTGTTGCTTTTGATTGTTTGTTGCTTTGCTTTTTACAGCTGTTGCTGAGTTGTTGATTTTGACTAAACTGAAACTGTACATTACTAATCCTGAACTTTTTTTTAAACAACTGAATATAAATATTAGCTTATGAAAATGAATTAAATATAATCTCTCATTCCGTGGCTGTTTTTATTTTTATTGTATATTATTGAGTATTAAAGCTTTTAGAGATTGTGCTGTGGTACCACTCTCTTCTTCAGCTTTTGGCTGCTCCCTCAGCCTCCCCTCTCTTTGTCTCTAAATGGCTCGACCCGAGCTGTACACGTATTTAATTTTGAACATATAGGAACGCATTTCTAAATTTGATAATAATGAATTACAGTAGTCCAGCCTAGAAGTAATAAATGCATGAACTAGTTTTTCAACATCCCTCTGAGACAGGTTATTTAATTTTAGAGATATTGCTCAAATGGAAGAAAGCAGTCAAGGTAAGCTGTTTGGAGGGGCAGTGGTTGGACCAAAACACAGGACTCGGAGACAGTGAATTTAACTTAAAGGTGGCAGCTTTTATTTGCTGGCAAATACAAACTGAGAAACAAACAATACACAGTGCAATAGCACTAAAAATAAAACAGAAACTCCAACTAGGATGAATGACCTAAACTGGGAAGACATGACATGACATGACATGACATGACATGGCATGGCATGACATGGCCAAAACATGATGAGAGATAAACAAACAGCTAATGCAGAGGACATAGCAACAAACAGGGGAAGACACGGGGCTTAAATACACAGAGGGAAAACGAGGGAATGAGACACAGGAGGAGAGCACAGCTGGGAGTAGTCAAACATGACAAGACCAAGGGGAAGCAAAACTGAAAACATTAACACAAGACACAGACTGTCAAAGTAAAACGGGAAACATACAACAGCAACGCGGACTCAACAAGGGGAAACGGAACAAACCTGGAACGCAGAAAGAGAAACCAAGAGACTAAGAACTCTAAATAACACAAAAGCAAAGACTATTAATACTGAACAACACAAAACACTGGGTCAGGACTGTGACAAAAGCTGTCCTACATATTTGTTTAGTATGTGGATTGAAGATATCAGGATGATTGAACATATCCTGGTCATCTTTGCATATTTGGATAACAGTAAAAATGTATGCTATGTCTTTTAATGATACTGCCTAAAGAAAGCATTTATAATGGAAACAACTGGTCCTAGCACGAAACCCTGTGGAACTCCATAATTTACATTGTAATTTGAAGATGACTGTTCTCTCACATGACCAAATTGGAATCTTTTAGAAAAGCCCCTTTTCCATTAGCACTTACACTAGTAGTAAAATGGCGCCGGTGAGGTCGGCTGCCGTGCTGGATGCTCTGCCCTAACTTCTCCACTTTTTGCAGTTTTTCGTCACTTTTTGCCATATCTGCGACAATCTTGCATGGGCATGCAAAACACACAAATCCGCTACAGTAGAGACACTACAGTAGAGACACTTTGGTTTCTATTGGTCTGCAATACACGGACATTTCACCATGTTTAACTCCGGACCCAACCTGGCCAAAGGAGATCCTGAGAGAGAACAAAGGACGTGACCCTAAGCGACGGCCTCGAGGTAAAAGAGCCGGCATCAGGAACAGGCTACGGGCTCGCGCACACCGCGCACCCATGCCCAGTATCCTGCTAGCCAATGTTCAATCCATCGAGAACAAGCTTGATGACCTCAGAGCCAGAATCAAGTTCCAGAGAGACATTCGGGACTGCAACCTCCTCTGCTTCACCGAGACTTGGCTGAACCCAGCGATACCAGACCACGCCGTGCAGCCGACGGGGTTCTTTTCGGTTTACCGCATGGACAGGACAATGGAGTCGGGGAAGAAAAGAGGTGGTGGAGTGTGTTTGATGGTGAACAACAGATGGTGCGACAGCACAAACATCTCCCCACTCACACGCTCTTGCTCGCCCAATCTGGAGCTTTTGATCGTTAAGTGTCGCCCTTTCTATCTCCCTCGGGAATTCACTGCGGTCATTGCCTGCACTGTTTACATTCCGCCTCACGCGGACTCGGACACTGCCTTATGTGAGCTACATGAGGCTCTCACACATCAACAAACACTTAACCAAGATGCCGCACTCATTGTTATGGGAGATTTTAACAGAGTGAATCTCAAACGGACATTTCACAACCTTCACCAGCACATCAACTGCCCCACCTGGGGCACGAGGACATTAGACCACTGCTACACCCCGTTCAAGAACTGTTACAAGGCTCAGCCCCTGCCGGCATTTGGAAAATCAGACCATTCCGCCATCTTCCTCATGCCTGCTTACAAACAAAGGCTAAAGCAGCAACCACCAATCAGGAGGGAGGTCGCTCGCTGGACGGACAAATCGGTGGCCACGCTGCAGGACGCACTGGATGACGCAGACTGGGACATGTTTCGGCGCAGCTCTGATGACATCAACATGTTTACGGAAGCGGTTGTGGGATTTATCGGGAAACTAGCGGACGACACAGCAGAAAGAACTATCATCCGAACGTTTCCCAACCAGAAGCCGTGGGTGGATAAAAACATCCGCGACGCTCTGAGATCACGCACCGCTGCCTACAATGAAGGGCTTGTCTCCGGTAATATGGACCTATACAAGGCTGCGTCCTACAACGTGCGCAGCGCGGTCCGAAAGGCAAAGCAGAGCTACGGGGAAAAACTAGAGTCACAGCTACGACAGTGCGACTCTAGGAGCCTGTGGAAAGGACTGCGGACTATAACGGACTATAAACGACCAGCTTCTTCAATGATGAATGCAGATGCTTCATTGGCTGATGAGCTGAACACGTTTTATGCTCGCTTCGATGCCACAGCAATTAAAACAACAAACGGCTGCGCGCGCTCGGAGTGCACCAGTGAAGAAAATGCATTCGTCATCACAGAGCATGCCGTGAGGAACACCTTCAGGAGGGTGAACACCAGGAAGGCAGCAGGACCAGATGCAATCCCTGGCCGGGTCCTTAGAGCCTGCGCTGATCAACTAGCACCGGTGTTCACGGAGATCTTCAACCTCTCCCTGGACCAAGCTGTGGTTCCCACGTGCTTCAAACAGTCCATTATTGTCCCTGTTCCAAAGAAACAACAGCCCGCTTGCCACAATGACTACCGTCCAGTAGCACTGACTTCAATTGTGATGAAGTGTTTTGAAAGACTGATGAGAGATCATATCACTTCTTCACTTCCTGCCACCATCGACTCACTTCAGTTTGCTTACCGGACTAATCGTTCCACAGACGATGCCATATCTCACCTGCTCCACACATCCCTGAGTCACCTGGACACTGGCAGAGGGAATTATGTTAGGATGCTGTTCGTGGACTACAGTTCAGCATTCAACACAATAATTCCCTCTAAGCTTTTCACCAAGTTGACGGATCTAGGACTCAGCTCATCACTGTGTCAGTGGATCCTCAACTTCCTCACAGACAGACCCCAATCAGTGAGGGTGGGAAAACAAGTCTCCCCCTCCATCTCACTCAGCACTGGAGTGCCTCAGGGCTGTGTTTTAAGCCCCCTGCTGTACTCACTGTACACTTATGACTGTGTAGCCACATCCGACACCACCTCCATTGTCAAGTTTGCTGACGACACTGCTGTTGTGGGCCTGATCTCCGACAACATCGAGACGGCCTACCTGGAGGAGATTAGGAACCTGGAGACCTGGTGCCAGGAGAATAACCTCCTCCTAAACATCAGCAAGACTAAGGAGCTGATCGTGGACTTCACTACAAAGCAGGCGAGGAATTACAAACCCCTCATCATCAGTGGCACGCCAGTGGAGAGAGTGGACAGTTTCCGATACCTGGGTGTCCACATCACTCAGGACCTGTCATGGTCCTGCCACATCAACACCCTGGTTAAGAAAGCCCGTCAGCGTCTCTTCTTCCTCAGAAGACTTAGAGACTTCCATCTGCCACTGAAGGTGCTCAAGAACTTCTACTCCTGCACCATCGAGAGCGTCCTGACATCAAACATCTGCACCTGGTTTGGGAACAGCACCAAGCAGGACAGACGAGATCTGCAAAGGGTCATTCAATCAGAGCTCCCTGACCTGCTGTCCATCTACACCAAGCGGTGCAAGTCCAAAGCTAGGAAGATTATGATGGACCTCTCCCATCCCAACAATGGACTCTTCTCACTGTTGAGGTCTGGGAAGCGCTTCCGCTCCCTTAAGGCCAAAACAGAGAGAATGAGGAGGAGCTTCTTCCCCCAGGCTATTCGGGGCCTGAACCAGGTGTAGGACTGGACTCTCCCAAACACGTCACTATAAGACTGGACTCTCACACACGTCACCACACGCACCACCACACATTTCCTATAATCCTATAATTCCTATAATTTATAATCCTTATCTTTATAATCTCTTCTGCTATTTGCACATTCTTTACTGTAAATTCCTAAGTTAATTTGTAAATTTTGTAGTAAACTGTAAATTGTAAATATTGTAAAACTTTTCTTCTGTCATTTAATGGTCGGGCATTGTACAGCTACAAGCATTTCACCCCCATGTCATACTGTGTATGGTTGTGTGTGTGTGACAAATAAAATTTGAATTTGAATTTGATACACGGCTCGCCACGACTCGACTCGACCACCTAACGTGCATGGTCATTGTTATAGTATTTTGATATAACTAGTATGCAACACGCTACAGTAAAGATGTTGAAGCGATGATATACCTGCTGCTTGGTCTTTGGCTTTTTGTCAGACTCAGGGATCATGGTGAGGTTTTTTTGAGCTATTTCACTTGTTGCTGGGTTACAAAAATGGTGGTTTGGATTTCTCTAAAGGAGACGCTGTCATAACTCATGGAGTGATGCCACTGACCAGACAATTGGTGGCATGTTGTCTCACAATGTCCCATTTTAGTACCTGCTTGGATCGCTTTGAACCCTGGCAGTGCAAGTGCTATTTTAATACCTGGTGCCAGGTACTGTGCCCTAAAGGAAAATCCTGAAAACCATGGCGAACCGAGGCAACCTTATTCTAAGCTATGCACTATTTGGTGAAAAGCATGTGATGTTTGCAGTGGTTATCTTCATCTTTGCTTGTGATTGGCAGTTCTGTTTCATTTCCGCATGGACTAAACTACCTTGACGCATAAAAAGCCAATCAGAGGTAACATAATATCTATTATTATATATCTATTGTTATAATCTTCCAATTCAAATTTTTTATAGTAGAAAAGAATACAAGCACGGTGGCACGGTGGTTAGTACCGTTGCCGCACAGCAAGAAGGTCCTGAGTTCAATTCCAACATCAGGCCGGGGTCTTTCTGTGTGGAGTTTGCATGTTCTCCCCATGTTTGTGTGGGTTCCCTCCGGGTACTCCGGCTTCCTCCCACTGTCCAAAGACATGCAGCTTGTGGGGATAGGTTAATTGGATAATCCAAATTGTCACTAGGTGTGAATTGAATGAATGTGAGTGCGAATGGTTGTCTGTCCCTGTGTGTTGGCCCTGTGACAGACTGGCGACCTGTCCAGGGTGTACCCCGCCTCTCGCCCTATGACAGCTGGGATAGGCTCCAGCGCCCCCCGCGACCCTGAAAAGGATAAGCGGAAGCAAATGGATGGATGGAGAATACAACCAGCCTATATGCATTAGAAAGTGAACCAAATGATTTTATTGTAGGTTGACCTGTTTTTACCTCACATGGACGCACTTGTCCTGTTGGCAGAGAAAGAGACCGGCACTATAGAAAGATAAGATATATTTCATTCTAACTCCTTTTTTCCAATAAAGAAGTTTGTTTTGGACTCTGCTCAGTAATAGACTAACAAACTCAAAAACAAAAACAACTCGCAGGCAAACAGAATAGAACATAAAAGATATATTTCCAACTACCAAAAAATAAAAAATGCAAAATTACTACATGACAACCACATGAATTACTTGTCAAACGAATGCAGGTACTCACGTTTTATTTAGCACATTTACATTGTGCATATTGCCAGTGGCGTGTCCAGCGGGGTGGTCTGGGGGGGGGGGGCACAGGCCAGTGTACATCACTGTCACAACAGCATTTGTTTTCATTCAAAGTCTTTATGGCTTTAATACCTGGTGGGCCGGTCTCTAGTCAAAATGCCCGATTTTCTCTCCCAGTCCAGCCCTGCAGGTTAATACTGGCAGTGTCACCATGCCAGCTGACTGTATTTCATCATCAGCCAGTGTTGTTCTTTATCAATATTACCAAAGTTTATCATAAGCCAGCATAGAAAGTATTTACTTGCTTTCAGGTTTTATTCAAATGTTAGTCTTTTCATTTGTTTCCCCACTTTTTCCTGTTTCAAAATCAAACACCAGTTTGTGAGAAGATTATCTTCTTTTTTTAATAGGCAGATAAAGTTTAACATTGGCATTGGCTAATTTGTCAATTGTTTGTTACAAATGTTCGTATTTTAATATTAAAAAATGTTTTTGCCCAAAACATATGTGCACTATATGTCAGTAAAAATACTATGCAAATATTGCTGTCCTTGAATGCTGAGTAAACACTGACAAAGCACTGATTGTATCTCTTGTACTTTATCAACGCAGTATCTAAAAACTTTGCACCGTAGTGGTTAAAATCTCATTCTAATAAGAGTTAAAAGCGCATTCAGTTATTAGATTTATAGGGTTATTGAATTATGGTTAACGGTTGGTAGAATTTTTTTTAAACATTATCTGCCAATTACATCTGCCACCCCTCTCCAAATCTGTGCCCCTACCTGGCCCTCCCAACAAAAATTTTCTAGACACGCCACTGCATATTGCTGAATGAATTTGCTTTTGATCAAAATCTTCAATAAAATTAAAAAAATAAATAAAAGTGGAAAATGACAGACCCTGTGAAATAATCCTGCACATAAGCGTGTTTTTCCCTCAGAAGTTTATTAATTCAGAGAGCAATCATATCGTTATTGTTGTTATTATTGTAGTTTTATTTTCTCTTAATTTTGTTTCATTGCTTGCCATTTTTTAGCTATGTTATAAATTTTGAAAGGTCACTTAGGTGAGATACTCAAAGAGGCTACCTGATATAGATAAAATGAAATGTGGTCCATTTCTGTTATATAATATTTGATAGTATTTTATGTTAGTTTTTAGTTTAGCATTAGATTTCTCCAGTCGTTGTCATGAGGATGTTTCTAAATTACAGTTTTAATCAGGCTGCACCAAACCACCTCTGCAATGTGGACCACACTCTGGACTCATAATGGGGACTAATAAATTTAGTGTACTGCTAAAGTTTCCAAAATGTCTTGTTCAAATCTATTTTATTTATATAGTGCCAAATCACAACAACGGTTGCCTCAGGGCACTTAATATTGAAAGAGGCTCAGGGAGGGGAAGCCATCTGCCACGACCAGTTCAGGTGAGGGGAAGGAGACATAACAGAGCTAGTGCATGAGGTTTTGGGTTCTGGATCCATTCTCTTGGAGAGGGACACTCCTGTGACAGTGGGTCACAAACCCAGCGACATGACACATCGTTTCACAACCATGCCACATGCACCAGTTGAAGTGGTTGACATGTGAGCTGATAACAGCACCTTAATGATACCAGTGATGGGAACACACCAAACTGCAAGAGATAAAGGGCCATCGGAGTCTAACAATCACATACCTATCACATACCTATCTAAAGTCTGTTCATCAATAAATCCAAATCCATCCATATACAAAAGCACAGAAATAACTTTGTTAACAGCTTTTCTGTTCTATTGAATCATTTGTTTCAGAACGAAAGCATTTAGTTTGTTTAACCACATCTCAAAGATGCACTATTTGATTGAGATCTAGTAACTATAGAGGTCAGGAAAATCAATGTCATGTTCAGGATCCTGTTTAAGATGATTTGAGCTTTGTGACATGGCATATTATCCTGCTGGAAGGAGCCATCAACAAATGGGTCCGCTGTGGTCATAAAGGGATGGCGTTGTCACCAGCAATAATAAAGTAGGCTGGAGTGTTTAAATTATGTTCAGTGGGCACTATCAGGGTCAAAGTGGGCCAAGAGAATTCTGACCCTATCATTCGTATCTCACACCAGGAACTGACACTCATCAGAGCAGACAATGTATTTCCAGTCTTTTATTATCCAACTTTCATGAGTTGGTGCAAACTGCTGTAGTCCATCTGTTTTAAGGTTCAATATGTTCTGCATTCAGAGATGCTGTTCTGAATACCTTCATTGTAATGAGAGTATTTTTGAGTTACCACTGCCTTTTTATCAGCCTAAAGCAGTCTGGCCATTTTCGTGTAATCTCTGGCATCAGTAAACCATTTTAATGCCTTGGATCCAACTTCTGCTCACTGGATATTTTCTTCCAGTACATTAGCAATTTCTGAAATAAGACCTGACCAACTGGCACCAATAACCACACTGCATTAAAATCAGCTGCATTAATAGATCTGTGAAAGAGTTTCTTAATGACATGTACACATTTAATTGTCATTAGAAAGCTAAAAGTACGTGAAGTTCAAAATGCACCATTGGAATATAAGCCTAATTGTTCCTGAAAGCCTCCAAAAATTTGGGGGTTTTTTTAATGACAAATTGATCTATGATGAACGATTCCATTAATCGGATTTTTTTTTACTTATAAGATAAGATAAGATAACCTTTATTAGTCCCACACGTGGGAAATTTGTTTTGTCACAGCAGGAAGTGGACAGTGCAAAAGTTATGAAGCAAAAATTAGAATACAATAAGAATAAATACAGTACACAACTGTACAGAATAGAATAAAATAAAATACTATATACAGTAGAATAAAATAGAATAAAATATACAATAAGATAAAAATAGAATACAAATGCTATATACAACTGAGTAAAAATACAACGATGCCAGAAAAGTATTGCACTTAGTGTTATTGCACATGTATGGATGTGTGTGTTTGTTCAGTTAAAGTCTTTATTGTGGAGTCTGACAGCAGTGGGGAGGAAAGACCTGCGAAATCTCTCCATCCCACACCGTGGGTGCCGCAGTCTCCCACTGAAGGAGCTGCTCAGTGCTGTCACAGACTGCTGCATGGGGTGGGAAATGTTGTCCAACAGGGATGACAGCTTAGCCGCCATTCTCCTGTCACTCACCACCTCCACTGGGTCCAGAGGGCATCCTAGAACAGAGCTGGCCCTTTGGATCAGCCTGTTCAGTCTCTTCCTGTCCCCGGCAGAGATGCTGCCGCCCCATCAGACCACACCATAAAAGATAGCAGAAGCCACCACAGAGTCATAGAAGGTCTTCAGGAGTGGGCCCTCCACCCCAAACGACCTGAGTCTCCGCAGCAGGTACAGCCTGCTCTGCCCTTTCCTGTAGAGGGCGTCTGAGTTATGAGTCCAGTCCAGTCTATTGTTCAGATGAACACCAAGGTACCTGTAGCTGTCCACAGCCTCAATGTCCATACCTTGGATGTTCAGTGGTTGCAGTGGAGAATGCTTGTGCCTGCGGAAGTCTACCACCAGCTCCTTGGTTTTAGTGGCGTTGATCTGGAGGTAGTTCAGCTGGCACCAGTCCACAAAGTCTTGAGTCAGTCCT
This sequence comes from Maylandia zebra, assembly GCF_041146795.1. Taxonomy (NCBI): domain Eukaryota; kingdom Metazoa; phylum Chordata; class Actinopteri; order Cichliformes; family Cichlidae; genus Maylandia; species Maylandia zebra. The sequence goes on from NC_135177.1 coordinate 32,038,773, forward strand.
CTGTACTCCTTATCGTCCCCATCAGTGATGAGGCCAACTATTGCAGAGTCATCAGAAAACTTCTGCAGGAAGCACTGGGTGGAATTGTGGGAGAAGTCTGCAGTGTAGATGGTGAAGAGGAACGGAGCCAGAACCGTTCCCTGTGGGGTCCCCGTACTGCAGACGACCCTGTCCGACACACAGCCCTGAGTCCTCACATACTGTGGTCGGTCGGTGAGGTAGTCCAAAATCCAGGTAGTGAGGTCATGGTCCACTCCAGAGTTCTCCAGCTTGTCCTTCAGAACCGAGGGAAGAATAGTGTTGAAGGCACTGGAGAAATCAAAGAACATGATTCTCACAGTGCTCCCAGCAGTCTCCGGGTGAGCGAGGGAACGATGTAGGAGGTGAATGACGGCATCATCCGCTCCAATGCCAGGCTGGTAGGCAAACTGAAGTGGGTCCAGTGATGAGCTTGTTAGGCGCCGAAGCTGAGCCAGGACCAACTGCTCCAGGGTCTTCATCAGGTGGGATGTCAGAGCCACCGGCCTGTAGCTGTTGAGGTCCTTGGTGCGTGAAGTCTTTGGCACTGGTACAACACAGGAGGTTTTCCAGAGCTGTGGGACTCTTCCCAACCTCAGGCTCAGGCTGAAGAGGTGTTCCATCACCCCACACAGTTGGTCCGCGCAGGACCTGACGACCCTCGAGCTGATGCCATCTGGGCCCGCTGCCTTCTTGCCATTAATCCTCCTCAGTTCCCTCCTAACCTGGGTGATTGAGAGAGACAGGCTGGAGCCTTGTGTTAAATGTGTGTTGGAAGCTGTTGTTGGGGGTGGGGAGGAGTGAGCAGGGTGAATAGAGGAGGTGTGAAGTGTCTGAGGTGTCAGAGGTGGAACAGCAGCAGTGGGGGTGGGTGAGTCTGCAGCCGATGTTGGAGACTGCCTCATGGCTGAATGAAATCTGTTGAAGAAATGATTCAGTTCATTTGCCCACTTCACATCCCTCCCAGGCAGAGAGTTCTGATGTTTGTGGCCTGAGATGGTTCTGAGGCCTCTCCAGACTTCACCAACGTTGTTTTGCTGAAGCTGGTTCTCCATCTTTTGCCTGTAGCTGTCCTTCCCATTCCTTATCAGTCCACTCAACTCTCTCTGCACCCTTTTCAACTCCTCTTTGTCTTTGGATTTGAAGGCCCTCCTCTTCTGCTTGAGGACAGCTTTAATTTCTGGGGTAATCCAAGGTTTGTTGTTGGAGAAACACCGTACAGTCCTGGTAGGTACGGTGTTATCCACACAGAAATTAATATAGTCAGTAATGCATGTAGTAAGGCTGTCGATGTCCTCTCCGTGGTCGTCACAGATCACCTCCCACACAGTCGACTCAAAACAATCCTTAAGAGCCTCCTCGCTCTCCTCCGACCATCTCTGTACTGTGCGGGTACTGTACTGTTATAGAGCTTTTGATCAATTTGATGTAAAATTATCAGTCCACTTATCTTTCAGATACAAGGACATTTCAAAATGGCCCCAAACTTTGAAGCAAAATTATATTTTGTAAACATCTGATTACATCTTGAGTAATAAGTAGGAGGATATTGCCAAATAACCAGAAAAAACATCAGTGCTGTGGAGAACTGCTTTACTAATTCTTGAAAATGTAATTCACAAGTGAGGAAGTGAAACAAATGTGCATGGGCACAAACCAGTAGGAAGTAACTGGATTGTTTTGAGGAGAATATGAATGTGGTTTCTGATGATTGGTTAGTTGTTGTTCAGCAGAGGCGGAGCTGCATATACATATAAAACACACACAGAAACAACATCAGTAGTTGCGCTTCTCTTTCACTGAATCATCAATTTCCAGGAAGAAGCATCTGCTCAGTCTGGATACTCAAGTAACACATTTCATTTCTTTTCTTGAAACTGATTATCTTTATTATGTTTCTCTATTTTCAGTTTAAATATAGAATTTGTTTTCTTTTTTTTGCTCAAAGCTCTTTTTTTGTATCTTTAAACTTAGTAGTAGTTTCAGTGTATAATTTATGATTTTTTTTTTTCAATTCAGGCTCACAACAAAACAACTGTAATGTAAAAATATATACATAAACTAATTCATAACTTAAGATTTGAAGAGTAGTAATCCTGTTCAAGGAAAGATCCTATTGAAGCTTGAAAGCCACTTTTTTAATTTATAGAGAATTCCAATGTTTTCATGGTGAGATCAGTGCTTGCTGCTTTAAGTGAATGGGTGATGTACAGGCATATAGTTTGTAGTGGTTTTGGTCACATTAACATTTTTCCAGTGTCTTTAAAGTGTTTACCACACTGCATTTCACTTCTGACCAACAAAACACCAGTGCACATTTGTGTTTTTTTCTTTCACAAAGTTTCTTTTCCTACAATAACTTTGATCCTAACTATTTCACCTTAAAGGTGGGGCTTAAATACTTTGACACGGGAACCAGTAATAAATTAAATTTGCAATAAAATATTGTTTACTAATAAAATTCCCATCTTTCTTAAATTCAACAGAATGATGAAACTGAATGCTTTCCTTCTGCTACTCCTCCTAGGAATAAGCTCGGTTTCCACTTATCGTAAGTGTGTGAGATATCATAAAAATAAAAACACCCCCTGATTTAGTAAAAAAAAAAAAAAAAAATGCTTTTTTGGGTTATACAACTGGAGAAGTTCTGTTAAATAGCTAGGTGCCATATTATTTAAAATTTTACAAGTGAGTAAAAGAATTTTAAAATCAATACAGATAGAAGCTAGAGTGAAAGGAAAGGTGAAGCAGGTGAACGTAGGCAGAAGAGGGTTAATAAATATGTTAGAGAAAGTCTGAATTGAGCTGCCAGGCCAGAGGAACTGAGGAGAACTACAGAGAGGATTCATGGATCCAGTGATGGAGGACATGCAGAGAATTGCATGAGAGGAGGATGTTAGGAATAAGATGAGATCGAAGCAGATAATCCACTTCAACGTCTACTCTGGTGTTACCTCGTTATCATTTGGCCGACTGTAACTCGTCCAAAACACAGCTCTTAACTGGAACGTATAAGCGAGATCACATATCTCCCATACTTGCATCATTACATTGGTTACCATTTAGTTTTTGAACTATTTTTACGATTTAAACACTTGTTTTTAAGACGCTGCATGGAGTAGCTCTTACATATCTCTCTGATCTTCTAACCTGGTATACTCCCACAAGATCTTTAAGGTCTGCAGACCAAATGCTACTAGTTGTCCCAAGATCCAGATTAAAACACAGAGGAGACCGGACATTTCCGGTGACTGCTCCTAAATTGTCAAACACGTTGCCTTTCATATCAGGACCTCCCCAACCCTGGATACTTTAAAAACCCATCTGAAGACCCATTTTTAGTCTCTGGCTTTAAATCACTATGAGTCTGTTACTACTGTTTTTATTGTCTTATATTTCTGTGATTCTATTCCCTTCTAACTTTATCCTATTTTATGTCTTCTGCTTTGACTATTGTACAGTACTTTGGTCAATAGATGTTGTTTTAAAAGTGCTATATAAATAAACTTGGACTTGAACAAAAGGAAATTGCTAGTTAACTAGTGTAGGGCAACCCTGCAGCTGTAACACTAGATGCCTCTAGATTTTGTAATATAAATTTGGATTTTTGGAGCTGTGGGTTGCAGGGAAAATTGAAAGATTGTTTTTCTGCTTTCCTGGACTGAACTTTTCTTATTGCAGAATAAATTACAGTCTCCTAGAAGAAGTGACTTTATGAAGCATAATCAAAGCAACAACTTGCATTCACAACCTCTTTTATTTAGTGGCTTATGGAAAGCTATTTTTTAATGTGCAATACTCTCCATTTCAAAAACTCTCTTTGTTTGTATTTTATTATGTACTGATATTTTATTATGCATTGTATATTTTATATTCATTGTACATCTCTGATTTGCAGAAAATGTGGCCCTGCGTGGTAAAGCAACTCAATCAACCCGTTTAACTGATAACCCCGTGTCAGCTGCCCACAACGCGATTGATGGAAATCGTAATTCTGAATTTTCGGTTGGGTCTTGCACACACACTAACGAGCAGACGAACCCCTGGTGGAGAGTGGACCTGCTTCAGTCCTACATAATCACATCTGTCACCATCTTCAACAGAGGAGACTGCTGTCAGCACAGACTCAGTGGGCTGGAGATCCACATAGGCAACTCTTTGAACAATGAAGGTTTAGAAAACCCAAAGTGTGTAAATAGAAAGGAGAAACAAATCATCAGCTATACAATGATTCTTTTTTCTTTAATTTTTGCATTTTTACATTTGTAAGCATAAAAAAGTATTGTGGTGTTTACTTCTGCCTTTCTAAAGTAATCACTGGTAGCAGGATTGGTTGCTGCAGGGCTGACTTTGTTAGCTGTCCATACTCGGACCATTGGCATGCTACATAATACTACAACAAACAATTTAATTATAGCACCTGCAATGATTTAACTACTGTAAAAATGCATCCCAACTAAATTTATATAGTACTACAATATCTTGCTGCATTATTATCACGCTGACCATAAAATGTTCTGAAATCTGCTGCTGTGGTAAACTCTGTGTTTCTTTCTCACACTTTCTGTAAGGGTTGGTACAATTTCTGAAGGTCGTACAGGTGAATCCAAATTGACTTTCACCAATCGGGTGGAGGGACGTTATGTAACATTGACCCTGCCTGGTTCAGGTAGGATCCTCACACTCTGCGAAGTTGAAGTCTATGGATACCCTGCTCCAACTGGTGAGAATTTGTGCCATTACATATAATGCTATGGAAAAGTATTTGCCCCCTTCCTGATTTCTTAGAGGTGTTTTGTGTATTGGTCACACTTAAATGTTTCAGATCAGCAAACAAATTTTAATACTGGACAAAGATTACCAAGAACAGCAATCAAGCATTTTGGGATAACTGGATATGACGAACTTTCGCCTACTCTAGGGTTTTCGAGCATGAGGGGCATGTTGAAGGTCATTTTGCAAAGCATCTTAAAGTGATTTAAGTTTAGACTAGGCCACTCAAAAACCTTCCATTGTTTTCTATTAAAAAGTGGACTTGTGGTGGTGGTGGTGTGTTTCAAATCATTGTTCTGTAGCATAACCCAATTGTGCTTGAGCTTCATGGCATTAACTGATGTCCAGGCATTCTTCTTCAGGATTTTCTGGAAGAAAGCAGAATTTATGGCTCCATCAATTACAGCAAGTCTTGGGGATCATCAAGATATTTTTTTGGCAAACGTTAGATGAACTTTTGTATTTTGTTTAGTCAGGTGTGGTTTTCACCTCTAAAGTCTCCCATGGATGCCATTTTTGCCCAGTCTCTTTCTTGTTGTTGAACACTGACCTTAGCTGAAGTAAGTGAGGCCTGCAGTTCTGTAGCTGTTTTGTTTAGATCTTTTGTGACCTCCTGGATGAATCTGCGATGAGCTCCTAGAGTAATTTGATGGTTCACTGTTCCAGGTTTTCTCTGTTTGTGGATGATGAACCAGGGTTTGAAGGAGTTTCGTTGCCTTACAAATTATTTTGTAACCCAATTAGGGTTACAACCCTTTATGTAACCCCAGTTTGGTTTGGTTAGAGTTATCACTTTAATAAATTAAATAACTTTTTAAAAATTGCATTTTGTATTGTCTCGGATTATCTTTTGATCTGGAATATTTAAGTAATCTAAGAAATCTGGAAGAGGCCAAATACTTTTTCATGACACTGTGAATAAATGTGGACTGCATGTAGCCTTACCTACAAGCTGTGGTATAAACCACAAAGTTTCAGGCTGATAAGCGGTGCTGCTGCAACAAAGGTTTAATCAATATATATTAATGCAAGCTACAAAATTGGGGAAAAAATCTTTAATTGTTGCACATGTACTGCAGCGCTTCAAGTGACTTAACAAACATGACAAACATCATACTTTTTAAAATTTGTCCTTTTTGCAGATGAGAATCTTGCACTCCAAGGAAAAGCCACACAGTCGTCAAGATATTCATTTGGCATTGCATATAATGCCATAGATGGAAATCGTAACAGCAAATGGGAAGAGGCCTCCTGCACTCTCACAAAAAAATCAATGAGTCCGTGGTGGCGGCTTGATTTGCTCAAAACACATAAAGTGTTTTCTGTTAGTATCGTAAATCAAGATTCTCAACCAGAACGACTCGATGGAGCTGAAATCCGCATTGGAGAATCTCTTGAAAACGATGGCAACAATAATCCCAGGTACTTCACATTTCATCATGGCATGTCTTAACAGCTTATACTCTTCTTCTTTCGACTGCTCCCTTTATTGGTCACAGCAGTCAGTGTTGGGAAGGTTACTTTTAAAATGTATTCCACTACAGATTACAGAATACATGCCCCAAAATGTCATTTGTGATGTATTCCGTAACTTATCCTGCAAGTTACTCAGTGTGAGTATTGTATTCTGAATATTTTGGATTACTTAATATATTGTCATGCTTTTTACAACTACATGAATATCCTATTGCTCTGTGATTTATTGCTAATACTGAAGGCTGTTCGCCACCAAGCTAACATTGTTAGCTGGCATTAGCTGAAGTTAGACTGAGGTTAGACTTATTATTTGCAGCTAGCAGGTTGTTAATGCTATCCATCAAGTCTAACAGCCTGCAGTCTATGAACTAACTAACCTGTTGAGAGCAGCTTGGTTCCTGGCAAACAGAGTTTGCATCGTCCATCCCTTTCTTCTTTAAAGCTGAAGTAGTGTCAGAATTTCCACATAAGAAATGCATTTCTGCTCGTTCATAATTAGTGATAATTGGTGATGCAGACAGGACAAACTGAATGAAATGGTGACACCTCCCCACCCTTACTTTTTACTTTTTATCAGGTTATAATTGGAAGCATACTAATATGCTGAGGCAAGTGGGTAATCAGGTCGAAAGTCATAACTAGTCATGATTATAATTGTCATGGTGAGTTTATTTTTGTATAGATGTTAGCATTTAGCCTCACATAATCAACAGTGAGGCTACAGAATAATTCAGGTTTTCAATGAGATTAAAGTGAGAAATTAAAGACTGGAGGAAAAAAACTCACACAATACAGATTTACAAGAAAAACTGATATTTTGTCAGGTTGTAGTCATGAATTTACAAGAAAAAATAATAAAAACATCATCTAGTTTTCATTTTAACAGCATATAGGCATGGTGATGGTCAATGTTTCAATTAATGAAATTATAATAGTGTATGCAGAAGTAATTGAAATAATTCAAGTCAGAGTCAAATGGAAGAGTTGGATCTGAGTGTGCATTAACTATGGCAAACACTCTGAGTGTACATTCATTGTGTGTGTGTTTATCTGACATGCCTGAGATTTGACTCAGTGACTTGATGTGAACTTTTAGGGCCCATTATGAATGTTATATTTGAAACTGAGGCTGAGAGTTGAGTTGTTAAATTCCATGAACAAAACAAGTGTTCTGATCAGAATTAACTAGATCATGTTCTGTTTCTTCTGCCAGGTGTGCCGTGATCACAGGTATTGCAGGAGGTGCTGTTGCTGTTTTCAAGTGCAATGGGACAGAGGGCCGTTACATTAATATCGTCATTCCTAAGAGAAATGAGTTCCTAAGTCTGTGTGAGGTTGAAGTGTATGGCTCGAGACTAGATTAATGCTAAAGCAGCTAAATTTCTCTCTTAAACAAACAAAACAAATCACAGCTTTAATATAATCATGAAAAACAATTGCATCTTGTCATGGTCCTGGGCCATGTTGGCCCAGTATTCTTAGTTTTCTTGTATGTTTGTATTTTGTTCCCTATTTAGGCCATGTTTCCTGAGTTGCCCTGTTGTGTTGTTCCCTAAAGTGTTTTCCCTTCGTGGCTTTTACCCCCTGTGTGCCCCTCTGTGTATCTGTGAGCCCTCATCTCTCCTTATGTTTTATTCCATGTTTCCCCTGCCCGTTATGTTTAAGTTCTCCCCGTGCTCTCTCTCCCCCCTGTGTGCCCTCTGTGTATTTATGAGCCCTCGTCTCCCTTTGTGGTTGTTCCATGTTTCCCCAGCCCGTTATGTCTGTGTTTTCCCCGTGCTCTCTCTCCTCCTGTCTGAACCTCTGTACTTCCTGTTTGACTCTGCCCGTCTCCCGTCAGTGTTATTGTTCACCCCGCCCTGTCTCGTTATGGTTATCTGTGTCAGCTGTGTTCCCCGTGTGTTCCCACTTTCCTCGTTAACCCTCTGTGTATTTCTGTCTGCGTCTCCCTCTGTTCGGCGTCGCGTTCTCCCTCATGCTGTGTGTGCCCCCTGTGTTTCCTGGTGAACTTTATGTTAGTTTTTCCCAGTTTAGTTTTCCTATTATCTTTTGTCGGCAATAAAGCTGCATTTTGAGTTTATCCCCTGAGTCCGTGAGTTTGCAATCCTGCCTGCCACACAGCGACCATGACACATCTAATTAAAAAAGCCATAATTTGAACTGCTTTGTTATCCACGATACAGTATAAGTGTTCAGTGATTGTAACATTTTACCAAAGAGTCCTGCAAACACATCAGCTTTAATAGTACTACTTAGCACATATACACAGATAACACTGTATATTAAAAAATGTTCCCATTACTCTTTAGTTAAAACAGCACTTTGTGACAACAATGAAAAACAAACATCAGCCTGCTTATGATGCATTTATTGTCACATGTCGCAATAATAATGTCACAATGTATGTATTTGTTAAGAATGTCTTTACTGACCTTGTGAACTGTGGAAACTTCACTGAAATGAATCATGGTTTTTTCTGTCAGAGAAAAGGAGAACTGATGAAAGGACGTCTCAGTTCTGACTGAACTGTAGAATTTACAGTCATCTGAAAAAAAAAAAGTATAAGAAAAATGACTTTCCAATTTTTCTTGACAACTAAACATTTGATCCCGTCTTTTAATAAATTTGGTATGAATAAACAATATCACAAGTGAATTTATTTTGTTAATAATTTTTTTTCTATTCTGCAAAAAATATAGATACATTTAATATTCGTCTCTGTAAAGACTAAGTACATATTTAGTCTTAGGAACTAGTACGCCTCCGTTTAAGAGAATAACTTTGTTAACTACATCACTGCCGTAGGATAGCTGTCATTTGAATTGTTTCTGTAGTTGTTTTGATTTTTGGTGAAATTACTGAACGCACAATAGATGTAACTATGTCACTGTCAAATTGATATGATGTGATTATATGATGTTCATAATGTGTATCACCTGGCTGAGATCAGACACACACACACACACACACACACACACACACACACACACACACACACACACACACACACACACACACACACACACACACACATATATATAAATATAATAGTATCACTAAATCACAAGCTGTTTATCTGTTTTCAGACACCAAGATACAGAAGTCACTGAGTATTTGTAATATGTAATTTGTTAATATTGTATATTAACACCCAGGCAAGTAAAAAAGTACCACTGAGCAGTTTTACTTGATTTGTTCATATTTGGTAACACTACACACGTTAAGGCAGCATCGATGGTAGATGGGTTTAGGATTTCAGAAAAAGTTCCTTTCTACAGCTTGTATCTTGTTCTTTTGGTCACTATGCAAAGTTGATAGTCCCAGGTGAGGTTAGAATTAAACTAGCCACAAAACACTTTCACCTTCTTGCTCAGCTTTCTCTTCATCATGAGAGACACCACAGCTCCGATCTGTCTGTACATCAAGTAACTTGCTTTGAAACCCAGGAAAGGTGAACTCCACACTGTCAAAAAAGAAACGTGTGTCATTTTAGGGAGCATACAACAAATACTTTCTGTTAGGATGCATAATCTGTCTGTTCAGGAGATAAGAGTTGATTCAAGTAATTACTCAGTTTTTTCATTTCATTCAGTTATTTTAATCTGGTTTATAGATTTTTCTTCAGCATGTTAAAAACGGACCTCTTCAAGCCCATTTGAATAAAAAATAAGGTGATATATGAGAAAAGATTATATTAATCAATATTGTTCACTTACAACATTCATTTTTTAATCAATTTAAGGTTAAACACACAAACAAAAAAGAACTGAAAAGAAAATGTGCTTATCTTCCAAAAACAATTCAAAGTAATCCTACACTTTTGAGCAATAGTGCATGATTAAATCTTGAGTAATAACTGCAAACAGGATATTGCAAAATAACCAGGAAAACATCTGTGTTCTGGCACGCTGGCTGGAAATATAATTCACAAGTATGGAAGTGAAACTGATGTGCATGGGGCACAAACCAATGGGAAGTAATTAGACAGTGTTGAGAAGGAATATGATATATTTTCTGCTGAGGGAAAGGCAGAAATGCATACAAAAAACAAAAGATAAAAGAAATATCATCAGTAGCAGCTTTTCTGATTCACTGACAGTCCCAAGGGAAACAGTATCTGCTTTGTTCGGATCTTCAGGTAAGACTTTTTATTTCTTGAAAAAATAAAATCTTGATACAAACTTTTCTTGACATAAACCTCCGTGTGCAGATTTCTCTTTTCTCACCGTCTGAATATAGAATGTAGACTGTTACATCGTCAATTTACAGCTGTGAACTTTTCTTTTTCTATTTTGAATTTCTGGTTAAACTTTTTTTGTTGTCAATTGCTTTTAGAGGCCAATCTACTTAAAAAAGAATCGATGCTTAAATCGACAGTTTATTCACGTCAGCATATTTTTTGGCAGCTTTCAACCATCCAATGGGGATTGGAGCATGCAAAGATATTTAGTAGTAGCAGTGCTCACAGAAAAATGCTATTTAGGTTGTTTTATTCAAAGATTTTCACGTGTGTTTTTGCACAAAAGCTTCTCTTAACTGGTGTTGAAAACATAAAATACCTAACAGTTTATTTTCTGTTTCTTTTGAAACCAGAATGATGAAACGGAGTGTTTTCATTTTGCTGCTCCTCCTGAGGACGACTTTGGCTTCTACTTATCGTAAGTGTGATGTTAGAGTCAGTGTGAGATGTGTGTCAGTTATGATTTTGTGTAATGACATCCATCCATCCATCTGTGGAATGCAGTTTGTGGGGTTAAGTTAATTGGTGATTCTAAATTGCCCATAATTGTTGTCTGTCTCTGTTTCTTAGCCATGTGACAGGCTGGCAACCTGTCAATGGTGTACCCCGCCTCTCACCCTATGGTAGCTGGGATAGTCTGCACCCCCCCCACCCCCCCACCCCGCCCCGATACACCCACAAAGCCAAGTCCTCTTCATAAAAAGTGTAAATCCAGCAAGCAAACAAACCAAGAACTTCATAGTGCACAACATAGTAGTCTTAGAACTAAAATGCCCCCCAAAGCCCAGAAATGCTTTTTGTATAAACTGTATTTTATTCTTTCTAAGCCCACCTACTGCCCCTTCCCCAACAATCCTATTATCTTTTTGGTATTTAAAATGCCAAAAAGTGTGGACATTAATTTCTAGTCATCTCAGATACACAGCTTCACCCGCCTGACATTCAGCCAACCAACCAGAAGAACGACCTTAAAATGAGGGTGGCTGTAAATGAAGAGGAGCTCAGACAGGTTGTTTCAGAGAGTAGATAAATGGAGGGGCTGCGACGAGGCCTGGCCAACATGTTCTCATCATGTATCAGATACTGTTAACTGTCACCAGTCTCCAATGTCAACATACAACACCATCAGGGAGACTGTGGAGCACATTCTGATTGCAGCGTTGTCTTACTCACTTAATTTACACTTGCTTGTTTCAATGATGCTTTTTACTTTGCTGAAACTTAACTACTAAAAAACTATTTTCTGCCAGATTGAGTGCAAGAGCCAATTAGCCTGAGGTAACAATTACAAAAAACTGTGATAGCAGTGGAACGTTTTGTTTTTGTTGTTGTTTTCATTTGATCTTTTTTATACATTGTAACGGTCTAATTCACAGAAAATCTGGCTACACGTGGTAAAGCAACTCAGTCAACCTGTTACCCGCATGCTAGGGCATCTGCACTTAATGCAATCGATGGAAACCGCAATTCTGACTTTATGGCGGGGTCGTGCACACACACTAATGAACAGACAAATCCCTGGTGGAAAGTGGACCTGCTTCAGTCCTACGTCATCACTTCCATCACCGTCACTAACAGAGGAGACTGCTGTCATGAAAGGCTCAACGGGCTGGAGATCCACATTGGCAACTCTTTGGTCAATGACGGTTTAGATAACCCAATGTAAATATAAACAAATACGTAATTATCAGCAATATTTTGATTCTTTTGTTTTTCTTTTACTCTTTCCTCGGCATTTTTCTCATCTTATCTCTGCAATATTTGGTTATTTGGGGTTTTTCTTTTAAAGATATAAGAAGATAGTCTGCTTATTTATAGCCAACAACACAAAATGACAAGCAAACAAAAACCAGCAATCTTTATATTTATAGGGGTTTTTTGTATATGAATATGTATATATATATGGAAAATGTCTGTTACAGATAGTTAAAGGCACAAATAATACTATAAAAATACATCCCAACTTGATTTACGGGGTAAAAAAATCCAATATACTTTTGAGCAGACCTGGATTTGTTGTATTACCATGCTGAAAATTAAATGTTCTGACCTCTGCTGCTGTAAACTATTTAACTCTCACATTTTCTGTTAGGGTTGGTAGAATTTCTCGAATTCGTTTGGGCAAATCCTTCGATCTGACTTTTACCAATCGTGTGGAGGGACGGTATGTAACTTTGACTGTGACCGGTTCACGAAGGATCCTCACACTCTGCGAAGTGGAAGTCTATGGATACCCTAGTCCAACTGGTGAGAATATGAGCTATTATATCATTTAATGTGGACAGTAATTAATATATCAGCAAGCTGTGGTATAAACTCAAAATCTTAGGTTGATAAGAGTTAATATCACTTTTTTTTTCACTTGAAACTGAAAAAAAAAAAAAAATCAACTTTTCGCATTATCACAATTTGCTACACGCAACAAACATCACAGTTACTCTTTTGTTCTTTTTTCAGAGGAGAATCTTGCACTCCAAGGAAAAGCCACACAATCCTCACTGTATGCATTTGGCAACGCATTTAATGCCATAGATGGAAATCGTAACAGCAAATGGGAAGATGCCTCCTGCACTCTCACACAGAAATCAATGAGCCCTTGGTGGCGACTTGATCTGCTCAAAACACGTAAAGTGTTTTCTATTAATATAGTAAATCAAGATTCTCTTCCAGAACGACTCAATGGAGCCGAGATCCGCATTGGCGATTCCCTTCGCAACAACGGGAACAACAACTCCAGGTAGCCCGTTTTAGCTATGCCCGTGCTGCATTTCAACACATCTTACAGCTACTGCAGTCTTATTGCTGACAAAAGTAATTCATGCACTTATTTTCTTAACCCCTAGATGCATAAGTGGGTCAAAAATGACCCGCATTCATTTCCTAATAAATTGCATGGGAATGTTTGATTCTTATAAACTATGACTGTCAGGAATATACATTTTTTGGACCACAAACAGTGCCACTCTATATGAAGATTACTTTGCACAGCACTAACAGACAGCATTAATTCAGCATTCAGACAGCGATTCACCTCCCTGTGATGTGTCACTGACAAGCAGCTTGTGCCATGTGTACATGGCATACATTGGGGTAGAGATGTGATGTGATTTGTTAGTCTTCAAAGGACATCCGTGGAGTTCAGTGAGCCAGAACACCACGGACAAATAATTTGTCCTGACTGGGATTAACAAATTAAATTTCTGTTTCCTCTGATAGGTGTGCTGTGATCACAAGCATCGCTGGAGATGTTGTTGCTAAGTTCACATGCAATGGAACGGAAGGCCGCTATGTTAATATTGTCATTCCCGACAGAGAAGAGTTCCTGAGTCTGTGTGAGGTCGAAGTGTACGGCTCTAGGCTGGATTAAGAAAAGAGAAAAACAAACACAAAGCTTGCACACTGCAGACGTTTAATTGGGTATTTATTGCATCTTGCATAGATCAAAACAGTAGATTAATAAATAGAACATTGATTAGTCACTTATGGATCATACATTATAAAAGTATTTGGAAACTTAGAAGAAAAAATGTATGCTAGATTAGAACTGTTACAGTAAAATAATTACTTTGATTCTATGTAAAACATGTTTGTTGTTTGTGTCTACTGACTGTTGATTCAAGTAAAACAATGTGATATTCTAGTACGTGACATTAGTGTGTAATTACAGTACTCTTGATTTTTCGACTTCTCAATTCTCACTGCTGTTGCTTTTTGTTGGATTTTTTGTTTGTTTCATCATAAGCATTTCATATGCTGTAACAATCTCTGCTCCAAGAAAAGTCTGAATTTAATCACTGCAAAAATTACATTATTTTAAAATTCTTGTTGTACTGTCTAATTTTATCAGCTTTAGTCTTGAGCATGACCCCTTTTTTTATGCTGAAATTTCAATGCGGATCATCAAGAATGAGATTACCATACTGGGCTCAGGTTAACAACCACCACATCCGGTGCTGTTGGCCAACAGAGTTGCAGTGGAAACTTGGTAGTGTTGACCAAAGACAAAAGACAAAAGTAAGAAGAACGATGGAAGATGGTTTTGCAGAAAGTGAGTGAGAAGGAAAGGTAGGAGTGTGGGTGTGACAATAGAGACTTTATACAGGAAGATGGAAAGAGCTGGCTGATATGATGGATAGATGACATAACTGTAGAGGTATGGAGGTATGGAGATGGACAGTGGACTTTTTAAACAACTTTAACACAATCTGGAAACGTGAGAGGACGCCTGAGGAACAGGAAAGACGTGTGCTGGTGCTGATTGTCAAGAGCACAGCGCTGTACATCACCCTCTTCGCTAGGGATAAGTTTCATGAGCCATGCCATGAAGATATGGGAAAGAGCTGTTGAAGCTCAGTTAAGACGAGAGGTGATGATCAGCAAGCAGTAGTATAGTTTTCTTCCAAGAAAGAGCACTATAGATGGGCTGTTTGTTTTGAGAGAGCTGATGGAGAAGTTTTTGTGGACGTAGGGTAAGAATATGATGATGTACTGCACGAGGAAGAGGAAGGATAGCGGGGCAATGGGCAATGGATGTTCAACCTGCCAGGCAGGAGGAAAAGAGGAAGACGTCAGAGGTGGTTCATAAATTTAGTGAAGTAGAAAACCTGTCACATGTGGCAGGGGAGTGTGGTGGAGAAGAAAATGACTGAAACAATAACATCATACAGTTGCTGCAGATTTGTTGGCTTATGTGTTTCAGTTGGGAAAATGGAGAAGTCACAGTATATGTCATGTTGAAACACCCGGGCAAGTGAAAATGTGCAGCTAGGCATTTTTACTTTTCACTAGAAGTTTGTGGCTTTTCTGGTACTTCTGCATATTTGTGCTTAAGCTGCATTATCAGCTGCTTAACATATTTAACTACTTTTATCTGATTTAAGTTCAGTCTGAACTTTGATCATTGATGGCTCTCTTCTATAATTTCTAATTCCCACTCTAGAACCACATCCACACATTTTCATTAAAAACACTGTTGCTGTTGCCAAAGCCTAGCACATGTACAACTCCAAATATACTGGGCCCAATACTGGAATCAATGATGTCAGTACACATGAGAGAGTCAACAAAGTCTACCAGTAACTGGCACATGAAGTCCATAAATCCTGTAGATTTTCCTCATTGAAATTGCAAAACATGCTCTGGATCCTGTCATGGAAAATATGTGTGTTTAGATTTTTTTTTGTAAAATAACCTCAGGCACAGACCCCTCTATTGAGTGAACATTTTTGAGCATTATTTCATTGTTTCAATGGAAAATGTTTTCATTATGTAGAAAAACAGAAACAGTTATTGGTGCCCTGGAACCTTTATCAATTTTCTGAAAGCTCGAGGCGATCCCGAACTTTTGAACAACAGTGTGTGACGCAAGTACAAGAACAAGGATGTTGCAAAATAATCAGTAAAAAAAAAAAATAAAAAAAATCTGCATTACTGTGTTAGAAAGTTAGGTCATGACTGGAAGTGGAACACAGATGCCTGGGAACAAACCACTGGGTCGTGAATAGACAGAGTTGAAGAGGAATATGAGATCAATTTTAATGTTTGGTTTGATTCAGCTGAGAGATGAGATGCATTGATAAAAACAAACAGAAATAGCAGCTTTTGTTTCAGGAAAAAGGCAACTGCTTTGTCCGGATCCTCAGGTAACACTTTTCTTTCTTTTATTTATGAAAAGCACAGTTAGAAATGACCATCTGTTACAGACAAAAAGAGGAACTCAATTGTAAGATCACTTTCCAGTATAAATCCCCATCTGTATAGCAACTTATTTTTTTTCTTTGAAAAGAAAACATTGAATGGCAACCTGATTTAACAAATAAATGGTGTCTGCTAGAGACTTTACTTCTAGTATTTCTTCAGAGTCTACAAATTGTGCATATTGCTTCCCACCATTTAAGGAAGAAACCTGGAAAAATATTGTTTTAAAGCCTTTGACTCTCACTGACCAGATTCCACAGGGAAAAAAGAGATAGACTTAGCTTATTTCTGAAGAAAGAGTCCTAATGGAATATACTTACAGTAATAACTAATAACTAGGAACTAGAAAGGACTAAATATTGTTTGTTCTCAACAGATATCATCTTTCTTAACCAGAATAATGAAAACAAGTGTTTTCCTTCTGCTGCTCCTCTTAAGAACGAGTTCGACTTCCACTTATCGTAAGTGTGACATGAGAGTAATGTCTTAAATGTTAAAAATGGCGTATCAGCATCATACAAAATGTCCTTTAGCAACAGTCCTTGCCTCAGTAGCTATGAAAATGCCTGCTGCCAAGAGATAATACTCCTGATTTAAAAATCCACAAATGCTTAAGTGGGGGGTTATCACATAATTCAAAGATTTACATAATGCTAATTAACATGAGGCCTTAATGACAAACAAAAAATCACCTATGAGATTGGAAAGTTGTGCAGATGATCTACTAATGTGTGAAAAATGCTGGTGCAGACAGTTTATTTCTATAATATAGCAAAGTACAAAGTACAGGTATTTTCTGTATGTTTTTAATCGCCAGTAAAAAAGACAGGCAATGGGAAAGGAATTTATGCATTCTGATACAGGAGTGAAAAATGAAATCAGAAATCTATGGAAACTATGAGAAATCAGACTACATGCAGATTTAATCCACAGAAGGGTTACGCTATTGCAAACGACTCAACTGAAAACTTTGCAAATCAACAAACTAACTGCATGCGTAGAGAAAAACAGAATATTATTTACTGACACATTCAGAGTGGTCTGCTTGTAGGAGTCTTGTAAAATAATTATACTGACATGCTTGTTCAAAATACATTATAATATCAAATAATGTATCTTTATAATTTGACTGTCTGGACTGCTTAAAGTATTGGTGTTATTTTCTCCAAGACGACTAGTTTTGGACTTTCACAACTCTGGCAGCAAGTGCCTATAAGTAATTCATATACAGTATATTTTGGTTTTTAGAATTGTGTTCTGCATAAAAGTTTGTGGTTTATGTTGTCCTGCTGTAAAAGCTAGACTGACCTTTCTGAAGGTCATACTACAAAACAAACCTGTCTTGCATAAGCTAACTCAGAAAGGAAATAATTATAATACTTTATTAATTCCAGTAGAAATTAGGTCACATAAATAAATACCTCATAACTCATGTGCAACAACTTAGATGCTTGGGCAGTTTTGCTGTCTGTTTGAATGTCTTTCCTATTATTTTATCTTATTTCTGTGACTCCCTAATTCACAGAAAATGTGGCCTTGCGTGGTACAGCAGCCCAGTCGATCTCTGAGGACCACGTCCTCTCAGCTGCCCACAATGCAATTGATGGAAACCGTAACTCTGACTTCAGGGCGGGATCGTGCACACTCACTAGTGCACAGAACCGTCCCTGGTGGAGAGTGGACCTGCTTCAGTCCTACATCATCACTTCTGTCACCATCACCAACAGAGGAGACTGCTGTCATGAAAGGCTCAACGGGCTAAAGATCCACATAGGCAACTCTTTGAACAACGAAGGTTTAGGAAACCCAAAGTTAGTACAAATAAAGAAAAAAATACAATCAATTTATACAGAGAGATTTTTTATCTTTTATTTAGCCTTTTTCTGTTTCTCTTGGTGTTAGCGATCTTGGCTTACCGCTGTCTTTCAAACTGGATCAGTGATAGCAGTAGAGGTTGTTCCTTTGTTTGTCAGTTTTGAGAAAAGGGTTTTTATCTCTGGACATGTGGTTATAGTTAAATCAAATATTGATAGTCTGAAAGCGGACAGTTAACAGTTTTGAAGGCTCAACATCTGTTACTTCATTTGCCATCATTTTTGCTCTATAACTTCCGGCTGCTTGCTACAGATATACCACTACTTAAAAATACATCTGAGCAGTATAAAGTCTGATTTGCTCTAAAGTTTGGCCCACAATTTGTTGGATTGACACAATTTTTGTGTCAGTCAAACCAATTTTGGAATTGATTTAAAACAGCTAATTGATATGTCAATGAAGTTAAAACTTCCAGATTTAATTTAAGGGAATAAGTGTATATGAATTATAACGATTTTTAAACACACATTTTCAAAGTCTCATAAGTTAAAGCTTGGCAGGCAGTTTTATGGCCAGGTTAGGCCTGTTCCCCGAGACTCCCTGAGGCTTTTTGTAGTAATTTTAAATATAAGACCGAAAACCATATTATCTGAAAATATACTGGAGGCAATCTGATGGTATAGGCAGTGTATGACTGAGAGTGTTTGAAGATGTTACTGCCATTTGAAGCAGCTGGATGAATCTTGAGGCATACAGGGTACAGAACTGCAGAACTCGTCAGATTCAGCTAAATACTGTAAAACTTACTGGACACTGTTCAAATGGACAGTGAAAAACTGAAGGCAGATAGACCCAGAAACAAGCAGCAACTGAAGGTAGCTGCAGTAAAGGCCTAGCAGAACATCTCAAGCAACTAAACAGCACTTGTTGATGTCCATGGGTTGTAGACGTCAAGCAGTTGTTCATTGTAAGGGGTTAAAAACAATCCTTACTTTTAAAATTATGTTAGTTTGTCCAATTAATTTTTAGCCTGTGATAATATATGTATTAAGACAGATGTAATTCCTAAACAACGATGTAATTTTAATCTTAAATCCCTTGAACCAAAGCTGAAAGCTGCATATCATTTGATTTAAAAACCTACAAAATGTCCAACAACTTATGGAACCAACTGTATTACTGACAATCACATGTTCTAATATGTTACCCTGGTAAGCTACACACAAGGACACTAAAGCTATATATCCTATATTTCTCTCTCACACACTTTTTGTTAGGGTTGGTGAAATTTCTGAAGTTGGTGCTGGCATATCCTTCAGTGTGACTTTCACTGATCGAGCAGAGGGGCGCTATGTTATATTGACTCTGCCTGGTTCAAGAAAGATTCTCACACTCTGTGAAGTGGAAGTCTATGGATACCGTTCTCCAACTGGTAAGAATATGAGCTATTACATAAAGATGGACAGTATGCAGCCTTACAGCCAAATTCGTAGGAATCCCAGTGATGCTAGTCTTATTAGTTTAAGAAAGAAAAAATTGTCTTAGGTAATATTGTTGGCATAGATAACATACATTTTCACTGCTATGCAGATGACACCCAATTTTATTTATCTAGAACCCAGAAAACAAAATGAATTTGTTAAGTTATATCCAATAGACATACTGCGCTGAATGATCTGTAATATTGTTCTCGGCCGGAAGTTTATAAACATGTTGCCTAACCAGGTGCTTACTGTGGACTGTATTACTTTTGTCTCCAGTAACACTGATGTATATTTAAGTCATTTTTGACCAGGATATGTTCATAAATGTGCATATTAAACAAATATGTAAGACTACGTTCTGTCATCTGCACAGTATTGGTAAAATTAGAAACATTTAGTCTCAGAAAGATGTTGAAAACCAGTCCATACTTTTTAGTATTCCAATTACTTATTATCAAATTGTTCTAAAAGATCCCTGAAGAGTCTTCAGTTGATCCAAAACACTAGTATTCAAAAAGGGACTCAAAAGAGAGATGATATTTTTCTATATTAACTTCTCATCATTGGTTTCCTGTTAAATTCAAGATTGAATTAACAATCTTCTCACGAACGAAGTCTGGAATGATCAGACCCCATCACATCTTAGAGCACTTTCATCTCCAAGTGTGGGCTTATTTCAGTTTTGGAGTATTTGTAAGTTGGGTTACATTCTCCGAGAGGTTTATTTTGGGTTTTCTTGTACTTTTCAGTTTTCCCAGTTTAGTTTTCCACAGCCAGTTTTTCTTTTCTATTTTTGTTATCTGCTTCAGTACCTGTTCTTATCATCTTCCTTAATAAACCGTTATAGTTATAGTTATAAATTGTTATAGTTTTGTCTCTCTGTGTTCTGCGTTTGGGTCCTCACGAAATCACATCTTCCTTGACATTACAAAGGTAAAATAGAAAGAGCCCTGGGGTATGAAACCCAGGTATCAAGCTGGTCTACACTCAGGCTGCTGGGGATTTGGGCTAGGAGATATGAGGAAAATAAAACATCACCATATGCTTAAATAACCTCAAAAACAAATCTTATTTTCAAAAATGTGATCACCTCAAATTACAGAAACAAAAGTCTAGATAGTGACTATAAAACGACTGACCAAGAACAGCCACAGGTATCACAGCTGGTTCATGTTTTCTTGGGTGTGGGGAGACGTTGACATGCGGAGTTTAAAACAGCCTTTTTGTAGTGGATGACTTTTCAGCTGGTGGAATAAATTCATGGTACTACAGCCTTTTGCGGCAAAAGTTTTTACAGCATGTTTTGCAAATTACTGCATTTTGCTCGACCTCCTTGTGAAACCCAAACGACAGGGAGTCTCATTCCCTCGCTTGTCTGAAACTCCCACTGTTGGCATATTTTTCCCTATCAGGTAGTATGAAAACATGCATGCTCAGCGTGTGACTTTGATATTATCTCTAACACAGTTAGTGCTTTGTCCTCTTTATTAATCATAGTCTCTATATGCTGTTCTTTTTTGTGTTTTGGTGCTCACCACACCAAAAAGAGCAAATCATTGCACCTGCACTGCAGTCTAGTTCTGCTGAAGGTCCTGTTAAAAAGAAGTTCTTCCTTTCACCATTACCAAGTGCTATTATAGGGGATCACCTGATCATTGGGAATTGATCTCAAATACTTAACCTTGGAACAGAAAAGAAATAATACATTGAAAAAGTCAATCAAATGGCATGCATTTCTTCAAGACTAACTGTAACTGTTAACAGCAAACACATGCAGATGTTGACAGTTATTTTTATCAATTTATTCCTTTTGCAGGAGACAATCTTGCACTTGAAGGAAAAGCCACACAGTCATCGTTGTATGGATTTGGATTTGCATACAATGCCATCGATGGAAATCGTAACAGCAAGTGGGAAGAGGGCTCCTGCACTCACACAAACAACAACATCAGCCCCTGGTGGCGTCTTAATTTGCGCAAAACCCATAAAGTGTTTTCTGTTAAAATTGTCAACATTGACTCCAACCCCGAACGGCTCAACGGAGCTGAGATTCGCATTGGAGATTCCCTTGACAACAATGGCAACAACAACCCCAGGTAGTTTAAAGACTGTTGACTTTTGAAGTCTGTTAAAATCTGTAAAAACACCTGGCAAGTTGCTCCCAGTACCGATGCCAGTTTCACAGACTTTGTGGAAACAACAGAAAAGCCGTTCAGTCTCACAAATGGCAGAAATTCCTTTTATAATATAATTTTAATTGCCATGATGAGAATGGTGGTGTAGACTTGTTTTACTATTTTAGCTCTACCCAAATGTAGAAACTACCCAAAACAAAACACAAAAACATGCATGTGTAGTCCTCCAACAAACCTGAACTGAAAAGTGTATATAGCTCTCAAAATCCCTGTGTGTTTTTTAATTTAAGACATTTTTTAAAATACAAAACTTGCTAACCTTTTTGTTTCATCTGCCAGGTGTGCAGTGATCACAAACATCGCGGGAGGTGCTGTTGCTAATTTCACATGCAATGGAATGGACGGCCGCTATGTGAACATTGTCATCCCGGCCCGAGAAGAGTTCCTTAGTCTGTGTGAAGTTGAAGTGTATGGATCTAAACTTGATTAGGTTCATAACATTCAACTTTTACACATGATCATATGAACCAAAACTCATCTGTCACTTACTAATCACTCATCATCTATCTATCTATCTATCTATCTATCTATCTATCTATCTATCTATAACTGAATTCCCACACAGCTCATTTTAAGTTTTTCTGTGACTGCATGATGAGACTTTAGGATAGAGGACTGAAAATACTTTGTAAGATAAATACAGACAATATAAAAGCAAAATCAGATAAACATGTATACAACCTGCACATTGTGATAGATGTCTGGAAATGTTTTCAGCTCCTAATTTTTTTTCCTACCATAAGCAATTGATGGATTGTCATTGTACCTGCTGAAGAAAGAAAAAGCTGTATGTAATGATTATTGAAATACAATAAAACCATTTAAAACCTTTCTTTTCATTTTATTATTTATTTGTCATTTAGACAATTTTCTACATTTTAAAAATAATAACTGTTTTTATTTTTTTTATTATGTGCTGTATTTAAAAGGTGTGGGGAGAAATTTAACATAATTTCATTTAGACGTTTAATACTAGAATGTCAAAGTGCTTCCATGTTTTATGCTAGCTGACCAGTATGAGTTATACAACATTTTAATGTTTAATAAAAAAAAAGGGACTGGTGGTTTTATGCTATATTTATTTTTATTATTATTATTATATTTTAGAATTTTTATTTTTAAAGTTATAGTTATTGAGAGCATCGTTACAGTCCATTCATGTGGTGACACTAAACTGTGTAATACTTACCCAAGCAGAGAGTGAGGTAACGACATGCAAATATTTTGATAGGCCTTCATGTTGACTCAACTGTTAAGTACAAAGTTCAGTAATCAACAAAATGCTGACTTTTTGAATTATATGGAAAACCAAAAAAACATAACCTGTAGATAAAGGTGTAACTACAACATCACAATGACAACTGGAAATATTGTTACAGTGTACAACACAACTAATATCGGTCTTTTGATGATGTGTTTAAATTGTGGAAGACAAAAGAGATGTAAAAAGATAAAAGACTTAACGCAGTAATTTCCAGTCAAATAGCACTGTGAGACCTGAATGTGCATTAATGCTCTGTAACATGTTTGCAAGACTATCATTTGATATGACTGGAGGGTGTTGATGACTAATGTGACTTAAAATCCCCCTCCAGAGATTTGACTGCAAGTCGACTCCTTGATCTCAATGAAGAAGTTGTTTGTTCCACAGATGACCATTTACTAGTCATTGGTTCTGACCAAGAATAAATCATTTTCTGTTACTTCTGCCAGGATGCTTGTTTTCCTTTTTTTTCCAGCAGGTGATCTAGCAGATTTTTAGTGTCTTTCCTCACGGTCCCTCTTCTTTTTTTCAACTTCTCTTGTCTACATCTTTCACTTTCCTATCCCTCGGTCATGTCTCTTCCAATTGTAATAACTTAAAAGTAAAAAATAAATTAGTAATAAAGTTCAATAAAGTGGAGCAGTATGGCAAAACCGTAATGATCCACTCGGGAAAACAAAGTCAAATAGTAATATTAAACACGAAAATCAAATCAAATCAAATCAAATCAAATCACTTTTTATTGTCACATCACATGTGCAGGCACACTGGCACAGCACATGCGAGTGAAATTCTTGTGTGCGAGCCCCACAAGCAACAGAGATGTGCAAACACAACAACACAAACGAGCAAAATACAAGAATGGCCAACCTGAAACTAATAAATATATGTACAATATATAATAGTGTATGCATTTCTGGATGTGTATACTAAATATTTTCCTACGTGTGTGTGTGTATACACAAAGTGCATTATATAAACATTGTCAAAACATTTCAAGGTGTCCAAAGGTGATAAGTGGTGGGAGTAAACTCTGTAATGTAATGTGATTGGATAGTGTCCATGCTGAATATGGTATTTAAAGTAAATAGTAATGATAAGCTTTGCCTTGCCTGAGAGTTGACTCTTTTTTGATTACGTGAACAAATTCAGGGTAAGAATTAACATTTTTATTTCAGTCATCTTACATTTTTCAACAATTCACTGTATTAAGGAACTTTTTGACAGATTTGCACTTGACTGTGCATGTATTCAGTTTTTGTACTCCAGTACCTGCACATTGGGAAAAACCTAAATTACCTAACCTAAATCTTTTTTTATCTTCTTTGTATCAACCAGAATTATGAGCTTCAGTAGAGCATCTCTTTTGCTCCTCTTTGTGCAGATGTCCTCAGTCTTCACTTACCGTAAGTACGATGTACAAATACCAGCACATTAGGATCAATTATAAAAGATCACTAGATGCAGTAGTATTATTTTTAACTGTAAAACAAATGTGAATGTACATAAAAATGGCATGCTGATCCAATCATAGTAGAATTAAAAAAATAAAAGTGGACATCCTAACTGTATAAAAAAAAGATCACCAAAGTTAATGACATGTATTGATTGTGCAAATTTCATGGCGTTCCATCCAATACGTGTTAAGTCAAATCTGTAAAAAAACAACAACAAAATATTAACCTCTTGAAGATGATGCCCAAAAGCTAAGCAATAACCAAAATGAACTGATCGAGAAAGTCATGTGTGTTGTTACTACTTGGAACCCTAAAGGCTCAACTTTCATGTCAAGCTAATGATCGTAGATTGAACACACAGGTTTTTGGATGATATCAATTCCTCCAAAGGAAAAACAAAGCTGATGAAAATATGTTTATATCTTTTACAGAAAATGTGGCTTTACGTGGAAAAGCCACGCAGTCACGTCTAATCAACCCGGGAGAGTGGGATGGATTTGCAGCAGCGGGTAATGCTATCGATGGAAACCGTAAATCTCGCTTTAATTATGGATCATGCAGTCACACTGCAACAGAGGCAAACCCCTGGTGGAGAGTAGACTTGCTGGAGTCCTATATAATCACCTCCATGATCATCACCAATCGAGAAGACTGTTGCGAAGAAAGGATCAATGGAGCAGAGATTCATATTGGCAACAAGTTACAAGACAATGGCGCTGCAAACCCACGGTGAGTCACTGATAATTTCCAGTGTACTCAGTATTTATCTGAAACTTTTCTGTATAATAGAAAGACTTGAGACTACAGGCTTCTTCCTCTCTTTTAGGGTTGCTATAATTTCTTCAATTCCTGCAGGGAGCTCACACACCATAACTTTCAGTAATCGTGTGGAGGGACGTTATGTCACTGTGCTTTTACCAGGTTCAAACAGAATTCTTACACTCTGTGAAGTGGAGGTTTATGGGTATCATGCCCCAACTGGTAAGAAATTAAACAACACCCTTTTCTTTCTCACCATACTTTTTTTGTATGTCTCTACCAGCTTTGCACATCTAGAGACTGAAATTCTTGCCCATTCTTCTTCAGCAGTTTTCAGATCTTTCCACAGATTCTCGATTGGATTTAGATCTGGACTTTGACTGGGCCATTCTAACACATGAATGTTTTGTTTTAAACCACTCCATTGTTGCCCTGGCTTTATGTTTTGGGTCGTTGTCCTGCTGGAAGGTGAACCTCCGCCCCAGTCTCAAGTCTTTTGCAGACTCCAAGAGGTTTTCTTCCAAGATTGCCCTGTATTTGGCTCCATCCATCTTCTCATCAACTCTGACCAGCTTCCCTGTCCCTGCTGAAGAGAAGCACCCCCAGAACTTTGTGCAGTGCACGACTAATAGTTGTCCTATGGACAGATTCCCCCACCTGAGCTGTAGATCTCTGCAGCTCGTCTACAGTCACCATGGGCCTCTTGGCTGCATTTCTGATCAGCGCTCTCCTTGTTCGGCCTGTGAGTTTAGGTGGATGGCCTTGTCTTGGTAGGTTTACAGTTGTGCCATACTCCTTCCATTTCTGAATGATTGCTTGAACAGTGCTCCGTGGGATGTTCAAGGCTTGGGAAATCTTTTTGTAGCCTAAGCCTGCTTTAAATTTCTCAATAACTTTATCCCTGACCTGTCTGGTGTGTTCTTTGGACTTCATGGTGTTGTTGCTCCCAATATTCTCTTAGACAACCTCTGAGGCCGTCACAGAGCAGCTGTATTTGTACTGACATTAGATTACACACAGGTGCACTCTATTTAGTCATTAGCACTCATCAGGCAAAGTCTATGGGCAGCAAAATGTGGGAAAGTTCAAGGGGGCCGAGTACTTTTGCAAGCCACTATAGTCACTGCTGAACTGTACTCTGGAAAACTGAGGAAGCGAGCAGCTCTCTTCCAGGAAGATGCCAAAAAGTGTAACCATTAAACTGTTGAGAAAAATTTTAAAAAACAAGTACGGCACAGTTTTTAAAATTTCAGTTGGCTCCACAAACCCCCCCCAAAAAAAAACAAAAGTTGTGAGAGCTTGTTTAAAGGTCTCTGCGTTGATCATCTCATCCATTCAAGTAAACTGTCTTGATGTGTCTGTGATGAGAACATAAATCCCTCAACCTTATTTTGCAGGAGAGAACCTTGCACTCCAAGGAAAAGCCACACAGTCATCAGTGCAGACCTTAGGGCTTGCATATAACGCCATAGATGGAAATCGTAACAGCAACCCAGAAAAAGGATCCTGCACTCAGACAAGCTATGACAACATCCCCTGGTGGCGACTTGACCTGCGCAAAACACACAAAGTGTTTTCTGTTAAGATAGTCAACTCTGATTCTGACCCAGAACGACTCAACAGGGCTGAGATTCGCATTGGAGACTCTCTTGACAACAATGGAAACAGCAATCCCAGGTACTTTACAGAATAAAAACTGAAAGCATTATAATTTAGCATAATTTAAAGCATTATCAAATTGGACCTCAGTTGGGATTTTTGTCTTTTACAGTCTTGATGGCAGCAGCAGTACATTAATCAATACACTCTGTGACTCCAACCATTAAGCAAAAACATTAATAGATTAAACTTGCCAGCTTTCTCCTTCATGGTCAGCTCCTTGTGCAGCTCTAAGTGAAATCTGAAGAACCCAGCGTTATTCAAAACCATTACATCAGAGACATGGTGAAAGTATCCAGGTTAATCAAGTGATTTCTGCTTCCTTTGCCAGGTGTGCTGTGATCACAAGTATCCCTGCAGGCGGCATTCAAGAGTTCCAATGCAACGGGATGGATGGCCGCTACGTTAACGTTGTCATCCCAGGAAGAGAGGAATATCTGAGTCTGTGCGAAGTGGAGGTTTATGGTTCTGTCCTGGATTAGGTGGAAAAATTATTTCACTTACGGAATTTTAACAAATCAAAAGAAATCCATCACTCTATGACAACTGGGGTAGGCCATCATAGGCAGGGGACACAGTGCCAATTTATCAGAATAGAATCAGAAGGCTAATAAAGAGAGACCTGTATTCCAATCTGAGCATCACACACTGACTTTGTGTAAACAACAGCTAAAGAACAGTTAGCTAAAGGCAGTTACTCACGAGACATTCAGCCTCACCATTACAACCAAACAGGTGTTGTGATCAGGTCAGTGGGCGAGTTTCTCCCAATGCTGTCAGGACATATTTGATGCGACTCTTGAATGTCTACAAAGGCAGTGCAGAGCGCAAAGAAAGCATGACGAATACAGCCAACAAAAAAATAAATGGAAAATACACCAGATTCAAATAAATCAATAAACAATCTTTTTAAAAATTCAAATAAATGCTTGATTTGTGCTTTTCACATCTACATTTAAGACAAAGCAATGGTGCTCACTCCAAATATTTTATTTTTTAAATACAGAAAATATAGACAAATAGAAAAAACATCAGAAACACAACGAGGCCAGAGAGTGGAATAAAGTGATTTTGTCAAAGTGTCTGGGAAAGTGTGACAATGGCACAGTTGCTTAAAACCGGGCACTTGCAAGCTCGCTTGTACACCATTAAAATCTTCAGACATTAATTCGCCACATTTATTCACATCACAGAAACGACTTTTTCCCCAACCGTGAAGATAACAGTTTTCAACAAAAAAAAAAATCTTATCTTATTCCTGATTCCAAAGTCAGGTAAATTATTCACCCCAAGACACATCTTTAATCTGTCAAGAAAACAAACAAAATCAGCTTTTTTTATATAAACTAAAACAATCATTGATACATTTTTATAAATGACTGGAGGAAATATCTTATGAAGAAAAGTGGCAATAGAAAAAACACCTGAGTGGTGACGGTTGAGTTACTCCTGTTGGTGAAGGTGGTTCACTCCTCTCACAGGAATAGTTTTACATTTTTAAAAGAGCCACACTCACCACATGTCTGTATACCAAATATTAAGCTATAGCCAACAAGTTTGTGTCTCACCTTAGCACAAGGACTGGGAGGAAAAACAAGCAAACAAACGAAACTTGAACATGGAATTGTGATTTTGTAGGAAAACATTTTCATCACACCACCTAAGAGCAGCACAGTGTGATAAACAGCTGTTTCTGCAGGTCGTGCACCACGGCGAGTTGTGGTGCTGCAGGGTGTAAAACACAAGTGTACGAAAGTGTATTGTGCCGGTTTTTATTGTCATTTTAATATTAATTACACATCAGTAAAGAAGCTCAGAGATTCATAGATTATACAGAGGGATACAAGTCTGAAAAGATTAAAAAACTCCTTTACCAGGAGTCATGGCACTTATGAATCTTAACAGGCATAAAACTGACTTCAAGGGTTTATTGAATCTGATTATTATTAAGACAAATAAACCAACCAAATCTCTGAAATAGGGAAAACTGCAGCATTACAGGCAAATCCATGTTTACCCAAATTAAAATATTTCAACTTTGATGAGAAATTTGCTTTGCAATGTAAAAATCCCACGAGAATGGTCTCTGAGGTTCGTTCCTGACACCACAGACAATCAGAAATGCAGGACAAGCTTCACTGTTTGTAGGCGGCTGAAGCTGAACGGTTAAACTCTGTACAGATGTATTTTGAGGGAATGAGCAAAATCTTAGTTCTTTATTGTAAATTGTGAAAATATTAATGTAACTTGAGCCATCAGCTGTTGATCAAGCCATCGACTTTTAGACGTGAAGATTCAGGTTTATTTAAACAAGTAATTCATGGCCTAGGTGGTTTTTAGAAAGCTGACCTTGAGTTCGAAGTCACTGGGATTCAAACTCGTCTGAGATTTTTAGCAGACAGACCTACAATATGAATTGAGTGTCATGTTCCCAAGATTCACCTCTGAGCTTGACTTTGAGACCAAGGTCACCAAACTTCTTCCCTAAAAGGGATTCAGAGTTTTCATTTCAGATTTTTAATAAATGCACCTATGCCATCAATTTGAAAATCAATTGGACTTCCATCTGGAGTCATCCTGTTACAAGATTTTCAGAAAACCTGACCTCTGACCTTGACGACGAGGTCGCCCGCAGTTGTTAGTAGACGCACTTATGGTATCAATTTCAAAATCCTACGTCACCTCGTTTTCAAGTTATCACACTATGACCTGTTATGTTTTTTTCCTATAACTCTCTAAAGGAGCCAGTTAAGCTCTTTTCCCCATTTTCCAGTCCTTTTGCCAAAATAAGCCAAGCTGATCCGCTTCTGGCTATAGCTACATATTTATTAAACAGACATGACAGGGGCATTGTTATTCTCAAGTAATGGCATAAATCAAATGAGGCATGTTTTTAATGTGGTCCGACAAAGGAACCGGCGACTGCTACCATTACCATAAAATTTACTGCTACGAATAACTGATTGGCTGTCACATAAAAATGAATTTTTCATATGCTACAGTACCCTGAATATGCAGCTTTGATAATAAAACTTCCTTTGGCAACAAACAATAATTCAAGAAGCACAAAGAACATTTTAAAGGCCATCAGCAGTTTACAAAACAACGTAGTCAGTATTTACAAAACAATCAAAGAAATCGATGTTTTCGTTACCTTCTCGGACATAAAAATTATACAATAAACTAACTATTACTGAAGCAACAACAAAAGCTCTGCTCCCAATTAAGCTAAAATGTTTTTTGAGTGAATTCAGTTCACATAGACATCAATGTTATGTACATTTTAAAACACAAGAACATTATTTTCTTCCTAGACTCCCAAAAGCCTCAAAACACTGTTTGCTTGAAAATAAAATGTTTCAACACTTTTAAAGTTGCATAAAAACGGTGACACCAATAAATTATAAAAATAGTGTACTACTGAAAAATCGTTTCATACATCAACACTGTGCATAACAATAGAAGAAGTCAGCTTTTGCCAGGTTTGCAGAGGGTATTGCTTCACAGTATGTGGACATCACTGATTGGTCTTGCCAGACAAAAGTTTACTTCTGAAGTGAAAGTCAAAATCGGGTCTACACAGTAAGAAAAACACTATACAAATGTAAGTAGAGCATCCCTTAAAATAAGGAATATATGTAACAAGACCAATGCCAGGAAGCTAAATGGAGAGCTACAACCACCACCGCCTGGCTTTCATATAATGAACATCACTAGTGACAACAACGCAGCAATAGCTAGTCTGGAAAGAGACTTTGAGTTAAAAATACTGAGAGCTGTGATGCCACCAAGAGGTTTTAGACTCATGGCATACTTGTTTGTTATGTCCAACCTGTTTTTGAGCCACCGTTTGGTGAATCAGAATAACAAAAGAAATGTGGAACCGGGGTTTTCGGGAAGTAAAAAGCAGCAACGGCAGTGAGTGACCAAAAAATGCACGACAAAGAAGTGACGCAAAGAACAGTTTGGTGTTGAGCCAGTGTGTCCAGCGATGTTATCTGAGATCTTTGGTGGCTTTGGGGACTTTGAGAACTTTGTAAATGTCATTGGAAAAGACTGTGGTAAAGTGGGGTCGAGAGTTCCTGGAAATATGGGTGCAGAGGGGGGTTTTACCAACATTTTGGGGGTCCTCAATATCCCAGATCTCTGGCATGCTGCACCCAGGTCTGATGGAGAGGAAGAATGAGAAAGATAAACAAGAATTAAATAAGATAAAAGGCAATGTTAAAGGTTTCAGGGATACCATTTTGCTGACCCACATCCACCCATCTACATTAAAGGGACGGCTGTGGAGCGTGTGAGCAGCTTCAAGTTCCTGGGAGTCCACATCTCCGAGGATCTCATCTGGACGACCAACTGCTCCAAGCTGGACAAGAAGGCTCACCAGCGCCTCTTCTTCCTGAGGACTCGGAGGAAGAACCACCTGTCCTCAGACATCCTGGTGAACCTCTATCGCTGCACCATCGAGAGCATCCTGACCACCTGTATAACAGTCTGGTACGGGAACTGCTCTGCTTTGGGCCGGAAGGCGTTGCAGAGGGTCGTGAAAACTGCCCAGCGCATCACCGGAGCACCATAAATGACATCTACAGGAAGCGGTGTCTGAAAAGGGCTGGGAAAATCATCAAAGACTCCAGTCACTCAGCACATGGACTCTTCACCCTACTGCCCTCTGGGAGGTGCTACAGCCTCCGGACTAAGACCACCAGGTACCGGAACAGCTTCTTCCCCACAGCTGTCAGACTCCTGAACTCACATTAAACTCACGGACTGAACATACACACACCCACAACCACCTACACACACACACACAATGGACAAAAACAAACAAATGGACAACTGTACCCTCATACACACAATAATAACATGGACTGAACCAACACTCACAACCACTAGAACTTTATA
Source organism: Maylandia zebra (assembly GCF_041146795.1). Taxonomy (NCBI): domain Eukaryota; kingdom Metazoa; phylum Chordata; class Actinopteri; order Cichliformes; family Cichlidae; genus Maylandia; species Maylandia zebra. The sequence goes on from NC_135177.1 coordinate 32,070,515, forward strand.
CAGCCTCTGTAGAAATTATCCACATATTTCACTTATCTTAACTGCACTACTGTATAATTCTGTATAAACAATCATTCTGTACAATACAATAATTATAGTTCTACAACTGTTTACAACTGTTTATAACTTGCATAGTTCATATTTCTGTATAGTTTCCATATTTATATCCTGTTCATAGCCTATACATACTTATAGTTATTGCATATTCATAACATACCTTCATACCGTGTACATTGTAACATACCTATAACAGACCCATTTCTGTAATATATCTATATTATTGCTAATATATATTTGAAATATATCTATATCATGGCTAAAGCACTTCTGGATGGATGCAAACTGCATTTCGTTGCCTTGTACTTGTGACATGTGCAATGACAAAGTTGAATTCGATTCCATTTTGTTTGTCTTTTTAATTAATCCCTTTTTGAAAATATTCTTCAAATTTTTATTGTGTTGTGTTAACAGTGGTCAAAACAGATTTAACAGCAAACTTAATGGTTGCACTGTTTGCCTAAAAGGAGTAAAAGTTGTCCAGCAGGGTAGTGGTCCCCAAACTCTTTTGCGCCACGGACCGGTTTAATGTCAGACAATATTTTTACGGACTGGCCTTTAAGGTATCGCGGATAAATACAACAAAATAAAATGATACAACCAACACAAAAACTGGCATTTTGTAAATATAATAATAAACACAAATTGACTGTTTAATCGTGCAACTTCATTAGCAGCGTGGACTGCTGCAGTAGGGGGGTCGACTTAAGCTTGTCTACTGTGCACACGACAGTGAAAGGAGCAGCGGTGCTGTTGCAGTACCTGGTTCGCCTGGTGCACCACGAATCCTCAAGGATGAAAAACTCTACTCCCAGCTTCATGAGGTTCCTCTTAACGGTTTCTCCAGACATGCGGCTGTACATGGAGTAGACCAGCTTGGTTCTCTCTCTGTGAGAATCAACAATGTTATAAAGTGTGATAAAGCAGTGGGATGAGAACAAAAAGGTAATAAAGGACCTGTATTTTTGATGTGGGGAAAAATTGACCCAACATTTTTGCTTCCAGAATTAAGTTAATGAAGTGAAAAGTAGCACAATCATCATTTGAAGAATAGCTATAAAAGATTTAAAATGACCAATTTAATGCTAGATTGGAGATTGAAGAAGAGCTGTAGATTCCTCTGACCTCAGCCCAGCATCTTCGTAGTGAGGGTGGTTGACAATAGGCCGACCAGTGGAAAGCTTTACGCTGGCCATGGTGGGCATCGCTCCAGCAAACACAGCATCTGCAATCAAAGCAAAAACCAAATAAAAAGAAAACAAACCAAAAGCAGAGCATCAAACAGGAAAGTTTTCATTCATTAGATTATATACAGTACTTCATAATTTATAACAATAGAATATACCGTAATTGTCGGGCTATAAGCCGCTACTTTTTGCACAAGCTTTGAACCCTGCGGCTTTTAGTCAGGTGCGGCTTTTCTATGATTGTCCGTGATTTTTGTGATATCGTAAGACGATTTGTTTTGTTTGTTCCGCTGTTGTACGGCACTACGTTGCCTGGCGGAAGGATCGGGGTTCAAGAGTGGTATGTTAGTCACATGTCCGTCCGCCAGGCAACGTAGTGCCGTACGAAGTAGCGCGAAAAACAAACTTCAAAGTAGCGCTACGCGTTCAGCGGGAGGCGTGGATGATGAGCGGCGATAAACTTGCGAAAAGCAAGTTATGCCCAACTCCACCGGTGGAATCTGACAGCGTGGAAAAGTGTGAAAACATCCACGATCACCAACGGATTTTGAAGGGCTGGACTGCTGCATGATGGAGAGGAGGACTCCGACACTGACAATGAGGATTTCTTTGGTTTTGAAAGTGACAACGAAGGAGAGAAGCGGAGAGTGGATGACGAAGCCATCCTGAGCCTGTTTGTATCCGACACTGGAGGAGAGGACTTTGGTGGTTTTAGTGCGCAGGAAGAAGAGAAAGATGGTGGTGAATGACTGACTTTTCTTCTTGTTAAAGCCGTGTCACTGCACCTGAGCCTAAAAGGTAGTCCGAATCTATTTTTCTGGTGTGCTGTAGGTTACTGTTATGTACTACATGTGCAAATATGTACCCATAACTTGTTTTTCAAAATATTAATAAAAGGGGTGTGTCTCCAAACAGCCATCTCTTTCCTGACAATTCCCTTTGTGCATATTCTCTTACATATGATAAGTCAACATTGAAACACCTGCGGCTTTTAGTCAGGTGCGGCTAATGTATGTACAAAACAGGATTTTCCCCTGATTTTAGCTTGTGCAGCTAATATTCAGGTGCGCTTTGTAGTCCGGGAAATACGGTACTTTAAAATTTTATGCTGCAATCAGGGCGAGCTGCTTATTAATCTTAATACTTGTTTAATACTATTGTTTGCTCGGTAGCGATGAAATCAGGCAAGGTCACTCACTAGGACGGGTGTTTTCCTGGATCCAGTCCAGCAGCTCCTCCTGGGGCAGGTTGCTGAACTCTCCAATGATCGCCCACTGGGCCTGCAGATTGGTCATTCCCTGTATGGCCATGATGGCCAATACAGCAAAAACCACAGTGTGCTGCTTAAACTTCTCCCCAATCCAGCCAAAGAGCTGAAGGGACAGAACATACTCATTATATTTAAGTAAAGAGGAGACTTTGTAAGTAAAACAATATTGAAAGCAGTTTTTTTGTTTTGCTTTTGTGCATCACTGAGAGACAGACCTGTCTGGAGCAGATCAATGACGCCATGATGCACATGTGTGGCGTCAGGAAGAGCTTCAGGCGCATAATGAGGATGGCCAGGACAGCAAAAGCCACCAGCTGCAGACTGTGGTACACCATCTACAGAGAAACAGGTTCACACACAGATCGAATCAAAACGGACACACAGAAAATTAAACAAATCCACAATCATCTACCAGAAACTCTTCTGTAGCCGAGTGTTTCACAAAATCTGTTTGACTCATAAAACACAACTTGACTGACATTGCTATATAAATTCATATTTCATAGTATTTTTCATTGCTGCCTTAATGACTACTTATCACAAAGTGCTTTTCACACTGATTAAAGGGCAGAGTGTATATTTGAACATAGACCTGATTTTCTTTACTGTCAGGTTCTGCTAAAATATTTGATCAAGTTGTCAAATGATTGAAATTTAAATATATTGTAAGTAATTTAAGAAGCAAAAATTGAGCCATTGTGGCTCAAGAGGGACAGCTGGTTGTCTAGCAACCGCAGTTGTGCTGCTGGACAAGATGCTGAACCCCAGACTGCCCAAACTCATTGAATCGCACCACATGAAAGAGTGCAAGTGGCTTTCAGTAAGAAGCACTTTGACTCCTTAGAGTGGAAAAATTCTATATGTAGATACCAGTTCAAAAAGCTCAATGTTTCATCTGTGGATACAAGCCTACAGTGTGTCCACCTTTGAGGTGTAACAAATATATAGATGGTCTGTTTTTAAATGTATTGCTCAGACAAAAAAATAAATAAATGAATCACTGTAATAAAACACAGAGTCCGTTACGTTTAGAGATATCAATCAGTTCACTTAGGAAGCAGAATCTATTGTGAACCCATTTTACATCCTGAGGCGCAAATCAAAGTAAAAACAGGAGCACTGGAGAGACAACAGCAAAGCCGCCACAGAAAGAGAACGGCTTTTCAGGTGGTAACTACAGGCCATTACTGTCTCTCAGTATCTGTTACTATCCTTCTTACAGTTGGGAGCATAAAAGAGAACCTGCAGCCCAATCAGGTTGCAAAGGTAGTGTGCTATGTCTGCCAACATAGTCTCCAGAGTGTGGAGGAGATGGCCGTTACACGAGGAGAGCTAGTCAGGGCTTTGGAAGGGCATCAACCAAACAGTGGGACCGTATCAACTTTTTTGTGCTCTACATTATGACCTATATTAGGTTACGTGTGTGCATGTTTCTGACCAACGTTTGAAAAACAGACTTTATGAGGGTGGGGTGAGGTCGTGGGGTCTTTTTGTGAGATCTATGTTGATAAACCAGCATTTGCCTGATAAGACCAGAACTGGCAGGTATGCCAATGGCACAAATGACATTGGCATACCTGTCAAGGATGGCAAATGTTACGATGCCTGCAAAATCATCTTTGAACACAAAAATGTAACTATTAAAAAAAGTATTAACAAAACCACTATATTTTATTTGAATTTAAATTCAGTATTTAGTCTATAATGGTGTGTCTTAATGCTCGCCTTCCTGTTGCTCTCTGTTTTAAATGACAATTAGCCAACTGAGAACTCTGGATTCAATGCCACAGATGGAAAAGTCACAGATGACAGCTGTGCTGTTTACGGACATAAAGTGCAGACGCATTTCAGTAATGTTAGTGTCGCTCATTTGATGTAGGATTGGATTAAGCAATCAAATTTATTTGATCTAAATTTGTGATGCACATACTGCAAACTAAAAAAAACAAACAGTGGAAGTTGTCATTAACTACAATCAGAAACAGCACTGCGATCTGCTCCTTAGCTGTGATCTCTTCAGTACATTTTAACCTGTATTTTCCTGCGCAGTGAGAAAGTGTTCCTCTCTGAGCATTTATAGACCATCAGAGCCATTATATAGGCAAGCTTTAGAAACTGAACATCTGAACATTTTACTGCCCAGAGAGAGATATTACAGAAAATGACATGAAGCAGCTGGGAGAAAGCAGACAAAAGGCAGTAGAGTGGGATTTCATAGCAGAAGGGAAAAATGCCTTTGATTTCCTGGTAATGAGAAAAGGGATCAAAATCACTCTGGGGCATAGAAACTGAGCAGACTTCACTGCACGGGAGAATATAATCATATAAAACAGGTTTAGGAAAAGGGAACACGTGGAGGTGTGGTCAAGATAATTTTTATATCTGCATATATTTAACAAAAAAAATAAATGAAGTAAGTATTTTTCTCACCTCTCCTTTTGCAGCTATTTCAGACCTGCAACACAAAACAGAAATATGTGAAGCCAGCTGCCCACTCAAAACAAAAATCAAGCCATTATTTTACTTTTAAAGGTAAGACACTGCATTATTTTAGAGCATTTTATTTTCCCAGTTAAACACAGTTTCTGTTTGATCAACAGAATGCATCAAGTCCTTGAAATCACCCTAGAGAGGAAGCCTCACCCTGCAGCTTCGTCAGCGTCCTCAGTCTTGGCCAACGTCTTCTCCCCGTGCCTCAGGCACCGGACTATATCCTGGATGGTCTGAAAAAGACAAATACTTCGAAGGATATTTCTTCTCATGTTTAAATGTTCTGCATATCATGCTTTGTCAAACTGATTCATGTGTTCTTAGCTTAGCGTGGGCAGGGTATAATGAGATTAAATCATATAAATAGGACTTCCTCAAATATTTTTCCTCTGATGTTTCCCATCTACAAATGTTAGCGTGACCAGAATCGGGGGGAAATCTTTTCATCCTTCCCTTCCTTAAAGGCTTAAATATAAAAATGTATATCAGTTCCTGACAAGTCCAAATAAAACAACTGTAGTTTACTGAAACGGAAACAATAACACCTGAATTTAAAAAAGCTTCTTAGTCTACACAAGAATGGAAGGAAATCTACGTGAACTAACAAGAGCAGACAGCAGCTTTGTCTTTCAGCTGCTGTGAAGCAGAAGCTCACGGCTCAATAAGTGATTTGATCTTTATGTCTGACTGCCTGCTGTTCTGAAAGGTGAGATCGTAGCTTTCATGCTGCAGACACTTTCTGACAGTCATGCTGCATAATTTCTTCTTCACAGAAGAGTTTGAGATTTTTAAAAAAACAAAAGATTTCTTATACACATGACTGTTTGGGCTTTCTTGCTTTTTCTGCCAACATTTCCTCACCTCAAGCTTAAAAATATAAAGTATCTAAGCTCATGAGCCAGTATGTGTGATCTTCTCTGGAGTTTTTTTCAGTGAAGGAACCTTTTCTCTCATATGAACCATGGTGTGGTGACGATGTTCACTTGTACCTTTAGTGTCAGTCTGACACCATGATATTTATACAGCCATAAACTGCATATTAATGCTGCTTTCATAAGATTTCAGCAAAATCATCCAGTCTTCCAGACATTCAACAGCTGAATGTGAGAATGTGGACTTATGAAGTCAAATGCTAGCTGTTTGAGCAATTTCGATGGTTCAATATGCAGGAATGTACTGTAAACTGTAGCATAGGCGATACAGGAACAAAAAGAGCGGTGACTAAGACAGATCTTGCTAATTTTCATCCATTTTCCCACAGACCAAGAGAAACCCATAACTGTTCTGAGCAAGGCTTCCCAATACACCTCACCTGATACCGTCTGCTGCTTTCAAAACAAATGTTTATCCTTTTCATAGGGATGGTTTTATGCCTACAAGAGGACTTACCCTGCCAGCAATGAGAGCAACCACCAGCACATTGATGGGCAGCAGCAACGTTTTAAGGTAACGCACAGGAGTCTGAGGCAGAGAAGAAGACAATTCAATTCAACTCAGTTTTATTTTTATAGAGCCAAATCACAACAACAGCCGCCTCAAGACCCTTTATATTGTTAGGTATATCCTACAATAATACTTTCAGAGACAGAGGACAACTATCACATCTGAGCATTGTAGTATATCTAAGCTGAAATAATTTCAAGGAGGTGGCTGGCAAGTGAGAGACTAATGCACAGCAAATTACTACTAAAATACAAACATGGTTATAAAAATAAATAACAGTTTGGGAAATTCTTAATTGAGCACTGCAATAATTAACTGCAAATGCTTAAAGGCCAAAATATTATGAATCATGATATGTTGCAATTCTATATATAATAAACAGATTACAATAAAACTGCAAAGTGCTAATTAAATAAAATGAATCTTAAAGCATTAAGAAAGTATATGACTACACTGATTACAGCTGCTTCACTGCATTTTGCTTGAGCCAGCCTGTTCCAAAAGCATGCACCGTTTCCTCTGCAGTGCTGAGAAACCACACACAAAACCAGGCGACTGTCTAGCCCATAACTCAGCCCAAAATGAGCTGCCAGGTTTTGCTGTCAGATTTTGTTTCTTGTCAAATTCAGAGCACAGTTCTGGTTTCTTCCACACTCAGCCCTGCTGTAAGACAATCCAGCAGCTCTGATACAAAGGAGCAGGCCTTTAACAGCATTTCTGACATCTTCACAGCACTGACATTTTAAAAAGTGAGACCTGGCAAGATTTTCCTCAAAAAACTGCCTGAGACTAGGATTTTATCAGGGAAGGCTTCAGCTCAGAATCACAGTGATCACTCGTCATCCTTTAGTGGCAGGGAGACAAATTTTTAGCTCTGACAAAGGAACAGAATTTACCTCCAACTCCATGAAGTCAAATTCAGCAGCACATGTATACATCAGAGTGTGAAAGTCCTTGTAGCTCGTGAACTTAGACTTGATTAATCCACTGATGTGAGCCTAGAAAACATACATTTTTGAATAAAACTTTAATCCACCCTGTGAAAAAATTATTCTTAAATTTTGCATATTTAATTCCGTTCTTAATAATTCAATTTGACATTTTCTGATAGTGAATATCAAACATGGCTCAAGTGCTCCATATGGCTAGTCCATTTACATTTATATTAACTGAGCTACTATATCAGCCCACTTATGAGGTCATTTTTGGTTCATCTACTTAATATCTACACAATGACCTAAAAATGTTCATTTCCATTATTAATGTTGAGTCAAGAAAAAGGGTTTGATTTTACAGACGGGGAGTTAGAGTTACTTACATCATCAGAGGCACCCAAGACTGTGGATAGCAGGAATTTAAGCAGAACTGTTGAGCCGACCCAAGCCAGGCCCTGCATGACCTGTACAGAAAAATAAAACCCACATCGACATTGGTGGATTGACATGTTCAAATACATACATAAGATTCAGACAGGCGATGTATGGTGGTGAAGAACAAAGCAGTCAAACCATGAGGCTGACTGGACAACTACATAAACAAAAGCATGCTTACTCTTTGAGATGTTAGCTTCAAATATTTTAGCACAGCAGGGATACCCGACTGTCTGAGAACACTCTATTCTGTTAGATCAACATTATGTGATCTCTCTCTCTCTCTACACACTTGTTTTTGGGATATTCATGCAACCATTTTCTCGTTTTATTTTTCCTTCTCAAAAGTGTGTGAATGTTGTAAGAATGACACAATTACTGTAAAGTGGAAACATGTAGTTGTGCAGTAAAGCATAGATAATAAAACTCTTTAGTACCCAGATGACAATGCCTTGTCTGAAGACTTGAGCAAATCGCTCCCTCATTGCAATGATTACCTAAAAAAATAAAACAACAAATCTTAAGTGAAAAGCAAGTGGAATAACTCCACTCCAAAGGAAAAAAATTCAATGCAGTTACTGTTACACATGTGTTACAACTGTGTACTCTTACAAATATGCTGAAATTTAAATCCACCTGCATCACTGATCGGAGTAAACAGGACTGACTTGAATCAATCAATGATTAAACATTCGTAATACAGGAGCCTCCAACTCACCCAGATTGACACTAGTGAAGAGGCGTAGAAGGATGTAAGGAGCATGGAGTTACCAAACATCAGGACAAAGCAGACGCCGAGTGTGATCTGCATAAAGAGGACAAAGAGAAAGCATCATTCCTCACATGAACGTGGTATTCAAACCACTGAGGGCCGTTTAGTGCAGCCCCGTCCTATTTGGTGCAGCATGATGTGCATGACCCGTGTGTGCAATTAAACAATGCTGAACATCCGAGCTTGGCAGGTAGTGCTGAAGTTTAGCCAGTATTTCTAATGCTGCCATAAAAACACTTAGTCCCATGTTTACTGCCAACAGCAAAAAACGTTTCTGTAGCAGGAAGATCGTCAGGGATACAGCGTATTAATAGTCTGCATGCCACTGTTGATGTTGGCGTTTGTATGTTTTTTTTTTTAAAAACCAACACTTTTATTATGTAAACATGCATTAATGTATTAAAACATAAATATACTGCCACAACTAAAATACAATCCTATTCAATGACCTGTTTATAATGTTGACAGTGATGACAAACCAGCGGCTTCAGCAGCTGCTGTAATTATTATGAAAAAATGTTGTAGATACTTATTAGAAAAATTATACCGATTATGAAGCCGCTGCAATGCTTTACAGATTGTAAAAAGACTTTGGCATTTTATATATAAAAAGGTTTATTTTTCTGCTTCTGTGATGAGTCTAAACTCAGAGTATTGGAAACGTAAACGGTACTGCCAGATGAACCTCGGTGGTGACAGTCAAAATGTTACCAGTTATTCAGGCACTGAACAGATATTTTTACTGAAACATCATTATTATTATCGTCATATTGATGAATGTTTGCTCTAGAAAATGTCAAAGTGCTTTTCGACTGATCAAAATTGCTTTGATTGCTTAGTACCGTACATAGATTCAGGTTCTCATAATGCTAATCAACACTGAAAATTTAGAGCTTTTCCTTTTCTCTCTCTTACAGTACTCAGTCTCTGCCTTTGTGTTAGCTCAATGAAGAATGAGAGCGGTTCATTGCTCACATACTGAGCTGACTTCTTGCTTAAGAGCAAGACCCCAGATTGCAAAGCCATCCTGTGTATAAGGTTTTCCGCTCAGTGGCTTTTTGAGGGGGGAAAAAAGTCAATTAAGCATCTGGGAAGATTTTTACTTTGCAAAGTCACTAAAATGGCAACAAAAACGTGGGATGAAGCATGATGGATGCTGTAGGAGAGAGAAATGTCTTACATATTTCCACATAAAAAAGCAGCTTAAAAACCTAGAAACCAAATGATATCCGAATAATCAAATGCTGAAGTGCTGCCATTCAGACAGGAAGTATTTCTGGTATTTTTATAACAGTAGCTCACATATTTTGAGGCTTTGTATGCAATTAGAAACATCCTATTGGCATATGAGTGAACACATGTGTACGCTCTGTAACTAATGACAGTTTTCAGGCTCATTAACACGAGCTGGAGGTCACAGAGGACATCGACTCCTGGTTGTGTCTATTCTTTTCATGAACACACACACACAGTCATCACTCCCAAACTCTCTAAATTATGCAGAGCCATATGCCTTCCTCTGACACAAATCTCCAGCATCTTACCACAAAGGCCCTTCTCCTTATCAGTGGCGCACACAGGCCCTGGCTAACAGCTTGGCATGCTGAGAGGATTAAGGGTAAAGAATGTGGAAAAGAGGGACAAGCGTCCAAAATACTACACCCACAAAGAAAAATATCTTTACACGTTTCCAAACAAATACAGATATCCTTTTGTCCTTGGTGGTGTGAAATAACTTGCCCACACAACCCTCGTCTTTTAGGCACTCATGTATGCACAGTGGTATCCTTAAAGCTTTTTCAAGGACAAAGTCTCTGCTGACTTTGTCCAACCAGCTCATGTGAATTTCTCCCGGCCGAGGAGCTGAGGGAGATAAGGAGAACTGAGCGAGAGCAGGTTACAGCTCAGAGGACAGGAGCAGTGAAAACTTTCACTTATGCCCAACACCTGATTCAGAGAAAGTCTACCTTGTACATCTTGGTAAATTGCTTTAAACGAATACATTTCAACTTTATGCAAATACACTAGTGTCGAATACGTAAAGTTTTGCCATTAGAAACAAAATAACTGCAAAAGGAAAAGTTATCTACTGTACCATATGAGTGACGAGGATGGACTGCATCTTAGCAGCAGCGAGGTAGCCCAGAATGTACGAAGCAAACAGAGAAGCCACCTGGAAAACAAAGCGTAGTTTACCTTAACAATTCACTCCACAAAGCTCATTAATGCATCACATACAAAAAAGTCCAAAACAACAATAACATTCCCATGATTATCTTTACATTAAAAGTTGCTAATGTCAAAACTGGATTTGAGCCTTTAGGGGAAATTTACATTCCTTCCTTCCAAATGTAATTTGTAGTATTGTATATTAATCAAGAAAGAACAGGGAAAATGGGGTGCAATAAAACAAACAAACAAACTGTAAAATCTGCACTTTACATGTAACAACTCATTTTTTAAAGCTTTTATGGCATTGCATTACATAATGTATCTTGTGAAGCACTCTAACATAATATTTTTGTTGTGCATTTCCAGAACTTAAACCCAAAGCCTGAATACATCACGGCATTTGAAAGATTACAGTTAAAATAAAGTGACTCTCTAAATACACATAGCAGTTGTTATAAATGTAACCCGAATACCACTTGGATCCTTTACTGCATTCCTCTTCCCTTTATTTCCTGTTGTCTTGTCAGTGTATTTATCACATAAAAACCCTACTTTATATTTAGCATCCATCCATCCAGCTTTCATGCGGTCTGCTCCTATTTGGACATGCTCAAACACCTCACCTAGGAGGCATTTTAGTCATTTACTTGAACCGTCTGAAGTGGCTCCTTTCAACGTGGAAGAGTAGCAACTCTACTCTGAGCTCTAGGTAAATGACACTCTTCAGCTCCAGCTTGTTTCGGCAATCTCATTCTTTCATTCAGTCCCCACAGCTAGAGGCCACAGGATGGTAGGAACGTAGGTCAACTGGAAAATCGACATCTTCGCTTTCCGTCTCGGCTCATTCGTCATCATGACAGACTGGAACAGGATCCACATTTCTGCACACACTGCACCACTCAATCTGGCAATCTCCTGCTTCAGTCTTCCCTCATTTATAAATAAGACCGCAAGATACTAGAACTTTGATTTAGACCAGCAACTCATTCCCCACCTGGAGTGGGCAAGCTACTCTTTTCTAGCTGAGAACGCCTTAGATTAGGAGGTGCTCATTCACATCCCCACTGCAAACCACTCCAGCACAAACTAAAGGGTGCTGCTGAATAAAGAACTACATCATCTGCTCAAAGCAGAGGTAAGACCACCAGCACCCACTGGGAACAAGTCTGAGTTACTGCTGATAATGTAAAACAAAACTAACTACAGTTATAGTGAGCGCTTTAACAAAAAACAAACAAGCGAACAAAAAGAAACAAAAAAAAAACCCCTGATACTTCAAAGGACCCAGCCCACAGGACACCATGATGGGACGCTGTCCAGTACCTGTTCTTGTGATGGGAATTCACACTCAAATGTAATCATTTGGAAGGTTTTCTAAATTGGCCAATACAATTACTGATCATAATCAAATTCTGTTTGACCATTGTAATTGCTCAAGGGGGTTACTGTAGGCCTTGTAGAAAATTAACTGTGTGACTGCAAATTTTAAAACAAAACAAACCCCCCCCCAAAAAATAGTAAAACCCAACAACTGACATCAAACTCCCTCTGTACTGATGAGTAAGCAGTGCTTGTGGGTGTATTTGGCCTTGAATTGCATTATGCATGCAGTGGCTGAGGTGAATGGGTTCAATTAGCAGCTTATAAATGTGAAACAAAGAAATAATATCTGTGAAACAACACGTCCCGCGTTAAAGTCCCTGCACAAAAGCAGCAGAGCCCTGAGGGGGCAGCAGCAGCAGCAGCGTGGGCTAAACTGTTAGTAAGCACATATGCTTGCTGCAGTGACCTGTTTGTTCTGAAGTTCGACTCTTCTGTCTGCCAGCCCACACACCTTAATTTACTACTTCTTTATACTAACCTAAATGTGTCAATCAGTTAGAAAAATTTCAATTTAAGAATGTTTTTTGAATTTTATATGATTTGAATCTCCTGAGTTTATCCCTTTTCTTTCAGTCTTTCTGATTTTTTTTTATTTCTTTGCTATGTTGCCCAGCGTCTGATTTTTTGCACCTGCGCTGCCAGTCCTCTGTTCTCTCCAAGTCTCTATTTTCTCTTTAATCTCTGTGCTCCCTTTCCCTTCCCCTCCACATTCTCTCACAATGTTTATCTTGCCCTGTTTACCTGGGTGAGCAGCACAAACTGGGCAAACTGCCAAGGCAGCATAAAGCACAAATTGGAGATGCCCAGAGCGACCATAGCTGTCCGGCTCGGGTTCCGTGTCCTGGGGAGGGAAGAGACACAGATGGAGGGAAAAGGTGGTGAGAGCAAGGGTGTGGCAGAGATAAGATGAGATGTATTAAAATGCTTGAGAAAACACAGATGTACAAACATTCACTCTCACATTAATGGTAATACAGAAACCTGATTATGGACAAAGTTACGCTAAAAAGAAAATAAAACAGAAGTACTTCTCAATTTACTGTTAACTGTGACACTAAGAGAAGTCACAGTATCAAAACAGTTTTCACACAACTTGAGCTGCCAACCACCAGCTGGGTGTTAAAATGAAAAGAAAAAACAGATGCTTCCCCATCTTTCTTTATATTTTTGAAACCGTTCAAGTGCTTGGATATAATTAGGCATGCAGAGTATATACCCAACTAATGCACCATATAATATCTGAGCCGTGTAGGTGTAGGTATTATGAACTGATTACATGAACATGTGTTCAGACATCTACTTGGTGATCGTTTTATCTGGATATTATGCTTAGCTGCTTATTGTCATATAATCTGATCAGACAATCACGTGACGGCAGTGATGATTTGGGAAGTGGAGGTATTTCAGTGATGTTTGAGTATTGCTGAGACTGTTGATTTTCTGGAATTTGCATAACATCAGTCTTTACAGTTCACCCAGAATAATGAAAAACACAAACAAAAAAAACCCCCATCCAGCAGCAGCTTAGCAGGCAGAGATTCATAGCTGATAAGAGGTCAGAGTAGACAGAACGGCTAACTGTGCTGAGCAGAAAAGCGGCTCAGAATTAGCCAACTATCCTTTAGGTAGTTGTGCTTCGATTGCACAAAACCATGCCTGGGTCAACAGAAATCTGAGGCTGTAGCGAACACAAGATCAATCGAACTGGAAATTTTAAGGCTAAAAATAAAAAACTGCAGCTAGTCTAATGATTCTCCACTCTGCCAAAGCTTGAGACAGTATCCAAAGGTCCAGGCTTTTGGTGGTGTGATAGCATTGGGAATGTTTTCTGGAACACTCTGAGCTTTAATTCCAATCACCATTTGAACGCCACAGAGCCGGAGTATTGTTACAGACCATGTACATCCATTCATAGCTACAACTTATCATCTTCAAACACAGCAGTGAACTGTGTCAAAAATAGGGCTGTTCGATATAACGATATATATCGGATGACGATATAAAAACATCTATCGTTTCATTTCACGCTATCGTTTGTTTCGTGGTGTTGCAAAATAAACTGTTTACGGCAATATTTTTTCACTGTTTTGATGGTAACTGTAGTGGCTATATTCATTTCTTGAAGTTCTCTCTTTCTCTTATATTTAATATAACCACACTACAGACGGACAAGCACGTTTTTATGCGTTGTCGTTAGCAACAACGACGGTAAAACTATCGCGTGTCCGCTTGTTTATTTTCCACATAAACCTTTCACAATAAAGCTCAAGATCCTGTTGAGACTTTTCAAAATAAACTGAATCACGTGAAAGAGTATGCAGAGTGTTTACGGATGAGAAAAGAGCCGTCAGGTGCTAAAAATAAACCTTAGACTCAAACGTTAGAACAAGCTTTTCCCCGCAGCACGCCGTTTCATGCATCGGTTAAAACACTCGACTCCAGGTACACGACGCCCAGCTGGAAGCACTTCACGCAAGTCGAGCTGCCCGAGATTCACAGAATTTACAGAAAATGTAAAATTTTTGTGATTTATATCGTTATTGGGACGATAGATGTCTTATATCGGGATATGAGATTTTGGTCATATCGCACAGCCCTAGTCAAAAAAGTCTCCAAGTATGGATTCCATAAACATGATACTGAGATCAGATTTTGTTGACCTCCCCAGTCACCAACTCTGAAACCAGTAAAGCCCTTTTGGGATGTGGTCATTCAGCAAACAGATTTTGTGATTCAATTATGTCAACATGGAGCAGAATCACAAAAGATGTTTCCACCATCATTTGGAGTTCATTAAGCAAAACAAGGTCCCACACCAGTATTAACATGACAGTTATTCATGATGTGCTTGGGTGTGTTATGATGCCTTTGAACATTCTGAAACACTTTACCAAATTACAACAATATGAATTTAGCAGAGCAGTGGAGACGCTGAGTGAGTTTACCGTAGGATGTATGTGAGAAGAAGCATCTGCAGGACCAGGAAAGGGTAGGCAAAACTCTCCCTCAGAGGCGGAGTCCACATCACTCGAGTGCTCTGATAAAATACACGTGGACAAGAAAAGAATCAAATTTGCTCAAACTCAAATTCACATAGCTCTGATTTTCTTTGAGAGGAAAAAAAACAAAACAGAGATACATTTTACTCCTCTGCAGCTTATAAATAAATCTCAGTTAATCCTATATTGACACAGACTGTATAGTAACACACAGCTTGTGTAGAGATTACAGACACTTAATGTAAGACATCTGGTACCGGTCTATTGGCAGGATTTCTTAAATGCAAAAACACTGTGTGAGGAGGTTTGCATGTTCTTAATCTATGCTGTAGCAGGAGAACACATTTATTGATGAATTCTAGGTCACCTCACCAGAATAAAATAAAGCAGGTGAAAGTTTAAGCCGGTGACTGCATTTAGCTGTAGTTAATCAACTTTAGGCTGATGTGTGACTGTTTCTTTGTGACTGTACTTCATGCTTTTCAGTCCTCAAATAAAGTGATTGCCTACAATCAAGTTTAGATAAATGGATCGCATCTAACTTTCTGAATGTCTACTTTTGACATTGATATGGCTCTATATACTCGCTATAGCATTAATCATGAATTGCATTGTGGCTCATAGCGCAGTAGGTGTGCAGCTCCATAACATGAGATACCATACCGAAAAAAACAAAACAACCCCCCCCCCCCAAACTTCAAAGTAAAAATATTACAAATGAAAGACTCACAATTAAACAGAAAAAACTGAAATAAAATTAAAAGAAATAAAAATAACACCATGTAAAATGCTGAATATAGAATAAGGAGCTCTTGTATTCCAACAAATGATTTATTAATTTGATTCCTTACTCCATTTTAGTGTGAAAACAGGAACAGTAGACTAATAAGGTACAAACTGCACAGTTGCAGCTTTTATCTGTGCACGGATCCAGCGAGCAGTCTGCTTAGGTCCTGCTGTTGAGCTTGATTGAGACTTCTGCAGGAAATCTACATCGTAACCAGAAACTCCTTTTATCCCTATGCTGCAACCTTCCACACCACTCAAGTTGTTGTGGTGTGCGTCCACACGACATGTAGTTACATTTATCGAGAGGTGAACGTCAGGTCATGCAGAAGGTTACAGCGTAAAGTTAAAATTAGTTTCAGATAATAGAGCAAGTGACGATTTAGATTTCCTGCATAAGCATAATTCACAGGTTAGTGAGCCTGTCTCTAAAGGCTAATAAACACCCACACCTCTATTTTAATGCAGTCAACACTGACCTCGGAGCGACTACCCAGCCAGACTGCCATTTTACTACTTCCTCCGAAAAAGTGGAAATTACAGATGCTGCTGTCACAAGCCGCCATAGCACTCGGGGAAAGGACAGAAATGTGTTCGAGTGTGCGCTTGACTGAAATTTGTTCTGGAGGAAACTTGAGAGAAGAAGATAGGCGGAGGGATTCAGCTTTGAGTGCGAGCCAAAAACAACTCTAAGCTCCTTTGAGGGCTGAAACGAGTCCCTATTAACCATCCTTCTCTTTTTCTGAGGGTTTTTTTTTTTTCATTTTGAGTTTTACAGATTTCAGAAGCTTACACTTCCCAAAGCTCCAACATTTGAATATCCTGATAAAGATATTAAAGGAACTGCACTTACCTCACCGTGATTGAAGAAAAAACACAATGTGGTAATAACGCCACCCAGTCGACTGCCACTAATGAGGAAAAATGAAAATGAGGTGGGATTAAAAGAAGAGCAGAAAGCAGCAGACGGATTCAGAGAAGTTATCTTCTTTCCGATAGTTCAAATCTATAAATCTGACCAAGACAGCAGACAAATGGTCTACGCCTGACAGCTTATTGGGATGGACCATTTAAAAATCATCCTCTCCTCACTAGTGTCCATGTGAGCGAGTCAGGAGAGAGTGCTGGGCTGGAGAGGTTACCTGAGGTAGGAGCCGTACATGAAGAAGATGCTCATCATCATGCCGTTCAGCAGGAACACACAGGCCACATAGAAATACGCTGGGTCACCCATTCCTGGCA
Organism: Maylandia zebra; assembly: GCF_041146795.1. NCBI lineage: Eukaryota > Metazoa > Chordata > Actinopteri > Cichliformes > Cichlidae > Maylandia > Maylandia zebra. Next base: position 32,087,686 of record NC_135177.1, read on the forward strand.
ACAGAGACAGGCAGAAATGCAGTTTTTATCCAGGTTAAATGCTACCAATAGAGTTCTCTGACATATAATTCAGCTTTGATAACATGATAACTGATTATTTTTCCATTGACCAGCTAATTTCCTACATTTCACAAAGACTTATTAGAAAGTAGTAACTTGAGGACATCGTTTGGACATTGGAAATTGCTGATATAATGTTTTACAAATGTAAATGATCAAGAGCTGTACGTCAATATTCAACTACTGGTATATTTGCACGTCGCATAGGATTTGAAACAAACCCATCATCTCTGTCTGCAGTTACTTTCACTTCAGTTCACCTTACTGTTGCTAATTACCTATTTTGTCATGTAGAATAGCACTTCATGCTCCTTTAGCAAGATTTTCCCTTGTGTTAAAAAGTGCAACTGGAAAATGTATGAATAATACTGCTAAGCTCTGCCATCCTACTATTCTCTCTCTGAGCAGGAGCACCACCCACATGGAGGCTGAGCAGCATGTGAGAAACATTTGCTTTAACATTTTTTCTATTAGTAATGACTTTGTACATTTATCCATCCATCCTCTTCCATGTCACCGGGGGACTGCAGCCTATGCCAATTAAAGCAAATCCATTATGCACTTTTTTTGCTTGTAGGACTGCCTTCTATCCTTCTCCATCGAACAGGTGATAATTATGCTTTAGTTAACATCACTGATGCAAACATAGAAACTTTGTTGCAAGATTTAACAACTTATTACAGTGAAATATTGATGGGAGACATACCTCCTGTGAGTTTGTGGACTGTGTGAAACATTATTGATTTTAAGTTTCTCTGACTGACTAGCACAGCCAATATGTTTGAACTTATGATTTTAACTTCACCTTTGATTTTGTCAGACCACTTTGCAGTCATCTCACACACCCTAACACCCCTTGAAAATGACTGCAATCACGAAAAGAATGTAAATCTCTGATTACAGGAGTAATCTGAAAACACACCCCCACACACCCCTACGTGTTTAATGATCTGAAAGTCACATTTGCAGGCATTTTGTGTGCAAACTGGGTCACTGCAGATTGAATAAGTTAGGTCATGCAAAAATAACCCATGAAACAGGTAGGATTTCTGTGCTCCGCTTCTGCAATGAAGACACCACAGACTAATCACTTCCTGCAGACTCTGTGTTGCAAAAATTTTCAGTTCTGCTACTTAAAAAATTATAGTAAAAAAAAATCCATATGTAATCGTATGTGTGAGATAAATATATGCTACTCAGGTCTTTTATATGTCCTCTCTGTGTCTGCATGGGTTCCTCCCGTAGTAAAGGATCATGAATATTAGGTTAAATGATAATTCTAACTTGACTGTAGGTATGAATCAGAGTATGAATGGTTGTCTGTCGGTCTCTAATTTAGCCCTGTGATAGACCCGGGACCTGTCCAGAGTTTATGCCACCTCATTCCCAGTGTTGGCTGGAATAGCCTCCAACACCTCCATGACCCCGAACTGGATAAGCAGTTAAGCAAACCGATGGGTGACAAAAATAACAGTTTTTATACAGCATCTGAAATGTCATATCTGAATGACACCAAAGTTGAAGCATAACAACAGGAAGTACATTAAACAACATGTCACGATCAGCCCTATCAAAAAAAATAAATAAAAATGTGGGGTTAAAAAAAAAACCCCAAACAAAAACCATCAAACTGGAATAATACATTATTACTGCACATCCCACTGCAGGTTCCACAAGTCATTCTCTAAATTCTGATGGTGAGATTAAAGTTTGAAACTTTAGTGACAGCAAATAGGTTTTGTTCACTTCACTGCTCAGTTAAATGACATCTCGCTGCTATATTCTTGGCACGATCTCCTCTCAATGATTCCAGCATAATAAGAAGGTACACAGAACAGACCTACACGGCAACAATGACTAAGAGATTGAAGATGCATTGACATCGCTAAGAGCTGCATCGCATCATCTCCGTGATGTGACGGTAAATCACTGGACAAACAGAAAACGGATCTAGCTCCAAAACCGCTTGTTCCGTTCTACTGTGTAATTTTAAACCACACAAAAATAACATACTGGCTGACAGTTACAGGAAATGCAATGCAGCTTGCATCAGGTTTATGTAAACACTGTGAAAACAGCCTGTGTACATCAGCCGTGGGGTGCCACATTCACTAATGAGACCGACAGAAACATGGAGACTGCAGCTTCACAAAGGAACGCTGACAGCAGCTTTTGCTTGTTTTCGCTTAGCAGACTTAATTTCCAGGAAATGTTACTGTGAGCCAACTTTAAAAAAAAAAAAAAAAAAAAAAAGATGTGGAAAAGGTTAAAAACATTTTTCCCCCTCAAGGCTAGAAGAAAAAAAATCAATGAGTATATTTCTCTTCTTTCGCATTAAATGTTATTCAGTAACTGTTAGTTTTGCAGAGGATGCCTGGATGCCTTAAGCTTAACTACTACTTCTTCTTTTTTTTTTTTAAACCACGGGCCTAAAAATTATCTCTTAGCCGACTGCCGGACTGTTAAATGAGGTCAAGAATTACTTACCAAACTTCTCAAATCTGCGATATTTATACTTCTCTGCATCTTAACTGACAGCTAAACCGTTTATTCAAGCAAAGGGGCTACAACTGTCACCAAGTAGGATGAAATACGGGAACGGATTAGATTTGACCCGTGTGTGTGTGTGTGTGTCTAAATGCACACAACTGAGCACGTTTCTAGTTAAGACTTACATGCCATGGCAACAGTGTTTACCTTCACAGCTGTCCACAGGAGTGAGTCCCTCTCCTCTGTTGATGGACCAGCACATTTTTGTGGGAATCCCAAAGTAACCCATTACACCTGTGTACATCCGGTACCAGCTGGCCAGGACCACCTGGGGAGAACAGACAGGATGTAAAAATCCTGTTTAAACATCAAATTTTAAATTACTTGTTTTATCCCTTTTATTTCTGAGGAGTAGACACTAGCATGATTTGGATTCTGGTCTATGAGTTTGCAAAAAGGGATCATAAATAAATAAAGACTAATGTGATACATATATACATATATTATTTTATTTTTTTTAAGTCATCTATCCATCAATCCATTCGCTTCCGCTTCTCCTTTTCAGGGTCGCGGGGGGGCACTGGAGCCTATTCCAGCTGTCATAGGGCGAGAGGCGGGGTACACCCTGGACAGGTCGCCAGTCTGTCGCAGGGCTAACACACAGGGACAGACAACCATTCGCGCTCACATTCACTCACACATTCACACTTAATGGCAATTTGGATTATCCAATTAACCTATCCCCACAAGCTGCATGTCTTTGGACAGTGGGAGGAAGCCGGAGTACCCGGAGGGAACCCACACAAACATGGGGAGAACACGCAAACTCCACACAGAAAGACCCCGGCCTGATGTTGGAATTGAACTCAGGACCTTCTTGCTGTGCGGCAACAGTGCTAACCACCGTGTCACCGTGCTGCCTTTAAAGTCATCTAACTGTAATAAAAAATAAATAAAATAAAATAAAAAATAAATTAAAAAAACACACACACACAAAAGAATCAATGTTAAGCTGTGCAATCTATAACAACCTAATTCAACTTTCAATTTGGCTTCTCAGAAAATTACAAAAAGACAATGGAGATAAAACACTGCTGTTTCACAGTCTGTTCTGCAACAATTCTCTACGTTGGCTTTCCAGCACATCTCTTTCCTTTATTTTGTTCCATCAGAGTAGCCTGATTACTCACTCACTCATCTTCAGTGAGCATATTTCTTAACCATCATGTAAAGAAAGAATTAAACAAATCTGGTTTCTCCATCCAGCAAGATTCATTGTTAGGAAAGCGCATTAATCTGGCATGTATACCACTTCTAACTGCACTTATTGCTATTTGCTACATGACAAAGGACTGCAGACTGCAGGGAGAAAAAAGTAGAGGGGATGCATGAAAGGAGAAAATGGATGGAGCAAAATTCAACATAAGCAATCATCTAAAAGACTAAAAAAGTTTAATCACCAAACATCTATTTGCTAAATTCATAAACTGTTGTTATGTAATTCTCCAATTACTTGCATTACCCGATTTGGCTCATTAAATGCATCCAGATTCTTGTACTGCCAACACTTCAAACAATATAATACTAATGAAGTGGGTTTTTTTTTTTTTTTGTTTTTTTTTAATCTCAAAGCTTAAAAACATCTTCACGATAAAATTACCTCACCCTTCAAACCTTTTATTCCTTCTGTAAAAGAGTTTTGTTTGTACTAAGGGATTCACTGTATACATCCCACGAGAATGAAGATTTGATCTTCTTCTGAAAATATTTCAAAGTTATGAATAATTTTAGTCTGAGAGCAACAAATGAAATATGTGCACGGTAATTTGCCAAAAATCAATATTACCTCTGGATAGAGGTTGAATCTCTTCAGTGTGTTAATAACCAGCGGATGCTCTGTCAGCCGATCGTTCATGACCATGTGAAGGCCGTCCAGGAAAGAAGGAGCCTCAATAATTGTCTTGTAGTAGGAATAGTACAGACCCTGGTATCAAAAAGAACATTACATACAGAAGATTACAGAAAGAAAAAGGCAGCAGACGGATACTAAATATAACTCCAGCACTACAACTCCGACAGAAGAAACTGGAATGAGTTACACGGGCTCAGCAGATGGCCATGGCTCGCAGCCCATTTGGTAGCACGCAGCAGGGGGAAGGCAAGACAAGTATTCTGTTTTCATCTGACAAAGTTTTCACCTTGAGCGTCAGTTAAACATCAGCAGCTTTTACACAGAGTGATGGTGATCTAAAAAGCAGCAGTGCTTATAGACACAAATGTTAATTTTGCTTGTGTGCAGCTCTTCATCGAGTGTTCGACGTGGAAAGTGACAGATGAGTAACAACTGTAAAGTCCAACATGGTAAGTATTACTGATTTGATTTTCTCTGAATGGACAGTCATAGTGAAACTAGCTTAACTACAGTCATCAGTCAACAGTAAGTCTTCTTCTAAATATTTATTCTCTCCCCCTTTCACTTCAGCTGACGTCTGTGCAATGGTTATTGTTGACCAACTCTGGCTGGTGTGCTCAAGGGTCAAAGTTCACTTTAACCAACTTTTCATTGGAAATCAGTTTGCATGTCAAATAGAAGCACTGTTTTTGGGAAATTATTACAACATCATCATCTTAACTATGCAGGAATGTTTTGTGATGAGCTTGCCTCGCATTTCTTTATTAACCAGGCTGATCTCATTTTGATGGCCTTTTTAAAAAAAATGCAAACTGCTGTCATATTTTGTTTTACAGAAGGCTAACGTGACAGTGCTTATATGCTCACTGGGGCAGCAGCAAATATTTATTGCCAATAACAATCTACTCATTAAGTTTTAATGACTTCAGCAATGATGAGGTCTATAAAATGTGATGAAAATGTTAAAAAAAAAAGTGCATGTTGTGAAAGCCAAAGAGTTGTCTCTGCCTGATTCGTGTGACTAACTTCAACACATTTAAATTTTAAGCACAACTACTAAAACCCCCCCCCCAAAAAAAAAATTCCCTTACAAATGATGCATACACTTCTTATGTTGGAAATCCTATTTTAATGCAATACCATCAAGGCAACATCTAATCTGTCTCAATGTCATTTGGTAGCATGACAAAATAAAATATATCATGACATAGTTAGAAAGAATTAGAGGCATAACGTCTCTGAGAAAGTTGTTGGCCCACATCCTACCACAACAGCTCAAACGTGAAGGTTTTTTTAATGAAGATGGTGGAGACCACTTTCTAACACGTGGGTGTAAAATCCACCACATATGTTCATATGGGCTGGTATCTGTTATTAACACAAATCTATAATTCACATCCTCTCATAGCTGAACACAAATCATGGAGCCCTCATGCCTGATGGATGCACTGTCCTCTTGGAAGAGGAGACCACAAAATCATCATCCTGTTTCAGTTACTTCCTTTAGGGTTACCCTATCCTTATCATCCTCCAACCAACCCTCTACATTCCCTCCTTTGATACATCCATGAATTATCTCTGTGCCATTCTTCCTTTCCTCCTTCCTGGCAGCTCCATATTTAACATCCTTTCTCCAGTATATCCACCATCCCTCCTCAGCACATGTCGAAATCTCAACCAAAACAAAGTTAACAAAGTTAAATATATAAAAATAATCACTCACAATGGCTCTTTATTGATTTTCAGTGACCATGTAATCAAATCAGACAAGTCAGCTAAAAAAAAGAAAAAGAAAAAAGAAAAAGAGAAAGCCACCACAATATCTATCTAAGTACAGCAGAACCACCAAGCCCTCTTAGTGTAGGTCTGATGAGGTCTGTTTTTGTTTGGACATCATTTACGTGTATCTTCAGCTACAAGGACAATAAACTGCTCTGCAACAGGTGTAGTGCATGGCTGAAATATAGCCAAATACATTAACATCATGGGATTGAATTTGGGGTTATTGAAAGACCCAAAATAGTTTTCCAATCTGCTCAAACAGCCCCCCCCCCCGTTAAATGAGCAAACGCAAGGAACAATTGCTGCTATTTTGATGGTAAAGGGAATCCATGCTAAATATGAATATGATTTAGACCTTGATCATCTTGTTTTGTAGCAAAGGATTTCACACTTTTTACTGTCTTATGTCAAAATAAAGGTAGACGATGGTAAACAACGGCCATACAAAAACTGTGCCCTTCAAGATTCATGATGACAATATTTATCAAAGATTTGTGCATCCTGCTGTTGCCTTACAAAAAAGAAAAAGAAATTACCATTTCTGTTCGAAAAGCCATTTCCTTCTCCAGGTTAGACAGGTGTGAAAAGTGCCTGTCATTCTCAAAGAGCTGTGTGAGATGATACCTAATTGCAGGGGGAGAAATATGTGTGAAGTAAGAGCAAGTAAACGCAACAGTAGTTAGTGAACGATAACTTGGTAAAGCCGATAAAAGCGCAGCTTACCAGTGCAGATATCCAGTCAGAGCAGCTGTGAACAGAAAGAATTAACTTTAACTACTGCAGAAAAAAAAGCTACTTCATCACTGAGAAAGGAGGCTAGATTTGCAAAGCCACAACCCGCTGGAGAGAGGAGAGATGACTTTGAGTGATACGGGGGTTATAACTATTGTGCATTTAGAGGAGAACACCAAGCTTGAAGTTTGCCAGAAAACCTGTTAACACGTGTGGAGCTGATGTGGCATATAGGCGGAAGAAATACGGGACACTTTCATTTGATTTTAACGGACAGCAACAGCAGGTAACTACCGCTAGAGAGGTACCGTTAGGGTGAGCTAACGTTAGCCAAGTGATCGGCAGCGGAGATAACTTAATTTAGCGGAGCTGCTAATGCTGCTAGTGTTAGCACTCGTTAGCTTGTGGTTCTGCAAGAAGCTAACGAGCTAGTGGTTCTGAACTTACCGAGGAGAAGAGTGATTCCCAGCTTGGCGGCTGCAGACGGAGTTAGCCCCAGCTTGTGTCTGATGCCCGAAAGCCCGTTTGAATGCGTGCTGTTGAAAACCTTGCCCTCCCTGCCTGGCCGCCTAACGTTACTTTTGCCAGGTGGCGAAACAAGCGGGCTCCTGTCGCGGTCAGTCTGGGTCGCCGGACTCTTCCCGGTTTGCTTTTTGGTTTTAGCCACCATGATTTCCAAAAAGAGACGAGTTAAACCGAGCGGACAGCCGCTGAAGAACCCAAGGGGTGTGAGCTGCGCAGCCCCAACAGACGCTCGTATCTGGTCCTCGAATCTGCCCCTTTACTACCTGAGTGATGCTTTGACTGGTTCCTGCCTGAAATCTTGTGAAACTGTGCCCCCTGGTGGCTGTTGGGCACCACTGCAATGAGTTTGGGATCGTAACCATGGCAACACCAACCGCGAGCGTATTTTTCTTTTTGTAGTGTCAGATGCGAAATAAATAAAATAAAAATAAATAAATAGTAATACATCTAAAATGTGCAACTGCCCGATGCGACAGACAGCAGGAGCTAATCCAGGGGCCTCTCTTGTTGAAAGGTCAATTAAAAAAACAAAAAAACCCTAAAAAGACTGCAAATCTGAAATGACCCCAAATAGACACAAAAAAGGCATAACCGACAAATCTCAATGTAAAACAATCACACGCTGTAAAAAGATTACAAAGATGTCAAACATGAAACAGCCATAAACAGAAAAAAACGAGTTATATCTCTGCATACCTCTGCAAAGTATCATTTATGATATGTAACATATAAGGAATTCTTATTTTTATTATATTTTTTTGAGCAAGAAAGATTGCTTTTACTTTTTAAAAAAATTATTTTTATTGCTTTCCAAAAAGCTCCAGCAGCATATAACGGGCCTCCATCACCTTATCAGGCACTTTCAGACTGTCCAAATTGCTTCCTCTGGTTTAGATCCAGTGCTCGTTAGAAGTATGCCAAGTTTCTTTCAGAAAGGGATGTGTTCTCTACAAGTGCCACTTTAGCTGCCTTGGCAGCGATGTTTCCACTGCAGACAAATAAAGCTGAAGCAGCAGAAAGAAGATTTCTATTAACGTGAGATACTGAGCTGTAAGCTGACATGATTCACTACCAGAGCAGTAGAGGAGCAGAGCAGCGTCTAAATGAAATCCTGTCAGATATGCAGCCAAAGGTACAGCATCACACACACATAAAAATGATTGATAAATTCAACTCCTCTGATTGATTTTATGATATCGCCAGCTGTTTTCTTCTGAGTGTATGACAGCATTCTGGTATTAGTTAATTAGGACTCTCTGTTTCTTCTGAACAAATGAAGGAGATAGGCTTTGTAGACTGATAACTGGCACTATAATGGTTACAAGCAAAATGAAAATCCGCTGAGTTACAAGACCTGTTATACTGATACTCATTCCATCAAAAACAGGAGATGATGAAAAATTGTGTGAACTTTTGTTGTTTCATTTATCAGTGCTGATGATGACACAACAATAAAAGATACAGACTAGCAACTGGGTTACAAGGGATTAAAGTTCCACTCTTCCACATAGAAATGGGAATTGAAACCCAGTTCTTGTAGAGAGTCGGTTCCCACTTGTCCAGTTCCTTGGAATTGTTGGTCTGTGCCAGTTGATTCCACTTATCGGTTCTTGCACTCCTACACACAGCTGATTTTGGTTGGTATGTTGGAGGAGGAAAACAGTGACACAGGATATGGACATTACTTTTATTTTTATTGCACAAAGGATGAGAGCATGATAGTAAAGTGGAGCGTGTATCCCGGACAGATACAGCTGCATTATGCTGCTACCTGCACAGTCGGCATGCTAACACTAAACCAGCCAAGAACTCTGAGTGACGTTAAAGCTGAATGAATGCTGACCCCAGCCCAGTATCCAGACCCTGAACTTCAACAGGTAATAAACTGATGAGTAGTCAGGCTGCAGCCTTTGTTTCTACCTATTTGTGTTTCTTAATTAGAATCACCATGGCGATCAGTTTGCTTGTTTGTGCTGTTGACTTTGTGTTGTACTAATAGTAAGATCATATGTGTCCTCATTAGCATAGCGATTTGTGTTGGTGTATAGGACTATAGCCTATATGTTTATATTGTTAAATGGCAATTATGAGATAAAACAGGTCATTTTACAGAGTAACATGAAAGCAATGTAACGAGTCGTATAATGAATTAGTTTTTCATCACACCTGCGAGCATCTCTTAGTCATCTACTGATCTACTGAAGCGAACATAAAAACCATGGAACACGAAGGCAGTAACACTACATGAATAAAAATGTATACGATTCAAAGTTACAGCTCGGTTTCCAAGACAAACAGAGAGATAACTAGCTTAGCTATGCAGTGGCTGTGATGCCAGGCTGAAATTTATTTTTAAAAGTTTCCATATCACATGATACTTTTGATTCATCAGTCAATTAAGTTCATTTTGAAATGTTTTTCATGTGTTTGTAAGCAATGAAGCACAAGGAGTTAACAAATGGACAATGTAGGTTCAAACCTGGACTCCTCCAGACTAATGAAAAGTGAATGAAAAAAAAAATATGGCGAGATACACAAATAAACACAACATTCAAAAGAATTTGAAACTATTGCAGGAAATGAACTAAAAACTGTACATAAAACCTTAAAAATATGCGAAATACATTCGCAACCTGTATCAATATGAGGGTTGGTCCCAATCAATTTATTTACATTCATTTATTTTATCTTAGAAACAAAATCAATACTGGTAATGAATGTGAGCTTTCAATGTAATCATGAACTCATGAACATGATTGAGTCAGAGACTGAAAAACAACAAAGTTCAAGCAACTGAGTATGTCTGTTTTGAGTTAAACCCGTGCATGGGTAATGAAAAAAGTCATCACTAACTCATAGTTTAAAATATAAAAAAATAAGAAGAATTAGCATATAAAGGAAACTGGACAGAAAGTATTATTGACCACAAAAAGGTCATGTCAGAAAATTGCTAGCACCATCAGGAATAACCAGCAGATGTCACTAAATGACAATAATACATGTGTACCATTAACCCACATTTCATCTTCACATCGTTATCATCATCATCACAACCAGCATTTTCATCAGAGCATTAATAAAAAAAAAAGAAAGAAAGATAAAAGTAAGGCAGGTAATTACTCCAAGAAGAAAAACAGACACTTTGATGCTGATGTGTTTGAGTTGAGATGTATTTCACTGATGAAGGCAGAGACAATAACATCAGCAAAGATGATTTCATCTCATCTGTTTTTCTTCGGGAAGGACTGACAAGGAGAAAGAAGGAGAAATGGGAGTGACATCATTACATTTCTCTCATTCGATTCCCGCTCAGGGTGGGTTATGGTGTGGTGGGCTTGTATGTGGGTGCAGGGAGATATAATCATAAGAGATGATGAACACATAAGGCAGTGTGTTTGTTTCCAGTGTCTGGGCACAGCTCTTTGAGATGTGATGAGTTTCAGAGTTTCAGACAAAGAGCGATTCATAAGACCCTTATGAAAAGGACACTGAGGGAACAGTTTACCCTGCCCGGGATAGGGTTACCGGGGCCCCGCCCTGGAGCCAGGCCCGGGGAGGGTGCCCGAGGGCGAGCGTCTGGTGGCCGGGCCTTAGTCCATGGGGTCCGGCTGGGCACAGCCCGAAGAGGAGACATGGGCCCATCCTCCCGCAGGCCCACCACCCGCAGGAGGCGCCATAGGGGTCGGGTGCATTGTGTGCCGGGTGGCGGCCAGGAGCGGAGGCCCTGGCGGACTGACCCCCGGCTGCCAAGACTGGCAATAGGGACATGGAATGTCACCTCTCTGGTGGGGAAGGAGCCTGAGTTAGTGCGTGAGGTTGAGAGGTACCGGCTAGATATAGTCGGGCTCACCTCTACACATGGCTTGGGCTCTGGAACCAGTCTCCTGGAGAGGGGCTGGACTCTGTCTCAGTCTGGAGTTGCCCCTGGTGAGAGGCGGCGGGCTGGGGTGGGTATCCTAATATCCCCTCGGCTTGCTGCCGGTACGTTGGGGTTTTTCCCGGTGGACGAGAGGGTTTGTTCCCTGCGCCTTAGGGTCGGGGAACGGGTCCTGACTGTCATCTGCGCTTATGCGCCGAGTGGCAGTTCAGAGTACCCAGCCTTCTTAGAGTCCCTGGGGGGGGGGGGGGGTGCTGGAGGGTGCTCCACCTGGAGACTCTGTTGTCCTGCTGGGAGACTTCAATGCTCACGTGGGTAACGACAGCGAGACCTGGAGGGGCGTGATTGGGAGGAACGGCCTCCCTGATCTGAATCCGAGCGGTGCTCTGTTATTGGACTTCTGTGTTAACCACAGTTTGGCCATAACGAACACCCTGTTCGAACATAAGAGTGTCCATAAGTGCACGTGGCACCAGGACGCTCTAGGCCGTAGGTCGATGATCGATTTTGTAATCGTATCAGCAGACCTGCGACCATATGTTCTGGACACTCGGGTAAAGAGAGGGGCTGAGCTGTCAACTGATCACCACCTGGTGGTGAGTTGAATCAGGTGGCGGGGGAGGACGCTGGACAGACCTGGTGCACCTAAACGCGTAGTGAGGGTGTGCTGGGAACGTCTAGCAGAGGCCCCAGTCCGCGAGATCTTCAACGCACACCTCCGGCAGAGCTTCGACAGCATTCCGAGGGAGACTGGGGACATTGAGTCCGAATGGACCATGTTCAGAGTCTCCATTGCCGAAGCTGCTGCATTGAGCTGCGGCCGCAAGGTGGTGGGTGCCTGCCGTGGTGGTAATCCCCGAACCAAATGGTGGACACCAGAGGTGAAGGGAGCCACCAGGCTGAAGAAGGAGTCCTATCGGGCTTGGTTAGCCTGTGGGACTCCGGAGGCAGCCGACAGGTATCGACAGGCCAAGCGGAATGCGGCTCGGGCAGTGGCTGAAGCAAAAACTCGGGTGTGGGAGGAGTTCGGAGAGGCCATGGAAAAAGACTTTCGGACTGCCTCGAAGAGATTCTGGCAAACCGTCAGACGTCTCAGGAGGGGAAAGCGGTGCTCTACCTGCACTGTGTATAGTGCTGGCGGAGCGCTGCTGACGTCGACTGAGAAAATTGTCAGGCGGTGGAAGGAATACTTCGAGGACCTCCTTAATCCCACTGACACGTCTTCCGAGGAGGAAGCAGAGTCTGGGGATGAGGGGAATGACCCGCCAATTTCCGGGGGCGAGGTCACTGAGGCAGTTAAACAACTCCTTGGTGGCAGAGCCCCTGGTGTTGATGAGGTCCGCCCCGAGTTCCTGAAGGCTCTGGACGTTGTAGGGCTGTCCTGGTTGACACGCCTCTGCAATGTTGCGTGGAGATCAGGGGCAGTACCTGTGGACTGGCAGACCGGGGTGGTGGTCCCCATCTTTAAGAAAGGGGACCGGAGGGTGTGTTCCAACTACAGGGGGATCACACTCCTCAGCCTCCCTGGGAAGGTCTATGCCAGGGTGCTGGAAAGGAGAGTTCGTCCGTTAGTCGAACCTCGGATACAGGAGGAACAATGCGGTTTTCGTCCTGGTCGCGGAACACTGGACCAGCTCTTTATCCTCTCCAGGATACTTGAGGGTGCATGGGAGTTTGCCCAACCAGTCTACATGTGTTTTGTGGACTTGGAGAAGGCATTCGACCGTGTCCCTCGGGGTGTCCTGTGGGAGGTGTTGCGGGAATATGGGGTGTCTGGCCCATTGCTACGGGCCATTCGATCCCTATACAACCGTTGCAAGAGCTTGGTTCGCATTGCCGGCAATAAGTCGGACTCGTTCCCGGTGGGTGATGGGCTTCGCCAGGGCTGCCCTTTGTCTCCGGTTCTGTTCATAATTTTTATGGACAGGATTTCTAGGCGCAGCCAAGTGGCGGAGGGCTTTCGCTTTGGTGGCCTCAGAATCTCATCTCTGATTTTTGCAGATGATGTGGTTCTGTTGGCTTCATCGGGTGAGGGCCTCCAGCTCGCACTGGAACGGTTCGCAGCCGAGTGTGAAGCAGCGGGAATGAGGATCAGCACCTCCAAATCTGAGGCCATGGTTCTCAGCCGGAAAAGGGTGGAGTGCCCACTCCGGGTCGGGGATGAGTTCCTGCCACAAGTGGAGGAGTTCAAGTATCTCGGGGTCTTGTTCGCGAGTGATGGGAGAAGGGAGCCGGAGATCGACAGACGGATTGGGGCTGCAGCTGCAGTAATGCGGACGCTGCACCGGTCCGTCGTGGTGAAGAGGGAGCTGAGTGTAAAAGCGAAGCTCTCAATTTACCGGTCGATCTACGTCCCTACCCTCACCTATGGCCACGAGCTGTGGGTAGTGACCGAAAGAACGAGATCGCGGATACAAGCGGCAGAAATGAGCTTCCTCCGAAGGGTGGCTGGCCTCTCCCTTAGAGATAGGGTGAGAAGTTCGGCCATCCGGGAGGGGCTCAGAGTAGAGCAGCTGCTGCTCCACATCGAAAGGAGCCAGCTGAGGTGGTTTGGGCATCTGACAAGGATGCCCCCTGGGCGCCTCCTGGGTGAGGTGTTCCAGGCATGTCCCACCGGGAGGAGGCCCCGGGGCAGACCCAGGACACGCTGGAGAGATTATATCTCTCGGCTGGCCTGGGAACGCCTTGGTATTCCCCCGGATAAGCTGGAGGAGGTGGCTGGGGAGAGGGAGGTCTGGGCCTCTTTGCTTAGGCTGCTGCCCCCGCGACCCGGCCCCGGACAAAGCGGATGAAGATGGATGGATGGATGGATGGAGTTTCAGAGGCATACTACATTTTTTAATAATGGGAAAACAGGAAGTTTAAACCCATGTAAGTCCTCAAGTTGTGTATTCTTCATCAGCAAGGTGTGAGATGGATTTCAAATTCTGCAGCAATTTTAGAAAGGCAGGATCTGTTTAGTAGGTTGTTCAAGTGCAAACTAACGATTACAGGTAGGCTGAGGTGGCTGGCATATTGGCAGGTGCGCAGGCAGGATTACCAGTTGGTTGAAATGCAGAGAGGGAGGCAGGCAGAAAACAGGATCGAACACGAGTCACACAACTGGAGTGTAAGAACAACAGAGCAGAACTAGAATAAAATGACACTATGAGAATGAAAAAGCCAAGATTTCAGGTATAAATACTTGAGGCTGGTGTTGGAACTGGAATTCGGTGAGATGGGTGCAAGTTACAGGTATATTACATGTGAGCTTGAGTAAGTGGACTCATTTCACCACTTTAAATCCTCCCATACGGGACTGTTTGTTCACTTTCCTTACAACAGTTGGTTCTCACAAACTGTAATTCTCCCGACTGATTTAATGTCACAACTTTGTTCAAACAGGCTTTCTCACTGCCTACACACATTTGACATGGTGCTTATTGTTACACCACCCTCTGCAGTTATTTTTGGAGTGCCATCCATATGTGCCTTCCCTGTTTTGCTTGTCCAAAGCCTCGCCTGAAAACCACCGGCACATTTGGACATCGCATTGGAATGAAAATCCTTCCCTGCATGCCACATCTCTCATCATCAACCCCAATTTCCAACCCACCAGAAGCCCTGTGCCCCTACTCGCTACCATAGCTGTATTTTCTTAAACTCCCTTCTGATTAGAGGCAGACAGGCCAAGACAAAATACAATAACTGATGCTGAGCGGTAGCCAGGGCTGTCAGAAATGCAGAGGTTTTGCTGTACGGGACGACGGTGAAGGAGAAACTATTGAAAACTGTTAGCTCCGCTTGTGATTACACTGAGGGAATTTGTTTTTACACCATATACAGCATGACAGAGGCACCGGAGGGGTGAGAGTGTGAGTGGGTATACTGTCAGGACTTTTTGGCTGAGTAGGTGTTGTGGCGTGAGGTTTGACCTCCTGCTAATTAAAGACAGCTAACCTACACAAAAGACAGTTTTTTACTAAGACAGTTAGTAATTAAATGTAGTCATTTCTAATTACATTTTGCGGGCTATGGGCTAATTTAGGGTTTCCAGTTGAATTTAGCTAAAGAAAAGTTAGATTCATTTGTAGATTCCTGAGCATTCACTATACCGGTGACCCAATATTTACAGTTTTTTTTACAAGACTGAAAACACAAGAGAATGTGTAGAACAAAGACAAGCCACCCCCCTCCCACCCAAACATTTACATGACTACTATGTCCACTTCTTGTCCACTGTGTCTCATCCTAAAATTCTTTCTCTTGCAGTCAAATCATTTCAACATGTGCAAACAGTCCTTGTATTTTTAATGAGGTTTTGCAGACATGTGACTTGTAACCACATGGCAGTAGCTTGTTGGCTATTTTTGGCCATGTGCCTTTTGAAACATGCCACTGTAAGGAAAAACTTTTACTTTGAAGGTGAATCTTCTCCATCACCAGCTTGTGTCATACTTTCTCTCTCAAGTTATAGTATTAGTAGTTATCAAGTGTCTAAGTGTGACAAAACTACAGGCAATTGTAGCAATCTGCTAGCTACCAAAGCAATCACCTTGCAGGTTTTTGATGGAGCATCTCTTTTTGCAACCAATTTCGTTCATTGATACCTGGTAACCCTTTAACTGGCATTGTAGTGGTATCATATCCAATGTCATGGCCAAATTCTGTGTGAAAATGATGTAAAATAAGAAACGTCACTAATAAAACGATTTCACAGCAACCACGAGCTCTTATTAATCCTGACAAAGAGCATCTTGCTAGCTTTTGAATTTAAACAAACAATATGTTACAATTTTAAAAGTTTTCTTTTTAATTTGGTGATACAAACCAAAGAAAAAACAATAAGGCCTACCTCAAGAATTTTATCCATTTTCCACACTGAAAATAGAGGCAGTGGAGCCCCTTTACTGCCCAAAGTAAGTCACTGAGATAAATTAACCTTTATATATAAAGCATGTATAAAACATTTAATTAAAACTGAGGCTCTTATACCCTTTTATTTTGACAAAGACTTAAAAAAAAAACTGCCTGAGGCTTTAGAAAAAATGACTAATGAATGAAAAGACATTGAATGGTTTCAACTTCCTAGCTGTTTTGCTGGTATATGGATGACAATAGCAGTGATCTGTGCTGTACTTTGAGTTGAAACCTGTTCAGGGGACATGTGGGTCATTTAGATGACTCAATGAAAACACTGTCTGCTGATAAAAAGTCAGAAATGAGCATCTTCTTTAACAACAACAGCTGGACAGAGTGTTTTTATCTCACTTTAAGCCTGAAAGCTTGTGTGATTAGAGTACTAAATACACAAGTAACTTAAATGGATGAATCAAATCACATTTCTTGAAAAAAAAATAAAATTTACTCTTTTACTTGCAAAAAAAGCGAAAGTGATCAAATAAGACAGATTATATTACTGCATAAAATTGTTGAGGGTGATAGAAAATAAGATGACAATAAAGGAGAGAGAGGAAAGGCTAAAGCAAGGCTAATGACAAGACTATTTTGTGTTAACAATGTTGACTGTATAGATTTACTTACTTACATCTGCTCTATTTATGAAAACTAATTTGAGTTTCAGGTCCTGACAATGGGGACATTTTCTAGTCTTGCTGGTAGCATCGCTTTAGGCTTGGCAATGGCAGTATGTTGTTCTCTCTGCCTGTCTGAGAGGCAGACGACCTGCTTGATTGAACAGGTGTTATACTTGTCTTCATAAGTGTAATTTAAGCAAATCACATGCGTGCATGAACCGGGGAGGGACTGAAGAGAAGGGCGGAATTAATTTACGGGCCAAATGGCCCCCCGTGCTGTTGTGACATGTTTATAACAGAGCAGAAACACATGGTGTCAATGATCACTCGCTGTGTGAGTATCAGTTATCTGGACATTAAGGCCCATTAGTATTCTCTGGAAACCAATTCAATTAGTGCTCTCCAGGGGCCACAGGGCCACAACACCACATCAGTCAGACAGTGTGTGTGTGTGTGTGTGTGTGTGTGTGCGTGCGTGCGTGCGTGCGTGCGTGCGTGCGTGCGTGCGTGCGTGCGTGCGTGCGTGCGTGTGTGTGATAATTTAAATTAAACAAAAACAAAACTTAACAGTGAGAATATTCTGCTAAATTCTTACTTTAACATCCATTGACTGGTTTGGATAAATATATAAGTATAAGAAGTGTCTCCAAATGAAGTATAATATAACATTTGGAGACACTGTTTGTATTCACACTTACTATGGAGTAATCCTAAGAGAAGAATTCACAATAGGAGTATTTGCTTGAAAACCAGTTCTAATTAATGAGATAAATAAGGATAACTGGCAGTAAATCTGATGGTAATCAGTCAAAAATGCCTTTTATTATCATTTATTTTAATAGCTAATTTGTTGGATTACAGACTTGAATCATAGTATAACATTTTGTATTCGGGATCATTTGAGTTACCACTTCACAATTATAACCCTGCTCATTGACACTTGACAGGTTTGAATCGGTTCCTCTCACTAATGCTAAAACCCAGCCCAGCAGGGCAAAGATGCTGAAGGACAAAACATCAAGGTAAGCGCACTAGCTGTTAATACTGTATTTTGTTTAAAAGTCAAGTCAGTTAACAAAAAATTTGAATTTATGGGCTATGGGCCTCTTGACATTCATTTAGGGTTTATTACAACAAGTATTACGACATTTTATTACTCACAATTTCTTGAAGCAAGTTTGTAGGAACAGGTCTATTTGTGCTGGGTATTTACATTTACTGTTAATGTTTAAATTACAAAAACATTTTCTAGTGTCAAGTAACCACAGGAAAGGCATTTGGACTGAAGCACACTACAAATTCGAGAAAGGTAAAATATGAATGAAGAAGGCACCTGTCTAATTCTGTAGCTGATGGCAACCATGTGATAATATCTTAATTTTATTCTCATGTTCTAATGTTTTCCCTTTAACCCCAGCAGGTGCAGATATAGAACTTTTTCTCTACCCCTCAGGTTGTTGTCATGGCAACACCTGTTTTAGAAGGACACAACGATGGCCTTGGCCTCATCTTAATCCTAGTAACACAGCTGCCTGGATTACCAGGGCACCTTGACCTCGAGCGTTTGAATCCCTCGCTTCCCAGGACAAAGCTGTCAGCCAGTTCACCTGCTGCTCCCTGATGGAGAGATAAACTGACGGTGAGATGTCAGACTTAACATCAGGGCTGGTGCTTCTATTCTCCTTCTATGCTGTCTTGACTGAAAAACTGAATAAAGTGTATGGAGGCTTTAGTTACATTTATATATTCACATTATATGTCTTTTCTGTTAAATATTTGCAAATTCACATTTTCCATATCGAAGATAAGGAGGAGACGGGGATTTTACATCAAGTTAAGCTGTAAAATTATGAATTATTAATGTGAATTACTCCATTTAAAAAACTCTGAGCAGGTTGGAGGCAGAATGTAAATACCACATGTCCCCCATTAGTGTTGTTGAGACTTGAAACTGAAAATTAAGTCACCAAAGCAAGATAGCAGCAAAGACTGGAACCGTTTGCATCCATTTCATGCCTTATGAATACTTTATACTTTATATACATACTTTATACACTGAAAGTATTCATGGTTACCAGCTCCATGTTTTAAAACAAGGGGCTCAGCTGACCAAAAAAATATAGCATGTGACTTCTGGCTCACAGAAAAGGAACTTGTCAGTCATATTCTGAGCCAACCCTTTCTAATTATAAAGCCATAATTTAAAAAGTAAATAGTATGTAATGAACAAGACCTGACACTTTAAGCTGAGAACTCTTAGGATTTACTGAGATTGAAAATCAAGGGAGCAGACAGTTTTTTTCTCCCCATTAACTTCTATGTAACCAGACATTTTTAAGGCCAGCAGCGTGGCCCCCTCCTGGCCATTAGAGAGAATACAGGTCTAAGATGCTTCAAGTCTGAATTCACTTTTCAGACTGAGAAATGACCACCATCTTTTCTGCACAGTCTGTATTTTCAGAGGATTTTGAGAAGATTGTTTTCTTGTTTGCTTCTTTGTTACTTACTTAACATAAGACCTATGACTTATCCAAGCATCAAAAAATCACACCTAACTCTAGGGACGAACCAGTGTTGTGTCTACACACAAGAGACAACTTAAAAAAGAACCAATTTTTCAGTCTTATATTCAGGCACTTATTCAGCAAAGGCCTGGCAACAGACCTGAGAGATGCTTCTAGCCCTTCCATTTAGCTACTGTGGAAGTGCGGCTGACAAGAAGCCATTCTTAAGGAAGGGAAATTACTTGAAAAGGCAGAGGTATACCAAATTGTTCTGCATCAGCCAAAATTATTGGACTGAAAATCAGTGGCAACAAGTCTTAAGAAGTGATGAATCCAAATTGTCCTCGATATGTAATGAAGAAGTGCAATGGTGAGTGTGTATGTGACACCTACAAATGTATGGTCACAATTGTAATCTGGTTTAAGAACTAATTGATGCAAAATGCCTTATTTTATTTTATTGGAGTTATGGAGATGTATACAACAGGTTAGTAGTCTGAGTTAACTGTAATGCACATATAAGGACATTAAACCATTCTTTGTCTTAGTTTGAAGAATGCGAATGTTGTAAGAAAGTCTATTTTCACAGACTGAGAGAAAACTGAACTTTTCCACCTGTTGTAATGGGAGCTGCTATTCCACCTGTAGTGCAATTAGATGGCAGGCCTTAGTGCATGTGCTTCATTATGTAGCTCTGGGGAACACCTCTTTTATTCTAAAGTTACTGGAAATTTTACAATTGAGTAACATAACCTTACTTACTATGTTTCTATATGCAAATAGTCTAGTCTATACCGATTTCTGGGCAGAATATATTTGTGTAATGTTTGCATATTTGATGTATTGGTGAACATGTTAAGGCATTAAGAGAGTTTACAATGTTAATAATAAGCAGGTTAATAGCAGCATTGATGCTACTGCACAAAAATATTTTTGAAGCAGGACAGCAGTTAGTCACAGATTTATTGTAAATAAGGAGACTGATTTTGTAGACTTATACATGAAAAAAAGCTAAGTGGGTTTAAAATGAGAACTGGATAAGATGTGATGCTTTTTATCACAAGAGAAACAAAACTTTTGGGGGAAAGAGGAATGTATGTGTAAATGAACAGTAAAGAATGATGTGAAATTCTGATGAGGAAGAGACTCCGTTGAAGGCCTGTAACATCTACAGCTATCTGTAAAACAAACGGGAGGCTTTTCATGGTTCGTGTCTCCATTTCAGCCAGTTGTGTTGGAGATTTTGTCAAAACTGAAACAGGAATTATAAATACAGAAAAATACTATCAGATTTTGACCCACCATGTGGTAATACTTCCATTTCCACAACTCAAAAAAGCATCAGATTGATAACAATTTCATTTGTCAGCATGCCACAACACAACTCTATGTCATGGACTGGCCTCCCCAGAACCTGGAACTTTATAGAACAATACTGAAGCCGTGTAGGGGCCATCTTAACAGAAAATGAAGAAAAATACAGCTAACATCCAGAGAAAAGCCTTGAAATCTGAGTTCAGGTTGTGATGAAGATTAAATATACGGACTTTCAAGCAGGTTAGAATTGTACAAATTCTGCTTCCGTCTTATCTTATGTGGTTTGATATGTGTTTCAGGTTTTGCATGTTGCTGCACCTCTTAGCAAAATATACTGTGCAAAGGTTTTTAAAAATTTACTGTATGCTTTGCATTTTTCCTGCTAACTATTTACACAATCAATACAATGAATATGAATGTGAACAATACTTGTGTGTTGTTCATGCAAACATACCAAAGCAGACATAAATCAGCAAATAAATTTCAGAAATTATGTTAAAATCTCTACAGAATAACAAATCAAATTTCCAAATCTGGAAACAGCAATCAATACAAAGCAAAGTTAAACAGGCTGAGAGAGAGAGATCAAGCAAGAGGCCAAGCAGCGGGTTGAGAGAGAGGACGTGATTGGCTTAAGTCAGTGCAGAAAGATTGTTTCCTTTGGCCCTGTGCTGTGATTTCCTGCTCTGTGATCATCTCTTCCATATGATTAGGCCAATGTGCAGAGCATGCAGTCATATGACGGGCTTTGCTGCACACTGGCTGTGCAGACAAATGAAGCAAAGCAGCGACACAGTCAGCAGGCCAACACACAGAGGATTATCTGTAGCAATGAGGAATACACATGGGTGAATTGCTTTAGCTACCAAGTTGGAACTGTTAATATTGGCTCAGAAATATGCGTTTGCACCTTGTTTGATGGTCAGAGTTATGAATAGCGCCTCTACATGATATTTTGAAAGTTTGATCAGTCGTGTATCAAACCAGGTCCTTTAAATTTGTATTTTAAATAAAGTCTGTACATGGGTGCCTAAAACCAATCCTCACAAACATGGATGTTGAAATTCACATACACAAATATATGCACACACACATATGAAAGTAGACCTAAGGAGCCCTGAGTAGGGTCGATGTAATATAATTAGCCCAAATCAGTGACCTCTTTTCAGACCCTACACAATGCCAGAGGGGCCCTGCTCTCCCTCCACGTCAGCCTCCCAACACACAGACACAAATTCATCTTGCCACAATCAACACAAGCCTCCAGAGTCACCCAGCTGGGACCTTCGGGATAATGGACCAGTTAGCCGTGAGGGACAGTGTGCCAAACACATAAGGGGGAAAAAAGAAAGCCACACCAAAATGTAACACTGAGAAAACGTCATGTCGAGGGATCAAGAAGAAATAAAGTCTATTTATATTACTGTAAAACTAGCCACATATCACAGCCACAAACACTTTCAAATAAAGCAGCATTATCATATATATGTATGTATATGTAAACATATATGTAGTATAAGGTATATTGTACGTAGTATATTTTATTGGCTACATTTTTTAATGTAAAATCTTTAAATGGAGCAAAAAAATCATGTGGAATATTGTTCTGTTATGTTTACATTTCAAAACAATAATAATAAAAACTGAAGAAAGCCACAATAAAAATAGGATATAAAAGTAAAATCAAACTCTGCCTAATAAGAGAAGCAGTAGCACAATGTGTTTTGCAGCAGCTGGACAAGTACTGTAAGATACATAACTTGGTTTTCAGAGTATTCATGTGATTACAGAAGATAAAACACAAATGCAACAGAGGGTGAAAAAAATGAAACATCCAAATTCCTGAAGCTCTTTCACCAGATGTGGTTAGTGTCTATGTTTATTTCTCTTTCTCTGTCCTCCCTCCTTGTTCAGTCCTCCGTCCTTCCCATTACCGCAGCGATTTTTGACTAAGCCTCTTACTGCTACACATGTACCTGATCAAGTATTGAGGAAGCAATCTGGAAAGCCAATTGCTTTAATTGAGGTGAAGAGTTGCTGACCATTAGGAAAGAGGGGGGAGTAGACCCAGCACACAATGTGCAAACGCATGTGTGTGAGTCCACTGCTGCGACTTACACACTCGTAAAATTTCTTCTGTCACTTGTCAACACTCTGACAGTTTAATCTTTCCTGCCTGTGCGAGTATTAAAAGATTATGAGTGTTCTGCATGGCTTCATGCGCACTGCATAAGGGCTGGTTCTCCATGGGCCCCTTAGTGAGATCTCAGAGGGGGTGAGATGGAGGCCGATGGGGACAGAGGCACAGAGAAGATGCAGAGGTGATGGTTTCTAAAGACACTAAAAGCCAAAGCAATGATTTTTTTCTATTAGCTTGTTAGCAGGGATTTACTAGTGAGACCTTAAGGGAATACTATTTTAATAATCACTGGCCTGTATTGACCTTTTGTTAAGCTGCAATCAGCCTTTCAGTTTACTTGCTACTAACTTTTGAAGTAGCTGGTTCTTCATCAGTTCTTTGATGGTCTGACGAAGGACCAATAATCTGTATAAAAAATCAGTGTTGAAAAAATATTTATATTGTACAGGAATGGAAGTTGTGTATAGTTAGGTCTACATACAAAAATCACTTGGTTTGGTTCAGGGGGGAAATACCACACACACTAATGTAGGAAATGCCACTTCTACCATGTTAAAGTCCAATGTTTTGCTGAACCATCCACCACAGTCTCCTCCTACTGTAGACGTGATGGCAGTAATAACATTGTAACTACAAAGGCTGCAAAAGAGCCTCTTAATATAAATACCTGAACTACACATTGTCCTTCCCAATAGCAACCCAAGACAAAAAAGAGCAAATCTTGGTAACTCATGATTGTTTATGTAATAACTTCACAGATAAATATTATCTGTATCTTTGAACCAACTTTACTTAAAAAAGCCACCCAAATTGCTAAATCACCTCACTGCGGCCATAAGAAACTGGTCAGATATTTTCAAAAGTAAGTAAGCCAAAGCAAACTTGGCGCATATTTTCAGTTAGTGTGAGATCTGCAGGACATAAATAAAAAGATCTTTACTGGGTTGTATAGACAAACACTCCCACAGTGCCTCCCTACCAATCTGCAGTCTATATTCTTGTACAGCAAGTTAGATCAGGTAAATATAGTGCATGTGTCTTACAGGCAGAGCCAATGTAACTGTAAGTTTTCATTAACACAAGGTCCAGGTAGAGAGATGAGGTGTAATAGGCTCTTTCAGCACCTCAGCTGGCTGGCGTGCTGCGGTGATCTTTCAGCGGCGGGGCTCCCTGCTAACACCTCTCTGCTCACTGCGGTTCTTCAATTAGCAGTTTATTATTGCGGGGGCCCTCGATTTCAGCCTCCCAGGCGCTGATAGCTACATGCCAATACTGCTACTGACAGTGTGTGGCTTATAGGTGTGAGAGAAACTGGGTGCCAAAGTGCAGAGTGACACCTATCAACACTGATCTTTGGAGTTTTTAAAAAATCTATGATGTGAGGTGATCAAAATGTCCTGTTCTACAATGCAAAAGCATAGATGGGTTGTAACAAACTCAGTATGGTTGGCGAAAATGACTGCCTGATCATTAAGTCATATTGAACATGACTTTTAAAGAATAATAAAATATTTAAATTTTTCTTTTTGTTTACATTTTTTTAAACTTTGTATTTAATTTTATGCAAGAGTAAGACGACCAATAGTAGTCTAATATAGCTTATGAAGGGTACTTTAAGAAGCTTAGCTTAGCATATATATAAAAAATAAAAATCGGGTGAACCACATTACCTACACTGTAAACCCGAATGTTCAAAGTAATTAAACAGATTAAGTAGTGTATACTCAAAGTCTTTAAAAAGTTCTGTTAACTTAAATATGTCAAGTTCGTATAACATGTTCTTCTTTTTGAGTAAATGAAACTAATAATATTTGATTGAATTTAACTATTTCTATATTAAGTAAGCATCACTTAAAATAATAACTTAAGCACAACGTAACACAGTTAAGTTAGGACATATAAGAATGGTAAAGTCCTGTTATTTTTGTTGTTTCAAGTAGGTAGGATTTAATAATAAACTTAATTTATGTAGCACATGCTAAAATACAATAAAATCTCAAAGTGTTTCACCAAATAAGTAAAATCAAATTGTCTTAAATGCATTAGTGGAAGACAAAATGTATTTATTTTAATATTCATTGTTTTATCACTGTGTCCTACATATATATTTTTAATTTTTTCCGTAAGTGTTGAGCAGCTGCAGGAATCAATTTTTATTCCGAGTTAATCTCTGATTCACCCTCCGAAGCGGAAGGCGGCGCTAATGAGCATTAATACGAAACACAGAAGAAGTAAAGGTATATGGGCGGGAACAGCACCAAAGAGGCAACACGGACGAC
This sequence comes from Maylandia zebra, assembly GCF_041146795.1. Lineage (NCBI taxonomy): Eukaryota > Metazoa > Chordata > Actinopteri > Cichliformes > Cichlidae > Maylandia > Maylandia zebra. Next base: position 32,112,820 of record NC_135177.1, read on the forward strand.
TGGAGAAAGTTGGACCTAACGGCAGCAACTAGCATCACTGGACTTACAGTAAGTTTTCAATGTTGATATTAGTTTATTGTTAAAATACGAATATTTAGTTGTATTTTGGGTGTGTGTCGAAAAGAATAGCAGAAATGTCGGTCAGTGTTTTTTATGTGCTTTGCTGCTCTCCCCGAAGGAAACTTTGCGCTTGCAGAGCTAGCATTAAGTTGTTGTAATGAGGGTCGCAGGCTGTTTAAAAAGTTAGATACTACTTGCTCTAGAGGTGGCGCCCGGTCGCCTAGTATGAAACAAAGTATTTTAATCTCTCTAAATTTTTAAACCCCCTCTCATGACTCAGAATAGTTGGGTCCAAACAAGCCCGTTGTCCCTGCAGTTACACAACGGAGATGCCTGTCTGCAGTGAGAGTGCTTTCAAGCAGTTTTCTTGTTAGAAACGCTATATTTTAAACTATATGTGCAGGGTTAGGGTTGTGAAGGAGCTCTTGGACCTCTGGCCTGCTCTAAAAATGGAGTCTGAGGTAATATGGATCAGCTCTGTTTAAAATGAAAATTGTAATTCTTACTCATGTGGCAGCTTTTTGCTGCTTTATAAAGATGTGCGAGATTCTTCAAATTGAACTGTATTGTCCTTCTGCTGTAGTTGTATGCAGAGTTTCAGCGGATTACAAATCAGAACCTGCCCAATACATTCTACGCTGAACTTGACCGCCATCTTCCTCGACTGATGACCTTATTCAGACAGAAGGCATCAAAAACTGGGAAGACAGCAGATGCCCTGGTTGAAATTCTAAGAATTCACAATGAACAGGTAATAATAGATTGTTACACATTTCATAGGTTGAACCAGTGGAACATTGGACAGGTTCAATGATTTAAATGAGCTTTTTGAATTTTGCTATTACTCCACTTTGTGTTTGCTATTTGTCTGACTGTATTAAAGATGTGAACAGGTTATTTGTGGACATATGTTCTGATTTGACTGTTGTTTTTGTTGTTGTTCAGTAAACTCACCAGTATATAAAATTCTGTTTTTATCTGGAAATAGGAAATCCATGATATCCACACCAAGTGCACTACCGTTCTCCCTGCCCTTCCTGTCTATCTGCATGAGGATGTCTCTGGATTTTTCAGAACCTGCACTGTGAGTGTCCTTAAGTATCTAACAGATACTACTGTGTATATAAACAGTGCATCAAAGTACAAACATGTATTTTGATGCACTGTTTGGACTTACCTTTGTTTAGTCTACTCCTGTGTATTTCCTTTAGCTTAGTTTCAGTCTATCTCACACCACTTGATTCTCTGGTGAATTAGCTGATTTATGTGTGCAGAACATGGATCTTCTGTTTTTCACCTCTTACAGTGAGACTCAGGTCTCCCTTGTAAAAGAGGTATTGGATCTCAGTGGGAGTTGGTAAAATGAGAAATTATATGTCGTCTGTTGTATTTCTTGGGTTAGATTGTGATTAGTATCTCTTTTTCATTAATTCAGGACGAATCTGATGAGTTGGAGCTTGATGGTGTTGAAGTGGCCCTCTTCACTGTCATCAGTGACCATCACACAACAAGTCCAGTTCACTACCAACCTGTGAAAATCTCTGTCGTCATTGAAAGTGATGCCGTGTTCAGTCTCCCCAGATTTGGTGAAGCCTTCCTAGTAATGTTTGGACTGATCTATGCACTTCACCTCAGCTACCCCAAAGCCCTGACCAACACTTTAGAATTTACTCAAAAGATTTTATTTGGTCTAGAAAGTGGTAAACTGTCACCCAGGTTACAGACCCTCAAGAATGACTTGGTTATGTAGGAACTCATCTGAAAGAAGGATGCAGGGTGAAGCATTATAAAAGGCTAGTTCAAAGTTCTCTCCTTTCACCTAAATAATGCCTCAAAACATTATTAGATTACTCTACAGGTGTTCAGCCAATAGGTCCAAACTATACAACGTGCCTTTGTTCTCATTAACATAATGCAAAGCAACACTAATGTTTTGTATGTTTTAATGTTTTTCGTAATACTATTTCCAAAACATTGTGGGCTGCGCAAGATGACCTAAATTTCACTGTTTGATACTGGTTAATGTAAAACAAATAGCAATGTAATTCACTCAAATTGCTGCCTTGTTGTCTTATTCAGATATTAGCCAGAGAGCCAAAAGCACATTTTGATATTATTAATTATTATTTTTCATTACTCTGACAGTTTTCCTGACTAAACAATTTTTGGTCTACTTATTTTAATTTATAAATGTTTTTGTTAATTATTTTTAATTTATGTAATTTTTTTTTTTAATGTATTTAATTTCAACATAGTGCTAAAAGGGAGCAGGCAAGATACTGTTCAATGGCAGATGTTTATGACTTTTGCATATTAAGTTACCGATACTCAGTGTAATTGAGGCAATCAATTGCCTCAAAAATTTTAAGTTTTGGGTCACATGTTTTTAAGTATCAAGTAGTCAACATATTTGACTAACGTGTACTTAAAATAATGACAACACAAACTAATAAACATTTGAGTTTTGTTAACATAAAAATGTTGTAGTTGTGTACTTATTTTTTATAAGTTCTGTGAACTTATTTCTTTGAATTTGTAAACTTGAAACTTTAAGTCATATTAACTGCAAATATTTGAGTTGACCGTTCTCAAAAGATACAAGTACCATGTAATCCAAACTTTTACGTTCTGGAAAAATTTGGCTTTTGAGTTTATCAACTCAAAAAAATTGAGGCAATCGATTGCCTCAATTTTTTTGAGTTCTGGTAACTTATTCGGGTTTACAGTGTAGTACTTTCTCCAGTTAATATATAGAACTCATCAAACATCTAGTGTTGAAAAGTTGAAAATTTAAATTGTTCCAATTATGGAAACATAACACTGCTGATGCCTGACTGCCCTTGTTGGACTTTTTAGTAGGGAGAGTCTAACATTTTACTAAATATTAGATCTAAAACAATAAATTTAAGTAAACATTCTCAATAGAGAATGACTAACGAGTAAGAAAAATGTGCCCAAGATCAAACTCGTTGTTGGATGTTGTGTGGCTGTCTGTTAGCAACCATTTGGTACCCAAATTAGTTTTCATTTAAGTTTGACTGTCTTAAAAAAGTGCATTTGCATTCTGAGTTTTTCATGACTTCAGGTTTGCTAAGATGATGCTCTTGGCTTTAGCTGCAAACAAAAACATGTCTTTTGACTCATGGCATTTGACACGATCCATCAAAATTTATGACATGAAATCCTTCTTTGAGATGAATTAGATGCAGTATTGGGGTAACAGGTTGCAAGGTAAGTTGTTATGGTACTCACATTTTTGTTGTAAGGCGTAAACAAAGACATTAGTTTTACAATTTAATTGGATATTTATGTATTTTTAAAAATAAGCAATCCTTTTTTCTGTTGAAATGTTAACCTTATCTCACTGTTCCTTTTGTTGCCACCAAACAAAACAAAATGAAAAATCATTAGCACATCCATTCCAGTGATTAGCTACAGCCATTGTTGTTTGGCTGTATTTGGATTGTTTGGAATTCGTGAAAGGATATTGCAAGGTCAAGGACAGCTGCAAACTTAGCAGCTGTTGGTGGCTCACTAAGGAGGAAAAATGAAGTCAGTGATATAGCTCTGAAAAAGAGCTTTGTGTTCAGCTGATGTCACTCTGAAGGAAATTAACAAGCTTGCTGCTGGTTAGGTGAAGGATGCTATCAAAATCAACCCGTTCTGAAATGAGCTCAACTCAGTTCATTCAGAGGTAAATGTAAAAAGACTCTCTGGAGAATATAACCAACATTTGCAAAGGGATGTTAATGTCAAAGTACGAAATTTCCTTTCACAGTAGGTATCAGTGTACATAAAGTAATGGATTACTTTTTCATGGCAGCAATGAAAAAACTTTTACACGTTAACAAGTTAGTTCTACCCCACAAAGTGACTTGTCCTGGTGGAACATTGGAGGAAGACACCCTTCAATGAGCTGAAACATTAACTTTTTTTTCATCCTGCTTAAAACAGATTATTATGGATTTCAAAATCTTATTTGGTTTTCATATGTAACTATTTTTGGTGATATCAAATTTAATAGCAGGAAATTAATTAGGCATATAATGCTTTTCTTTCTCTCTCTTTCACCACATTTTTCCACAAGTAACCTGTATAGCAGCGTAATAAAACTGAAAATTCTGTTTTTGGTATGCCACCCCAATATTTTTAGTGGGCCTATGTGGCCACAACTATGGAAAAATTCTGGAGCCGCCCCGGTCTGCACAGAGGACAAACTTACTGTCCTCTGTGTATGATCCCAACTATCTTTTTAATAGATTTTTTATAGACTTCATGATACATTTATAAAAATATGCTAATTGGAACCTGTTGCCAGGTATTGTTTTTCCATAGGTTGGCTGTTCTGGACAAATATCTATGAATTTTCACAAATGATCCAATGACTGTATTCACACAATTCATACAAGTGGAAAGATTCGATTATTTACAGCATCATTATCTGTACATGGAAAAATTTACCATGTGTCATTATAATCACCGAGTCATCACCTGTATGAATAAAAAGACAAATATATTCTTTAACTCTTTGAAGCATTTGTTTTTCTCCAAAACATACGGTTAAGTTTAGGGTACGAGTTACCTTCTATCATTAATGATGACTCAGACATCAGGATAACCTTTAAGAAATAAGAAAAGTAATGGCTTTAGTCTGATCTCTAAATAGTTTTCACGGTCACAGTTGGATAGACATCCAGCTGAAGTCCTGTTCACTGCAGGCGTCTCGCATCTCTCTGCTGCTCTGAGTGTTTTGCTGGGTGGGAGTGGGTTAACACACACTACTGGCAAATTGTGAGCTTCTCTCTCTTGTTTTCTGCATGCTCAGAGACTATGCGTGCACAAACACGCACACACAGAGCTGTAGCTCCCTCGCTCTCTTCTCCTGCCAATGCGCTGCTGGTTAGATATTGTTAGCATTCCATTTGCCATTTACATTTTCTCTGCTTGACATAATTGAGGAATGGATGCTCTTATGAAAATTAAACTCGCAGTCCTCCTGGGTTACTGTAACCCTGTTAAAATGTAATGAGATTCTTTATGCGTCGTCTTGTGATTTTTTTATTAAATAGAATATCAGTATGACTAATTCCCTGGGCCCAAATGTGGACTGGGACACCGCATTATTGATAGGCCAGTGCATAAGTGGTCTCTCTTGGCCTGCCTCTAATGGCCTAATAATGCATTATACCAGTATCAGTGGGCCTGCGGCTTGCAGTGCTTATTGTCGTTATTGAAAACACCTGGGCGGACCATTCATCAAGGTTAAATCACCAGGGCCCATCCGTTCATTAGGCTGTCAGTAAACATCTTTATTTAGTTTCAGCTGCCGATACTGACAGAAAAAGAGGCTCAAGGAGCCCTGACGAGCAGCTGCGGCCCCACAGCATCCAGGAAGACACAAGAACATGAAGCCGGTTGTGTCAAGGCTTCCAGCCCGCGGTTTGTCCACAAGCACCGGACCGAAGCTCCCCTGTCAATTGTTGGGATGATAGAGTGGAACGGATCAGGGTGGCCGTTCCTGGAATAGAGGCAATTTTACGATAGCTGTGCATTCACTGTGCATATTTATCTTCTCTGATGATTGTTTTGAGTGTAAGCAGAGGGAGAGGCTGAGAAACTGTCGGCCAATCTCAGAGAATTTGGAGGCTTTTTTTCCCCTCGTGACAGATAGATGAAGGGCCTAATGAAGAGAGATTCCCCTGTTGGAGGAGCCAGTGGAGAAATGATTAACCTCATTGACTCCCAGCTGTAGTTAAAGAGCAACTTGACAAATCATCACTGCACTGGCTGTATTAATATACTAATATGGATATTAAATAGCATCAATTCAAAACGCAGACACCTGACAAAGGACATTAAAATACTCTAAGCCTGAAAAGTTTGTTTCATGTATACTCTTTTAAATTTTTATAATTGATTGATCAGTATTGCTTTATTTTACTTATTTAAAATATATATATATATATATATATATATATATATATATATATATATATATATATATATATATATATATAAATATGTTTTCCCTCTGGATTCTAATCACATCCATTTAAAGTTTGTGCACTGAAAAAATGTAATTGTTTTAAATCTTTTGAGATCAACTTCTTCTACCTTTGGTAACATTAACAATCATACAACCATGAAGGAAAAAACAAATAACAAAACCCAAACTTTTGGCCTCCCACTGAGCAATAAAACATCATTAGGCTGTACTGAGACATTTGTTTAGCCCTGGTTCCAACATGTATAAATAATTTATCGTCTTTTCATTATTAATCTCTTTACAGCCACCGCACCCTTGTAGCAGAATTGGACAATTTAATGAATAAATTAGGACGGTTTGAGAGAATTAGTGACGTCTACTGCTGTGAGCTGTAACACAAATGGGACCTAAAATGGTTGACCATGACATTAACCATTAATTCAGAGAAAATTGCAGCAAATTAAGCAGATGGGATAAGGTTTAAGGCCTTAATTTTAATAAATAATTTAGGAAAAAACAGAGCATATAGACTCTGCTTTATTGGTTTGGATTCTAATCTGGAAAATGGGCTAAAAATCAAACCCTGCCATCACTGGCTTTTAGTTGCTTTGAAACAAATGATGTGGGGGGGCTTTTGAAGATTACAAAAGCACGGTGGTAAAGAATTTGCTGACTTGTGGCCCAGTGAAACAAATGATGTGTTGCTTCATCAGTTTATCACTGACACTGACTGTCTGGAAAATGCACATATTTACCAGAATCATCAGCGGGGCTCTTAATAAATGTCATTTCTTTTCCCTTTCTTTAAATAATCACTCTTCTCTTTAGCAGATGACAGTAAACTGTCCTGCCCTACAAGAAACTCAGGCTTTTAAGATATTTACCGAACATATTACTGCTATACAATAAATATCTGTCAGGAAAATTTTAAATATTTTCAATATGTATTGCCATTCTGCCAAGATTGAATCTGTTCCGTAATTAGCTGTGCAGTTTCCCACTTCAGGGCTTTTAGTTTCCTGTCTCACTGAAAGCTGAGTCTAAAAAATGTAATATGTAAATATGTGATTGCCACCACAAGCTCAGTCTAAATAAAAATACACATATTTCTTACCCCAGTTTATGCAATTCTCTGCACAAAGCATCCACCTATGTAGTTTCCAGCTCTTCTTTATCATGCATGGACACAGTAACAGATGTACAGAGTTTGACCCTGTAGTGTGTAGTTTAAACAGAGTATTGTCGCAGCATTTTCGAAGACTTCATGAAAATGTATATTCTTCCTGAAGATTCCCTCTTTTTCTGAAAATATACCCTTTAATTAAAGAAATCAGCTCATCACTTTTATATATACACATATACATTTTAGAATATTCATAACCCATTTTGACACAGGTGGTGCAATTTTGCTGTGTAGGTTTGCATTGCATTAAAAGTACAAATTATTATTTTAATAAATTGTGAAGCTTTGGAAATTTCCTGCTAGGTGTCCAGAACTAAAGCATGATTTTGCATCTGGAATTTGCACATGTTGTGACACGTGCATCAGTCTGATTTGAATGAAGTCGTCATTTAGCTGTAATGTGTTGTGTAATCTCTACTTGATGCAAACTCAGGGGTGACGTGGCTTACACACTGCACAGAGGTCAAGAAGTGAGTGTGTATGCAGATGGTGTAGGCGTCGGCCCCGGCTTCAGACGGTGAGGCTCTACACACACATACAGAGACATACACACTGCTCCAGCACACTTGGAAGAAACTGCTTGTATGAAATGGTCAGTTGCTGGTGTTGATAAATTGATGGGGCAGGCAGCTCAGGACACACAGCTGGAATTCACGGGACACCAAACCTAACAGAGATCCATATATCTCTCAGAGGCGGAGGCGCGTTAAAGAGCTCCACGTATCTGTCACTGAGCTCGCCGGGCCCTGAGACCTCAGACCAAACACAAACAAACTGCAACAGCTGGATCCTGCGCACTTTGATGCAACAATGTTGTGTACATAAGAGACTCTCACACACTGCTCAGACTCATAACCTGGATTCAAGTTATCGTGCATAACAACTGCTTATTTGAAGGAGATCACACAGCTGGCTATGGGAGAATGATTTTTATTGTGGCTATTGAATTTAACAAGCTCAGTAACATTCAGGAGGAGAACTAGCTGTCAGTTGTTGTCAGTGAGAGTTTATTTTTTACTTAAACCTGCTGTAATTTATTTTTAATCCCTGAAAGTGTTTCTTTTAAATTGGAAATACATCTAACATAACTTGGGTTTGTAACAATGGCCAACTGTTACTTACTGTTGTTGGTTTACATTTTTTTTTTTTGTTCAGAAGGATTTTGGCTTGATAACAGTGCAATGGAAAATGAATAGAGGTTGCCCATAAATTTGGCAACATCAGGTTCAACAAAAAGAGCTAATCTGAAACGTCCTTTGAAGTTGATACATACAGAATGTGTGAGCATCATACTTAAAGCCATGTTTCTTGAATATTCGCATTCTGCTTAGCCTGATTGTGTTTTTACCTAAGGCCAATGACGGTCTCTTTAGTAATTAAATGCTCTATTATACTCACCGGTGAACTGCTATGCGTGTTAGTGGTGAGCGTGTTGCACGTGTATGTAGCATTTATTTTATTTTATTATGTTTATTTGTTTTTAAAATTGACCTCATGAGAGCGGTGAAATAATTGGGTCCATTGCAATAACGTACATGTGATTAAATATTACTAAAAATACCAATTACAGCAGAAACAAAGGGGAGAAAACCAGATACAAAAAGTCTGAATTCCCAAACTTTATTACATATTACATACATATGATATTATATTTGGTCATTCATAAGTGATCAGACAGTGTAGCACACAAAGAAAACAAGAGGCAAAAAAAGTAAGCTAAAGGTCATGTGTTAGAAAACTAGTGAGGAAACACGAGAACAAAGCTGCACAAAAGAACACTAGGAATGCCAGACAACAGCTTAACTGCTGCAAGCACTGAGAAGACGGAGAAGCTGAACACAAATGATGCTAATCAGGGCGAGGCAGGTAATCACAAAAGACGGGAAATGAACTAAAGACTGGAAGCAAAACAGAAATAAATTTCACAATGAAGCTGGACTTCACAGGAACTGAAGCTCAAAACCCGGACACAGAGCTCACCATTGAGTATTTATTTAGATTTTTTTGGGATGATACAGGATTTGTTCTGTCAGAGAACACCTGAAAAAATTAAATATTTAAATTGTTAAAGTCTATGTCTTATAAGCTCATGAAACCAATTTATAAAATCTATTTCATTACTGAATTTCTATACATTTAATCTGGTAATGAAAATGGATGTCTGAGGAGATTGGAATGAATTTGATATACATTTTTTAACAAACAGCAAACAAATTAAAAAACAACAACAGTTGTGCACTCCTTCCTCGTTGTTCTCCGAGCGGTGCTGGAAGGTGCTGCGTGTGCTTGTGATTCCCTAATGGACCTCTGGGGGGCGATAACAGCTTGAAAAGCGCTCAGCCCTTCAAGAAAAACAACCGCAGAGGGGGAAAATATAAGCTTTCAAAAAACTGAAAAAAGTCAGAGATGGAAAAGTATTTTCACCTTCATCTGATTTTAAAAACATAATTTTGTCATAGTCGTTTACTTTTACTATTTTTATTTTATTTTTTACTATTTATCCACATTAAAGCAACAGATGCTGTTTAGAAATATATATAGGACAAAGTGACCATAAGTCAATGTGTAAGACCTACAAGAAAGAAATATATATAAAAAAGAAAAGAAATAAAGCTGCACTTTCTTTAGTATTCAGGTTCCACTGATCCTTTTATCTCTTTTTTCCTGAAATTATAAGAATGGCATATCTCTGTCGTGTCTTTACAACAGCAAAATTAATAAATGCTTTCTGCCTTTTCTCCTCTTTCAGAACAGTGCCAACACATTTTTCCAAGGATCTGCAGGCAGACAGGAACAATTAAAAGCTGTTAAGTGACTTTGTTTGGCAGCGGCAGCGACAGCACACAGCTCTCCTGGCAGAGCAGAGTGAGGGGAGAGCGAAGCCTTCTCGACAGCGTTCGTCATCCCAGTCGGCCCTCGAGAACTTCTGAATGAGTAAAATGATTTGATTACGTTGAGGCTAATGACGAAGGGCATACTTAAATCCATCTCCACGGTTTTCTTTGCTTCTGTCCCTGATTCAGTGCCCTGTCAGCAGCTTATTAGACAGGTTTTTCACTACACTACAGCTGCTCGCTGGCCTCTTCTTACAAATACTGGGAAAGAACTGGGAAAGAGGGAGTGAATGAGAGGCATGAAGGTAACGTAAGAAAGGGGAAAAGAGGATTAAAAATGATACAGAAGCTAAACGAATGTTTAACCCGTGTTTGATCCACTGAAATTGGCACTCAAGCAAATACTTCACTGACACCACGGCTCTGACCTGGACTTTTAAGTTACCGAAAAACTGAATTCATAAAAATAAGAAAAATAGAACAATTTGATTCTCATCTGCGTGAGAAATATAATTTTTAAACAAAAACATTCCCCCCCAAAACGTACAAATATTAAAAAAGGTAAAAGACAAAGAAAATCCCCAAAGACAATATAATTTACAATGTACACACAACAAAAATAAAAGGTAAAAAAAAAATTAACAATGATTTCTAACATTAATTTGGGGAGAGTGTCTGGTTTTAAGCTTAAGCAGTGCCATAGTTTGTACTAAATTTGTACTAAATTTAATAACACAGACTTTGATTGTCAGGCTATCAGAAGGGACAAGTAATACCACACACACACACACACACACACACACACACACACACACACACACACACACACACACACACACACACACACAAACACAGAAACACACACACACCTACTGCCAGTTTAGAATTAAACAAGTCTTTTGGTCTGTGGAAGGAGGAAATATCATTAAAATGGTGGTAAAACACAACACTTGTGTCTTCATCTAAGCTGCAGCAGCAATGGTAAAAATTTGAGAGGTGCATGATCGGCAGAAACAGCGTCAAGCAACAGCAGATGTGACCTTAGCAGGTATAATGGGGCCCCATTGTTTACGTAAAGGCTGCAATAACTGCTCAGAAACAGACCAAGGCTTTGCTCCAACCCATATCACAATCCAATCTAGACTTTGCTGAATGTCCCTGGGCGATCGTGGCTCAAGAGTTGGGAGTTCGCCTTGTAATCGGAAGGTTGCCGGTTCGAGCCCCGGCTTGGACAGTCTCGGTCGTTGTGTCCTTGGGCAAGACACTTCACCCGTTGCCTACTGGTGGTGGTCAGAGGGCCCGGTGGCGCCAGTGTCCGGCAGCCTCGCCTCTGTCAGTGCGCCCCAGGGTGGCTGTGGCTACATTGTAGCTTGCCATCACCAGTGTGTGAATGTGTGTGTGTGAATGGGTGGATGACAGGTTGTGTAAAGCGCTTTGGGGTCCTTAGGGACTAGAAAAGCGCTATACAAATACAGGCCATTTACCATTTAAAAAGTCACAGCCACCCCACACTGCAGCCCACACAACCCACTGGTGCCAGACATCACTGCCAAAAGGTCCCGCATGTCTCCACGCCCCAGCAGGTCAGCAACGTTCAGTAACTCAAGATCGACCTAGACAATATTTGGGAAGGTGTCTTTAACTTTGTGAATAATTGAAAAAAAAGTAGTGTTGTTAACGTGTCTCCATAACACAAAGTCATTTTGGAAATACCCTTAATCATTAAAAGATGCTAAAGATTAAAAGACGTCATCTATCTTTCAGCATGTCCATACACAAACTATGATGCTACTGTCAGCAGCTGGCTAAGCTGGCTTAACACAAAGACTGAAAACAAGAAGGGACAGCTCACCAGTATCGAGCCCAAGGTAAGAAAATTCACCTAGCAGCACCTCAAACACTCAACGATTAATATTTCATAGCTTTTTTATTAAGCGATACAAGAACAAAGTATAACAAAATGTATCAAAATGACCATTCCCTGGCTGATGGACTCTTAGTTCCCCAGAATCACTGACTTATTATTGAAAAACTGGTCCCAATTTGAATATCAATAAGATCAGTCAATAATGATTTGGTATGTGCTACTAAACCCACGCATGTATGTGTTTAACACAGACAAATACATGAAAGAGACGTTAACATATGGATGTTAATTAGCGTCCCTGGTGAACGTTATCAATTGAGACCATATGGAGGCATGGGATCCTTTCTGCTGTAATTGACAAAAGTTTAATAACAGGACCAAACCTCTACAATCAGCAGTGTGTAGAGCTGCACATTGATTGACATGTCGAAGCAGTTGAACAAAGCTGGTGACTGCCAGACAGTGACCCTTGCTTCCTGCCCGTCAGCACAACAAAGATACGCATTTACAGACAGCTGCCGTTCATGACACAACGTTAGGCTGACCTGAAACAAATTACTGTAAAGAAAAGGAAATCACTTTAGGGACAAGAGTGGATATGAGGAAAATTATAGCCTGCTGTTCTGATATTAGCTGTTCTATTGTTGCAGGTAAAGCTGGGCCTGCTGGGAGCTTTTGTATTTACTACTTAGTGCAATGTTTGGTACAATTTGTGTGTGTTTTGTTGCATGTCTGTTTCCCCAGAGTCATTAGAGCCAATCATTATCCGGTTACTGTCCTGTCTACTATTGTTTATGTAACTGGACCAGACGGATCTATTGAGCTCTTATTAAATATCAGGTATTGGTCAGTCAGTAAATTGACAAGATGAAAAAGAAAAAGGAAAACAACCTGCAAAAGGCTAAAAAAATGTACTTTTTTCTAAGACCAAGTTAATATAACCCCAAAATAACTGATATATTTCTTTTATTTCTTTTATTATAATATGTCCAGTTTTCATTTTTGTTAACACAATAATCTGCCATGAAATCCATTATTATGGCACCTGTAGAAGTCTGAGTAGCATTATATTTATGTAGGCTTTGGTTATATGGATATAAGGAGTGTATTTGACGGCTATTGTCTGATGACAGTTTTGTTTGTCTTCCTTTTTTCCAGATTTCACACACAACACATATTGATGCATATCGGCTCATTTTAATTTTTAGGAAATCATTTCCAACACAACTTAGTTACACACAAGGTGTCTTTTGGCACAGCAGCCAAGAAAATGGTGTTCAAGGGGTAAAGGTACCTATAAATAATGGTTAACTTTAAAAATAAACAAACCTTGACAATGAAAGATAAAACCAATAAAGGTGACTAAAACCAGTGCAGTGGTTAGCACTGTTGGCTCACAGGAAGAGAGTCCTGGGCACAAATCCACCAGCTGACAGGGGCCCTCCAGTCTGGGGTTTGCATGTTCTCCGTGCCCCAAATTCCTCGCACAGTCAAAAGGCATGGAGCCTAATGGGCACCCAAGACCAACGCTTCTCTACCTTGGTCTTGGGTGTGAATGAGCGTCTGTTTCTTTCTGGTGACCTGCCCAGGGTGCAGCCTGCTCTTTGCCTCATGCCAGCTGGAATAGGCTAAAGCCTCCGTTAAACCCTGAATTCAGTACAATGAAACGGATGGATAAATGGCATCTCAATATGGCGAATATAAATTTAAAAAAGCATCAAAATTGGGCAAAAGTAACAAAAACAGACAGGCGATTCTTTAAAATGGTCTCATTGGTCTATCCAACTAGCGAGACAGACTTCTTATAAGGTGGGGTCACCAAAATAAGATTAAACAACACAAACATAACTGAGAGTTTTTTTCAAATTTAGAATTATTGATGTGAAGAGCTGCATTTTTATCTCAGGTCAGGACCTTTTTCTGAAAATTTCCAAGTAGTTTGTAGTGCTTAAAACTGCAAAACACAAAAGCTGAATAGTATAAAAAAATGAAAGAAAAAAACAGATCCTGGCTCACAAAACTGCCCATTAAACTGCCGCACCTTGCTAGTGTGTTTCATTAGCTAACTATTCAAAAGCTATTTTTCATGCAGACACGAGGAAAACTGTAGTTTTGTGGACGTGAAAATGTCAGTTCTCAAAAATCCGAATCAATCAACCTCCGTATCTCCCTGCTAATGTGCCTGCTTCCCTGCATCACAACCTGTTAGTCTCTCAGTGCTATCGTCACTTCCTCGACTGCCACCGCCCCATGACCTGCCATGGTGAAAAAGACAAAGAGGGAGTGCATGGACTGAGATGGAGAAGAGGAGGAAGAGGATGAGGGAAAAAAAAGAAACGTTTCACCGCTTTCAGAGAGACTCCACTGGTGAGGACCCTCCTCTCCTAATCACATTACCCGAGAAAACTTTTACTTATGGCTAATGGAATTCGCTTAAAATTGAACCGCTGGGCTGAAAGTAGATTTGCATTGATCCAGATATGTATAGAGCCAAAGTCAGTCTATCTATTCTTTGAAGGAATTAAAGGCCGCTAAGCCTATAGAGCCAGACTGTATAATCCTATGTTAAAAGATCAATACTGGCTGGAACCCACATGAGCTTTTTTCATCGTGTGTGTTTTTGTGTGTCTGCCTGAATATACAACCATGTGTTTTTTATCCACAGTGTATATTTTAACTGTAAATCATTCAGCTTGTGGTCTGTTTGCTCCTTTGCTTTGTGCGCTTCATCATGAACGAAGGCTTTTTTTGGACAGATTAAAGGGGCGTTGTGATGGGGTTTGCAGTCTGACTGTTAACACCATACAAATAAACCTGACTGCCCACCGTTTATTTAGTCTGACGCCCTCATCTAGTATGCCCCCTGCCACGTTTAACCAGCAGAAAGAGCAAACTGTCTCGGCGGCTGGGGTACAGAAAAGCCGTGGCTGGACTCTAAATATACTGTTGCATCATCCACCCCTGCTGCTTATTTCTGAGCAAACAAGACCCTGATCTGGAGCCTTCTGTGCTCAAGTCTTAGACTCCACGGTAGCTAAAATTTACACTTGGGTATACAACACATTTGTAAAATCACTATTTGGTGTGTCTTTTGGTAAAGAAGACAAGCAAAACAAATGCCTAAAGATGCTTTTTTTTCCACTTACGTTGAAAAATGTAGGTATTGTAACAACCCTTATTATGGCATAGCGTAAGAGCATGGTTGCCAGTTTATTGATCTTTGTATTATCATCATAAAATCAATTTTCTTGACACACAGGTGCATGTTTAATAACCTTTAAAGGCTAACAAAAGGCTAGCTAGTGCACTGCTAAAATGTTGTGGAAGTGTATGTCAACACAAATGTACAGTAACTATTTTTTCACTGTGCAACCAAAGAAGGCTCATCCCAAATGGAAAGTCGCCCGACAGGTTCAGGAGGAAAGCATTCCTGTTGTATCTGTGAAAAACATCACTTTAAATGCCAGGGTTAACATTTAGAGCAGATATGTTTAAAGGAAACATTTCTGACCACTGAGTGCATTGCTTCTTTGTTCATTGCATTCCAACAATTTCCAAACATGTCAGTCAGACTAACCTTAATATAGTGAATTCGGGCAACAGAATGACGAAGTATGTTAGACAAACAACTTTGTGACATAGTGATATGATGATGTTTCCATTTTCCTTCCAAGGAGTCAGACATTCTTGTTATTCTCAATAGCTCTGCAAGCTTTCAAAAATGAAGATCTTTCAAAGTTTTTATTTTTTTATTTTTTGGACATTGGCTACTTTTCACAAATTTTCAGTCCAGTCTTAGTATGTGACCATTTTTAGAGGATTTTTTTTGTTAAGTCACTTAACTTGACCTATGAATCGTCAAGCATAAAGAATGCCTCTGGTTCTGGGTCTACACATGACAGAAAGAACCAACTTTAAATTGCAACTTTCAGCACTTTGTAAGTAACAGCTTGTCACAAAAACATGTAATTTGTTTCGATTCTTTTTAGCTGAATCTACCAAAAAGGTCAAAGATAACACAATTTAACAGGCATAAAATAGAATTTCTTTGCCACCAAGGCATGGTGATCACAAAGAGGTATTAGCTAAAAATCTGAGGAACCTGAACAAATGGAGAGAAAGTTTCAGGCATAAAAAAAAACAAAAAAAAAAACAACTAAAATAGATCAACAGATCTGGAAAGGCTTATATGATTTACTCATGAAAGTGGCCACTTTCTCATTACTTTCATATATTGTTTTAGGAAGTATCCAAAACATACAAGTTTCATTTATATATTTTTTCAAGGGATCTTATATCTGTTTGTATGCTTTTCATACAAGTTTCACACAAGACAGATACAAACTTTATAAGATTTATATATATATATATATCTTTTCCATATGGGGTAATTCAGTTCATTTGTTTGCCAAAGCCTCATCTGAAATGTTCTCAGTGAAAGGGTAGCCAAGTAGCCAGGAACGAAGACGTACAATAGTAAGTGTGCAGCTATCTGTAAAACATTGTTGAGGCGTATTCATGGTGTGGAGCTGGTGTGGAGCACCACAACCAGTGGTGTTGGGGATCTTGTCAAAATTAAAGGAATTACCAGATTTTGATCCACCATGCAAACCAGAAAGTGTCTAAGCTTGGAGAACTACTCCTTAAGATTACTTAAATCACAAGAAAACTGATAACTGTACATTTTTCCATTTTCTTAGAAAATATAAGGGGTCACTCAAGACCTTTGTGCTGCAATGTAATTTATTTAAAATAAAGGCGAGGAGCATGTTTCCATGTTCAGATTGGCTTTTATCTCTGAAAAAATCACAGTAATATTGTGTAAATTATTCACACTATTATCATTATTGTAAAATTTCAGTTTTACGGTTTCTACCTCTGCGTGTGCTTAACATGACATCAAACAGGGAGATTAGCTAAGTGGTCAAACCTAATGAAATCACAAGGTTTTAACTGGGTGACATTGATTAACTGGGGAAAATAATTCCTCCTGGTAGTCCATCAATCTCATCCATATTCACTCCCCCCTCCAACATCTCGACAGTTTCCCCCTGCAAACCCCGAGAATGTGCTAAATGACCTCAAACACTGACAGCATCGCTGCACACACAGTTGATAGTGACCTCATTGATGAGCCAGCTGCTGCCAATACTGTAGCACACACTCACACACAGATGCTCATCAGTCAGAGGGTCACTGTGACCCCCATCATCATCACGCTGGCAGGAATGGGCAACAGTAGCAGCGCGGCAATGGCATTGGCCATCCATGGTGAATCTGATGACTAAGAAATCCAAATATGGGATTAGCCCTCCTGACTATCCTGCTCCTAAGTGCCACTCCACACAAATGGGGCCCTAAGAAGATAATAACTGTACAATTGCTTTTATAGGGAGGGAGTTATTCAATTACAAGCCCCTGGAGTGAAATGTTGCTATAACTGTACCTTGGCCGGACATGGTTTGGAGAGCAGCTATTTTAATAATATGTAATAAGAAGTTTCTAAAAGAATGAATGAAAAAAAAATTTTTTTCATTTATTTTTTAACAAAGGTACTTCATGTTAATAACTACAGTTAAAGTTGTGCATACAGATTCAAAGTTTTAAACGGTGCTCCTTCTTTAATAGAAACAGTGCAAATGTTTAAGGTTGTGTTACTTAACAGTTAGTTAACTATTTGAATGGAAATGAAAGTGGCACATTTAGAGGCACACAGTGCAGACTACACTATGATATTTGTGTGTTCTGCGCTGCTGGATGTGGTTATTTTTGTCTACTTGAGGTATGAACAGATCACCTAGACATGGGCATTTCCTGTTTATTAATTCTGTTTTGTTTTTTGGGGGGGCACAGGGTAGACCAAAAACAAAGCAGAGGAGATGTACAGCCAATCAGAATGTACTACATTCAGTTTAGAAAACCTGTCTTAATACAGATATACAGTGGGGCAAAACAGTATTTAGTCAGCCACCGATTGTGCAAGTTCCCCCACTTAAAATGATGACAGAGGTCAGTAATTTGCACCAGAGGTACACTTCAACTGTGAGAGACAGAATGTGAAAAAAAAATCCATGAATCCACATGGTAGGATTTGTAAAGAATTTATTTGTAAATTAGGGTGGAAAATAAGTATTTGGTCACCTCAAATATGGAAAATCTCTGGCTCTCACAGACCTGTAACGTCTTCTGTAAGAAGCTTTTCTGTCCCCCACTCGTTACCTGTATGAATGGCACCTGTTTGAACTCATCATCTGTATAAAAGACACCTGTCCACAGCCTCAAACAGTCAGACTCCAAACTCCGCCATGGCCAAGACCAAAGAGCTTTCGAAGGACACCAGGAAAGGTATTGTAGACCTGCACCAGACTGGGAAGAGTGAATCTACAATAGGCAAGCAGCTTGGTGTGAACAAATCAACTGTGGGAGCAATCATCAGAAAATGGAAGCCATACAAGACCACTGATAATCTCCCTCGATCTGGGGCTCCACGCAAGATCTCATCCCGTGGGGTCAAAATGATCATGAGAACGGTGAGCAAAGATCCCAGAACCACACGGGGGGACCTGGTGAATGACCTGCAGAGAGCTGGGACCAAAGTAACAAAGGTCACCATCAGTAACACACTACAACGGCAGGGAATCAAATCCCGCAGTGCCAGACGTGTTCCGCTGCTGAAGCCAGTGCATGTCCAGGCCCGTCTGAAGTTTGCCAGAGAGCACATGGATGATACAGCAGAGGATTGGGAGAATGTCATGTGGTCAGATGAAACCAAAGTAGAACTTTTTGGTATAAACTCAACTCGTCGTGTTTGGAGGAAGACGAATACTGAGTTGCATCCCAAGAACACCATACCTACTGTGAAGCATGGGGGTGGAAACATCATGCTATGGGGCTGTTTTTCTGCCAAGGGGACAGGACGACTGATCCGTGTTAAGGACAGAATGAATGGGGCCATGTATCGTGAGATTTTGAGCCAAAACCTCCTTCCATCAGTGAGAACTTTGAAGATGAAACGAGGCTGGGTCTTCCAACATGACAATGATCCAAAACACACCGCCCGGGCAACAAAGGAGTGGCTCCGTAAGAAGCATTTGAAAGTCCTGGAGTGGCCTAGCCAGTCTCCAGACCTCAACCCCATAGAAAATCTGTGGCGGGAGTTGAAAGTCCGTGTTGCTCGGCGACAGCCCCAAAACATCACTGCTCTCGAGAAGATCTGCATGGAGGAATGGGCCAAAATACCAGCTACTGTGTGTGCAAACCTGGTAAAGACCTATAGTAAACGTTTGACCTCTGTTATTGCCAACAAAGGTTATGTTACAAAGTATTGAGTTGTATTTTTGTTATTGACCAAATACTTATTTTCCACCCTGATTTACGAATAAATTCTTTACAAATCCTACCATGTGGATTCATGGATTTTTTTTTTCACATTCTGTCTCTCACAGTTGAAGTGTACCTCTGGTGCAAATTACTGACCTCTGTCATCATTTTAGGTGGGGGAACTTGCACAATCGGTGGCTGACTAAATACTGTTTTGCCCCACTGTATTACATGAAAGGTTAAACTGTGCAAGAGGGTGAAATTAATATCGCATTGAAGCCATTATACTAACGGGTTCTTTTCACCTGTACAGTGGTCCCTCATTTATCGCGGGAGTTACGTTCTAAGAATAACCCGCAATAGGTGAAATCCGCGAAGTACCCAACTTAATTTTTTACAATAATTTTAGATGTTTTAAGGTTGTAAAACCCCTCACTACACACTTTATACACTCTCAAAGTTCAAACCTTCGTAGAAAAATAAGTCCAGTATTATAGAATGAAACCAAAGATCAAACCCTGTTTTCAGGTCCAGAACATGGAAATAGAGCAGCTGCCAGAGAGTCAATGGTATGGAAGTAGGGGAAGCAAGAAGAATGAGTTGAGTATCATTTGACTTATCTTCTGACTGTTTTGTTTCGCTTAATGCGCCTTATAATCCGGTGTGCCCTATGGTCCGAAAAATACAATAACTTCTACCTTCCTTTAGCATGCCCAGAAGTCCAGCTTTTTGTGCGATGGTTAACATTTTCCTCTGCCTTTTTTGGTGCTACTGCAGGTGGATTGGTCGGTGCAAAGTGTTTCGTCGACATTGTTGTGTTTGTTGGGGAGAAAACTTACAAACATACAGTACAGCACTTCAGAGTCCCACTGCTAGCGGTCGAAGATTTATGTAAATTTGACAAGCCGAACCATTCTGTACTGTGCAGAAGACACGGAACGGAAGAGATTGCTGTAACTGTAGCTGTAACTGTTACAAGTAATTGCTTCCCTTGTCCTTGGAAGTATTCAAGTTAACTAATCTGCAAATGAGTGATTCAGAATACAAAGAGAACACATTTCACAACCAGGTGTGTGCAGATCTATTGCCAAACCTGATAAGCAAATTCAAAATGCTCATGAAGGCTATATAATCAAGCTGTAATAAAAAGTTGAAGGCATAGTCAAGCCGCATACTTAAATATATATATATATATATATATGGTGATGTTTTGAGTTCAGAGACTCAGCTTAGTAAAAGTGTGGGCTTGAAAAACACCACTGGATACATCAGCCTGTGTCAGAGTCTAATTGTCAAAGTTTTCATTCGGTTTAAACAGGTTAGTGAAAAATGTTCACCTCTAATACAGATTATGCAGTCCCACGTTTTAAATATGTTTATTTCTGCTTGATGCAGCTAGACCCAGCCTCAAGTGGCCATTCAAGGAACTGTAGTTTTTCCTGTCTAGTTAATCACATTTGGTTTCAATTTGCATAACAAAATTCTTGTTAATGTCACCAGATTTAATTTTTCCTTCCACATTGAGATGCATATGCAGGTAATAGACAATAGACAGAGCTGTAATACCGTCTCTCTTTCCACCAATGAGAATTAAGTGCTGCTGCATGGCTGACCACCCAGATAAAGAATGAGCATGTTTGCCCATTCTTCGTTGGCTCTTTGGCAGCATCCCCCCAGAGCTGTTGAAAGTCCAGAGCAAAGCTGGCCCTCTCCCCAACCTGCTACCTTCAGATTAATCCTGTTTGCCTCCGTTTACCAGGATTGAAGTGGATAGGTCGCTCTGGATGCCCCGGCTACCTCCCCCTCTTAAAAACATTTGCTGCACCACATCTACGTGCCCTGCTCCAGGACAACTTCTATTACTTACAAATTACGGTCTCAGTAACCCAGTTACCCACAGGGGCTTCAGTTCTTCTATAAATTGACATGGTTTCTAGGGGACGACGGCTCATCCAAGGGCAATCCACAACTGGCCATGTCGTCTTCATAAAGGAAGATGTTGAGAGCTGAGACACAAAATTGTAATCCAGGATTTCTCAAATGTGGTTCTTTTTCACCATCTTTCAAAGTAAGACACATGGTTGGTTGATGGCGAATCAGATCCACAAAGTATCCCACATCTAAAAAGTCAAGCCTTACAAGGTACAGTGACTACAGATAACAAGGTTAATCTGATCAAAATATTTCATGTGCTTCTTTTCACATAAGTATCACATGATAATCAATTGTCTTTCACTCTGTCCTCCCTAGAGCGTTTCAGAAGCCATTAAAACTATTGATTAGTCATCCAAAGACACCTCTTGACTGTTTAGAGTGAAAGGAGGAATCGTGCCAGAGGGTAATCGCTCATAAACTGCTTGGGTATCAGTGATTAAGTGTTGATGCAAGGGATTTAAGGGAAAATCCTATCAAACTATGACTGAAAGGAAATTCCAGGTCTTTGGTATTTTCTTTTAACTGCATGTGTAAAGAGACCTCCATGAAGAGTTGTGACCTGTTTCTTTAATCAAAGTTTGGAAGAATTGCAAATAAATAGCAAAGGTGCCACCTGTCATCAAACTAAGGCCTTCAGTTATTAAGACACAGACTTTCTTTCAAGTGTCCAAGTTCCACATTTTCTTTTTTCTTTTTCCTACACAATGATATCCAAGCTGTTTTCACCAGACTGTGCGACCACACACTGGGTCAGCCTGGGTGCTGATCCTATGACACAATACCCGGATGTTGCACTGTTTAGTTGATAAACAAGGCTGTGAATCAGTGGTGAGGAAAGAGGCAGCTTAGTGACCTGGGCAGTCTCCTCTTCCTATAGCTGCTATTTTTATACCCACCTCTTGAGTTGCTTCAGTGTCATTATTAAAAATGAAGGTTGACCTAAAAGTTCTGAGCTGCATTTTCGGCGACAGTCGTTTGACTTGCCGTATTTCATTTTATGGTTTTCCATTTACCAACGTAACACCCACCAAAAAAAAGGAAGAAAAAACACAAACAAAACAGCAGAAAATCCACCAAATGTTAGGTCTGAACAGACTCACAATGTTTGACTTGTAAACATCAATTATACTATTCAGTATTCAACTGATAGGTTTGTTAGTCTTGACTGGCTGACTTGCTTAAGCATGATATGAAGTAGACCGCCAGAATCATACACATTCCTTTTCTTGGAAATCTCTCACGCACAGTCTGTCACATATGGTAAATGGCCTGTATTTGTATAGCGCTTTACTAGTCCCTAAGGACCCCAAAGCGCTTTACACATCCAGTCATCCACCCATTCACACACTGGTGATGGCAGCTACAGTGTAGCCACTGCCACCCTGGGGCGCACTGACAGAGGCGAGGCTGCTGGACACTGGCGCTACCGGGCCCTCTGACCACCACCAGTAGGCAACGGGTGAAGTGTCTTGCCCAAGGACACAACGACCGAGACTGTTCAAGCCGGGGCTCGAACCGGCAACCTTCCAATTACAAGGCGAACTCCCAACTCTTGAGCCACAATCGCCCCATATCTCAGCCACAAATAAGCAAAATTTTATGTCTCTATAGGAAGAAGTTGCTCAGAAACCTGGTAGTAGGTAAGCTGTTGTCCTTGCAGATAGACAAAGTCTCAACCATTTCCTGACTGCTTTCAAACAATTTTCAACCTCATCTGCGGCAGCAAGTACAAAGAGTTTTCCACTTCTCTTGCATATTTTTTATTTCAGTGTGACACTCAGTCTTTGTCCAGGTTGCTCCAGGTATAGACTATACTTATAGCATGTATAGGAGAAGCTGCTAAATTTCCCATTTCCATACATGCATGATTGCAATCTTCACAAGAAACTTTAAAATGTTTATTTTCAGAAATCCTATAGTGGACCTTTTGCACATTTAATTCCAGTTAAGTATCAAGAGACCACAGCGAATATTTGTTTTACACCTCAACTGTGATCTTAACACCATCTGAATCGGCTCAAGATGCATTTTTCATCTAAACCCTGAACATTGCCACACTTTTGAGGTTGTGCTCTTCTTGTTAGCATTCATTTGCAGAGCCAGGACAGTGCAGCAGAGACTTTGAGCTACTGTGTGATATATGAGTCTTCATAAGCGCAGAGGTGTGAAGATCTCAAGACATGCAGATCTGTGAGGTTGCCCGAGTGGTGCGCTGGCCTCCTGCGAGAGGGGATTAGGTTAAACTAACTCTCGGTCATTTACAGTTTATCACAGACGGGGCTGTGTCTGCCAACTACTTTAGAGCACTTTCAACAGACAAGTTAAGTCTGGGAAATTTCACACAGACTCAGGCTTTACTGGTGCCTTTCTTATCAACACAAACAGTCACACAGATGTATGTGGGCAGACGCAATTATTAAGTATCAAGACAAATTATTCAGGATTTAACAGTGACTCAAAAACTACTGATCTCAGCATGTTTGTACATCTTTGTGCTACTTATGTAGCTTAAAGAGCACGTTTAGCAAACTGCTTTCTGTGTAGACATGTTCTAACTTGTAACATGTGAGCAAAACTTCCTCACTTTCAAGGCCATATCTCGACATGCACCTGCCCATTAAAGAGCACATGCATAGAGTTCACGTTTGCATGTTTGTGGAGTTCAAAAGATTCTTGCTAATTACAACTTTACAAAAAAAATCTTCATATGACAGAATAACAGCATGAATTGATCTTGCTGGAATAAGTGATATATTTAGACATACTTCTATTTAAATGGGTGTAAATTGCTTGATTGTTAATGGTTTGTTTAAACACACTTTTATAGAGTAATTGTTTTAACTGACTGCATAACAGTGGTAAAGTTACAGTATTTAATTCGTCATTTCCAACAACAGATGAAAAAATCCCAAACACAGAAGGTGGTGAGTTGTGGAGCAGAGAGGGACAACACAGCGACATATTTTCAAAGTGACCTGCAGAGTTGGATTTGTTTTATTGCCGGATGCATCCCCAAGTTGTAAGTTGTAAGGCTACACAATATTTTTCTTTTTCAAATTTTAAAATATACAGTTTTGATATTTTTTCAGTCAGAATATTTGTTGTACATGAAAGATTCTACACACACACACACACACACACACACACACACACACACGCACATGCATTGATACACTCTTACAGTTTATGTCCTGTTTTTTGTGCTGATTATTCATTGCAACTGATTGGAAAGGGTTGTTCCTAAATTATAGGAACAAAAATCAAACAAGAAATACCTGCCTGAGTTGGTATTTCAAAACTAGATTATGTGATAAAGATGGAATAAAATCAGATTTTTGTTGCATTTTCATGTTCTTGCGTCTGACTTTATTCTCCCTGATGGACAAAACTAAATAAACAAAAGTTACTTACACAATTTCAGTTCAAATCTAAAATTTGTTAGATTTGCATGCGCACTCACACCCAGAACACACACCGTTTAATTAATTACACACTCACCTTGTGTCTCCTCCAGTTTACCTTCCCACCAGCAAGCTTGGAGGGCAACAAGCACATTAAGTGGCTGCGGGCTAATTAGCTAATAACCTGCTAATCAAATCGGCGGCAGCCGCCCCTTTAAAGGCTCAGGGTCAGTCCATTAGCATCAGTGACTGTCGTCAAAGCTCTGATGCATCCAATATTCAACCAAAGAGCTCAACATTTCTCATCCAGCATTGCACCTTTATCCATTCACAAGTCCTGCTGATAACAGCCTTGTGGACTAAAATAAAAAGTCCCTTTGAATGTTTACAGTAAACGACCCAACGCACACACACACAGTGACACACACACTGCATTTAAGAGCAGAGAGCTCTCCTCGCCTTCCCAATTAGGCCTCTAATTTGGCTAATGGAGCATTAATGGAGAAAGAGGCTGCTGAAGACCCGAGCTCAGCACAATGTCCTCCAAACCAACGCACACACACACACACACACACACACACACACACACACACACACACACACACACACACACACACACACACACACACACACAGCCCAGTACAACACACAAAGATTAGATTTCAGCAACAATAGTATCAGAATGGCGCTCTCTGGAGAATACACACATACATGATTTTAAGAAAGACACTAGAACGTTTTAGTTGTCCTGCAACAATCATGAAATTGTGCACATGATTTACTTACTGCAGGATCTGCTGGGCAAACATTATTCACCAGTATGTTATAAATAATAAGATAAATAAATCATAATATCAATTTTAGGAATTTTTATAAAAATTAAATGACAAAAAAAGCAACATGAAATATCTGCTAACAAGGAATCTTTAGAGTGCAGTGCACAAATTATGTACTTAGCATTACCAGCATTTTAATTATGCGATAATAATATGAATTATATTTATAACAGTGCCATTAAATGTTAATAACATAACATCAAACAGTTTTCAGGTTATAGAATCAGAATTCCTCAAATTCAACTTCTGAACTTTGTTCTTGGGAGTAGCATTCCCTTTACTATGCTTTACTATTTCCCTTTCATTTAATAGGAGCAATGTAATAGTTCCAATATAGAAGAGTAAACTCATGTGATGAAAAACCAATAAAATACACACAGTACAATGCACATATAGCACATCAATTTACCTTAGTAATGTTCCAAATTTGTTCTTTCCTGTTCGAGTTAACCTTTCATCATCATCAGTTACTGCTATGGTCAACCACTAAGTTCAGTGACACATTATTAAGTAAGGCAATTGATACAAATTTAAATTTAATTACATAACAAACCACCAAAGTAAATTTGCAATTCTATAAGTCACTGGTCTTTTAATTCAATACTATTTTTTTCTGTAAAGTCCTGAATTAGTCAGGAACAGCTCACTTATACACATTTGTTTTATTTATTTTCCATATTTTAAAGTGCTACCTGCTACTTGTCAGCCATGGCAATGCATGACAGGAACACCTTCTAGTGAAATGTTGACACCCACTAAGACAGAGTTTGTGAGGGTACTTACAAAAATCAGTGTCCTGCAGAATTCATCAGATTAAAATTGTTACATCTTAAGACTATACAAAAGACAACTTAGAGTATTTATACCAGGATGAATGCATTTAGCCATTAATGTTGCTGATTTGTTAAAAAAAAGAGAAAAGAGTCATTTTAAGTTTTAGAAATTGTAATTTAAAAAAAATGTTACTTTTAAAAACGTATTATAATGCAGCTGAAAGCTGGAGAGATGCAAATATCCTTTAGAGTATTTAGACACATCATATTATTATATAAAAGTATTTATCATCATCATTGGTTTACATATTCTTTGGTGCTTTTTTATCTTTTTAGTTATTGACTTATCACACTTTGAAAAATATATACATATAAACTGTCAAATGAGTCTGAATTTCCCATTTAAAGTAATGCTACTTAAAGTAAATTAAAAAAACAATATAAGTACACACATCCTCTCGTACTCATTAAATGATGCAGACAGCATGGGAACTGCTGCAGCACTGCTGAGAGGAGGATCAACATGGCGCCATCAGAGCACTCCTTATCAACCACATACACACATATACTGGTGGTTATCTACTGTACAATATATATACATAATCCCATATAATATGTGAACATATATAATCTGACTGTCGAGGCTTTGCTTTATCTTTTGTATCTCGCGTGAAACAATTGCAACTCTAGTTTTGTCGAATTTCTCACTCAAATTGATTCCATCTTCAAAGCTGAAAATATGAGGTCATTGCCCAAAACACGCTTGTTGAATATTGACCAAGTGCTGTGATGAAGCCCTCCCTTGTTGCTGGGTTGCGTTGGAGTTTCCGAGGTATGACGGCGCTGGCGACAGCCATATCTGACACTCTGACCCTTTTCAAGTCTGCCGCTAGCACTTCATTCTCTCTTTTTTTGATGCTCACACACACACACACACATCCTCCCAGCATCTGTAGATAGTGTCACTGCTCTGGTCTCCAGGCCCACGATAAGGGGAGGGGAGCGTGGAGTGCTCAGTCTGCCAGTGGAAACCCAGGGAGAGTGTGTGCAGTCATCCTAATCTTTAACCCGGCTCCATAAACACTGCTGTGGCCTCACAGAGCCAGATCCTGAGCAGCCCAGCAACTCTTTGGCTCCAAGACTGATGTAACATCACGTCACACTACTACCACTACTGCTGGTCACCAACAAGCCCAGAATAGTCCTATCTGATGATGTCATCAAATGCTGTTTTTGGTGACCGAAGGAAAAAGGGTACGGAGCTGGCTCTAGAACGTAAAATAGACACAGAAACACAGAACTGCAGGCACATGATGATACAAATGTCATGGTCCAGTTTACTACGGTTCCAGATCACTGGATCAATCAGGTCAGACTCATGACTCACACCCATCTGACTGGACGCTGATCCAGCCAACGCTACTCCCCCCAAGGCATTTCCCACCTGCTTGCCAAGTAATCCACCAAACCCCGTTCATTCACATCTCGCCTCGCCTTTGTTTCCCAGTGTCCCAACTAACCCCTCTCTCACTCTGTTTCAGAGCCTTCATGCTCGAGATCTCATTTCCCTTGTGTCAGTGCTGATACCTGTATTGCTCAATAAAAGTTTAAGCTAAATCTGATTACTGATGAATCTTACTGAATCTGCTTTTGGGTTCACATGTACATACTGTCCTCTGGGCCACCTTGACAACAAATGAGAATGTTTTGCAGGAGTTTAGGCTTCTGTAGCATCTTGTGTGAAATTGCAAACCAAGGATAACACTGTTTTACGCATGCATGTTGGTTTTCCAACTCTGGGCTACTGTAGGAACATAGTGAGTCTCTTGGACACTGGTAAAATCAGATATCTGCATATATCTGCATACGGTATGCAGACTCTGTTGAGTTTTGGCAGTGGAACCTTTCTGGTTTGGGCTGGTTCTGGTGACCAGTCACAAGTAGTCTTTGGTTCCTTATAGGAATACAGTTCACGTGGAGAAGAAGAAAGGGATTGAAATGATGAAATATTCATCTATAAAAAACGACTTAGCTATTCATTAACAGCAGACAGAGAAGACCCGGCTATCAGATGTATAAATTACAACCCCAGGCGAAACAGCCAAAAACTGGCTTTTTCCCCTGGTGGCCAAGTTAGCAGACTAGCTGATGTTTCCTCTTCTGTGACTGATTATAATGTCATTCTGCATATCTGAGTAAATACTTACACAGAGGCAGACTAAATAAAGGCTTTCAAAGGTACTGTCAAAGCTATTAAAAAACACTCACTCTGCGTGGTAAAACTTAAATAAAAAGTAAAAACTTGAAGTTGACATAAACTACAATCATCAAATTCAAATATATGAATTTGTATAGTTTCCTTTCAGTACTTTTGATGATTTTCAGCTTTGGGCTGTTGATTTTATGATGCCACTCTGAGATTTTATTATTACAATTACATTTAAGTGAGTACAGAGAACTGTCCAAACCAACTGTCGGGGGGAAAAATCATAATTCAAGGGTTTCTGAAAAGGCTATCCACAAGAAGCAAAACATTATTTGTCCATTTGTTTTATTGTAAATTAACAAAATTAAACATAATTTGAGGCCATTTTTTGCAAAATTATGGAATGTTTTTGTTTTTTTTTTATCAGAAGGTCATTCTTGAACTTTTGCCATGTTACTGCAATAAACTTGTTGTTGCATAAATCACATTCCTTACTTTGGTTAAATGATCACAACTAAGCAACAAATCGCAATTTGCTGATTTCATCACTAGCTCAAACAGTTACCCACTCATAGTATTGTAGCGTCCTATAGTTTTGTTTTCAACTTTTTACCCACTATAGATCTTAAAATCAAATTGAGCTGTTATATGGTATGACATCTCTAGCGTTTACTCTGGAGGCTGGGTGGTCTGGACCTCGAAGAACAGGAAGCTGATCTTCTCCTCATTCACCCATAAAACATGACACAAGCAAAACAACAGCTTAACACAAACAGCACCCCACTTCCCATGGCATGACTGAGCGAAAGTGTGAGAGGGCGTGTGCGTCTTGGCCTGATGGTTTATTACTGCTGCCAGTTGTTGTGTTTGCTGTACAATGTTTTGTTAAGGAAGAAAAAGTGTTGCGCTGATGTTGGTTCCCACTCGAGTGCTTTTGTCCTGAAAGTGCAAACTTCTCATTCATCTTAGCTGAAAAGTCAAAGCAGTTTAAAATCCACATGACTGAGTCAACACTGCCTCAAACAGGAAGAACTGATGATCTACTTCCTGTCAAATGAGTCAATGACAGAATAAAGCCTACCCAAACACACCAGGTAGAGTAAAAGTTGAAACTTTAATAGATTTCTAATTTTGAACATGCATGCACTGGTGTAAACCTAAAATATGGAAGTGTAAAGTGTAGAAGTAAATTTACATGCCATTTGATACACAAAGAGGTGCCTACAAAAATTACAGAGCTAGTTATGTACCTATTTGATGGTGACATGTTTTGATATTTACATGTTTACACATCTGAATGTTAACACATGCATGTTCAAAGCAGTAATAAGTATGTGTTGAATATGTCTAGTTGTTTTCCCTGCATTGATCCGAGTATAGGGTTTCCTGGCTTCTGAGTGGCCAGTGAAGTATTCATGCACTGGACATGTTTGGTTGTTGTTGCTGTGTGCTGAGAGTAAAGAGGCTGCTAAGAAAGTTATCCGTTCTTATCTTGCTGTTACTAATCATTCAGAGAGATTCCAAACCACATAGCGAACCCTCACGTTACACAAGTTTAAGGTTTTACACCAATTTAGAAAACATTGCTGTTTACATAGTATGGCTTAATCACACTTATTTTTATGTATACTCTCCAATTTGGTCAAAACCATCATTTCTAATGTATTAGATGAATTTCATACAAGATGAATTCCAGTGATGGATGTGTTTCATGTAAGGTTGTGTTTCATGCAAGCCCTGAAATGTCACAATATCATTTGTAAAACATCATGTAAACACAAAGTAAACTTCAGAAATCCAAGGTAATCTAGAAGTCAAAGTAATAAAAGATCAGGCAATGGAGAAAAATGAAAGGATTGTCAAAGACAAACTATACATCATATCTGCAGGGAAGAGGCAAAAATTAATGGTTGCAAAACAGGCAGTGATCAGTAAAAAACATGCACGCTTGACTGGAAAGGACAAAATAAACTGGCAAATGGAAAGAGCTACACAAGAGGGATGCATACAGAAGAGAGTAACTGGCTAATTAACATAACCTAACAAACCTAAATAACTCAATATTTAGTAAAACTCACATCCAGTCTGTTCAAATCAATAACATCTAACTCACAAAGAATCTGTACAACTGGAATAAAAAGTACAACTGGAGTGCCACAAGGACTGATCTTAGGACCTCTACAAAAAATGTAAATCTC
This sequence comes from Maylandia zebra, assembly GCF_041146795.1. Lineage (NCBI taxonomy): Eukaryota > Metazoa > Chordata > Actinopteri > Cichliformes > Cichlidae > Maylandia > Maylandia zebra. Next base: position 32,143,419 of record NC_135177.1, read on the forward strand.
ACACTGAGTGTTGATAACACACTGACAATATATTTTATGAGAAAAACAGTTTTTGTCACTGATCCTTAATAGAGGAAGTTCAATATTTAGACATTATTTTCTTCATCCTTCACTTAGCTTTAAATAGCAAATCAAAAAGATGTGTAACATACTCAAATATAATTTAGTTACTTTTTTACAAATTTGTAATGCATGAGAGAAACATTGAGGGTGTGCTTAAAACAATGATATATCATCACATTAACTAATTCTGTAACCAATCAAATCTCTTGATAATCAAGCTTTAAATATCTGTAGTTTAGATCTGAAACTGTGGAAATTTCTTTAAAGTAAAATATGTTGCGTGGAGATCAGGGGCAGTACCTGTGGACTGGCAGACCGGGGTGGTGGTCCCCATCTTCAAGAAGGGGGACCGGAGGGTGTGTTCCAACTACAGGGGGATCACACTCCTCAGCCTCCCCGGGAAAGTCTATGCCAGGGTGCTGGAGAGGAGGGTTCGTCCGCTAGTCGAACCTCGGATACAGGAGGAACAATGCGGTTTTCGTCCTGGTCGCGGAACACTGGACCAGCTCTTTGTCCTCTCGAGGATACTTGAGGGTGCATGGGAGTTTGCCCAACCAGTCTACATGTGTTTTGTGGACCTGGAGAAGGCATTCGACCGTGTCCCTCGGGGCGTCCTGTGGGAGGTGTTGCGCGAGTATGGGGTGTCTGGCCCATTGCTACGGGCCATTCAATCCCTATACAACCGTTGCAAGAGCTTGGTTCGCATTGCCGGCAATAAGTCGGACTCGTTCCCGGTGGGTGATGGGCTCCGCCAAGGCTGCCCTTTGTCTCCGGTTCTGTTCATAATTTTTATGGACAGGATTTCTAGGCGCAGCCAAGTGGCGGAGGGCTTTCGCTTTGGTGGCCTCAGAATCTCATCTCTGATTTTTGCGGATGATGTGGTTCTGTTGGCTTCATCGGGTGAGGGCCTCCAGCTCGCACTGGAGCGGTTCGCAGCCGAGTGTAACGCAGCGGGAATGAGGATCAGCACCTCCAAATCTGAGGCCATGGTTCTCAGCCGGAAAAGGGTGGAGTGCCCACTCCGGGTCGGGGATGAGTTCCTGCCCCAAGTGGAGGAGTTCAAGTATCTCGGGGTCTTGTTCGCGAGTGATGGGAGAAGGGAGCTGGAGATCGACAGACGGATTGGGGCTGCGGCTGCAGTAATGCGGACGCTGCACCGGTCAGTCGTGGTGAAGAGGGAGCTGAGTGTAAAAGCGAAGCTCTCAATTTACCGGTCGATCTACGTCCCTACCCTCACCTATGGCCACGAGCTGTGGGTAGTGACCGAAAGAACGAGATCGCGGATACAAGCGGCGGAAATGAGCTTCCTCCGAAGGGTGGCTGGCCTCTCCCTTAGAGATAGGGTGAGAAGTTCGGCCATCCGGGAGGGGCTTAGAGTAGAGCAGCTGCTGCTCCACATCGAAAGGAGCCAGCTGAGGTGGTTCGGGCATCTGGCAAGGATGCCCCCTGGGCGCCTCCTGGGCGAGGTGTTCCAGGCATGTCCCACCGGGAGGAGGCCCCGGGGCAGACCCAGGACACGCTGGAGAGATTATATCTCTCGGCTGGCCTGGGAACGCCTTGGTATTCCCCCGGACAAGCTGGAGGAGGTGGCTGGGGAGAGGGAGGTCTGGACCTCTTTGCTTAGGCTGCTACCCCCGCGACCCGACCTCGGATAAGCGGATGAAGATGGATGGATGGATGGATGGATGGATGGTAAAATATCTTCTAAATATAAAATTTTCAGTGTTGAGAATTTAATTCTTTATTCCGATGTGCAACGTGATTTTAAAATGATGTATAGTATTGCACCCCAACAAAGAACAGACAACCAAAAACTTGGAGATCAGGGGCTCAAATGTGTTCTAAATTTCCTACAAGAAGCATTGTTTCTCTGTCTCTCTGAATCAACTTTTTTATTTAACGCCATTAACCTTTTACATTCATAGTGTCTCAAGTAATTTCCAGTTCAAGAAATCAGATCTGTCAGCATTAACCATTTAATAGCTGTAGTGTTTCTATGTAGTAATTTTTCTGATATATAATTTGATGTATTTATTATTTATGTGTTATTGTTATTCATATATGGGGGTGTGGCATCAGAATGTGTGTTATTTTATTTGAAGAAATTTTAGCTGAGGTATTTATGTTATTAGATGGGGTTTCTCTGTTCAGTTTGTATTACTATCATTTGTTTCTTGATGTTGTGATTTTATGTATTTATTATTATTGTTTGACCTTCCTCCCAGACTGCAAGTGAAAATTTGTTAGCTGTTAAATCTGGTACTGTGGAGGTAAACACAGACGACACGAGAGCTCTCGATAAACACTGCTCGTTTATTACTCATCACCACAGAACTGAACACTTTCCCTCCAAAACACAGCAACAACACTTCCTGAGAACTGGGTGTGAGTGGAGCCCTCCAGTGGTCCACCACAGTACAATATATTTTTCATATTGGGAGTTGAATATTTTTTTTACACACAGTCCCTGACAATAAATAAATACAAACACGGATGCTAGCTGCTACATTTCAAATCATATTGAGACTCTCACCACAGAACTCTCCTCTACTTATAATTTTAAACCAAACAAGCAGCTGTCCACTAGATAATTAGCATTAGCATCATCAATCCTCCTCCCATTGGCAGAATATACATTGGTGATACCTTTCAGTTGCAGATTGTAGGCAAGAAAGCTTAGGGAGAAAGATGGTTAAGTTTGAATTTTACACTCAAAATAGCAAATCATGTTAGAAGGCACAGGTGTTATCAATTTGCTGGTGTGTGTTAGTGTCCATTGAAACTGGAAAAAAAGGCCACATCTCTTGTTCATGGCTGTACAGTTAGAAAAAATGTAACAAGTATGGCTTGTTTGGGAGGATTTTAAGGAGAAACATTTCTGAAAGAATAGCAGTCCATCCATCTTAGGTTTCAAAGTGACAAACCAAAAGACTTTTAGAGCAATCTCCTTTGGACAGACAGAAGAAGTGTAGATGAAATAATGAACAGCATGGCAGCAATAACATCTCATACCAACTGTGAAATACGGTGGTAATGATTTGGGTTTGTTTGGGGGTTTTTTGCAGCCACAGGACCTGGACACCTTGCAGTCACAAAGTTGATGTTAAGCTCCTATATATACCAAAATATTCTCTTTTTGTCTAGCCTAAGTAGTCATGCAACAGGACAGTGATTCTAAGCACATCAGCAAATCTATATAATGGGTGAAAAACACTGTTCCAGGAGAACAGTCAATGCCCAGATCTCATGCCAGTGGCAGTACCTTAAGAGAACTTGTATAAATGAATGTCTGCAAACCTCAATAAACTGAAGTAACATTGTAAAGAAGAGTGAACCAAAATCCCTCCACAATAATACGAGACACTGATAGCGTCATAGAGAAAACAGTTACTCTGATTTCTTGCTGCTAAAGGTGGTTCTGCATACAGGCCTGTGAAATACAAGCATATTTTTTATTTATGTTGAATATTTCTATCATTTCTACTACACTGCTCCTCAGGTTCATGTTATTTTGTCCATTATCTCTGTTAGCATACCCTCCAGTATTTTGTATGCATATTTGTGATACCACTGTGTTCCTTTGAGCTCTGCGTAACATCACCTCGGCTGGGGGCCTGTTTTCTCATGTGCTGTGTAATGACTCAGATGGTCAGAAACTCACCTAAATAACACATAAATGCATAAACTTAATTTCATGGTAGAAAATAAAAATAATAACATTGTGTTTGTGGTTTTTCTAAGACCTCAGAGTAATGTCTGTGTGTGGTAGGGGTGTATCAAGAAACGCAAGGAATGCTAACAGACGGTTAGTCTTTATTTGGTCTGGCCCTGAGTGTTATCTAGTTCTGCCAACATTGTGCTTGGTTGTAACCAATCACAGTCAAGTTTAAGTTTCACTTCAAATGGGAGCAGACTAAGAAAGGCAGATCTTGTTTTCTTTTGAATGAGAAATCAAGTGTATACAATAATAAGTTCAAAAGAATGTAGTTTGAGATAGCAGGAGAAAGGGATACAAACATACCGTCTACATGATATCACAGCAATGAACAGGCAGCAGTTTGAAGCATTTTACTCTAAACCTGTATTTAAAGCTGCAGTGTTATAGAAGAGAAGGATCACTGTAGATAGAAAAGTATGCGTCTGTTATTATGTTCTATTAAAGGGTTTATTACAATTGCATGAGGTTAGTCTTGAACAGGCAAGCACAGGAAGTGCCACTGGACAGACATGTGAAAGAGCAGATGTTTCAAAGAACAGCAAGTAAGCTGAGTTAGCACACGAAAGCTCGAAAGCAAAACACGTGGGCACAGAATTAAGTTGCTGCTGCACTGCTGTGAAGTGGTGGAGTGGTCCACTGCGGTTTATACACAGCAGCTGTCTCAGACATGGTGAAGGATTACTATATACCTAAAATGCAGGAAAGAGGAGGAATGCCAGATGAGTGACAGTCAAGGATCCACAGGTGCATTCTTTTTGGAAGCGCTTTTAACCTTGACACATAAAATAAGCACGCTGTATTTCTTGACTATTCAAAAAAACAAAATAGAAAGAGGAGGCTTTAACAAAGACTTGTTTGTATTCATAAGTAATTTCGGTTCTTTAAGATGATCATGTGTGTTAAAACTTTCTGTCCTTAAACTTTCTAATCTTGTCCATCCAGGTCACTCCCAATGAAAATCTCCACGTTTTTATCTCTGCCACTTCAAAGTCAGCCTTGTGTCTATTTGTTAGTGCCACCATACATCATACTGTAAGAGGCCTCACTGCCATCTTGTCACCCCTGACACTTCTCTCCACCCTGCCTGCACTCCCTTCTTCACCTTTCTTGTGCACTGTCTGTTGTTTAGGTTGATTTGTGTTCATACACTTAAAAGTTGCTCAAATGAGAGCTTTAAGAATAGATAAAATATATAAAAAATATATATAAAATATTGTAGTAGACTTTAATATACAGGTATGATATTTAGTAGCCAAGCTACTAAATTTAACAGATATTGCTATAAGTTCGTGTCTCTGCAGCATTTCAAAATATCCCATTTCTGCCTCTTCCTCAGCTTGCCCACTCACATTGTTGGTAAAAGGAATTAAAATGGAAGGAGTGGAATCAAAGATGTACAAACTGAGAAATAAGAGGAAGTGGGGGTTCTATTGCTTACATTTGAAAGCCTTAAAGAAAATAGGGTCACTAACTAAATTAAACTGGAAAAGAAACCAAAAAAAAAAACAAGGAAACTTGGATATTTGGGTGTAGTCTGACTATTACTCCCAAAAGAAACAATCCACTGAGTCACAGGTGTGTAACTCATTTGACTTCATGACGTTACATGCAGCCCACTTGATTCTTAAGGGGTCTGACCAATAGAAATCACTTTATAATAACCTATAAAAAATTCTATTCCTTCAATTATGAAGTTTTTATAGAAAAATAAAACATGCAATGAATGAATCATCTATGTTATGAAAAATAAATGCAATTTCAGCCTGTCTCAATTTCTCTGTTTTCCATCAGTCTGCTGTCATTAAAAAAAAAATAAAAATAAAAAATCCTTGTGAAAGAACTGTGTTGGCAGGCTCTTCAGCTTATACAACTTATACCTTAAAAATAAATAAATAAATAAAATAACTTTGTGATTTTTACTATTTGCCAATCCATCCAAGAGGGTGGACTGGACTCTTTGGCCAACCACTGTAGTGTTGAAAAGGCAGATGAATTAAATCCTCTCTGAAGACCTGCTACAATGGGCTTGAATACGTGGCTACATGCTTAACAATGCTGATGTTCACTGACAAGCCATGACTTAACCAACTATTTTACCTTTGATCACTCAGGTTATACCTTCGTGTTCGCACCTCTTCTGTGAGCACGTCGGTGTGGTGTTAACAGACAGTTTTAAAGAAAACACTCTGAGCGAGAGCTGCTGGCATCCTCTGATCCTCACACTTCAAAGACCATAAACATGTCTCTTGTATTGCAGCACAAATTGCCATACGTACCATTTTGGTATTCATCTCTATGGATTTAAACAGTGTCTGTGTTGTTGAGGGTGCAACTGCAGCCACGGCCCCGGGGAATCCACTGGCTGAGAGTCTCAAAGCCACACAAGAGGAGCTAAGCTCTGCTAAAGAGAGGCTGTCATCCTCTCCAGGCTGCACCTGTGGAGACTGGCCTGCTTCTCCAAAGTCCTGGACGGGAAAGAGAAGGGAGCTTTGGGAGGATTTGGGTGAGAATGGGAGCCCACTTTGCACCATGACACTGTAAATGCCTTGAATGGATCAAAGATCTTCAGGATCAGGCCCTGCGGGGAAGAGATGAAGATGACACTGGAGCCACAGAGCTTGTACAGCTGTTGTGGAGCAGGGAAATTATTTTACTGCTATTGTTAAATAATTGTCATCATTACCATTGCATTAATAATATAATCTGGAGTTTATATTGTATTCAGGGGTTGAACAGTGTGTCTTTCAGAAAGGCTAAAAGTAACAGGACAGGAAACAGGCTTGGAGAGTTTGCAGAAGCAGGAAGTTATTTTGAGCAGCAGGCTAAGACGAGGCTTTAACAATGTAACAGATAGCTTTAAGAAGGCCTTAAGCAGTTATGACTATTTTATACACAATGCATATCTGTGCTTATTAAAGAGTTGGAGCTCGGTCAATTAATTGGGGGTCGGAAGCTTTGTTCGGCGCGATGTTCGGACAATCTATTGTGCAAGTGACTGGGAGCCATAGAAGGAATTGCAATACATGCTTACAAAACACTTATATATCAGATCATTTTATATTAAGCTTTTAAGTAGAAGTTCTTGGTTAAAACATTTATTTAGTAGAAGACATACACATAGTCTCAGTGAGCTTCTGGTCTAGTGAAAGGTCAGAAGTGCAACAGGTGAATTGAGAAAGAGCATGTGAGGTCAACACACACACACACATGAGTTAGATTTATTTAGAGGAGAGATTAGTCATGTCTCGGCAAGAAAGAGGAACAATTCACTTTAAGACAAGAACGGAAAGTACCAGCCATGAAAATAGAAGATGATCTTCTGGGTTAAAAGTCATTGATCTGATCTATGTATAAAATGTATCTGTGACGCATGAAGGGGCGTCAGTAAATCAAACCCTGATGCTATAAAATATCTGTTTATGCTTTGATTAAGTCGGAGATCACTTGCTGTCGGCGTACAGAGTATCTTCCCACACGTGTGTTCATTAAAATCATTGTTTGACCAAGAGCTTCTGGACCAAGGGTGGTTTGTACTCTCCTTCCTCAATTTTGAACCTTAACACTGTACAGACAGGAACAGGATGATTTAACTCAAACTAACTTATTATTCCATCAGATTGTCACACATACTTTTACAAGACGCACGACTGATTGTCATCAGTGGATTCTGAGGGGGACTATTTGTGAGTGCATAAATACAAAATGAATAAATCCACCTAATTTTCACCACTGTACAGTGTTTTTCTTTTTTTGCCTGCTATTCTTTTTTCTCTGTTAAGTCCATGGGAATAATTCCCTGCTAAACAACTCTACATTGTGTCAGGGGTCTGCGGTGGCAGACCTTGTGTTTCTGTCAGCGGACCCAAACGCAAACACTTGAGGCAGGAACAGTTCAATAAAAGGTGAGCCGTTTATTAGGAAGGGTGAAGATAACAACTAAGACAGGTGGATACTAAAGAAAAACTTAACTAGGACTAAACAAAGAGGAACTAAATGGTAGCTCAGAAATATGACGTAACACAGCAGAAAAACCAACAACAAATGACAGAAAACTCACACACTAAATACACAGAGAGGAGACGAGGGGAGTGGAAACACCTGTGAAACACAGCTGAAACACATGAACCTGATGCAAACAGGGGAAGCAAAACTAGACACACCAGACATGAAACATAAGACTATCAAAATAAAACAGGAACCATAGTGACGTAGACTGACACATGAGCTTGACACAGGAGGAAAGGCAGATGAGAAAGGGAGCGAGGGAACACAACAGAGAGGGGACGAGAAAGCACAAGAGAGAGAGACATGACGAGCTGGGGAAACATGGAATAAACATGGCCGACAGGGGAGGCATGGAATGACATACAGGAAGGGGACACAAGACATCTCGACAAGACAACGGGAAACGGAAATATATACTAAAAAAAAATAGAAAACCCAAATATTACAACACACAAAAAAACATAAACTCAAAATCTGGGTCAAATGACCCAGAAGCATTACACATTGTTATATGTCTTTAAAATAAAATGTCAGAGTGACTCTAAGCAGTTATAGTAAACTTTTTCCGAGATTTGTAGCATAAATTGTTGGTGCGCCATAAGCTGCAGCAGGACAGGAGATTATTTTTTTGGAAATTTTAACTATGCTATACTATATATATTGCTCATAGTCTTCCAGGTACTCTCGATATTGTAGTTAAAAATGTTGAAACAAAGTTACAAGCGAGCAAACTTTAAATGATAAAAGCTCGAGCTAATTTGTTATTCTTGGAGGACAGATGTAGTGTCAACACTGAATAACTATGCATCTGCAGAAAGCAGCACCAAGTTGATCTGATGCCTAAATAATGAAGCCTGACACTAAGTATGGCTATGGACTAAGGTTATGGTGGCAACACTGAGGAGGAAGAACTCCCTTTTAATGGGAAGAGCCATCTGCCATGACTGGTTTCTTTTAATGTTATCAGTCCTTTGAATTGGTGTCATTATTGGTAATTAGCCCAGGAGATATGGGTCAGAAGACACCAACTACCTAGTCAGAAGGTTTGTTATCATCAATTCACATAAAACTGGAACAGATGAAGACACAAGATCCAGTCCAAGGATTAACAGCCTGTGCCTATAAAAACATAACTCAAACTATGGTTCACGATCACCTGATCAACCTGATTTATACCTACAAGCTTTTTCAAAATTAAAAGGAAAGCTTTAAGACCCATTTTAAAAGCACAGAAGGTGTGTGTCTCCTGAACCCAAACTGGAAGCTCATTCCCCAGAAGAAGGCTCTGAATCACAAAGAAGTCTGTGGTGCTATTACTGAGATATGTTATTATAACATCTTTTTTTCATGTTCGCTTCTAAAAAAGAAAAGAGACAAAGTATTTATGAATCACCACTCCTGCTTGCCTTTCAAAATGTACCTAGAAGATATCCTCACTAGGAATTTGGTAAACATCGTCATCTGAGGTAAATCTCCACAGGGTGTTTTAATCCTAAATAAGAAATGAGAGGTGAAAATTGATCTTAAACAGTTTTATATTTTTGTCTCACTAAAACGTGCCTACTTTTATTTAACAAATCAGGATGAACACAGGTCTGAAACCAAACAGTAAGAAATATATTGTCATGTTTAATGGCAGTTTATTGTTAGTTTTATTATGGCTTTTCTCACATGGATGAGTTAGACATGCATGGCTTTAAATTTACTTGATTTTCCCATCTTAATCTCTCCACAGGAGAGCATTTCACAGTCTGGTACTGAAGACATGTTTACACACACTTAAGCCTCACTGTATTTATTACCAGCACGATTCCCAGGTACTTATTCAGTCAGCCCAGAATTTAAAAACACTCCAGCGCACACTCTGACAAATAGGCTCACACACACTTATGAATCTCATGAAAACCACATTTTGTACACACACACTTTTTTCTCCAAACATGCAGCTAAGTATGCTGCTCCAAAGTACTTAGCGCATTAGAGAAACAAAACAGATCGACCTCTCAGCACACACTTTAATCCTCAGGCATCCAGCTCTGGGATGGTGTGAGAGTGTCTGAGGCTGAGCTCTGTATCCCAGCCGGTCTGCGCTGACAAACAGCGCTCTCTGCAGAGAAACAGGTCACCAGTTCATGTGACCTGTATTTGGATCGCCATGCTGTTAATCAAGCCATCCATCTTTGATATGCTGTCATCAGGCAAGTTAAGCCAGAAAGTGTAAGGAAACATGGTGATGAAGGTTGGAGTATAAAATTATCTCTAAACATACAAAATTAGTAACGAAAAAGTGTTTGTTTTTTTGTTTTTAACTAATGATAGCTCTGTATTAAAACTCTCTGCTTAAGTGCTCACAGCAGATCTTTCAGTATCTTGTGTTTGGTGTATGCATCTCATGTTTTAGCCACTGAACATACAACCCTCAAACCCTCAGCCCGACTTGATTTGACAATTGTTTTTAGGGTTTTCCATTATGTGGTAGTACCTGGTACTACATACTTTTTCAGTACCTGCTCAGCCAGGGTTCCAAGTGAGCTGAACCGATCCAAAAATGTGACGCTGTGACGCCATGCCACCAACTGGCCAGTCAATGACATCACTTGATGAGTCATGGAAGCGACTGTTACTCAGCTTGAGTTAAATGACTAGTAAAGAACTTTTTTGCTTTATAGTGGATATAAATATATAGTTGTGTTTAGATGTGTAAAAACATTTAGTTAAGGTCAGGATTTCAAACCTAAGAACACTGTGCCAACTGTCAAGCATGGTGTTGGTAGCGTCATACTCTGGGGTCTCTTTTTTACTGGCAGCGGTACTTACCTCAAATCACTAGCTATCAGAGTTGGGTTGTTCCAGTGACAGCCATCAATGGCAATGCCCCCAAACACATATAAACTGATTTTGGAATGGAAAAGTGGGCATTTTCATTGCGTTTCTGAAATTGCCCTCTCATTAACCTTGCTGAAAATTTGTGGAATATGCTTAAAAGCTGGATCTATGCTATAAAACCAACCTGTATGAATAAACTCCACCAAGCCAAAGTGCAACTTGCTAAGAAACATTAGACCAAATATCAGTGGAGCTCTATGTATAATTTTGAGGGATGTGTTAAAGGGAGAAAATCCCAAATAAACTTTGTGCACCCAATTTCTTGTTTTTTAAAGCCATTCAATTTGTTCAAAGAAATCATTCATTACCACACAATTCATGCCTATGATGAATAAATAAGCATCAGCGTTAACTTGTGATGATTTTAATGTTGGTTGATTTAAATGTTGGTTGCTTAACCCACAGATCGCCAGCTAGATGGCTGAAACTGATTTAAATGTTGGTGGCATCATCAAATTCCTTTAAGCTGCATACACACTGGAAGCGATTCGTGGCAAAGAGGCGACAAGAGACCATAGAAAGTGAGCTATATTTGACAACTTCATGTGACTACGGGCGAAAAAAAAGTGCTGGTAACGTGTAGTAGGCAGGACATGCGAGGACCCCTTCTCAACTTCCAGGTGAGTGACTGAAGACACTACCCAATGAAACCGGAGAATACTGGTGACATATTATCTTCTTTGAACTCTTTTCCTTAAGCATTATTTTCACCTTTGATCAATTTTGAGTATGCTTCAAACATGCTAGATTAGTTTAAAATCTTTAATGCTTTCATCATTACAGCTGGGTGGGTTAAATCATAAAGTATGGATGTAAAACTAGAGGAAAAATAGCAGGCTTTATGTCAAACATGCAGCTGAACCAGGATCCACTCAGTTACACCACATAAAGATGTTTGCTGCAAGAAGTGGATGTGGACAGTTTGAGGAATGGAAGCGTTTATAATCTGTGCAGGAACAAATGGAGGGCTGAACGAGCACGAGCAAAGTACGTGATCGATCATGGAGCGGGAGGAGAGGATCGGAGGCGGGGGGAACGTGTGAGTGAGAGGCTGGGATGGAGATGGAGAGGCGGCCAGGGAGTGGAGGAGTCAGGGGGCTGTGTAGAGTGGGTGGGTGCAGATAAAGTCGAGCTCTGGAGGATTAACTTGTCTTGAGTATGTTTCAGAGCCGGCATGGTTGAGGGACAGGCACTCTGCTCTTGGAGGGCTCTGGATGTTCTCAGCAACATCCAGACGCCCTGTCTGCCTTCTCCCATTCACATACACAAAGACACACAATCAGAAACATAAAAATAACATCATGAACACCAAAACATCAAGATACAGACGTTCAATGTATTTCAGACCGAGTTTTAAGCCTGTTTATCTGCATGGCCCTAATTTTCTTCATTCCTCTTGGTAAATGGAAAACATGTGAATGACTAAAATAATCTATTTTATATTTACTGACATTTTTGCTGTGATCAAGACTTGGAAGAAAAACCTTCCCCTTCATCATTACCACCACTAACGTACCCTTGAATGAGATATAAGTTGACTGGTGACCCACATATTAGATTGTGGTCATCTTTTAGCACCCTCCAGCATGTCATGTGAATGAAAAACACATCTCAGTTTAAATGTCCTTAAAGTTTTAAAACTATTCCCCTGCAACTTATAACATCTCTAATACTCTTGCATGATTTTCCCGCCTCATAACAACCATTCAATCTCTCAGTAGCTTTAAAGCAGTCATCAATAGTATTGCCTTTATCAATTGTATTTCAGTTCAATTTTATTTATATAGCGCCAAATCATAACAACAGTCACCTTAATGTTAAATAATTTTTAAAGAGTCACACAAAAGTGTATGATGTCCAACAGCTCATAACTCATCATGTGTGCTATAGTGTGCAGATGATCTTCTGGTAACATGAAGGTAATTTTAGCGCCTGCCTTCCCATCACCTTACAGGTAAGTGGGTCAGAAATGTCAGAAGTAATTTATGAGTAATGATGGACGGTTTCCCTGTTTGCAGATACTTGTGGACGTTTAACAGATCTGATCCGTGCAGCCTTTAATCAACCTAACATGAGTTAGCAGGTCTGTTTCACACCGTGACACTCTTGGCTCTGGCTGCTTCACAGGTGTCAGCTGAGGAAGGTGACAGGCGACCGTGTGAAAGTGCTGATAGGAGCGTGCTTTTCCAGAATGTTCCCACCCGGAGCATCTCCAGAGCCACTGATGCTGACAGCACAATGGGTACCGAGTCGGCCATGCATTCACATTGCTCCCGATGACAGTTAATTGATATAACATTGACTTTTCTGAGTTTTGCATCAATAAAAAAAGCATGGTGGTGTCTAGGTGGTGAATAAAGCGATGGTGGGTAAAGTCTCACTCAATTATGCCGAAAAAGAGCAATAAGTAAGGCCTTGCATATTTGTAGACTACATGGAATGCAGTTAAATACATTTTTTTCACTTAAAAATAAACAGAAATGTGTTTAAGGTCTAATAAATTTCAAAGGGTGTTGGTAAATATAAATAATCCATGTATTTATGGCAAAATGCATGTATGATTCAGTAATACAGACCATTTTATCTGCTGAGTGGACATGATTGGAGGAAAGATTCTGATTGTCTGCTAGAGGAAAAACTTTAATACAATATTGTAAAAATAGTGAATAGTGGATTAATAGTGGATCTTTTGTGTGTGAGGTAAATGTGATAACTAAACTATAGAAGCCACAATATGGCTGAGATGGGACTACTGACTAGTAGTAAGATTTATTTATTTATTTATTTTGTATCTTGATTGCTCCTGCCCACTAAAATTAACCAATTTGTCAAAAGTGACATGTTCAAATGTTAACAACAATGTTTAAAACAAAAAATTGCAACTACATTTATCAGAAAGTAAAAGTATAAAGTATCTACTTTAAGGTGTGCATATGTTTCATTTTATGTGCACACAATATGGGAACTCATCCTCAAGAGGAAGTCAGATTCAGACAACATGAAACATACAGTGAATTGACAAGCGTGTGTAAAAATACACAGATTCACACATACAAAGACACCTGCAGTCTGGATTATGTCTCTATGTAGAGTGTGTCTGTTTTCTGTGGAAGGACCTGCACTGTGTATGTGTGTGTCCAAACAACACAATTTGTGTGTTGTTTAGATGGTCATTATGGTCACAGTAACAGCGACACACACACGTAGTGCTGAGAGGACGGGTGTGTGAGAAGCCTCAGGCTGTGACAGGCAGCTAATTGAACCATTACCCTGTTTAGATAATCTCTCTGCTTTATAATCTGACTGATGGACAGTATTCATATGAAAAATATTAGTTAGCATTTATGACTGTGAAAGAGACGGCTTGTATTTATGTTGTGGGGACGCAAATCTTTTTATAGTCACATTGTGGGAAGTTGATATGATAACGAGCAAAGACAATTACCAAAAGCAAGTCCAGCTGCTGATTGAGGAGCTGTGCTGTGCTGAGAGTAACACATTACAAAGCACAGACTCCTCAGTTTACTTTTTTGTCCTAACAACTAACATAAAATATTACTGTTACCGTTCAACAATTCTTTCTTTTGATACTTTTACAGAAACACAGTGTCTCATTGGGGAAACTTTATCATGTTATCTGAGTTTTCTATTTTTTCATCATTTTTCAGAACAATTTGTTTTCTTGCCGAAATTGCCGAAAGGTGAGTAATTTATTTCTGTATGACTAAAGCTTACAAATGTATTCTTCTCATATTCTATTCTTTATATTTTTCTATACAGTCTGAATTAACCTGTTAAACTAGTAATCTCTGATGTTCTCCTGCATTATAATGCTCTTCTACTGAGGAAGCAAATAAAATTTCTTGAAAAAGACCTCTTCCGTCAGCCTTTTTCTGCAGTGGCTGTTCGCTCTATTGTGTCTGTGATTTGTCATCTCTTTTGCTTCAGGACACTTGGCCAGGGGACAGCGGCCTTTGTGCCGTTCTGGTGTTGAGCCCTGGTGAAAAGGCAACAGAGACGAGGCAATGAGCTAAGTGATATTTAGCTCTTTGCCTGTCTGAAACTGACACACAAACACACACACACACACACACACAAAGACACACAACTACATCTACAATAGATCTACACAGACACAAAGTGCACACGCAAAAACCCCAAAACACTCACAAAGTCATGTTAGTACACTCAGCAGCTGTCATGGCTGGCTCCAAACCTTCATGAGCACACACACAGACTCACACACACATACTCGGTCAGTCTCGAGTTGACGTTGACAGGCCGCTCTTTTGTCCATCATTCACCCGCAGACGAGAGTACAAACAAGAGAGAGAGAGAGAGGGAGAGATAAAAGCCCTCCCCCCTGCCCGCCGTAATCCAATTACAGGCCTGCAAATTTGATTGGCGCCCTGGGAGTGTGCCTTCAGCTGTCCGTCATTAGCGACTAGAGAACAGGGGGGCTCGCTGAGGGTGCTATAAGGGAGGTGTGTGTGTTGGTGTGTGTGTGAGAGAGACAGAGCAGGACTTACATTTTATCTCTGTTGGCTCAAAAGCGTCTCCTCTGTCTTCATGTGCCAACGTTCGATGTATACTTCCCATTAGTGGCCATTAGAAAAAATAAAGCGCATTGAAAAATGCCTTTATTAAACATTTGTCAGATTATCAAATGTTCTGTAGATTCCTTTGCCAGGCCACCTATTCGCAGCAGGAGTAATAATGTATATATAGAGTAATAATATATATATATATATATATATATATATATATATATATATATATATATATATATATATATATATATATATATATATATAAAACAAGGCAATAAATGCAGAAAAAAACACAGGGCATTTTCTGTGGTTTGTCTGATAAATCTCAAAAGTCCTGGCAATCTGGTCAGCTCAGCGTCGCAGACACTGAAAAGAAAAAACAGCGGAAATGTAAGAGATCTGGAAACCGATTGGCTAAGTGAAATGGCCTCAGTAGAAGCTTTGAAAGACTCACTTTATGACTGCATTTGTTTTTTTATTCACAGATTAATCATAAGATAAGATAAGATAAGATAACCTTTATTAGTCCCACACGTGGGAAATTTGTTTTGTCACAGCAGGAAGTGGACAGTGCAAAAGTTATGAGGCAAAAATTAGAATACAATAAGAATAAATACAGTACACAACTGTACAGAATAGAATAAAATAAAATACTATATACAGTAGAATAAAATAAAATAAATATACAATAAGATAAAAATAGAATACAAATACAAATACTATATACAACTGAGTAAAAATACAACGATGACAGAAAGGATTATTGCACTTAGTATTATTGCATATGTATGGATGTGTGTGCTTGATCAGTTAAAGTCTTTATTATGGAGTCTGACAGCAGTGGGGAGGAAAAACCTGCGAAATCTCTCCGTCCCACACCGTGGGTGCCGCAGTCTCCCACTGAAGGAGCTGCTCAGTGCTGTCACAGTCTGCTGCATGGGGTGGGAGATGTTGTCCAACAGGGATGACAGCTTAGCCGCCGTTCTCCTGTCACTCACCACCTCCACTGGGTCCAGAGGGCATCCTAGAACAGAGCTGGCCCTTCGGATCACCCTGTTCAGTCTCTTCCTGTCCCCATCAGAGATGCTGCCGCCCCAGCAGACCACACCATAAAAGATAGCAGAAGCCACAACAGAGTCATAGAAGGTCTTCAGGAGTGGGCCCTCCACTCCAAACGACCTGAGTCTCCGCAGCAGGTACAGCCTGCTCTGCCCTTTCCTGTAGAGGGCGTCTGAGTTATGAGTCCAGTCCAGTCTATTGTTCAGATGAACACCAAGAGTAAGAAAAACGTTTCCACATGTGACCACATGAAAATTCGTCCTCTAGTTCACTCATTCACAAGTTTACCTCATTCACAGTAAAAAGGTAAATCACAGTAGTGATAATTTTCATTATTGATTCAAGATTTGTTTCTAGTTTTGTGCATCAAATTGAAAAATACCATAAAGGCAAGGCTGAATACCCAGAGCCCAAAGGGTCCCAAAAGCCAATTGAATTAATCACACATTTGTCAGAAATTTGCATTACTTAAGTCAATTTAAGGTTAGCCATCAGTCTGTCCATTGGCCTCACTCATGCACAGAGACCCTCACAAATCAAGCAGTTTTAGCTTATGTTGACGCAATTTGTTGTTTATGTCCCCTAACACACAGCTGTTTTTTTTTCTAACAAAGATAAAGTACAAAAATAGTTTTCAAACACTGTGACCATGCCCAACAAAGTTTATTTGGGGCAAAGGGTGTGTTTGTATGGGATAATGTGGGACGAACTAATAATGCTGCAATGATGTAAACAATTTTTGATACACCTAACTATACAAAATATAGACTTTGAAGGTTATGACAGTTAAAGGTTTGGCATCAATCAATTACAAATAAGTATTTCTTTTGAATGCAGTCTTCTTACTTTTCCTACAATAAGTAAATAAGTTAATCTTAAATAGTGAATAAAGGTGACTTTGCAGGCGTTATAGCATCATGATTGAAACAGAGCACCGATACCAAAGCAGCTACACGCCCTTGTTTCATTATTAGAGGGTCTGCATATACTTTTCTGTACTCTGTAGGGGTTGGGAATATCTGTTTGGTGCATGTCATAATTATCCCCATAAGAGCGTAAACAACAACATCAAATCAAGGTTTTAGTCTTTATTTGGAAAGTAAATTAAATCTAATTATTTCAGCTCTAGGCTGCAGGTTGGTTTCTCAGTGCCTGTGTAATAATAAAACTGCCATGTCAATAAGGATCCAGCAATGTAATACCTTCTTCTTCTTTCCAGCTTCGTTTAGCTATACAGAAAGAAGGATTGATATTTGGTGACTTAAAAGTTTACTCTTTAAACTTCCAAACTACGTATACATTTCTTGCTGAGGTAAAGATGCTGTCCCAGTTTGTTTAAAATCCTGTCTGAAGAACTATGCCTAACGACCTTAGTCATAAACCTTTCATTATACCTGATATGAATGATGAAAATAACACCATGAATTCAGGTTCAGCCTCAGATAGGCCTTGCTCTTTGCTTGAACACCTCCATGTGAGCAGTGTATGTTTGCTTTCTCTGTGGATGCCAATGAGACGCCAGACATATCAGTGCGGTGCCTTGTATCTGCTAAAGGAAGATCAGTGAGGAAGTCACAGACATGCCCAAGGTCTTATCTTTTATTGGCTGGCTCCTCTGAGGCTTATCTTTTATTGGCTGGCTCCTCCGTCAAGCTTATCTTTATTGGCTGGCTCCTTCTGAGGACAGCCTGTAAGCTGTGCAGGGCTGAGGTGGAGCTTGAGGGGTGCACTGCCTGCATGACTAGGACTGACACAGATAGCTCTATCACCAGTGTGGGAAAAACACGCAACCTTGTTTCCACCTTCAGGACAAAGGGACAGTCACTACTGCTTCTCCTCACTTCCTTTCCTTCCTAGCTCGTCATCTGTCATTGTTTTGACCTCACACCAATTTTATGTTTCCCAGTTTTTCACAAAACGGTAACAGCAGTGTGACATTTTTTTTCTTAAGGCTAAGTCATCCCAGACTCTGATAAAATGAATACACTTAAACAGAAATGCAGAAATACAATCTGTCTAAAGTTTTTGGTAATTTTTGAATTTTGAAACATTTCAAATTTGTTTTTGTTTTTCTAAATCAATAGTGCAATAATTTTATCAAACTGTCTTTACAGTCTGTGTTTATCATTGCATCTCACGACCTTCTACTGTACAAGTCAAGGCAAGAAACACATTTAGCATTTTGCTAATAATTCATTACTTAGTATGTCACGGTTAAATAAACTTTCACTTTTTGGAAATAGAAAAATAACAGGCCAGAAAGTAAATTTGTAAAAAAAAAAAAAAAATTATTATAACTTTCTAACAAATCAATTACTTTACAAACAGTTACACGAAAACAAATGTTAGAAAAAATAAATAATAAAATATGTGTTCTGACCATAACTCAACTTATTGGCTAATGCTAGCTAGCTTGGTTACAAAGGTGGCTGTGCACTGTGCACATGCTAAACACATGCATGCATATCTGCTAGTAAGTAAAAACTGATTTCTTTCACCTTCAATAAAATGGTCAGTGCTCTCCCAGGTGTCACAACAAAGTTTAACATCCAGGCATCCATGAAAAACAGGATTTACAAAGTTCGTACGCAGTTAAATTTTAGCAGGAAGTTAGCTCGTTAGTTTCCATCTAAAGCTGATATACCATTCTGACTGACAAATTTCTAAATTACTAAAATGCACAACTTTGCTATCACTTTGGACATAAATGAAGACAGAAATTTAAACAGCAGCAGTGTTTGTAGAGTTTCTGAATTTGGATTAGTTGGCGTATAATGGTGTGTTACCTGGTGGGTAACTACAGAACTATGGTTAGGTACACATAATCACATTAGCATTGTGAAGCTGGAGGATGAACATTAGCTTTTTTCCCTCAATAAAAGTTCATGTGAGAGTCTCCAATGGGAAGAGACAAATACAATCATATGGGAGAAAAAGATGCTGAAAATGGACCAAACTTCATTCAGGGGAACACTTGAGGATGGATGAATGTACATTAAATGTTATAAACTGAGCATATGCTTTTTGCAGTGAACCTAATAATAGAGATTATATGAGAGACAATACCATCATAATACTGCTGACATTTTGCTTCTAAAAATGCAAAAAGGTATTAGCAATATGCTAAGTGGGTACAGACCATATATCTCTGGTTTAAGCATACTTTAAAGAATTATTTAGAAATTAAATGGACAAATGTCCCTGTAAAAGACAATGTTTGCTGTGTTGTCTATTTTCTGATTGCTTTTTTTTTTTTTTTTTTTTTTTTTTTTTAACATTTCCTCTCAATATCTCTGGTTTCCTTGAACAAACACAGGCTGACAGTCTGATGTGCTGCTTTCAGTCAGCAGCCTCCTTGTTGCTCATCACCTGTGGGATCACTCTGTCCTCTGTTAATGTGTGTGCGTGTGGCTGTCTGTGTGAAATGACAAAATAAGATGCTATTCTCAACACTTGTTTCCTGGAGTCTGGCCTATCAGCGAGATAAACAGCAGATATCCTTCAGCAGGTCTGTTACAGGAACTGCTGTTCACAGGCATTACGCTTTTATCATCCACAGGAAAGCTGATAACTGAACCCAGCAGACCCCAACTGTTAACAATAATTAGCATTCTAAGAAGACTGAGACACCTGCTGCTATTGTACACTGTGGAAAACATGATAGTTTCTAAATATGCAAACACCCTTACAGTTTGTATTGTTTTCAATACATTTTAAAAGGAATAACCTTCTGTCACTCATTATAGTCTGCAGATTTAGTGACAATTAAAACTATACAAACTGGATGTAGCCAGATGTCTAGTAGACATCTACTAAGGAGCTCTACTAAATTTTAAATGAAACTTTTTAAAAAAGAACATATTTTAGCCCAGTATAATAAATAAAGTCGGAAAATGTCACCTGGAATGCCCGAGTCTTTTTTAGAAAGTCAAGAGTGTTTGAATCCTGAAACAGCTAGCAGCAAGAACAGGAAGTGACTAGCGGCAGTGTGATGACAAGAGACCATAAAATGACAGTGTCCGTACAACAAGTGAAAAAAACCACTGGCAAGGTGAAACAGATGAGTGACAAGGAAAACATCTGTAAACTTTGAGGTGAGAGCTCCTAATGACTAACAAAATATACCACTGATTGCCATTTGAGGAGATAATAATTACGTTACCTCGGTAACCCGAGCCTGACCAGCCATCAGCTACAACGCGATGATTAGATGGGGTTTAGCTGAACAGATGTCCCATAATTTTAATGACTGAAAGATTTTATTGTTATAGAAAACTGTATATTTTAAAAAAACAGCTTAAAAGATTGATTAGTTATCAAAGCAACAAAAAATATTCTCTCTATTGATGTTCAATTGTTCAGATAAATTCACATTCAGGGACAGTGGTCAGTTTTGATCTTAATAAGAAATTCTGGCCCCCTGAAGAGGTTTCTCTGCATCTTTTATCCTCTCTGGCTGTCCTGTCAGCTCTCAGTGAGGGGCTACCCCCTGTGCTCAGGAACCCAAGACCTCTTTATCAGCCCCACAACCAGCCAAAGTCCCCTTCAAACACCCATTTCTCCAAAAGTCCAGATAAGTGAGCGTGTTTGCATTATTGTGTCCTGCTGTCGCCTCTGTCTGTCTCCATGTCTGGAATGACATCACTCGACCAAAAAAAAGGGGAAGTGTGTCTGGAGGTGGCGGCTTGTCTCAAGGTTGCCGTGACAACAGCATCATCCATCCCGAGGGAGGGAGAAGTGGAGGCTTATCACTCTGAGAAGCTTTTAAAACAGAAAAAAAGAGTTGTGGCTTTAGGAAGCAGAGCCTGATGGGTAAATAAGTTAACCAGGATCCATGTCCGCCATTTAAGACCAGTTCCCGTATTCTCTCATTATTAACCGAATACTGTGTGAGGGTGCGCTTTTGTGTATCTGTGAGGTCCAGTCAAATTTCTTTCAACTTTCAAAAAAGGACAATGAACAGTAAATGTGTGCACATTTTAGAAGCAGACAGTAGAAGGAAATGTCATCTAGTGCAGAATATTCACTTTGCTTTATTTAAGGGGCAAAGCTGCATCATCACATGTGTTTCATTTTGTGATGATAGAAAATAACCACGATGTGATGTGAAATAAAGGGGTGCTTTAGGGCACAGCATGACAATCATGTCATGAGTTGTCATTCCAGCTGTTATATAACACCATTTTACCAGATGTCACCTGTTACTAACCCTTATCTCTACCCTCTTGATAGCGCCCCTTGATGCCACTACCAAGCCAGCAAGAGACCCTCTTGGAGACTTATAACATCCATTTTAGCAGACTAAAGAGTTGGTGGTCTCATAAGTTTCTGATTTGTGATGCAGGTGATCCCCGTACATATTGTGTTGGGAGTTTTCTGTTGTTGTGTCATTTTTTTAAACCAATGATCAGTTTGTCCTTCCACAAATGCTTAATAGATGTGGGCACTGGAAAATACTGTGATTTCCCGTAACAACTCACCACATTCATAAAGTACGAGTTAAAAGTTACATTACCTTCTCACTATCACCACAACCCTGAGTGTTCTGTAACACCACCACCAAAGGATGCATGCCCAAGTGTGACACAGGTGGTGTCTTCGAAAAACAGTATTTGACAACAACAACCAAACTCAAAGGCGAGGCAAATCAAGCCCAGTTTGTACACACAGTCCCAAAGAGAGGTCTAATAAAGCAGTTGAGTAAGGCCATACTCACACACAGGCCAACGTGTCCACGTGATGGACCGAGCTGAAAAAGCAGGAGTCACAGGAATTATTAGAAAAATAGGGTTTCGGTTTATTTAACCCCCAAAAAAATGGCTGATCAGACCACTGTGACACACAAGGTGCAACTAAACAAAAGCACAATTGTAAATAACAAACAATGCAGTATAGTCTGGTTTGTTAATAAACTAAACACCAAAGAAGAAAATAAAAAAATACTAAACCCTAAATTCAAATATTTAATTAAGTACAAATACTTTGTTTTTAATTAGAGAAAACACACATTCTCCACCTCAGCAGGAAGTGGTGGTGCGGTCCAATTATCCCTCTTTGTATTTAATGGCTCTAAACCCTGGCCACCATCTTTTGTCTGGCACCTCCCAGGGTTGATGGCAGGTAAGAAGCAAATAAAGAAACAAGGATAAATCAAAAATCAAACAAAGTAATAAACTGGTATGCATACATAAGTAAACTAAATGTGCGCGCTTACAAATAGAACAAATGTACCCAAACCAATCAATAATCTTATTGGAAACTAGTGTGTTATTGTGTTCAAACAAAGGAATAAAAATACAAGAGTTACCGCCTTTAGAGTGTGGCCATGGGTTTGGCCATCACAGCCCGGGTTCAGCAATCTCACTTCTCATTGAGTTTGAATGGACTGACATCATGCACTGCCAAATTGAATTGTGGATCTGTTGCTTCACTTTGCTTTTAATAGAATGTTAAGAGGAGTTTTCAAGCTGCAGCGTAGCTCCCAACCAATCAAATTACATGACTAGTGGCATGACTGATCGCTGCTATAATCACAGCAGGCTCTACCACAATGAAGTGTACATGAGTTCTGCTTAATGCATTAAGCGAAGGGTGCAGTCAGTCTAAAAGAAAACATGTAGTACAACTGTCATTCTTTCTGGAATATTTTGGCTAAATGAATGCAAAATATGTGTGAGCGCCTCTTTCAGCTTTGTTTCATTGTTTAAATAGTATACTGGTGCAGATCCTAACACGCTACTGCCATAAAATTATGTTGTTTGTTTATATTTTAGATTCGTGGAGCACACTGAGGTCACAGTGTTCAACTCATGACATCTAACATCACTTCAACTTACACATGATGGAGATTCTCTGTTCAGTCACGTTATTGTGAGGGGTTTTCTGTGAGATTTTGTGGCGTTTTTTTCTATTTCTGTAGGTTTTTATTCTACTTCCATTATGTTTTGTGCGCTTTTGCCACATTTTTCTGTTTTGCCAGTGTTTTCTTAAGTTACAGTGCATTTAACCTCTCCGGGCCACCACACTTTTCTTTCCAAAACACGTTCCTCTGCTTTCATACTCCTAAAATAATTTTCTTCTCACTTTGTGCATCTTATCCAGATTTTTTTGTAAAATCAGGAATGACACTGTGCCATGACAATCTGCAGATCTCTCGCCTCATTGGCTAAAAACAGGAAGTTATCCATGCATTGAGTTTCCATACAAAACACAGCATTACACTTAAGCTTTAGATAGTTGTCATACAGCAGACAAACAAATGAGAAAAAAACAAAAGAACAGTCAGAATAAATCAGAAATATAACTCTCTTATGTGAACACACACACACACACGGTCTGTTAAACACACATACACCCTGTCCAGACGTCCCTCCTTATCTCTCAGCTCCTTGGCTGCATCTTAACACACTAACCATGTACAAATATGGAAAGAGCAAAGCACTGTCAACACCATCCCAGTCATCCCAGTATGGGCCAGAGCCCTGCTAGTCCCACTCAGCATGCACACACACACACACACACACACACACACACACACACACACACACACACACACACAATCATAGGTTCAGAGACACACAGACGGTGACAGAAACACTGTAATGCTCAATAACTAGCCAGAGATAACACACACTCAGTTTCACTTCCGCAAAAATAAACCCACATGGGCTGACTCACAAACACAACTTTCTCTTTCTTACAAGATGTTCAGACACTTTCACTCTCACAGTCTTAAACAAACAGTGATTGAGACCTGCCCAGTTCACCCCTCCTCCCTGGGAAAGGGTGAGAGGACAGCAGGCCATCACTATTAGCGCTACATACCACTCAGAGCGCGCTCAGATAAGACAAGCAGAGGAGCCGAGTCCTTCAGAAGACCACAACCAGATCTACACTGAGCTGCCCACAAGGCTGTTGAATACTAAAAAAATATAAATGCATAGCCAATTACTAGGTTATTATTAGTAGTAGTAGTAGTAGCAGTATTATTATTATAGTATTTTTGCACCAAAAACATTCTGTCTCTCTAACTTTACTGTTTAGACTTTTGATATCCAATTACCAAAAGAAAGAGGCATGTAATCTTTACAAAAATGGTGCTATTATCATTTTATCATGACTATTTTTTGTTTAGGTTTTTAATTTCACTTGAAAATGACAAAAAAAGAACATTATAAACACACACAAAATGAAATCAAAGGTGTTACAATGGAATATCTAAATAGTAAATCAAAGTTTGAATCAATCTAACCAAGGAGATTAGAAACAAGTTGGGGTTGGGGGAAGTATGATGGCCAGAGTAGAGCTGATAAAGGGAGGACAAGGTGTTGCATTCTCTTATTTGCTAATTTAAGACGTTCTCTAATTGTGGCTCTGTGATGGGTTCTATGGCTGCTCTTAGGATTGGTGAGATAGTTTATCTATGAACTGACAGGATACTCTATCTGCTAACAGTTAGCTAAGCTGTTAGCTGTCCATGTGCTTGTTTGGTGCTCGCACACAGAGAGGAGTTTTATGGGGTTTTCTTCCAAGTAGAACCACTTGTGGGAAAGGAAGCAGCTACAAGAGGCTTCTTCTTCTATCATAGTTTATTAAACACATTTTCTCTGACTCCATGGTGATAGTGATAATACTCTCTAATCTAATCTAAAATACAATTTGATCCAAGGCTCTATCACTAAGATCGTATTCTCCTCAATGATATGTAAAGTATTAAAGTTTTTGCTTAATCTAATTTTTTTTTACCTCACTAGAAAGATGCAACTTTCACCACATTAACATTAGTGGTTAAAGTGGTGAAAGTGCAGTTGGCCTTCAGTGTGTAACTGACTCTTTTTTGTGATCTAGCAGTTTGCAGCTCTGAGGTTATATCAGAGTTTGGGGTGGGGGGTCAGCAGGTCACTGTGGGAGGCCAGAGCGTTCAGGGACAGACTGTCTGTGGTCTAATCCTCAAGCACACACACTCACCCATAGACCTGACCTCTCTACCAGCAACACCTTCACAGACTGGACCTGGAAATTGGGAGTGAGTTTACATTTGCTTTGTGACGTTTGCATAAATCTGTCCTGACTGCACGTTTGTCACATTTGAGCACGAAAGAGTCCATATTACTGTGCATGTGCACTACAAAGTCCAGCATCAATCATCATGCTAGTTGCCAGATTGCAGTCTGCTGCTGCTGCTGCTGCTGCTGGCGAACAGCGACAGACTGGGAGGCAGGGTGAGGGTCAAAGGTCACAGAGAAACAGAAGTCCCTGGCCACATCTATCTATCATCACTCCATCCTTCTGCACCTCCTTCTTCTGAGCAGTGCAGAGGAATGGTCAGCAAAGTCATGACAGAGTTATCAACACTTCATCAGAAAAAAAACTGACGTCTGTCGATTTGTTTACATCTTCCGTTTGCGCCACATCATTAACAAACTCAATACACTATTTGTAAGTAGTCACCAATCCTTCGAGCTTCACTGACAAAATGGATTTCTACCACAAAAAGTTTTCTCTTTATCGTTTTACTGTTTTTACAGTTTCTAGACAACAGTCGAGCTCTGTGACAGAAAAGGTGAGCAGAAAAGCATCCTCACTGCTATTTCACTGCTAAAATTGGCCTCATTTTTGTGACTGAGACTATAAGCTACATGAACATGATGGATTTATGACATCACTCGTTGGTGTCGGGACTCTCGATTTAAAGTCTTAAAGCAGTTATTAAGGCCATTGCCGTTCTTGGCTGGAGCCATAAGTGCCCATTTTTGGTATGATGATGAAGATGATGGTAACAGACTAATTAATAACTAGAAATAAAACCAGAGGCCAAACCTATTTGTGACAGTCTACAGTTTAGTACAATTACCCACACAGAAAGCCATGCTGTTTGCTGCATAAGTCCATTAAAAATCTACTAACACCAGCCAAAGGCTCCAGTTCAGTCCATGAGGCGAAGCCCAACAGAGCGCTAACATGGTCAGAGCATCCCTTTCACGACAGTACATACATACAGTTTAAACAGTTTAAACTGGAGTGCTTTAAAATAGAGTTACAAAATATAACCAGCTGAACAGCTGTCAGAAGCTCTGAGTGTATGACTAACTTACCTTACTGATCCAACTTAAAGTGAGCATTTGGACACATTTTCAGCCATGGCGGTTGCTGCTTGGCTAAGGCAAAACTACAAACTATAAATATGTCATCTGGTGCGTTTATACCAAAATAACTTGGATTTAATATTTTCCCTAAAGAATACTTTCCAAACGCTGAAGCAAATTTGTGTGATTTTCTCCATCACTTGTAAAATTAGCATAACTGATTATTGCTGGCTAGCTCTGTGGCAGGTTGGCAACCTGTACCACACCTCAGCTGGCTGAGAATGGACAGGAGGCAATTTATTTAGTTTGGCCTTTACACAAAACAGATTTGGTGAATATTGTAGCGATGCTATAAAATGGGATGTGTGGTGAGTCTCAGACACAAACTATGTGCAAATATTGGGAAACTGTAGTGCTTACACTCAAGCCCAAAGTCACATATGGAAATAAATCAATGATTAATGAATATAAAGTGGTGGCACCTGAATGACACTGGTGTTGAGTTGCATTTCTGACAGTCTGGTCTTCAGTTTGAGTGTGAATGGGCTTGTGATGCCTAATAATTTGCTTAAAAAATAGGCGTCAAAGCTATCGGAAGAGCAATGAGACAGAAATTTTCAGAAGTCTATCCTCTTTCATAACTGCTGCCAAAAGATTTGGTGTAAAGTGCCTCGAGCTTGATTTATTTTTAGTGCTGTACATAATGTCCATTTTTTCTTTGTCTTTAAAACAATATTGAATTTTGTCTGTCTTTTTTTGTTACGTTCAGTGTTGAACTGATGCTGTAAGGTTTTACCATTAAAGTCATTCAAGTTAAAGGCAGTAGTAATTCAATTCAGGAGGCAAATTAATTCATTTCTTTACATCTCTGAAAGTGAAGCTGGAGACATCAGTCATGCATGCTTTAAAACCTGATAAAACATTATTTTTATGTAGCGATTGATTTTCATTCCTCAGCGTTAAATGCATCAGCTGACAAAATGGACATAATTTTTATTTGTGTCGAGACTTGTGGGCTGCAGGGACATGTGATAGTGTGTATTTGTTGTCAGCCACAGATACAAGTTGTGTGTGTATGTGTGTATTGTTGGGGGACCATTAAGACGGGACAGTGTGTATGTTCAGTCTTCTCTCGATTTTAGCAGCAATGAGCATCACTCAGTTCTTAACAGTTAGTGTTTCTCCAGAGGCCTGCAGACAAAGTGTGTGTACATACAGTGCAGTGTGCACACAGGTTTCCCTTAAGACTTTCTTGAATTGTTCTTTCTTTATTTTGTAAGCTTTCAAATATTACATTAAAGGTTATTTGTACATGTGTGCACTGTAACATATTTTTATATATTAAATGTCAACTTCATAAAACACCACAATTGTGGCTGAATCAGTGTTTTTTTTGAACAGTAGAAATCAGAGTAATCACAAAGCTTTTCTGACTGTCAGCAAAGGTATTTGTGTTGTTTTATTTGTAGGAAAAAAGCCGAAGCTTGTCCAAAGCATGAAGGACTGTATATATGACTGTTGATTTGTAATCCTGACTGATTATTGTAAAACTGAGACATTGTCTCTTAGGAGCAGTATGTAAGCCATAGACAGGGTTAACATTATAGAGTTAGACATTTGAAAATGAAACAAAATGTATTTTTAAGTCTTCACACTGTTCATCAATGCATTTAAGTATGTTTGTCTGTCCTGGGGTTACAAAAAATCAAATAAGTCATATTTTATTTTTTTTATTAATAAGGTTACAGTGAATAAAATCTTTCTGTATAAAGTAATACATCTAAATACATCCTCCTAAGTTAAGTGAAGGAGTGAGAGCTTTCTTTAACCCAACCAGGAAGCCAGCATCACCTTAGTTCCTTTGATAATAAATCTGAAAGGAGTTTTCAATAAGGTTTTAAATTATCACAGAAAAAAAAGTCCTGTGTAACATGAATATTTATGATTCTTACATGTTTCTGTCAGTAAGAAAATCCCCTCAAATTATAACCTGTGATTCTAAGTATAATTTAAACTGAACTAAAATGGTAACCTTGGGCAAATAAACACCGCGGTCCATGAATAAATCTGAATTTATGGTACTGGAAATGTGTCTGTCTGCACATTTCCATTCAGACCATGAGAGTAAAAGGGTTTTCACCCACTCACCAGTGTGCTCCAGTGCAGCCCTCCAAAATCCCAATTGCGCATTGCTGATAGTGGACAAGGTATACGTATGTTGAAATTTGATTGGTTGAGAGGTGAAGTGAAGAGTTCACCAGTATTGGGAGAACCACAAAAAAAGATTTAAAAAAATACAGGAAAAGCACTGACAGTGGCTGGAGTGGACACTAACACTCGTTGTCATTTCAGCTCTTGGTAATATATATATATATATATATATACACACACACACTAACAACACCACTCTTTGCAGGTACATCATCCTGGGCTACACCTGCTGAGCCATAAATTCCACTTTTGTAAATCACAGAGTTAGACTGCAATTATACTTTCCACATGTCTGCTAGACACCGCTTGGGTCCATATAAGTACATTTCACAAAATGGTAAGAATGAATGTCTGTGTGGATGTCTGAGTGCCTGTGTGTTATTTTGAGGCTATGTGGATTTGTCTGTGGAGAATTAACATTATAATGCATCAACTTTGCATGCACCCTAGGTGCATTTCAACCAGGTTTGCAACCACCAAAATAAATAAATAAAATTTTAAAAAGAAATGCAAACATTTGATCTTTTAGGAGGCATTCCTGAGAAAATCTTAACATTAGTCTTTCTTATAACAGTATAAACAAAAACTGAACATTATTAACTGAACTGAACATTAAAATTTAGCTTGACATACCTAATAAACTGGAAACTGAATATACAGTAGAAACAAAAAGATTCAAGTGTTCTCTCCAGAGGTTACAGCAGTTCTTTGCAGCTGTTTGGTGTTTGGTATGACACCTCTTCAGGAGTGCTAATGCTGGAGAGGCATTTAACAGCCAAGCAGTCCGATGATCCCGCTGCTCCTCCTCGCTGCCAGGAAACAGTAATGGATGGCTGGACAGTGAGGGGGGGCACGAGTGAGGGAAGATGTTGTTAGGAGGAGTGTTCCTCATCCAGATCCCATGGCGGCTCTCCTGCTGCGCTGGATGAAAGCTCCCCGACCAGCAGTCGTCGCGGTAACTAATTTGCTGAGATTTTCTGCTTGACTGGAGGCACGAGGAAGAACCCCCTCCCCACCAAACCCCACCTCATCCTATCTAACAGTCAAGTTCCCCTCACCTCCTCCTCCTGCCCACTCTCTAAATCTCTGCTCTTTGTCTCTATGCATCCTCTTCAGCTTTTCGGAGATCTAAATCTCAATTCTGATCATGAATAATTGCAAATGAAATTAAGAATCACATGAAAGTATGAAAAAAATCACAAAACTTCTTTGTTGTCAGAACAGCATCGTGTCAGAGTCATTTAGATATTCTTAGAAGTTGACCTGTCATGCTTATTTTTTAGCTTAGTTTTCATGTTTGGACTTTATAGCAATAGCACTGCATAGTTCGAAATTCTAAATAATTGGATTTATCATATACTGGGTCTTTGTGCAACAACTCATCCACTGCTTTAGCTGAACAGAATGTTTGGAAAGCAGCTGGGTGGCCTGTTGTGTTCACAATCAGAGCTATGCGAATGAGACAACCTTTTTAGGTTTATCCACTCTCATCGACATCATACAGAGCCAAGAAAAGAAAAGAAAAACTGAAACAAAGCCTTTAGAACAGTCTAAAGTCTGAGCTTTTGGACCACGAGCATTGTTGAGTTCATTCTTTGAAGTTTTGATCATGTTTTATATGAAGATGCAACATTGTAACAGTATGTATGTGACAGCAGATACAGTAAGTAAAAGTATAACAAATCTCCTTTAACTTAAAAGAAGAAAATCAGTTTTTAATTTTCTGACAAAAGTCAGTACAAAACGTTTTTTCCAATAAAACTCACGAAAATCTCAAAGTAAATGTTGAAATCAGTCTCTTGGAATGAAACCTCTGCTAACTGAATTATGATTTGGTTTGCTAACTGATTTTATGAAAAGATGCATCCATCCCTTTTCTGTACCATTTATCCACTTTGCGATCACAGTGGTGCTGGAGCCTGTCCTAGTTGTAACTGGGCAAAGGACAGGTTGCCAGTCCTTTGTAGGGCCACTCCATGTATGGTACTGTCAAATCTTGCCATCCACATACAAAGAAAAAAACACCAGTAACTTAAACAGAAAATGCGTGAAGAAGAAACATTATACTTATATTTTAGTTACAATGCAATATAGTAATATGCTGCTGTTATTAATGGCACTGATGCAGGCATGCTCTGTTAACAGAAACGTAAGTAATGCAATTACTATTGTTTGTGTTAGTCACTGATCACTCATCAGATCCTGATGAGGGTATGGGCTCAGTCACTCAATGTGGGGCATAGTGAATAAAACATAAAGTTCATTTTCAAAATTTTGGTGATTCCGCACATTGATTCTCACAGTCAGCGGAGCCTCTTGCTCACTGTGTTGTCATGCTTTGCCATGTTCATCATCTTAGTTTAACCTACAGTATGGGTATTTGCTAATTAGTAATTACTGTATATTTTGTGTATTTATTATCTCACTCTTATTGCCTGTTTATGCCCTGTCCTTATCTTCAACATCATGCTGCTCTGTTGTATCTTAATTGCCTCTTGGGGATAAATAAAGTCTTTCTGATTCTGAATTGGCACTAAACACACACCACAGCTACATCTTAAAGAGATGCACATAATTAATCGTAAAGTATTGGTTAACAATTTACCTGGTGGTGAAAGGTGTAAAGCCAAAGGATCATCATAGTGAGCTTAATTTGAGGATCTGAGGATGGTAATCCATCCATGTTGTAGTTGTTGAGCTTTTTCATACTCAAGCCAAAGTGGAGTCAACAGACCTGCTGCTAGCATGGCTCAAGATTAACATGCAGCCACTCATAAAACCTCTTTCACCCTCTTCTCTCCCTATTATGTCTCAGCCCCTTCATCTTAATAATATTCACTAATTACCGTCGTGGCACCCTTTAGGGTTCAAACGGGTCATTGGCAAGAGGCCATAATCCTCTTTCTGAACTCTGACCCGCCACGGCCATTTTAATGGGGTCAAATACTGGAAGCGGATCACATCACAACCCGACCAGCGTCGCAAACTTTGACATATCGGCTGCTGGAGGTGAGAGAATGAAGGCTTTTTGTGTCTTTCACACTTTGAATTCAACAGTTATGTACCAGGAGAGAATAAACATGAGGATTAAATGCAGAAGGATCAATAATATTGATTGAGACACAGAAGAAGATGTGATCGCTCTATGAAAACCATGTAAGGGGCACCTGCGTGTGTGTGTGTGTGTGTTATTAACAAATCTAAGGGAACTGTGTGAAAACTGCAAGAAATGATCAATGTTGTGCTTGTAAGTGCACAAGTCTGTACGTGTCTTTGTGCATGTGCCCATGTGTGACACTATGTGTGTGTGCATTTTGGAGTTACTAAGCACAGATAATTCCAAGCATTAACAGCACTTGGACAACAATAGACCTTTTCTTGGGGCTGTTTGGCTCACCTCCAGTTTCCTCAGTGTTATTATAGCAGTAAGGCTAATCCCACATCTAGCAGTGTTCAGGCTAAGAGACTGCAAGATTATGGTTTATAGACTGTTTTTCTGCCTGACATGTAATCCATGTAAGCTTGTGTAACCAAAAGCTTGTACAAGTTTACGATTATGAATGTCATTCTTATAAAAAATACAATAAATGAAAAAAAAATTGGCTGAAGTATTTTGAACTTTAATAATATCTCTAATATCTTTTGGTCTTTATTTCTAGGGAACATTTAGCTAATGTTTTTCTGGTTATCTGAAATACACTACATGGACATAACGAACAGGGCCAGCTACAAATTATACCCACAGGAGTTGTTGAGCCATGGAAATCTATGTCTTGAAGCTCCACTGCACAGTTTTTCTGCTGATGTTAATGCCAGAGGAGGTTTGGAGCTCTGCTGTTATTGAGTCAGAGACTTGGCAACTTTTATGCATTTTGCATTTCAGCACTCAGTGACCCCGCTCTGTAACTTTATGTGGTCTGCCACTTTGTGGTTGAGTTGCTGTGGTTCCTAAATGCTTCCACTTTGCATTAATACTTCGTCAAGAGAGCCCCAGGTCTAAGTTCTGGAAGCTGGAATGGGTTCTGTCAAAAGAGGATGGGTAGACTAAGAATTGTTACCAGTGTACCACAATTTCTGGCCCAAATTGGGAGACAGCAGAGGGTGGACAGGCTGGTGAGTTTCTTGGTGAGCTTTCACAGGAATGCACCAACACAGGATTGCAGGTGAGTATTCTGCAGAGGGAGTTCATCAGTCGGTAAGGAAGGCTACACGACATTCGATAGTGTCGGTAAGGAGTCATGCACTTTCCAGTATATGTCTACATTTTATGTGTGTGACAATTTACAAGACACGTGTTTGTTACATTTGTCATTAAGAGTATTCCATTGAGTTAAAAGATTTCATTGTTGCAGAAACCAAAGAGAGTCACTGCGAACTAAAGCAATTTTGACTCTAAGATCACACTATGTTTTAAACAAACTTATGTGTGAATTGAGGAAAAAATCTTCAAAGCAACCTCAGAGTGGTGGAAGAGCTTCAATATGGGGGAGGAGAACAGGGGTGATGGGTAAGGGAGGGTACTCGGGGTTGTTGAGGTTATTGGATAAAGGTTAAAGTCAAACTAACAGGGGCTCTTTGCACATGTGGTGCCTTTGCTGGTTGTTAGCACCTCAGATCCCATTGCTCTCCAAGTCTGCTGGCCCCAACTGCCCCAATACACAGCTACGCACAAATAACCACACACATACAATTGTTAACTGATACAGATTGAATATTAAACTTCTGTTATCTGACTTTTAGTGAGCTTTAAGACATAGTCTGTTGTTCTGCTGGAAGTAGCCATCAGAAGATGGGTATAGTGTGATCATAAAGGGATGGACATGATCAGAAACAAAACTCAGGCAGGCTGTGACAATGGTCAGTTGGAACTAAAGGGAACAAATTGTGAAGAAAATGTTCCCCCTTGCAATTACACCACTACCACCAACCCAAACTGTTGATGCAGAGCAGAACATGCTTTCATGTTGTTTGCACCAAATACCCTACGATCCAGATGTTGCAGCTGAAACGGAGACTAATCAGTCCAGGCAACATTTTGTAATCTTCTGTTTTCCAGGCTTTATTGGCCGATGTAAATTGTAGTTTCAGCCTCCTGTTATTAACTCATAGGAGTGGCTCCTGGTGTGGTCTTCTGTTGCTGAAGCGAACCTGCTTGCAGGTTCTGCATGTTGTGTGTTCATAGATGCTATTCTGCATGCATTGGTTGTAATGTTTATTTGCTCGAAGCAGTTTAGCCATTCTCCTCCGACTTCTGAAATCAACATTTTCACCCAGAGAAACTGGAGCCCAGTGGATTTTTTTTTTTTGACAATATCTGTAAACCCTAAAGATAGTTGTGTGGGAGAATCCAAGTAGATCAACAATTTATGAAATACTTAGACAAACAGATTTGGAAAACCATACCAAGTCCCAAATCACCTAAATCACCTTTCCCCCCACATGCTTGAGCATGCCTACATGCTTAATTGCATTGAGTTGCTACCATGTGATTGGATGATTAGATATTTGTGTTGAATAACTGAACAAATATATTATTCATATTGCGTACAAATGTTGTATTTCTAATATATTCACAGACAACGTCTCGTATTCTTTTCCAAAAAAAAAGCAAGGCTCATATTAGAATATCTAGTGATAGTATCAAAAACATTTCTTCAAACCGCATGACCCTAAAAGACTTTTTTATGTTGTGCCATTTTCAGTTTTCTGAAAATTTGCATCAGAAGCTGACCTTATACTGTCCTTGACTTTTCAAAAGATGACTTTTGTCATCTTGTTGCACCCTGTTTTTCAACACACATATGACACATAACAGTATATCTGCAGAACAGTAGATGAAGACAGGTGTTAAGTGTGTATTGTATTTTGTTGATTTTAGTGAGTTTTAGCTGAAATGTGCACTGCACTTACTTGGAAACCTCAAATACAGTAATAAGTATAATTTGTAATAATTTGACCTAAAATTAGTTTTATATATTTATGAAATATTCAAATGATCTGCAACTTTAAAATAAACAAAAAAATGTAAACACAACACCAGCTTATCAGGACTCTAGGAAATTAAACCCAGAAAATACATGAAAAGTAAGTTTCCTTTTTTTTTTTTTACAAGTTGTAAAATAACCTTAACTTTTAGTTTGACTTGTTATGTTTGGTGTGAAGGTTCCAGTGAGCACATCTTCTTTTCTCTCTTTGTCAAAGTGAAAATCTGTGGAGCTGAAGTGTGGAGTTCTGAAGTTGAGGTCAAACTAATACAAGGACATGGAGGTGAAGTCTACAGTCTAACATGTGGGGATAAATCCCCCTCACTCTGGCCATATTTAGAGATGTGATCTTGGCACATCTCAGAAAAAGTCTCCCTGGAGGTTTGAGAGGGTCGATCCGGTCTGGAGGACCACAACACAATTACAGTTCTGTTTCTTACAGAGATGTATAAAAGGGCTGAGGTGCACAGTGGGTGTATGTCTAAAATCCCACTGTTAGCTTTTAGCACCACACCCCTGTTGCTAAAATCTCCTGGATGTCCCTGCTATGTTGCAAAAAGGGTTCGGGTGTTGCAATAAGCGTGTTATTAACCTCTTGCTTCTGGCGTTTGTCACACCCTCTTTCTGACAAACACTGCAGGATCCTGTAGATGTGCATCAATCTGCCTTTTTCGTAACCACCAAGCTCCTCAATTATTCAGGAGCAGTGTGCAGTCAAACATTCCCATCTAAAGATCTAACACTTGTTTGACCAGCAGAATGTCCAATAGTCGTGTAGAGACATATGGAGGAAATGGCTCCAAAAAGCACATAGAGGATGGACCCAAAAATTTTTCAGGCTGAAAGACAGTCTGTATTTCATTTCATTTGAGCAAATATAAGCTAATGTTAATGGCATGGGTTTTTTTTTAAATCTTCTATTGATATTTTGCTGTATAGGTCAGTTTTTTAAAACTGTACCGATGTACTGATGTACTAATTCACAGTCCATAGTGTCACATGACAGAAAACCATAAATATTCACCAAAGTACTGAAATGTTCACTGATACAGGCGTTACTAGTTACATGTGTTCTAACGAATGCCCGGACACAAAGGTCAAAAAGTAAATTAAAGCCATAGATGTACACACAATTATTATAATTTCTTTCCCCTTCAGATGTGGTCCCAACTCTGCCAACAGGAGTTGAGGAGTTGCCCCACAGAGATCCTGAAATATGTACGGAAGGGGCCGTGATACATCTTCAACTGCTGGATTAAACCATGAAATCTGCCTTGCTACTGCCTTCTCATGAGAATGGAATGAACCCAGATATTTAGTTACTTACTGTTCTTGTTTAAAAACATCGGGACCAGTTCATCATTGCTTGATGTCGATTTTGGTCTTGATGTCGCAAAGCCTTGGGTCTGTGTGTACAAATTGAATGACAAGTTTGTATCCAAAACCTTGGGAATTTCGGGTTGTTTTTTTCACATCATGTTCAGTGTGTAATGGCTTTCAGAAAGATAGAGTTCATGTATCACTAGCAATACAGCATAATACTTGTTTTTTAGTGCTTAAAAACAGCACTGCAGCACATTGATGGATAGAACCTGATCAGTGCTCTGTATGTGCCTTATTTAGTGAGTCAAAAATACAACAGTGATGATGTTTTTATTTTCTTTTTAGTGGCTTTCAACTTTTACTTTCAGTCAATAGATATATTTATTCACTAAAATTACTTAATAAAGAGAAGAGGGACCATCTGGCTTGTTGACGCCCTCACTTCAAAAGCCTGGTTTTCTGGTGGTATTGAGGCACATCAGTGCCTAAGGAACTGGCAGCATTTCCTGGAAAGGCACCATAAAGGTTTTACAGCTACATACACTCCCTTCCAGGTCACATCTTGCTCTGGAAAGATCTTGTGAAACAGCACACTTCATCTAATTCAACAGCATAGATTCACAATAGAAGAATCTGGGTACTGAACCAGGCTACCTGCAGTCCAGATCTTTCACCAAATGAAAAGAATTTGGAACATTATAAAAAGCCAAGCTACTGTTTCATTGAGAGGGGATGAAGGGGGAATGCTGCACAGTCATAATGTGGTCAATAGTAATACGTCCCCATCAAATTTAAAGTTTTTTAATTGTTTCTTAAAAAGAAAATTTTGTCACTGTAGACATCTGATATGTGTTCTGTTTTAATAAAATTCAGATTAATAAAAAATTAATTATTGCATTCTGCTTTTATTTACATCTTAAAAGGCATCCCAACTGTTTTTTGTAAATAGGGTTGCATAATATATCATATATGCCTTTTTTTTTTAAGTCAAGAACTGTAATTAAAAATACAGCTTGCCTGACTCAATCAATTGTGATCAGGCAGTGTAGAAAGGAACAAACAAAAAATAAAGAAAGGAAGATTTAGTTCTTCAATAGTTTTTGCAGGTGACTTTGTGGCCCTGTGATGATTCGTCATCCTCATCCCTCTCCTACACCCACCCCCTTCTCTTTTCGTTTGACCTATCCTTCACCAAGGCCCAGTGTAATCCCTTTGAGTTTGGGCAAAACAGAGTTTACAGGGGAAGGAGGGGTGAAGGTTGGACTGAGGTTAAGAGAAAGCCTGCTTGTTTATTAAAGAGTCAAAGATGTGAGCTTCCTGCTACAGCAGTGTTCTTCAGGGAATTAATGTATTAATGTACTTTATGTATTAACACTCTCCAGTACAATGAAAATGGTTTTGAAAAGCATTTTCAGCATTTTGCAAGTATATAGTAGCAAATACAGTGTTATAGATCATCGTTCAATTGTTGCTAGTCAACACTGCATAGCATGAAGAGTGTGCTCTGTTTGGACATAAAAAACATGATCATATTGACATCACTTCATTTTTCAACTCACAGTTCAGTTTATCAATTAACTAAGCCGACAAACAAGCTTTGGTTGGGTGTCTTTAGAAGACTTTACTCTCTCATCTGTCAAGCCAGCATTCTTCTGATTGGTTACAGCAGGTAGGTGGGGCTTCTTCGCTCTCAATGACTTCATGTAGAGCTAAGAGTAGAAAAAACTTTCACAAACCATGAACCCTCACTACCACCCACCCCCACCAAAAGAAAAAAACAATGTAATATGCATTTGAAACATTTAGTGATGCATTCAATATCATCACTTTGTTATTTGTTAACACTTTTTTCTCATTTTCATTGAACTATACAAAATTTCATTGGATAAAAAACAAACAGAAAATGCAGTTATTTAGACTGTTACAAAGACCAGCTAATGCTGAAACCCAACTCTGCTTTTAAATCTTTGTTAAAATGTATACAAATGTAAATAAATGTATGCAAAATAAATAAACCTAATGGGTGGGATATGTAGCCTTGGTATATTCTTGACTCATTTCTATCCTTAGCTCTTTTGGGAGGGGCAGGGGGAGAGAGAAGTTAGTGGAGACGTCGGTCCTGCATTTGAACTTAACCTGGCTGTGGCCCGGGACTGACGCAGCAATTAGCACCAGGGATCAGCATCAAAAGGAACGGCACAGTGTGAAGCTGGTCTAATTAGTCATATGAACGGAGGCAACAGACCGACCACTGCATGCCTCAGGTTGTAGGGGTGTGGGAGTGTGTATGTGTGTGTGGAGGTCTGACTAAGTGTAGTCAACAGCAGGTGAATGAGAGTCCATGTTGGTGAAGACATGCTTCAGATCAAAGCTTTCTTATGTGTGCTAAGTGACCTGATCTGATCTGTTACTGAAATAAAGCAAAACATCCCCACTGCTTCTCTGCAAACTCTCACTACTCCAATAGGATTATTATTTTCATGCTTTGGCCTTGTTGCTTATCTCATGAGCAAGATGAATTCTTATCAGAGATTATTTGAAATGAACCATGCAACAAATTAAAAGAAGCAGAATAAGGTTTTAATGGTTGAGACTGGCCCTGAACAGAGTTTCATAATTGAGTACGTAAGTTGTGAACAGTTCAGGTGAATAGTTGAATAGTCCTTGCACATTTGTTACATTAATTTACTTATCTTGAAAACGGTTTTATTGCCAGGATTAAGAAAGTATCATTTAAGTAATAATTCTTAAGATTTTAAATAAAGATTATAACAGGTTATTAAAATGTACATTTTATAAACATGAAGCAAGCTGACTGTTAACAGTAAGCGAAACGGAGGAGGAGGTTAGTGAGGAAGAGAGTAAATTAATTTGTTGAAAGGAGACAGGTTTTTTTTGTTTTTGTTCTTTGAAATCACTAATATAAAATTTGTTTATAAAGAGGTAAACAGTGCTGAACTGAAAATTTATTTGGTCTAACAGTTAACCATGGTAGCCCGTAGTCAGCAGTAACAGTAATAGCAAAAGGGTGCGGCACTAAAAAATGTTTTAATCAAAAAGATTGCTTTAATTGTTAGAAAACTGCTGCTTCACCTGTAGTTTGCATGAAAGAGTTGTCCAACTTATGCAACTTGTCTGTAAACAATCCCAAACTACTTGGCAAGCGGTACTGAAACTGGGAAAAGCACCACGTAAACCGGAAAAAGAAAAATGTTCATCTTGTAGGTAAAAAGTATTTTGAAATGTGCTGGTTGCTGTTTTTGAGGCACAACTTTTACTTTGAAAGTTACATTTCTTGATTTCAGGTTTATTTCACATTTCTGTATGTTTCACAGCTCTGTGGGGAAATGGCAAGTGTGTGCAGACAGGTCGACATCTTCCGTGCAACCACGGCAATCTTCTAATGATCAGAGCAATCACAGCAAAGCTTTTTAGTGCACCACACTCTTTGCAACCAATTTCACCTGAGGACAGCTAACAAACTTCAGCAACCACTTTTCAACCAGCTACCGGAGGTTGCCAGGGGGTCACCGATTGGTCTCTGCACCTAACTGAGCCCTAGAACTCTTTCCTTTATTAACATATTCTTGGTCAAATATTAGTAGGAG
This sequence comes from Maylandia zebra, assembly GCF_041146795.1. Taxonomy (NCBI): domain Eukaryota; kingdom Metazoa; phylum Chordata; class Actinopteri; order Cichliformes; family Cichlidae; genus Maylandia; species Maylandia zebra. The sequence goes on from NC_135177.1 coordinate 32,182,911, forward strand.
AATCAGCACCTCCAAATCTGAAGCCATGGTCCTCAGCCAGAAAAGGGTGCAGTGCCCACTACGGGTCAGGGATGAGTTCCTGCCCCAAGTGGAGGAGTTTAAGTATCTCAGGGTCTTGTTTACAAGTGACGGGAGAAGAGAGCAGGAGATTGACAGATGGATTGTACCGGTCCGTCGTGGTGAAGAGAGAGCTGAGTGTAAAAGCGAAGCACTCAATTTACCGGTCGATCTACGTCCCTACACTCACCTATGGTCACGAGCTGTGGATAGTGAGAAGAACAAGATACAAGCGGTGGAAATGAGCTTCCTCCGAAGGGTGGCTGGCCTCTCCCTTAGAGATAGGGTGAGAAGTTTAGCCATTCAGGAGGTGCTCTGAGTAGAGCCACTGCTGCTCCTCCACATCGAAAGGAGCTAGTTGAGGTGGTTTGGACATCTGACAAGAATGCCTCCTGGGCGCCTCCTGGGTGGGGTGTTTGGGACATGTCCCACTGTGAGGAGGCCCCAGGACAGACCCAAGACACTCTGGAGGAATTATATCTCTTGGATAGCCTGGGAACACCTTGGTGTTCCCCTGGACAAGCTAGAAGCGGTGGATGGGGAGAGGAAGGTCTGGGCTTCTCTGCTGAGGCTGCAGCCCCCGCGGCACAGCCCTGGATAAGAGGAAGAAGATGGATGGTTGGAAATATTAGTAGGTGGGTGGCTATACTTGACTTCTAGTGGCATAGTGGTTTAATACCTAAACAAACAAGAAACTGGGAGACTACATGTGACCATCACTGACTTTTACTTTTCAAAAGAAATTTCTAACTAAATTCTACAATATGTTTTTGTAATAGACAATAGCTATACTAGCTGTTCAATAATACAGATCTACCACAATTACTGTGGTTAAATATTATTACAAAACTACTGCAATATCTACAGAAAGTGTAATAAATATAGCAGACGTATCTTAATTTTTAAATACCACTTTCATTGTCAATATATATTTATCATTTCATCTGTCAACCACAGCACCTTAATGACAAAATCACCTTACAAAAAGTGTCAGTGCGGAGTTTCTCCTGAAGTACCAAAGGGTTTTCAAAACACTGATGACCATTAATAGTTCTAATGCTACAGTGAATAATGGGAATTTGAAAAATCCGAATGCATGGGTGCAAAAATGTTCACAAACCACATGTTTTCCACACATTCTTGGTCAATTTTAGTCAAAAACAGTGAAGAGAACATTAACAAAGAAGGAGGGATGCTCTTTATGGTTCTGATGGATGATCGTGCAGGCATTCACAACTCTTCTGATCATGCCCACTCAGCAGAAACACTGGTATACAATGTATAACATAACAATGTAATATATGTATGTAGTATTTGTATTGTATTATGTACCATCTTTGTTTGAGAGCATCTTTGGAATTTGATGCACAAAGATAATAAAATATATACAAAGTAGATCGTTTAGAAAAAGCTTCACACTAAGGTATACACACTGCTGTTAAAGTACAGCCATTAACGGTGGCTATAACTGGTTGTGCATAAATCAGGTTTCTCAGCCCCCCCCCCCGGTGCCCCTTCGGGCCCTGTAGGTGAACAAAGACATGTAATATGCAGAAGTAGCTGTGATAATTGGGATTTACATTGGCAAAACAAACCTATGCACATATATTAAATATATTCCTGTAGGCAAATAGTCGCCCCTGCTGCCTGCCCTGTAATCTGGTAAAAAATCGTCAGGGAGGTGAAAGGGTTGGGTCACAACAACAGCCATTTCATTACTGTGGCTCAAATGTCCCAGGATTCAATTCAATCACAGGGCGATTATTTTTACTCAGTTTCCACTCTGCGGGGAATTGGCTGTCGTTTGTTGCTGACCTTTTCACACGGCGGCCATTTATCCCGAGGAATAATTGTTTAGATGGTTTCATTGTCATATCCCTGAGTGCTTGGGGCTCTCGTTGTGGTGAGATGTCACCTATCCTGTTATCTCCTGCCACTGATGCGTCGCAGGAAAGTACTGCAAACACTTGTATTGGGTCAAGGATTTTTTTCTTTCTTATTTTTAAAGAAACCTGTGAAATGACAGTTTTAGTCTTTCCTTGAAAACTTTTGTTGAGGTACTTTCAACAGTTTATGACTAAAAGTCACTGAAAAAAGGTGTGTTTTTACACTCAAACATGCAATGAGTATAAAAGTTCCTCATTCCTTTATTGACTCCATGTTACTGTTGTTAATTTGCTCCATGTTTATTTTTATCAGACTGCGAGGAGTCAGTTTAGGAAACCGTCAACTAGATTGAAGACTCATTGTGCAAACCACCAATTTTGTTAAGAATGCAGATACATATGAAGGATTTCATAAACTGAGATAGGATATGAATCAAATCTAGAGCAACACAGGAAGTTGATCCAGATCTCAAAATGTTTTAAAAAATAAATGTGTCTATAAACTTTGAAAACAAACAAACCAAAAATATAAACAAAAAGTATTTGTGTTATTTAAGCACAACCCTTTTTCAGTACAGTGGCAACAACTCGAGTTCTCTTTAATGATCACATTAACTCCTTAAGTGTGTTTACCGAAAGACTAAATATGAACAAACATGGACTCAGTGTAGGTGTGCTTGTTCCTTAAGCTTAATGCCATAATGGTCTTCTTCGGTTTAGGACATCGAAAGTGTCTCTCGTATGTTTATAGGTAATAAGATTTTTAGGGAATATTTAATGTAAAGTTTGGTGAAGATCAGAAAAGATTTAAATGCAGAGTTGGAGGGTGTGTGTTAATCTTAAAATGATGTTAAAACTGTTAAACATTGATGTAGGTTATATACTTTATAAAGAGTAAATCTTAACAATGCTTTTTCAATCTGGCCCAAGATTTTGAGGCAGGTTTTTGGGTCATTTGGCTTTGAATCAGCCACACAGACATTTTTTTCTGTTTTCTCTGTGACTCATCTTGTATTCAGGCACCAAGTCTAACCACCATCTGTGTCTCACTTCCAGGCCGTCTGCTTCTTTAAGGCTGCACCGGCCCCTCAAAGTGTGAATAATATTCAGTAAGGAGTAACGCTTAAGTGGGAAAGCTTTTAGCACATTATCCACTAGCAATTGCAAGGTAATCTAATTTGCCAGCGCAGGTCTCTTATTAAATATCTGCAGCAGCGGATTTGCATTCAGGAGTCTCCTAATGGGTTTAGCTGCCCGGCAGAGCTCTGGCTCAGTGTTTATGTAAGCCTCCATCTTTGAGAGAGAAGAGAGAGTGACATTGAGGACACACACTCGCACACACACTGAGAGAGGAGAGAAAGAGATACACCTTTAGAAGAAAAAAACGTAGTCAACGCTTCAGAAATACGATGCTTTCAGGTGCTCTTCGAAATCTCAGTTTTCCGAGCTCAGCTGTGGCTTCCAGTGGTCTCTGTGATTGGTTGCTAGTGAATCAAGCAGTGCAGATGTTGTGTATCCAGGAAGAAAAAAAAGAAATTGTCTTGATAAACACTCTCCATTAGGTGACGTCTAGACCGGATTCAGTCCCTATCAAGTTAAAAGCAAGGGAAATAAAAGAAAAAAGATTTATTTAATCTGTCTTGAAAGCTTTCTTCTTTGATATAAGATTGAATGAGTGACTAAGGACAGTAATAAGATGATAACAGTAGGGGATCTGAGCCTGGCAGACCTGCAGTATAGACTACAGGCTGGACTTGTAGACCTGCTGGTGGGCCTCTTAAAAATAATGTGAATTTCCTGTTGTCACGTGAAAACTGTGTGTGTTCAAGATTAGGTGATTACTGGTGTGTGTCATAGAATGGATTAACTCCAGCACTCAGTAAGGTCCCTGTGTGTGTGTGCTTAAGGCTATCTTTGTGCAGACCAGTGGTGTAAGTTTTAGACCTTTGGAAAGTGTGGACATTTTGGTTGTTCCATTTTGTAAAGCACCCTCAGAGGGCTGATGGTGGGTTCATTCTTAATTCAGGTTAGAATTAGGATTAAGACTTGGGCATTATGCCAGTGTCAGAAAAGCAGAAGTACCAAAAATGATGGCAGAAACCCATGGACTGGTGCGCCTGGTTAAACTGGAGTTCAGTTCAGAGGACTTTGTCTGGATTTGGAAAGGTTAAAGGGTATTACACTGCAGTCAGCCAAAGATATTATTTGCTAATCAAGTAAATAAAAAAGACTTAAAATAAATTGGACTTAATACATTTTTAAATTTGGGCTAATTTCCACCTAAAATTAAATTTCTCATTCATGTTCACGTTGACTCCTTTTATAAATCATAATAATCTCATTGTTTCAACTTTAACAGCAATAACAACGTAATTTTACGGTTTTGTTTTTTTATATATATTTAAACCTCACTAACTTGTCCAGTTGTAGTTTGGGGCCATATTTAGCATTCTTTAGTTGCTGGATGTGCTAGCTGTTATTCCCATTAAACAACACAGAGCCACAATTATTGAGCTTGAAGTGAGGCTGGGGTCAGCTGTAAGACAATGAAATCATTGTGGAAGATTTTTTTTTTAAATTACAGAACAACTATATAACTCAAAAAATGATAACTTCTGGCATGAATAGATAGTTTCATCTATAAATGAATTGTGAGTGAGTGTGTTCACACACCAGGCAGCACTGCAGGAAGGGGTTAATATATGGAACACCCAGTCATCTCAAAAGGATGGTTAGTACCCAAAAGAAAGAGTGACCCAAAAAGGTTTTAACCACTTTAAAAAATGTGACTAAAATGCTTCAGTGTTTCTTTCATATCAATTCATAATTGTGACAGGAGCAGATATTGTGTATGTTAAGCTTTCCTCATCATCTCACTTCTGCTATTAATTATCAAATAGCTCCATCTTGGGCAAACATCTCCTGGAAAATCTCTGTTGTTGACATTTTGGGTTTGTTGTTCCCAACATGTGGTCTGGTGGGGGTCCTTGAGAGGGCTCCAAATATAAAGTACATTTCTCTGTTTATTTCTTTCCTTTGTGTTGTGCAATGACAGCAAAGAATTACATTTTCCGAACCATATGTTTGTCGTTTCCTTCTGTCATCACCCGAGTACAGACAGTCATAAAAATCTCACATCAGCCCTCTCCAACCACACTCTCTCTGGGGTCTTTGGCATGAAAAGGAAACCCTGTCAGGGTATTTAATTGGCTGCCTGGTAGCAGGGTGCCTGTGGGACAGTGGGACTGTGACGTGGAGAAAGAGGCAGCGATTGGAGGACAGACTGGAATTATAAGGGGAGGGTGAGCCGGAGTGAAGCGTCCCATAGAGCAGCCGGCCTCAGATCTGGCACTGCAGGACGCGCACAAGTCTGTGGAGTCAGCCCTCCTCCGCCTTCTCTCACCATGCATCCAGCAAGACTCTCAACTCGGCAGTGACAAGCGTTTCCGAAGTGACAAGTTTTAAAGCTGAGTATTTGCGCAGAAAGGCCGAAATCGAGGAGAAACTTTGCGTATTTCCCTGCACATTTTTCTTTACGTCGCTGGCAGTTGGAAGCAGGCGGAGTTAAGCCTTTCTGGGGATTTTTTTTCCTTATTCAAAGGGGAATATTCTGTTCCAGTCTCTTCACCAACATGGAGTATACTTCATCCCCGAAACCGCAGCTCTCATCCCGGGCAAATGCTTTCTCCATAGCAGCCCTGATGTCCAGCGGGAAGCCCAATAAGGACAAGGAGGCGGAGGAGAACACCATCAAGCCTCTGGGTAAGAGAAGAATTGAAGAATTAAATCAGAAAACTTAAACAGGCTCAACGTGAGTTTAGTTTTGGGGTTACACTTTCGAATTACTTCGAATTGCAGTTAAACATCCAATAATAAAAGCGAGTTTATCAACGAATGGCGTTTGTAACCTCAAAAATGTGGAACCGTAAAACAAATCAGTCACTATTTTACAAATAACGATGCGTTATAATAAAAGGAAAATGCTGAAGAAACAAATTAAATAAAGATGAACTGTGATAGCAGTGAGGTGAGGTTCTAGTCTGTAAAATGTAAAAGGAAATTCACGAGGATACATAGAGTGACAGTAAACATCCATGCAATTTATTATATACGTTAATCAAAAAGTAATGTGTTCAATGAAAGAGTTTTTAATATTTAAATGATTGCAAATAAAAAGGCTCTAAATTGACCCTGCGCATTCATTGTTCCAACATTTAATTTCCCTGTATTTTAAAGAGCATTTTCTTTTTTTAATTCTTTATATTTTGTTTTGCCAATCGAATCAAAAGACGAGCTGCTTCTCCAAAATATCTTTTTATTTTTTTTAAAGCGGGCATGTCAGACAAGTATTACACTTTAATTTTCAGATTTTCTGTAAGAATGTAAATTGTGCTTCTTCTCATTAACGACAGACGTGTTCTACAGAGCTGATATGTGTGTTTATTTTATTTGACCTTATCCATGATAGAAGCCGCTCTAGTAGAAATGAGGTATTATAATAAAAAGATTTATTACATTTATTATGCTGCAACACAACAGCATAGCAGGATATTTTAGCAGACTGTGGTTACATACTTGCTTTCCCTGTTTAAGACAAAATCTTGCAGTTGTTCCTGATGACATCAAAATCAAATGAGAATAATCATCCCTGTTTCTCCACAAATCCACCTTAATTAAATAAAACAGAGCAATTCGTGGAGAAGTCCTCCTGCAACCAGCAGTCCCTGGCTGACCTGTCCTCCCTGGACGGGCATGGGGACTTCAGCGCGCCCGCCGTGTGCACGGAGCCGCTCATCCCCACCAATCCAGGCATCCCAAGCGAGGAGATGGCGAAGATCTCGTGCAGCCTTGAGACCAAAGAGCTGTGGGACAAATTTCACGAGCTCGGTACTGAGATGATCATCACCAAATCTGGAAGGTAAACTACCGCTAATTTTATTTTCATATTTTGATGTAACCTATTTATTGTCCCATAAATAGGCTATAAATATATCAGAAAAAAAGACGGGTGAGAGAAAAATAAAAGACGATATTGTGAGAAATACAAATAGAGAAATGAATTATGGTTCGTTTTTGTTTGGAACTTCTTTGTGAGCCTTTTGAAAGTTGAAAAAATAAAATTAGGATAAAGCTCTTCTGCAGCTCTGTCTGACTTTTCTTTAGATAGAGCAGCGATCTAAACAGGAAGCTGCAGACATCTGATGACTTCCCGCAGGTGCTGTGAAAGGACATTTACACCGTGATCTAATGTTTCACTGACCCAAGAGCCACCTGAAAAACACACCGCAGGTTACTTTAACATAAAGGCAGACACTGCAGCTGGTCGATGTGAACCTTATTCACAAAATTAATAATAATAATAATAATGATATATATATATATATATATATATATATATATATATATATATGTATATATATATATATATATATATATATATATAGATAGATAGATAGATAGATAGATAGATAGATAGATAGATAGATATATATGGGTGTAGTTTTAAGGGAAACGTGAGGCAATGTTAAGGACCTGTGAACGAATTCGTGAAACTTGAACTGCATTTAACACATTTACGGACATTGGTGAGGCGTAGCGTCAAACCCAGCAAATGCAAATTAATAATTCACTACTCAGAGCTGTATTCCTGCACTGAGTATGGCTTGAAAACACAAACTGTTTGTGAATATCCGAAAAAAAAGTTAACTGTGCATTTACTTTATTTATTTTTATTATCTTTTTAGCAAGCGCTACATTTAGAAAGACCAGTGTTCTAACTCAGCAATTATTTCTTTCTGCTCTAACAAAACACCATTAGGAGGATGTTTCCAACCATTCGAGTCTCTTTCTCCGGGGTGGACCAGGACTCCAAGTACATCGTGCTGATGGACATTGTCCCAGTGGACAACAAGCGATACCGATACGCTTACCACCGCTCCTCCTGGCTGGTAGCCGGCAAGGCCGACCCCCCTCTCCCCGCCAGGTAGGCAGACCTAAACTCCCTCTCTCTCTTTTTAAAATATGTATACCCTTTTTTTTTTAAATCCTCTGTGTAGACTTGAATTTGAATATGAAAATGTTCCAAAGACATTTTCAATATTTTGAACGACTTTCCAAGTTAGATGAAATGACCGTAATTACGTTGGAAGAATGGGTGGATATTCGAAAAACCTGAGAACAATTCGCTAATAATTCTGCTCTTTTCTGGCACTTATGAATATTTTATACCTGATTTATTTCAGTTGCAATATCAAACTTTATTCTTTATGAAAATATGGACACCGCTGACTCTCTTCTGGTAGGCTGTTGTTTATGTAACCTGACAATCAGTTACATTTTGTCTTACCTTTAACTAAATATAATCAACTTATAAAAAAGTGGAGAGCAGACTTATATTGATTTGATTCAAGAAAGAGATCATTTGGAGGCCTCTTTTCACTAACTATTTATTCTTATTTATTTATTTACATAGCTAGCCATTTATTTCAAGAACCTGGATTTTAGAGCCCATATGAAGATTGTAGTCTTCACTTAAATGCTGTTCAATTAAAAAATGCATTGATATGTGCTTATTAACGACTTTTCTATAGTTAGCCTATTAGGAATTATTAAATCTTACAAAATAAAATAAACACAACATATAATAATACTGAGTAAAAAAAACATTCTGACAAAGGTGTAATGCTGTTTGGCATTAATGACTTTTTGTGGTAGTTTTACATGTAGCGTAGCTAATTCGATCTCACACCAAGCGGCTGTTGTGAATTTATAAACAGGGCGTGTTAAAGTAGGCCTACTTAACCTCATAATTATAAATACAAATTCTTATAATTCTTATAATTCTTATTATTATTATTACATCACAGTATTTATTGTAATTCCAATTAATTGGTTAGTCGCTAAGCGATTCTTAATTTGCCAGTTTGCTGAACGTTGATTGGATAGGAAACGAACGCCTTTCAGCCAATTAGAGGTGCTGTTCTTTTTCCCCGCAGGTTGTACGTCCACCCAGACTCTCCATTCACCGGCGAGCAGCTGATGAAGCAAATGGTTTCCTTTGAGAAAGTGAAGCTGACGAACAACGAACTGGACCAACACGGACATGTGAGCACCTGATTTTTCTTCTTTCTTTTCTTTCTTCACATCTTTTTGCCTCGAAACAACACGTCAAGTATTTATCTAGCATCATGGAGGCTTTAGTGTTTCGAAACCCCGTGAAAATGAGTTAAGCTAGCTTCATTTCAGGCGAAATATACGACTTAAAGCAAATTGTTCTTTTAATCCTCCCTTCACTGACATCATCATGGCAAGGACAAGCAGAGACCAGAACAGTGCCGAAAAAATAATAATAATAACTGTCATCCATTAATAAGTCAACAGAAGGGCACAGTCTGGGAAACGCGGCAATTATTAGTTTAAAGGGTGTGTGCACTTTCTCAGTCCAAAAATAGCACCTCAATTGAATCTATTGAGGTGGATGTCTCCAAAACAAATATACAATGTGATGAGCACATAAAATTAAAAATGCTCTACACTCCTTTTATTTATTTTAGTTTTGCCAGATTCTTTCTTCTGCCGAGTAACAGTGGAATGCAGCAGTAAAAATAATGCAGTGTATACATATAAATACATATCATGCGTTTAACAACGTATAATATATACAAAATAATACATTGCAAGACTATTTTAAATAAAATAAAAAATAACAGTAATATCGCTTCTTACCCCAATAATTCTTCTCATGCTATCATATAAACTGAATGCACACAAATTCCCATTATATACTCATCCGCCATTATTTCTGTAACACTGCAGCTTAAGTCTGATCATTTGAAAGGTCAGCAGCAACGGTAAAGACATGAAATTTACTAAAATATCACAAAAATATAATGACATTATATATTTAGAATTTAGAAAGCGATTTAAACATTAATTTTTAACTTTATAAACAGAATAATTGCCCACATATACACATGAACACACACCCACCACCACCACCAACAACAACAACAACAAAAAGTGGTGCAGAAATATAACTTTGTACTCTTAAAGACTGAAGTTATGTGCATAATATTCTATAAAATAAAAAATATTCGGCATAAAATTTTGATTACCTGTAGCAGAAAATTACGTTTTCCAATTTGAAGACATCACTTTCAGGTATAAATGAATTTTTCATCTCTGGGCTTCTTGAACCTTTTTTTCTGACAATGAATACTTGAGCCAGTTACTGTGAAGCAGTGTTTTCATATTGCATTATACTTTTTATACTTCATTTATTTTATTTTCCAAAACTACAATTCATAGTAAGGAAATAAAGAGAAGCAAGAAAAGAGAAAATATATCATAACCAAATGTAATATACATATAAAAAATTACATATATAAAACATAAACCACAGTATGACAGGGAGGGGCTAGATTAGAAAGACTCAGCATTTGTATACAAATTCACTTTATTTAGCTTTACACACCCCGTGTTCATAGCCTTTCAAATTTATACTAAATGCTTAAAATGATTTTTTTTTTTCTTTATGGTTTTAATGGCAAAATTATCCTCCATGCAAATGAATCTTTTCTCAAATACATTTGTCAATTCTCATTTTGTGGATCATCTTTGTGGAAATCTTTTAAAATGAGTCACAAATGTCAGTGTAATTTGGTTTTTATATTTGTAACTTTGATGAAATGTTTGGGAACTATTTTATGCTGCACATTAATAGAACGCTTGTGGATTGCCGAGTATATCCAGCGGCAAAAGGGTGTGAATTGGATTGGGTAAAAGTAAACTGAAGTTTGTGTGTTCACACAATGAATAGTCACTGCGACAGTATGACTCCCTGGTATGTTTTAATGGACAATAATAGTGCTTTGTGGTGCAGAGATGGAATACATAATCGAATAGAATATATCTGAACTTGATCTTGATGCACTCTGACTCCAGTGAGCTTTCACATCATCATCATCATCATCATCTTCATCATCTACATGTCACTGTAAACTAATTCTTGCTCTTCTTGTCCTCTGCAGATCATCCTCAACTCCATGCACAAATACCAGCCACGGGTCCACATCATAAAAAAGAAGGACCACACTGCCTCGCTGCTCAATCTCAAATCTGAGGAGTTCCGCACCTTCGTCTTCATTGAGACTGTCTTCACAGCTGTCACAGCCTACCAGAACCAGCTGGTGAGTGATTGTTGACTCCTGCAGGCTTAAGGACTCTGCCAAAAATCTGCTGCTGGTTCCCATGAAATTTTTAAATTATAAAGATTGCCACAAACTCCATTTAAGAGTCAATCTGGAGCCTTTGATTGTATCACATGGGCCTTATCAGCACAGCGAGTTGTGCTGCCTGAGCAATTTAAGGACTTCTCATCCTTGGAAAGGGTAAAGGTTGAGATTAAAAGTGCACTTTAGACCTAACGAAGATCGAGAGATACCAGGTAAAAGCTCAAGCGTGCATCCACTTCTGCCTTTAAGACAGTATAGTGTAAATAATATATACAGTACAATATAGCGAACAACTTTGTTATTTGATTGACACCATATACCGTAATTAAAGCTCATCTTTGTTAGTGCCTCATTGGTGGGTGTATGTGTTGGACATGTATACAGTTGGTTGTTTCTATACCTATTCAGTTTAAAATTTCATCTGTAATAAACCCCATGACGCTAACCTGAATGTGTAAATCAAATAACAAAGTTGTTCTGCATAATGAAAGTGCTGAATAGCTTGTCTGCTGTCTTTATCCCCTTCTTTGTGCACCTTGTAAGTAGGTGAAGTTCATCCAGAACAGAATTTCTATAAGAAAATCACGTTTCTTATGATTTTTAATTAGTTGTGAAATTCTCACAGTTTTCCCCAATAAAACTAAAATAATTGATTAAAATTTTGTGACCTGCAAACCTTTTGGTGCTGTGCTGGTGGAAATAAATAAATCTGGTCATTTAGAATTTAATCAATTTAATTGTAAAAGTGTCAATGAAATAAGAGCTGAGAAATTGTGCTGCTTTTCCTGTGTGTCCCTTTATTTACTGCTTCTTTTGTAGCACAAAGAGGAGACATGCATACAGACATTAAAAAATATAAATAGCTTTAAAACCTGGCTATGCTTTGGGCTTCTGTGGATGTGGTAGCTGCAGAGAACCAGCGTGAAGAGACATGTTGACTCAAAAAAAACCAAACAATAAAATGAGGTGTCAAACCTGACCTGACTGACTCGTTTCACTCTCCTGCTCCTGTGTTTTCCCAGATAACCAAACTGAAGATTGACAGCAACCCGTTCGCCAAAGGTTTCCGGGACTCCTCGCGGCTGACGGACATGGAGAGGTACATGGGATTCTGGGTCCTGCACTGTTTGTTTACCTCTCTCCCCACCGCTACGGATAAGATACACGATTAGGGGGGAGTGTTAGATAGCCGGGGTTGCTGCTCATTAGTAAATACAGAAGCTGGAGTGTTTATTTCCCTCTGTTTGTGTCAGTGGAGAACAGATAATCCATGCTCCACATACTGTACTCTGTCATTCTTTCTGTTCTTGCTTTCACATCTTTTATTCTTGTTTTCTTGTGTCTTCATACAACCCTTTTACTTTTTATTCCCTGTCTTTGCTTCAATTTTCATTCATCCATTTTTTAAAAATAGTTTATATATTTCTCCCCAGTTTTGTCTTTTTTCTTTTACTTGGTCTCTGTACTTTTCTTTATTTTCCCTTTTTTGATTCCCCTCAATCCTTTTTCATTGTCCCCTTTTCTTTAAAATTTTCATTTTACTTTTTCTTTTCCAGTTTTTTTTCTAGTCTGTGTATTAGTTGTATCCTTCTTCTTCCTCGTCTCTATTTTTATTTATTAGTTCACATTCTCTTTGCTTACCTTCTTGATCATCCTTCCCTTGTATTTCTTTTTTCTTTCAGTCTTCCCTTTCTGTCCTCCCTCTTTAGATTCTTTGTTCTTCATTTCTGTCTGTCTTATCTTAAACAAATTTTAAACACTGAAACTCCCAGCTATCATCCTCGTTTCTTTCCCCCATCACTTGTGCCCCCCCCCCCCCCAGTCCTTTTATCTTGCTTTTCCTTTTGTTATATGTTCTATTTTCATCTCTCTATATTCTGCATGAACAAGAATAGTTTGTCTGTCCTTTATATACACACACACACACACACACACACACACACACACACACACACACACACACACACACACACACACACACACACACACACACGTAGAGTTATAAATCACCCCTCCAAAGGATTTTTTTTATGAACGCTGCCAGAACACACACTTCTCGTAATTCCCGATTCCGGCACTACGGCCAAAATCAGCTGACAAAATCAGACCATCTGCCCATTTCCTTCAATCAAATATCCCAAACAGAGACTGTCGAAAAACAGCCAGACAAACACTCCTCCCTCCTTCTTCTCCTCTGTCTTTCTCTTTTTTGAGGGCTGTGAATTAGACCAGATCAATTGATCTTAGGGAGCTGCAGAAATCACATTAGTCTGGAGTCGGCCACTGCACTAAAACACACTGTAATTCAATTGGCTGCAATGACTGATTGAAACCAGCATGCCCCGCCTCTTCCCCTCCTTGTTTGCCTCCCGCCTGATGCTGCGTATTGTGGGAGTTCACGGTGGCCCCTCTGCCGGAGGGGCCCGACGCTGATAAAAACACACACATTTGTACTCCTCTGCTGACAGATATTGCACTTTCCTAACCTAATTGGAGGCAAAGGGGCTGCAAGGAGGGGGGCTGCTAATGTGAACGCATGGCTCTCGTGATGCAGACCACTTGCCTGTCCACCCAGCCATGCACACGCACTCGTGAACACTCACTACCCCCAACCCCCCGCAACAATTTGTGTCACTGTGTTTGAGAAGTGCTGTCTGACAAGACTCAAATGAGCTAATGCACTTTGTTGGATAGTAAACACACACAGAAGACGCACACACAAACCAAAATCTACATGCACAGTCAACACAAACGTTAAAATACACAAAAGGGAAATTCACACTTAGACATGCTGCCAAAAAAACATCACGTAAAGAGGAAAGATCCTGTTACTGCACAGAAACAAAGAATGGACCAAAAGGCAGATACTAGAAAATTGCACTGGTATTAAAAATAAATCTGTGACCTGTCAGTTTCAGTGTCACTAACCCCTGAACATTATCACATTAGATTATAGGTGAAAAACCCAACTCATTTTAAAAAAAAATTTATTCTGCTCTTGATGTTGTATCTGTTTTTATGTTGTCAGACATTAATGGATAATTGAAGTTTCTATCAAAACGATTCAACAAAACTATTCTGCAACTATTTTATTAAGCTCCTAATCAAATATTCTAGAAATTATGTTTTACAAAAAAAAAGTGACATAGTTTCTTTTTTGTTAAGTCTGCATCTCATCAAATAAAAAATGTCTTTTAAAATATTTAAAATGACAAAAAGAGATTTATTTTGGGGCTCTCTCTTCGGCTTTTGCTGTAGGGAAAGTGTTGAGAATCTGATCCACAAGCACTCATACGCCCGGTCGCCAATCCGAACCTACGCGGGTGACGAGGAGAACCTGAGCGAGGATGGACACGCCTCACACACCAGAGGTAAACACTCATAAATGCAGACACCACAGATCCTGAGAAAGCATTATATTTAGTAGATTTCTTTCATTTCCTTTTTTTTCCATCTTCCATATAAAATAGAAACTCATCATTCTCTTCATCATTTTCTGCAGTTACAATTTAAGTTAAGGAAGTTTACCATTTAAAAAAATATAGGTGTACTAATATTTGAGGGATAATTACAGTGCCACTGATAACCGAACATGACCTGGTGAGTGTATGTGGGAAGAAAACACTTTAACAGCTACTAATGAACAAATACTTGGAAAGTATATTAGCAACTAAGAACTACAAAATGCATAATAAAAATAATATAGAGGCTATTTGTCATATACACAATATATGACAAATATGATATTTTGATATAGTATTGAGATGAAGACCAATATCTGAGTTTTCTACTAAATGTAAACCTGTTTGTTTGGGGGGGGGGGGGGGTGTTTGGAGCTTTATAACGTCATAGAGTCAGGAGAGAGGACTTCATTTTAGCTGATGCAACATCCAAAAATAACTGAAAAGAATAAGTCTGCAATGTCTACACAAAGCAGGAATCCAAAAAACAAGCAGCTAAGTAACAAAAAAGGCAGAAAATAAAACTAGAACAAGAAACTCACCTTTAAAACAAAGCAGGAAGTATCACAGTATAAATAACTAATACTGAGACATGAAGACAAACACTTTACATAATGAAAGATGCAGGAGAATAAAGTAGATCAGGGAAACTAGAAAGATGGCAAAACAAACTAATACAGCAGATGTAGTACAAAAATCCCAGAGACCATGACAGGAATTTAAAGTTGGTTTAAATCCAGTTTTATTACATTTATGTGAGCCTTTTTCTGAAATCTATTTGTATCCCAACTGAACTGACATTCATCTGTCTCTTGTAGGCTCAGCGTTCACCGCCTCAGATAACCTCTCCCTGAGTTCCTGGGTCACCACGACTTCAGGTTTCTCAGGTTTTCAACACCCACAGTCCCTATCGGCCATGGGCACCGGCACCGCTTCCCTGCCCCACCCCATCCAGGGCTCCCTGCCCCCTTACAGCCGACTGGGCATGCCGCTGACACCCACCGCTCTGGCTGGAACCATGCAGGGCAGCGGCCCCTCTTTCCCCTCCTTCCACATGCCACGCTACCACCACTACTTCCAGCAGGGCCCCTATGCTGCCATCCAGGGACTCCGCCATTCCTCCACTGTGATGACACCATTTGTATGACTCTATCTTGGGGAGGAGATGGATGAACCTCGCTCTGACACTCACCCGTGTTTCGGAGCATCAAGCTCTTTCCTCACTCCTCATCCAGTTTGTATCTTTCCCTTCGGTCTTTGTAAATAGTTCACCTACAGTAAGTGAGGTGACGGTCATGACATAAAGAGGATGAGGTGTACTGACAGCCAATCAAAAAAGGACTGTGGCGCCATCCTTTGGACCTGCGGAAACACCAGCAGATCCTGTGGTTTCTACGAATGCTTAAAAGACACTGTACAAACACTTGTGACCTCAATACAAACTAAAAAAATCTAATGCAAGGTGATAACAGGAGTATGTTTGATCTTGGCCCTTCTTGAACAGAAAGTGGATCTTTGACTTATTTAAAGAAACAAGTAGAAAACCCTGTCTTCCCTTAAACAGGCACTAATGGTAGCAGGGGCTCGACCGGCTCTAAAGATGGCAGGCAATTCTGTGGTTCTCCAAAATGACTCACAACTCCACCGGATGGACACCGAGGCTCAGTCTGTGAACATTTCAGCATGTCATCAAGCCGGAGCAGCCATCTCAGGTTTCCTCTGTTTTGGAGAAAACCAGCCATATGTACAGTTGAAAGTTAGAACTTAACACTGTTTCTCCCACAGTGTTTCGAAAATAATGTCAAAAAACATGTTAAAATGCATTGTACAAAGGCAAACGTGCTACATTTACTCATAGGAAAATTGTCACTGTGGAGTTAAACAAATAATAGGACGCATGCTGACCGCAGTAGACATACACACTTTATATGGAAAAATATGAGCCAAAAAAAAAAAATGAAAAGGTGCTTTTTGCTTTGTTTAAAGGACCAGTTAATGGAAGCAGCAAAGTTGCTCAAACCACAGATGTATCGAAAGAGCTGGATACCATGCTACTACTGCTGATTTTTTTTTTCTTTCTTGGTGCCCGTTTAAATCTCTATAGACACCTGAAACTCAAGGTTAATATGATTGCTGTTTGTTTAAATAGTGTTTAATCAGTGATCTAGAGGTGATTTGATAAGGTTCCTAGCAAGAAGATATTTTTGGCATTTTTAGGCAATTTTCCTCATATTTTAGTATTCCTAAAAAAAATGGCACTCAAGTGTCATTCAGAGGAGTCACTTTTAATTATGTGTAACTTCAAGACAAAGTACAGTCTAAATTGTTGAGTTACATAACAGTTCACTTGCACCACAGTTGTCATGAAAGGGGAAATTAGCTACAGAGGCCAAAACCAGTTTTTGTCACAGGCTGTAAACCTGTTTAATTCTCCTGTAAAGTTGGGCATTTTAACCTGGGTCAGCACTGACTCACTTTAGCAACAAGCCTCAAGTGGCCATTTAGGGAACTGCAGTTTTGGGCACTTCAATTTATTCCAGTTCTTATAACACGTCCATGGTAAACACATGCAGACCTTTAATCTAAGATTCATCTTTGAATTTAACACAAGTCCCACCACGGACCAACAGCAAACTTTCTAGACAGAGGTGTAGATAACCCAAAGCTATCATGGCCTCGTAATCACCACGTTTATCTGTGATAGAAGTGTCATAACGTCGAGTTCTTCAGCATTTAATTTTTTAAATACCTGATCAACTTTACTTCAGCATACAGTGTAGCTCAGTAACTTGTCCTTGACATCTGAAACCAACGATCCAACACGCCGCTTGCTCATCTCTGTGGAGTTGAGAAAGTACGCTTGGTTTGACGAAAGTCGTTCGGTTTAAGAATGATTTCACACAGACTGATGAATTTCACTATCTTTGTATAGTGACTGGACTCTAACTAAAATCACTTCAATGACACCTTTTTTATATAGCTGTATATTAATTTGCTTAGGTTAGTGAAAGTGGTTGAGTGGCCCTTATAAATCTACTCTGACTGGCCTCTAATGGGCTGAATTACGACTCATTCACTGTAGTCTGTTTTATATCAAAAGGCACATAAAACAGCGTGAAATGTACAGTAGAAATATAAACCCCGACTCCTCCTTGCTTTCAGCCTTTTGGTGGTCTGTCTTCATTGGGTGTTACAGAGGCTGAATGTGTGTATGTGGTGACAAGACACAGCTGGAAATATTGGCTCTTGGGTCTCATTTAAAGCATGCAGAAATGAGGAAGTTGGCTCACACACTCGGTTACAGTCATTTATTTTAAAAGCTCTGATGACACACAACAAAGTCATTTTAGCCAGTATCTGTGGTCTATAACTGAGTCCTAAAAACTGCAGTTGATGATAAATCATCCAGGCCAATATGCAGACTGACATCAATGTAATCTGAGCCTTTATGCCAGAAAAATCAAATTAGTTTGTACTCAAAAAGTGAAACGATTTACCTTAACAGTTCGATTAGTTCAACCTGTGCTGTGGTACAGACTTTCATTTTAAAGATGAACTCAAAAAATAAAAAGAATAATCCCATCACTACTGATAAAATGTGCGGTATGGATGGAGTTTTTTTGTTTGGTTTATTTTGTGTATTTTGATTAAAGGTGTCCCTTTAACACTTCTCTGCAGTAGCACAGCGATCAGCACAGAGAAAAGATTGAAATTAAGCTGAAAGAGCAACATGAGTTGGTTAAACAAACACTGTAAATGTCCCAGTTTGACTCATACCATATATTAACATCACATGTAGCCTAACGCAGCAGAACATGGGTGTAAGAGTTGGCAGTACTTGATTTTATCTCAGCTGTGTAGTGAGCAAGACGGGGAAATGTACGTGTTGTGGAAATCAAAGTCCTTTTCTGTTGTTTACTGAATGGTGATTTCCATGTTGATGTAAATGTTTAACACCTCTGAATCGCAATTCACCACTGAAAATGATTTGTTTTTGAAATTGTTTTGTTTTTAATGCCATAATCCAAATACACCCAGTGAGATTGTGTTTTGATGATTTTTAAGTGCAATATATTTATTTTATTCTGCTGTATGGAAATAATGTGTAATGTACTATGCCGCATCTAAAAACAAAAACAAAAAAAAAAGTTATTTGTAAACCATGAGAAATATATATATATCACCACCCAGACACTGAGCGCCTTTTATTGATGTTTTTTCATTTACATCTGCTTGATCAAAATCACAGATACTCAGTAATGGAATGAAATATTTATGTTTTGTCTTTTCTTGAAAAAATAGATTATAATCAGGTATTTAGAAAGGTTTGTGTAATGCTGAAATAGAGTAAATATAAAAGCAAAAACAAAAGTTCAGTATAAAAAAACAAAACAAATGAAGCATCATCAGGATTTAAGCTGCTTCAGCACATCCTGCATCACCACCTAGTGGTCAGTCTGCATCCAAGCCTCACTTAATGCTGATGGTATTTTTTTTGCTCTCTGAAACTTTGAAGCTTCATGCACTTTGACAGCTGCACTAATCAAGAACACCACAAGTCCAGATAATACCAAAGAGCTTTGTGGTTTTGGTTATGCAAATGATGAGAATTTTAACATTTTCAAACTAAGGCTGTGAGTTACAACACAGCATTTAACTGCATTCTATTAGTGTTGTGGTTTATCTCTAAATACTGGAAAGGTAATCAATTTCAGTTCAATACAGAACTCTTTACTTTACTGTGACACTGGGCAAACTAATACCAAACTATAAGCCATTAGGTTGATTTTAGGTTTATAAATTGTGTTCATTGTAAAATGAAACCATACCTATGTTACAGTTTGGAGCATGGAGCGGTTCACAGGTGATAGCAGGAACTGATGCCACAGGTTAACCGGAGTGAATCTGAAGCAGCTACATGAAACTCAGCTGCCATTTATTCAAGTCTTTACATCTGTGCTTCTTCAACTGACCTCCACAAAATTGCAGTGGAAGGGAAGTCGATATTTACAATGGGGGCGGGATTTTTTAATTCAGTGGTGTAACATCAGGCCACTGCTGCCCTGCTCCGACTGCAGAGTATAGAAAAAAATGTGTGATGTAAATGATCTAAGCAGGAGCTAAAAAAAAAAATCACACTATATCATCTCTTTAAAAAAGAAAAGTGTAATTTATTTCGAATAATTCAGTATGTTTATTTATTTATATATATATATTGATTACTAGGAAACAAATGAAAGTGGTCACTGCACTGGTATACATATCTCAGCTATGTTTAAAAACTACCGTATTTCCTGCTTTTCATAAGCATGGCAATGAAACCCCGATAAAAACCAGGACATAGCAGTACATAAAAACTTTATCTGGGTGCAGAGGGTAAGAAAAAACATGGAGCACAATTAAGATGATACAAACTATAATCAGGACCAGTGTTGGTCAAGTTACTTGAAAACAGTTACTAATTACTGATTACTTCTCCAAGAAAGTAATCCAGTTACTTCACTGATTACTTATTTTCAAAAGTAATTAGTTACAGCAATAGACCTTTCAGCCCAATTTCTGCACAATCCATCATATAAAATTGAATCAAATTATTTTCAAAAGTAATTAGTTACTTTATTACTTCTATTTATTATGCATAATACAATTGAATCAAATGCTTTAAAAATTTCTTTATGAGTTTTAATCTTTTAACTTTATGCACATTGCATCAAGCAAAAATTAAATTATATGTTACTGTCTTTGTCTTGAAGAAATGTATTTAACATTTAAACCTATTTTCTGCTTATTCCACCATATAAAATAAAATAATGGTTTGTTTGCATTCACTCTTTCAAATAGATGCAAGTAAAACACAGAAAAAAGTAAATAAAATCAAAGACTCAGCGTCAGTAAGTCCTGTCTCTCCTAAACCTACTGTCACCTGTTTAGCAGGAGTGGGGCCGGTGGAGGTTTGCCCGGTGCTGCAGTGGTCATGTCAGTGGGGGGATCTGGGGGTTTCTCTGTGAAGTTCACATTCCTTTGGCAGCGTGCTAGGTGCTTGCTCAGATTTTAAGTTTAATTTTTCGCTGTAGAAAGAAGTTTTCTTCCCATGCAGGGTGTACAGCGGACGCTAATGTTTTTCTCACTTTTTAAGGAATCAAACTCAAAGGAATGTCAGTACGTCCACGCTTTAGATGCTGGATGGTCGTACTCTCTCCCGCACTCCATATTATCCATTGTTAATCTGCACGTCTGTTGCTGCCACAGACTTTGCACGCTCCTACGTCATTGTCATGAGACACAAACAAAATTACGGTTTTGAAACGCAGTAATGCAGTGTGCTTACGGGAAAGTTACAGTAATCTAATTACTTTTTTGCAGTAGTAATCCCTTACTTTACTCATTACTGAAAAAAGTAATCGAATTAGCGTTGCTGCCCATCTCTAATTTAGTACGAACTTAAAATCCTTCAGACTGCCTGCAGCAGAGTTTATTCCTACTTGTGATGTTTTACTTCCATGAAATTAGCCTTTTAAATTCATAATAAATACAAACAACAAACATAAAAAGAAAAAGCATCAAAATGTGTGCTTTATGCCATTCTGGAGCTTCTTTCACTGCATTTGGACTTGATTGGACTTTCAACAAGTGTCCAAGGCGACTATGACAGTTAGCCATCATGAACAAAACAAGGAAATTACTACCATTGTTAAATAAATGTCCACGTGTCCTTTTCCTGATAAGACACACTGAAAACTGACATAAGGGTGGAATTTTTGTTTCCATTATTGTTAATAGAAATATTATGCAGGAATTGGGTAACCATGTATTTAAAATATCTTGAGAAAATGATTTAAGGTTTTACCAAAACTGCGACCTAATTAACAGCTGATCTAAAGATAATACGTTGCAACGGATGTTCATACTTATTCTAAACGTTAAAATAAATGATGCAGATACCTGAAGCCAAGAAATTTTAGTTTTTAAATTTGAATTATTATCTATTAAAACATCTAAATGCTTTAAAATATATATATCTTCTTCATCACACTATGTTTAAACACTTCACCACTAGCAACGAAGAAATATCTGATGTAAATATCAGCCAACAAAGCCGATATTGGTACCAACATCAATATCAAATTTCATTTTAAACAGTTAAGAGGAGGTTAAGGTTGCCACAGACAAGAACACAATCATCCACTCAAGAAGTCGTTCAATTAGCTTATTGTAGTGAATCGACTTTTGCAACACCTGTGAGGTGATGTGCTTTGAAGGTCAGTTTAAATCAAAGAATTGCAACTTCATGCATTTATGTTTTTTTAAGGAGACAATCTTTATGGCAGTGCTTGAGGTAAATGCCTGAATGTGTAAAAAAAAGTCATTTCTAGAATACATTAAAATAAACAAGTGAGAAATGAAATAATCTCAAAATCGACATCTTTTAATGCAATCTAGAACATTAAAAAAAAAGAAAACAATGTGTGCACTGATGACTCTGTTGCACACTCGCACATAAAAACACAAGCAGAAAAAGTCTTCTATCACCAGACGCATCACCCGCCACCGCAGACGAACTGACAGATCGATGGCTGGACGTTAGTCACTGTTTCACCAGGAAGAAGGCCCTACTTCTGCCTTGATAAGAATCGGTTACATCCTTTGAAAATAAATAAATAAACAAATAAATAACATCCAGCGTGGCTTTGATTGGATTAAAGGGAGAAGGGAAGGGCAAGACAAGCCACCATGAGGTATGGCCCAACAAATTGGAGCTAACAGTCGGGCCAGAGAGTCCATTTTGGGGCATAATTTACACAGTGAGGAGCATGAGCTGAATCTAATGTCATTTCCATCAATTTTGCATTTTGGACCCCTTTTTTGCCTCCCTCGGGCTTTTAGCGGTCATTTGAATCATCTGGCAGAGGACAGTCGGCGAGCATTACAATGTCGGAGACGACATTTAGCAGCAGAGTGAGAGGTGGTTCTTTATGGTGTGGTGACTGGCTGCAGCACAGCAGCGCGTATCCACGGCTGCACCATCTCACAAATGGCTAACAATATGCTAATAGGTTAAGAGTACTGAATTGCTCCAGACAAGACACTTAATGGATGCTTTATCTGCAGGTCAGGAGTCTCATCAGCTGCAATCTCTCCTGCCAAGACGTGCCAAGTCAAATTTAGCGATAAAGTGCTTTTAACAAACAGGCCGCAAAGTGCTTCAGGCAGGACAAAGGACACAAACACACGGGAGAGTTTGTGGTGAAATGTGAAACCTGTTGGCAAACAATGGAAAATTGTTTTAGAGGAAATACACCTTGAAAGCAAAGTTGTCCGAGGACAGACAGATACGACAGACAAAGTACAGTCTAATTTCACTTCCTGCCCACAAACGCTTGGATTTCTACTCAAGAGCAGATGATTTTGCCAAAAGGTTTCCCAAATGTAGTCTGACATTGACGCTGCTGCAGTGGTTTCCAGATTTCTTCTGATATATTAGTTTTAGTAATGCCATTACGAGATGAGAAAAGTAAGTACAGTACCTGACTTCTTCCGTATGCTTCGCCACATTTCAGAGGGATTTTATACCATTACATTACCCCGACAGCTATGTTTACATGGGCGATTGTGACTTTGAAGCGTAGCATTGCTTTGAATATGATTTGACTATATAAAGAACAATAAAAAGACCTACTTCTTATAGATAGGTCATTTTATTGTTCTTCACTAGAGGGTAAAAAAGAATATATAAAAAAATGATTTTAGTTATCATTTAGACATCCATTAGTAGAATTATTAACTGTTATGCGCATAAGTCATAATTGCCCCCATTTTAGCTCTGTTTTGGTCTCCACCAGCTTCTTTTCAGTGAAGGAGGTGCTTTCCCTGAAAGCAGATTCAAATTATTTTGGAACACGAACTGAGAAAACGAAAAGCATCAACTGTAAAGAGCAGAGCAGTGATAATTCCCACTTGTTACCAGAGATGGGCAGTAACATGTTAATAGTAACACGTTACTGTAATCCAATTACTTTTTTCAGATAACTAGTAAAGTAAGGGATTACTATTGCAAAAAAAAAATTAGATTACTGTTACTTTCCCGTAAGCACGCTGCATTACTGTGTTATTAAACCATGATTTTTCTTGTGAGAGTGTCTCATGACAATGACGTACGAGCGTATAATGTCTATGGCAGCAACAGACGTAACAACCTAGCACGCTGCCAAAGGAATGTGAAATTCACAGAGAAACTCCCAGATCCCCCCACTGACATGACCACTGCAGCACCAGGCAAACCTCCACCGGCCCCACTCCTGCTAAACAGGTGACAGTAGATTTAAGAGAGACAGGACTTACTGACGCTGAGTCTTTGATTTTATTTACTTTTTGCTGTGTTTTACTTGCATCTATTTGAAAGAGTGAATTCAAACAAACCATTATTTTATTTTATATGGTGGAATAAACAGAAAATAGGTTTAAATGTTAAATACATTTCTTCAAGACAAAGACAGTAACATATAATTTAATTTTTGCTTGATGCAATGTGCATAAAGTTAAAAGATTAAAACTCATAAAGCAATTTTTAAAGAGAGACTTTTTCATTTGATTCAATTGTGTTATGCATAATAAATAGAAGTAATAAAGTAGTTAATTACTTTTGAAAATAAGTAATCAGTGAAATAACAGGATTACTTTCTTGGAGAAGTAATCAGTAATTAGTAACTAATTACTATTTTTCAAGTAACTTGACCAGCACTGCTTGTTACTACATGCAACACGGTAATGTCACAAGCAGCCATTTCATCTTTTGCTAATACAGCACCCCCTGTTGTGTAGATTTGGCATTCGGGAAATACGTGGCTCACAAACCCAAACCAAGTTCTGTATCATAAAATGCAGCTCTCAAAATGACAGTCAGCTTATAACTTACTCCCTTTTAACTGTTTTAACCTGACCCAGCACTGGGCAGTGTGATGGCGGTGCACTTTATTTACAGTCTGCTTTACTTACGGTGCTTTTCAGCTCCTCACCGCCAGCTCAGCGTTGCTTGCCTGCAGCTGTTGCTGCTACTCCTTCTCTTCCTCGGGCCCCAGCATGCTACTAAAATAGGAGAGACATGATGGAATTGAAGAAGGTCAGCTGTGACATCCAGCCTCCCCTAGCACTGCCCCTGAACCCCCTGCTCCACCCTTCGTCTGCAGCTCAGCCACAAACAACACCCCACCACACAACTGTTCACATTTACATCAAAATGATACACGATAGCCAGAAATTGGGTGAACTTGAAAGAAAAACACAAACAAGTACAAATAAATTGGATTAGAAAAAAATATATATATATAAATTATTTATATAAAATTTATATTAAAAATGTATGTATTGAAACTCATTAGTGTTGTGCAATACTGCAAACTTCAGTATTGATCTGATACCAAGTAAATACAGGGGCAGTATTGCCTGTACTTCTCACTTATAAAGGCAGCTTATGAAGAGAGCAGTCTGTTTTGCCTTTTGAGATTAATTCTCATCAATTTGCACATTTGGAACATGTTTGAAGTACTTTTTTCATTTCTAAACAAAGCTAATAATGGATCCAAAAAATTCACTGGGCTATATACTGAACTTAGAGGATAGTTTTGATCCTATTATTACGGTGGCCCTGAGAGGCCAAACGGACTGCAACTTAAGAAAACACCAGCAAGAAAAATGATACAAAAGCACACAAAACACAACGGAAATAGGAAAAAACAGATTTCCAAAAGCACAAGGGACGTGTTTCTGGGGAGACAATACCGACGGACCAGTTGCAGGAACCAAAATATGCTAAGAATTGCGCAGGGAGACACTTAACAGAAGTGGAGGATCTATCGGTTTTGTGAGAAAACAAAAGATGAGAGGTAAGTGTGTTAGCCTAACTATTAGTCTAAAACTCTGTCATCAGTATTATATGAATCATGATAAAACACACCTACCATTTTTTCAGTTCCTGCAACTGGTCCGTCGGGTTATTGTCTCCCCAGAAACACTTCTTTTGTTGTTTTTTCCTATTTCCGTTGCAGTCCGTTTGGTCTCTCAGGGCCACCGTATATTATGCTAGTACCGTCCAATATCAATATCAGCGTTGGTATCGATACTGTCGATATCTGGCTCAATCCATCCACCTCTATCTCACATTTACACAAAGAATGTTAACCTTGTGCAAATAAATCCATGAGAAGAGACTGATGGCTCTAAACTGACTGCTGACTGTAGGTGTGAATGTGAGAGGATGTGGTTGCCTGTGTACATCTCCAGGGTGTACAATGACTTTAGCCCTGTGTGATCTGGGATAGGCTCCATCACCCCAAAACTCGGTTAAGAAAACAGATATGTGGAATTCAGCATTAAACCAAGGAATTTAAAATCAGGCAGAAGTAAAGACAAAATGGGAGACAAAATATCTCAAAGTCTCAAAAAAAGGGATAGATATTAAGCTAATAAGTCATCTCGCTTCCCTATTCCTTGGGGAACTTCCCATTGCCTTCGCCTCCTGAACAGAAGTTCTGAACAGCAGGTGGGCGGGGCTTCTGTTCTCACATTCAGAGCTGTGTACCCAAGATGACCATATAAGAGATCCCTGGTCTCCTTTACAAAACCAATAGTAGAAAAAACTTTACTTATTACTCCACTAAACTCATTACTTAACATAATCATGTTTTCTTTGAACATCAACCCCTGCAACAGAAAAATATTTAAAAAAAATTTCTGTCATATATGGTCAATCTATTGTAAAGTTGCCGAATTGTAATAATGACTTTGTCCTGTGTTCTTGGTTGGGTCTGTCTTGAAAAAGGTTTTAATCTCAGGCAGACTTCTATTTGGTTAAATTAAAGGAAAATTGAATTATACTCAGTATGGGACACTCCTTGATCAGTACAGTGAAACTCAGAGTAAATATCAAATTTGAGCTCTAAGCATATGCAAAAACAAAGGGATTTTTTTCCTGATGTAGATGCACTTATGTTGGGAACCAATTGAATCACAAGATAATCACGTAAATCACAACATATCCTGTATGCACAGTGCTTCTGACAGTCGACAGCAGCACAATTACACTGGCCAAAAGACACAAACAGAAGTTTTACTTGCATTAATGGACACACCCAAAGAAATCCACTTAACATGTAATATAATTACAATGAAACCCATATATGCTAGCCTACCACACATATACTGTATATTAGTATCGACAGATATGCTTTACATGAAATGTAGAAAAAAAAACAATTTTAGTGGTCTTACAAGCACAGCAGGCAACATTAGCTAAAGGCAGGGCGGCATCAAGAAGTGTCTGACCATAAACTAGCGAAACGTTCATAAATAATGACTGTATAATTTTTTATTTATTTTTGTATAATGATGGCTGATATGGCATAAGTATTGGTGTAATATTGATTGGCTCTAAATATAAAGTTACCTCTGTCAACTGCCTGAGGCTAAAGTCTGAAGTTTCAAATGTAATATATACTCACCAGATGCTTTATTAGGTACGATTGCTGTTACAGGGTTGGAACCCCTTTTTCCTTTAGAGTTGCCTTAATGTCTTTGTGGCAAGATTCAACATGCTGCTTAAAAAATTCATGAGAGATTCTTTTGATAGATATTGACATGATAACATCAAACAGTTACTACACTTCCATGATGTGAATCTCCCTTTCCACCACATCTCAAAGGTGCTCTATTGGACTGAGATCTGGAGACTGTGGAGGCCATTTGAGTAGAGTGACCTTACTGTCATGTTCATGATGATCTGAGCCTTGTGACATTATCCTGTTAGAAGCATCCACCAGAGGTCTAGAGGAACACTGCCATAAAAGGATGAACGTCATCAGCAACAACACTCAGATGCTGTGGTGTAAATCGTGTTCATTGGTTCTGAGAAACCCAAAATACCCCACACACCATGACACCATCATAAGGTAGGTTGGATTCATGCTTCCATGTTGTTTATGTCAAATTCTGACCTTACTATCCAAATTGAATAAGAGAAATTGAAATTGAGACGATGTGATAAAATACTGTAAAATGCACCCACAGTTCCTCTTAAAAACTAGCTTAAGATATTCAGTTTATGGAGTAAAGCTAAAAAATCCCACTGTTGTTGGGCTAGGTTTGCTGTGAAACTGACAGAAACACTATATGAAGTTAAAACTATAAATATGACTAAACTAGATCAGTTTTGTCATATTTACATCTTGTCCATTTTTTAAATCAACTTGCACAACCTGTTTTTTATATATTGTTAATCCACCTTCCATAACTGGAAAGCATTTTGAGTCAAGCTTTGTTGTTTTTTGGATGTGTTTGCAACAGCCTACAAAAACGTGTGACTTAACTTGAGGATAAATTTACAGAGAATTCACAGCAATTAGTTATTTACGGTCTCTCTGTTACTGGAGCAGCAAAGCAAACGTAGGTGTTTTTCACTGTGTGACATATATGGATACATCCAAAGTAACACCTGGCCTAAACACACTGTACCACGTTTACAGCATGTGCTCAGTCAAGGCACTTTTACTGAAAGCACTGCATCCCCATATCATCCTCACAGGTGTCACACTCCATCTCTCCTCTCCATCTCCTCCGTGTTCACCTAATGAACTCAGTCTATCTCTTCTCCCCCCGCTGTGGCAGGTGTCCAGCCCAACTGCTGCCTCTCCGAAGACAACGAGGCCTGATAGCAGGGAAACAGGAGTGAGCCGGCTGCATAACAAGGACTTATTATGATGATGAAATGTCCTACAAGGCCCCAAACACCCTCTTAAAGAAATCTCTCCCACTGATAAGGGGAGTCTCAGCCTCACCCCGGAGCTGTGTGGAGGTAGAGGAGAAAGTGTGTGTGTGGTGGTGCGTCCTAACCTGATTGGATCGGCGGCTCAGAGGGGGCGCACGTTACAAAATCAAATGGCCGTCAAGCCGCTGTCATGCATAATTAATTGGACCTTCCACTCCCAACTACACAAAAATCCATGGTCATTCGATTAGGGGTTTTTGGAGGACTCTCTGAAGTGCATCGCTGTCTGAGCTGCTTCCCAGCTCACCACTCTATCAGTGAGGATTGTGTCAGCCTGCACATGTTCAGCCAGGTAAATTTTAAACTTTCAAGCCCCTAATTCATTGTTAGGCTGTTTGTTGTAAGGACCAGCTTTTTACACAGCTCGGCAATCGAAACATTTGCTGATAGTCATTAAAATTTGTAGATGCAGAAAGCCTGCAGGTCTCAGCAGGTAAAGTTGGGGAAAAAGCCATGCTCTGTGCTGAAGGCTCAGTTTGTAGTGCAAGCAGTCAGAAGCAAGCTAACCCTGTATTCAAATCTTCCATTTTCTTTTTACTTTTAGTATATAGTCTTCTGAAGCTGCCTTTGCCTACTGTAGGGGTTTTATTTTATTTATTGCTTGTTTCTGTACAGTTATGTTTCTGGGTCAGAAAAAAGCATGTAGTAAAATGTGACCAGATGGAGCATTCAGGTTCACTGGAAGCAAACAGGAAGCACTGTTAACAGGACAAATGTACTCTGTAAATGTATCATTATGATTAACTTGCTGAATCAGGATTGGACTGCCAAACTGTGAGATTATTGGTGCCGCCATTAATGACCATCAGCATCTGTATGAAAAGAGAGCGTTCTCAAAAGGCAGAGACCACCACTGTGGACCCAGACTGCGAATGCAACAGTATATCAGCTGATCTACTGTCACATCCATCATCACACAGGCTTTGTATTAGAAAGGTTAAAGACCCGCTAATATTTTCATTCTCACATGCACTCCTGTTGGGATAACATTTAGGAAAGTTCAGGCAGCAAAATATGCGTGAAAAAGATTCAAGTGTTTGTACTTGTTTACATTTCCCACTTCAAGCAGAGATAGGGAGCCCAATATATTTTATTTTCAGCACAATCAGTGGAAGCTTTCTACTGACCTTTTAAGTTGGAGAGGTTTGTAATGGCCAGGCATCTTAATTTTCCTCTCTGTCTTGTACTGTCTTTACCTCGTGTTTTAATCTGACCCCCTTTTGCTTTTTGCTGTGAAGAATTTTGCACAACAGTTCAGAAACAGAAATCACACACTGATTAAGTGCCCGAACAAAATTTGTGTAAGATGGGACATAATACATAAGGAAACAGAAGAAAAATCAGAACTGACTTCCTGCAGACATCGAGCTTAGGACGCCATCTTTGAAAGACATCTCAAATCTTAAAATGCATCTGGAGAACAAAGTGATGAGAAGAGCTACAATCAAGGATGCATCCTCTGTGGAAGTGTGGAAAAGAGATGAGATGCACAGCTGTAAAGGCCAGCACAAAACCTGGCCAGAAAAGGCTTTCAGAGACAGAACCTTTATATTCTTATTTTTTTTGTCATTTATTATTGAAATGTTCAGTCAAACTCTCTACCCTTCAACTTTTTTATCTGTATATTCTTTAATATTAAGCTACACTGTAAATTTAATTAAAAATAGATTTAAATATATAAGCACATCTGACATCTGAGGTCATATGATACATTGGTATACTTATATTTTACTGAAATCACTTTAAAATGACGGCCTCAAAGCACAAGGGCGTCTTATTTTGTTGCCTCCTTATGTCTTTTCCTCAACTCCTGCTGCTCTCATATCTCTGATGGATGGAATAAGAGTGAGGAAAGAAGGAAAGGAAGAAAGGAACTGCAAAAGTATAATCTGGGAAACGAGAAGAGGAGGATACAATATCTGCGTGTGAATGCCGCCCCCTGCTGGACATCAGTGGAACTACATCAACTGCGCACTAGAGAAAGTACACCACAGCAGGCAAATTAAACTGCAGCAAGATTTTTTATTCAAAAAAAGCATATATTCAGGAATTAAAGATGCATATACTTACATGTGTAAATAGATATTTAAAATACACAAAGTGGGAAAACAATGTGCTTCAGTAGCTGCAATGTCTATATGCACACTGTGTGCATACATGAAAATGTCTTTGAGGATGTGTTTTCCATGGTTTCCATGAGTATTTCCTTGACTTATTCGAATAATGGTGTAATTAATCAGCATCTCCTCAACATTACTAATCTCACATGGTTAAGGAAACGTTTCCCTATTATTTTAGAGAAATTCCTTACTTTGTTTTTCTTTTTATTTCTGGGTCACATCCATTATTTAAAAAAATAATGAAATAAAATATTCACAAGCATAACCATATCACAGCTCAAAATGGAAGACAACTCCCTTTAGCGTCTCTCGTCATCGCCAAGTCTTAATGAATTCACAAGCGATGAAACAAAAACAAAAACTTTCACTGCTGAAGCTTTTACTCCATTAACACAGCACAGACATGACTTTACCAAAGGTTCCATTACTGCAGCAACACACTGCAACTGCTCTTACACTTCATTCATTGGTTGAGGACAGGAGGCTAGGCGGGCACTTCGGTCAAGGAGTATTTGACCACATGGGATTGTGTGAAGATGCGTTTGGGTTATTTATGGCCAGTAAAGGTTTGGTGGGGGTGGGGGGTGGGGGTCCTGTAGCAGGAAGAGGAAGTATTTTTAGAAGCAAGGGGGTCTACCTAGTTGTCTGGGTGGGGTCGTCCCTCGGGGATCAGTGAGGTGAAGAAGGTGCTGATGAAGGACCACGCGACTGTAATGAAACTCGGCTCGGCAGCAGCAGCCGCCGCCCGGCCCTGATCCTCCGCTCTTCCACCTCCATCCTCGCCACTGTCATCGTCCTCCATTCCTTCGTCCATCAGTCGTTCCTTTGCCACAAACAAACAGAGACAAAAAAGATTAAAGACGTTCTCTTTCAGACATATTCTGGACTGATTGCTTTAAACTCCACCTTAAAATGACAATAAGACCATTTATATTTTGAAAGCGCTTCCTGTGAGTTGGCAGGATATTATGTTGCATAATGCGCTGCAAGTTTATGTTTACTTGACACATCATCATGTACACAAATGAAACACTAAAAACCAAACGCAAACGAGTGAAGCTTAAAGATGAAGTCAGTGTTAAGAAACAGAGAATAAAAGCACTCTGAAATGCCAAGTTCCTTAAACCATTTTCCCTTTGCAAACAACCCTACAGCAGAAACCTTCCTGCTTTCATTTCTGTTTTTATCAGCACATCTCTCTGCTGTACTCTCATGTTAAGACTCAGAAAAGACCTGAAATTATTTGAAAAGATATGAGTGAATAAGAAGTTGCCTATTAAAAACAACTGTCTTTATTTTTTCCAACAAAAAAAATAGGCCTTGTTAGAATAAACAACTCTCTTGAACAATTGGTTTTATATTAGAGATTAAACTGCTACATGCTTAAACAAAAGACATTCATTTGGCCAAACTCCAAGATATTTATAATATCTAGTGACATCTACAGTCTTGTTTTGAGTTGTCACATTATCAGCAATCTGAAATTCTTTTTTTAACAAAGGATTTTTCTGTTTACAGGTAAAGGATCATCCTAGGACTGCTGTTGATCAGCTGTAAAAGCTATAATCTATTCTATAATTTAATACCAAAAATTATGATTTTCACATTGTATGTATCCACTTCAGACATCAAGGTAGCAAAGAAATGCACAGAGATCAGCAGGCCAAGACAAGAAACTCAAAGTACAGTGCAAAGTATTCTGCAGTCTCTGCACATATTTCAAGTGGGGCAAGTGCTGATTTTTGGCACATCATCATTGACTTCCAAAGATGGGAAACAGTCCAGAGTGTACTTGGTGTGATGCAGCCAAACTTCATCAGGTCGTCTGTCAGTCTGAGAAATTTTAATTGATATTTGTCTTTGAAAACAACAAACTAGAAAAGTAAGGCAGAAAAACAGTGACAGACAGTGCCCAGCTCACCATTTCCTGCATGTCCTGGTGTCTCTCTGCTTCCTCCTGTGGAACTCTTCCTCCTCCTCTGAGGTTTTGCTGCTCTGGCCTGAAGGGAAACCAGCCAGCCTGGTGCCTGAACCATAGACACACACTTGACTTTAAAGTTGTTTTTAACAGATATATCTAAAATGACTGAAATGATTGGTGAAAATAAAGTTGCAGTAAAAACACATTCAGTACACTGTCATGAACACAGATGTGAAAATGTCAAAATTAAAAGTACAAATTATACGTTTTTTGTTTTTACAACTTCTGCAGAATTAACTCACAGGTAGACGAGCAACATGGCTCCGACCACCATGACGAAGCGGCTAAAAGAAGAGTAGAAGTAGACGATGCTGAGCAGGACGCCCACGCGAGACAATGTGTAAAGCCAGTCCAGCCAATCGCGGTTCATCTCGTCGTCATTTAGGACGGCTCCGCCCTGAGCGTTCATCTGGATGGGGTTGGGCGGCTGGTTCTCTGGCAAGGCGTTGGGGGCCGCGTTAGGTCCCAGTGGTGGCTGCACAGCATTGGGTTGGGCAGGCTGATGGGGTGAGGGGGTGGGGGAGGAGGGAGGGGAGGTGCTGGGAGGCTGCGAGGCAGCTACTGCTGCTTGACTGAGAAAGAAAATGGAGATAAAAAGAAGGAGAATAGGGAGAGAGAATGGAAACAAAATAGACAAACAAACAAATCAGCACGCGAAGTAATCATAGTAAATAAATGTAGTCTAACAAATATGTCACTGGGCAAACTGTCACTGGCATGATGATAGCAGGACAGTTTTTGCACTTACTATTGCATGTAGTAGTGACGAGCGTACATCTGTTGCCACCACAGCATCTGCATTGGCATGTACATGGGGTGGGGGGGCATGTTGGCAGGTAGGCCCCCATGAAAGGGAACCTGAGCAGCATCGGGCCTGTGGAGGGAGGAAAGCGTCATATTTGTTATTAAAGGCATTAACACAAAGCTGCACAACTGATACACATTCATAAACTGATGTTCCAGCTTCAGGGTCGTCCCATTAGCTTCTCAGAACCACAGACCTGCTTTCAACCTGATGTCAAACAGAATATCTCACTAAACTTTAGTGAGTACTTATGTCATTAGCACCTGGCTGGCAATCTATTGCAAGACCTATTTATACAGTGGTGATTCCTTTGATTTAAATCATATTATTTTATTTTATATTTTAGCACAAATTTATATTTTCTATAATTTAAAGAGGCATAGATTAGTTTGGGGGTAAATGCTCAGATGTGACTCTGTCAGAACTTTTTCCCATTAATATATAATAACAGATAGCAGACATTATAGCTCTTTGCTCTGTAAACCTGTTAACTTGTCTTTTTATTGTTTATTAAACAAACAAAAAACAATTCAAAAAATCAAAAAATAATTATCATCTTTCAGGAACCATCTGAATTTTCTCTCTAGCCCAAAATTGTTTAGATTAGATTAGATTAGATAGAACTTTATTAATCCCTCGGGTGGGTTCCTCTGGGAAATTCGATTTCCAAAAAAGCACAGCACCGACAGAAGTTACAGAGTTACAGAATATTTTTTATATATATATATATATATATATATATATATATATATATATATATATATATATATATATATATATATATATATATATACACATATATACACACACACACACACACACACACACACACACATATAAATACAGAGACAATATAAATAAAATATACGAAGGGGATAAATAGAATAAATAGGAATAAAAAATAAAAATACAAGTGAATTGCACATTTCAAGTATATTGTTGAGGAGTAATGTGAAGTGCATGTGGTAAAATTTAGGCAAAGCTGATTTCTCTGTGTGTGTTCAGACAGCAGTACCTTGTGAATGCTTTGTGCTACCCTGATACACGGCACTTAAAAAGTGCTTGTAAAATTGCCCCTCTCCTGTATAGTGATACCATAAAAACCCACAAACGCTCATTTAGAGCTAAAAAAAAAAAGCCCAGTCTCGTGTCTTGGTGTTGTTTGCTTACCACTGAGGGATACCAGCGGTGCTCTGAGGATATTGGGCGAAGCCGCCGCGGTACCTCAGCCCATCAAAACTCGCTGGATCAGAAGAGGAGGAGGATGAAGAGGCTGACTGACTTTCCTGATTTGGTGTGGTGGCAGGAGATATGGAGCCAGCACTCTCTGAACTCTGTGTGAACATCAATAACAAACCAATAATTAAATCAAGCACACACAGAAAAGATCAAGTTTGCCCTGAGAGAAGATGAGAGGAGCATGGAGGCTGCAGCCTAATCAAACAGCTTTCATAGTTTTTACAGGAAATCACAGAAACACATCCAGTTAAAGTTGATTGCAACTTAATCAGAATAAGTCTCTAACTGTTTTAATTATGACAGGTCAGTTTAATAAAATGTTTTTAAAAACATTTGCTTACCAGAGCTTTTAAAACTGTAAAAATACATTAAAAGCACGAATAAATTGTGTTAGTAAGTGTTGATCTACTCACGCTGGAATCAGAAGCAGTCGTGCTGGAGGGACTCCGAGGCATAGGTGAGCCGGGGGGACTGTGAGAGGTACATACGAGATGCATCATGTGGTATTCATCGTGCTGTGGGTCGACAAGGCCAGGGAGCGATCCAGATGTGTGGGAGGAAGAAAAAGGTGGTGGTGGAGAAGGCACCAGCAGATCACAGAGACAAAGCAAGAAAGAGAGAGAAAGAAAGGATTAGAGTGGAAATGGCCAGAATTCAGACAATGCTCATCGTTTGTTGGTGACACACATCACATCGGCTATTGTTTCCCAGACTGCCCGTTTCACTTCCCCCACAGATGGAAATGTCTACGAGCAACAGCTAAACTACTACTGAGGATGTGAACAACTGACTACACATGCCTCCTGCACGGCCATCAGTCCCTCACACAATTTGTAGCTACTTAAATACCAACAGTTACAAAATTGCTTACACATAATTTCCCTATGGATTAATAAAGTATGTTGTTCTGACTTAATGCGCTACAACTACTCTACTGTAATTGTGTGAGACAGCTCACTCACAAACATCACTAATAAATTAGTTTCAGTGTTTTGTTTTCTAAAGCAAAGTACTTCTAGAAGCAAGGCAGACAGCCAAACACCTCAGAGGATGTATTTGGCAATTATATCAAAGAATCATCTAAACCACCTTTGTTTCAACACATTTAAATTCATGAATCTTTGAGAGCCGTGTTGGCTTCTTAAATTTCCCTGAAGAAGGAAAACAAAGATTAGTTTATCTCAGTTTTCATCTTTTGTTTCACATTTGGTTCAAACAAAGGCTACAAGTGGGACTGCAACGATACTAGAACACATTTCTTTCAATGCTTAAGTAACATTATTTTGAAGATTTAGACTGATATAAAATATAAATAAAACTGTATCAGCTAAATTGTATTAATATTTAAAAATATAAAAGTTTTTTTTCTTCCTTCTTATTTGCAGGCCAGTAAAACTCAGAGGCCACTGATCTGCGTCTGCTATGCTGGACACTGAATTATAATAAACATTAATTATTAACATCTACACTATCAGGACATCTGTTTTCTGCAACAGGAAACATTTCTTTGAATCTGAGGTCAAGCCTGAGCTCTGAGAATGTTGATATGCTCGTTTTTCTTCATTGCTGACACCACATAGTCCTTTAAAGGCTTAAAGACACACACCTGCTCACTCACTAGCACAAAAACAAAACCAAATCTACCTCTTTCTTTTTTGCTTACAGTTTCATAAAAAAGTCTTACAAGAAGACAAAGCAAAGCCTATTTTATTTTATGAACTGGCTCCGTTGCATGTATAACTTCTTTTGCTTGAGATTATTGTACTTGTGATTAGTTATCTTTGAATTTAAGAAAATGTTTTGGTTTTTTAGGAAGATGTTTTATGTACGTTGTAGGTGATTTAATATTTTTATTGTTCATTAATAAGACAAACATATTTCTTACCCGGTTACTCAATGGATTAATAGAATAGTCAAATACTAAAGTAACTGACAGCTGTGGCACTAATTACAAGCCAGTGCGCTCAACAAGAGTAAAGACACATCACGGTTTTGAACTTTGGAACAACTTTTGAAAATTTAAATTCAAACTCTGAACACACACGAGGTCAGACAAGAAAGGTAAGTTATTTCATGAAAGGCAATGCAGTGAACTTTATTTTATGCTTTGTTTTGTTAATGTTTATACTGTAAAACAAGGTGTGCTGTGTGCTAGCTGGCTTGAAATTTAAAGAAATCTATATGATCCCTTATAGGATAAATCCAGATCCAATATTTTCTCACCAAGGAATTCCCAGGAACTTAACATCCCCTCCCAAAAACTCATCGATACGTGGCTCTCACCTTTCTAAGCACATCTCTGAGCTGCAGGTGGTCTTGAAGGAGCATTCCTGAGTACACCAGCCGTTGGTCTTTGGACAGCTGAAACACAAACATCACACAATGAGACAAAGAAGTGACACACACACACACACACACACACACACACACACACACACACACACACACACACACACACACACACACACACACAGTGAGGGTAATTTTTTTTCTTTCTTTCTTTTTTTAAATTATGCTTTTAAATATTCTGAAAATGACAGGCATTCAGATCACTGTCTGACACAATCACACCAGTCTCCTCTATATAGTGTAACCTGATGCAGGATGATAAAACTGCTGGGCTTCTTCTTGAGACACCAAGCAGAGCTTGAACTGAGCGTCTGAGCAAACACAGCCCTCACAGTAAACTTAAACCCAAACATCCACAAACATGTTTTTATGGAAACACTGCCAGCTACTACTCTGTCACAACCAGCTCCCTTTAACCTTCATAGCTAACTCGGTGCAGCAACATCAACATGTTTTTGTTTCCAGTTGAGAAAAGCCTTTTGGTAGCTGATAGCAAAGTATGAGACATCAAACCTGTCATGTTTGTAAAGTGATTAGGTGCCTTGGGGTTAAATGAGAGTACTGGGCTGGATTAGATTTCAAAGCCTACTGAAAGCCTGTGATGTGTACAATCAAATATTCAGTTCTTCACAAGACTTTCGCTTCTCCTTATCCGTTTTATGAGAGCAACTTGACCGAGAAGGAATACAGACAATTCATTTTCACTGAAGAATCAAAGCAAAGTTGTCTTTGAATCACTGTGTTTCCACTTTTTCAGGAACATCACATCAGTGGTCAAATGATAATGTCTGCATGGGAGTAGTATTACATACTGGTGCATTAGGATCATCTGTAATACTAGAGAAGTACTCCAGTCTTAAAGTGGGGCACACCTCTGGGTGAAACACGAGTCTACAAATATAACCCCATTTTAGCACAGTGCTTGCTGCTGTGCTCTTTACCCTGCTGAAATATGAAGACCTCCAAGAAAACTTCATCCTGTCTTTAATTTTAAATCCATGTATTCTTTTAATAAACTGACCCCCCCACACACACACACACAAAAACTCGCCCCACAGAAAATCTGATTATTCTGTATCAAACATAATATGAGGTTGGGCTCAGCAATCACTTGGATTCAATGAAGATGTTGTCTGTCAACAATTAATGAATTAAATAAAATAATCTCAAAAACAAATACTTTGCTCTTTGTACTAATTTTTTCTATACATCTCTTATTTTTGTTGTATTTATATATCAAGCACATCCGTTTCCTTTACAAAGCGCATTTTTGTTTGTTCCTAAAAGTGAAACTTAATGGTGCTGTAGTTCAGCTTTGAACAACAGAACAGAAACAATCTTTGGTCACTAAGCTCTATCTAGAGGAAGTTAAAGTTGGACCAAGATTTGAACCACTGGACCTGTGGAAAGACTCTATTATGCATTTTGCAAGCTGCTAGGGACCAGCAGCCCAGGCCTTTCTTCCTATTGGACAACATGGTGTACATCATCTCATTTACATCTATTTTTTTTAAACTTATATCTGTAAACTGATGATAAATGCCTTTAATAAATGTCAAGCAGCCTACTGAAAAAATGAATTACTGTTTCAAATTATATATAATATGATTATTAATCAAAATAATCATGATTCTGGTTTCTTTCAGACGGACAAAACGCTACTCACCGGCTTGCTGGGGTACACACTGGAGATGTGACTTTTCAGCTTCTCCACAGTCCAGTTAAGGAAACAGTTAATGGTCTGGTCTTCATACTTCTGGTTGGGGGCCTTAATGACCAAGGTCACAGGACTATCAACTGCCCCAGAGTCCATGGCTCATATTACTAGAAAGTGGGCTCTGAGGAACCTTCACTGACACAACTCAGGACTGTCCTGAGGAGTAAGCTACCTCAAATTCTCTCCATTCTGGTACTTGTATAACACCAAAAACAGTCAATGCTGCAGGTAAGGGGCTGGTGGGTCCCCTTTTACAATATCTGCTTCATCTCTAGATCTTTTATGAGTTGGAATTCTTCTGGTAGCAGGTTGTTGGATTTCTGTTTTTAA
Organism: Maylandia zebra; assembly: GCF_041146795.1. Taxonomy (NCBI): domain Eukaryota; kingdom Metazoa; phylum Chordata; class Actinopteri; order Cichliformes; family Cichlidae; genus Maylandia; species Maylandia zebra. The sequence continues at coordinate 32,221,905 of NC_135177.1, forward strand.
AAAAGAGAGAGTAGCATATATAGATTACACATTATCCTAAAACATTTTGTTTTGATTTATACAAAGTATTTTTCTAATATCTATAATTTTATTTTTTGAAATTTAAATTTTAAGCACACATGCAACATGGAAATCTGTGTGGTCATCCTTCAGGTAAACTTCAAAGAAGTATTAAAGGGATAACTACTGCAGCTGTCCCTGTCCATGTCTGTGACAGAGTTAAATCCCTCCCCAAGTGTGCCAAAAAAAACTCTTAAAATATAGGATAAATAAACTAACTTACAAGCTATAAATGATTAATAAAGATAAACTCCAGCTTAACCATTCAGGGTTACGAGGCTGGAGCTGGTGTAGACCCTTGGCAGGTCACCAGTCTATAATTGTTCATCTGTCCTACCTGTCTGACACTCTGCCCCAAACTTCCTGCAACTGAGGAAACTGATCAACAAAAAGCTCACTTTTGCATACTGTAATAAGCAATGCACCAGCTCACTGCAACAACAATTCACAGCTGGCTCACAATGAAAAGCAATGTATCTACAAAATGTAGCACACGCAAGCGAAAATAACCGCAGGTGAGGCGGAGGGGTCGGGAGTTTCGGTTAAACTTCCTGATACCTGCCATGTTGGCTCATCTTTACAGTAAACAATTAAAGCAACTTTAACTATAAATCACACCGAGTCGGGTTAAACCTGACGGTTTAGAGTTAGGTGAGCTATTAACGCTGCTTATCTGTACAATCCTCAGGCGAACACACTAACACACATAGCAAACTAGCCTCACTGGGCCGGTCACTCCGATCAACTCGGCTTTTATTTTGACCCTTGGTTATGAAGCCAGGGTAACGCCGTTAGCTTCTTGGCTAATGCTAGCGTCGCTGTGGTTTGGTAATAATTCGGTGGGACTAGCTAGCCTCTCCCAAGGTGACAGCACATTTAAAGGTCTAACGATAATAAATGAGAACACGTTGCATCAGAGGGCTTTCTGTTTGTACCTGTTTACTCCCCAGTCAGTCAGTCAGCGTCGACTCCCCGTCCCAGCTCGGCTCGCCTCCCTTGTTGTTGTAATGTCGGGTGTGAGAGCGGAAACACGTCATTCTCTTTGCAACAGCTGATCAAAAAAACAAAGAAAAAACAAAACAAAACCTTGCACCGCAGTAATAAATACGCATTAAAGTTAGTATAGTTTCGTGTTTTTGATTTCACTTTGAAATTTAGAATTGAAAATCTACAGTTCTGGTTTAGTATAGTGGTTTCAATCTATTAGTTTATAGTCTTGTGATATAAAGGTGTTTTAGAAGTTGACCATATACATTGTAATTTCAAAGCAGACAACAGTAACACGCAGACTATAAGAACCAATATTTCGTTCCTGGTCATTTTATTAGGTATGCCTTTTCAGTAAGTCATTAATGCAAGTATATAGTATAGTAGTATAGTAGTATAGTATATAATGACAATGATTCAATACATTTAGGCATATAGACGTGGTCAAGACGAACTCAAGTTTAAACCTAACGTCAAAATGGACAAGCAAGTTGATTTAACTGACTTTGATGATTGCATGGTTGTTGGTGCTGATCTGGATTTTCTACACAACCAAAAAAAGAGAAAACAGCCATTCAGCAGCAGTTCCCTGGGCCAATTTTAAAAAAGCCCCGTTGATGCCAGACCGCACCAGATGCCACTCTTGTCAACTTAGAACTGGACACTGAGGATAAAATCTGCACCAATCACCAAAACTGGACATGTGGAGACTGGACATATATTGTTTGGTCTGATGAGTGTCAGGAAAAATACTACATAATCATCCAGCAAAGAATGACTCACGCAGGGTTGGAGCTTTATTTTTTTTTCTTCAGCAATGTCATTTAATTCCCCAAACATAAATATGAATAATGACTTCATGCCCCCAGTCAGCAGGTTTTGGCTTTATATATAGCCATGTTATTTCAAAGTGGAGTGCAATAAACTCTAAAAAGAGCCTAGTTTAAATTATTTATAGCTATAGAAAATGTAGATGGCAGCATATTTGCGTGTGCATACAATTCACAACACTGGTGCTGCACTTCGCTGATGATATGATGCAATATCGTAATTTATTCACCACATTTGGTACTCAGTCTGGTAAATTTTAAGCAAATTTAGGTCCTCTGTGACATGATGTTCTTACACAGTATAGTTTTGTATTGCTTTACCATTTGGTTACTAAAAGTGGAAAAACATGTAATACAATTAAGAAAACTATTTTTGAGACTTACATTTCATTATTCATCATTGACATTTTAGATACATTTTTTTTAAAAAGTCTATTTGTTTTATTTGTAAGATTTTCAATCTTTCCACGCCTACTTCAAATGAACCTCTTAAACAAAGGACTGATCGTTGGAATGGCACTCCACCACCAGAGGGCAGTGTAAGTTGCCTAACAGGCAAACTACATTTGGAGAAAATGTTATGCTTTTGTCCAACCACACAGCCAGACTTTAAGTCTCAGCGCTAAAGTATTTAGCACCTCCTCAAGTGCCGCAAAATTATTGAGTTTTTCCTTTCTCAAAATATTCGCACAGATTGTAGAAGTTATTATTTTAGGATTGTTTATACCCCACATTCTACAATAATAATGCTATTAGTCGCCTTTATTTTTTATCGGTGTTTCATAAATATTGCACATGCGGAATAATTTCCACTGAATACATCTTTGCATGTACTAGAATAAAATCCAGAAATGTTTTCAGCCATATTTCTTGCTTTTTGTAATGTGCGATATTGATTTTAAAGTGCTGATATTAATTCACATCTGGGCAGCGAATTTGCAGTAGGCCATATGGAAAAGTAAAACTGCCTTAGCAGTTTAACAACTCTTATTTTCCCACAAATGACGTGATAAGCATGCTTCATTAAATGACAAAGGAATGAATATGGGTGTGTACAGATTTCCCAGGTGCTTTGTGTGTTTATCCCAGGAAGACTTGCTGCATGGAAACTACTGATTACTGTTTCAGCTTGCGCAGAACCTCCTTTGTCAGCTGTTTACTGTATCGGTTGATCTTCCAGTGTCCCGGCCTCCATCCCAGCAGAAAACGATGAAAGTCTGTCCAAGCAAATGCAAACATTTCCCTCCACTCTTTCTCAAGGGCATGAAACTCTACGTCTTTTTTTAACGATAGCTTTAGTTCTGAAAAATAGTAGTCCAGTAGTCCTGGTACCCTCTTTTCACACTCCCTCTCCTCCATACAGCTTCCTAGAAAATATACAACATCTTTCATCCCGCAGCCCCCACCCACATACTGAAAGTCCACAGCTGCCACATCCTTCCCACTCTGGGAAAAACAGAAATTAGCTAATTTGGCATCTCCATGAACGATGGTCTTGAAGCGGCACTCACTGAGTATCCTGTCAATGTCGCCTGCTGCTGCTTTGAGCTCAGCATCATCCATGGCTTCCAACTCGTCTGGCCGGGTTTCCAGATGCCAGTAGGTACCGACAGGCCACAGACCCTCTGGTGCCACACCCAAGAAGAGAGCGTGAAAGTGAGCAAGCCAGCTCAGGCAAGCCTTTATCTCCCTGTCTGTAACGCTCGTCCTAAAAAGAATAAAATATATTTTTTAACCACCATAAATTATGTTTGTTTCACTATTTGGCATGTCTTTATCATGGCTTTAAGGATATACCTATCCAGGCTAATAAAGGCTCTGATCTGAACTACTCCCTTTCAGAACTACTTTGAAAGTGCTCAGACACATCAAACGACCCCCAGAAGAGCTTCTGCCTATTTCAGCAGTTAATTTGGAAATGAGGCACCTGAAACTGAACAGTGTTTAAGTTACATTAAACAGAAATAAAATTAAAAATAACTAAACATCAAAAAAAGCGCCTTCAGACCTAAAATTACAAATGAATATTACAATAAGATGCCCTTAGAAAGTTAAATTATCTCTTCCCTCACCTAAAACACAATTTATGAACATTTTTGATGTCTACAAGAGAATCCAGTGTTTACTGCATTAATGCCAAGCCATAGTTTATATGCAGGCCTCCTGTTTTACTGCATGCTCTCACAGCAGTGGCAGAAAAATGGAAAAACATAATGCAAGTACAAAACACTTCATTACAGTTCTTAAGTAGAATTTTTAGGTATCTGTACTTGTTACGGCCCTAGCAGGGCCTCTCTCTCTCTCTCTCCTGAGGGTGCCTGTGTGGGCGTGTCCCACTACCTCCTGCCTGAGGTGCCACCTTTCCCTCCTGTACAGCTGACTCCCATCAGCAATTAAGGGTATTTAAGCCCAGAGCAGGGTGAGCTCTGGGCCAGAGTGCCAGTAGAGTGGTTTCCAGCTAGTGAGCTGAGTGTCTTGTGGTGTTTCCAGCTAGTGAGCTGCACTTTCCTTTTGACTTTTTGCTTTATTTGACCAACGCCTGAGTTTTGTTTGTGTTTTGTTGGTGTTTTATGGTGATAACGGCTTGTCCGTCTCTTTTAGTTGAACTACTTCAATAAAACTGTTTTATTTAACTGTTTCGCCTCCTTGACTCCTTTTTCTGACCCGGTCACTTTTGTTACTTCCCCCTCACCGCCTAGACCCCCCCCCCCCCAGGGGAACGTAACAGTACTACACTTGAGTATTTATTTTTCTAATGAAGTTTAACCTTTACTCTCTACATTTCAGCACAACAGTATGTCCTTTTTTGCTCCTTACACTTTCAAAACAGGTTCATTACTTTAGGTTTGTAGGGACTTATTATTTCCTGTCACTGTTTTCCTTCGCAACAATAACCGATTGTGGAAAGAAACAGTAACACATAAAATACAATCCTATTGGTGTAGCCATCACCAGTGCTCACAGGAGGAGATAAAAAAAAAAAAGGGCAAACAAATATGTAGATATAATCTGGCCCAATAATCAGGGGTTAAAGTTTGCATAAAAATACTAGACAGTATAGTGCAGATTGGGAAGGTTAGTTTGTCTGGTTAGTTTGCAGTACTGTTTAGTCTACAGTAATGTACTGGATTGGTGCAGGGTAGCTGTGGTTTTCATGGTCAGAATCAGACTTCAGTGCCAATTTAAGCTGATGATTCACTCACCAAATTCCACGTTTATACTAGCTTTATGCTGTCTATGGGTGGGAAATCAGCCATGACTGCTTAGGTATACAAACCATATACTTTATAAACATACACAAATATACACAAGTCACGGAGGAGGGGTGGGGGTTAGTATATCTGAATAACATGAACACTTCATAGACTTTTATGGATTTTATGCAACATGCTTTTTGAAGCTTTTTTCAGAGTTTCTAAGCTTATACCTCCTCTGATCGTAACCGGCCACGTCCAGATCCTCCAGCACGATCAGCATCTCATCGCCATAGGAACAGGCAGCTAGGCAGGCAGGGATGCGACAGCTCTGATTGGTGGAATAGTTTTGGTACCAATGTGTCTCCACATGGTAGGATTTCACTTTACGTGTGTGGGATCGATCTGTGTTCCAACCCCCGGGGTGCTCGGCTTCCTCTGGAAACTTAACGTGTTTTACAACCACGGAGGGCCGGTTACAGCCCTCCAGGTGCAGCCGGACTATCTCCCCATAACCACTCCACAGGGTCTGGATCTTAGCACCGACTCGCAGAGATGAAGCATCACATGCCTGCAGGATGAGGTCCTGGTACTCCTGTTTCATTTCCACAGCTACGGCTGAATGAAAGAGGAGAGTTAGCAACATTTAAAAAGCGTCCTTGTATGCGCTGCTGGAGGTCTCTGTTGAAGTGTCGCACTCACCTGATTCTTAAAAGTTTTTGCAGCAGAACACCAAAGGTTTCGTTTCACCCACACGATTCACTGAATACTGAATAAGTATAATATCGATTTTCTCGCAAATGTGTCAGGACACCGACACGGTTTAAATTATCCTACGGTTCAGGAAGTATTCGGCATTTAAGGAAACCCGCGCGAAAAGTGTGCAACGCTGCCACCTACTGGACTGGAGTGCACACAAAGAATCCAATAAAAAAATGTCATCGCTCATGGACAATGAAATTGGATGCAATCTTAGCAACCCAGAGAAGCCATTATACGTCTGTGATTGCATAAAGTAGTTCTTATTATAGGTTTGTGAGCAGTCCAGATTTCAAGCACTCTAATGTAACATCAAATATTATTTTTTTGATTATATAAACAAAATAAATAAACTTTATAACAGCATAATGTCATCTCTTTTCTCTCAGCAATGTGTGAGTGTATTCTTAATGAAATTTAATAAAGAGTAAGATTAGCAATACAATAATCAATACAATTTAATTTAAATAATATTAAATGGTTGCTATGGTAAAAAAACGTATTGAAAACATTAGTAACTGTCTAAGTAAATATATTTCTAAAGGTCTTTTTGACATGAAATTCTCACCAGATGTCAGTAACAACTGATCCACACATGCAAAGAAATCAAACCACAGATGTCTATAAATTAAATTATGTGTAATAATGTGAAATGACACATGGAAAAAGTTTTGAAGACGCTGAAATTTTTCAACAACTGTGAAATTTATTTAATATTTTGTACAGAAGCCATTGTTGATGATCACAGCTTTAAGATGCCTCCTGTTTGACAAAACTAGTCGCATGCCTTGCCCAGTCGTGGTTTTGGCACATCCTTCCACACAAACAGTCTTTAAATCCTGAAGGTTCAGTGGGCCCCTTACAAGAACTCTTAGCTTTAGTTCTTTCCATAGATTTTTAATTGGATTCAGGCAAGGTGATTGTCTGGGCCATGCTAGCAGCTTGATTTTTTTTTCTCTGAACACAACTGAGACTTTCCTTGTCTGTGTGTCCGGAATCATTGTCGATTACCCTCATTTTATCTCCATAATCTTTAAATGGCGGCAGATTTTTTTTAAATGTTTTTTTATTTTTTTAAAGTCAAGAATGTCTCACTACTACTACCTCCAAACTTCAATAGTGTTTCTGGGGTCATATACAGTGCCTCTTGACCACCAAACATGGTGTATATTATGGGACCCAAAGAGTTCAGTTTTGGTCTCATCTGATCAGGCTATATTTCACAGGCTTTTCTAAATGTTGTCCAGGAACCTTTAAATATGCTTCAACATGCTGTTTTTCAGCAATGGAGTCTTGTGTGGTGATTATACAGAAGGGCCATGGTGGTTGAGAGCAGAAATTCTTCTGTAACCAATGTGATCAGTATTTTTGCAGCAATATTGTTGCACAGGTCTTGTGAGAACTCATTGATTTTACCCATAATAAGATGTCTCTCGTGTGACACCTTGGTAATGAGACACCTTTTTATAGGTCATCAGCTGGGACTGAACCAGCTGATTTCAGATTTCAGCTGGTGTCATGACTTTCCCTGCCTTTTTGCACCTCCCTTTCGCCACGTGTTCAATACTTTTTATCCCCTGGGTTATTTCTCATTATTACACATAACACAATGTATGGACATCTATTGTGTGATTTTTTTTCCCTTTGTGCATTGCATAGATTGTTACCAACATCTGGTGAGGATTTCATGTCAAAAGCACATTTAGAAATACATTTATTTAAATTTAACTTAGAAATTTATGACATGTTCAATAAATACCATACCATACCACCTTTATTTATAAAGCACTTTAACATAAAACCAGAGTTCACAAAGTGCTGTACATGCTAATAGCATAAGTAAAGAAAATTAAAATGAGATAAGATAAAATAAATAACTAAAAAAACTAAAATAAAATATTTTACCCGCTGCAAATACAAATCCCACCCACTTTGAATTGATAAAATAGAGTACAAAATAAGAAGAAAAGATGCATAAAAAAGAGCAGAAATGTTTTCAGGATCAATGGCTGGGCATCTGGATTGTTTCAGTAGGCCAGAGCAAAATAACTGTTCTTCCTAAACAGGGCAAGTACCTTAAAAAGTGACCTAGTTTTGAGACAGCTTGAGTAATTTTGAGACTGGTAAACATTTTCCAAACATTTTGGCCTGTAATGTTTCAAAGTCATTTAGATTCATAATTTATTACCCATTTTACTGTATGTAAATGCTCTGTGGTTCTAGATAATGGCCAAAAAGCATGCATGCTGAGATCTGTGCAGGGGGAATTATTTGTCTAGATATTTTCATCACAAACTGGAGATGTTGTTGCTTTGCAGCCAGTTTTTAACAGCAGGAACTATTTTAGAGAGGATCAAAAAGACCTGCAACCAAAGAAGAATTTTGTCTTTAGCTTATGTCCACACAGTCAAAGATGCATCACAGCTTCATTTTTGGCTTTGTCGGCTTCATTTTATGAGAAAGAAAACAAATATGCTCAAATTCTAAGTTTTCAAAATTTATAATCAAACAGTTAGAATTTCAAATCAGTTTTACATGGCATCATTGAGACAAAGGCTCCCACACCGAGGCAGTAAACACTTTTATTGTGTGTGGTAAAAACAGAATGTTAACATGATTGGTCAGAAGTTGGAGGAAATTTTTAGGTCCGACATCCGGCTCACGTTTCATCTCCTGCACCTTTTGGACATCTCCCTAATAAAGAGATGACACTTCTCACATCACCATGGCAACCATCCAATGTTGCTTTCTGGCCTGTAGAGTTAGAGAAAGGGGAGGAATTGGGGAGAGAGAAAACTTTCAAACACCAGAATTTATAGACATGTTTTGGTCTAGTAGAGTCAGCCTTTAAGTTTTGTACCTTGTGGTGCCAACACTAGTCCAGGGCTCCAGGCAGACTATCCCCATCAAATTCCTCAGTGAAGGGGCTTTGCCCTGTTCGTATCTGTTAGTGTTTGAGTGTAACAGTCTAAATCTAAAACTATTCTACAATACACATCCAAATGCAAATGTTGAGGTTATTGTGTAATATCGAATAATGGGGGTACATAAGTATGAGTATATGAGCCTTAAAGATAAAAAAAAAAAATTGTAACAGCTTCACAAACTAAACAATTCTTATTTTTAGAATACAATAATCCTTTCAGTCGGTTAGTATTCTGAAAGCAACTAAAATTCTAAAGGTCTCTTTGTAAATAAGGAATTTCTTTTGGTTAAAATGAACACAAAAAGGTTCCTGCAGAGGCAGAGAACAGTTATAACAGTATTAAGACTGAGGGTATGGAAATTGACTATGATGTGTGAAAATGAGCATTGGTTAAGTGGATATACTAACCAATTATCCTAACTATATACGTGAAGACCACACCTGCTGACATCATGAGGTCACCGGACTACGACAGGGTGAACACAGAGAATCTAACCCAGAGAAATAACAACACACATTCTCATTTTCCAGCTGTAGATAATTGAGAATCACAAATTAACCAAACATAAATGTCTTTGAGAGGAAATCCACAGAAGCACAGTCTGTGGCCTTTCTAAGTGAACGCCACAGCTGGGCAGCAGATTCAAATTCAGAACTTCTTTAGTTTATATTTCCAGTAGCTTATCCACAGGCTATATGTATACAGGCATAGCTCACTTGCAATATGAAGTGGAGGCTTAAGGGTAAAATTTTACAATGGAAGAGCTTCCCAGGGTTTGCATTTGTAATCCTTGTTTGCGTGTGTTTTGCATACAATATACAAAATGCATTTGCATGAACACTGAGTCTACACAAAGAAAATTAACCACAAAACCTCCACGCTGTGTAACCCTCTTACTGTAAATAAGTGCAACAAACAAAACAAAAGATTCTGGGTTACTTTCTATAACAGCATACAATGCACTGTAACAATTCAAGTCATATATCAAATGTTATAATGCATTATAAAATTACTTAATACATATATATAAATACATCTAAAATAATAAAATAAATATACAGATACATACATATAAAAACGTAAATACAGTCTATTTGCACATTTATATACAAAATAATGGAGGTGCAGAACATGGTCCATTTGGATTCAACATCTTCAGCGTGTCTCGAAATGCTGTCGAAGTTCTACCGGAGGTGGGAGTTAAATATCCGACCCTGCAACCTGCAATTATGGACATCCTTATCTTTGAACATGGTGTGTTCATTATGGATAAACTGTCGTGTGTTGACACAAGGTCAATAACAGAACAGACAGGGCAACAATTAGTTTGACTATAAAAACTTTACTAAGGCTTACAAATGACACTGATCAGATCAGGCTGAAACATCTGTGAAAAAAAATGAAAATCTTTCACTTTATTAAGTTATTACCACACAAATGGAAAATCATTCTCACCGGGGAAGTATTAAAGATGAATGCACTACCAGTAGAACACAAAGCAAATCTAGTGCTTCTGATCATGTGTTTGTATTGCAGACATGAACACCGACAGCTGGAGACTTAAGAGCTGGGTAATGTTTCCTGTATACTTTTTTTCCAGTCTGGTACCTGTCGCACATGTATAGCTCGTGGGCTGTAATGTAATTTTTTTTTTGCAGACAAGTTGGCACAGTCATAAAAATCATGTACAGTACATTAAAAGACACATATATAACAACATTCAAATGTTTGACACAGCAAAAGACAAGTCAGGAAAAAACTTGTCCTGACTTGTCCCATAATTGTCATTTAACAATATAAACCTGAAGCTACAGTCTCACACACCAACACAAATCCCTATCGTAATGAAGACACACACACACACACACACACACACACACACACACACACACACACACACACACACACACACACACACACACACATATATAGTCAGGTCCATAAATATTGGGACATCGACACAATTCTAACATTTCTGGCTCCATACACCACCACAATGGATTCCAAATGAAACGAACAAGATGTGCTTTAACTGCAGACTGTTGGCTTTTATTTGAGGGCATTTACATTGGGAAGATGGCCCCAACTGACCGAGTGCTCAGTGAATACCTCAGGCAGCAGAAACCCAAGAAAGAGGAGGTAGACGAGGAACCATCATGGAAGGACAGGGCCCTGCACGGTATGTACCACCGGCAGATAGAGGAGGTGGCTGATATCCAGAAATCCTACCAGTGGCTGGACAAAGCTGGACTGAAAGACAGCACAGAGGCACTAATCATGGCAGCACAAGAACAAGCTCTGAGTACAAGATCCATAGAGGCTGGGGTCTATCACACCAGGCAAGACCCCAGGTGCAGGCTGTGTAAAGATGCCCCAGAGACAATCCAGCACATAACAGCAGGGTGCAAGATGCTAGCAGGCAAGGCATACATGGAACGCCATAACCAAGTGGCCGGCATAGTGTACAGGAACATCTGTGCCGAGTATAACCTGGAAGTCCCGAGGTCAAAATGGGAGATGCCCCCAAGGGTGGTGGAGAATGACCGAGCTAAGATCCTGTGGGACTTCCAGATACAGACGGACAAAATGGTGGTGGCTAACCAACCGGACATAGTGGTGGTAGACAAACAGAAGAAGACGGCCGTAGTGATCGATGTAGCGGTTCCGAATGACAGCAATATCAGGAAGAAGGAACACAAGAAGCTGGAGAAATACCAAGGGCTCAGAGAAGAGCTCGAGAGGATGTGGAGGGTGAAGGTAACGGTGGTCCCCGTGGTAATCAGAGCACTAGGTGCGGTGACTCCCAAGCTAGGCGAGTGGCTCCAGCAGATCCCGGGAATAACATCGGAGATCTCCGTCCAGAAGAGCGCAGTCCTGGGAACAGCTAAGATACTGCGCAGGACCCTCAAGCTCCCAGGCCTCTGGTAGAGGACCCGAGCTTGAAGGATAAACCGCCCGCAGGGGCGTGCTGGGTGTTTTTGGTTTTTTTATATATATATACACACACATATTGTATGTAGGAAGTAAGACAAAGCACAAAGCAAAAATGAAAACCAGCTCAAAGAGTTTTCAAAGTTATCTCCACTTTATAAACATTAACAGGGTTGTATTATTGTACATTAAGGGTCTTTACCTTACCATATAAAGCACTTTGAGACAGCTGTTGTTGTGATTTGGTGCTATATAAAAATATAAATAATATTACAAAAAAACAGGTAGAAACAGGGCTGCAGCCTGACTGCTCAGCCGCTTGTTACCTAATGAAGTCCAGTGGCAGCTGGCTTCACTGCAGCTCACAAATGATGGCCTAATTTGACTGCAGTTCTGGGCTGGGATCTGCATTCATTCAGCTTCAATGTCACTCTGGGTTCTTGGATAATGGAGCAGGTGATGCAAAGAACTGAAATTGTGTTAGCAGCACAACGCAGCTCTTTCTGTCATAAATGCAGTTTGCACTTCCCCATTGAACTCTTGTTTTTGTGCAATATAAATAAAAAAACTAAAATTAGCTAATTGAAGTGCAAGTGCAAGAAGCAGGATCGATAGGCAAGCAGACTAACAATTTCAAGGAATTCTCGAATTCTACACAGATGAGTGTATACCGATCTTTCTTATTGGCACATAAGCTTCATTATATATAGGCAGATGACAGTTAAACTTCAATGTCACCAGTAGAATTCACTTTTTAGTTGATTTGCCAGAGTTGAGTCACACACTTGCATTTTTTGTTTCAAATTTGTTGTAATATGCCTGGCCGGTCGACTGGATATTACAGTGAAGGGATGTAAAAATAAAAAACAATAAGTAAAACTTGATGAAAGGTGAATTGTATCTGTGTATCTGACTAGATAAATACAAATAAAATATTTTTGTTTTCTGATGTCTACCCCTTAGTCAAAGCCATGCTGTATATATAAATGGCTGTTTTTAAAATAGAACTGGTGTCACGAGTTATCAAGAGTTTAACATAAGACTTGCATATCATAAGAGTTGCTTTAAAACAGACCTTCCCAAAGTGTGTGTGTGTGGGGGGGGGGGGGGGGGGGGGGGGGGGGGGGCATGAAAAGGGGGAAAAAAACAAAACAATGCTTGGACACTGCTAGCACAGGGCGCCCACACAAACGCAAAGCAGGAGATGAAGCATCTCTGTATATGTTTCCAAACCAACTTCATTCTAAGCCAAAGACTAGAAAATACGGTGAAGCATATCTTCCCTTTGGTTTCACCTGCACAAGTGCCGAGGTAGGTCTCCCCTGCTTAATTGGTTTTCCCTTTGTCGGGAGCAGCGCTGGGCTCTCCAAATCACGGACAAACAGTATCCCACATTCTTGATTTTTAGTTCACAAACTAAATATTTTTCTTGTAAAACAAAGGGGGGCCCAGCAAAAAAAGTTTGGGAACCACTGCTTTAAGCAGTCTTTATCTAGGCTAGTTTAAGTTTCACATTGTTACATATTGTTTCATTGTTACTATGTTTAATGTTATTGAAAAGAAAAGTTAAAAGGGGGAAAAGTCGCACTGGTCACATTTTGCAAAAAATGTCCTTAATATATCCTTGAAAATTATGTCCTGAGCAGAGACATGACACTGATTTGGATTTGGCTAAAGAAACAAATGTCTTTAGTTCCTGAAAGATTTGAATTAATGAGATATGAAAAGGAGAGCAAGCGAGAGCCATTAGAAAAGTAATGATCCTTGAGAGATCATTTTCAAAACACATTAGGTAAATCTGTCACAGTACTAATTCCTTCTTGTTGAAGAGCTGAAATTGTTGGGTAGGGCATCACCCCATATCTCACTTAAAAAGAAAATAGTTTAATATTTGAAGATTTCTTTCTCTTTTCCTTTCCTTTTTTTTTTTTTTACTATTTTAATTATTTATGCTAATTTGATTATAATTGTTTAATTTGCTATTTTGTATTCATTATACATAAAATAAATATCTCAGGCCTTTTCTGGCTTTGAATTATTTGATTTACAAATAGTTCGTTTTTAATGGTATGGACTAATGGTATGGTGTACCTCTGATCTCCCAGCATTGAGGGCAAAAGCTTGGCAACTAGAGCGTAAATATAAATGCAGAAATCTATAAATGTCATGTTCTACAGTATAAAGATCCCATCAATTAGGCCAAACAAAACTTTTACTCAGGTATTTTCGGTTTTTATGAGGGTAACACCAGGATCCTGTTTTTGCCTCTCAACAAACTTCTTCAACCCTTTGACACTTTACCACCACACTAATCACAGTACAGAAAATTCTTTAGTGTAGGTCACAAATAATGGCTTATTATAATAATAGATTAATTATGGCCTCTGGCAGTGGACTCATCTCTTTGCTTGTTGTTTTAGACCTAGGACTTCCAGATACAGACTGGTAATGGCTACCAGACATAGTAGTGGTGGAGAAGCAGAGGAAGACGGCGATAGTGATAGAAGTGGCTATACCGAGTGATAGGAAGAAGGACCACGAGAAGCTTGAGAAGTACCAGCTTGAGAAGGATGCTGTCTCATGGTGATGATGAAAAACTAGTTCAATTTATTAAATCTAGACTGGACTACTACAATATATTCACACAATATCTCCGTTCGTTAAGTTGACAAACTGAAGCCTATATTATAGCCTATATTTTGTCTGCTTTGGCTTCAAATTGCACTGTAAATAAAGTTATTTTGGCTGTATTACTAATTTGAGTTGGTTAGTTTGTATCAGCCTTAATAAACTGCTTGCTTATGTTAACTAGTTCCTGCCCTCCTGCGTCCTTTGCATTTGGGTCCTCTTTCTGCTTCAAGTTATCTGCGGTCTGCAAATGCTGACACTTTTCAAATGACTAAAGTTATTAATTGATGTCATTATGCATCCAGAAATTAAGTGTGTACCTGGTTTTATAGTATGCCATTCTGCCAGACAAACACCATCTAGGAATCATACTTTTGTACTGACAATGTAAAATTATTTACTAAATTAACATATTTCCACATAGTATGTTATTAGTATTATCATTTAATATAGTAGTATATAGTCTTCATAAAATTCTCCAGTGAGGGAAGGAAATTAGATGAATGCTAAATGATAATTTTTTGTGAACTGGTAGCATCAGTGACAAAAGCTCCGCCCTTTGTCACTGATGGGGACACTGCAATTACCTTGACATAAACAAAGAAAACAAGGTTGTTTTACATTCTGTATGAGTAACATTTACATGATCAGGATCTGGAAAGCAAAAGCGCGTAACTAATATAGTATCTAGTGCAGAGAAAATGACAGAAACCTCAGCAGAACACTTTTCAGGAGAATGGCAACTATGGCAACTCCTCCATCTAATGTACACAGTGCAATAGTTAGACCCTTCTGCACATGCTCTACAGTGCAAATAACAAAGTTTCATAGTTTACAGTTTAGAGTAAAATGCACCATATATATCTCTGTAATATTCAATTATACTTTATAATTGAGTTGTTTATATATATTAGAGCAATTTCTTATATTTTGTAAACTTTGTATTATGTTGTATTATTTAATTAAACTCAGTCTGTTACTATTTCTATTGTCTTGAAGCAACTATAACCACATAATTTCCTTAGGGAAGAATAAATTATCCTTATTCTGATTTTGTAGTATGAACCTATGTACTATAAGTCCTGCTGCATTAACACCATCTGGGAATCCTAGTTATGTACTGAAAATTAAAAAGTTTAATGAATTAGCATGTTAGCATGTAATACAGTATTAGTATAGTAATGTATGGTATTTAAATAAAATCCTCCAATGAGAGAAAGAAAAATATATTCTTGGTGAACTAGGAGCATTGCCATCAGTAACAAAGTCTCCACCCTGTATAATGCTGTAATTACCTTGACATTAA
Source organism: Maylandia zebra (assembly GCF_041146795.1). Lineage (NCBI taxonomy): Eukaryota > Metazoa > Chordata > Actinopteri > Cichliformes > Cichlidae > Maylandia > Maylandia zebra. The sequence goes on from NC_135177.1 coordinate 32,237,527, forward strand.
ATTAACCAAAGAACAGGGTTGTTTTGCATTCTAGATGAGAAACATTTACATGATCAGGATCAGAAATGCAAACCAGCACAAAGAATGTAGTATCTGGTGGAAACATATATATACATATAACAGGAACCTTCAGCAGAACTTTGTCAGAAGAATAGCAACTATGGCGGGGATCATGCATCTTCTGCTGCTGTCAGGTTAGTGTTGTAAAATAATGTTAAAAGTTTTGTCAAACATCTTTAGCTTAGTGTATAGTGCATTTCAGTAAAAGTAGCTTTTTTTTTTCTTTTTTTTTTAGCATTTTCTATTAAAGCTCAGTAATGAAGTGGTAATAGTAGGGTAACACGGCAGAAACAAGACCGTACAAACAAACGTACCACGTAATAACCTGTTAATATCCAAGAAATATCATGGTAGCAGCAGTGGTTACACTGTGAAGAGGTTGCTGTGAAACTGACAGGAGCTACTTGTAACGTAGTGCCAGTAACGTAATGTAAATACAAATTTCAGTAATCTTACTGTATATTTTATTTACAGTATTGTTTTACTTTCCTTTACAGTATCTTCACTGTTTTTCCATTTACAGCATTACTGTAGTTCCTTTTACAGTAGTTCTACTGTGATCTCATTCACTTAATTTTTACTGGAATGTCTTGCGCCGCACTTTTTCTGTATTATCCATTTACAGTATTACTGTAACATCCTTTGTGGTATTTCTACTGTTATTGTTTATGGTACTTAGATTGTAGTCTTGCTTAAAGTGCTTTTGTTGTATATTCATTTACAGTACAGTATTTTCATTAAATACTGTAAAACTGTGACACACTGTGAACAGTACTGTAAACCTACAACGTAACTGTAAAAGTGAGATACTCAATTAAGTTTGGCCTTTAAAAATGCCTTAAATTGATTGTAGAACATTAAAATGAAAACTTTTTTGGAAATTCAGTCTTCAACTTGTGGGTCTCAATAGTCTATTATATTAAAGCACTTTAAAAAGAAAACTATTACAAATTTTATAATATACCAAACTGACTCTGGAAATCACACCATCTGACATTAACCTCTGTGAAAATCTTGCCTTGTGAAAGCTAAAAAAACCTGGGCATCAAGAAAAATAAAAATACAATTTTGGCAAAAATATAATTTAATATTTAATAAATATAATTAAATATAATTAATTCAGCCTGCTGGTCTTCCTCTGGACCCTCTTTACAGACTTTTGGCTGATCTGTGACTTTGACGGGCATTTGGTTCCATCAGTATTCGTATGATTTGTAGAAGATACAGACAGAATGATAGAATGAACCTGCTATCATCTCTCTTCTTCTCCCCCCTTCCTCTCCTGTTGCTACTTCAATCATGAAACTGATCAATGATCAGCTGATCGGCTTTTCTCTCTTGTTTGTTTATCAGCGGATGTCGCGCTAAACAACAGCAGCACGTTTAAGCTTGATCAGCTGTTGTTAGAATTTATTTAATATTAATTTCTAGTATCAGCTGATGTTTGCTGGAGCCACAGCCGTAAAAGCTGCTGGTCATGATATCGGTTTGGATATGTTGTGAGAGGGAAACATGCAGATGAAACCAGGAGATGTCCTTACTGGATCATCAGAGCTGAACAGGTGATGGAGAAACAGGTTTACCTTTTAGGTGACATGAATGAATTGAAGGGAAGTTATCAACTGTTTCTGAGAGACAAATAACACCAGGATCCTTTTCTAAGTAGCTGACAGCTGGTAACAAAGTTTTGCCAGGGGGGCAGGTAGGGCATTAACAGGGAAAGGGGGGCACAAGGAAATACCTTTCTTTCTTATTCTCATTTAAAATATTTAGCTTTTATTAAATAACTTTCTGAATCTTGCGAACAAAGTTTTTATCTGACGTAAAATGAATAGAAATCATACATATACCAAAAAGACAGTGTACATCACTGTCACAACAGCGTTTGTTTTCATTCAAAGGCTTTATGGCTTTAATACCTGGTGGGCCGGTCTGTAGTCAAAATGCCCAATTTTTTGTCCCAGTCCAGCCCTGCAGGTTAATACTGGCAGTGTCACCATGCCAGCTGACTGTATTTCATCATCAGCCAGTGTTGTTCTTTATACATCAATATTACCAAAGTTTATCATAACGCAGCATAGAAAGTATTTACTTGCTTTCAGGTTTCATTCAAATGACTTTTTTCCTGTTTCAAAATTAAAAAACGGTTTGTAAGAAGATTATCTTCTTTTTTAACAGGCAGATAAAGTTTTGCATTGGCATTGGCTAATTTGCCAATTGTATGTTAAAAATGTTCGTATTTTAATATTCAAAAATGTTTTTGCCCAAAACATATGTGCACTATATGTCAGTAAAAATACTATGCAAATATTGATGTCCTCGAATGCTGAATAAACATTGACAAGCACTGATTGTATCTCTTGTACTTTATCAACACAGTATCTAAATACTTTGCACCGTAGTGGTTAAAACCTCATTCTAATAAGAGTTAAAAGCGTTTTCGGTTATTAGGTTTATAGGATTATTGAATTATGGTTAACAGTTGGTAGAATTTTTTTCTTTTTAACATTATCTGCCAATTACATCTGCCACCCTTCTCCAAATCTGTGCCCCTACCTGGCCCCCCAACAAAAATTTTCTAGACCCGCCACTGCATCTGTGAGGCGTGAGCGGTGTTTGTTTTTAACATAGTTCACGGAGGAGAATAGCTGCTGACATAATGTGGATCCGAAAATCCCTAATTGGCCTACCTGGGGTTGAAAGTCTCGATAAATGCACGGCATTTCGGCGGGTACATCGGCTTCCGCGAGTGTGACGCTTATTCTGTGCAATGAAAAATAATAAAATATAATTTTATTTTTGTATTTCAATATCACAATAATCTTCCAATTTAGAACTACAAGTTAAAAATAAAAGAACTAAACACAAATAAAATACACTTCAGCTAAATACTTCTAATTTATTTTCCCAAACCACCTGGAGCTGCAGTATAAGTAAAAAGAGCCGCATGCGGCTCCGGAGCCGCAGGTTGCCGACCCCTGCCCTAGGCCATCTGACCTCAGGAAATCACATGATAGGGTGGGGCTAGGTTTCACAATGAGCTCACCCAAAACTCTTTGGGGGGAATGCTCCTACAGGGTCTTTCAGTCAGTAGTTCCCCTATTCACTCCCATTCCACTGCTGTGAAAAAAAAGAAGCACACCATTTATTTAGGTTTAATATGGATTTAGATGAAATTAAAAATAGTTAGGACAATTGTAATATGTTTTTCCTACACTTGTGGAAAACATAGTGTGCATTACTTTAAATTGTCCCCTTTAACACAAGGCACTGCTGGAAAGAGCCAACTGCCACAATTGATATTACCTGGATAATAACATAATATCTAATGATGTAAATATATTGCGACTATCTGACAAATTCTGATAATTAAGCTCATGGTTTTTCTATTGTTTTTAGGTTTAACATATTGTTTGAATCTTCTACCTTAAAGTGTTTGTTAAGCAGATCTGCAGTGTTCATAAACCCACTTTATTTTTGTTCTAGACTTAATTTTCAGTGGTACACATGTTGCTGAAATGTTGACAAATTTTACAGTAAACATCTTTAATTACATTCTAAGTAAAGTTTTGAAATATCAGTTTTTGTGTGTGATTTTTAAAGATCTGACTACTGACAGTAGTGGGTTTTATAATGGCTTGTCATTAAGTATTTCATATATTTCTGTTCCACAGGCCTGTCTTTTCAATTTTCACATGGCCTCCAGCCCCAGTTTGTCTTCTTTCAAACACCAAAGACCTGGTCTGAAGCCCAGAGCATCTGTAGGGAGCAATGTTTCGACCTGGCCACCATTAATGACATGAGAGAGATGGAAATTGTACTTGAAGCTGTCAAAGATAAATATGATGATGCTGTGTGGACTGGCCTTTCAAAAGGCACGACCTTCAGGTGGCACTGGTCTCTGGCAGACGACGACTTCTACAAAGAGGGAGAAAGAAACTACTTGTTGTGGAGCTCAGTAACGAATAGCAACTGTGCAGTTTCCAGCAACGGGAAACTGAATATGTTGTCCTGTACCAACCAAAAATATTCAGTTTGCTTTGATGGTGAGTCATTTTAAATAGTTGTTTTTGCCATACTCTCATCATGTGTGCATTATGTTCTGTTTTGCTTCCTCTGTCTCTTTGTCCTCTTGTTATCGTGTGTGTGTGTGTGTGTGTGTGTGTGTGTGTGTGCGTGTGTGTGTGTGTGTATTTAAGTCCTCAGTTTTCCCTTTTCCTTGTCACATCGTTGTTGTTTACCTGACTGTGTGTGCGCTCTTCTAGAGTCTTAGTGTTGCCTAGTGTTTCCTGGTCGCTGAGTATCAGAAATAAAGCGACTGTTTCAGTTGAGCCTCATATATGAGTCCTGCATTTGTGTCCTTCCCTTGCCTGCAACCCAGCAAATCCTGGCAAATTCATGGTTACCTGTTAGAATGTGTCTCTGATATTTAATGGAAATCCATCAAATAGGTAAATTTTCAGAGGGAGGAAGGAGACAAGACAAGACAAAAGACAGGCTGTGGAAAAGAGTTAGTGTTTAATAATAAGTAATAATTAAATGAAAAGTGGTGTATACAGTGATTGCATCAAGCTCGTGCCAAACACTCAAACTGGTTTTCACTAAATGTAATGGCACTTTTTTATTTTCAAATCTTATTTATCCTTCTTTGATTAGTACTGTAATATTTGTAAATAGGTTTAAAGTTAAATTAAAAAAAAAACCTGTCTCTTTATTTTGATCAGTAGTTTGTCAGTACATAAAAACTGTCTTGCTTTGATTCTCTGGAATACTACAGAACACACTGCACACTCTCTTGGCTGAAACCTGAGGACCATTGCTACATAGTAAATGTTTTAACTGTGAATTTTGTGGAAATGAAAAGTCAGTGAAGCTCATTTTATTTTACTTTGCAGCAACAAAACAAGGTGCAGATCAATACATCCTTAACACACAAAACATGGTTTGGACTGCTGCTCGGGATTATTGCAGAACACACTACACAGACCTGACCAGTCTAAGGAATGATGCTGAGTACCAGATAGTCCAGCAAGTAGCCAATGGCAATGAAGTGTATGTTGGCCTTTTCAGAGACCCCTGGGAGTGGTCAGACCAGACTGACTCCTCATTTAGATACTGGAACCCAGACAAGACTGTCTGGACTGATAGCACTCAAACCTGTGTTGCTATGCTGAAGGTAAACTCTGGTAAATGGGGAGACAGGGCATGTACAGAAACACATCCTTTCGTCTGTGATTGCAGTGAGTAAAACTCTTTACTAGAAAATTTATAAAACATTTATATTTCAAATAGAAAAAAAAATATCTATGTCTTTCTCCATGACAGAAATGTATAAAATGAAGGATCCAGACTAACTCTGTTTACATCTGTTTATATTAGGGAACAAGCTGAGTTTCATTAAACTGAGGATCAGCCCACAGGACTCAATGCTGGATCTAAGTAATCCTTCGGTGCAAGCAGACATCCTGGAGCAAGTAAGTGATGCAGATCTTTGTTAATGATGAGCAGTTAAATTTGAGTATATCATATATATGTTTATTTAGATTGCGACATGAAATAACTACTTCATCGCATTAGGACCTTCATGGTTTTGCTATAGTAAATGGAAACATGAATATTCTCTGTTTAATAGATGAACCAGAAGCTAAGGAGTTATAACACGACTGCTGTTTTTCATCTAACGTGGAGAAAACAATCTGATGGAAGAGTTTTTACCAAGGAGCCTTGAAGAAGTGGCTGACGAGAGAAAAATCAGGGGAAGTGATTAATATGGATGATAAATGTACTTTAACAGACTAGCACAGAGCAATGTGAACATAGAATAGACACAGTTTTACAGATTAGAATATTTTGGCGCGTAACAGCAAAGCCAGATTACAGACATTTGCCAACGAAACTATGTGTAAGAAAAAGTACACTATGATAATGAAAAGTTATACACCGTCTCTCTCTCTCTCTACATATATATACACGAATATATATATACGAATATATATATATATATATATATATATATATATATATATATATATATATATATATATGAATATATATTTGTGTATCTTTTTTCTGTCCTTACGTGTGCATTTATGACTGTTTTGCATTGGAAAGTTTTTAAATTTGTTTTTGAGAAAACAACATCTAGCACTTGCTTGGATTAACTCGTTGCAATTCAAGGCAGTACGACTCGGCTCAACAATTTTTCAGTCGAGTTCCACCTAAGGCTGTTTTTATGCTCGCCACGTGGCTTGTGTCATGGGTGTCTCACGTATCACATAACATCCTGTGTTGTGCGACACAGTTTTTATTGTGTGTTGCCCAGTCATGCACCTCTTGATTTTTTTTTAACTTGTGTCAGATCATGCCTGTTTATACCTCCATCACTGAAACTCAGGGACATACAGACACACAGAGTGAGATGTTGCAACTGTTGTGGAAAGAAAGGATGCAAAAAAAAAAGCTTCCAGTTGTGACTTCTTCTTGTTCGTATCAGCGAGTATGACATGCATTTCATTGCCTTGTACATATGGCGTGTGCAATGACAATAAAGATGAATTCTATTCTATTCTATTCTATTCTATTCTATTCTATTCTATTCTTCTATATTGTCTTAGTAGTGACACCTATTTTTTTGGTGAATACTGCAACAGCTTCTTACGTCTTAACAGCAGGTATGAATGGTTGGATCTGTGTGATGATGGCATGGCAGTGAGTAAAATATGATCACCCTATGTTTGCTGAATGATAGGTACCACAGGCCTTCAAGCTTGCAGTATTTAAACCGTTATTTACAAAGCCATCACTTGACAAAGCTGTCTTAGGTGGGTCCTCTGTAGAGGAATGATTTCAGTCGGGCTTCAGAGTTAATCACATCACAAATACAGCTTTAGTGAAGGTTATAAATGATCTTCTTATGGCCTCTGACAGAGGACTAATCACTGTTCTTGTCCTGTTAGTGCAGGTACTGGTCAATACTACTGAAAATAACATTTTGTTACAGTGATTAGAGCTTGCTGTAGGTATTATAGGTACAGCACTACTGGAGTTTGAATAATATCAATCTAATAGACTCAAATGAGTTCATGTAAATGAAGAGTACTCTTTACACTAAGGTTAATTATGGAGGTCCACAGGGTTCCATAAGACCCTGTGGACCTCCATAAATGTAGACCTTATAAATGTAGAAACTTAAAATAATCTGCAAAGCTCTCTCAAAGAGACTAGAGAAAATAACCCCCCTCTTAATTCATCCTGACCAAACTGGTTTCATAAAAGGTAGGCACTCATCAACAAATACATGTAGATTACTTAATTTGATAGACTACTCATACAGTAAAAACCTTGAAACTCCAATATTTTCTTTAGATGCAGAAAAAGCATTTGACAGAGTTAACTGGAAATTTCTATTTGCAACTTTACACAAATTTGGTTTTGGATCCTCTTTCATTAACTGGGTAAAAATATTATACAATTCCCCAACAGCTTGTGTCAAACCATATGACCAAACATCCTCCAGCTTCTGTCTCTTGAGGGGCACCAGGCAGGGATGCCCACTCTCCCCTTCACTGTTTGTAATTTTTATTGAACCACTAGCAGCAGCAATTAGACAGAATTAAGTAATTAAGGGCATAAAATGCAAGAACGTGGAACATAAAATCAGCCTTTATGCGGATGATGTGTTACTTTTTCTCCAAAACTCACAAACCAATATCTCTGGGGTGATTGAATTGATAAACTCTTTTGCAAGAATATCAGATTACTCAATTAACTGGTCAAAATCTACAGTCCTCCTGATTAATGGCTCCTTCCATAATTCTTCTACACAACTGCAATCGGGAAATATAAAATATTTAGGTATTAATGTTTCTACCAAGCTTGCAGATCTAACTAAATTAAACCATATCCCACTTTTAAAGAAAGTAGAAGGTGATCTGGCTACATGGAAATGTCTACCCATATCACTCATGGGAAGGGTTGCCGCTATAAAAATGATGGTCTTACCAAAAATAAATTATTTATTCTCAATGATCCCAACTAAACCGCCACAAGATTGGTTCAGATCTCTAGATTCATGTATGTCCAAATTCCTTTGGAAAAATAAACCCCCACGTATAAGCTTAAAAACACTACAAAAGACCAAGGATAAAGGAGGACTAGAACTGCCTAACTTTCAGCACTACTTCTTAGCCAACAGGCTTCAGTTTATCTCAGGATGGCTAAAACATACCCTCTTAGATGAACCTTGGCTAGATGTAGAACAAGCACTTTGCAATAATCTATAGATTTCAGACCTACCATTTATCAGCTCAAACATCCAACGACATGAATGCTTTAAAAGCATCAACATCAGCGCTTCTCTGACAGCATGGTGGGAGTTTCTAAAATTGACGGCGTCTTCATTAATCCCATGCAAACGTACACCTATCTGGAACAACCCTGACATATTACAAAACAATAATATGATAAACTTTCCAGGTTGGAGTGGTAAAGGAATCAAATATTTAGAACATATATTAGAAGGAACAGAATTTATTTCATTTGACAGACTAGTTACACAATATGGGATCAACAAGAAAAGATTTTTAGAATATCGACAAATTAAATCCATAGTAAAAAAAAGAAATTTAAACCGGGTCAAGTTGAACTACAAACACCACCAAGTGTGGTACAATTTCTTACTCTTAAAACCCCAAAATTACTTTCCAAAATATACAGAATGCTTTCTAAAACAGATGAATCAATATCACTTCCTATTGCAAAATGGGAAGCGGACTTATCAGTTAACTTAGACCAAAACTTCTGGTCTCAGATTTGCTTAAAAACCTTTCATCTAATTAGAAATCCCAGTCTTCAATTAATTCAATACAAAATACTACATAGAGTGCACTATACCTGTCATTGGATGTTCAAGATGGGCTTTACGTCTACCAACAACTGCTCACACTGCCAAACCACCGGACAATTATATCCACGCTCTTTGGTTCTGTCCACCAGTTCAGAAGTTTTGGCGCGAGATATGTGAAGACTTATCAAAGTGTCTGAAATTTAACATTCCAACTTCCCCCTTAGTGTGTTTGTTGGGCAGCTTAGATAATGTCACTACAGAAAAGAATATAGCCCATATGATTTTCACTGCCCTATGCATAGCCAAGAAAACAGTCCTCATGAACTGGAAAAATAAAAATAATCTTAATTCTAACCAATATAGAAATTATCTATTAGATTACATTAGTCTTGATACAGCCTCTGCCACCACATCAGATCAATTGCTCTGGGCTCCTTTGATCAGCTCCATCACCTAGTGGAGGAGGGGGGGGTCATAGTTTGGTCCCACCTTCGCTGTTGTGATTGGTGTAGGGGTAGGGACAGGCTTGGGGCGTCGGGGGATTCCCCAGGAGCATCTTCCTTGGAGGGCTCCTTCTCTGGGCTGGAGCCTTGGCTGGGCCTTGGGGGCTTGGGTCCTGGTTGTTGTGTCGCTGGGGTTGCAGGCGGGTGGGTGTATGGGGGCCCAGCCCTGGCGCAGGGTACCGCCAGTGCATCGAGCCATCTGGGGGGCTCTTCAACTGGTGGGGGAGGCTGTTACATCTTGCAAGAGGTCTCCTCTCTTCAGGAACTCACTCTGCAGAAGGGAGAGATATAGGAGAGGTGGAGGAAGATCTCAGCCTGGGCGTCTATTGTCTTGTGTAGTCTGGAAGATGAGTGGATGACAGGGTGGGTGCAGTTTTCTCTGTGAGCTGTCCCAGGCTCTGTGGGGCCGGGCACGGGCACGTCACTGCAACTCCCCCTGGCTTCTGCTCCGCGGCTGCTGAGTGACCCCTCATCTGGGGCTCTCCTCAGCTCTTTCTGGAATAGTGGCGCAGCTGCCCCTCTGTTGGTCTTCCTTGGTCTCTTGTGTGCTGAGGGCCTCTGGATGTCTGGAGTCTTGATCTCCTCCATACCTGCTTCAAGCCCTGGAGGACGGGGCTGTGGCTCCCCACATCCTCTAGCAGATCATTACATGAAGGAACCTTTTAAATACAAGCGCGTTCATGCTCACAGGTGTACACACGGGTGCTCACACACACAAACTACACCCTTTTTGGCTTCTACCTCAAAGCACACTGTGCGCTGTCGATCTTACGTGCTGCACAATAATGTTTAATATTTACTGTTATATTCCCATAGATCATCGTAATGATGTTGTTTATTATATTTGCTCTTTTTTTCTGCTTGTTTTCTCTTTTTTCTTTCTCAACAGGTGATCCAGGTGACCGATATATGTATTCTCTGTCTGCTTATTTTGTTGGTTTTTGGTTTTTTGCCCTTTATCACCATTCCTCTTCCCCGCTGTTTTTCTTTCCCTCTTTCTTTCTCCCCTTTCTTTTCCCCAGTCAAGTCTGTCCCATATTTAGCAGGTTAAAATAAAATAAACAATAAAATTGGTCTTAGGTCGTGTCTCTTGTTTAGTATAGGTTCGGTTTAGTGCCTGGTCTATGCCTGTTTCTTGTTTTATTGTGAAATGTTGTGCCTCATGTCAGTGTGTCTAACTTTGCTCCCCATGTCTCGTTAGCCCAAACCCTCCCCGTTGTGTCTCCCTCCTATTTTCCATTCCCTGATTACTCCCCTGTGTAAGCCCTGTGTTTTCCTCTGTTCCCTGTCGCGTCGTATCTTCAACTTGCTGTGTGTTCGTGATTTCCAGTCCTCCAGCACCTCAGTTTGCATCGAGCCCGGGAGGCAATACAAGTTCGGGACCGAGCCGGCTTCGCCGCTGCTGTATCGCAGTGGCCTCGGCTCATTCTAAGACATGTAGTGACAATATTGTCGAGGCTGAGAAATCATTAACTCAACCACAAGTTGCAACTTCACCACAAACGTTGTTGCAGCCAGCCACTCCGGCTCTTTTTCAATCACCCACTCAGCCCTTAGCTGCAACCCTTTTAGCTGCCCAGCCAGAGGCCCGTTTAGCTGCTCATTCACTCAATCATCAACTCCACCTTCACCACAACTGCCACTACAAACTGTAGCTCAGGCATCAGCTCTCCCACCAGTTCATACTTCAGTACAACATCCAGTAGCTCAGCTCCCAGTGTCCCCTGTAGCTCAGCTCCCGGTGTCACCTGTAGCGATTTAGTCCCCTAGTAAGCTGGTACTCTACACACTCACTCACCTGGTCATCTACACATTCAGCCAGGGGTCCCTATACCCTCTGGCTCTACATCAGCTCCTGCTGGAAGCTCGGATGAGTCCATCCAGCCCTCCGCGGCTCCCACCCCGCCACCTGCCTCATCCGCTGGGGTTTCTGGAGAGCCCGGCCAGCACATCCTCATCTCCGCTGGAGGGTCCGAGGGGCCGCTTCAGCCTCCTGTATCCGCTGGAATGCCTGAGGAGCCCGTCCAGCCTCCTGTCTCCGCTGGAGGGGCCGAGGAGCCCGTCCAGCCTCCTGCCTCGTCAGCTGGAGGGCCCGAGGAGCCCGTCCAGTCTCTTGCCTCATCAGCTGGGGATCCGGGAGGACCCAGCCAGCACGTCCTCATGTCTGCTGACGGTTCTGGCGAGACCGTTCAGCCACCACCGGCTCCACCACCTGCAACCTACACTCCACCACCTGCGACCTTCACACCACCACCTGCAGCAGCAGCTTCATCCACGCCGCCTGCAGCAGCAGCAGCTTCATCCACGCCTGGTCCAACCTCCGCTTCAGCTTCTGCCTCGCCTGGTCCAGCTTCTGTGTCTTCGTCAGCCTCGCCAGTGACTGCCACTTCACCGCTGTCCGACCCAGCTTGGCCTGAAATACCTCGCCTTTGCCAGCCACTTTACAGGCCTTTGGTTGGACGTCTTCGCCGTTGAGGGCGGCCCCGAGACCGAGGTCGTTGCCGCCGCTGGCTTCGCGGCCGGCCTCCAGACCTGCTTTATTGCCGGATGTCACTGTCTCCAAGACCATCATCACCTATGCAAACCATAAACCCTGGTTCTCTGCAAAGCTACGCAACCCTATGAAAATCACAGACTCTGAATTTAATTCCAACAATAGAGAAGCTTACACTACAGCCAGAGCAGACCTGTCACAGGCCATTAGAGGCAAAGTGGGAGTATGCAGAAAAGATCAATACACACTTCACAAGTTCAAAGGACAGATGGTGCATGTGGCAGGGCAAACAATCACAGGCTACAATACAACACCTCTGGCATGCAGCAGTGATCCCTCCCTGCCTGACAAACTAAAGGACTTATTTGCACATTTTGAGGCAGAGAGCCAGCAAGAAAATGCCCCCCTCCCCCACAGACCAAGTACTCTGCCTGTCCACAGCAGATGTTAGGATAACAATTCGCAGAGCAAACCCATGAAGGGCTGCAGGACCTGACAACATATCTGGCCAGGTGCTTCGGGAGTGTGCTGACCAGCTCGCAGGCATCTTCTCGGACATCTTAAATACACCACTTAGCTCAGCTGTGGTACCTGCATGTCTCAAACCCACAAAAATCATCCCTGTGCCAAAGTCCACTGTGTCCTGCCTCAATGACTACTGGCTGGTGGCACTTACGCCCATCATCACAAAGTGCTTTGAGAGGCTGGTGTTGAGGCACATAATAACTCAGCTTCCACAGAATCTGGACCCGTTACAGTTTGCTTACTGCTCAAACTGCTCCACAAATGATGCCATCTTGTCTGCTCTTCACCTTTCTCTCTCCCATCTCGACAAAAAGGACACTTATGTCAGAATGCGGTTTATTGACTTCAGCTCAGCATTCAACACAGTCATTCCCCAGAAGCTGGTGAAGAAGTTGGACCTACTAGGAATAAACACCACTCTCTGCAATTGGATCTTTGACTTCCTAACTGACAGACCCCAGGTCTTTCTTCATAGGAAATACCACCTCCAAAGTCCTCAGAGTGAGTACAGGATCATGGCAGGGCTGTTTGCTTGGTCCACTGCTGTTCACCCTGCTAACATGTGACTGTACTGCAGAGTACAGCTCAGCAGTCGGGACTCAGCACTCAGGAGCTGTGGGAGGCACCTTGGCAGCAGAAAATGATGGAACTCTGCAAATATGAAATAATTTTGTCTGTAATGTTTGGAAATATAATTACAAGGGTAAAGGATTACAACGTGATCATTTTAAAAAAGAATTACTATAAAGTGTTTTCCTTATAATGCTGTGACTAACTCCAGTAAACACGGACTAATGCTGTTTTGCATTCTGAGTGGGAAGCATTTGCATGACCGGCATATGGGAATCACAGTTCATATTTTAAAAAAAAGTAGAAAGGAGCAAGTGATATCACTCTGGCACATCCATCCTAGACAGACACTGAGGGCTCTCCAGCTCTCCCATATTTGCCACAAATTGACAAGTACGGCAAGGATCATGCATCTAATTCTGCTCCTGTCAGGTCAGTGTTGCTAACTGTCAAAACAGTGATCCTTTTTTACTCTTTAGCTGGGCATACCTGTGCATTTTAAAAGACAAAAACAAAATAATAAATAAATAAATAAAACTTTAATAATACTGTTTGCTTAAAGAAACCCTAAAGGTTAGGGTTTAGGGTTTATATTTAAATGATGCTTTCTCTGTGTGGTTAATGAATGGTGAAATAATATAGGCTTTTATAACTCAACAAGTGCAAAAAAAAAAAAAGATGTTTGGTCGCCCTATCTAAAAAAGCCTGAGCTTTAAAGCTCATAAGTTGTCCTATTTTGTCCCTTTGTTTGTATTTTTTAAAATATTATTTTGAACCTTGTACTTCGTTTTGCAAATTAATTATTTATATTTCAGCTGTTTTTTCTTATTCGTAATAGTTGTTTCAATGACCTTAAATTGTTTGTTAGGCAACCCTGCTGTGCTAAACTGTTTTATACAAATGAACTCACTTTATTTTTGTCCTAGATTTCTTTTTGACTGGTACATATGCTGCTAAAATTTCAACAAATCTAACAGTGAACACTTTTAAGTAAAATATTAACACATCATTTTTTGGTTATCAAAGACTTACTTACAGATTGCAGATCTTACAATGGCGATTGACTATTTAATTTGTGGATTATATTTATTCCACAGGCTTGTCTTTTCAATTTTCACATGGTCTCCAGCCACAGTTTGTCTTCTTTCAAACACCAAAGACCTGGTCTGAAGCCCAGAACATCTGCAGGGAGCAATGTTTTGACCTGGCCACCACTCATGACATGAGAGAGATGGAAACTCTCCTTGAAGTTGTCAAAGATAAATATGATGATGCTGTGTGGATTGGCCTTTCAAAAGGCAAGACACGCAGGTGGCGCTGGTCTCTGGCAGATGATGATTTCTACAAAGAGGGAGAAAGAAGTTATTTGTTGTGGCGCTCAATAACTGATGACAACTGTGCAGTTTTCAGCAACGGGAAACTGAATATGTATTCCTGTGAGACCAATAAATATTCGGTTTGCTTTGATGGTGAGTCTTTCTTTTACATACTGTATGACCAGTGTTGGGAAGGTTACTTTTAAAATGTATTCCGTTACAGAATACAGAATACATGCCCCAAAATGTATTCTGTAACTTATTCCGTTACGTTACTCAATGAGAGTAACGTATTCTGAATACTTTGGATTACTTAATATATTATCGTGCTTTTTACAACAACGTGAATGTACTATTGCTGTGTGATTTATTACTATTACTGAAGGTCCGCGACTCCGAACTGTAGTAAAGGGACCTCTGACTAATACGGCGGGGTCCCTGTCGGCTCATAGCCGAAAAATAGCTTTACTTTGTTGTGTGGGTCAATTTTTCTTGCGAGAGACAGAGAGAGGCGTTGAAAGACTGCTCCAACGGAACTTATTGTTTTCGGAGGAAAACACGAACACGGTGTACAGTCGAGTCTTAATAGCTTACTTACAACTGGGCTCGTCAGGCACTCTTCTTGGCTGCAGTGGTTATTATTATATTTACATGCTTCCAGCTCCCGTTTTTCCTCGACGGCAACTCGTACCTTTCCACTCGCCTTTTTCTCCCTCCTCGCGCTCACAGACACATAACGTGTATGGCAGTGCATTCTCCCTGCAACACGGACTATACTGCCCATGATGCTACATTCTTTAGAGCTATGCTTGTAGCATTCTGCCTGTTAGCTTAGCACAACAACGAAAAGGCGCTCTCTCACCCAGGAAACACACAGTCGCAGAGAGAGAGAGAGCGTCGCCCTGTAACCATGGCAACCGTAACGCTGCCGCCTGGAACGAAAGAACGTAGCTGTCAAACAAAACCCAAACAGTCCTGACCCGCGACAAAATGAAACAGGAAAGTACCGCAGTGTAATCCATTTATTTCAACAAAGTAACTGTATTCTGAATACCACCTTTTTAAACGGTAACTGTAACGGAATACAGTTACTCATATTTTGTATTCTAAATACGTAACGGCGGTACATGTATTCCGTTACTCCCCAACACTGTGTATGACACAAGCATACTAATACTCATTAGACAAATTGGATGTGTTATGTCGTGAGGCATTCATTCAGAAAGTTTATTCTGTTCATTAGTGATGTGCGGATCGATCCTAAAATATCGATTCCTTCGATACCAGTCATTTATGTTCTAGAATCGATCCAAGTTACATGGTTTATTAAAATAATCAAATTACAGCATTTACATTTATGTTAGACTACTTTTAATTAACTGCTTGTTAACACAATGTTACCAGTGTCTATCAAATAGACACTGTAACATTTCGGACTCGAACATAGTCAACTTTGAACTGTTCACCACTCTTCTAACAATTCAGTTTAAATGAATTGAATTCAATTTCATTCAGCACCAGATCACACCAACAGTCATCTTGAGGTGCTTTATATTGTATGGTAAAGATCCTACTAATCTACAGAGAAAACCTAACAAACAGATGATGCCCTGTAAGCAAGAACTTTATGATGAATTGAAGGAAAAACTCTCTTTAAACAAGAGGAAACCTCCAGCAGAACCAGGTTCATGGAGGAGCCGCCCTCTACTGCAACCACATGAAGGTGAAAGAAAGGAAATAAGACAAAAGTCAATGTTTAATAATAAAATGTAAAGTGGTGTTTACAGTGACTGTATCAAGCTCATGTCAAACAAATTAGTCTTTTAGTAAATGTAATGCTACTAAAATTCTCAAATCTTGATTATCCTTCTTTGTTTTGTACTGTAATCTCTCTGAAATTTTTTAAAATTGTCTCTTTATTTTGAGAATAAAAGATGCAGATCAGTAGTTTGCCAATACATAAAAAATGTCTTACTTGGATTCTCAGGAATACTACAGCAGCAGTCCTCAACCTTTTTTGCACCACGGACCGGTTTATGTCTGACAATATTTAAAAAACTGTAAATTTTGTGGAAATGAAAATTCAGTGAAGCTAATTTTACTTTACTTTGCAGCAACAAAACAAGGTGCAGATCAATACATCCTTAACACACAACGCATGGTTTGGACTGCTGCTCGGGATTTCTGCAGAGCACACTACACAGACCTGACCAGTCTAAGGAATGATGCTGAGTACCAGATAGTCCAGCAAGTAGCCAATGGCAGTGAAGTGTATGTTGGCCTTTTCAGAGACCCCTGGGAGTGGTCAGACCAGACTGACTCCTCATTTAGATACTGGAACCCAGACATGCTTGTCCGGACTGATAGCACTCAAACCTGTGTTGCTATGTTGAAGGTAAACTCTGGTAAATGGGGAGACAGGGCATGCACAGAAACACATCCATTCGTTTGTAACTGCAGTGAGTAAAACTCTTTACTAACACATTTAGTTTTACTTTTTTTTTTTTCAAATAGCAAAAACTATTGTTATCTTCATTTTTCTCAGTGACAGAAATGTGTAAAATGAAGGAGAGTGTTGCAAATACGATTCAGACTAACTCTGTTCACATCTGTTTATAGTAGTCAAAAAACTGAGTTTCATTAAACTGAGGATCAGCCCACAGGACTCAATGCTGGATCTAAGTAATCCTTCGGTGCAAGCAGACATCCTGGAGCAAGTAAGTCAAACAGATCTTTGTTAATGATGAGCAGTTAAATTTGAGTATATTATATATATATATGTTAATTTAGATTGTGACATGAAATAAGTATTTAATCACATTAGGACCTTCATGGTTTTGCAATGGTAAATGGAAACATGGGTATTTTCTGTCTAATAGATGAGCCAGAAGCTACGGAGTTATAACAAGACTGCTGGTTTCCATCTAAAGTGGAGAAAACAATCTGATGGAAGAGTTTTTACCAAGGAGCCTTGAAGAAGTGGCTGAAGAGAAAAGAATCAGCGGAACAAGTTAATATGGATGATAAATGTACTTTAACAGAGTAGCATAGAGCAATGTGAACATAGTATAGACACAGTGTGTGTGTATCAGCCTTAACCTTCGTATATATTTCCCCAGCCCAAGTGTACTCGTGTAGTGTTCGTGCGTAGTTAACATAACCACAGTTTTCACTTAGCCACTACTGCACCCCACCTGTATATAGCCACTAAACTCCACTGTGTATTCACATTTTGCCACTTGCTGTAATAAATTCTTGTCACGTTCATACGGTGTCTGTGTTGAATCTGTCCAATCCGCCCTATATGACCCACGCCGTGACAGTTACATGCTTAAATATAAAGTTGAAAAAATGTAAGTGCAACCAGGCTATGGATCAAGTAATTGCGATTAATTACAGAAAACTGTGAGATGAATAGGTTAATTTTTTTAAAATCTATTCACAGCACTAATCTCTCTCTCTCTCTATATATATATATATATATATATAAACACCCAGCACGCCCCTGCGGGCGGTTTATCCTTCAAGCTCGGGTCCTCTACCAGAGGCCTGGGAGCTTGAGGGTCCTGCGCAGTATCTTAGCTGTTCCCAGGACTGCGCTCTTCTGGACAGAGATCTCCGATGTTATTCCCGGGATCTGCTGGAGCCACTCGCCTAGCTTGGGAGTCACCGCACCTAGTGCTCCGATTACCACGGGGACCACCGTTACCTTCACCCTCCACATCCTCTCGAGCTCTTCTCTGAGCCCTTGGTATTTCTCCAGCTTCTCGTGTTCCTTCTTCCTGATATTGCTGTCATTCGGAACCGCTACATCGATCACTACGGCCATCTTCTTCTGTTTGTCTACCACCACTATGTCCGGTTGGTTAGCCACCACCATTTTGTCCGTCTGTATCTGGAAGTCCCACAGGATCTTAGCTCGGTCATTCTCCACCACCCTTGGGGGCATCTCCCATTTTGACCTCGGGACTTCCAGGTTATACTCGGCACAGATGTTCCTGTACACTATGCCGGCCACTTGGTTATGGCGTTCCATGTATGCCTTGCCTGCTAGCATCTTGCACCCTGCTGTTATGTGCTGGATTGTCTCTGGGGCATCTTTACACAGCCTGCACCTGGGGTCTTGCCTGGTGTGATAGACCCCAGCCTCTATGGATCTTGTGCTCAGAGCTTGTTCTTGTGCTGCCATGATTAGTGCCTCTGTGCTGTCTTTCAGTCCAGCTTTGTCCAGCCACTGGTAGGATTTCTGGATATCAGCCACCTCCTCTATCTGCCGGTGGTACATACCGTGCAGGGGCCTGTCCTTCCATGATGGTTCCTCGTCTCCCTCCTCTTTCTTGGGTTTCTGCTGCCTGAGGTATTCACTGAGCACTCGGTCAGTTGGGGCCATCTTCCTAATGTATTCTTGGATGTTCGTTGTCTCATCCTGGACTGTGGTGCTGACACTCACCAGTCCCCGGCCCCCTTCCTTCCGCTTAGCGTACAGCCTCAGGGTGCTGGATTTGGGGTGAAACCCTCCATGCATGGTAAGGAGCTTTCTTGTCTTTATGTCAGTGGCTTCTATCTCCTCCTTTGGCCAGCCTATTACCCCAGCAGGGTACCTGATCACGGGCAGGGCGTACGTGTTGATGGCCCGGATCTTGTTCTTACCATTCAGCTGACTCCTCAGGACTTGCCTGACCCTCTGCAGGTACTTGGTGGTTGCAGCTTTTCTAGCGGCCTCTTCATGGTTCCCATTCGCCTGCGGGATCCCCAAGTACTTGTAACTGTCCTCTATGTCTGCAATGTTGCCTTCTGGTAGTTCAATCCCCTCAGTTCTGACTACCTTCCCTCTCTTTGTTACCATCCGACTACACTTCTCCAGTCCGAACGACATTCCAATGTCATTGCTGTATAGCCTGGTAGTGTGGATCAGTGAATCGATGTCTCGTTCACTCTTGGCATACAGCTTGATGTCATCCATGTACAGGAGGTGGCTGACAACTGCTCCGTTCTGTAGCCGGTATCCGTAGCCAGTCTTGTTAATGATCTCACTGAGGGGGTTCAGGCCTATGCAGAACAGCAGTGGGGACAGAGCATCTCCTTGGTAGATATATATATATATATATATATATATATATATATATATATATATATATATATATATATATATATATATATATATATATATATATATATCTCAGATATGTTATTATTAATAATAATAATAATAATAATAATAATAATAATAATAATAATAATTATATTATTTTTTATTTTTGTGTTTTATTTGATTTAATTTTCATATTTTTTTCCTGTCCTAATATTAAGCATTTAGGTGAGCACTTGCTGTTTTTAAAGCACTTTATCCAATTTCCCATTTTTCAGTTTCATTGTACTATTATAATATGTATGATTGTGCGACGACTATAAAGAGTTATCTTATCTAAAAATAAACTTTGCTTGGCCTATATAGCACTACATAACACCTACAGTCAACTTAAGACATTCATATTGTATGACCCAACAATAACACAGAGAAAAGACCAACATACAGATGAACCACTATGCGAAAGCATTTGGCAAAAGTTGGAAGGAAAAACTCCCTTTAAACAAGAAGAAACCTCCAGACAACTTTTTTTTTATTGTCAAAGCTTAATTATCCTTTTTAGTCAGCTCCCTGTAGATAGGCTTAAAATTTAATCTAAAAATAATTATTTTTATCAATATAAGCTGTAGTTCAGTACCTTGCCAGTACATAAAAACTGTCTTGCTTTGATTCTCGGGAATACTACAGGACACACTGCACACTCTCTTGGCTGAAACCCGAGGACCATTGCTACATAGCAAATGTTTTAACTGTTTTGTGGAAATCAAAAGTCAATGAAGCTAATTTTACTTTACTTTGCAGCGAGACAACAAGGTGCAGATCGGTACATCCTTAACACACGACGCATGGTTTGGACTGCTGCCCGTGATTTCTGCAGAGCACACTACACAGACCTGACCAGTCTAAGGAATGATGCTGAGTACCAGATAGTCCAGCAAGTAGCCAATGGCAGTGAAGTGTATGTTGGCCTCTTCAGAGACCCCTGGGAGTGGTCAGACCAGACTGACTCCTCATTTAGATACTGGAACCCAGACGAGCCTGTCTGGACTGATGGCACTCAAACCTGTGTTGCTATGTTGAAGGTGAACTCTGGTAAATGGGGAGACAGGGCATGCACAGAAACACATCCTTTCGTCTGTGATTGCAGTGAGTAAAACTCTTTACTAGAAAATTTATATAACATTTATATTTCAAATAGAAAAAAAAATATCTGTCTTTCTCCATGACAGAAATGTGTAAAATGAAGGATCCAGACTAACTCTGTTTACATGTGTTTATATTAGGGAACAAGCTGAGTTTCATTAAACTGAGGATCAGCCCACAGGACTCAATGCTGGATCTAAGTAATCCTTCAGTGCAAGCAGACATCCTGGAGCAAGTAAGTCAAACAGATCTTCCGATCTTTGTTAATGAAGAGCAGTTCATTATTAGTATATCATACATTGCATGATGACCTTCATGGCTTTGCTATAGTAAATGTAAATATGAGTGGGGTTTTTTAATAGATGAGCCAGAAGCTAAAGACTAATAACACGACTGCTGTTTTTCATCTAAACTGGAGAAAAAAATCTGATGGAACCATCTTTACGAAGGAGCCTTGAAGAAGTGGATGAAATAACAAGAATCAGGGGAATAGATTAATATGGAGCATAGAGCAATGTGAACATTGTTCTTTGTTGTTTAATTTTCTAAGATCCGAAGTCCTTCATGGCATGCATTTTTAATTTCTCTTTGTTATTTGGGACCCGATGAATGTAAAAACAAAGAAGTATCATTTTACCTGATGTAGTTCCCAAGAAAAATGATATCCCCATGAGGACATTCGTTTTAAATTTCGATAGAACACTAAAAAGTCACAATTGAGTAATGATGTGCAAAACTTTATTTGGTGTTAGCATTTTTCCTAAGTACAAAAACAAAATGAGAAACAACAATTGGGCCCCTTTGAACAATATGGCTCATTTGAAGTGCTTCTAACAGTTACAGGAACACGTATGTCTGTAACAAAGTAAAAAAAGTAAAAGATTTCTGAACATCACATGGAAAACAAAACATTTCACTCCAAAACTGCTACTTCAAACTTTTTTCCCCCCGTGGGAACATGTTTACTCAGGCCCTCCCAGGAATGGGTGGGCAGCACACTCCCTGCTGGTGGCTGATACCCTCAAGTGTCGGTGCGTTGGTGGTTCTCGGTGTTCAGGTCTGGGTACCCGCTCACTCCCGATGGCTTCTTGGCGGTGTCATGGTCCTGAGTCTGTTGACTCAGTGTTTTGTGTTATTTAATATTATCTTTTGTTTTTGTTTATTCTTGTTGTGTATTCTATTCTAAGATTTCTAGTCGCTAGGTTTTGGTTCCCATTTTCTCTCTGTTTCTAGTTCTGTCATGGTCTGTGAACGCCTCCTGGCCATCCAGTGTAGATGTAGTTAAACTGTTGGGAAGACAACGTTAGAGAAACGTGAACATTTTATTTGTACTGTATAATCTGCAGATTCTGACAGAAATCTGCAACTTTCTGTCTCTAAAACAGCAATAAGGATAATTATTAGGCCATATGTAAATAAAAAAATAACTTTAACTTAAAGCAAAATTGGGAAACGTAAAGTCCGAAACAAGTCTTTATATTAAGGGACATCAGTCAAACAATACTGTTTCGTCTGGGTCTAAACAGAGCGCGTTGTGTGTGACGTCTTCTTTTGCGCATGCGGGCCGCTTTGAGGGCCGTGAACTGTTCACACTAGAGCGCGTTTGCTGTCACATTTTATTTTTAGTGTGAACAACCAGACAAGAAAAATCTGATTTGATCAGAAAATCGCAAATGAGCATTAAGACCTGCAGTATGAAATTAGACTTAGAGTACACCTGTGCCTCCATGAGTCCTGCTCTTGGGTCCACCTTTCCTGCCTGCCTTCACACAGTCATGAGAGGCGGGGCCAGGTGGCCGTGGTTCAGTCGGGCCCTCAGACCTCTGGGCCTGAGGCTTGGTCCACTCTGGCAAGGCTGGCTGCGAGCAGAGCCTGTGGGCGCGTCACTGGAGCCCCTGTGTCTTCCGTACTGTGGCTGCTGGGTGACACCACGTCTGAGGCTCTTGTCGCGGCCTTTTACTTTCCAAACACCAAAAAAGTCCAAGAAAAGGCCGTGGGTGGCAACGGGAGGTTTGTTTTAGAACGCACTTCTGACTCCATTGTTTAAAAATCATATGTGGTTTATTTCGTGCAAAATTATAAACAAAAATCAACCAAATAACTTCTTAAAACTTAAAATTAAACGAAAGTTAATTTAATTTGCTTTAACAACTTCAAAAGTGGTCAAAAAATCATTTTCTAACCCTCCCATCTTCCCATCTGACATTTGGCAAACAAAAAACGAAAAACCTCTTTACCACACCCATCCAGGGTGCTCTTAATCTCTTGATTAATGGGAGGGTCCATAAGCTAATAAACCAATCACTTTGCAAAAGCTTCTCCAATAAAATTAATTACAAATTTAAATAACAAAACCAGGTCAGTATATTCTTACACCTTTAAAGAAAAAACAAAAATGAATACAAATTGCATTTTATGAACATTCAACAAAAATGGCCACAACAGCTCTCCTCAGTTCTTTCCAGGAGGGTGGCACGGTTGCCCCTCTGTTGGTCCTCCTTGGGCTCCCGCACTCTGGTGGCCTGGATCTCCTCCATTCCTGCTTTATGCCCTGGGGGATGGGGCTTTGGCTCCCCACACCAGCAGAATGTTACATGGAGAAACCTTTTGAATACAGGCACGCCCGTTCACACAGGTATGCGCACAGGTGTACACATAGGTGCTCACAGACACAAACTACACCTTTCTTGGCTGCTACATCAAAGCACATTGTGCACTGTCAGTTTTGCGTGCTGCATAAATACATACAATATTTAGTATTTACTGTTACTTAAATTTATTTAGGTTATTGCAGTGATGCTCTGTATTGTGTTGCTCTCTTTTTTTGCTTGTTTTCTCTTTTTTTCCTCTCAACAGGTGAGCCAGGTGATTTTTTTAAGTGCCCTCTCTCACTGTCCCTCTTCCCCTCTGTTTTTCTTCCCCTCTCTCTCTTTCTTTCTTTCTCCTTTTCCTATACCCCAGTCATGCCTGTCCCGTCTGTAATAACTAAAATAAAATAAAATAAATAATAACAAAGTTCGATCAAATGGACTAATATGGCAAGGCCGTGATGATCCACCTGGTAAAGTAAATCCGTTGGGCATCTTTCTTGGCCTTCAGACAACAATTCTGATGGCTAAAAAAAACAACCCAACAAACAAAAAACAAAACAAAATATGGGAACACCTATGTGTGAAAGGCTGTGTAACAGTTGTGATCTGCCTGTAAGCAGAGGAACACCTTGCATGTAACACACTTCTCTTGAGTTTTCCCTGAGCGGTCTTTTGCTCTGCAACACGCTGCATTCTTCACTTTCGGCGCCCCTGACAGATGTGCATTAGCCTTCCTGCGGAATGAGACATGGGGCACTGCCTTCACTGGATGCTTTTCCCTTGGACTTACACATCTGGGTCTTCTTCCTGCACTGAAAAGTCAAAGCTGTCATTGGCATGCTCAGCCAAGAAAGTCATGGCCACTTCCATGCGAAATTCAAGGAACTCCATGCTGTTCTTCTTTGGTGTGCCACATACAGTAAGGTCTTTGCGGTACAGTAGCCAGCTGTTGGCTAAAGGCAGATCCATAAAGTGCATTAGCATTCGCATGTGTGTCCATTTCTTTGTATGGACACACATGCGATAGTAACTCATCATTCTATCAACAAGGTCAACTCCACCCATCTTGGAGTTGTATTCAGGGATAATACTTGGTCGTCAGATTGTCACATATTGTTTTAGTTGTTTGACCCATCTCCAGCAGGTGTCGTCTGGCTCTCCAGCATGAACAGTAGACATCATACCAC
This sequence comes from Maylandia zebra, assembly GCF_041146795.1. Taxonomy (NCBI): domain Eukaryota; kingdom Metazoa; phylum Chordata; class Actinopteri; order Cichliformes; family Cichlidae; genus Maylandia; species Maylandia zebra. Next base: position 32,261,850 of record NC_135177.1, read on the forward strand.
TTAACCATGCAAATCTTTCCATCCGCAGTGGTAACTTGTGCTGAGGTCCAGCTTCGTTTCTTTTTCATTGTTTTGTCAGTTGGTCACTTCTGTACTGCTGCAGCGACCTGATTCTTCATAACTTTAGAATCTGCTTCTTCATCATGTGTTCCACACCTTGGGTGGACATAAAGAACCGATCACAGTAAACATTTGTATTAGGATGCAGTATTTGAGACAGACAATCTATGATCAAGCCTCCCAAAAACAGATCCCCTGGTTCTTTAACCTGCTCAAGGGGTGCAGCTGCCCCTTGATAAATGTTAAAGTCCAGCACAATACCATCTGCTGTTGCGTAAACACAGTTTTTTATGCCCACTGAGTTTGGCTTCATTGACAGATATTGTTGATATGGACAAGCCCCTGTCAAAGGAATCATCTGCTCATCAACTGAAACGCATTCTGGGCGAGCCTGAGATTTGAAGCCTTTCAGAATGCGTTTCAGAAAAGGCCTCACCTTCCAGAATTTATTACACTCTCTCAGGTCCTCTGGAACATTGTCAATGAGCACTTTGAGCGATTGCCTCAGTCTGAAGAATCTGTCAAGAGTTTTCAGTGATGGCAAGGAATCTCAAGGATTTGGACCAGTCCATCCTGATTGTAGGATATGGTACGCAAGACATCAAAATACAGGCACCGAAAAAAAATGATCAATTTCATCAGTTGATGTGTTGAGTGGATTCCCACTTCTAGCCAGTGACGTAGCATTAGAACAATCTGGAATCATTTTTGTCAGAGCTTTATCAATATACTGCTCTATGTAGTCCAGTGGGGTCCAGCCCTCTCTGTCCTGCACAGTTTCTTGCTCAAAGTGGTCTTGATTTGGTGTTAGCGGAGAAGCTTTCCATCGCATCCCACGCCCTTTCTTAGACTGCTCTTGATGGCTTGGTCCTGGTGTTGTCTCTTCTTCCAAGAGTGACATCTGGGAGTGCGTGATCTGCCAATGTCACAATCTGAACGATATCCTTCATATTCATCACAGAGATGTTTACGTCCCCTGATAAGCTGAGTGGGCCGTGGAATGGGGTCTTCACACCCACTTCTGTCCTCCTCACTGCTGCTTAGCCCCTGTCGTGGGGGTTGATATTCAGCATCCCCCACGGGATCGTCAATGTCTAACAAGTTGTCCACCACAGTAACTCCATTGCTCTTGTGAGAGAATAACACTCTGGGAAAAAAAACTATGGAGATTTTATTTATAAAGCATGCTATATCTGCTTGAACTGTAGTAACCTGTTGTTTTCTACCTAAATCAACCAAAAATACAATTTCATTATCACATGTTGTTAGCAACATAACTCCCTCTGTCCACACAACAAAGCTAACAAGACTAAGTCCCTCTGTCCACATACGCGTACCACATGTTTAGCAACTTTAGTAACGTTTGTAAAATTTGACTTCCATAACACACATTAAACACTTTTGTACATATCTGAACAAGAATCAGCCAAGAAATGTGATTGGATTTTTTTACCTGGTTGAAGTGTGGCTCAGGAGTTGCCATCTGAACTTCTGGGTGTGTTGTTGGCCATCTTGAATCTAACGTGTAATGAGAAATACTCTTCTGCCATCACCAGGTGGCAGTATAATGTCCTCATAAGTGGATATCAGGCCCTTATAGAATAAAATTTAGTATTGTGGTCTAAACAACACAAAATGTGACGTCGGCATACGTGGACATCAGGTCCTAGAAGGTTAAAAAAGCATTTTCTAATAACTATAAACATCCCAAATATTGACAGGTCACAGCAAAGTCACGCTACAGACATTTGCCAACTACCTTGCATGACTTGGAATTAAAGCTTTTTAACTTTCGTCTTATTCAGCAGTATATTCTGTGGCTTACATTTGGTGTTTTGATTTTTTTGTTTTGGTGCTGGGTTTTTTGTCAGAAACTGTGTGTTAGAAAAAGTGCATTATGATGATGAAAGTTATACAACAGCTCTCTCTCATTATCTTTTTTCTGTCCGTGTGTGCATTCACAAGTGTTTTACAATGAAAGGTTTTAAGAGTGTCAGAGATATAGGTGCACTTATTCTTTGTTGTGGTACTTTAGTGTTCCAATGAAAAGAGCCCAAATGAGCTCATTTTAACGTACATTTTTTGCCATCCTGTGATCTCATGTGACATATTCTCTTAATATCTAAGAGCTATTTCCAGGGGGAGAATGTTTATGTTAGATCCTGTTTCAAATCAGGTTGTGATCGTAAAGTCACGTACATAGCACTGATTTTAGAGTAATGTACAACAATTGTAATCTCATTTAAATTTCCAAACTGCCTTTCGCCATTAAGGGTTATGGTGAAATGTCATTATTTGTGTGTCATTGCACACTGTCCATGAGAGGACCCCTTATCAGGTTTATATGTATAGTGCCAAATTACAGAGTCACCTGAAAGTGAGTCTGTTAATCACTGTTAAACAGTGTCATCTACGCCAGGCCTGGCCCATATATGGATGACATACCATTTACCATGCCAGAAGTCAGCCAGCGGTGCCGGCTTGACACCAGATCCAGCCCAGACCTGTCTGCTATGTGGGTAATTATTCTTTTGTAGTCTGTGCCCTAATCTCTGTTGATAGATTTTAAAATCAATTTAAAAATAATTTTATTTTTAACAATAAGCTGTAGTCAAATAGCTCGTCAATACATAAAAATTGTCTTGCGTTGATTCTGGGGAATACTACAGGACATACTCTTGGCTGAAACCCGAGGACCACTGCTACATAGCAAATGTTTTAACTGTTAATATTGTGGAAATGCAGTGAAGCTAATTTTACTTTACTTTGCAGCAACAAAACAAGGTGCAGATCAGTACATCCTTAAAACACAAAGCATGTTTTGGGCTGCTGCTCGGGATCACTGCTGTGGAATAAAATGAGGCGCAGGTAGCCAGGATGGGACAGAACAGTTTTTTCATATAATTTACATTCTCAGGAAAAGTTATTTACATAGTTGCAACAAACACACACCCAAGCTGCCTGAACTTTTTTGGAATTAGAAACCTAGACTAAAAGCGAAAGAATAAAGCAAACCATCCTTCCAGAGTTGTTTAATGGTTTCATTGCTTGAAGAGAAAACATAGCAAATTCGGTAGTTCACAGACACCAATTTAAAAGACACCAACATGTTAAGTAGGTTTTTAACCTTGTACACTCTCTTTGTTATTGCTTTGATCGTGGCTGTGTATTGTTATTCCAGTTCTACTGAAGGGCTGATTGTTAAATGAATAAATGTAAAAATATATGAAGTTTGTCTTGTTTCTTTAGCCTTCAGTCATCAATCAACCAAAGTTTTTAATTGGTGCCACTCACATACTCAACTCTGCTGCTCAACCCAGCAAACCTTGTTTACAGAAACCTGGAAAAGCAGGATGATTATGTTAGTTTAAATGAGTCACAATCTCAGATTCACAATAACTGTCACAATCCCCAAAGCACAGGCTGAGGAGGGGCCATTGCAGCATCTTTCACTCCAACATATTAATCAATCATAGACCCAGACAGTTTTAATTAATTTAAAAGCCTGACTCTTAGCCTTTTTCACCATAATCAGCAAACTGAGAAAACAGTTTTGTTATTTATCACCTCTTACTTAGAGACTCTCTCAGATTTCAGTTTTTACATTTTGTTTTTTTATCTGATTTAGTGCTCAGCTCAGATAAAATAAATTGGGGTGATTTTAACATCCATATAGATGCTGAAAGTAAAATTACAGACCAGTTGGGAATGCATTTCATTACAGTAGTGTCACGGGGATGGAATGGACTCAGACACAGACCAATGCGTTCAGAATAAAAAGTCAATAGTTTATTTTAGAGATGGCACGATACCACTTTTTTATGTCCGATACCGATACCGATATCATAAATTTGGATATCTGCCGATACCGATATGAATCCGATATAGTGTTTTTTAATCAACAAAACTGTTTTTTTAAATATCTTGCTGCATTTTGTATAAGTTCATACTCAAGTTTAAAACAACAACTACACTAAAGCTATTCTGTTATACCTGTATGCAAAAAAAAAATTTCATAGTTCAGCAATACTGATCAATCTAATAAACTTAAACCTACACCATCCTCCCTATTCTGGTATTTTAAAGAGTACTTAGCATAAATATTAAGCAACCTAACTAATAGGGTTCCAACTCCCAGCAACAACAAAAATAAATAAATAAAAAATAGGGAACCACCCCTCACGCTCCACCTCATGATGCTCCTGAAGAAATTCTATGACTCTGTTGTGGCTTCTGCTATCTTTTATGGCGTGGTCTGCTGGGGCGGCAGCATCTCTGCTGGGGACAGGAAGAGACTGAACAGGGTGATCCGAAGGGCCAGCTCTGTTCTAGGATGCCCTCTGGACCCAGTGGAGGTGGTGAGTGACAGGAGAACGGCGTCCTTAAAACACAAAGCATGTTTTGGGCTGCTGCTCGGGATCACTGCTGTGGAATAAAATGAGGCGCAGGTAGCCAGGATGGGACAGAACAGTTTTTTCATATAATTTACATTCTCAGGAAAAGTTATTTACATAGTTGCAACAAACACACACCCAAGCTGCCTGAACTTTTTTGGAATTAGAAACCTAGACTAAAAGCGAAAGAATAAAGCAAACCATCCTTCCAGAGTTGTTTAATGGTTTCATTGCTTGAAGAGAAAACATAGCAAATTCGGTAGTTCACAGACACCAATTTAAAAGACACCAACATGTTAAGTAGGTTTTTAACCTTGTACACTCTCTTTGTTATTGCTTTGATCGTGGCTGTGTATTGTTATTCCAGTTCTACTGAAGGGCTGATTGTTAAATGAATAAATGTAAAAATATATGAAGTTTGTCTTGTTTCTTTAGCCTTCAGTCATCAATCAACCAAAGTTTTTAATTGGTGCCACTCACATACTCAACTCTGATGCTCAACCCAGCAAACCTTGTTTACAGAAACCTGGAAAAGCAGGATGATTATGTTAGTTTAAATGAGTCACATTTTGGCGTGAGTCACATTTAGGCGTGATGGCCTAATTTGACTGCAGTTCTGGGCTGGGATCTGCATTCATTCAGCTTCAATGTCACTCTGGGTTCTTGGATAATGGAGCAGGTGATGCAAAGAACTGAAATTGTGTTAGCAGCACAACGCAGCTCTTTCTGTCATAAATGCAGTTTGCACTTCCCCATTGAACTCTTGTTTTTGTGCAATATAAATAAAAAAACTAAAATTAGCTAATTGAAGTGCAAGTGCAAGAAGCAGGATCGATAGGCAAGCAGACTAACAATTTCAAGGAATTCTCGAATTCTACACAGATGAGTGTATACCGATCTTTCTTATTGGCACATAAGCTTCATTATATATAGGCAGATGACAGTTAAACTTCAATGTCACCAGTAGAATTCACTTTTTAGTTGATTTGCCAGAGTTGAGTCACACACTTGCATTTTTTGTTTCAAATTTGTTGTAATATGCCTGGCCGGTCGACTGGATATTACAGTGAAGGGATGTAAAAATAAAAAACAATAAGTAAAACTTGATGAAAGGTGAATTGTATCTGTGTATCTGACTAGATAAATACAAATAAAATATTTTTGTTTTCTGATGTCTACCCCTTAGTCAAAGCCATGCTGTATATATAAATGGCTGTTTTTAAAATAGAACTGGTGTCACGAGTTATCAAGAGTTTAACATAAGACTTGCATATCATAAGAGTTGCTTTAAAACAGACCTTCCCAAAGTGTGTGTGTGTGGGGGGGGGGGGGGGGGGGGGGGGGGGGGCATGAAAAGGGGGAAAAAAACAAAACAATGCTTGGACACTGCTAGCACAGGGCGCCCACACAAACGCAAAGCAGGAGATGAAGCATCTCTGTATATGTTTCCAAACCAACTTCATTCTAAGCCAAAGACTAGAAAATACGGTGAAGCATATCTTCCCTTTGGTTTCACCTGCACAAGTGCCGAGGTAGGTCTCCCCTGCTTAATTGGTTTTCCCTTTGTCGGGAGCAGCGCTGGGCTCTCCAAATCACGGACAAACAGTATCCCACATTCTTGATTTTTAGTTCACAAACTAAATATTTTTCTTGTAAAACAAAGGGGGGCCCAGCAAAAAAAGTTTGGGAACCACTGCTTTAAGCAGTCTTTATCTAGGCTAGTTTAAGTTTCACATTGTTACATATTGTTTCATTGTTACTATGTTTAATGTTATTGAAAAGAAAAGTTAAAAGGGGGAAAAGTCGCACTGGTCACATTTTGCAAAAAATGTCCTTAATATATCCTTGAAAATTATGTCCTGAGCAGAGACATGACACTGATTTGGATTTGGCTAAAGAAACAAATGTCTTTAGTTCCTGAAAGATTTGAATTAATGAGATATGAAAAGGAGAGCAAGCGAGAGCCATTAGAAAAGTAATGATCCTTGAGAGATCATTTTCAAAACACATTAGGTAAATCTGTCACAGTACTAATTCCTTCTTGTTGAAGAGCTGAAATTGTTGGGTAGGGCATCACCCCATATCTCACTTAAAAAGAAAATAGTTTAATATTTGAAGATTTCTTTCTCTTTTCCTTTCCTTTTTTTTTTTTTTACTATTTTAATTATTTATGCTAATTTGATTATAATTGTTTAATTTGCTATTTTGTATTCATTATACATAAAATAAATATCTCAGGCCTTTTCTGGCTTTGAATTATTTGATTTACAAATAGTTCGTTTTTAATGGTATGGACTAATGGTATGGTGTACCTCTGATCTCCCAGCATTGAGGGCAAAAGCTTGGCAACTAGAGCGTAAATATAAATGCAGAAATCTATAAATGTCATGTTCTACAGTATAAAGATCCCATCAATTAGGCCAAACAAAACTTTTACTCAGGTATTTTCGGTTTTTATGAGGGTAACACCAGGATCCTGTTTTTGCCTCTCAACAAACTTCTTCAACCCTTTGACACTTTACCACCACACTAATCACAGTACAGAAAATTCTTTAGTGTAGGTCACAAATAATGGCTTATTATAATAATAGATTAATTATGGCCTCTGGCAGTGGACTCATCTCTTTGCTTGTTGTTTTAGACCTAGGACTTCCAGATACAGACTGGTAATGGCTACCAGACATAGTAGTGGTGGAGAAGCAGAGGAAGACGGCGATAGTGATAGAAGTGGCTATACCGAGTGATAGGAAGAAGGACCACGAGAAGCTTGAGAAGTACCAGCTTGAGAAGGATGCTGTCTCATGGTGATGATGAAAAACTAGTTCAATTTATTAAATCTAGACTGGACTACTACAATATATTCACACAATATCTCCGTTCGTTAAGTTGACAAACTGAAGCCTATATTATAGCCTATATTTTGTCTGCTTTGGCTTCAAATTGCACTGTAAATAAAGTTATTTTGGCTGTATTACTAATTTGAGTTGGTTAGTTTGTATCAGCCTTAATAAACTGCTTGCTTATGTTAACTAGTTCCTGCCCTCCTGCGTCCTTTGCATTTGGGTCCTCTTTCTGCTTCAAGTTATCTGCGGTCTGCAAATGCTGACACTTTTCAAATGACTAAAGTTATTAATTGATGTCATTATGCATCCAGAAATTAAGTGTGTACCTGGTTTTATAGTATGCCATTCTGCCAGACAAACACCATCTAGGAATCATACTTTTGTACTGACAATGTAAAATTATTTACTAAATTAACATATTTCCACATAGTATGTTATTAGTATTATCATTTAATATAGTAGTATATAGTCTTCATAAAATTCTCCAGTGAGGGAAGGAAATTAGATGAATGCTAAACGATAATTTTTTGTGAACTGGTAGCATCAGTGACAAAAGCTCCGCCCTTTGTCACTGATGGGGACACTGCAATTACCTTGACATAAACAAAGAAAACAAGGTTGTTTTACATTCTGTATGAGTAACATTTACATGATCAGGATCTGGAAAGCAAAAGCGCGTAACTAATATAGTATCTAGTGCAGAGAAAATGACAGAAACCTCAGCAGAATACTTTTCAGGAGAATGGCAACTATGGCAACTCCTCCATCTAATGTACACAGTGCAATAGTTAGACCCTTCTGCACATGCTCTACAGTGCAAATAACAAAGTTTCATAGTTTACAGTTTAGAGTAAAATGCACCATATATATCTCTGTAATATTCAATTATACTTTATAATTGAGTTGTTTATATATATTAGAGCAATTTCTTATATTTTGTAAACTTTGTATTATGTTGTATTATTTAATTAAACTCAGTCTGTTACTATTTCTATTGTCTTGAAGCAACTATAACCACATAATTTCCTTAGGGAAGAATAAATTATCCTTATTCTGATTTTGTAGTATGAACCTATGTACTATAAGTCCTGCTGCATTAACACCATCTGGGAATCCTAGTTATGTACTGAAAATTAAAAAGTTTAATGAATTAGCATGTTAGCATGTAATACAGTATTAGTATAGTAATGTATGGTATTTAAATAAAATCCTCCAATGAGAGAAAGAAAAATATATTCTTGGTGAACTAGGAGCATTGCCATCAGTAACAAAGTCTCCACCCTGTATAATGCTGTAATTACCTTGACATTAAATTAACCAAAGAACAGGGTTGTTTTGCATTCTAGATGAGAAACATTTACATGATCAGGATCAGAAATGCAAACCAGCACAAAGAATGTAGTATCTGGTGGAAACATATATATACATATAACAGGAACCTTCAGCAGAACTTTGTCAGAAGAATAGCAACTATGGCGGGGATCATGCATCTTCTGCTGCTGTCAGGTTAGTGTTGTAAAATAATGTTAAAAGTTTTGTCAAACATCTTTAGCTTAGTGTATAGTGCATTTCAGTAAAAGTAGCTTTTTTTTTCTTTTTTTTTTAGCATTTTCTATTAAAGCTCAGTAATGAAGTGGTAATAGTAGGGTAACACGGCAGAAACAAGACCGTACAAACAAACGTACCACGTAATAACCTGTTAATATCCAAGAAATATCATGGTAGCAGCAGTGGTTACACTGTGAAGAGGTTGCTGTGAAACTGACAGGAGCTACTTGTAACGTAGTGCCAGTAACGTAATGTAAATACAAATTTCAGTAATCTTACTGTATATTTTATTTACAGTATTGTTTTACTTTCCTTTACAGTATCTTCACTGTTTTTCCATTTACAGCATTACTGTAGTTCCTTTTACAGTAGTTCTACTGTGATCTCATTCACTTAATTTTTACTGGAATGTCTTGCGCCGCACTTTTTCTGTATTATCCATTTACAGTATTACTGTAACATCCTTTGTGGTATTTCTACTGTTATTGTTTATGGTACTTAGATTGTAGTCTTGCTTAAAGTGCTTTTGTTGTATATTCATTTACAGTACAGTATTTTCATTAAATACTGTAAAACTGTGACACACTGTGAACAGTACTGTAAACCTACAACGTAACTGTAAAAGTGAGATACTCAATTAAGTTTGGCCTTTAAAAATGCCTTAAATTGATTGTAGAACATTAAAATGAAAACTTTTTTGGAAATTCAGTCTTCAACTTGTGGGTCTCAATAGTCTATTATATTAAAGCACTTTAAAAAGAAAACTATTACAAATTTTATAATATACCAAACTGACTCTGGAAATCACAACATCTGACATTAACCTCTGTGAAAATCTTGCCTTGTGAAAGCTAAAAAAAACCTGGGCATCAAGAAAAATAAAAATACAATTTTGGCAAAAATATAATTTAATATTTAATAAATATAATTAAATATAATTAATTCAGCCTGCTGGTCTTCCTCTGGACCCTCTTTACAGACTTTTGGCTGATCTGTGACTTTGACGGGCATTTGGTTCCATCAGTATTCGTATGATTTGTAGAAGATACATGAAACTGATCAATGATCAGCTGATCGGCTTTTCTCTCTTGTTTGTTTATCAGCGGATGTCGCGCTAAACAACAGCAGCACGTTTAAGCTTGATCAGCTGTTGTTAGAATTTATTTAATATTAATTTCTAGTATCAGCTGATGTTTGCTGGAGCCACAGCCGTAAAAGCTGCTGGTCATGATATCGGTTTGGATATGTTGTGAGAGGGAAACATGCAGATGAAACCAGGAGATGTCCTTACTGGATCATCAGAGCTGAACAGGTGATGGAGAAACAGGTTTACCTTTTAGGTGACATGAATGAATTGAAGGGAAGTTATCAACTGTTTCTGAGAGACAAATAACACCAGGATCCTTTTCTAAGTAGCTGACAGCTGGTAACAAAGTTTTGCCAGGGGGGCAGGTAGGGCATTAACAGGGAAAGGGGGGCACAAGGAAATACCTTTCTTTCTTATTCTCATTTAAAATATTTAGCTTTTATTAAATAACTTTCTGAATCTTGCGAACAAAGTTTTATCTGACGTAAAATGAATAGAAATCATACATATACCAAAAAGACAGTGTACATCACTGTCACAACAGCGTTTGTTTTCATTCAAAGGCTTTATGGCTTTAATACCTGGTGGGCCGGTCTGTAGTCAAAATGCCCAATTTTTTGTCCCAGTCCAGCCCTGCAGGTTAATACTGGCAGTGTCACCATGCCAGCTGACTGTATTTCATCATCAGCCAGTGTTGTTCTTTATACATCAATATTACCAAAGTTTATCATAACGCAGCATAGAAAGTATTTACTTGCTTTCAGGTTTCATTCAAATGACTTTTTTCCTGTTTCAAAATTAAAAAACGGTTTGTAAGAAGATTATCTTCTTTTTTAACAGGCAGATAAAGTTTTGCATTGGCATTGGCTAATTTGCCAATTGTATGTTAAAAATGTTCGTATTTTAATATTCAAAAATGTTTTTGCCCAAAACATATGTGCACTATATGTCAGTAAAAATACTATGCAAATATTGATGTCCTCGAATGCTGAATAAACATTGACAAGCACTGATTGTATCTCTTGTACTTTATCAACACAGTATCTAAATACTTTGCACCGTAGTGGTTAAAACCTCATTCTAATAAGAGTTAAAAGCGTTTTCGGTTATTAGGTTTATAGGATTATTGAATTATGGTTAACAGTTGGTAGAATTTTTTTCTTTTTAACATTATCTGCCAATTACATCTGCCACCCTTCTCCAAATCTGTGCCCCTACCTGGCCCCCCAACAAAAATTTTCTAGACCCGCCACTGCATCTGTGAGGCGTGAGCGGTGTTTGTTTTTAACATAGTTCACGGAGGAGAATAGCTGCTGACATAATGTGGATCCGAAAATCCCTAATTGGCCTACCTGGGGTTGAAAGTCTCGATAAATGCACGGCATTTCGGCGGGTACATCGGCTTCCGCGAGTGTGACGCTTATTCTGTGCAATGAAAAATAATAAAATATAATTTTATTTTTGTATTTCAATATCACAATAATCTTCCAATTTAGAACTACAAGTTAAAAATAAAAGAACTAAACACAAATAAAATACACTTCAGCTAAATACTTCTAATTTATTTTCCCAAACCACCTGGAGCTGCAGTATAAGTAAAAAGAGCCGCATGCGGCTCCGGAGCCGCAGGTTGCCGACCCCTGCCCTAGGCCATCTGACCTCAGGAAATCACATGATAGGGTGGGGCTAGGTTTCACAATGAGCTCACCCAAAACTCTTTGGGGGGAATGCTCCTACAGGGTCTTTCAGTCAGTAGTTCCCCTATTCACTCCCATTCCACTGCTGTGAAAAAAAAGAAGCACACCATTTATTTAGGTTTAATATAGATTTAGATGAAATTAAAAATAGTTAGGACAATTGTAATATGTTTTTCCTACACTTGTGGAAAACATAGTGTGCATTACTTTAAATTGTCCCCTTTAACACAAGGCACTGCTGGAAAGAGCCAACTGCCACAATTGATATTACCTGGATAATAACATAATATCTAATGATGTAAATATATTGCGACTATCTGACAAATTCTGATAATTAAGCTCATGGTTTTTCTATTGTTTTTAGGTTTAACATATTGTTTGAATCTTCTACCTTAAAGTGTTTGTTAAGCAGATCTGCAGTGTTCATAAACCCACTTTATTTTTGTTCTAGACTTAATTTTCAGTGGTACACATGTTGCTGAAATGTTGACAAATTTTACAGTAAACATCTTTAATTACATTCTAAGTAAAGTTTTGAAATATCAGTTTTTGTGTGTGATTTTTAAAGATCTGACTACTGACAGTAGTGGGTTTTATAATGGCTTGTCATTAAGTATTTCATATATTTCTGTTCCACAGGCTTGTCTTTTCAATTTTCACATGGCCTCCAGCCCCAGTTTGTCTTCTTTCAAACACCAAAGACCTGGTCTGAAGCCCAGAGCATCTGTAGGGAGCAATGTTTCGACCTGGCCACCATTAATGACATGAGAGAGATGGAAATTGTACTTGAAGCTGTCAAAGATAAATATGATGATGCTGTGTGGATTGGCCTTTCAAAAGGCACGACCTTCAGGTGGCACTGGTCTCTGGCAGACGACGACTTCTACAAAGAGGGAGAAAGAAACTACTTGTTGTGGAGCTCAGTAACGAATAACAAATGTGCAGTTTCCAGCAACGGGAAACTGAATATGTATTCCTGTGACACCAATAAATATTCAGTTTGCTTTGATGGTGAGTCATTTTAAATAGTTGTTTTTGCCATACTCTCATCATGTGTGCATTATGTTCTGTTTTGCTTCCTCTGTCTCTTTGTCCTCTTGTTATCGTGTGTGTGTGTGTGTGTGTGTGTGTGTGTGTGTGTGTGTGTGTGTGTGTGTGCGCGTGTGTGTGTGTGTGTATTTAAGTCCTCAGTTTTCCCTTTTCCTTGTCACATCGTTGTTGTTTACCTAACTGTGTGTGCGCTCTTCTAGAGTCTTAGTGTTGCCTAGTGTTTCCTGGTCGCTGAGTATCAGAAATAAAGCGACTGTTTCAGTTGAGTTGACTCATATATGAGTCCTGCATTTGTGTCCTTCCCTTGCCTGCAACCCAGCAAATCCTGGCAAATTCATGGTTACCTGTTAGAATGTGTCTCTGATATTTAATGGAAATCCATCAAATAGGTAAATTTTCAGAGGGAGGAAGGAGACAAGACAAGACAAGACAAAAGACAGGCTGTGGAAAAGAGTTAGTGTTTAATAATAAGTAATAATTAAATGAAAAGTGGTGTATACAGTGATTGCATCAAGCTCGTGCCAAACACTCAAACTGGTTTTCACTAAATGTAATGGCACTTTTTTATTTTCAAATCTTATTTATCCTTCTTTGATTAGTACTGTAATATTTGTAAATAGGTTTAAAGTTAAATTTAAAAAAAACCTGTCTCTTTATTTTGATCAGTAGTTTGTCAGTACATAAAAACTGTCTTGCTTTGATTCTCTGGAATACTACAGAACACACTGCACACTCTCTTGGCTGAAACCTGAGGACCATTGCTACATAGTAAATGTTTTAACTGTGAATTTTGTGGAAATGAAAAGTCAGTGAAGCTAATTTTATTTTACTTTGCAGCAACAAAACAAGGTGCAGATCAATACATCCTTAACACACAAAACATGGTTTGGACTGCTGCTCGGGATTATTGCAGAACACACTACACAGACCTGACCAGTCTAAGGAATGATGCTGAGTACCAGATAGTCCAGCAAGTAGCCAATGGCAATGAAGTGTATGTTGGCCTTTTCAGAGACCCCTGGGAGTGGTCAGACCAGACTGACTCCTCATTTAGATACTGGAACCCAGACAAGACTGTCTGGACTGATGGCACTCAAAACTGTGTTGCTATGCTGAAGGTAAACTCTGGTAAATGGGGAGACAGGGCATGTACAGAAACACATCCTTTCGTCTGTGATTGCAGTGAGTAAAACTCTTTACTAGAAAATTTATAAAACATTTATATTTCAAATAGAAAAAAAAATATCTATGTCTTTCTCCATGACAGAAATGTATAAAATGAAGGATCCAGACTAACTCTGTTTACATCTGTTTATATTAGGGAACAAGCTGAGTTTCATTAAACTGAGGATCAGCCCACAGGACTCAATGCTGGATCTAAGTAATCCTTCGGTGCAAGCAGACATCCTGGAGCAAGTAAGTGATGCAGATCTTTGTTAATGATGAGCAGTTAAATTTGAGTATATCATATATATGTTTATTTAGATTGCGACATGAAATAACTACTTCATCGCATTAGGACCTTCATGGTTTTGCTATAGTAAATGGAAACATGAATATTCTCTGTTTAATAGATGAACCAGAAGCTAAGGAGTTATAACACGACTGCTGTTTTTCATCTAACGTGGAGAAAACAATCTGATGGAAGAGTTTTTACCAAGGAGCCTTGAAGAAGTGGCTGACGAGAGAAAAATCAGGGGAAGTGATTAATATGGATGATAAATGTACTTTAACAGACTAGCACAGAGCAATGTGAACATAGAATAGACACAGTTTTACAGATTAGAATATTTTGGCGCGTAACAGCAAAGCCAGATTACAGACATTTGCCAACGAAACTATGTGTAAGAAAAAGTACACTATGATAATGAAAAGTTATACACCGTCTCTCTCTCTCTCTACATATATATATATATATATATATATATATATATATATATATATATATATACACGAATATATATATACGAATATAAATATATATATATATATATATATATATGAATATATATTTGTGTATCTTTTTTCTGTCCTTACGTGTGCATTTATGACTGTTTTGCATTGGAAAGTTTTTAAATTTGTTTTTGAGAAAACAACATCTAGCACTTGCTTGGATTAACTCGTTGCAATTCAAGGCAGTACGACTCGGCTCAACAATTTTTCAGTCGAGTTCCACCTAAGGCTGTTTTTATGCTCGCCACGTGGCTTGTGTCATGGGTGTCTCACGTATCACATAACATCCTGTGTTGTGCGACACAGTTTTTATTGTGTGTTGCCCAGTCATGCACCTCTTGATTTTTTTTTAACTTGTGTCAGATCATGCCTGTTTATACCTCCATCACTGAAACTCAGGGACATACAGACACACAGAGTGAGATGTTGCAACTGTTGTGGAAAGAAAGGATGCAAAAAAAAAAGCTTCCAGTTGTGACTTATTCTTGTTCGTATCAGCGAGTATGACATGCATTTCATTGCCTTGTACATATGGCGTGTGCAATGACAATAAAGATGAATTCTATTCTATTCTATTCTATTCTATTCTTCTATATTGTCTTAGTAGTGACACCTATTTTTTTGGTGAATACTGCAACAGCTTCTTACGTCTTAACAGCAGGTATGAATGGTTGGATCTGTGTGATGATGGCATGGCAGTGAGTAAAATATGATCACCCTATGTTTGCTGAATGATAGGTACCACAGGCCTTCAAGCTTGCAGTATTTAAACCGTTATTTACAAAGCCATCACTTGACAAAGCTGTCTTAGGTGGGTCCTCTGTAGAGGAATGATTTCAGTCGGGCTTCAGAGTTAATCACATCACAAATACAGCTTTAGTGAAGGTTATAAATGATCTTCTTATGGCCTCTGACAGAGGACTAATCACTGTTCTTGTCCTGTTAGTGCAGGTACTGGTCAATACTACTGAAAATAACATTTTGTTACAGTGATTAGAGCTTGCTGTAGGTATTATAGGTACAGCACTACTGGAGTTTGAATAATATCAATCTAATAGACTCAAATGAGTTCATGTAAATGAAGAGTACTCTTTACACTAAGGTTAATTATGGAGGTCCACAGGGTTCCATAAGACCCTGTGGACCTCCATAAATGTAGACCTTATAAATGTAGAAACTTAAAATAATCTGCAAAGCTCTCTCAAAGAGACTAGAGAAAATAACCCCCCTCTTAATTCATCCTGACCAAACTGGTTTCATAAAAGGTAGGCACTCATCAACAAATACATGTAGATTACTTAATTTGATAGACTACTCATACAGTAAAAACCTTGAAACTCCAATATTTTCTTTAGATGCAGAAAAAGCATTTGACAGAGTTAACTGGAAATTTCTATTTGCAACTTTACACAAATTTGGTTTTGGATCCTCTTTCATTAACTGGGTAAAAATATTATACAATTCCCCAACAGCTTGTGTCAAACCATATGACCAAACATCCTCCAGCTTCTGTCTCTTGAGGGGCACCAGGCAGGGATGCCCACTCTCCCCTTCACTGTTTGTAATTTTTATTGAACCACTAGCAGCAGCAATTAGACAGAATTAAGTAATTAAGGGCATAAAATGCAAGAACGTGGAACATAAAATCAGCCTTTATGCGGATGATGTGTTACTTTTTCTCCAAAACTCACAAACCAATATCTCTGGGGTGATTGAATTGATAAACTCTTTTGCAAGAATATCAGATTACTCAATTAACTGGTCAAAATCTACAGTCCTCCTGATTAATGGCTCCTTCCATAATTCTTCTACACAACTGCAATCGGGAAATATAAAATATTTAGGTATTAATGTTTCTACCAAGCTTGCAGATCTAACTAAATTAAACCATATCCCACTTTTAAAGAAAGTAGAAGGTGATCTGGCTACATGGAAATGTCTACCCATATCACTCATGGGAAGGGTTGCCGCTATAAAAATGATGGTCTTACCAAAAATAAATTATTTATTCTCAATGATCCCAACTAAACCGCCACAAGATTGGTTCAGATCTCTAGATTCATGTATGTCCAAATTCCTTTGGAAAAATAAACCCCCACGTATAAGCTTAAAAACACTACAAAAGACCAAGGATAAAGGAGGACTAGAACTGCCTAACTTTCAGCACTACTTCTTAGCCAACAGGCTTCAGTTTATCTCAGGATGGCTAAAACATACCCTCTTAGATGAACCTTGGCTAGATGTAGAACAAGCACTTTGCAATAATCTATAGATTTCAGACCTACCATTTATCAGCTCAAACATCCAACGACATGAATGCTTTAAAAGCATCAACATCAGCGCTTCTCTGACAGCATGGTGGGAGTTTCTAAAATTGACGGCGTCTTCATTAATCCCATGCAAACGTACACCTATCTGGAACAACCCTGACATATTACAAAACAATAATATGATAAACTTTCCAGGTTGGAGTGGTAAAGGAATCAAATATTTAGAACATATATTAGAAGGAACAGAATTTATTTCATTTGACAGACTAGTTACACAATATGGGATCAACAAGAAAAGATTTTTAGAATATCGACAAATTAAATCCATAGTAAAAAAAAGAAATTTAAACCGGGTCAAGTTGAACTACAAACACCACCAAGTGTGGTACAATTTCTTACTCTTAAAACCCCAAAATTACTTTCCAAAATATACAGAATGCTTTCTAAAACAGATGAATCAATATCACTTCCTATTGCAAAATGGGAAGCGGACTTATCAGTTAACTTAGACCAAAACTTCTGGTCTCAGATTTGCTTAAAAACCTTTCATCTAATTAGAAATCCCAGTCTTCAATTAATTCAATACAAAATACTACATAGAGTGCACTATACCTGTCATTGGATGTTCAAGATGGGCTTTACGTCTACCAACAACTGCTCACACTGCCAAACCACCGGACAATTATATCCACGCTCTTTGGTTCTGTCCACCAGTTCAGAAGTTTTGGCGCGAGATATGTGAAGACTTATCAAAGTGTCTGAAATTTAACATTCCAACTTCCCCCTTAGTGTGTTTGTTGGGCAGCTTAGATAATGTCACTACAGAAAAGAATATAGCCCATATGATTTTCACTGCCCTATGCATAGCCAAGAAAACAGTCCTCATGAACTGGAAAAATAAAAATAATCTTAATTCTAACCAATATAGAAATTATCTATTAGATTACATTAGTCTTGATACAGCCTCTGCCACCACATCAGATCAATTGCTCTGGGCTCCTTTGATCAGCTCCATCACCTAGTGGAGGAGGGGGGGGTCATAGTTTGGTCCCACCTTCGCTGTTGTGATTGGTGTAGGGGTAGGGACAGGCTTGGGGCGTCGGGGGATTCCCCAGGAGCATCTTCCTTGGAGGGCTCCTTCTCTGGGCTGGAGCCTTGGCTGGGCCTTGGGGGCTTGGGTCCTGGTTGTTGTGTCGCTGGGGTTGCAGGCGGGTGGGTGTATGGGGGCCCAGCCCTGGCGCAGGGTACCGCCAGTGCATCGAGCCATCTGGGGGGCTCTTCAACTGGTGGGGGAGGCTGTTACATCTTGCAAGAGGTCTCCTCTCTTCAGGAACTCACTCTGCAGAAGGGAGAGATATAGGAGAGGTGGAGGAAGATCTCAGCCTGGGCGTCTATTGTCTTGTGTAGTCTGGAAGATGAGTGGATGACAGGGTGGGTGCAGTTTTCTCTGTGAGCTGTCCCAGGCTCTGTGGGGCCGGGCACGGGCACGTCACTGCAACTCCCCCTGGCTTCTGCTCCGCGGCTGCTGAGTGACCCCTCATCTGGGGCTCTCCTCAGCTCTTTCTGGAATAGTGGCGCAGCTGCCCCTCTGTTGGTCTTCCTTGGTCTCTTGTGTGCTGAGGGCCTCTGGATGTCTGGAGTCTTGATCTCCTCCATACCTGCTTCAAGCCCTGGAGGACGGGGCTGTGGCTCCCCACATCCTCTAGCAGATCATTACATGAAGGAACCTTTTAAATACAAGCGCGTTCATGCTCACAGGTGTACACACGGGTGCTCACACACACAAACTACACCCTTTTTGGCTTCTACCTCAAAGCACACTGTGCGCTGTCGATCTTACGTGCTGCACAATAATGTTTAATATTTACTGTTATATTCCCATAGATCATCGTAATGATGTTGTTTATTATATTTGCTCTTTTTTTCTGCTTGTTTTCTCTTTTTTCTTTCTCAACAGGTGATCCAGGTGACCGATATATGTATTCTCTGTCTGCTTATTTTGTTGGTTTTTGGTTTTTTGCCCTTTATCACCATTCCTCTTCCCCGCTGTTTTTCTTTCCCTCTTTCTTTCTCCCCTTTCTTTTCCCCAGTCAAGTCTGTCCCATATTTAGCAGGTTAAAATAAAATAAACAATAAAATTGGTCTTAGGTCGTGTCTCTTGTTTAGTATAGGTTCGGTTTAGTGCCTGGTCTATGCCTGTTTCTTGTTTTATTGTGAAATGTTGTGCCTCATGTCAGTGTGTCTAACTTTGCTCCCCATGTCTCGTTAGCCCAAACCCTCCCCGTTGTGTCTCCCTCCTATTTTCCATTCCCTGATTACTCCCCTGTGTAAGCCCTGTGTTTTCCTCTGTTCCCTGTCGCGTCGTATCTTCAACTTGCTGTGTGTTCGTGATTTCCAGTCCTCCAGCACCTCAGTTTGCATCGAGCCCGGGAGGCAATACAAGTTCGGGACCGAGCCGGCTTCGCCGCTGCTGTATCGCAGTGGCCTCGGCTCATTCTAAGACATGTAGTGACAATATTGTCGAGGCTGAGAAATCATTAACTCAACCACAAGTTGCAACTTCACCACAAACGTTGTTGCAGCCAGCCACTCCGGCTCTTTTTCAATCACCCACTCAGCCCTTAGCTGCAACCCTTTTAGCTGCCCAGCCAGAGGCCCGTTTAGCTGCTCATTCACTCAATCATCAACTCCACCTTCACCACAACTGCCACTACAAACTGCAGCTCAGGCATCAGCTCTCCCACCAGTTCATACTTCAGTACAACATCCAGTAGCTCAGCTCCCAGTGTCCCCTGTAGCTCAGCTCCCGGTGTCACCTGTAGCGATTTAGTCCCCTAGTAAGCTGGTACTCTACACACTCACTCACCTGGTCATCTACACATTCAGCCAGGGGTCCCTATACCCTCTGGCTCTACATCAGCTCCTGCTGGAAGCTCGGATGAGTCCATCCAGCCCTCCGCGGCTCCCACCCCGCCACCTGCCTCATCCGCTGGGGTTTCTGGAGAGCCCGGCCAGCACATCCTCATCTCCGCTGGAGGGTCCGAGGGGCCGCTTCAGCCTCCTGTATCCGCTGGAATGCCTGAGGAGCCCGTCCAGCCTCCTGTCTCCGCTGGAGGGGCCGAGGAGCCCGTCCAGCCTCCTGCCTCGTCAGCTGGAGGGCCCGAGGAGCCCGTCCAGTCTCTTGCCTCATCAGCTGGGGATCCGGGAGGACCCAGCCAGCACGTCCTCATGTCTGCTGACGGTTCTGGCGAGACCGTTCAGCCACCACCGGCTCCACCACCTGCAACCTACACTCCACCACCTGCGACCTCCACACCACCACCTGCAGCAGCAGCTTCATCCACGCCGCCTGCAGCAGCAGCAGCTTCATCCACGCCTGGTCCAACCTCCGCTTCAGCTTCTGCCTCGCCTGGTCCAGCTTCTGTGTCTTCGTCAGCCTCGCCAGTGACTGCCACTTCACCGCTGTCCGACCCAGCTTGGCCTGAAATACCTCGCCTTTGCCGGCCACTTTACAGGCCTTTGGTTGGACGTCTTCGCCGTTGAGGGCGGCCCCGAGACCGAGGTCGTTGCCGCCGCTGGCTTCGCGGCCGGCCTCCAGACCTGCTTTATTGCCGCCACTGCCTTCCGCGTGGCCGGCCTCCTGATGTGTCTCGTCTGCGTTGCCACCGTTGCCGTCCGCACGGTCGGCCCCCTGAACTGTTTCCCCATTGCCACCATTGCCGTCTGCGCGGTCGGCCCCCTGAACTGTTCCCACGTCGCTGCCGCTGCCTTTCATGCGGCCGGCCCCCTGAGTACCTTGTGTTTGACTTTTGTGCTGTCAGCCTCCGGGTTGGCTTCCTGAACTTTTTGCTTAGTGGACTCATGGTTGACCCAGTGGGATTTGTTTTGAGTTATTCCGGTATCTCGGTTCTTGGGCTCCTTATGTTTTGTTTTGTTTGTGACAAGAAACGGGGAGATGGAGGACTTAAATACACAGGCAGGATGACAAAAGGATGGGGAACAGGTGGACACACAGCTGCAACTAATCAGACATAACAAGCCAAAGGGGAAGCCAAACTGAAAACGCTCAACACAGGACATGAGACAATCAAAGTAAAACAGAAAACCAGAGACATTAACAAAGACGCGGACCTGACACTGAGACATAAAGACATGACTGACTTAGGAACCGAGACAGGGGAAGACTAAGAAAAATACAAAGGAAGGAAAAACTAAAATCACTAAGCACAAAGGAAAGATAGCCAAAACCAGAAATAACAATAGCCAAAGTATATGAAATCAAGATCTGAAACATAAATACTGGGTTGCAGACCCAGTACCGTAACACTATGTTTGTGCTCTGTCTGTTTTGCATGTCTTTGTTAATTTGCTCAAGGGCCTGGCTAGTTTAGGTTCTGTGGATTCTTGCAAAGTTCTGTAATAAAGTTGCTTTGCGTTCAAACCTGCTTCTGAGTTCTGCATTTTATGTCCCAAAACCCCCAGGAAATCAAAAAGGGCCACAGTCCAACACAAAACGCGGCCTGACCGCAATTCAAACAGCAACAGCAAAACAGTTCTGGAGGCCAACTTGGTGGGCGGTGACAAAGGCAGGACCACTCAGCTGACCAACCTCGGGTAAAGCAGAGGCAAAGAAACAGTTTGGGCGGCCTGCCACGGGTCCGGCGTCGGCAGGGAAATGGTTCTGGTGGCCGACCCGGCGGTGGCGACAAAATAGCTTAAGTGGATGGCGACACAGCACAGCAGGCGATCTGGGACGTGCTGGACATGGACGTGCAGGCCATACTAGATGTGCTGGACACGGACGTGCCAGAAAACTCACAGGAAGCTTGGCAGACAGCCGGCGTGCAAGGTCAGACAAAGCAGGACAAGGTGGCGCGACGACCTCAAGGGCAGGTGTGGCAGGTCCGGGCGGCTCACAGACCCTTGGTGCGGACTGAGCGGGTCCCCCAGGCATGCTGACGTCTGGCATGGGTAGAGTGAGTCCAAATGGTACAGGGACCTCTGGCTCGGGTAGGACAGTGGTTGGGCCTGCTGGTGATGTAAAAGGTAGTGCAGATGGTAGAGCTGAGGGCGGCGTACCTGCCACAGACGATGGTGATTGTGGAGAAGGTGGTAGCGTGGCAGCTGTGAGCTGTTGAGCAAGTGTGGAGACAACTAGCAGAGGCAAAGCAGGTCCAGCCGATGTGATGACCTCTGGCTTAGATGAGGCTAACTGTAGCTGCGCAGGGCAAACAGCCGGCTCAGAATGCAGCGGCTGGGGCTGCACAGTGCAGTCAGTCTGTTCAGGCAGTGCCCGCGAAATAAGGTCCATAAATGGCTGAGTGAACTCACCTGAGCACTCAGCCGATGACGGAGAAGGCTTTATCAACCTGAATAGGTGATAAAGTGACAGGTCTTTCAGCCCAATTCTACTTTTTCTACATAATCCATCATACAAAATGTAATCAAATGGAAAAGTCCCTTTTTAAAACTTGTTTTATTAGTTTTAATCTTTTAACTTTATGCATCATGCATTCTCTGACTGGAAGAAATTTGTTTAATATTTAAACCTATTTTCTGCACATTCCAGCACATAAAATAATTTTTTTTGTGTGTGTTTACACTCACTCTTTCAAATAGATGCAAGTAAAACACAGTAGAAAATAAATAAAGTCAAAGACTAGCGGTCCTGTTGCTCTATTTTCACCTGTAAAGCAGGAGTGCGGTAGGCGGAGGTTTACCCTGGTGAAGGTGTGCCGCAGCGGTCAGTGGAAGAATCCGCGAGTTTCTCTGTGAATTTCCCATTATGTCGTAGCACACTCGGTGCTTGCTCGGAAGTTTAGGGGGTTTTTTCGCTGTAAAAAGAAGTTTTCTTCCCACGCACAACGGACGCTAATGTTTTTGTCACTTTTTATGGAATCAAACTCAAAGTAAGGTCAGTACTTCCACGCTGACATCAACATCCAACATGGCGGCGCGTGCACACGCAGCGGCTTCTCTCTCTCCCAAACAAACTACTTTTTCGTGTTTTTCGTCCTGTAAGTTGCAGTGTTTTTGTAAGTCTTTGTCGCGTCTATCTGTGTGCAAGCGAGGATATGCCCGAACACTTCTTCTCGACATCGGCAGAAACAAACTTTTTAAGTTAAACTCTGTGGACACCGAGAAGCTGAAAGATCTGGGTCTGCTCCGAAGGCCTACTCAATCACCGACCCCCACTCCCGCACTTCGCCCACAATGGATGCGCCTCAAGCGGTGTGAGAGGAAGCAGAAGAGGGGTAAGCGCGGTGGCATCCGAGCTAGGCTAGCGGCTAGCCCACACAAACCCGCCATCCCCTCTATCGTTCTGGCCAACGTACGCTCGCTAGAAAATAAACTGGACGACATCCGACTGCTACGTTCATCTCAAAGGAATGTAAAGGACTGCTGTGCTTTTGTGTTCACGGAAACATGGCTCAGCGACAGTGTCCCGGACCGCGCCATTCAGCTCGACCAGCTAACATGCTACCGTGCTGACAGAGTCATCGTCGCGGGAGGTAAGACCCGCGGGGGAGGACTTTGTGTTTACATCAATGATGCCTGGTGTCGCGATGCTGTTGCGGTCTGCAAACACTGCTCACCAGTGCTGGAGTTAATGGTTATTAAGTGTCGGCCATTCTATCTACCGAGGGAATATACAGCCATACTCCTGTGCGCTGTGTACATCCCTCCCTCCTCCAATGTCAACAACAGGAATGAGGCACTGAATGAACTGTACCAGCACATCAGTGAGCAGCAGACAGCCCATCCTGATGCTTTTCTCATCCTGGCTGGGGATTTCAATCATGCAGACTTAAAGTGCGTGTTTCCAAAAATACAACAACACATAGACTTTCCAACAAGGGGAAATAACACACTGGACTTTGTTTACACCACCCAGAGAGGAGCTTACAAAGCTTTTCCCCTCCCCCACCTCGGCGCCTCAGACCATATCACTGTCATGCTAATGCCTGCTTACAGACCGCTCGTTAAAGTGACCAAACCGGTTCGTAAGCGGATACAAGTGTGGCCAGAGGGGTCTTCAGAGGCGCTACAGGACTGCTTTAATACTACAGACTGGAACATGTTTAAGCAGGCTGCCACCTATAACAACACCACTGACCTCCAGGAGTACGCAGAGACTGTTACTGCCTACATCAACAAGTGTATTGAGGATGTAACAGTCACGAAAACCATAACTGTCCGGGCCAATCAAAAACCATGGATGACAGGAGAGGTCTACAGGCTGCTGAAAGCTCGGAATGTTGCCTTCAGAGTTGGAGACGAGGCAAGCCTGAGGACAGCTAGGGCCAACCTTTCCCGTGGCATCAGAGAGGCTAAGAGACAGTACTCCAGGAAAATATCTCATCACTTCAAAGACAGCAGAGACTCACGGAGCCTGTGGCAGGGCATTCAGACCATCACAGATTACAAGCCCCCACCACAGACCTGTGACAGTACTATCCCCCTGCTGAACGAGCTGAACACTTTCTTTGCTCGCTTTGAAGTCCAAAACAGCACCACTGCACAGAAGACCCCACCCCCTCCTGGTGACCAGGTGATGACTCTGTCACCGGACAGCGTGAGGAGATCCCTCAGCAGGATCAATGCACGTAAAGCTCCGGGTCCTGACAACATTCCTGGTCGTGTACTGAGAGACTGTGCAGTGGAACTCACTGATGTCTTCACAGACATCTTCAACATATCACTCATCCAGGCTGTCGTCCCCACATGTTTTAAAGCCACCACAATCATTCCGGTTCCAAAAAAGTCATCTCCCTCCTGCTTTAATGACTACCGTCCTGTTGCACTTACTCCCATCCTGATGAAGTGCTTCGAACGACTAGTCATGCAACACATCAAGACTGTCCTGCCCCCCTCCCTGGATCCCTTCCAGTTTGCGTATCGGCCCAACCGCTCAACCGATGATGCCATCTCCACTGCACTCCACTCGGCACTCACACACCTGGACAAAAAAGACTCATATGTTCGAATGCTGTTCATAGATTTCAGTTCAGCATTCAACACCATAATCCCCCAACAGCTCATTCAAAAACTGGTCCAGCTGGGGCTCAACACCTCACTGTGCAACTGGCTGTTGGATTTCCTCACCGGAAGACCTCAAGCAGTACGGGTTGGCAGTAATACATCCAGCACCATCATTTTAAACACGGGGGCCCCGCAGGGATGTGTGCTGAGCCCCCTCCTCTTCACTCTGCTGACCCATGACTGCACTCCATCACACAGCTCCAACCTCTTCATCAAGTTTGCGGACGACACAACGGTGGTGGGTCTCATTAGCAACAGGGATGAGACCGACTACAGAAGTGAGGTGAGACGCCTGGCCACGTGGTGTGCTGACAACAATCTCTCTCTGAATGTGGAGAAGACGAAGGAGATTGTTGTGGACTTCAGGAGAATGCACACCCAACATGCTCCTCTGACCATTGACGGAGCGTCTGTGGAGAGAGTGAGCAGCACCAAGTTCTTGGGTGTGCACATCACAGAGGATCTCTCCTGGACGTACAACACCACAGCACTGGCCAAGAAATCACAGCAGCGTCTCTTCTTTCTCCGCAAACTAAGAAGAGCAGGAGCACCAGCCCCCATCATGTACACTTTCTACAGAGGCACCATCGAGAGCATCCTGTCGAGCTGCATCACTGTGTGGTTTGGAGCCTGCAATGCGTCCTGTCATAGAACCCTCCAACGCATAGTGAGAGCTGCAGAGAGGATCATTGGTGTCTCTCTCCCCTCCCTCCAGGACATTTACAGCACCCGTCTCACTAAAAAAGCCCTTTGCATAGCGGCTGATCCCACGCACCCAATGCAAAGCTTCTTCAAGCTGCTGCCGTCGGGGAGGAGACTGCGGAGTCTCCAGGCCAGGACCAGCAGGCTGAAGGACAGCTTCATCCATCAGGCTGTCAGGAAGCTTAACTCCCTCCCGATTCTGCCCCCTCTCCCCTCTCTCCTCCACGGTCTCACTGAACTCTGTCACACACACACAAACACACACACTCTCTGACTCACTCACTGGCCTGCACCAGTTACCAGTCACTTTGTGGAGCATTGGACTGCCATTACCTCACAAGACTTTGTTGTTACACTTTCTCTTACCGTACACTACTAAATCTCCATTTGCACTATTTGCCTATTTGCACTACTCTGCCTGGTTCACACTCAATGTCACTTACCCATTATATTGTATATTGTATAGCTTTCTTGTTATATGTAAAATTGTATTTATTAAAATTTTTACTTTTTAATTATTTTACTTGCATTTTTAATCACTTTTATATTTAAATATATTTAAATGTTCATTTGCTATTTATCTAGGGATTGAGAGTAACGCAATTTCTATTCTCTGTATGTCCTGTACATGTGGCAGAATCGACAAATAAAGTTGACTTTGACTTTGACTTTGACTTTGGCTTTAAACGCTGCACGCTCATACTCTCTCCCGTACTCGATATATTATCCATTGTTGATCTGCACACAGCTGTTGTCACGAACGTCGCACTTGTTTACGTCACTGTCATTAGACATTCTCGCAAAAAAAATCACAGTTTTAGTAACGCAGTAACGCAGCGTTCCTACGGGAAAGTAAAGGTAATCTAATTACCGTTTTTGCAATAGTAATCCCTTACTTTACTCGTTACTTGAAAAAAGTAATCGGATTACCCATCTCTGGCAACATCACAACTAATCTTGATCTAAAAAGATCAGACCAACTTTCAGAGAGGTGAGAACATGACCAGAGGGGACCACACCGTTTCTGCAAGATTGCTTTGAATGCACAGACTGGGATATGTTAGAGAAGCTGCTACAGTACACAACCTTAGTGACCAACTACATCAGAAAAAGAATTGAGGATGTCACTGTCTCCAAGACCATCATCACCTATGCAAACCATAAACCCTGGTTCTCTGCAAAGCTACGCAACCCTATGAAAATCACAGACTCTGAATTTAATTCCAACAATAGAGAAGCTTACACTACAGCCAGAGCAGACCTGTCACAGGCCATTAGAGGCAAAGTGGGAGTATGCAGAAAAGATCAATACACACTTCACAAGTTCAAAGGACAGATGGTGCATGTGGCAGGGCAAACAATCACAGGCTACAATACAACACCTCTGGCATGCAGCAGTGATCCCTCCCTGCCTGACAAACTAAAGGACTTATTTGCACATTTTGAGGCAGAGAGCCAGCAAGAAAATGCCCCCCTCCCCCACAGACCAAGTACTCTGCCTGTCCACAGCAGATGTTAGGATAACAATTCGCAGAGCAAACCCATGAAGGGCTGCAGGACCTGACAACATATCTGGCCAGGTGCTTCGGGAGTGTGCTGACCAGCTCGCAGGCATCTTCTCGGACATCTTAAATACACCACTTAGCTCAGCTGTGGTACCTGCATGTCTCAAACCCACAAAAATCATCCCTGTGCCAAAGTCCACTGTGTCCTGCCTCAATGACTACTGGCTGGTGGCACTTACGCCCATCATCACAAAGTGCTTTGAGAGGCTGGTGTTGAGGCACATAATAACTCAGCTTCCACAGAATCTGGACCCGTTACAGTTTGCTTACTGCTCAAACTGCTCCACAAATGATGCCATCTTGTCTGCTCTTCACCTTTCTCTCTCCCATCTCGACAAAAAGGACACTTATGTCAGAATGTGGTTTATTGACTTCAGCTCAGCATTCAACACAGTCATTCCCCAGAAGCTGGTGAAGAAGTTGGACCTACTAGGAATAAACACCACTCTCTGCAATTGGATCTTTGACTTCCTAACTGACAGACCCCAGGTCTTTCTTCATAGGAAATACCACCTCCAAAGTCCTCAGAGTGAGTACAGGATCGTGGCAGGGCTGTGTGCTTGGTCCACTGCTGTTCACCCTGCTAACATGTGACTGTACTGCAGAGTACAGCTCAGCAGTCGGGACTCAGCACTCAGGAGCTGTGGGAGGCACCTTGGCAGCAGAAAATGATGGAACTCTGCAAATATGAAATAATTTTGTCTGTAATGTTTGGAAATATAATTACAAGGGTAAAGGATTACAACGTGATCATTTTAAAAAAGAATTACTATAAAGTGTTTTCCTTATAATGCTGTGACTAACTCCAGTAAACACGGACTAATGCTGTTTTGCATTCTGAGTGGGAAGCATTTGCATGACCGGCATATGGGAATCACAGTTCATATTTAAAAAAAAAGTAGAAAGGAGCAAGTGATATCACTCTGGCACATCCATCCTAGACAGACACTGAGGGCTCTCCAGCTCTCCCATATTTGCCACAAATTGACAAGTACGGCAAGGATCATGCATCTAATTCTGCTCCTGTCAGGTCAGTGTTGCTAACTGTCAAAACAGTGATCCTTTTTTACTCTTTAGCTGGGCATACCTGTGCATTTTAAAAGACAAAAACAAAATAATAAATAAATAAATAAAACTTTAATAATACTGTTTGCTTAAAGAAAGCCTAAAGGTTAGGGTTTAGGGTTTATATTTAAATGATGCTTTCTCTGTGTGGTTAATGAATGGTGAAATAATATAGGCTTTTATAACTCAACAAGTGCAAAAAAAAAAAAAGATGTTTGGTCGCCCTATCTAAAAAAGCCTGAGCTTTAAAGCTCATAAGTTGTCCTATTTTGTCCCTTTGTTTGTATATTTTTAAAATATTATTTTGAACCTTGTACTTCATTTTGCAAATTAATTATTTATATTTCAGCTGTTTTTTCTTATTCGTAATAGTTGTTTCAATGACCTTAAATTGTTTGTTAGGCAACCCTGCTGTGCTAAACTGTTTTATACAAATGAACTCACTTTATTTTTGTCCTAGATTTCTTTTTGACTGGTACATATGCTGCTAAAATTTCAACAAATCTAACAGTGAACACTTTTAATTAAATTTTAAGTAAAATATTAACACATCATTTTTTGGTTATCAAAGACTTACTTACAGATTGCAGATCTTACAATGGCGATTGACTATTTAATTTGTGGATTATATTTATTCCACAGGCTTGTCTTTTCAATTTTCACATGGTCTCCAGCCACAGTTTGTCTTCTTTCAAACACCAAAGACCTGGTCTGAAGCCCAGAACATCTGCAGGGAGCAATGTTTTGACCTGGCCACCACTCATGACATGAGAGAGATGGAAACTCTCCTTGAAGTTGTCAAAGATAAATATGATGATGCTGTGTGGATTGGCCTTTCAAAAGGCAAGACACGCAGGTGGCGCTGGTCTCTGGCAGATGATGATTTCTACAAAGAGGGAGAAAGAAGTTATTTGTTGTGGCGCTCAATAACTGATGACAACTGTGCAGTTTTCAGCAACGGGAAACTGAATATGTATTCCTGTGAGACCAATAAATATTCGGTTTGCTTTGATGGTGAGTCTTTCTTTTACATACTGTATGACCAGTGTTGGGAAGGTTACTTTTAAAATGTATTCCGTTACAGAATACAGAATACATGCCCCAAAATGTATTCTGTAACTTATTCCGTTACGTTACTCAATGAGAGTAACGTATTCTGAATACTTTGGATTACTTAATATATTATCGTGCTTTTTACAACAACGTGAATGTACTATTGCTGTGTGATTTATTACTATTACTGAAGGTCCGCGACTCCGAACTGTAGTAAAGGGACCTCTGACCTTTATTACAGACACATCCTTGTGCTTTTTGATGTAAGCTTCCTGTGTTTACGACCCTTTGGTCAGCAGGACGACACACGCACATTCTTACTTAGATACAGAAGTTCACACATATACATACAATGCCTTGTCTTAGAACCATGTGGGCGTTGCTTTGCTGTGATGTGTTTTGTGTGAACTGTTTCTCAATAAAAGGCAGCGAGAGGAGGCCGGATTTGGGGTCATTTCATGGTAGACATCAACGAGGCCTTTGCAAGTGAAACGATCGATCGCTGTTGCCTTGTTTTTCTTTCACGGGAATAAGTCCTGGATACAGCGGGGTCTGAGTTTAGACCCAACAGAAGGGAAACAGGTCCAAAATACACACTCCTCTCCAGTGTTGGTCAAGTTACTTGAAAAAAGTAATCAGTAACTAATTACTGATTACTTCCCCAAAAAAGTAATCCCGTTACTTTACTGATTACTTTTTTCAAAAGTAATTAATTACTTAGTTACTTTTTAAAAACCCGATTTACAACCTGAATAGGTGATAAAGCGATAGATCTCTCAGCCCAATTCTACTTTTTCTACATAATCCATCATACAAAATGTAATCAAATGGAAAAGTATCTTTTTTTTAACTTGTTTTATCAGTTTTAATCTTTTAACTTTATGCATCAAGCAAAACTTAATTATATGCAACATTCTCTGACTTGACTAAATTAGTTTAACATTTAAACCTATTTTCTGCACATTCCAGCACATAAAATAAAATATTTTTTGTGTTTACACTCACTCTTTCAAATAGATGCAAGTAAAACACAGCAGAAAATAAATAAAGTCAAAGACTCAGCGGTCCTGTTGCTCTATTTTCACCTGTAAACCAGGACTGCGGTAGGCGGAGGTTTACCCTGGTGCAGGTGTGCCACGGTCAGTTGAAGAATCCGCGAGTTTCTCTGTGAATTTCCCATTACGTCGTTGCGCACTCGGTGCTTGCTTGGAAGTTTAGGGGGTTTTTTTCGCTGTAAAAATAAGTTTTCTTCCCACGCACAACGGACACTAATGTTTTTGTCACTTTTTATGGAATCAAACTCAAAGTAAGGTCAGTACTTCCACGCTTTAAACGCTGCACGCTCATACTCTCTCCCACAATCGATATGTGATCCATTGTTGATCTGCACACAGCTGTTGTGACGGTTTTAGTAACGCAGTAACGCAGCGTTACTACGGGAAAGTAACGGTAATCTAATTACCGTTTTTGCAATAGTAATCCCTTACTTTACTCGTTACTTGAAAAAAGTAATCAGATTACAGTAACGCATTACAAGTAACGCGTTACTGCCCATCTCTGCTCCTCTCCAAACTCCTCTTCACGCACTCGTGCTCACACTCCAAAAAACTCCACACCAGACTTCCAGACTCTCAGATAGGACAGGAAACAGGGATAAGTCCAGGAACCAAATTTTTAAAAAAAGATACAATCAGAAAACACTAGTGATGGCCCGCTTGAAGCTGACGCTCCGGAGCGTGTGTCGAAAAAAACAACACACTGGTTCAGAAGCACTGTGTCGAGGCTTGCTTCGTTTGGCAAAAGTCACGTGACCAGTGACGTCCGAAGCTTCATTACGCACGTAACTGCTTCGGTACCTGATTCAAACGGATATAAGGAAGTGAATCATCCACGGGATTCGTGGAGTGTGTTGATGGTGACAGATAGCGACGAGGTGATCATTCCACTGACAGATATGGAGCCAGCGAGGAAGAGAGGACGTTATGGCGTGTGGAAATATTTTGAGTTGATTTTGCTCAATTCATTTTATCTGCCGAAGTGAAAAACTTGAAATGTCCAAAATCATGTTTTCATAATGTAAATATCATTACAGCATATGACTTTAGGAACACTTCCATGTGAATTAAAGCTAATGAAGACTACAAAAATGTATTTGGCACTATACGTACATTACATTGCTACAGTTTAGAAAATCATTTTGTTTATTGTTTTTAGGTGATAGTCTGCAGGACCCAGGAATACCTGCATATCTACCAGCTTGCAGTGTGGTTCCTGCACTCCACAGCCTCTTCTGTTCCATGCAAGTGGATTTTCTCCAGGGCAGGAGAAACTATTTCTAAGAAAAGAAACAGACTCAGCCAGCGCACAGTAACACTAATCCTCTTTTTAAATGTAAATAACAAAAGGGCTACCTTACATAGATCATGTTTTTACTTTGCAAGTTCTTGATTAGGGGTGGGTTTTGATTATCGCTTTTCTGATTACAATCCATGCTAAATTGAATAAAGTGATATTGATTCATTAAAATCCCGTGTCGTTTTGTAAATTAACGTTATTATGCCTGAAACGCCAGCATCTCAGGTTAAACCTCACAACATGTCGTCAAACACCATACAGCTAAAACAGTAACTGGGAGCAGGTTTACGGATTCTGCATACAAACGTGAACACAGAGCGCGGACCCGACGCGTCAGAATCAGATTTTGATGTGTCGTCGGGTCCGCGCTGTGTTTGCCTCTTTTTTTTTTCGCTGGCTTCTGCAGCTGCAGGTTTCATAACTCTCTGTTTACATCTCTAATTAAGTCTCACATGTGTCAGCTTTCTTTTAATAGATACGAAATTATGGATATATACTGTTAAATGATCAGAATTGTAATATTTCTGACTGAGGCAAAACTTTCCAGATTCCAATCAAATTGAATCGGATCCTGTATCGAATCAAAAGGATTCTACAAATCAGTGACGATGCAGCCGTACTCAGCCCCCTAAGCATTTTCCCTTTCCAGTTCACAATCAATCCCACTCCTAGGTCAAAAATATGTATAGGAATTGGCCTAATCTAATATTTTGTATGAACCTGTCCAGCTGTCCAGTGATTAAACGACAAGTAGATGGAGGCAGGACTTCACAGCAGGGGCATACTCCATAATGTGCTGTGCATTATCATATGTATATTATATATATTGCTCACTTATTGTATTTACCAACATCAAGGAGTTATGAGCAAAGAAAGGCCACACCATAGTGCATGTTTAAATAGGGAAAGTTTATTGATCAAAATGTATTACGCAGATACGCATTACATTTTTTTCAGCCCCCCAATCGAGAAAACAAAACCAATTACATGTTCAAAGCAACGGAACGGTGGCCCAATATCAGAGAGAACTCCACTCTTGAGTGAGCAGTGATAATTGAGCAGTCCGTTTTATTTTGCAGATTCAAGCTGCTCTTCAAAATTTTCACCACCAGATGTCACCGGAGAGGACTGTGTTGAAAAGCTTCGAGTAATGAACCGTTTTTCAATACAAGCTTCAGTGCTTCGGAAAGCTTCATTTGGCCATCACTAGAAAACACTCTAGAGTTACATAACTAGAGCTCACCAAGGCTGTACTGACTATGGTTACTCTATGATCCAGCAACAAGACACACTGAGCCGCCATCTTATATAGTAGCTCAGCAATCAGACAGATCAGAGGCAGGTGGTTGATTAGACCAGGTGCGTGGGCTAAGGGCAAGAGCCTGTGATGATCTCCACCCAAACAGACGGGAGAGAGGAGAAAGGAAGAGATGACAACAATAACAAAAAACACAAGACCTGAATCTATATCAGCCAAGGAGACACGGAGACCAAGACACCACTCCTGCACAGCTTCTAGTTATGTGATTTCCATCCTTTTTACCCATTCATGAGGTCTTAATGGTGTGCTGATAAGAAATTCTCATGCCTCACCTGTTGAAAATGGTGGTGTTGGAGGAATAGGCTGGAATTCAGGAAATTCAAAGATGGGTCAGTGGAGAGTGGGCAGGCAGGTGAATAACACATGAGTTCTTGTTTCCACTGAGGTGGGTTGAGTCTCAGAGAGGAAAATGAAGTGACTGGCTGTAATCTTGTTGGTTTTATACTTATTGTACTTTGGTATTGCAACATTTGAAATTATAAAATCTACTTTAAGGATACAATATATCACAAGATTATATTTAAGAGAATTTACATTGTACTGTGCCCTGTTTTTCTTTAAAGATACTCTTTATAAGTGCTTGTGTTTAAAATTAAAGCTTCCATAATAAACTAAAACAATCAGCTCCACCTCTTTTTTTTTTTTTTCCTCTCGTCTGTCCCGTTTGGTTCTTTTGCCATCAGAATTATTGTCTACAGGCAAAGAACGGATTTACTACCAAATGGACCATCCCAGCCTTGTTGTATTGGTCTATTAGATTTACTTTTGCTTTTATTGTTTATTTTATTTTATTTTCCCTTGCTAAACACGGGACAGACTTGACTGGGGAAAAGAAAAGGAAGAAAGAAAGAGGGAAAGAAAAACAGCGGGGAAGAGGAACGGTGATGAAGGGCAAAAAAAACAAAAACAAACAAAACAAACAGACAAAAAAAATACATATATAAATCACCTGGATCACCTGTTGAGAAAGAAAAAAGAGAAAACAAGCAAAAGAGAGAGCAATATAATAAACAACATCATCGCGAGGATCTATGTGAATATAACAGTAAATACTAAATATTGACTATTATTGTGCAGCACGTAGGATTGACAGGGCACTGTGTGCTTTGAGGTGGGAGCCAAAAAGGGTGTAGTTTGTGTGTGTGAGCACCCGTGTGTACACCTGTGAGCATGAGCGCACTTGTATTTAAAAGGTTCCTTCATGTAATGATCTGCTAGAGGGTGTGGGGGGCCATAGTCCCGCCCTCCAGGGCATGAAGCAGGTATGGAGGAGATCCAGGCTCCAGACATCCAGAGGCTCTCACAAGAGACCAAGGAAGATCAATGGAGGGGCAACCAAGTCACTATCCCGGAAAGAGCTGAGGAGAGCCCCAGATGAGGGGTCACTCAATAGCCGCGGGGCAGAAGCCAGGGGGGGTTGCTGTGACGTGCCCGTGAGCTCCGCCGTCAACCAGCTGTGCCAGAGTGACCGAGCCCCAGGAGCTCCACCTCTTCAGTGCAAATCTCCTTACTTATCCAGTCCAAGAACAACTAGTTGTAGATTCTGGTGAGGTGGATCTGTGAGCTGGTGTGTCATTCACTCATGGCATACAGTTTGCCGTCATCCATGTACGGGAGGGGACTGACAGTCACTTCACTGCTGAATCAGTATCCATATCTGTTGTTAGTGATGAGCTGGCTTGGGCATAGAGACCCAGCAGAACAGTAGCAAGGACAGTGAATCACCAGCTTAATTAACCTTGCATACACAGCTGTGGTTCTGTGAGCTTTGCAAAGTGTCTTTTTCACTTGTTACTTATTTATTTATTTGCCTGTCCCATTCGGCACTGTAGCAATCAGAATTGTTGTCTGAAAGCCAAGAAAAGATTTTTCCAAATTCTTAATTATTTGTTTGATTTTTTTTTTTTTTTACTTTTAAGTTTTTACAAACGGAACAGACATGGCTGGAGGATAGGACAGGGAAAGATGTAGACAAGAGAAGTTCAAGAAAAGGTCCCAGACATCTAAAGGCCCTCCAGAGCGCGAGAGCCCAAGGAGGACCACTGGAGGGGCGGCTGCGCCACCCTCCTGGAACGGCCTGAGGAGATCCTCAGACTGGGCGTCACCCATCAGCCGCGGCGCTAAAGCTACAGGGAGCTGCGGCAATGTACCCGCAGGCTCTGCCAGCTGCGCCAGAGCGGACTGAGCCCCGGGACCAGAGGCTGAAGGGGCCCCCCACCCTTCAGGAGGGGCCTGACCAAGCCATGAGCGCCAGGCCCCGCCAAGCAGCCACTGCAAGTGAGCCAGCCACCAGCAGGGAGTGTGGTGGCTGGCTCAACGTGGAGACAAACAGAAATGAACACTGTCTTCTTGTCTTTTTCACTTGTTAAATATCAGTGTGGGATTTATTTTCAAGATAGACATCCAACATTTCAGTATAGAGTCATTTGGATTACTGAGCGTATTGCTGCTGTCACTGGGAATAAGAAGCTCAGTCGTCTGAGCAGCAAATATTGGAAAAATCACATTTTATTTTTTACCCTAATTTGTTTTAAGCTACTCACATATTCAATATAAAAGTCTTTATAAAGAAAAGGAAAAGTCTAAAAGAAACAGTTGTCGTCTTGTTAAGGTTCAAATATTTGCACACAACAATCACCCCCTTTATGCACTTTAACATGCTTAGATTCAGCATAAGATATTAACCCCCTTACAACAACATATCATCACTAAACTATAAATTTCCTATCCAAATCTGCACTCCTGAACAGTCTGCTATACTTCCTCTCCTGAAAACCTCAGTCACACACACACACACACAGGAAGCTTCTTCGTCACCACTTACTCCAGCTAATTTGCATACTGAGTCATATCTCAAGAAGTTGCCGTAACAAGAGAAACACATGTTTAAACATTACCAACTTATTAAATTATTTTATTTCTTTCTACAGTGATCACTGGTTTTGATCACTCAGTACCAGGGCACTCCTAAGTCACTCTTTTAAAACTACTTCAATCACTTTTCTTTTTTCATAACTCACTCCCTTGTCATAAAGCTTCTTTTGGGCTATTCCTCAACTTCAAACTCAAGTGTATTTTATTAAACTTTCACAGCATTCTGTCACTCATACAAATAGCAAGCTGATCTTCATTGCGTATGTTTGTGTTCTTAGCCAGGTTTAATCAATGTCTATGCATTAATCTTCATGAGCTTGTCCTTGTAAGGTTAATGCATTTTCTGCTTATGTATGTGAATTTGCATATGTTGCTTTTTGCAGTGTTTCAGACTCCTCCACAATTCTCCACTTAAACAGTCAGTTTTCTCTTTCCCAAAATTTGCTAACCCAAATTTTAAGTTCCCACCTTAAATAACAGCATTCCTGGTCCTCAAACATAGGTCAGAGTTTGATTGTGAGGTTCAGGGACAGGGACACATGGCGCTGTGAACAATTCAACCAGAAACTTGCCTTAACATGTCCAGTCATGTTAACCTATAAGTTTCTTCCGACCACTGCATGTGGAGAATTGATCCAGGTCTGTTTCGCCCCTGAAGAAACACAACTGAGACATTTTCATTATTATCATGAGGCATCTGAATGCAATATCAATGCTGTAGATTATATTATTAATGCAATGGTAATGATGATGATTATTAACAATAGCAGCAAAATAATTTCCCTGATCTCCACACTCTTCAGTGAATAATGCTCATAACTATATCTTGTGACATGAGCTGTGTGTAGTGATGGTAAATTCGATTCTTTTTACTGAATCGAGTTTTAATGAGTCACTCACCAAAGTGAATCAGGGTTTTTGAGTCATTTGATTCACTGAGTCAGTTGACCAGAGAGTGCAAAAAATTTACATTTTCACTCAAACTTAATTTGTTTCTCTTTTCATGTAAATCCCACTGCTAAGATGAATGATTCTAAAAAAAAACCCAACTATTTTATAGAGCAAAAAAAGAGCAAAAACATTTCTAAAATTAAGCAATTTCCTATCAAAATTGCTTAATAAACATTTATTTTGTTTATTTTTATTTTATTAGTATTTTCCTTAAATGTGTTAAATATATATTTTCTCATCGAAATGTCCACTGAGCTGCCAGGGGGCGGTAATGCACCTTAATATTGGTTGCCAACCAAGAAGAAGAAGAAGAAGAAGCTGTTTTTTGTTTTTTGTTTTTTTTTTCCAAAAATTTTAACTTTATTAAGAAACAGTATACAGAACATGTATACAATCAGAACAAAATTAACATATGCCAGGGGGTGTAATACAAAGAATTACAAACATTCAAATAATTTGTAATTACTACAAATAGTAATAGTTTTCATAGCCTTTTTGTTAAGTGATCCACTAATCAATTTTATGTAACATAAAACATCATTATAGTAATGTTTAAAATTAGGTTTTTTGTTACTGTATTTGCATTTGTGAAAATAAAATTTAGCTAAGATAACTAATAAGTTTATTATAAAGTAAACGTCTTCTTTTTTTTGCCTTCGAAAGAAACAAAATACAACATTTTCCCATTTCACAGTAAAGTCTTTGTAGAGATGTCCAGCAATGAATCTACTGAAGTCTTTCCAAAATGTTCTAGCGTATGAACAGATCCAGAAGAGGTGTTGCACAGTCTCAGGATGGGTAGTGACAGGGTGAGAGTGATTCGTTCGTTCGCTCTATGTTTCAGCACAGGAGGGAGGGGGTGAGTGAGTGAGTGATTCTTTCGCTCGCTCTATGATTCAGCACAGGAGGGAGGGGGTTAGTGAGTGAGTGAGTGAGTGAGTGATTCGTTCGCTCTATGATTCAGCACAGGAGGGAGGGGGTGAGCGAGTGAGTGATTCGTTCGTTCGCTCTATGATTCAGCACAGGAGGGAGGGGGTTAGTGAGTGAGTGAGTGAGTGAGTGAGTGAGTGAGTGAGTGAGTGAGTGAGTGAGTGAGTGAGTGAGTGAGTGATTCGTTCGCTCTATGATTCAGCACAGGAGGGAGGGGGTGAGTAGCTCAAATGTGCTGTTAGCATGTTAGCAGAGCGATGCTACTGTGAACCGAAGAGCTATTTTCTTGATGTGAGCTTCTACTCAGGGTTTTTTCTTCCAGTTCAGAGCAGAAATGCTTTTGTTAAGAAACTGGCTGTTGTGTCCCCCCCCCCCCCCCCCCCCCCCCCCCCACACACACACACACACACACAATTTTAATTATAAGCTAGATATATTTCTACTAAGCGAATTAGTTTGCTAACAAAAACAGGGATGAGTCAGTGAGTCAGTTGGGCTTGTGAATCATGATTCACGAGTCAGTAAAGTGATTCTCGAGTATTGAACGATTCGTTCACGAATCGAACATCACTAGCTGTGTGCAGCAGTCAGGAATGGAGGACCCAAATGCAGACTCCAGGACGCAGAAGGTGAACTCAAACAGCCTTTTTGCTGGACCCAGTGAAAACTAACCTAACTGAGGAACACAAAGGCAGACATAAAACACAGCCTGATGAGGGTACAACATAACACTGACGAAGAGAAACACACTTTTTTAAATACACTGAAAAGCCGGCGATTGAGACACAGGAGAAGAGCACAGCTGGGAGCACAGCTGGGAGCAAAGCAAAACTAGAAACACTAACATGAGACATGGACTTTCAAAGTAAAACAGGAGTGACACAGAGACGCAGACTTGACTGAACTGAACTTGAATGAACATGACACATGGAACACAGGGAAGGTACAGATACTGAAACTAGAAACTACTACAACGAAATAACCCGAAAAGAACTAAAACCACGAATAACAATAATCAAGAAATATAAATAAAACACAAAACACACCCAGGACCATGACAGGTTAATGCCTAAAGCATATAAACTTAGCACAAAAAGTAAGGAAATTTATTTCGTTTGCTTATTTCTTTGTTGTTCATGTTGGCCATAAATCTTATACTGTTGGAAAACTTATTTTCCCTCTGTATGGTGCCATATTTGGAAGTACAATGCATGCAGGTATGTGTCCAGAGGGTATTTGTGGATTGGTACTACCATTATATCTGGCAATATTAAGGGTCAGGTTAAAGCCTTGACTTTGACTTTTCCTTTAAATGGAGAAGAATAATTTGCATTACTTAGTCCAGATTTCCACAGGCTTTGCATACTGAGGAAGAATTATTTGCGCATACAGGTAAATGTGTCAACCACTACCACCTCTTTCTGATAAACCCTTGTCAGTATCACATTTAGGTCCAAAGACTGAATCAGTTCTAGCATAGTAACAACTGCAGTGCAAACTGCAGAAATTTAGGACACATTTGCTCGTAAATGTAATTTTGGGACAGATCATGAAGCAGTTAACATTAGGTAAGATTCTTTCATTATCTTCTTTCATGTCATGTTTACATTACTTTTTGAGAGATAGATAGTTGACTGGCAACCCTTTCCAGGGTGTACCCCTAGGAAAGCTTGGA
The DNA here is from genome assembly GCF_041146795.1 of Maylandia zebra. Taxonomy (NCBI): domain Eukaryota; kingdom Metazoa; phylum Chordata; class Actinopteri; order Cichliformes; family Cichlidae; genus Maylandia; species Maylandia zebra. The sequence goes on from NC_135177.1 coordinate 32,301,286, forward strand.
TATTATTTAAGGCAGTACGTAAAGGTTCTGCTTTAAAGGATCTTGATTATTTAAAATATGAGGAAATAAATGTTCTTACATTATTCTTATGAATGTCTTTACAGTCTTGGAAACACACCTAATTCTACTTGCAGGTCAGTGAACTCCCAGTATTTCTGAAAGCCCTGTTTCTCCTCGGGTAGTATCTCCCACAGCAAATCCCTGTCACCTTCTCAAATGATAAAATTTACTATTAGTTGTTGTCTTAATTTCAGAATTAAGTAGCAATGTGTTATGCTGGCGTAAAATTATGACCTTTCTTCCACAGGGATGTGTTTTCTACCTTTGTATCCCTACCAGATCCAAAACGTCTTATTCTATAGTCCAAAAACATGGTATGAGGCACAAAGCTACTGCAGAGAGAAATGCATTGACCTGCTCACCTTTGACAACATGAAACAGATAAAAACAATTGTTAATTTTCTTGAGAACAAATACAATGATGCTGTGTGGTTTGGGCTTTGGAAAGGCAAGACTCAGAGATGGCACTGGTCTATGCCAAGTAACGATTTCTACAATTATTTGCCTTGGGGCTCCAACACAAATTACAACTGTGGTACATATGAAAATAGGAGTTTGTCTTCAGACCCTTGTCATTACGCCAAAAAATTTTTATGCTTTGACGGTAAGAGAGTACCACAGCTACAATATACCAATATACAAATTAAGTATATTAAGTTTGTTTGCTTTTCTTTAATTTTCCTTTCTTTTTATCAGGAAAGAAAAAAGGTGCTGAGCAGTATATTCTCAGTTCAGCAACAATGGGTTGGAGTGAGGCTCAAAACTACTGCAGAACCAACCACACAGACCTGACCAGTGTGAGGAATGATGCAGAGCATCAGATAATTCAGAGTCTAGCTAATGGTATGGATGTTTGGATTGGACTCTTCAAAGACCCCTGGGAGTGGTCTGACCAGAGTAACTCCTCACTGAGATACTGGCCAGTAGAGCAGAAAATTTGGACTGAAGAAACTGAGCACTGTGGTGCTTTGATGAAGAATGAATCTGGTAAATGGGGGCAACTGCCATGTTCTAACAAATACCCATTCTTATGTGTCTGTAAGGTCAAAGGTAGGTACTTAATTTACAGCATCTCTTGTTGTTTTTACTGTGTAAATATCTGAACTAAACACACAGAAATGATGAATGAACAATTTTCTGCTTATATGTTCCTTTCCACTTATAATAGAAACCACAGTCAAAGTGATTAAATTGAGAATCAGCCTGCAAGACTCTGGGCTGGATCTAAATAACCCTACCATACAAGAGAACATCTTGAAGCAAGTAAGTCTTGCAGATCTTTGCTCTAAGTGTTTTGCCTCCTACATTCTGCTCAGAGAATAAGAAAATACAGTATTAATGACCTACTTAAACCAGGCCAAAACATGTTGTCCAGTCCTACCTGCAAGGTAGTAGCTGGGTTCAATGCAGGCTCCTCCAGTCTGTATGCCAAATATCCTTGGGCAAGAGACTAACCCTATGTTGTTCTCCAATGCATCCATCTGAGTATGAATGTTAGATACTAAGCACTTAACAAAACGTGATTGGGTGAATGAATTAGTTGAATAAAGCGCTTTGAGTGCTCAGATAGAGTAGAAAAGTGCTATGTAAGAACCAGTCCATTTACCATAGCACTCCTTTAATGATAATTTACTTGCTGTTGTTGTTGTTGTTTGGTAACGTGGCAAGTTAAATAGTTGATCACAGAAAATTTGGACATGTGATGTATCTACAAGATCTGAAGATCACATTATGTGCTTTTTGTTGTTCTGTTAGAACATTTTGTGTAAGATGTCAGATCTAAATGATCCTATAAACAGGTCTTGTTTTTTTTCTGTTTTCTAGCTGATGGCTTCAACTGGAGCTAACATAAATCTGAAGTGGAGAAAGCAATCCAGTGGAAAGGTTTTCATCAAAGAGATTCCCTAAAGTGGCTGAGCGCTTAACACCAGTTTTCTTATTTATTGATTGGTTTGATTTGATGATTTTGCCAAACATATAACAGTATGCTAAATCCAACAGCACAGAGGCAGTGTAGAAGCATAACCTACGAGTATAAAACAAATAATCCAAACTGACACTTTTTCCAGGTTTAATAAATATAGGCAACTATCTTACAAGCACCAAAATTAGATCTGTTTGACACTGTCTGAACAGCAAAACATTTCTGGATTTTTATATATATATACATATATATATTTATTTATTTATTAGGGGTGCAACGATTCACAAAATTCACGGTTCGATATTTTTTCGATACAAAAAAATGTTCATGCCTTTTTAATTTGTCATTTATTAAAATTATAAATATATATTTTAACTCAAAAGTACAAGATTTCAATTTTATGTTGCTGAAACAACAAAGTAATAAAAAAATTTATCTATCTGATCGACAAATCACTCATCTTTGGAAAAGAGAGTTTATTACAGAGAAATGGCTCTTTCCAAAATAAAAGCTATACTATACGCTTCTTCTGGGCTATATTCTCAGCAGCATATTAAACATATCAGGTCCCCATAAGGACAATCATGTGCTAACTCAGTGAATCTGCGTTCGACTACGCCTAGGCTGCACTGTCGAGCGCAGATCCACTGAGCGCTCAACACAGACAGCATCGTCAGAAGAAAAGTTGATAAAATAAATTAAAATTCTTGTATTGTTCGATACATATGCGTACCAAACCGAAAGCACTGTATCGAACGGTTCAATATCGATACGAGTATTGTTGCACCCCTAATATATATATATATATATTCCTTACTTGGACTGACATTACAGAATGAAATGTCATTCATTTCATCTTCTCCTAATTTACATAATCCACACAGGTATCCATGTCTGCCAACTTCACAGAGTAGTGCAAGGATTCCTGTTTGGAACTCTGCAAGTAAACAACTCATGTTGCTGATAAGAATTCCTGATAAGTTTGCAATAACATACCGTTCAGGACTGTAGTTTTGCTTAATTTGAATATATATTTGTAATTTTGGCTTTCATGATATTTTAATGAAAGTATCTTTCTTTTAATTGTGTTCAAAATGAGTGTGCAGCACTTTTGCTTCCTCAAAAACAGTATAGCCTACAAAGAATTATTATTTATGTATTTATTGATTGTGTTCAGCTTAATTAACATCTTATAGTTAGATTATATTTTTATCGTATTTATCCAAGAATTAACTTTTTCTTAGGAGTCAATCAAGCATCTAATAAGAGTTTATTTTGTCTCCATGTAAACACCCACCAAGCAAGTTCTGTGTAGAATCTGCTGTTGTGGAGATCAGAGAAATATTTTACTGTTATTGTTCATGGTCATCATCATTATCATTGCATTAATAACATAATCTACAGCATTGATATTGTATTCAGATGTTTAAACATATTGGCACCCAATTAGCCTTTATTACAGGTGCAGTTATAACCACTTTAAACTGTTGAGTTAAATCTATAATCTTAAATGCTTTGGAATGCTTTTCATAATCTTAAATGTTTATATGTAGATTACATTGCATTATAAAAAAAAAGGCCTAACTCTGAGTACACTCTGTGCCAAAGTAGACAGGGATCGCAGGCTTTTGCAGAGCGTGCTTGTGAAAGTGAAACTAAAGCAGAGTCTAAGTGTAAGTTACTTTGAGGAGCTGTTGGGAGGATGCTACTCATTTATAGGTGAGAGGTTAATCATATTTTGCTTGTGACTGCAAAACTGTGCCTGCAAAAGAACAGATTGTTGCAGAATGTGTGCCTGATGTTCCAGACGATAAGGCAGCATCCGGCAGCGACAGGAAGACACCTGGCATGGAGATGAGGCGATGTTGCTTTTTCAAACTGTGTTAAAAGTCATTGTGGTTTTGAAACTTATGCATGTGATGACCCATGAGGGGGCGTCATAAATTTCCCTGATGATATAAAAACAACTGATTGTGTATTGTTAGAGAGAGATCGATGCTGTCTGCGTACAGTGTTCATCTCCCACACGTGTGTTCATTAAAATCATCATTTGACTTAACCCGGCCAGACCAGTGTTGTTATTTTGGATTTCCTCCTATATCCCTCCTCAGTATTTGAACCCTTAACACTGTTTTACATCCTTTACATTACCCACACCCTGTATCATAGTTGTATATAAAACAGACACATGTACGATAAAGCTGAAATTAAAACATCCAAGATCTTTTCCTACAGTTTGCTTTCCCAGTCAAATTGAACCATCTGAATTTTCAGTTTCACAGTCCCTCAGAGTCTTAGAATAATAATAATAAGAGTAAATCCTAACTATGTGAACTGATATGTATATTAAAATGTAAAATCTTTAAAAGCCAATGCCCTTTTTTCTTCTTTGATTACCTTTAATATTACCTTAAAAAAACAGAATAAAACAGCTTTCCACTGGAACCTATTTGTGAAAGCTGGTATGTAACTTGTAGCACTACGTAGTCTCTATATATGAAATCTTTGCAAAAATAAATTATTATAAATGCAGCAGGTCAAATCAGAACAGACTTTCCTGTCACTGCATCTACTCAAGTAATTTATTGTATTTATTTTATCTCATTTTATTCTTGTATACCGTGGCACATTTTTATGTTTATTTTATTTTGTTAATTTATGCGCTTGGATGACAATGAAACCTTGAACCTACTGTTCAACATTTGTTTTAAGTCAGTGTTTTTGACCACAAGTTGATGAAGCCTTCTAAATTTATTTCAACCTAGCATATTTGCCATTAACATGACTGTGGCTGAAAAGTAAAATGCCTACAGATTTTGACTTTCTTAAAAAGCTTTCGCATCACAAGTTCATACACCATAAACCTCACTACATCAGTAAACACATACATAATAAATTAAAAATTTAATTCAAATTTTAAAAAGAACACACACATCGGTCTCCTGTCTTTAGTATCTTTATTCTTATTATTTTGTGAAAGCTCATCAAAAAAACATTAATTTGAACTGTGGCTGATCTACGTGGGTTGGAGAATTTAACATCTTAGACAAAAAACTGCCTCAGCACTTGTTTATGACCTCTAAAATAGCCTATTAAATCAGGACTTCCCGAAAAAGAGCTAGGATGTGCCAAGATTTCTCCTGAAGCTCTTTGCATGCTGATGTCACAAACCTAAATCCAGACAGGAGACTTTGCATATAGTCAGGCTTCAATCTCTTCAGAGGAAATTACATGTATTTACTTTCATTCCAGTCGTCTAGCTCTACTTGCCTAAATATGATCATGAGATTTTAAGACAATATTATTTAATGATCAACAAAATGCATATAAAGTGAAATGCAAAGAGAATTCTAACAGACCAATTCACGTATGTACCGCGGCACAGAGGTTCGGAAACACTGGGCTATAATACATACAAATCTAAAAAATATTTTAATGAGGGGCTACATAAATAATATTTTTGTCACCTCAGACACATCACAGCAAAAACTTTTTTGTGTGATTTTCAGACATTAAGCTTGTTATTGGATTGCATTTAAACATTGATTAATTGAGGTATTTTATTTCCCTTTATCTTGTTTTACTTCTCTCTTTTCTTTTTTTTTCTTTTCTTTTTTGTCTTTTTAATCGTGGTACTTTATTTGTGTAGACTTAGACTTCTTTTTTTAACTCTTTTGTCTTCTCATTGATTTTTTTTTTTTATTTCATTGAACTATATTCTGCTTTTCAGTTATTTAATTTTTTTTTATTATTTTATCATTTTAAATTAAAATATCAGAGAAAGTTTAAAGGGTAAATTGATTTTTGCTGGAATGGCAAACAGCTGTGAATCAAAGAGTCCCAAAATACACATTTGTAAGATATTATTTTATCTTCGAAGTATATACTAACTATTGTGCTACTTTACATTAAATAAATGTAACATTACATTCAAAATACTAAATTGATTAAAATGCTAAACAAGGTTTTTGTTTTTCTACTTTATATACCCTAAATAAAGGACAAATCTAATAAATGGTTGCTGCATTCCAAAGAATCCCCTGTGCTGAAGTAATATGCCTGTTATCTTATTCATGTTGCTTGAGTGTGTGCAACTTATTTTACGATTTCTTACAATTTGATGAGAACAAGTCTTTTTTTTCTTCTTTTATTTGTGTTCTAATTGTACTTCTTCATAAGCACAAAAAAGTAGAAATGTTCAAAAAAGAAAGACAAGAGAAAACAAGAGATAAGACAAAAAACAGCTCACATTGTGTTTATGTAACCAATACGTCTACTCACCAAAGAATGACTGAAGCAATATGGATAACAGCAGAGGACAATTTATTTAGGGTCTGATGCCGATTTACCATCGGTGTCCAGCACTTTAAAGGATTGATGGACTGGAGCACATATCCCTCAAAACATTCTATGTACAGCATATAATCTTTTTCAAAACCCTGACTATAGATCCCCTGACCTCCCTGAACTCTTGGTAAATGGGCATAACATTACAGCTAACAGTCTAAAAAAACTCCCAAATTAGGGAATTATTTACCAATGTTTTTTTCCCTTATAGATCCAATCCAAATTCCATCTCACATCTGTTCCTTGGTGATCAAAAGAAAGAGATCAGAAACAATTACCTAAAACTTCCCATTCCTCAAAGCTAAGGAGGTCCACTACAAAATCCTTTCTGGTATTTACCCTTCCAAAGAATTTCTCAGACGTCGCTTTGCTATTGATAGTAATTCTTGCTCTTTTTGTGATGGGGATATTGAATCAACAGAACATTTATTTTATAATTGTATATTCTGTAAAGCCCTGTGGAACGATGTGCACTACTGGCTCTTCCCAAAGATTCCAAATTTACTTGAATTTTCTAAAAATGATATTATCTTTGGTTCTCTAAGAAAAGAAAAGAAGCTTGAAAGTGTTCTAAATGTAATAATTATTATGGGCAAATTCTTCATTCACAAATGTCGTTTTCTGAAAACAAAGCTGTCCTTTTGTACTTTTCACAAAGAACTCTGCCTCTTCCTCTCATCTGTTAAATTTATGGACAAAAAACAAGCTCTGGTTCTGAATCATATGATTATTGAATTAGATCTGCTAGAAAACCCCTAAGGTATAACGTCTTTTTTTTTTCTTTTTTTTTGCTTGTTTGTTTGCTTTGATTCTGTTTGGGGTTTGTTTTTATTTATTTATTTGTTGTTGTTTGTACTTCCTGTTCATTATCTATCTTCTATATGTTGGAATTCAGCCTGTTCTGATAATATTTCATGTTGGGAAAATAGAATCTTTGTAGAGATTGCCATAATTGTTGTACATTTCTGTGCAATTAAAAAAAAAAAAAAAAAAAAAAACTTTCTAGACTTCTGTGGAACTCATCAGTTTTTTAAAGGGGTGTTATCTCTTGCACTTCACTGTTGTGACATATGATGAGAAAATGTGACATTATATCTAATCCTCATATTTCTTAGATTTTTTTGTTGCATTGTTCTAAAAAGTCAAAAAGTCCAGACGGTGGATTAAACGTTGACGTATTTTTGACTGTGACACATATCCTCCCTACTAGGGGTTGGCAGTGGTACGTTCCAGATGACAGCTCGTTCTGAGCTAGCCTTCATGCCTGAGCATCAGCATACTGTCGGAGCCACGGACAGTGTAGAGTTATTTGAAAACTCGGTGGTTTATTTGTGCCATTATCGTCTCGTTTGAAGCTAATATTGGCCAGAATGTCTGCTTTAAAGAAAGGAGACTTGTCACCAAGTGAAAAGGAGTTGTTTGAGGTTATTACTGCAGGTAAGCTGGCTAACGCTAATCCCTGAAAACACCATACAGCAGTTAGCTCTTGTTAGCTCTTTGGAGAAAATGTGACTGAATTAAATAACTGAACCGCAGTTAAAGCCGTGATGCATGTTTGCAGCTTCTTTATTAATAGCAGTTGACTTTAAAATTAGCTGTGTCAAAGCTTGTGAATAGCTGATGTTAGCTCAAAGCTAATCATTCAGGCTAAAATGTAGTCCCACCTCACTAATGCAAACTTGCAGGATAACATGAGTTTTAAACGTGATCTAAGTGGACCGAACTACATGGTAGATTAGAATGATTATGCAGTGTATAAGTTGGACTATGGCAGACTAATTTAGAAAAAAAATCTTAATTTAATATAGTTTAGTAGCTGTAAATCGTAGTGTTGTGTGTACTGAAATAATACTGAGGGGTTTTTTGTCTTTAGGAAACGTTCAAGAGGCCTCAAGGTTGCTGGGCTGTAAGGATGTTCGAGTCAACTGTTTGGATGAGGTAAAAGAGTATGTCTGATCGCAATATCGAGAAAACAAAACATGCACATGTAACAAAGCACGTTATCTGTCTCGTCTCTTTTACGTATTTAATCGAATGTTGACTTGCAATGATAATTTTTAGTTACGTTTAATTTATATTAACAGCGTATGCAATAATAATTCTTTTTTTGAGTACAGATACTAAATCTGGTGTCATAAATTGACAACTTACTGGACATTTTTCAAAAGCTCCTCTCTACCTCGTTTACAAGGGTCAGGGGGGCGGGGGCATCGATTTATATTATTTCTTGTGTCTTATCCTTGTGACAAAAATCGCATTCATCTCTAATTACGATATAATCATCAGGCCAAAAGGTTCAAATGGTAAAATAACTACATCTGAGACACCATCTGTGGTTTCATCTAAAAAGTAAGTCTTTTCATTTCAGGACTGCAGTGTATTTGTGGAGCACACATGATGAGCTATTTAAGACAAGGTCAAACACATGTGTTGCTGAATAAAAGGACAAATTATAAGTCACCACTCTGAAGGACTTTAGAGGACGTTTGTCCTGTCCACCTGTCAGAAGCAGATGGTTGTAGTTTGATGGTTTTTAACTTTACTGTACCTGTAGCAGATGGTGAAGGTAAGTACAGACAGATAATAAAAACAAGCATTTTAACTGTTTAGAAGCAATTGTAGTAACCTTTTTTTTTAATCTATTAGTTTTGAATTTTTTTCTGTAAATATTTCCTTATTTCTAATCTTTGCTTAAATGCAATAAATATCAGCAGCTTTTCTTAACTTTTTTGTCTTATCCACAGTATGGGATGACTCCTCTCATGCACGCCGCTTACAAGGGAAAAGCAGACATGTGCAAGTTGTTGCTTCAACACGGTGCAGATGTGAATTGTAATGAGCATGAGCATGGATACACAGCGCTGATGTTTGCTGGCCTGTCAGGTAAAACCTGTGTGTGCATGTTGGTTTTAATCGCTCCAGCAGCATCACTGAAGAATCAGTTGTTTCTTTATTAAGTGTTGTGACTTTCCTTCTTTTGTGCCTGCAGGAAAGACTGATATCACATGGATGATGCTGGACGCAGGGGCAGAAACAGACGTAGTTAACTCTGTCGGAAGGACTGCTGCACAGATGGCAGCTTTTGTTGGTACGTTTGGAGTAACGGTTAGCTTTTAGGTCTAGTGGTCTACACACAAAGACAAAAAGACAGAGACAAAACCTTTTTAGTCAGATTTTTTTTTCTTCTTTTTGCATGGGAAAAAAAACTAGAGATTGGCATTAGCTTCAGTTTTTTTATGTATTTCTTTTTCTTAACATCCCTTACCTACCTACTTGACCTACATTAGATACAAATTATTGGAACTGACTGATCTTGGGTATGATCACTTCATTTTTTGCTAGCTGGTACATTCCACCATCCGTGCCCTCCATACACACTGAAGAAATCTTAGAATTGCCTTTAGTATTTCCGTTTGACTGGTCATTTGTTGTACATGTGCTAAAACAAATGAACAAACTAATTTGTTCTCTCTTTAGGGCAACATGATTGTGTCACAGTGATCAACAACTTCTTCTCCCGTGCCAGACTGGATTACTACACTAAGCCTCAGGGTTTGGAGAAGGAACCCAAGCTACCACCCAAACTGGCTGGACCTTTGCATAAGGTCATCATGAGCACCAACCTGAACCCTGTCAAGGTAAAGCTTCCCTGGTTTCTAAAAGGTCATGATATAAAAATATATAATTGATGCAGCTATTGTTATTACCCACTGATACAGATTAAAGTGCTGTTGCAGTCTTTATTTATTCATTTGCAAATATTACTCTGATTTCTTCTGGTTATGGGCATTGTGCAGCAAACTTTCAAATACATTTTGTCACTGAGCAATGGGGTATAGTTAAAAACAGCCAGATACTGGTTTAGCTCTGATTGACTGGTCAACAGCAGGGATGTCCTGTGGTGCACTTGGAGCTATGAACGGAACTGAAAACAGATTTTTACATCACAGATTATGAGCAAAGACATGTAAACTGCATTTCTTTTACTAAGAAGAACCTCGGTGTTTGATTTGTTTTCCAGATGGTGATGCTGGTGAAGGAGAATCCTTTACTGGCGGAGGTGGAGGCGCTGGACAAATGTCGCCGGGTGATGGAGCTTATCTGTGAGAAGTGCATCAAGCAGCAGGACATGAACGAGGTGTTGGCCATGAAGATGCACTACATCAGCTGTGTGCTGGGAAAATGTGCCTCCTTCCTCAAAGACTGTGAGGACAAGCTAGACGGTCTCCTTAAGAGGTGTGTGACCTACAATAATCTAGTGTTTACTTTCTGTGCTTTTTGTGTGTGTTAAATAAATGTAATGATAGCACAGGTTAGAATGTGTTCTTAATTAATTTTTTTAATGCTTCTAAGCAGCTTTTCATGGTAGGGCATTTGTTTTTGTCAGTGTTGTGACCAATATGGAGCGTAACAACACTGATGGTGACAGAATTGTTGGTTATTCTACCCACTCTAAGGCTACGTTCACACTGCAGGTCTTAATGCTCAATTCCGATTTTTTTGATCAAATCCAATTTTTTTGTCTGCTCGTTCACACTACAAATAAAATGCGACAGCAAACGCGCTCTAGTGTGAACGCTCAAAGCGGCCCGCATGCGCAAAAGAAGACGTCACACACAACGCGCTCTGTTTAGACCCAGAGCAAACCGTATTGTTTGACTGCTGGCCCTTAATATAAAGACTTCGGACTTCATGTTTCCCAATTTTTGCTTTAAGTTATTTTGTTATTTACATAATAATGTAGATAACCTAATAATGATCCTTATTGCTGTTTTAGAGGAGCGGTGCTTCAAAGGATAGTTGCAGATTTCTGTCAGAATCTGCAGGTTATGCAGTACAAATAAAATGTTCACGTTTCTCCAACGTTGTCTTCCCAGCAGTCTCACCAGATGGCCAGGAAGCATTCGCAATTTCTTCTCCGGCGCTGATAATTGGCGTCTGTCTTGTGTCAGTGACATAAAAGACGGATTTAATGCGACATGACCGTTCACACAGCAGTCGCTTTCTGAAACATCGGATATGTATCAGATTCAGTACCACATACGAAAGTGACCCAGATTGGATTTGAAAATATCGGATTTGTGCCGTTCACACTGTCACACCATGATCGGATATGGGTCGCATAGGGTCAAAAAAATCGGATTTGATGCGCTTTCGCCTGCAGTGTGAACGTAGCCTAACACTCAAGCCTGATCCTGAGTGGAGCTATGTCTGTTAAAACCAAAAATTCCAAAATGCAGTGAATTTTATTATTTTAAGTTATTTTTGAGATGACATCCACTGTACAGTTATAAATGCCTCTAATCCTTGTTTTCCAGCTTGCTGAAGGGTCGGGACTCTGATGGTTTCCCCGTGTATCAAGAGAAGTTTATCAGAGAATGCATTCGCAAATTCCCATATTGTGATGCTACTCTGCTGCAGCAGCTGGTGCGGAGTATCGCTCCTGTAGAGATTGTGAGTTTGCAAATCCAACTCACTGGAAAGCTAAATGGATCAAAAGGCTAAATTAAGCAATGTGTATCTTTTCATGAAAAAAAAAAAAGTCAGAACTTTGTTTTGAATAGGTTTCATTCAAGCTTAATGTATTTTGTAATTAGCTGTGTGTGGTGGTTGATTTGTGTCTTTCTTTCTAACATCATTGCAGGGTAACGACCCCACAGCTCTGTCAGTGCTGACTCAGGCCATCACCGGTCAGGTCGGCTTCATGGACGCAGAGTTCTGCACGACCTGTGGAGAGAAAGGAGCCGAGAAGAGATGCTCCATCTGTAAAATGGTGAGCGTCAGAGCTACAACAGATTGTCGGTTTTACCTCAACAATGAAGCCTGTTGTTGTTTCTTTGTTTTAATTTGATGTGAAATTTTTAATTATGACCTTTTCTGAGAGTCCTTTCTTTAACTGACTGCTTGGATTGTTTACCTTTTATGACATAAACGGTGTACAAATAAAGTTGTTGTTTTTTTTTTCTCACCAGGTGATCTACTGTGGCCAAGCTTGCCAAAAGATGCACTGGTTCACCCACAAGAAAGTTTGCAAGAAGCTCCAAGAGCAGAGAGAGAAACAAGAAGCAGAAGCAGCCAAACTGAGGATGCAACAGAACAAAGGTATTTTCTTCATTAGAAAGCTAAAATAAGTCACACAAAATAGTAACGCAAACATTTGTCCCACAGAAGCTACTAAATGTAGCTTCTGTGTTAAATGTTACAAAATGTGTGTAATGACAGCGTTCTATTAAAGTAGAATCAGTTCCATTTTAAGGTCATTTTAACATCAATATCTGACTTTTTACTTAAAATCGTCTGCTTCAGGATCAGTGTGAATAGAGCCATCATGTTTCAATATTTTTCTTTAAATTTCACTTTTGAGAAAACCCTTAAAAGCTCTAATTTTCTGCTTATGGATTTACAACAAAAAATATTTTCAAATTTTAAAAAAAATTATGCTTTTCTTTTTACATTCTTAAAAAAAGAAAATTTAAAAAAGGGAGGCATACAAAATAACATCACTAATTAAGAGCTCATTTGAATTTTCTCCCATATTTAAATAAACTCACAGTAAAAGCATGCTGTGAAAGACTATATTAAAATATGATCAGTTTAATATAGAATTTTAACTGACGGTCATCAAGAGTTGATCAGGGATAAAACACAAAGCTGCATGTGATTAAAATAGGTTTGAATGACTTGTCTTGTTTGTCTTTCAGAGGAGAGTAAAGCTGTGCAGGATGCCACAGACTCCATGCAGGAGCTTTCAGTAGACACTAGCAGTGAGGTCACCCCTTCAAACACTGCAGCAGAAACGGTAACATCAGACCCTGCAAGCACCCCAGCTGCTGGCAACTGATGAACATCTGACAGTTGAAGACAATGACCATCTTCTCTAGGGTCTATCCACACACCACAGATAGAGAGCAAACTGGCCATAAGAATAAACGCCAGATAAAGACTCGAAGAAGGACTCATATTTATTAACAATCTAAGACTCTCACCATAACGGCAAGACACATCCGAGGAATGCCACAGTCTTTGTGTCCTTTTTCTAAGTTAACTTTTCATATGGAATTGTTATAATATCTGAATGTGAACACTGCATAGGCTAAAGTGTTTTTGGTAGACGTCACTGGGAGGGATTCGTAATGGCTCACATCCATTATGGAAAGCAATTCTGCCTTAAACTGTAGCAAACTGTGGGAATGAAGTAACCAATCAGAGTTGTTTCTTTGCAGTTATTTGATGTATTTCTGGGACATCTTTTGTACTGAAAACATTATGGGAGCTGTGAGTGAAAGGCATGGCTGAAAAATGTTGACCAAAAATGTATATTTTTAAATATAAATGCCATCAGTTTATTTTTCGTGAATGATGAGATGTGACTTTAATTCTCAGGATTTTCCAAATTCCGACTAAATGGAAACATTTACTCCAGCATCCACTGTTGAACAAGGACATCATGTCAGGATGGCAAGTGTCAGTTTGTCTTGAAAGATCTCACTGTTTTAGTTTTGATGTTCTTTCATTTGTTGTGCACCATGAATTATTAGAGAAGCTGAAGTCAAAATATCAAGTTCAATAAGGCTGTGATTGTTCTGAGAGCTGGTGACTTCAAATACATTAAACAGAGACCAACTTCACTGAAATATGCTGTAGATTCTCATTTTTTAAGTGTATTTATTTATGTTTGTTCACTCACTCCTGAAATTATCAGGGTGTGTTTAGTGCAATCGATAGCATGTAAATCCTGTGAAACACACTTGCCCCTGATCACAAATCATCACAAACTGCACATTACTTTTGTGTTTCCAGCTGTGCTCGATGTGCCCTATTGATTTGTTTCGAGTCTTCCTGAGGCCTTGACAAACATATTCAGCATAGCTTTCCTTTATTGTTCAAAATGCCAATTAACACTTTAAACTTTTACCTATAAACATTAAAAGTTACCAAGATGCATTCTGGGACTTGACACCTTTTCATAGTTTAGTAAAGACGTGGAAAATCATTTTGGCATAAGCATAAATGTCAGCGATGGACGAGGAGGCAGAGCGGTTCTGCTAATCAGAAGGTGTTTCGATTTATCCAGTATGCATGCCAAAGTGTCCTTGAGCAAGATACTAAAACTCAAATTCCCCCTAATGCATGGATCTAGGTATGAGTCCATGATGGGGTAAAGACATTCAAGGAATAGAATAATGAGCTGTATTGATGTGCAAATTTGTGAACGGGTGAATTTGAGAAGTTCTTTGAGTGCTGGTATTATTTATCAAGTGTATTACTTTGAGTTTTTTTGGTCAGAATAAAGTGGAAATATGTATTTATGATATATTCTGAGTGATAACTGGACTATAAATCAGTTTTTATTCTGTAATTGTTAGCTTTAACTTTGCTAATTAGGACCAAGCATGAAAACATCAAGTATATATGTGACTCACATTGTTTGTGCTGCTGTAACTTTACTGTATGGTTTCCATTGGTGGTATTTAACATCCAGAAGTGACGCATGTGAAAGAGCATGGAAATATCTTTTACAAGGAATCTGTAGTTCCGAGTATGTTGTCCAGGAAAGAACTGGTTAAAATGCGACGCTTCCTACTGATTTGAAATCAAGTCTGAGTATATCCTGTTCAGCAGACATAAACCACATTCTCCTGTCCATTAACCCATTAAACTCTCTTGTTTAGTGCACACTTAAGATGACTGTACAAACTGTTACTGCCAGTTTGCATCTATCATTTCATTTTGCATTTTATTCTGTTTGACATTTGTTTTAATTTCTTTTCATCTCTGGGGTCATCTGTGGCTCACTTTGTGTCAAATAACATTTTGACACAAAGTGATTTACTTTTACTTCCTGTGATTGTTATTGGTCTTGGGGGAAATCTTCAGTTGTAGCTCTTTTTTTTGTCTCAATCCTTCACTGTTTTGGTTTACTGGTACTTTAGGCTATTCAAATTTACGTTTGCAGTGCACCTTTTGCTCTATTTTGAACATATCACAGAAATAATGAGAATGGAGGAGAAACTTTGCACTGTGTAATGACTGAACTTGCATAGGAAGTTAGGAAGCTATCACTGGCATCTTCCAAAAGCCACAGACTGGAGGATGCGGTGACAATCCTGACTGTAAATCTGGAACGACGTCTTCCTCTCTGCTGGCTCCACTTCTAATAACACAACAGAGACAGTTCCTGTGTTTGTAATGACAAACCGCATGTCTGATATGTCAGAACATTTCAACATCTTTACCTTTTCCATCTAAGATCTGGAGTGAGGGCAGGCGATGGATTACATGTTGGCGATAGCCAAGTTCATGAGAGATGGGATTGAGGAAAAAAGCTGCATTTTAAAATACACAGTATAGTCAAACATCCACATTTGCAAATGGATCTTTAAAGCATGAACAGAATTTCTCAGGCCAGGTTGTTGATCGGTGATGGGTGTGGTTGATGGTTCAGGACTCACTGGCATTTTGGAGCTGCTGCATCCTCCTGAGCTCGTGCATTGTGTCCTCCAACCCTCTGATCAAGTTGTTGTGAAGAAACAGGATTTGCAGGCAGGTCAGATGACTTAGAGCACCTGTGTGGGAGAGAAAGTTTTAAAAAGTCATGACTACATATGTCTTCTTTTCTAGAACTTTTTCTTCAGGTCCCTACAGCATATCTATATGCACAAATGTGCATGTCGAGGTGAAAAATTACTTTTAATAATTAAAAATAATTTAAGCATTAATTCCAGCACATTAGAGTAAAATGTTTTTTTCACCACTTTATATTCATCTGATTTGTGTAGTAACTTTAAAAAAAAAAATCAAATAACTAATCTAAAAATACATAAGTAAGTATATATGAAAGAAAATAAATTGTTAAATGTTAAATCATTAAAAAGATGGGACTGTGTTATAACAGAGGAAACTATGTATTATTTCAAAATAAAAGTACAAAAGTGTTTGCCACAAATGTGTTGTAGCCTCCCCCAGTATTTCAGGGAGTTTCAGAATTTAGTTTAATAAGGACCTTATATACATGATTTTTTCTTGTAATTCAGGTGATGCTCTTTCTTAAAAGAAAGACTGCAGCACTTGTTTCAACACCTAAAAATTAAAGTACCTAACTAAATATGTTGCAAACTGTGAGTAAAAATAGAAAAATATATTATACGCATATTTTAAAAAAATCTACCATTAGACTTTCTTTTGACCCAGTAAAAATTACGAGTTTGTGTTTCTTTTTGTTGTTGTTGTTGTTTTTTGTTTGTCTCTTTTTTCATTCAGGGGAGAATGAGAGGTTAACCTGAGACAGACTTGATGTTGTTATTTTGAAGGTAAAGCTCAGTCAAGCAACAGTTGACGGAACGGCAGCTCAGCTCTCTAATCTGTAAGAATTAGAGAGAAATAAATTTAATCGTCTGTTCCATCCTGTATGCAAAAAAAAAGCTGTAAGTAGATTACCTTGTTGTTGTTCAGCCACAACGTCCTCAGAAAGTGAAATCTTGATAAATCAGGAACACTGGTGAGTTTTCTGTTTAACACAATACAAACCGTCTAAATAATCTCTGGAAATTTTTCCTCTGTAAGTTAAAGATATACATATATTTTAGAAAAGTAAATGCTTTTCTTACTCTGTGGCAAGGCTGAGTTGACAAACATCGCAGTCCCTTCTTATTCCACGCTTCTGGAGAGAGTCTTCGATGACCTGTGGGTAGTAGGAAAAGGAAAAAAAGGGGTAAAACATACATTCATGGCTGTGAAATGGTTGTGAGTGGTGTTGAGGTTAAAGCCGATTCACCTTGCCCACCTCCATCTTCTGCTATATTTCCTGACCAAGGCACACCTGTTGCCAGGATACACCTGTTGCCAGGATACACCTGTTGAAATCACAACAAACACAAAAGTTGCTCTTCTATTTCAAAAAAAATATGTGATTGTGATATGTGATGTTGTTGGTTTTTCTCTCATAGGGCTGTGGGAGATTTACGCACTTTTTGTTCATTTTTGCACAGGTTAAAGAGTTTATGTTTGTAACATCTGCAGGACAGCCAGAGATCCAGCAGAGGGCAATGCTTCACCAGACCTGAGTGGCAAAGTCAGTAGAATTCATTTAGGTTAACACAGTACATGCAGCAACCTAAATGATTAGTCAGATTTTTC
Source organism: Maylandia zebra (assembly GCF_041146795.1). Taxonomy (NCBI): domain Eukaryota; kingdom Metazoa; phylum Chordata; class Actinopteri; order Cichliformes; family Cichlidae; genus Maylandia; species Maylandia zebra. The sequence continues at coordinate 32,318,753 of NC_135177.1, forward strand.
TATTATCGCCAGCTGCATTTCAGCCACTTAGTGCAGTGATTCACATTTAAGTAACAACAGTTTAAGTCTCCATATGTGGAAAGTCATGTTTAAAGTACTTTTTTCCCATTTACTTTATCTGAAATTTGACTGTTTGTTTTTATTAACGTGCTTGCATGAACTATGTGTGCAACAAGGATGGCTTTTTGACCCCAGATACTATGTTTAGTGTCTGTTAGTCATAAGTAGAAACTGTCTCTTATGCTCTCAGACAGTTAACTGTTATTTAATGTGACTGGGCATGAAACAGAGCACTAAAACCCATTTGTGAAACTGACAACGGGAAAATTTGCTAAGTTACTTGTTCTACATTTCTTTCTTTGTCATGGCTCACTCGTCTTCACATTGTTGGAAATAGTTTTACTTGCATAAATGTAAAATCAGGCTACACTGTTACATCTTCAACATTACATAAATATTTTAAATAGAAAATATGTCTATGTAAAGTTTTAATAATCATTTTCATTTACAAATATTTACATTATTATTTTATTTAAGTCCTTCATAGACTTCCATACATAAAACTGAAATTATGGCTCTTGAGGAACTTGTGTTTGGTCACATCTATTCTCAATCTAATCTTAATTGACTTAATGGCTTTTGATTAATCAAAGTACTGATATACTGTAAATAGCCTCAGCTTGCGGTCAATTTGATGGGTGTTCAATCACATTTCATAATCTTCTTTATCAGCTGGAACAGGCTGATTGTAAAGTGGTTGCATAAAAATGAAAACTGTCAGTGGGAAGCATGATGATGACAAGAGTGATACCACTCCCCCTCTTTTGTTTGTATTATACATACAGAAGCTGACTAGCTTTGTTTACCACAAATGCTTGAAATGCAAAAACAGCTTGTTATAAATGGTAACTTAAGACAGCTAGCAGCATTTCTAAAACTCACAAATAACAACACATTTATTTGCCTTACATTGGCGTTTTCTACCTTTCCTTTTCACTATAACATTTCAAAAGTGTAAAAAGCAAACTGGCTAAACTCTGTATTGGATTCCACTATGACACCATGAAATCTTGTTGTTCTAAGCACCTCGGAGGACCTGCCAGTGTTCCTCCATAAATTTCGTTTGTCACATTCTCTTTTATCTTTTTGTGTAATCCGGGATTATGATGTTGAAATTTAGGGCTGGATCAGGTGACCCTGAATCCTCCGTTAGTTACACTGCATTAGGCCTAGGCTGCTGGGATGATGGACTGAGTGCTCACTCAACTCTTTTCATTTCAACATCATTTCATTTAATCATTAGTTATTATTCATCTCTTGCCGTCTTCCATAGTGTGTGTTTTATGCTGTCTTCCCAGCCGGTCATGGCAGATGACTGCCCCTCCCTGAGCCTGGGTCTTCCGGTTGTTTCTTCCTTTTGAAAGGGAATTTTTTTCTTCCCAGTGTCGCCAAGTGCTTGCTAATAATAACAGTGTAAATACCAGACAGGTAAACTCGGGAGAGAACAGCAGTGACTGAGACACCAGCCACGTTTTGTTCAGCTTCTGCTGAGAACTTTTCCAAACTGTGTTGCCACATTGACCCTTCCTTCTTGGCTTTGTTCCAGGTGTTGTGCATACCTTTTGTACCCCTCCGGTTGCCCTCGCCTCACCTCTCATTACTGCATACGGGCACTTCCTGGTCATGCACACACTCCTGCTTGTCAATATGCTGTTAACCCGGCCACCTTTCATTTCCCATGAGGGTTGGGGGAAGCGTGTTCCTGCTGCTGAGTTAGAGCGTGTGCAGAGAGGGAGTCGCTCTCACCTTTTTTTTTTCTTTTATATGGTGAGGACACAAAAGGTAGAGCCTATCATGTTTACCCTTCGGCTTTCACCCACTCCCATAAGAAGCTCAGAGGGGCGTCAAAGTGTAAATAGTCCTCTGAGAAGAGTTGGCCACGTTGTCCTTTATTTTCTCTCGGAAGTAGAGTGAATGAGCCCCCGGTGTTCCTGTTTGAGGAAAAACAAAAGAGAGAGGAAACAATAACAGAAGCTCAGTGTCAAGCTTAATGACAGAAACCAATCATCTGCGGAAGGGATAGAAAGGAATTACATTTATGCAGGTGTGGTACTACACTGCAAAAACACCACTTATGAATGAAGCTTCCAATTTAATGTCCATCTCCAAAGTCATATTAATCTGTCTTGAGAATTGTATGTAGTCAGTAGCATTGATCATGTTAGAAAATCCTGAAAGGTGTTGAGCAGGCCAGTCAACGTCTTTCTCACAAACTGGGAAAACCATTTCATTATGAACGTTTCTTTCTCTCCTGCACAATTAAATTTTTCTTTTCACTCAAACTTTTTTCTTACTTTCCTCCCTTATTTTGTCTTGTTTCTTTCCTTCATTGTTTTCTCCTTTTATCTTTCCCATTTCTATTTTTCCTTACTTTACTTAATTTGTTTTTCTCAAGTCTCTTGATATTCGTTTCATCCTGCTAATGTTGTTTCTATTTGTTTTTCCTTCTTAATTTCCTTTTTCCTTTCCATTTTATCGTTCTTCTTTCTCTTTCCCTTTTGTTTCTGCCTTTCTGCCTTCTTACATTCTTTAATTTGCCCATCCTAACCCACTTCTTTCCTAAATTTTTGACAATTCTTATTAATTTTTAAACAAATTTGGAAAATTTTGATTTTTAACATCGTAGTCCATCTGAGTATTTCTTCCATCTCACTCAGCAGAAGAATGACATCCTCAGGCTGTCTCTCCTGAAAAGGGAGACCAGCCCTAAAAAGTGTTTGTGTTATAATAAAAGCAAACAGGTAAGAGATCTTGCATATCAACTTTCATTCACATGAGCAACAATTAGTGCCTGTGCATGACACCGCTTTTCATATCTGTAAGACAAGCCTGGATTGAGTGTTCCCCACAAAAGTAATTATATCTCTTGTTGTTTTGTACAGCGAACATACAAAGACTCCAGTTAGTCTGGGCACTTGAATCATTAGACGTGTAACTGACAGGAACTGAGGGGTCGGCAGAGGGAGGATACAGCAAATTACCCACACACAGTATCAGCTTTCATCACTGAATTCAAGGCAAGTCCCAACGTGGAGTATGTCTAATGTGACAAACTGAGCAGGAGGTACAGCTTAACCCGGTGTCTTTAACCGTCAGCCTTGCAGACGTTTGTAGTTAATTTTCTAGTATCACTACTGAAGACGAGCACTTTCATCTGCACTTATAATTATCAGGTTTAGTCATGAGTGATGCATTTTTTTTTTTTAAACTTTCTGCGATTGGTCTGGAACACAGAAAGTCAGAGAGGTTAGATTTTTCTTTTATTTTGAAGAACATGCTGTAAAATTGTTCATAGTTCAGTCATATTTACCTTTATTTAGAGTCAAAGAGCATATTATTATAATTAATCCATTATTTTCATTTCCAGCTCAACTCTATTTTTATTCTTGGACTTCATTAGACGAGCATGAGTCACCATTCTTATGTAGCTTATACTGAATGTTGGTTCAGTCCTTAAGTTCATGCACAGTTTGAAGCCAGCTGTTTTAGCTCATGTTTTTTTAAGCCCACCGTTCCTTTAAGCCTGCTTTGGCTACTCCTCACAAAAAAGAAGGTTTGAACAGCAGGTGGGTGAGGCTGTGTGCCTGAGGTTATCATATAAGGGACATCCACTCTTTGACATGATAAATAGCCAAGAGCAATTTTTTTTTAGGGTAAAACTGAGAGTTTAGAGCAGTTTGAATCTCGAGATTCTGGCTCACAGGGACTCTGCACATACACAGACCTCATTATTATGAGGTCCACTTTATAGACTCTACCTATTCTGGACAGAGTATATATTTTTCAGCCGCATGCAGTTTGGATTTGTCTCATGTTTTAAATTTCACTGTAATTTAGGAAATCAAATTCACACGCACATGGATAGATGGATGGATGCCACATTGTGAATTATACTGACTTTGCTTTGCTGACTCCTGCTTCTCTCGTGCCACCATTAAGTTCACAATTGAGGTTGTATGAGTGCCATGAAATAGCATGGAGATGGTGTGATGGTTTGCACTGTTGCCTCACAGCAAGAAGGTTCTGGGTTCAAATCCAGACTGAGCCTTTATGTGTGGAGCCTGGCCAGCCTGTGTTACCTCCAGTTATTTGAACTTCCTCCTTGTATAAAGACATGTAGGTTGAGTAAATCAGTGACCCTAAATTTGCTCTAGGTGTGAATGGTTATCTGTCTCTATGTGAAGGTGGTATACCGTGCAACTTGCCCTATGACAGCTGGGACAGGCTCCAGCTTTCCTGCAACCCTCATTTAATATGCAGAGGCGAACAGATTTAGCACAGACATTTATGATCTTCCCAGGATGAGCCTAAAATTTGATGACCCTAAAACTTTCGCTGTAGTACCATGTGATCAGGTATAATTATTAATTTGTCAAATCAGTAATGATGTTTATAAGCTAATATTTACATTGCCATTGTGTTCACTTGTAATCATCACATTTAGGAGTAATTAGCAACTTTGAGGAAATCACAGGCCATCTTCCCATGAACCTCTACCAAAGAGTCTTTTCATGACTAGATGAGCTGCGCCCTGCTGGCGCAGTTGGAATCAACTGGAATCCACCATTTATGTGTTTGTGTTGAAAACACAGACGTTCCTGAGCCTCCCATAGCTACTATCAAAACTGTTGCTTTTTCTCTTCTTCCATCCTTATACAGACCACTTCGTGTAAGGTACTTTTTTGTACTTGGTAAGAATCAGCAGGTTTGGCCTGAAGTGAAGTCCCGATGGCTTTAGCAGATATCACTTACATTGGGAAGAGGCTCTGCACTGAAGAAATCCACCACTTTCCAAAGAGCTTGGGAAAGCCAATATCAGCTGCCATGACCGCAGTAATGGCACCATATTGGGAGCTGAAAGTTGACCTGGAGAAGCAATTACAGTCAAAGTTGGTAAAACAACTTCAAGGTCAGACATGGCGCTCATTTGTTTCATGAGGAGGATTGTTGTTAATGAGCCAGCCATCCACAGGGGCCAGCAGGCAGGGGCTGTTAAGCTGGGCAGTGTGGTGGCAGAGGTTTTGGTTGGTTCTGGGGAGCCATGAAGCTTCCCAAACACTGTGTGATGATAAAAGATGTGGAACAACCAATGACCCCAGGAAGCACCATATAAGCTGTACAGGTGCATTAAGAGTTTCATGAATTATTTCTACATCTTTTTCAGCTGACATAAAAAAAAAGCCTCAGAATTTAAGGTATAAGACTTTCACCCAACAAGGACCATTGCTGCCGATTGCTTTCCAGGATGCATTTCCGCCAACATAAGCAATTACTAACGGTACACTATTTATATGTGTTTTAGAACTTATGTAATGATGCTCACACTTAAGCGCATTTAACCAATTTGGGTTTTCACTGCTCTGTTATGTTGTATATCCAGTGCAGGTCTGGAATATTTTAATATTTGTGTTGCTGAGAAATTATTATCTAGTAAATAATATTTAATTAGAGCAAACAGAAATCAGTCATGGTATTCAGAGTTGAAGTAATCTGGAATAAAATGCAACCACTGATTTAGAAACTATAACTGTACGAATAAGCAGCAAATAATTGACTTTGATTGGTCAAAAATGTTTATTTAAATCAATACTTTGTCCTCCTCTTTGGACTTAAAGTGGCCCATACACCTTTAAAGTGGCCCATACACCTTTAAAGTGGCCCATACACCTTTAAAGTGGCCCATACACCTTTAAAGTGGCCCATACACCTTTTTAAGCACCTTATGCCCCTTCATGCCACTTAAAGGATACACTGATACAAACCAGCTTTGCTTTTTTATAATATCAACAGCAGGAGTCACTAAAAGCTAATCTGTTTATTATGGGAACCCAGTAGCAGTCAGTCTTATTGTATGACACCTCAGTGAAACTATTACTTCAAAACACTGGCACACAATAGAGCCCTTTTTTTTTTTCTTAAGCAGAGGAACAAATCTGATTTAAGAACGTTTTGGAAGTCAGAATCATTCCTGATCTCTAATAAAAAAGGACTGACTACTCAGCTGCCTTTTCTCGAGAATGGAACAGTTTTATATGATTTATCTGTTTTGACTTATTCTCTGTATTTAAGATGTATAGCTAAACTATTGCATTCAGCTAACTCAAATTCAGACAAAAAGCTGCAATGGACTTCCAATCTAATCAGCATTTCTTGGCTTTTCTGCCCTCCTGTAGCAGATTAAATTAAAGGTTAAGCTCTCTGATATTTGATTTTGGTACGCCGTCTCCAAAGAATACATGCAAACTTGTAATCTTGTTTCCATTCACTTGATTCTGGTATGACAAATGAGATTATAAAGAATTATTCTGAATCATGATGAAATTTCTTTAATGAAATCCCAAAGATAGTTTTACCCACACTGTGCCTGTAATTGCTGTTCTTATTTGGCTGAGTCAGAAATTAGTTTTTATGCCGATAAAGGTCAGAGCTGTGGAAACTTGGGAGCATTATATTTCTGTTTACTGCTGTTTGTTAATTTAGCCCAAACTGAATCTGAATGTTTAAGTGAATCAGCAAAACCTGTTGATGTGCCAACTGCTCACATAATCCCATCATGCTCATCACCCTTTCTGCATACTGTTTAGCTCTCCAAAATGAAAAATAAAAAACTGGGCGGGGTTGTCTTACTGGGGTATACTTTTGGCGACCAATCAAATCTTCTCGATGAAACGCACCTGAGAAGCTGCCAAAGCGAGAGGCGGGCGGGCTATATAAAACCCACTGCCCTCACATGTGTCCCTCAGCATCGGTTCGCTTATAAGAGGCGACTGCTTCTCGTTTCCAACGTTACACACTCTCTCTGTCCCCAAACGCAGCCATGCATCTCAGCGCGCACGAGTCTTGCCATTCCCTCTTCTTGTTTTGCATCCTGCTGAGGAGTTGCCAAGCCTTCAAGAACGACGCAACGGAGCTCCTGTTCTCTCACGTGAGCGCCCCGGTGCCGGAGGTCCAAAGCAACGTCTCCATGAACCGTCCACGAACCGGCGGGAGAGGAGCGGGCAGCGCGGCGCACGACAGAAGCGGTGAGTGGAGTGAAGGGACGCATCTTGTTTCAGAGGACCAGAGGATGCTCCTCTGCTTTGGTATTTTTGGAGTTTGCAATGAAGTTTATTCTGCTTTAAACTTACTTTAGAGAAAAAGGTTCTGCTTTGTTGCAGAATGTGTGTTTTTTTTTTTAAATTGCTTATTGTAAATTTCTGATGTTTGGAGGTGTTTCGCATGATATGCGAATATATCCTACCATGTGTGCCTTTAGCACATTGTAGACTGTTTTTGCATCTTTAGAAGCTTGAACGTTTTTAATTTATCTAGTTATTCTTCTCTATGAAAAGGTGTTTGCAACTACAACTAAAACCAGTTTATGAAGATCAGGTTATAATGCTTTTTAAACCACAAAGATCAAATGTCTTTTAATCAGGCACTTAATCCCATCATCACCATACTGTTCCCATTTACACATTCCTACATTCTTAAAAGGGATTATTTTACACTAAATCATCACCAGTTTGCAGACATGACTGGAAGCTTATCGGAGTGTCTAGACTGGAAAGACATGGAGCAAATTTAGGGGTGTTATAAAAGGGAAAGATGGGCAGTGAATGCAGTGAATTTGAGCACACCAACCCCCCCCTCCCCAGTGATATATTGCTCAGTGTAACACACACCTGATTGGCTGGGGTCCAGACAGGGATGCAAGGCTCTATCAGGCCGAGCAGCGGACTGGATGAAAGTGTTCTCCCATACCATTGTGGCGGATTACTAAACAGGGGGAGGGGGTGAAGTGGCAAAAGGGAGGGAGAGATCAGGCTGGAGCCTTCCTTCATTCATCAAACACTGTCACTGAGAAGGGAGGGCATTGTATATGGAGTTGTTTCAATGGACTCAAGCTTGGGTTACAGTGACAGAGGGGAGAGCAGTGGGACACTGTTTGTAGCCTACGGGAGAATAATGTTGCTGTACAGAAGTAGACCCGCTTCCCAGATTTAAAGAAGAGAGTTTTTCTGTTTCACAGTGCTGTAATTACTGAAGTAGAAATGTCAGGGTGCTCCTCTTGTATCGTGTGACTTGCCAGAGGCTGCAAAAGGACTTATGACTAGTACAATGGGGGTAATCTTCAATCAGACCAAAAACTAGAGATGCAAAATTGTTCTGCAAGGAAAGCAAAAACTCTAAGTATAGCACTTGATTGGAGCTTTGCAACTGTGAGAATCTTCTGCTTTTATTTTTCACTTTCAAAAAGAGTACACAAAGAAATCTGTGAAGTAACTAATAGTCAAATAATTTGTTGCAGCCCAGTTTCTGTCTAGCTGCCTACATATATTTCTTCATATTCTCACACGTCTTTGTTTCTGCCTACAGAGCAAAGTCAAATTGGATGCAGAGAACTGAGGTCCACTAAGTACATCTCTGATGGTCACTGCACCAGCATCAACCCCATCAAGGAGTTGGTGTGTGCAGGCGAGTGTCTCCCAGCTCAGATGCTGGAAAACTGGATTGGCGGAACCCATGGCAGAAGGTTCTGGAATCGACGGAGCAGCAACCAGGACTGGCGGTGCGTCAATGACAAGACCCGTACCCAGCGCATCCAGCTGCAGTGCCAGGATGGCAGCACAAGAACTTACAAGATTACAGTGGTCACCTCCTGCAAGTGCAAGAGGTACTCGAGACAACACAATGAATCCGGAAACAAGTTTGAGGAGTCGGCCCTGTCGCCACCGAGGCTTCTCCACAAACACAAATCTAAGAGCAAGAGAAGGTCGGGGAAGAACAGGCTGAGTGAAAACTGGCACGAGACTGAACCCTGAGAGACACTGAACATGCAGAGTGACTCTAAACCTCAAGAAGTTTTGTCTCAGTGATGTTAAGACACGACATCCAGAAACAGCAGTTGTGGATTATATGTGTGTGACTGGGACTTGATTTATGTGAACTGGTTCCTCACCATGATGAAGAACTCCAAGCAGGACTCTGAGAACTTTTCTTGACATTTTAATCCACATGCTTAAAGCTAATATGACCAGGACTTGTCTGCAGAATGTTCTCCAGCCATGAACCATGCATAGACTGTCCTCTAGCCCTGTGCATGTGTTCATATAGTCATTTGATATGCAGATGGAGATCTTTAACTAACAAAGCGCCAACACCAATAAACACTACCCAACATCTTAAAATAATATTGTGTAAATAGATGTACATATATAAAATTCATGCTTTATAAAGTATGTCCATTTGTATAAAATTTTACCATGTAAGATTTATGATGTAATATATTTTATTTGGCAGCGAACCTGATAAGTGTGGCTTAAGTGCAGTCAGCATGTGGGTGAATCCTCTGGAAAAAGCTTTGTCATCAATCAGTCGTGTAAAAATAACATTGTATGAAATAAATATCCTTTTTTTTTAATCATATGTGTTGTTTCTAGTAGGAATTTTTGGTTTGATGTGTTTCATCTTCAAGAGGGCTCTCATTAAAACTTAAAGCCTCGGACATAAAATGCACCAATAAATTTATATTTTTCAGGTAAGAAAGCTGGATGGATTCAGCACTGGCATATAGCATGATTTCTGCCATAAACACATTTCCACCTATCTGCAGTGTAAATGGTCTTGAAACATCTCAGGAATTAGGACCTCCCAGTCCTGACCAGTGGTCCTGCGGACAGGAGCAAATATTTCCCATAATTCTTTTTTGGAATTACTACGTTACTAAAATGGGAAATTAAACACCGTAACGTTTAAATTATACTAATACAAACAATAAATGAAAGAACAGTAGATGAAACTGATTATGATGCTTCTGGACTCAATTAAATAGTTTGAGTATTGTTAACATTAGGGAATTACCGGGCTAATTGTGTTAATCAAAAATAAAAATCCCCTGGACTTTTTTGGAAACCAGAAAGACATACGTACAAATGAATGCATAGAATAAAAAGTACATTATAGGTGCACAAATGTAAGTATTTCTAAAAGTTCTCTCTTTTACATCCTGCGTTTTCCTCTTTAAGGACCACATATTAAAGGGAAAACACTGTTTTCTTACTTTTCTTCAAGTCACATAAACTTCACAAAGCGAAGTTCACAAACTGTTACCTTTAATCCTCTGTTGTGAAGTGTAGTTAACTTTTTAAAATCAAAATAAATACTCTACGAGCTGTTGTAAGTTCATAAATTTTACATTTGCAACTTTCAAACGCTTTTATATTTATTTTGAAGCGTTCACCGGAAGTGTTCGCCATCGATAATCTGCCCGCTTCACAGCGGTGGTTCCCCCTTTTCCATCCACGTTTTCGGTATCTTACCCACCCCGCCCATCAGAAGGGAATGGATAGCTTTGGAAAGTAACCTACAGTGAAACCCCTCACACCCCTATCTGTAAACATATTGAGGTCAGTAATATGAACACGCGGGGTGATAACTGTGAACCGCACAGGCCCGCTCATCCCCGGATTTTCACAATGTGCGAGGCCGGGAAGAGCGACCACCACTCGGCAGAACGCTGCGTGGACTTCCCTGTATCGGTGGTTCTTCCTGCCGGAGGCACCGGAGAAAGAACGGGACTACAGACACCAAAACAGTTCTGCACGTTTCTTGGCAGACCGCTCATAAGCTACACTATTCAGGCTTTCGAGAGGTAGGAAACGTCTACGATAGGAGAGGCGACAAGATTCAATCCCCGTTAGTTATTAGGGAGACACGGAAACAGAAGGAAAAATGCCTCAGCTACTACCACCATGGCCGGATTAGTGGCTCGGGTGGCCTATGGGCAATATTTAATCGTTGGGCCCCCGCAGTGCACAGTACAGTCAATATCTGATTGCTCATTAATAATCATATTAAAAATATATATAAATACTGAAATTGGGGGGAATCCTGGTTTCTAATTCAAAAGAAAACAGCTTTGGCAATTTGAGTATTTGCTTTGGCTTCAGCAAATATGGTGGGCATATTCTCCTATTTTGTGACATATGCACAAAAATTGTGGATCATTTCTATTTTCAGTACATTTCCTGGCTTCCATTAGTTATGAAAATAATTTAAAATAGAAAAATATCTCATTCCCACTCATGCATTTTCAGCCCTAATACAGCAGTCATCCCTATCCATTTGAAAAGGAGCTGTACTGAAAAAATCTAAATCTGGTCACTTGTTTTACGCAGTCCTCTATTTGATGTGCAGATGTGGCATACATAAATGTTATGCTTTGCAGGCGACTGAACCCTAAGATCAGGTGTACTGTAGAACTTCTATTTTTACAATAGAAGTTTTTATGTCGTCATCCGATATATATCGTTATATTGAACAGCCCTATGTACTGATGCAGTATGAGGAAAATAATTACTTGGAAATAAGTTGCATAATATTTTTTTTTGTTCCAGAAGATTTTTCTTTGCATGCATATTGGGATTAGCTAAATTTTGCACAACTGGCAGAGGGGGTCAATTGATAACTTTTTCTCTGTCATGCTCCTTCAGCTTTTCTAGCATGTTAATTCTACCTTTCTTTTTCAACCTATAACAGTCCATTAAGTGTTTGTACCCTTTCACATGCTTTGTCCAATTTGGTGCCTCATTCTGATACACCAGAGACATTTTTGTGACTTATTAACCTTTGTAGGAGTAAAATCTGCTCACTCAATTTTTTTATTTTACTCAATTTATGATTGTCAAAGCATTAGGGTATTTTTGTTCAGCAAACAAACATATTTTCTACAGATTTTTGGCTCAATAACTAAAGTGATGAAAAGATGGAGCTACTCTGTGTTGTGATCATTGTTTGACCTCCATTACAACAATACCAAGACAGCTGGTTTTTGAAATCTGATGTGTCTCCTAGCTTGTTGTCAGTTTATGTGCCTGTCAGAAAATTAACAAGCAGAAAAGACACAGCCTGTGTGCCCCTCCTCGAGGTTACAGGGAGGCTGCCAGGGGTCAGGGGCTGCCAGTTTGCTGGTAAAAAGTGGCTTATTTGAACCCAGAACTTTTATTTTGTTCATGTTTTTCATGCATTTTACAATCAGCTACAGCTGCAGGTAGTACCTTATTAGCTTGGTTTAACATTAAGATCCAAAGCGTTTAATTTTCTATAAAAGATGAGATGATACATTATAGTTATAAAACAAAGGTGCTGGCTGGCAGATTTTTGAACTAGTGGACATCCACTAGTCCCCCCACTTCACTTCTCCATGCTAAGCTAACGGTCTCTTGGGGCTACTTTCCTATTTAAGTCAAGTATGTGAATTTAATGTAAACTGTTTGCAAGAGAAACAACTATACTATTTTTTACCCAAATGCATATGTTTTACTAAATAATAAGAGTACTTTAAGCTAAAATAAAATTAAAACAAGCATTTTTAGCGTGTTAATTGTCATATAAATATTATACATATTTATATTATACATGTTTAAGTGGTCAGAAAATGTCATCCAGTGTTTTGGGAACTTTTCAAATCTTTCCTGACTTTTTCCACATTACACAGCCTAAAAAATACTAAATATTTGAGTACTTGCAGTTAGGGCTGGGCCATATTATACCGTTCACGGTAATACCGGTATAATGTTAGGCAACGATAGGAAAATGAAATATCGCGATAGAATGGGAGTAAAACGCGCATGCGCAGTGCCTTTGTTTTCATATGCACATGGCCGATTGTTGAGTGAAACAGATGAACCAGAATTGGTTTGTAAAAATGGTGCAACTTCCGTGATGTGGAACTGGTTTGGTGTTTGTCCATCAGATACACAACAAAGCACATTTTTTTGCAGAACATGCAAGCGGCCGTTGTTATTGTCATATTTGTCGGACTAAGATGCTCTTAAATCTGGGAGTAATCTGGGTCCTAAACTCCGTCTTTTTCAGGTCAAACAACACTGCAGCATCACTTAGAGTTAAAAACTTTCTAAATTCTTTCATCTTTAATAAAACGATCAGCATTGCTGCTTTACCAGGTGTAACTATAAAGTTTAACTTCCAGGCATCCATGAAAACAAAAGTTATTACATTTAACGGAGTTAGAAGTTAGCAGGAAGCTAGCGGAAGTTAGCTCGCTAGTTTCGCTAGTTACCTAAGCATGATATTGCATGTTCTGACTGAGAGATTTCTGAAAAAAATCAAACGTACAGCTCTGCTATCACTTCCAACATAAATGAAGACAGGAAACTAAACAGCAGTGACGTTTGTAGGGTTACTGAAGTTGGGCTAGCTGGTATATAATGATGTGCTACGTGATCGCTAGCGACACAGCTATGTTAGCATAACATAAACAGTGAAGCTGGAGGACGAACACTAACACTTTTCCACTTATAAAAGTTAACGTGAAGGTTCTTCCTGGTTAGAGACAAATGCAATCGCATGGCAGGATGCTGTAAACGGACCAAACTTCAGTCAGGAGAACAACTGAGATAATCCATCCACAATACGAGGTTAGTCATTAATATACTGCAACAACATGGGAATAGAGCAGCTGCCAGAGAATTCAACATTAATGAATCAATGGTACAGAAGTGGAGGAAGCAAGAAGAATGAGTTTAATAAAGTTTGATTTATCTGACTGCTTTGTTTCGCTTAATGTGCCTTATAATCCCGTGCACCTTATGGTCCGAAAAATGCGTACTGCACACTGCAGTTTAATGTTGCAAAGCACCTCTTTTTAACTTCAGTGGATATTATACATGGTTATGCTCAGGATATGCCAGCCCATTTCTACTGGAAATGCCTTTTGGTTAAACTTTCAGCAAGGAATTTGCATTTGCACTGTTACATTTTTATAAAGCTTTAATGTACATAAAAACCAGCTTCTTGTTTAAGTGAAAATAAATGGAAGGTTGTCTTTTTGCGCTAGTAATGTTGTGGAGTTGTATTTTGTCTCGCATCAATTATATCGTCGGTTATATCGTTATCGCAAATTTTCAAATATATATCGTGATAAATATTTTTGGCCATATCACCCTGCTCTACTTGCAGTCCCAATTCTCCATCTGAGGGCTCAGTTTACAAATCAGGCATTTCTGAGCTGATGTTTCTTTTTCTTGCAGTATGCCATGGATCCAAAGCATTGTGGTCGCTGTTGCCAAAGAAAACATGGACCTGATGACGGACATCATCCAGCGGTTTAAGCACAGAAAGGTTCGTGCGGTGCCAGGAGGCTCGACGCGTCACAGGTCAATATGTAATGGAGTCCTGGCTCTGGGTGAGGAGGAGAGGCCAGCAGTGGGCAGACCGAAGGTTGTCATCATACATGATGCTGTTCGGCCTTTTGTGGAGGAGGATTTTCTGTGCAAGATAGCAATGGCTGCCAAGGAACAAGGGGTTAGTGTGACTAAAATGATTAATATTTAAAAGATTAATCACGTATTGGAACCTGACCTGAAATCCACCCAACATGTTGTTACATTTGCTGCTTATTTTGTGTGTTGTTTGGAACAGAGTTTTCATCCTTAGATTGTCTTATTTCCAGCACCTCAAATCTGACCTTTCCTGGAGTAATCTGTTACATGGTCATGTAATCATCCTCTGTGTGTATGTTCCTCTTTTGCTTCTGCCTTGTAATGATTGTTCTTAAAATATCTTCAAATGTTAATATGTACACAAGCTGGCTCATAGCCAGTAAAAAAGAGGGAAGACAACATTGGTTGTGATGCCAGTAATACTTTAATTTACAAAAGTAAAAAATAATAAACATGACATCTGAGGAATCAGAGGTATAAGTCGTGGCATGGAGGCATAGATAAGTGAAGTGTAAGTGAGGTGGTCTGGGCATCAAAGCAAACAACAAATGGAAACCTGGAGGTGTCATTCCGAGGAGGTAGAGAGAGATGACGCTCAGGCTTACTTGAGGTATAATGCAAACCCTGCACAGATCAGTCAGTGGAATGACTCTGTCCACCACCGAGCCTCTGCAGGAGAAAACCTGGCAAAGTATACAGGAAAGGTACTCGGCCTAACTCGACTCGCTTATCTATAGGGAAAAGAATACAGAGCTAGGGAGCACACAGCTCGGCAGGAAGACTGTAACAATATATACATGAGAGGTAACGAGGGAAGGAGAAACAGATGGGGAACTAAACACAGCTGAAAGCAATCTAGACAACGAGCAGGGGGAAGGTTAAACACAATACAGTAGATGTACACAAGATACAAACAAACCACTATCAAAATAAAACAGGAAATAAAACAACTAAACATGGAAACAGCAAGGCAGTGGAACACTAAAAGGCAAAAGAAAACAGAGACAAGACTGGAGGAACAGAATGGAAACAGCAACTGTTAAGAATAGTAAAGTAAATACTAACCCAAACATAGAACCACAAACCTAAACTGCACGTCCTGAATAATCAGCTAAACACAAACAAGAGCCACTGGGAAAGTATAATACATAAAACCAACATATAAACAATGTTATATTTAAAAATAAACATCAGTCAAACATAAATCACGTCAAAAAAACAATGACAAAAACAGGATATCTGAAGGTGCTACCGTCAACTAGGAAGGAGTCATTACTTAAAGCTAGGTTCTAAAACAAAACTTCCTCATTTTTCTATGGTGTTTCCATCTTCTCTACCCGTCCTGCCACCACCACTTTTGAGTCTTACACTGCCATTACATTAATAGCAGTGTAAGGTTGGACAGCTCTTTTAAACTCGAGAAACAAATCTCCTCTGTGGTAAAAAGCAGTTTCTACCAGCTGCGTCAGATATCTAAAGCAAAGCCATAACTTCCTTTGAAGGACCTTGAAAAGCTCATTCATGCTCTTATCACTTCCAAATTAGACTACTAATTCTCTCTACTCGGGCCTCCCATCTTCCTCTATTCACCAGCTCCAGTTAGTTCAAAACGCAGCTGTGCGTCTCTTAGCTGGTACTAGAAATTCTGCCCACATCACACCAGTTTTAGCCAACCTACATTGGCCCCCCGTTGATTATCGTATCAATTTCAAAATTCTTTTGCTTACCTTTAAGATTTTAAACAATTTGGCTCCCAGCTATCTATGCGAACTCCTTCATTTGTATATCCCTAACAAGGCACTTAGATCTTCCAATCAAAAGCTCCTGACGCAACCGAGGTCTCGTCTGAAGTCCAGAGGTGATCGGGCCTTTGCAGTCATAGCTCCCAGACTCTGAAATAACCTCCCTCCTTATATTCGTTCTTCCGAGTCTTTTAAATTGCGTCTTAAAACGTATTATTTTAGTCGGGCTTTTGATTCAAACTAGTATGTTATTTCGTGGCTAGTTTTTGTTTCAAACAATTGTCATATTGTTTCCTGCCCTCCTTTTAACTGTTTCTTTTGTATTCTGTCTTATGCTATTGCTCTGACCGACTGTGAAGCACTTTGGTCAACTTTGTTGTATTATTATGTGCTATGGAAATACATTTTGATTTGATTTGAATAATAGTGGCATCATTAGGACAGATGTCATTAGATGTGAAGGTTAAGTACCACATGACTGTAAACGCATACAAAACAGCAGAGTGTATCTAACAGCGATGGCAGGTTGAAGGCAGGATTGGACACCACTGGTGTGTCTGCTATGTGCTCAGCAGACACTGGGTTTGCGGTGAAACCCAGTGTCTGCTGAGCATACACAGTTATTTTCATTACAAACGTGTTCTCTGTTGTCGTAAACAACACACCTAGGGCCTGTTCTTCGTACCTCGCTAAGTAAGTTAGCTGGATTAGATTGTTGATGATTTCGCGTGATCCTGGATCGTTCGGTTCCCCGAAGCTCATCCGGGACTTGCTGTCATAGCAACAGAGCCGTAAGCGTAAACCTGCTCGGGAGCAGGTTCACTTTATGTAAACAGGATTAGATCGCGGCCACGCAGGTATGTCCGCTTCATTTATACGAAAGCAACAGCGATATTCCACCACTGTTTCACCATAAATAAATAACATCAATGTAACTAAAGATAATGCAGCACCTGATCCTTTTATTGATGTCACACAGATACATACAGGTCATTTCCTAAAAAAGGGAAATGTACTATTAACATTCTATTACATGTATGTGATTATTACAGATGTAATTCATATTTCAGAGTAGTAATTGTAAATTACTTCGTGTAATCAAGATGAGAGACCACGGCTATAAAAGCCAAGGTGGATTTGGGAAGCCTGTCGCAGCCATGTCCTGTCCGTTTACGCGAGCAACCCATTGCGGAAGGTGCAAGATTGATAAGGAGAGTCCTCAGAATTCCGCGTATATTGCGGGATAGACAGGATCCTTTAGCTCAGCGCGACAGTGTGCTCATTGAGAGATATCGATTTCCCCGTGAGGGTATTATTTACTTAACCAACTTGTTGACGAGGGGGTGCAGGACCACCACCTGTCTTTTTTTGCTCTGCCCTTTTCTTGGTTGCTGTTATGAACAAACAAACAGATTATTTCAGGGTCTCTTTCCAAGAGACGAAAAGCAATACAAGTGATAGATATTACCATTCTATAGAATATTCTTATATTTCACTTTTACTTGTTCTACTTGTTTACCATGTTCTAGTGGGTCCTGTTGTGGCTCTAATGTGAAAGAGGATATAATATAACAATATAATATAATGTAATATAATATTGGATAATATAGTGTAATATAATAAATCTACCCTACCACCTACTGGTGTTGGCCAGAGGGGCCAATGGCGCGATATGGCAGCCTGGCTTCTGTCAGTCTGCCCCAGGGCAGCTGTGGCTACAACCGTAGCTGCCTCCACCAGTGTGTGAATGTGAGAGTGACTGAATAGTGGCATTGTAAAGCGCTTTGGGTGCCTTGAAAAGCGCTATATAAATCCAATATATTATTATTATTATTATTAAATTACTTACGAGTTTAATTTGTCAGCAACTTTCTGCCAGCCCTCTCTCCTTGCTTTTGCAGCCTTTGCAGTGTTCCCTTGCGTTCTGATTTAACTCTGAAACTCCTGAAATCCCTCACTCATGAGTTCTTGCTCTGCTGCCGAAAAATACCGAGCCGAGCGCACTCCTTCGACATTTTCGCCGACCAATCAGAGGGTTGCCGATCACTGTTTCTGCTATCGATGCGTATCCCCTTTTACGGCACCCAGTGATCGCACATTACTTCATCCAGCTGTACTAATCGTCAACAGCAGGTGTGTTCGGGGAACCGGATTAGCGCGCTCACGGTTAGCGCGATGGTTTGGTCTTGGATGTTTCATTTGATCTTGGATGTAGTAAGCGACGTACGAAGCACAGGGCCCTAGAAGAAGAACGACTATTAGTGGCTCTAGCTGAATTTCCCATTAATTGAATTCCCCAATGAATGAGGGGAATTTCCCATTGATTTTCTTCACTGAAACATAAAAAATTTATAAATCTATGAATTTTAAGTCTTAAACCAAAACAACAACAAAAAACAACTGCAAGGTGACTTATGACTTAAAAAAGACATATTTATGTTTAACAGTAAAGGAACGACACATCCCATAACTCATTACAAATCCCAGCGTCCACAACAAACAACTTCCAACCTTCTCAAATGTAATCCTGTCCATTACTGCAATGTTAATATGGTTAATATTAATGTTGTATAATAAAAATTATTTATATATATATATATATATGTATATATATATATATATATATATATATATATATATATATATATAGTAAAAGGCAGAATAAAGTCAGAATAAATTAAATAATCTTTATAGTAAGGTAAAACACACAGATTTCTTTCGGCAAGTTTCACTTTGCTGGTGCATAGTTGTGTATTTAAATCTCAGAAATTGTCATATCATGAAAAATCTGGTACGTATTCAGGAAACCTCTGTTTTCATCACAGGAGAGAGAAAGATCTTAATCCTCCTGCAAAAAGAGGAAAAACCACGAAAGCCACTCGTTCCTCACGCTTGGAAAGCGTACCTAAATGAAATTGCAACTTTAGTGCATACTTCGTTTTTTCTTGTGCTTTAGCAGAAAACCAGAGAAGGCCAATTAAAGCACATGGTGTAAACACATCAGACATCCTGCTGTTTTATTTTTCTGTGAGGAGTACAAGAAAGTTAGCCACACACTAAAATACAAGAAGTTCAAGTTCTCCCGTCAAAGAAAAACCAAAGTGTTTTTGATTGCACCTTTCACTCACCCCTTTAAAACCAGATGAATCCATCTTCTCATAAACTGTTTATGAGACCGACAGCTCCATTGCTCTTGGCGGTGGTGTTTATGTCACTGGTAACATGCAGAAAACATTTAGGCCGAAGCCACGGCCTCGTTGATGAAGAAACTCACAGATTAGCTCCATTATGAGTCATGATTGAAGAACCCAAACTGAGAGAGGTCACACAGGTTATGAAAAAAGCAAGCGCTCCTTTACACAGGTCAAACATTTGTGGTGTTTCTGAGAGTCCATGCGTGCTATGTGACGTGCATTCACAGCGGGCGATCTGGTCTTCATTATCCTGCCTGTGTCCACGCTCATGATAGAAAGCCTGTCTCTACTAAAACGTAACAGATTAATTTTGATTCTAACAGCGTGTGTAACATGCAGAAACACATGTTTGCTTTCCTTTCATTTGTTTCTTCCACACAGGCTTGCTGAATGCCTACTCCTGGAGTCTGTCTTCAATCTGCCACAGAGAGATGAAAATATTATCTCAGAAGTTGTTATTATTTTAAATATCCAAGGGAGGAAGTGCAGAGTGTGTAGTGCGTACTCTGGCTGTTCTGGTTACGATGGATTTATTGTTACTGTGAAGCTGCCAGCTCATGTGATCAAGGAAATGTTCTGTCCTCGAAATTTTCACTCTTGGCTGAAAAATAATCAGAATTATTTGATGAAAAAATATCTGAAGTGAAGGCCAGTTTACTACTTGTATAGTAATATTTCATGATTCATGTACATGTTTAGTAATATTGTTTTAAAGGTCACACTTTGATCATAAAGGGCAAAAGTTATACTAAAGCGTTGACATTAACTCACTATAGACTTTTGCTTTGATGGAAGGTAACTGCATGTGCTAGAAAAACTCTGATTTTCCTCTTTTAAGTGTTTCTGTCTGTTCCTCTCTCTGTTCTGTAGAACTGTATAGTCACACAGTATTTGGTCAGACTGATTTGTGGCACCATCAGCTCATTGCACACTGCCTTGTGTGAATATTTTTGGTTCCCTTGAGTGTGTCTAAGTATGTGTACATGTGAATGTACTTATTCACGACATTTACCTTAAATATTTGGATTTAATTGTGCCTTACTTATGCGTTTGGAAGCAAATGTGATCCTTGTCTTATTGAGGATTTTCCTGTCTAGATATTTTAATTTTTCTGTGTATTTTTGCATGAATATGTTGATAGATATGTATCAGTGTGCTCCCAGTATGCTTTCTCGTAAAAGGCTTTTTGTTTTTTCTCTAGTCTCCCTTCAAAAACTATTAACTCATTCACTGCCAGCCATTGGCAGTAAATGAGTTAAAAATTGTTAGAAGCATCTGTGATAGTTTTTACAGCGAGCTTTATGGCAGTCAGGTATATATGTATGCAGAAATGTTCCATACATATGCATGCTAACTGTGAAATTACATTCCAGAGCTCAAGATAACACTGCTTTTATAGCATGAAATTATTTCATGTTCTTTTGAAGATAGTTTGGGACTGACTTCATTGTTTACAGAGCTTTTCTTGTTCTCTTTTTTCTCTTATACATTCTGTCCTTGTGAACTATTGAGCACAAATACGTTAACCTAAATGCTTTGTCTTTTGTCCAAACAGGCAGCGGGAGCTATCCGACCTCTTGTTTCCACAGTAATCGCCACCACATCCGAGGGCTACCTAGACCACTCTTTGGAGAGAGCCAAGTACAGAGCCAGCGAGATGCCTCAAGGATTTACATATGATGTCATCTCTCAGGCCTATCAGAGGGTAGGACCTATACTCTGATGTATCTTTAACAAACAAATGGGCTGTTTGAGGCATCTTGTTTTGGGTCTTTCTGGTTTGATGCAGTTATATGCACGATAAAAAGAAACCTGACATTCTGTATTTAGCTAAGATTTCAGTTTACAAAAAGGAAAATACGAAATACTTGGCTGTCAAGTCTTGCTGTAAACACAGGTCTGTGTGCGACCATTTCTGTAACACCCACTTCACACATTGATTGGTCAAGTGTGGGAGGTGGAAAAACAAGCTGGATTTGAGCTTTTCTTTTTCTTGTAGTTTGTTTTGTAATTCCTTTCAGGACAGAGTGTCTGTAACTGTGTGCCTTTTTCACCATATTTGGCTCTTTTCTGTGAAGGCTGGCTCCTCACCCCACTTTCAAAGGTGACTGAGGGTACACATCAGTTTAAATATTGATGTTTAACCACAGTTTATCTCTTCCAGTTTTGGTCTTTGTTTTTCCACCTTGTACTTCATACACAACGTTCACATTTTGGACAGAGAAGAAATATGGTTTGAAAGACGAGTGAAAGAAGCCATCTATGTCCACTGTGAACGGCCATCTTTGAACAGAGGCGGTGGTTTACGGCACCAACTGTCTGCCATCTATAATCCAGTTTTGAGATCCCTGCTCAGACCCCTTAATGTCCACTCACATCCTGGGCCTGTTGACCTCAGGAAATCACATGATAGGGTGGGGCTAGACTTCACAATGGGTTCACTTGAAACCCTGGTTGATTGTGATCTTCAGACCTTGGCTTGTGTGTGGTAGAGGATCAATAGGGGGTCCATGACCCTCTCGGGGGACACTCCCATAGGGCTTAAAATCTGGGACTCTTTACCAATTGCTCTTAGAGCTGAAGAAGCTTCTTGGATGAGAGATGAAACGTCTTCAAGAAATCTGAAGAAGTCTAGACACTTTTCTTTCCAAGGTCCTTAGACTGTTTTGCTAAAGATTAATTTTAGCTGTTAGTACAATGGTATTTTCAACCAGAGAAAATATTACTTGATGCCACAGAATTGTCGCAACTTTATAAATAACAATAGAAATTTCCTTAGCCCAACCTCATTGATTTTCCAGTGGATTCCCCTATCTTTTAAGAAACTTCCTTTTGATTTGCTGCTGCATGTAAATAGAAAGTAGTGGTCCTTCTATGCTCGCAGTCGGAGCTTGTTGCCTGAGATGAAAAAAGTAAAAGTACATTTTTGTATAAATTTTGTATAAACATATCACAGGATAGATGGTTAAGTCCTGCAGGCATGTGTGACTTATTTGTGGTGTCAAATAATTACTAAAAACCATCTGGGAAATCTTCTAAAATGACAGATTGAGATTTATGCACTAAAGCTTACATGAGTTGGATGACAAAGGGCTTTATGATTCCCATACATCATAACGGACCCTTATAGTCCTTCATGGTTCAGCTGATATGCCAGAACCTGCAGGGTTTCACTCTGAAGAGCTTGTGACATGGGTGCTATCACTTTCTCTTGGCCTCATCTGCATCTAGGAAAGAAATCACACACGATTATATTCTGCCACAGTGCAGAAGATTAGTTTGTGGAACAAAAGTGAACAAAGGCTAAGTTGGAAAAATGGTAACATAGGACTGAAATTACACGGAACGTCTAGGTGGATTCAGATTAATGTTCTCGCATGTATAGGGTGTTTTACTATGTGTACCTGAAAAATGGAAAGAATTATACGCTGACGTAAACTGTAAATGCGTTAATTGTTCTCTGAAAGCAGAAGTTTATTGCTAAAACGTAGTGGGCCAACGAAATGTGAAACTTAAGTCGATGAAGTTGACCTTATTTATTTTTCAGACGCTTCCAGTTTGCTATTTCAACCTTTACTTCATTAGATGGTTCTTCCGATAGCCACTTTTTTCAAGGGCACGGCAAACTTTGAGCTAAGACGTTAAGTATGCCTTAAATTGGAGCGCCGTGTGTCTGAAGTTATTTTTACTCCTGGCACACATGGATCTTCAGATTGCTCTGAGAGGCCTGTTGGCTTTGGCCTTCTCAGAAAATGAGCTCACTTTTCTGCAGTATTTTCAAGGCACACTGGAGAAGGAGGTCGAGTAAGATTGCGTCCCCCTCGCCTCCTTTTCAAACTTTTCAAAAGAAGGGAAAGTGTAAGGTATCTGTCAGGTTAAGACTCTAGGACATGCACATGAAAAATCTCTAGAGCTGCTCATTTGTAGCGTGACATCTATTGAAAGCAGAAGAACTCAGGGCTGAAAAGACAAAAGGGAGGACACTTTATCCAGTCCCCAGCAAGAGCCTTTGTACCAGGAGAAAATGCTAAAGGTTAAATTACCACAAAACCAAGAGCATATTTCTGCTGTAATTTCTCTCTGCAGTTCCATGGTCCCAGATATAAAAGACTCCCCTCTCTTTTATAGCTTGATAAAATATTACCCTGCTATAATCTCAGGTAGCCTGAATTTGTCTTTGTAGTAGAGAAAACCTCATCGCCTCAATCCAAACTTGCATGTGATCTTCAGAAACGGAGCCAGCAAAGCACAAATAAAATATTCATTGGTAAAATTAACTCTAATGAGTTTAGGGAGGGAAATGACACAGAGTAACAAGGACATAAAAACACTAGAACATTAGTCTAATTGCTCTAATCAGCATAGTTTCCAGCAACAGACAGCAAAAAATCTCATATAAACCCATTGCACTTTACCTGCTTTGACCCAAACAGCAAGCAGACACAGTTAGTGAAGAATTTAGCAGCTAAATATGGAAGTATTTTCCTTGGAGTTGATATTGTTATTCAGTGCTGTTTAATGTTGGTTCGTATCTGCTGGATGTGTTCTTAAGCAACTCTTTGCTATAACCCAAGGTCTTTTTTGCCTAATTAAAGCTAAACTTTTTATTTTTTAAACTGAAATAATAAAAACTAAGTAAAACAGTACTGTGTTCTTAAGATAGCTAATTAAAATTAAATGTATGTATAGACAATGACTTGAGTTTTAGTCTCGGTCAATTTAGTCAAAACAAGAAAACCATCCTGAGGAGGCTTTAGTGATTATCTTTATTGCAACTGTGACCTTTACATTACTGTGAGTTGGTCATTTTTAATGTAATCCATGTTTTCAGACACTTAAATTGTGCCGCTGAAAACTACACTACATGGACAAAATTACAGCACCTATTAATCTCTGAATTCAGGTCTTTTCAGTCCCATTGCTGCAGGTGTATACATTCAGTGACCTAGCCATGCAGTCTGGAGGAACAGTAACTGCATGTGTATATAAAACCTGCAGATAGTCAGATTAACAGTATTTTGTCTCTATCTGCCATTCTGCAATTCATCTCATGTAAACAATAACGTGGCGCACAGCGTGACGTGAAAAAAGGCACATACCTTTGACGTTGCGTGATGAACTCTGTATTCCTCGTCCACACGTAAACGCAAAAAATGAGTTTTAAAAAAACGCCGTTTACGTGTGGACGAAAGACCCAAACAGCTGCGTTTTTAAAAATACCCATGTAGGTGTGGACGTATTGTAAGAGTTAGTAATGTATTTTATTACTACCTCTAATTTATTGCAGTTTACTTGTATCTGCTTAATTGTTTACTAAATGGTTGAGGTGTGAAATAAACCACAATGGAGTTTGAAAGGTGAGGGGGCGCGAACATTTTTATTGTAAAACCAAGGGGGGCCTAGCAAAAAAAGTTTGGGAACCACTGGTCTACAGAGTTCATGAAATCTGAGTGTGGTACTGTAATATATTGTGTAAGTGAAGTGACAGACCACATAGAGTTACAGAGTGACTGAGTGCTTAAGCATACAGGGAATAAAAGACTTTGGTAACACTGTAATTGCAGAGATCCTATCCTACACTGGTATTAACATCAGCATAAAACTGTGTGCAGGGACCTTCAAGGCATGGGTTTCCATTGTCAAGCAGCTTCTGTAGGCGTAATGTGTAGATGGCCAATGCTTTTTTCCATGTAGCGTATACTCCAACCTAAACTAAAACTCACGCTGTAACATATAAGAGTAAAACTAAAGCTAAAGTCTTTCAAAACAATGAAAACTAAACTGAAAGAGGGATAATCTCTCTGGAAGCTAAGTTGAATTGCAAACAAAAAATCCCTAAACTATAAAACTCAAACCAAAAAACCCGATTCACTAGGTTACTTTTAAGATCCACCAGTCTTTGAAGTCCTTACACTGCAGTGTAAAAAAGATACAGTTGTGAGACGTACAATTTTGGTCATTCCTTTAACAATTTATTTATTGTTATAGGAATTTCTTTCAGGCGAAAACCTCAGAGCCTGCTAACCTTTTAACCTCGACAAAATAACCAAAAAAAGCTCCTCTAAAACCTCTGTACACCACATCTTCAGCAGCAAATAAAACATTTCACATCTCCCACAACAATGTGGGAAAATGTCTTATGAACCTGATGAAACCAGTGTTGCACATTTTAAATCTTATTTCAGAAAGATAAGAGGGTTACAATTCCAAGAGCGCATTAGCCAAAGAAAACAACGTCCTGTGAAGCATCCGTTGAAAAATGTGGTGACGGCAGCTTTGTTTTATGAAACCTTTACTGTGTAAACATTGTCACAGTATGGAGAGTGAAATAAAAGGCTCCAGATATGGAAATCTTTTCAGCTGAACGTCTAACCTGTGTTGCACAAAGCCAACTTATCTGAGGAGCGCCCAGAGGAAAGAAGTACCTTATTTAGCAATTTGCACATCATACCAGCAGTACATAATAAATTAGATTGTACCTGAAGTCTTTTAGTAATAAAAATGTAAGATAATTCTTAAACACAGGTGCACTAAGTTAACTAAAATCTTTCAAACCAATAAAAAGAGTCAACGCAAGAAGTATCTATAAGAACTGTTTCACATTTGGTGCTTCTGCTTAGCGTAGAAATCGTAGAAGTCATCATTTAGTTCGCTAGTTTAAGAATTTGGTGCACAATGAACTTTCTCAACAACTACATGTAAAATCTCTAGGAAATTTGGGTTGGAAATGAAATGTCTCCAGGGGGTTGTTTATTATGATTTTGGTAATTGGTATAATCAAGTTTAGGTTCCCCATAGGCCATGGACAAGCATCTCAAGGTATAATGACCACATGTCCACAAATACTGGGAACAATAGTAGAAGCCAAAAATCAAATTTTCTGGCTGATGTGAAATTTACTGAGTTAATTAATTCTTCACGTTCCTCAGAGGATAAACAGTTTGGATGTGTTTTTGATGTCCCAAGACAAGATATTTCTCTCTGGCAGCACATATGATTTAAAACTCCAAACAATACAACAAGTGATTGATTAAGCCACTCAGTGGTTGCTCTTCAAGCTTTTTGTTTTGATTTAGGCAACATTTGTTTTACTGTAGGTGTTGAAGATTGGATCAATGAAGAAAAGTAATGCTGTTTGCTTTCTGCATGGGCTGCTTTTCACAAAGACTGCTTGAAAATGGCTCTTGTCTGGTATAATTCTGATATTAGCTGGCATGGTGAAAACGGTTTTGGCAGTCACTGTCTGAGATTTCACAACAAAGGCATGAATCTAATATATTTAGCCCCTCTACTATAGATTATGTCTAAAAGATGGATGTAGCCATGATGACTTCATCAAAGGACTGGATAAGTGTGTGTTTTAACAATGCCGTGGGTTTTTTTTTTTAAGGTAGAGATGACCATATTTTGCTGCTGGCAGTACCTGCTAATTGGTGCAAGATTCGAGCACATACTATTTGGATGCTCTCTACTTCAAAGCGCACTATATTAATTCAATTAAGAAAGCTTCCAAAGGCCCCAGCACCACAAACACAGGCTGAGAGTTGTGGGTATGACTGTTAATCAAAGTGGTCCACACCCTTATCTAACAAAAATAGAGACCTTAACAACATTCAGACTGGTGAGTTATAATTTACTCACTGAAATATTCTTAATGAAATGTTATGAAGTAGGAAACTACCCATACCTACCTGTAAACCTGCTTATTTCTGCTCTAAAGTTGGGCATTTTAACCTGGTAGTTTATGGGAACTAAGTCAGGCAGCCTCAAGTGTCCAGCTGGAGGAATTGCAGTTTTTGACATTTATGTGTTGGATTCATTTTTCAACCCTGAGGTTTCTGCTTGTCCTTTACTGGCTCTTTAAATATGAGTAATCGTCCTGTTACTCAACTCAGATTGTGGTAAAAGGAGGATTACAAAACAGAACATTTTCAAACTTTTGTAAAAATCTGTTAGTAAGAACATATTTTATGTGAAGCAGAGCATACACTGTGGTGGTACCTTCATTCCGCTGAGTTTGATGGAAATACACTGGTGTCAGCGACCGTCCACAGCATCTGCTCTCTCTTGTGTCCCCTCTGCAGTGCAGTGAGTCAGACTTCGAGTTTGGCACAGAGTGTCTCCATCTGGCTCTGCAGTACTGTGGCACCAATGCCAAGCTCATTGAGGGTCCGCCAACACTGTGGAAGGTGAGCTCGCCAGGGGCCTGCTTTGGGTTTGGGATCGAGGATTTTGTGACATTTTGGCTAGCACAACTGCACGCCACTGATTTATCAAATGAGTAAAGATAAATCATGAATTGAAAGTTTGTGGGTGCTGGCAAAAAAGGAAACACACATAAATTGACTGTGACATCCAGGATAAGCATATAGAAATTAGGCTAACTACTGTATTAACGTTTTCTTCTCAGTTTTCTGTGTGATCCATTCTTAATGACGTGTGTTTTTTTAGTTAGACGTAATGTTAACTTGATATGAAGGCAATTTGGTTTTACATGCTGAAGGCTCTGCTCCATTATAACAGGTTGAAATTACTTTGCGGTGCTCAAAGCAGCACAACAGTGACCCACTGAGTCAGAGTTACGATGGATCGCTAACCCTTTTTTTAGCAGGTAGTTTGAATATTTATGGAGTCAAAAACTAAATCAAGAATCGTACATGTGTTATGAAACTGTGAGATAATGCATTACAAAACAGAGTGTAGTCTCAGATGATATTGTTTTTGCACAAGGGATACATTTGTGGTGTTGTTTGAGCACCTCAGTTTTACTTTCAAAGTAGGAACATATTCTATGGCAAACTAACAGAAGTGCTATCTTCTTCAGTCAAATAAATTTTCTAAATACTTAAAATGCTGCTTATTCCACTGGAAGTTACAGAGTTACTATCATATTGTCTCATTTGAATAATCTTTAGAGATGTGAAAGTGCATCATGACATAAAAACTGGAGGAAAGTCCAAATCTGAGGTCCAAATCATTGATTGAAGCTAAACGGGTTGTTGTTGTTTTTGGAAAAACACATGTATGGCTTGTTTTGTATTTGATGAACACATTAATTTTACTCAGAGAATATTTCTAATAATCTGAGAAAACCTTTAAAAAGCAACATAATCAGCTCAATTGTCAGTGTAGCTCACAGATAAGATTCCAGCGAGTTTCTGGGAGCAGATATCTGAAAATCTCTGCACATAAAACTGAAACAATGTGCACAGATCTCCATAAATAAAACGTTCCTTTCTCTCATTTGGGTAAACTGACTGGATAAACCCAAGTTATTTTGTCCTCCAGGTGACCTACAAACGGGATTTGGCTGCCGCAGAGTCCATTATCAAAG
This sequence comes from Maylandia zebra, assembly GCF_041146795.1. Classification (NCBI taxonomy): domain Eukaryota; kingdom Metazoa; phylum Chordata; class Actinopteri; order Cichliformes; family Cichlidae; genus Maylandia; species Maylandia zebra. Next base: position 32,347,308 of record NC_135177.1, read on the forward strand.
GTGAGTTTCTTTTGTGGATATGCTTTCATAGAACTTCCTGTATGTACAGTACAAAGTACAATAGTTTTTCATCCTCTTACTTATATAAAATGTGTATGCTGACAGGTAGACATGAATGGTTGATTCCACTAGGTCTTCTCACACAGGTTAAATGGTCAGAAATAAGCAGTGTAGGAGTGTCTACATTCTTTTTGTGTGGTCTGGAGTTGTGAATAGGTGACATTGAATTAAAATAGGCTATTGTTTTCAAAGGAAGAAATTCTTTGTAGTATTGTTTAGCCTGGGATGAACACTGTGGATTTACACAGTCAGTGAGTACTATAGAAAGCAAGTCAGGACAAGGGAGACTATCATAATCAGAGAAATGGAAATAAACACAGCACTATATTTCACCCCGCCAGCACCTGGACCAACAAGTACCTGTTTGATGATGACATAAGTGATTATTCTCAGAGCCTCTGAAGTGAATGAATTCATTGTTTGATTTTTAGAAAGGACGTGGAAAAAAGTTCTCATATCTGTCAGTACAAGAAACTGACGAGAGCGTCAATTTGTGTTTGCATTTCTGTGTGATTGCATAGAGCCACCACAGAGTGTGTGTGTGTTTGTTTGAACATTTATGGCTACTCTACAGAAGGCTTTCAAATAACAACAATATATTTAGTCTTACTTTTTTTTTGCTGCAGCAGTAGTGTGCAATGGGATGAATGTCACAGTGAAATTGTGTTATTTCTATCTATGGACTTTTAATTTTGATTTGTAGTCCTCCTTTGAATCCTCAAAGGGCCCACAACACAGTAGGTGACGCTGTTTGCCATCACTAAAATTAAGATAAAAGTCAAATTGAGGTAGTCATGTTGGACTTGCTGCTGTTCAGTATTTGTTAGCTTTAACTTTAATGAATTCAGGAAAAATAATAAAACTTCACAAATACTTTTTTCTATAAATTAATTGTCATAACTATGAAAAGTAGGAATCAGGCTTTGTCTACAGTGCTATTTTTATAGCTATTTTTAGCATTTTGAGCGTGCAATGTAAGTAATATGTTGTTTGCCCCGGGCTGGCAGACCCTTGCGAATAAGGGAGCACTGCATATTACTACCAAACATAAAGTGTCACCTGAAGAAGCGCAGTATTGTGTCAGCGTGTAATGTCATAATTAGCTATGTATTACATTTGGTGCTCGCCTCTCCTGATAAGCTTTTAAAGTAGAACAAGTTTGCAAGTGTATCTTTCATTTTCATACTGAGGAAAGAACTTTGACTTTGAGTAAGTTTATTTTCTTGTTTTGAAACTATGGCAAAGTGTATGGATCCTACCTTATTTTAGTGCAGTTTGATTCAGACAACTCAAGTAGAGGATTTCAGGTATCTTCTGCTTTTCTTTACAAATGAGGGAAGGAGATGAGAAATTGGTGCAATATCTGCAAAAGTGAGGGCTTGGTTTGTTGTAGTGAAGACTTGTTTGATTGTGAAACCTAAAGCTGTCGATTTGCTTGTCAGTCCACATTTCCCCACAGGAATGGCCAAAAGCTGGGGGCGAGTCTCTCTCTGACTGCCGCCTATTTGTAACTGCTGCTTATCCATGTCCAGTGGGTGATGGAGGGTAGCTGAGGGTCTGGGTGTCTATAAGCTACGTTTTCCCACACAAACTGACAACAAAGATGTAAATTTACAGAAATAACTCTCGAGAAAAAATGATCAGTGATGTATATTTTACTACACATCACTGATAACTGTACCGATTTTTTTTTTTTGTAGCTACTATTAAGTCAATGCTGTTTTGATAATTTATATTCAATCTCAAATTCTAATTGTTTTCCAGGCAAGCCAGGTTGTGGTGCAGTCATGTTAATTTTTCAAGTGCACCTCTTGTAATGTGCCAAGATTGATTTATTTGTCGTTCAGAGTTTTGCCATTTTTTGTTTATGTGGAGGAGTTTTTAAAATCACACGTCTTCTCTTTCAGAGACTTTATCACGATCAGCATGCGTTATCACAGGTGGATTGGCAGAAGCTGTGAACCTGGCAGATGCTCTTCGGAAGGCTGTTGGAGCTCTGGATATGGTACGTACGGGGCAGTAACAGCTAATTCAAGTGTTGTTTGTGATGACAACAAAACTGTAGAGCCTCACCAGTTTACCATTATGTTTTCCTCTATCTCACCCGTATCCGTCTCCTGTCATATACCTCAAATCTCCCCATAAACTCTATGCGAGCTCCACTTGGGTGGCCCAGTGGTGAAACTTGCCATTTGTGGTCACACCTCTAATGGAGCCTGTCTGGGACTTCCACACCCTGCAACTTTCCTCCCCACAGCCCCAGCCTCCTCCTCTGACTCTGCACGCAGGAGAGCAGATGCCCCTTCTCCTTAACTTGTAGTCACTTTGTGGGCACATCAAATTCCCACGTTGCCTTCAGTCCATATAGCAAACATCCTTTATTTAATTTGTAAAATTGTTCCTGATAGACAATGAGTAAAGTGTCCATGTGCAAAACAGAAAAGAGTGACAATCTGGGACATCTGACAGCACAGACCACATAGAGGCTCCAAATATGAATTACTCTCCTCTTACCTCAACAACCGTTGGGTTTCCTTAGAGGAAGCCACGTAACAGGTAACTCAAACAACCTGGATTTTGAAAAGAAGGCAAATAAACAAATGTGGCAAATTACTTTTAATCAAAATAAACTGTTCTTAGTATCCAGTTAGAGGGATATCCAGTAGGAAACAACTGTAATAAACCTACAGTCAACCATTTTAAACATTTTAAACATTGTTGTACTAATAGGCATAGTTTGCAAATGAGCATAAAACAATTTTAGTTTGTTTATTGTACAAAACAATTCAATGAGTTCAGATGAATTTTTGAAGACTTTGACGGTGAACTCAACTTATTGCTTGTCTTCGCCAGCAGTGATATTCAGGGATAAAAAGTAAAAAGTTGATTAGCCTTACCTAACTGTTAAAAAAGCCAAATATTTCGAACTGTATCGTCGGTTATTCGCTGCTTTTTCTTGCCTATAAACAGTAACCTATTTATTATTAATTATCGGGATGTGTTGTCTGCATATAGCCACTGATGACTGTTATTGGTCTGTCGGCAGGTCTGACAGTAATGCAAATTATTTGTCAGCTTCACATTACTAATGAGAAACTGCTTCTCCACCAGTGAGATCTGGTGACTGTGGAGACCATTTGAGTACAGAGAACTTATTGTCATGTTCAAGAAACCAGTTGGAGACTTTTTGAGCTTTGTCCATTATTCTGCTGGAAGCAACCATCAGGAGATGGGTACACCTTGGTCATAAAGGGATGGACACGGACAGCGACGATGCTCAGCTGTGTCATTTAAGCAGTGCTCAGGTGGAACTAAGGGACACAAATTGTACTTAGAAAATATCCCTATGCCTGAGCTGTTGATCCAATTGAGGATAGATCCATGCTTTCATGCTGTTTACATCAAATTCTGACCCTACCACTAGAAATCAAGACTCATCAGAACAAGCAGAGTTTTTCCATTCTTCAATTATTAGAAGTTTTCTGCTCTTAGCTGACAGAAGTCCCACCTGGTGTGGTCTTCTGCTGCTTTAATCCAATTGCTTCACAAATGATATTTTGGATGCCTCGGTTGTAATGAGTGGTTATTTGAGTTACTGTTGCCTTCCCATTAGCTTGAAGTAGTCTGGTCATTCTCCTCTGACTTCTGGCCTCAATATTGTATTTTTATCCAGAGAAGTGGCTTTAGTCATTAGTTTCTGCACAGTTTAGAGCTGCTGCTAATTTTCAACCCTTGTCTCTTGTGGCTTTTACATTCCCAATACACAAACAAATTTACAACATTCAATTACATGAAACCAAAATACACTATGATTCCAAATCTACAAAGAATTTAGTATAAAATATATTTTGTTTAAAGCAAGAGAAAGATGGAAAAAAACGTATAATTTTAAAAAGTATGAATACTTGTAAAATATAATATGGTATTCTAGTTACATAACTATAGAGCAAAACGGGTGCTGAGGGCAAAAAAATGGCAGACGCGCAGTGAGATTTTAAGTACACAGTGTGAACGCTGATTGAACTGAAGAAGGCCAGGAGAAAGATGATTGGACTAGACTACAACAAATTTGTGACTTTCAAAAATGTATCACAATTAATTGCAATATTATCATAAACAGGCTACAGGTAATTGCCAGCTTTACCCCTTTCAGACACACACTGATATCAGACTGATATGGTTCACAATATCATTTTGTAGCAAAAAAATAACTGAAGTGAAATAAATGTATCTTATTGGATAAAACGGATATTGACAAGTAGAAATATATGTTTTTTCAATACTCGAATATCACAGAATGTTAAAAATCCCAATTATACTGTATCATGAGTGAAGTACTGTATTGGTATTACATCGCAGGGTTTGAGATGATTTCCATCTCTGCCACATAAGCAAATAATTATGGCTCTAACATTGTTTGAGTTGCAGCAGCTGGGAATGAAAAAAATAGTAGTTTTTTAGGATAAAATAATCCATGCGTGCTTTAAGCAGTTGAAGAAGAAGAGTTGACTCATCAGTTCTCTTACACTATGAATCGTGCGTATTTACATCAAATGTATTTTCATAGTGTTTATTATACACTGAAATTTCACATCCATCAGTTATTACACATCTATACATGTTTAGTAATGTTTTTCCTGTATTTTTTGATGTGGTATAGATATTCGCTGGGCATTACTGCAGACAATGGAGTGCAGTGGCACAGCAAGCTGCAAGTCATGATTCCATATTTGTCAGTGATCCAAACTGTTCATCCTCCTTTAAACTTGCTCCAAGTCCCTCCTTAGCTGGTGTCAGAACGAGCGGATCTTGCTGTCTGGTGCTGGAATGGGCCCCAGAGATGGATTTGGGGTCATGTTTTCTCCTCCTTGGATCGGCTGATTAGACCTATTCCAGTCTGTACTTAGGTGGCCGGTGAGGCTGTGTTTTTTTCCGGAACACGTGTTCGGAACCAGATACATCCTTTTCAGGGAGTATGTGAGGGAGGAAGAAAAATGGGGGAGATGAAAGGCAAGTGGAAGAAGCGGAAGATGAAGAATTAGCTTTGTCCCAGTGCCATTGCCTGAATCTAATACAGGGATAAGTGGGATATGTGTGTGCAGGTGGATGATTTGGCAGCATGTGTGCACAAGAGACAAAGACCGTGCAAGTAAAAATATGATTAGAGATTCTTTCAGCAGGATATTATCTAAGAGATCAATTTGATGCAGTTTAAAGGGCCGGTTCACCTCAAAATCACATTTACTGATTTTCCACTGGCCTGTGGTGCTATCTGTCTTTCTAGATTTGTTTTAAGTGTTAGTTGCCCAGTTTTACTGGCTGTAGAGATGTCCAAAACTGAGCATCTCTTAAATATAATGGAGCTCAGTGGTACCTTGTGGTAAACCTTGATGTGAGTAATCTCATGTGGAAACCAAAGAGTGAAGAATGAAGCGTGCACCTAACCATGACGAGAAGCTTGTGGTTGTGACAGTGTGATAGAATGTAAACACTTGCAGTGTACCCCACACCTGAGCCACAGTCTTATCTAGCTGTGGTGGCTGTAGGTAGTATGAAAAATAATTCTCCCATGAACTTGCTCATTGCAATGTTCAGATTTTTATGAGCCACGAGCTCTGAAAAGAGACATTGTTGCTGAGTTTTTCAAAATTAAATTCAGGAAAAGGATTGATATCTCTACAGATGCAAAACTGGGTAGCTCATACCAAAACAGTCTGCATACAATGTATATGTTTTATTGAGGGACACAGGACAATTATGTGCATTCAGTTATGGAGTGAAATATTCCTTTTTAAATTTCTAAAAAAATGTATAAAAGAAGATTCTCTCATGTTAACTCCTAAAAATACCGTACCACCACCAATGTGTGAATATGTTTAAAACCTTAATAGAAGCACTTGCTCTTAAATTCCCAGATATTGTTTTCCATACTAACATTTACCCACGTTTGTGACATTGGATTGGTGAACACTAGTGTGGTTATTTTGGCCAAACAATGTAGCGGTTTTGTCATTATAAATACTTAATACTGTCATTGACATGATATGCAGCGCACACATGCCTTTGTTTAACCTCTTAAGACCCAAACTCTTTCATGGCATGCATTTTTTTTTCTCTTTGCTATTTGGGCTGATTGGGACCTGATGAATGTAAAAGCAAAGAATTACTTTTTTTTTTTTTTTTTTTTTACCTGATTTTTGTTTCCGAGAAAAATTAGATCCACATATGAGGATGTTCGTTTTAAATTTTGATAGAACAGTGGTAGTATAACGTCCTCGTAAGTGGATATCAGGCCCTTGTAGAGCAAAATTTTGTATTTTGGTCTAGACAACCCAAAATGTGATGTCCACATATGTGGACACCAGGTCCTAGGAGGTTAACCTACTTTACTAAATATGAAACAAATATTTTTGTGTCTAGTATATCCAGTGTTTGTTTCCTTCAAGTGACCACATCTAAATACACTGAAAAAAGTTAACATTGTGATAAAAACCTTAACCTCTTCCAAGAAAATTACTCTGCATTGAACAGTGTCATTAAATACCCGACAATTGCTTTCTTGTTTTATTAAAAACACATTTTCAGTATTTGATTGGAGTAAAATCGAAACAAAGACTGACACAGACAAGTAGATGTTTTATGGGAGGAAAAAACACATTAAACTTTTTTTTTTCAAATCAAATTATCTCCTCTTTCTTCCCCCTGGTATCGTTTAATCTTGACACATGTTGTTATTTTAATATGCTGTGCACATCAAAGGGAATCCTCAGATCCATATCAGCTTAGTGAAGGTTTTTGATAATTACTTTCAACTCAAGAGAATTTGTCATTTAGACAGAAAACAAGTAGTATGATTGGACAGACAGTGTGCCAGCAAATGTGCTTTTTTTGGCTGTCAGCCACAGATAGTTTTAAATAATGGGTTCTAAGCTTTGCTTGCAATTTGCCAACAAGTTGTTTTTTTTAGACTAGATGATTGATCTTTGAATATATTTTAGGGCCAAAGTGTCTGGTAGCTTTAATAAACGTACCATATTCATACTGTCAGCAGTATTTGTAGCTTGCAGATGTTGTTAATGTTTCATCTTGATGCAAACACAAGCTTAAATATGTATATGTATATGTAAGTACCTGTGTCTGATATAATAATTACCTTTCATGCTGGAATCTGGACTTAAAGCACATAAACTTTGTTTAAGAAAAGAAAATGATAAGAGTATGCGATACAAGTCACTTTGGACATATGAGACAAATAATAAATAATGTATTATTCTTACACAAAAAATTATGTAAGAATTGGACATAAGTATCATAAAGACAGTAAAAATAACCAGTCAATAATGTTACAAAGTAAAAGCTTTGTAAAAGAATTCACATTGTAAGTCTGAGTACCTTGTTCTTTTTGTACCTTAGAGAAAAAAACCCAATTCAGGTATTAATTCAAGATGGAGTCCGTTTTATTCATAAAAGTTGGATTCCTCTTTTAAATCTTGGAACTGAGCAATTCTGTGGTCACCATCTTGTTGTTTAAAGGAATAGTGGTGAACCAGTGACAGGCTCATGGGCAGCCAAGGCTCACTGATGCATATCGGAAGTGAAGCATGTGGTCTGATCCAACAGACTAGATACTGTAGCTCAAATTGCGGAAATTGGTTCTGATAGAAAGGTGTCAGAATACACAGTGCATCTCAGCTAGTTGTGTATATATATATATATGTGTATATATATATATATATATATATATATATATATATATATATATATATATATATATATACATACATACAGTGGGGCAAAAAAGTATTTAGTCAGCCACCGATTGTGCAAGTTCCCCCACTTAAAATGATGACAGAGGTCAGTAATTTGCACCAGAGGTACACTTCAACTGTGAGAGACAGAATGTGAAAAAAAACTCCATGAATTCACATGGTAGGATTTGTAAAGAATTTATTCGTAAATCAGGGTGGAAAATAAGTATTTGGTCACCTCAAACATGGAAAATCTCTGGCTCTCACAGACCTGTAACGTCTTCTGTAAGAAGCTTTTCTGTCCCCCACTCGTTACCTGTATGAATGGCACCTGTTTGAACTCATCATCTGTATAAAAGACACCTGTCCACAGCCTCAAACAGTCAGACTCCAAACTCCGCCATGGCCAAGACCAAAGAGCTTTCGAAGGACACCAGGAAAAGTATTGTAGACCTGCACCAGACTGGGAAGAGTGAATCTACAATAGGCAAGCAGCTTGGTGTGAAAAAATCAACTGTGGGAGCAATCATCAGAAAATGGAAGACATACAAGACCACTGATAATCTCCCTCGATCTGGGGCTCCACGCAAGATCTCATCCCGTGGGGTCAAAATGATCATGAGAACGGTGAGCAAAGATCCCAGAACCACACGGGGGGACCTGGTGAATGACCTGCAGAGAGCTGGGACCAAAGTAACAAAGGTCACCATCAGTAACACACTACAACGGCAGGGAATCAAATCCCACAGTGCCAGACGTGTTCCTTGCTGAAGCCAGTGCATGTCCAGGCCCGTCTGAAGTTTGCCAGAGAGCACATGGATGATACAGCAGAGGATTGGGAGAATGTCATGTGGTCAGATGAAACCAAAGTAGAACTTTTTGGTATAAACTCAACTCGTCGTGTTTGGAGGAAGAAGAATACTGAGTTGGATCCCAAGAACACCATACCTACTGTGAAGCATGGGGGTGGAAACATCATGCTATGGGGCTGTTTTTCTGCCAAGGGGACAGGACGACTGATCCGTGTTAAGGACAGAATGAATGGGGCCATGTATCGTGAGATTTTGAGCCAAAACCTCCTTCCATCAGTGAGAACTTTGAAGATGAAACGAGGCTGGGTCTTCCAACATGACAATGATCCAAAACACACCGCCCGGGCAACAAAGGAGTGGCTCCGTAAGAAGCATTTGAAAGTCCTGGAGTGGCCTAGCCAGTCTCCAGACCTCAACCCCATAGAAAATCTGTGGCAGGAGTTGAAAGTCCGTGTTGCTCGGCGACAGCCCCAAAACATCACTGCTCTCGAGAAGATCTGCATGGAGGAATGGGCCAAAATACCAGCTACTGTGTGTGCAAACCTGGTAAAGACCTATAGTAAACGTTTGACCTCTGTTATTGCCAACAAAGGTTATGTTACAAAGTATTGAGTTGTATTTTTGTTATTGACCAAATACTTATTTTCCACCCTGATTTACAAATAAATTCTTTACAAATCCTACCATGTGGATTCATGGATTTTTTTTTCACATTCTGTCTCTCACAGTTGAAGTGTACCTCTGGTGCAAATTACTGACCTCTGTCATCATTTTAGGTGGAGGAATTTGCACAATCGGTGGCTGACTAAATACTTTTTTGCCCCACTGTGTGTGTGTGTGCATATATATATATATATATATATATATATATATATGTGTGTGTGTGTGTGTGTGTGTGTGTGTGTGTGTGTGTGTGTGTGTGTGTGTGTGTGTGTGTGTATGATATGCCTTATTATTTGTATAAAAATGAGAATAGTTTCTTAACACTTTTAAATTCCGTATTAACCGTATGTCTCTGGTTTGTTTAACTGGTCTTTTTGGTGTTTGGGGTTCTGTGGCTTCTTGGCTCTCTAGGCCTAAACTAAAATAAACACGTCTACTCTGCGATTTCATGGCCAACCTGTTTTAGATCATGTCAGATTTTTTTTTTTAGAACCCTGCAAATCGGCATGTCGGACCAAAAAGATTTTCCTCCTGAAGCTGGGGGCAGTTATCTTTCAAGAACAATTAACCATTGAGCATATGGTTCCCATAACCATTTCACATTCTCATTTACTTTCAGTTACTTTAATGAGGAGAACAGTGACATCTCAATGCCAAACATAGATTTTGAATGTTTATTTCTGTGTTTATTTCCTGAATGTTTGACACTATAGTAACAGGTTATATTTTTAAGGGAAAACAACAAAAATGAATTCAAAATGGACATTGTGGGCTATCCAGTTGCCTCAATTTATTTGTGTGCCAGAGCCAAAATTAAAAGATCAGAACGTAAATGTCTCATTTCTCTAAGTAAAAAGGCTTTTACAGTTCTTGGCTGCATGTCGGCTTCAACTCAATTTGCAGCATAATGAAATTTAAGTTGGCTTACGTATGATTGCTGTTCCCGTTTTTTGCGTATGACAGAATTTTTCTGCCAGTTCAGAAGTATAAGAAGCCCAGAAATAGTTTCTTTTTTACCCTGTCTCATTTGTTCTAATAAGTTTCTGACTGCAGTTGATGGAAATAAGCCACTCAGTTATGTGATCTTTAGGCACAAATCTTTTCCTTTTTTTAATAACCTTTTTCTGTAATCATAGAATGATTCATGGCAGAAAAGCAGGTGGATGTACTCTCGCAACAGATGACTGAAATAGTGGCTGAAACAAAAACCAGAAGCCTCTTGACCTTTGAGCGTTGGAGTCGATCAGTCATTCTATATGAAATGCATTAGGACCTTGGCACTGGTGGACCTACCTTAAATCTTATCAGTCAAGCAAGATACATCAGCTGAATATTTAACATGAGGGTATCTCTCATTCACAGGAGTTGGACATCGTCCCAGATCTAATGGGAGACAACGCCAGGTGTCTGTTAAAGGAGTGGAACTTCATCCAAGTTTCTGTAAGTTCTTATTCTATTTTCTACAACTTCTCTGTGAAAGTAAAATATGCCGCTGTAAGTAGTCATGAATTTTTTTGTTTTTGTCTTTGGTCTTTAGGTCAGTCACTCATGCTTGTCTGAAGTGGAGGCGATACTTGTGGCTTTAGAGGCAGAAAATCGAGCTCTTCTCCACCCGGTGGTTGTTATTTGGGTGAGTTGAGATGTAGATCCTATAACCGTACATCTCACAGTTAGAGTGCTAATCCATGTCCATCATCTTAGTGTGGCATTTTTCTAGGTTCCTGGACTGGAAGACAAGTTATGGGGGGTGTAAAAACTGAGATGTAATGAAAAACCCAAGGAGAAATTAAAGCCTCTAAAATTTAATGAAAAATCATCCAAATGTTGTTGACACATTTGACTAAAACCACCCAAGTCAAAGGCTTCGGTGGTTTTAAAGGAAAATGTCAGTAACAATCATCCTCTAGAGCCCACGAGTGTTCATGCCAAATTTCAGGGCATGAACTTATTAACATATTTCAGTCAGGACCCAAGTGGTGCACTCACTGACAGATGCAGCCATCCTTACTGTGATTTCACATACAAATCTACTCTACGTCCCCCACAACTCTGTTTCCATTCCTTGCTGGGACCTCGTGTATTCTTGTTGTTGTCAGATTTGTAAACCATTAAAAGACAAAGAATGTATTGCTGGCAATTACAGGGACAGCACAGCAGCTCTTGCATGCAGTTATGTGGGGAAAACGCATCATTTTTTAAGTCATCATTGCCATTCTCAACTTTTTAACTCCTACAAACTGTGTACCTAAAAAACAAAATACAGTTCAGGAATCTAGTTAACAGAACCTGGAAAACCTGCTCTTGATTCTGTTATGTACAGTCCTGCCTTGAAAGCATCCACAGGAAGTATCCATAAGAAGTGTGCACACTGGCTTAGTTATTGCAATAGACATATAAAATAAATGGGCATAACTTAAAAAAATCCTAGTTGGTTTAACAAGTTATTTTTATTTTATCAATGTCAAGCATTATTTACACAGTCAATTCTGCTGCCTGTATGATTTTTTGCTTCACTGAAACTAGACAATAGTTTCCTTCTCCCATCTCTGCTGCCTCAGATGTTGTAAGCCAGCGAGGCATGAAGAAGGTCTAATGACATTTGGAACAACCATGATTCAGTAACTTTTAGAACCAACTTTAACAGCAACACCTAGAAGTAATCATTTTCTGACTGACTTTATCAGTCTCTCATATTATTTTGGAGGAATTTGTCCCACTTTTTTTTTTTTTTATTAATTCATGCACAGCTCTCTTAAGTTCCTATCACAGCATTTCAATCTGGATTAAGTCTGGACTTCAGTGTGATGGACTGAAATCAGCCATTGTGTTGTAGATTGCTGTTGTGCTTGGGATCACTGTACTGTTGGAATGCCAAACCTTAGCTTGGACAGATGGCCTCACGTTTGTTTGTTAAATAATTTGGTAAACAGAGTTTAAGGTCCCCAAGACGTGTTTGTGCTGATATGCTGACTTTTCTCCAAATGTGGCTTTGTGCATCATCTCCACTTTGGTCTTGTCTGTCCAAAGGACATTGTTCCAGAAATCTTGTGCTTTGTTTCGACGCAGCTTTGCAAACCTTAGTTGTGCTACCATGTTCTTTTCTGAGAAAAGAGGCTTAGCAACCCTTCCAAAAAAGGCATACTTGTTCGTACTTGTCTTTTTTTCTAATTGTTCTGTCATGAACTTTATAATTTAACATGCAAACCAAGGTTTCTAGTGTCTGAAATGTAGCTCTTGAGATTTTTAGCATTTTCTCGGAACATTGTATGATCTGACCTTGGGGAGAATATGCTGAGACGTCCACTCCTTGGAAGATTTTGACATATTGTTATAATATATACCTGAAAGCCCCAGACCAACAAACTGTCAGAACTTGTCCAGTGACATCCATGTTAGGCTACTAAATTGGACAGATGGATGGAGAGAATGAAAGCTATAGGCTATATCATACAAATGTTATAACCAGTGCATTAGTACAATAAAAAGGCTTCTAGGTATACTTAGTTCAGTTTCTTTTTAACAGGAGGGGACCTCTGCCAGCTGTCTACTATGGCTGGATTGAGAGGTAAAGGGAAAAAGAAAGGGGGGGGGGGGAAGAGTGCATAGAGAGATGAGGACAAAAAACATACTATTCGAACGAGAAGACAAAAGTTAACAGCGTGGATTAGTGTTATATATACACACGCAGTGAATGGAAAGAGGTGAGTGCTGAACAAATGCTCTGTGCAACATGTTAAGACCCACAGGAGCCTGAGCCTATTGCAGCATAGCTTTGTGTTGTGTTGACTTACTGTTATCATCATGATTCAATCCAAAATTGATCCAAATGGGACTGAATCATTTTCCTTTTACAAATAACTACTCGCAGTCTCACTTTTTCCCAGCTCACTGAGCTCAGCTTCCTGTCGGACCAGTGGAAACTGCTCCAGTGCCACAATACAGTTTTTCCACACCATTTTAATAAAGCCTGAATCATGAAATTGACAGAAAATAGCATTTTTTTTTAAACTGAAGCATTCAAACGTAGCATCTTAACAAGTTTTTTTAAACCCAATTAAATATTAATTTTCATATATGTTTTAATTTGTATCATATTTGCTACATCCAAGAAATGATACCAATGATGTAAAGTCTCAAACTCACAAAAACTGCATACATCAACTGTGATACATTAACATTAGGGGGTTCTGTTTTTTCAAGTACTGAAATTCATACCGTTGGGAGTTTAAACTGTTATAATTGATACTACTCAAGCCTTCTATACATCGCCACTCTCTTTTCTTGGATATCTACATACAGTTCAACTCACTTGTAATTCAAAGCACACAGGTTTGACGTTTCTTTAAGCAAACATTTTTTCTTTTTTATATGTAGTGTATTCACTATGTACTCTTTTTTTTCTTTCTTAAACGAGCTATTAATACCATTTGAGGACTAAAGGTGTGTTATTTGCAGTTGTGTGTTTGTTAGAGAAGCCACCTAAAGGGTTACAAGTTTGTCTCTTTAATATATAAATAAAAGCTCATAAATCTATAACATGTCCTTAAAGTCATACAGTATATAAACTACTGTATGTCTGTGCATATAATGTCTCAGTGTCATTTCCCCACACAACTGGTGCAGCACAGATTAAGTTTCATTGAGGTACATGTACTGCATAGCATTGAAAACCTTTTCTTTTTTTTTTCTGCTTGTAAAAATCTAACCTGTGGTCCACCTCACGTCCCTTCTGGAGCTCTGTAGCTATTTGGAAACTCTACACCTCCCTTGAAAGCACCTCTGCACGACCTCTCTTACGGCTCGCTTTCCTTCAAACTGTGGCTGATCCCACCAGAGCTACACTAACCTGAGAGCTCACTGAGGGAAAAAAAGAACAAACTGCTTTAATCTGCTCTGGGAAACATTTAAATGTTTGTGAAAGGCTTGTTTACTTTTTTTAATTTGGAAAATGTAACTCTTCATCTAAAACAAAGAGCCAGCATCAAAAACAATGCCAGGTAATGAGAACAACATAAACCCACAGAGGCTGATTTCTGTGACAAAACAAGCCAGATGTCATGCAGAATTGCTCCGCTAAAGCCCCTGTTCTTACTTGTGTTAGTTTTCAATAAAGATTGAAGCACATAGATTCAGATGTGTAAACACTCGGTTTGAAGCTGTGGGGTTTAATGGGATTGACTCCCTTCCACATCAGAACAAACCAGGTTCCCACAAAACTCTCACTGGTAAATGTTGCTAGTTCATCCTAATCTTATTCTGTTCTAACATTTATTCCGATCAGCCACAACAATGAAACTGCTGACAGGCGAAGTGAATAACATCGATCATCTTGTTACAATGCAATGTTCTGCTGCGAAGCCTTGGGTCCTGAGATTTATGTGGATGTTACTTTGACGTATACCACCCATATAAAGATTGTTGCGCACCAAACTGCAACCTCCAGGGATGAAAAATTAAGCCAATTAATTAACTGTAGTTCCTTGGGAGGCCACTTGAGGCTATCTCATAAAGAGGTTCAATGCTTGTAGACTGCACTGTTTAAATGCCAAACTTTAAAGCAATTAAAACATTTTTAGATGCATCCATTCTCTGCCACTTATCCTTCTCAGGGGGGGGGCTGGAACCTATCCCAGCTGTCTTGGGGTGAGAGGCAGGGTACAGCCTGGACAGGTTGCCAGTCTGTCTCAGGGCTAACACATAGACAAAGACAACCATTCGCACTCATATTCACACCTCCATTCACACCTATGGGCAATTTAGAGCTTAACGTACCCCCACTAACTGCATGTCCTTGGACTGTGGGAGAAAGCTGAAGTACTCGGAGAGAACCCACATGCAAACTGCACACAGAAAGGCAGGTTTGAACTCAGGTGGAATTGAACTCAGGACTCTATGGATAGGTCTTGATGCATGCTCATTCATCCAGGTAAGTAAATCTCCAAAAGTTGATTTTGTTCATCTGGACGTAGCGTTTTTAGTGGGAGAAACATTTAACTACTCATCCAAGTGACTTCTTCAGTCCCAGCGGACTGCAAGTTTCCCCAATCTTATAAACAGGGAGGAACGCTGTTTTGAGCGCGGAGTCAAGGAGGCCATTTACGTGAAAAGGGAAAGACCATCTTTGAATTGAGGAGGGGGCCTAAGGGTACATCTTTCGCCATCATACAGTGATGTGATTGTAGCCATTGCCCAGCTCTCTGTGAATGGTTCTCATGGCCATTGATCAGTGGTTGTTGATCAATGGTCATGAGAATTTTCATAATTATGATGAAGGAACTGACCTCCCAGCCCTTTGTTCCTTCAGTGGTGCTGGTTTCAGTCATTATGCAAATGTACCGTTTATAAGATTGGGGAAACCTGCAGTCAGCTGAGACTGAAGAAGTCACTTGGTTGAGTGACTAAACGTCTCTCCCACTGAAAACGCTACGTCCAGATGAACAGAATCAACTTTTGGAGACTCTATGGATAGCTTTCACCTTCCAACAACTCTACTGAGGCAGATATTTTTAGTAATTCCATCCATCCATAAACAGCAGTATTGTTTCTTGGTGGTGAAATCGCTGAACTAGATTTCGCCACCATATTTATGCTGTTTGTGCCTCCTAGGTAGTTTTAGGTTGAATTTTAATTAAACAATTAAGACACAAAGCTTACTGTGTGATATAGCCTGTCCAAGCAGTCTGGGATTTGAAAGAGAAATTCTAGTGTTTTATCAGTTTGTTACTTGTCTGCCTTTCTGCATCTGTTTTTTTTTTTTTTTTTTTTACTGCTGAATGCAATTTGCAAGCTTCTAGCATTAGATGATATGTTAGCACCCCCCCCCCCCCCCCCCCCCCTTTGCACAAAAATGGTTAAAAAAAAAAGACAAAAAACACAACTATGGACAAAAACTAGAGTTAAGGATTGAAATTGTTGAATCCCAAACTAGTCCATCTTTTGTGTTGTGGAGTGACACTCTGTTGCTCCAGCACTGTCGCCCAATGAGAAGGACCTGCAGAACACAAACAACAGCCCAATTTGCTGACTGGGCTCCAAACATCAGAGTTTGTGGTTCAGTAGATCAGAGTTCTGTTGGCAGCTTAAAGGAGCCTGGTTGCTGCATATTTCTGTTGTCACTTTTTTGTCTTTTGTTGTTGTCTTCTATGCTGCTGTATTAATGAGTGGTGTCCTTTTCTTATTACATGAAGAAGATAGAAGTTATTAGAATTTGATTGCTCCTGTAATTGTATTCTATCAGTCTATATAGACCTAGTACTTCCTTATGTAACATGCAGTGATGCTCTGATCTACAGTGAGACTGTGAATTATAAAACCACGCTGGATTTCAGATTATTTTTTGTTACCAAATTGCTATTTAAAGGATTGATTCATTGATTGGAATATAAAAAATGCCTTTAGAAATTTGCAGGGGAAAACCAAAAGGGAGAATTAAAGCGTATTCTATTAAAGTAAATCACATCTGTCATTTTTCCCCCCATCTATGCCTAACCTAATTTCGTCAACATTCAAATGTGCATAAACTCAGCCTGGAAAGTTGAGAATATGGCAAAACATGAGGCAGTCCTCCTAAGCGATTTGATCCTGCACCAGAGTGTCTGGGTTTTTTGGGGGGGGGGGGTTTGCCTGGGGCTATTATTAGATTGCATATGCACCCCGTTATTTATCCCAGGCTTGATCACATGGTAGTGATCACTGAGGGATCATAGAGTTTCAAGTGTTGGTGTTATCCATGTGATGGTGGTAGCCTCAAGGGGAGTAAAGGAGACCGGATAATGGAGGTCACTTTGTTTTACTTAGTCTAAGATGTTATGGCCTTGAGCAAGACATTTCAAAGAAAAAAAATGTTGCTGTTGAGTTTACGCTATAAGAAATCACCAATCTATGATAAACATTTGCCTGAAGTTTATTACCATTAATATCAATAATATTATTATTGTATAATTATCACTCAAGCAGCTTGTACTTGATTGATTGTCAGGTTGTTGGGGGCTCTTCAAGTATATTTTACATCAGCTTAGCATCCCCTCTAAGTCATTATGGAAGGTGCCCAATAACAATAGTGTCTATGTTCAAGTTTTTTTTAATTTCTGGTAAAATCCAGTCTAATAAGGACAAATACTCTCATTCTTCATGAGCTCGCTCACCGTTGAGGATTCTTGGCCCGAATAAGACAATTTGGTGTCCTACCCCTGCGAATGTGCTGAATAATCAGTTTTCAAGTTGGAACTTCAGCTGATGACAACCAACATTTGATTGATATTCAAGGAGAGTGCAATAATTGTACGTTTAAAGCAGATGTCTTGACATTTTTGAAACTATTCTCCTGACTATTGCATCTCACTGCCGCAGTTTTTTACGATATGTGACAGAATAATTGAAAGGAATAAATCTCCATTTAAGTTGCTGTCAGCAGTATGGTTATGGAAATCGACTAAAGTTTAGCTGCTCATAGAGATGACACAGTAACCTGAACCATTGTATCTGGATTATGCTACCCTAATTGAGGAAAATAAACCCCAGAGGTCCATAAGATTTACAACTCAATTAGAGTCATTATATCCTCAGACAGGATTGTGTATCAACCAACCTCTGTTTACTCTAAGCAGACGCTCATGCTTCCTCGAACTTCCCCAAACATAGCCCTATAAACAAATAAGCCTATTGAGCTGCAACATGTTTAAACTACTGCTTGAACAATGTCCTGTAATTGCTCCAAAATGGGGCGTAATTGCTATTCTTTATTGGTAGTTGTTTTCTGATTGGGTGCGGTGGTCTTTGTTTTGATAGGTGCACTTCAGCAGGACTGATGAGCTCCCTGTCAGCGAGAGAGCACCCACGGCAATCACGGAGTTGGCCTCAACAGCCAAGCACAGAAATATTCTCATCTATGGCATCCAGCTTAAACAGTCAAAGGTAAGAGTGTTGTCTTTTCTCCATCTTCTCCATTCCTTCCTTTTATTTCTTTTTAAAGTGAACTTAAGAGTTATTGAGAAATGCACAACTAAGAAAGGCCAAATTTAAAGCAGTGGAAAAGTAATTTTTAACTGTGTAGTTCCAATGTCTTGTCTGACTTTTTGTCTTTCAGGTAATGTTGCTGTCTTATATCAGCCATCTGTACATTTTAGGATGCACACACATCCTCATTTGCACTGGAATAAATGTGCCCAGTAGTGCGACTAAGAGGATGGATAGAAACTTTAAATCCTCTGTTATATGAGTTGTTTTTTGAACTGAATGACAGGGATGAAAAATATGCAGAGGTGCTTTAGGTCCAAAGCACTGTGCAGTTCGAATGAAGTACATGTAGGCCAAGTCACAACAGTTAACCTGATGTGGGGATCCTATGTAAGGCCCTCCAAATGTGTACTGGAGTCATTAGGATGGATGTGACTGTCAGACTTGATCTGAAATCCATATCTGACTTCTTACTTATTGCAGGATTATATAAGGAGAAATTATTCTTCCCCCACAGTGAGAAATATCAAGATTCATGCTACTAAATCCATCAAATCAAATCACTGTTTTTGGGCCAGATGTGTAAAGCAAACCTAAGACAATATAAATGAATATTCATGGCGTTATTGGCCTTAAATATGACATTCGTTGTGATTCATGTTCCTGACAAATTGGCAGCTGCATCACTTCACAAATAAATGGTAAAAACCTCTTTGCCTCAGGCAAGAGGATGTTTGAGCATGTCGGGTTTGTTCACATTGGTGAGAGGAAAAAGAAGAAGAAGAAAAATGTGATGGGTGAGCTGGTTTTGTTCGTGGTCAGTGAGATGGTATGTCGCATCAGGTCTTGACACCGCACTGTTGTTTAATTAAAAAGAGATGTTTTGTTTTCTCGGTAGTGAGGCATGCAAAATGTCGCTGCCCCACATGTGAGATTGATTCTACTATCGGATGTTGGATATCATGGTTTTCCTGAGAATTGCGAAGAGTAAAGTTGTTAATTAGTCATCCTGTTTAACTCCTTAGAGAGAAAAGAGGAAAGGGAAAGGGAGTGACAGAGATAATGCGCATTTCGCCATGATAAAGTTCTTATCGTTATGAGATAGTGGAACAACAGAATACAACCTCCTATAAATCACTGATAGCTTTTTGTTATAATGAGGATAATTCTTCCCAGATGTCCTTATTCATACTTGCGGCGATGCCTGCCAACACACGCTCCATCAGCCGTACACCTTATATGAATATTGCTTTTATACCTAAGTTTGCTGCATGTCTTTGACTGAAAGCAGACACCACTATTAACATTGCTGTTAATTTGATTTTAATATTAGTGAAAGATTCATTAGCTCCACGTGGATTATTAGTCTTTAAATAAACAGAGCCATTAAAAAAGAAGCTGGGGTGGCATGAATTCACATGAGTGAACATGTAACTATTGTTAGTATCTTTGCCATGATTTTCAGAAGTTTGTCATCCAGAGAATTATGATGTCTACAGTTTGGTCGCATGAAGACGAACATGTTGTGTTTTCCCCATGACAACATGGTCTGGATTGCATTTTCTGTTCCTTGCAAAGAAAGGTCAAGTTTTCCTGTTTGGATTTCTCAGAATGTCTTTGTAAGGGAAGCCAGTGCAGACTGCAAACATTTAGTTATGCCTCTGTCTACAGCTTTATACATATATCTTCCCTGTGACACTTGATAGCTTGCTCTCTATTATTAAACATAGTTAGTGTGCATTTTTTGCTTTTTATGACTCTGTGTATGTGTAGAAATTTCACCACTACCATGCAATTTCTAAAGAGTTCCCTCCATTCTGTACAAAACAACTCAGTGGTCTAAATTCTATCTCGCTAAGAGAATGCCTGGCTGTCCTGGATCCTAAGATTGGATGGAGGTTATCTTGCTTATTAAACTATTGCCAGTAACCAATAATCAGCTTATTGCAAGTAGGGCTGATGTGCTGATTAAATGTCCAAAGTAAATCACATAAGGACCCAAAAGACTTGTCTCGTCCTTTATTATCTTTAAGATGAACAAAATTAGTATTTCTTCAGCCACTGTCCAAATTGTTATTTTTACACATCCGTATTGATTTCAACCCAAAATTTCACAATTGGTGCTTTCCTGTGCAGTATTATGAGGTCATGCTGTACAAATCAGATACACAATCTGTCACAATTTGAACTATGACTACTGTTAATGTGTGTAACAGTAATGATGAAGGATTATACTCCTGTATTATCAGCACTGAGGTGTTCCTGGAGAAGATGGATAGCTGCTCTAGGGGACAGCAAATCAACCAGAATAAATTATTGTGTAAAAAAAATCATATATACACGGAGGGGAAAAAACTACAAAACTGCTGATGCTTTTTTGCTGACCTGTTGTTTTAAGGTTTGGGCTCATTTTGGTGTCTAAAAACCACTAATTTACTTCATTTTAATTTTGCCTCCTTGTTGTCTTACTGAAAGAAGATCAGCACAAGGGGTGTGTTCAGTCTAAAACTACAGCCAGGAGTAGGTTAGCTTAGCTTACCTAATAGTAGAAATATGACTAAACTCTAAAGCTCAAAGTGCAAAGTCTAAGTTCATAGGTCAACACGTTTCTTTATTCTATGCAAAAATTTGAGTTTTACATACTTGATAATTAGCCAGGCTAATACTGCAATTAGTAAGGCAAGGCAAGGCAAGGCAAATTTATTTGTATAGCACAATTCAACAACAAGGTGATTCAAAGTGCTTTACAGAGACATTAGAAACAAAAACAAATAAAAAGCATGATTTAAAATTGATTAAAACAAGCAAACAAACAAACTTACTAAACACACACATTTCACACCTGTTTGCGCGATCTGAACCCTTATCGTAAGGGGAGCTACCAGTCCTTCTGTGGACGAGCTACTTTCTATTTTAAATTCCCTGAATTTAAAATACTCTCTAGACCCAGTCTAGACCCAGCTGGGGAGCTACCCAGAGCTCTAAACCCACTTAACAAACAAACAAACAAACAAACAAACAAACAAACAAACAAGCAAACAAACAAACAAACAAACAAACAAACAAACAAACAAACAAAACAGTATATAAAATCAAAACAGATAAAATCAGAAATAGATAAAATCAGTAGTTAATGTAAGTTTGGAAATTTAAGCTTAACAAACAAACAAAACAGTATATAAAATCAAAACAGATAAAATCAGAAATAGATAAGATCAGTAGTTAGTGTAAGTTTTGAAATTTAAGCTTAAAAGTGTGGATTTGGTGCTTTATTCAAATGCAGCTGAGAACAGGTGAGTCTTCAGCCTGGATTTAAATAAACTGAGTGTTTCAGCTGATCTGAGGCTTTCTGGGAGTTTGTTCCAGATATAAGGAGCATAAAAGCTGAATGCAGCTTCTCCGTGTCTGGTTCTGACTCTGGGAACTGATAAAAGACCGGATCCAGATGACCTGAGGGATCTGGAAGGTTCATACTGGGTCAGGAGGTCACTGATGTATTTTGGTCCTAAACCATTCAGAGCTTTATAGGCCAGCATCAGAACTTTAAAGTCTATCCTCTGACGGACAGGCAGCCAGTGTAAAGACCTCAGAGCTGGACTGATGTGGTCCACTTTTTTGGTCTTAGTGAGGACTCGAGCAGCAGAGTTCTGAATGAGCTGTAGTTGTCTGACTGATTTTTTAGGTAGACCTGTAAAGATGCTGTTACAGTAATCAAGCCTACTAAAGATGAATGCATGGACTAGTTTTTCCAGGTCCTGTTGAGACATCAGATCTTTTATCCTTGAAATATTCTTGAGGTGATAGTAAGCTGATTTTGTTATTGTCTTAATGTGTTTTTCTAAGTTTAGGTCTGCATCCATCACTACACCCAAATTTCTCGCCTGGTTTGTGGTTTTTAGATGTATAGATTGAAGTTCTCTGGTGACCTGTAATCGTTTTTCTTTGGCGCCAAAGACTATTACCTCAGTTTTGTTTTTGTTTAGTTGGAGAAAATTGTGGCGCAACCAGTCATTAATTTCCTCAATGCATTATCATTGAGTATCAAAAAAATCCTTTAAAGTAAACAATCTGTAAGGACATAGTGTTAAAACACTAATGCTGGTTTTGAAAATTAAAAATAATAATGAAAATATCAAGGATTCATTATAGAAAAACTGAACAGGTACATTATGAGAATGTGTTTACTTATAATTTCTCTTCAGTGGAGTTTAACCTTTAGGATGTTACTACAAAGTAACGTGGTGCTGTATACTGCTGACCAGAATACTGTTCTGTGAGAAATGTGAATATTAGAGCCACATTCCAGTGAAAATATTTATATAAACACTTTACAAAAAACGTAACAACGCTTTATAAATTTAAGATGTTGTAGCTTTATTCTCAATTTGCCATCAATAGTAAAAACATGTGTAGCATCACCACAGTGTCTATTTTCCTATTTTTTACACGCATCATTGTTAATCG
The DNA here is from genome assembly GCF_041146795.1 of Maylandia zebra. Lineage (NCBI taxonomy): Eukaryota > Metazoa > Chordata > Actinopteri > Cichliformes > Cichlidae > Maylandia > Maylandia zebra. Next base: position 32,370,010 of record NC_135177.1, read on the forward strand.
TCCATAAATTTTGGGTGCCTTTTGTTCCTCCCTAAATGATTTCATCCTTTACTCTGACATGACTGCTCGTTGTCAACTGCACACAAGTGAAAAGCACAACTGGGGAGTGCATTTAAGTGTCCCTCACTTCTCATTATGCATCGCACTGAGGAATTATTGGACGCACCCGCTGCTTTGGAAAAGAAAAGCTGTTTGGCTAATTGAATTTTAACCTTCTGACAGCTAAAATGCATGAGCACATGGAATTGTGCTCGTCCCAGTGAGGTTGGAAAACTGATCCACCTCATTGACCTTCGGTGATGTCTTTTTGGATAAAAAGTGTGTTTTTCTTAAATGAGGCCCGATTGTGGTTTTACTTTATAACACCCAGCCGCTGAAGCACAATGCATCCAGCAGCACGTTGCCATGCATGGTACTTCGCTTTGTCAACAGGAGAGAGTGAAATGGAGTCTTTGGGCAATGAACAGCACTCTCTCTGAAAGGATCAAAGAGCTTCTCTAGAGCTCTTTTCCGTTTGTGCTGTTGCCTCTTTGAAGATGCCCACAAGCCAAACATCAGGTGCAACAATGTGTGAAAACCTCAAACCGATCTGAAGACGTTGGCTGAGAATGCGAAGACACCGGATCCTCATAAACTAACACGATGTTGTGAAAACGGTGACGGTATATGCTATCGGTGTCTGCTGTGTTGATAGGAAGTGTCATTGGAGCCTTTCTCGCACAGGGTCCTGGTGACTTGTCATTTGTTGAAAAGGGAGTTGTCTCAGTGATATATGGGTGTTGTAATCCCTGCAGTGAGAGCCCTGATGTTTACCCAACCCCATATTTCCTCCTCCTCAAAGAGCCCGAACCGGGAACCCTAAACCTGAGAAGAGATTAGCCGGCCAGGAAGAAAAGAGAGGGAGAGAAAGGAGAAGAGGGAGGGGAGGGAAGAGGAAAAGAAGAGGACTCTATAGGCCTATTCTCCTCTACCTGTTCAGATCTGGGTCTGAAAGGCAGACAGGTGAAACCGTACACGACCAAGTGAAAATCTTGCTGTGACGCCCGTGGAGTTGTACTCCTGCTGAAGTCGGGGGGAGATTAGGGAAGGCTGCTGTCTCTGTGTTTTCAGCTCACTCCTGACTATTTCACATCCTAAATCCAACAGTTATTCTGTGCCGAATAAAAGAATGGTTTTTCATGGCGATGCAGAGCATTGGATAAAAGGAAACAAGTTCAGTGAACTGGATATCTCTACTAACCACATATCACAAAATCTTTGCGTTCTTAAATGATTTTTTAAAGAAAAAATCATTTAAGAATGACTGCCGGTAAATTCCGCCAGAGCCACTGCAGTGGCTCTGGTATCAAGCCAAAGCGTTTAGGAACTATTATGATTGATGATCGATGCAAACAAGGGTATTTATGCTTGTCAAAAAAATGAAGTAAATGTAGCCAGGAATGTGCAGGGTTGTTTTACTACACAAACGTTCCTACTTTCGCCCATTAGTAACAGTGTCTAAGTTTTTTTTTTTTTAAGGTTTTAAAGATAAAATTGTTTTCTAAAAATCCTGCTATGCTAGATGCCATAATACTACCCAGGACTAATTGACTTGATGAAAAGTTAAGAGATCAGTAAATCACAATATATACCAAATTTTATTATAACTACTTTGGTTCTTACTGGTACTTTTTAGTACAAATACCAGCCTAATAGTAGTCCTACTGAAATAACTGGATGGCAACTACAGCTGATGTTTAAAAAAAGAAGAAGCAAGTGGATCACCAGACATTAGAAACAAACAAGTGAAGCTCTTTTCGTGACATCTCTGTGTTTGCCTGCTGTTAGGGTCAAGAGAAATCAAGGATGGTTGCTGTCTCCGCTCACTGCTAACCTTTCTGTTAGATGTGACTGGTGTCTGGTGTTAATTTTTCTGTTGGAACGTTAATAAATGTATTCAATTATAACCTACGATTGCATGCAGTAGTCTCCTCTGATATTTTAGTCCAGTTGAAAATAAGAGATAAATTGTGAGTTAAAATAATAAACACTAAGTAACATCATATAACTTAATCCAAACAGTGCAGAAAACAACACAGATAAGAAATGACGTGGCATTACACAAATCTGTTTATTGTTACCAAAATGTTTCTGAGACACATTTGGCAGGTCTTTCAGTGGGTTCAGAGAGTAAAAGTTCAGTATCCACCCTGCCCCTTCACATAATTTTTCCCCTGTTGTTGTCTAAGTACTTGTCTTTCTTCTGACAATTATGTCGTTTTTACTTTAAGATCCTTCTGGAAAAGTGGATGAGAGCACTTGGCTCCCTCAGTTGAATCCTGACATCTCCATAAAGACAGAAGCCTGGGATCACTCCCCTCTTAGTAATGTATTTGTAGAGTTAGGGTCGAGCCATTCACTGCCTTGACATGTGCAGAATATCAAGCTTGATCTTCCACGCTGAGTGCTCCAGATGTGTGTTGGTATGTGTGAAACTTGACCGCTGGAGTTTGGCTCAAAGAATTAGACATACCAAAGCGGTGTTTACTCAGCTTTGATTTCATAGATTAAAAAGACCAGCAGCGTTGTGTTTGGGTTGATGTGTCTTGAATCAGGGAGAATCTTGCAGACAATTGGAAAATGACATTCCAAGAGGGAATATATTTGAAACAGAGAGTTTATTCTTATGGAAGATCGGTTTAAGCCAGTTCTTCACAATGAGTTTGTAAACATTCAGTCACGCAGAGAAAGAGCCGAACATACATGTATATTTGTTTTGCCACTTGGTTTTTAGGCCTTTCTGACCACCCACGGTAGTCCTGGTTTCAGTTTACCTCCAGTTATGTGGTGGGGAAGTGCAGCTCTGCTGAAATTATGCTTTCAGTTAACGGACCTCATCAAGGTTTGTTTTTGTGCCACTCACCTTCTTACTCTACTCGTGCTTTTATTTGCAGAGACCTTGGCACACGTGCTTGCGTGGCTGTTTATGGTTGAAAATAGCTGTAGAACAGCACGTAACAAGTTCAGACCAAAAAAAGTAGAGCAGAAAGCCCCAAGAGGTTGGTAAAAATGTGGCCGTCCTCATCAGTCCTTATGGAAAATTAGAAACGAGGATTAAAATCCATATTGCTTTCCTCCGAAAAATAAAAAATACTTTTTCTCATGTAAACTGATATCGATATGTATCCCAATATAAATCAAATCACTATTTCTGTTAACCCTAAAGGTTCCCCTTTAAACCTAATTTGATATATAAACATAAGGTTAATTTTTTTCCTGTCAGAAGTTAAATATGATAAATATACTGCAACATTGTACAACTTATGTTTATATTGCTAAGACCTTTGCATGATAATTATGTTATTGTTTTATTGCCTAGCTCTGTGTGCACCCATGAAGTCAATTGATGCAGTTTTCTTGGTGCTAGCACTGAACCCACTCACCAAAATACGGCCACTTCTGGCTACAAAGCCTCAAGATGACAGTGGCCATTTGAAGCATCAAAATGCAAATCCACAAACTATGATGTTATGTCTCTGGATCTGCAGCCATCCTCTATATACAGTCTATGTGCCCAACCGACGATTTTCCACAGCTGACATGTTGAATTTGCCTGGTTAAAACTGCAAAATGAGTTTTTCCAAGAGTTTTCTCACGAAGCCTTGTGTAAAAACATTTTTCTTAACAGTTTCTTGTAGCAATTCTGTTCACTCTTCATCTCTCAAACCACATGGGTAGCATCCCCCTGTTGTTTAGTCTGCAGCACACTGGTATTTTGACAGGAGTATAAAAACATTGTGTTGCACCTATGTTTGCATGTTTAGCATTAGCGATGGAAGTGAGGGCACCGAGTCTTGGCCAGGATGCTGCTGAAAACCCAGGTAGTAATAAATGTCTTGTTTTCTAAAATCTGCCTGCACCTGCAGCTGACCTCAGATGACCTGCGATATGGAGTGTATTTAGCCTCCCTGGGTTTCTGTAAGTGATACAATGTGATCAGTAAATGAGGCTTCTGTGGCGAGTGTGTGTGCGCTTGTTCTTCTCTCTCAGCGCACGGAGGATTTGGTATGTCCCAGTTCATAACTCCCCACCCATGCCTTCATGCATTCATACCTCCTCAACTAAGGATCCATTGTTCTTGCACACTGTTTTGAGGTCTGTCTTTCGGTGAGTTCAATTCAAACAAAGTCATCTCTCACCAGAGCTTGTTCAAAAAGTTCTCACTGAAGGGCTCCGGTGGAAATACAGACCACCTCAGTGTCCCATTCTTAGCAGAGTTTTCCTTTTCTCTGGAGGGTACACAGAAGGAGAAGTCACACATGGAACATGACTAACAAACTGCTTTGTTTGCCCGACGGATGCCCCTAGACAGGATATTTTGGAAACCCTTGTTGAAAGAGCTTTTCCAGTGTACCATGAAAAGGTTGTGTGGCAGCAGTTGTTCTCTCAATGTGATCTCAAAAGGCAGTTATCAGGACAAAAGTTCTTTTTTTTAACCTGTCAGCTCTTTTGGACTTTTGGAAAGTCTGAGGAAGCCTCACAAAAGTAGGGCGGGATACAGACTTATTCATTTTCCTACATTATAGTCCCTTTCAGATGAAGTGAGGCAGAATGGGAATGATGGGAATATCTAAAATACAGACATTCAGGCAGCAACACTAAATACCTCAGCAAAATTCAATAAAAACACACTCCCTAGAGACGCTTCATCTCTGAGAAGTACGAAATAATACTTATGTCACTGTCATCTCTGTCAGCTTTAGGTCCCAGTCTCTTAGCTTGGATACAGACGGCTTTTAAATTTATGGCTGAACTTTCAGTGTAAGCCTGATATATACTCTGAAAGTTGTTTAGACCTGAAGCTCAGCAGTAAATATTAGCACTGTTTGGATCTAAATCTAATATTTGGATGTATGTGTGTGAGCGTTTTCTTTCTTCTCTGTCTCCTGTCACTTTAATCCAAGTGCCTGACTGAAGTTTGGCAGTTATTGGTCATCTTTTATTCATTCCATCTCAGTAGATTGAAGATAGAGCCTCTGTTCGTTTGTCCCATAATGTGCTGCGGTCAGTATCCCCGTCATTATCATATCTGGAAAGTATGTTTACTGATATGAAATACTTTTATTTTTAGTTTTATTTCCTTTCTTCTTATCTCCTGTCGTTGCATATTTTGTTTTTGTCTTTCAGTTAGATTTACTATCTTTTCTCCAAGCAGCAAAACTGAACATTAGCTTTCACATAAAACTGCACGTCTTGGTACAGATCACAATTATATACATTTCCTTTCCTTGCTCTTTCTTCTATCACTTCCATGTATTATTTCTAACTTCCTGTAGAGCACAAATTTACCATGGATCTGAAATGTTATGTGCAAGAAAATAAATTAATCTTCATAATTGATTTATGTTGTTTTTTTAAGCACAGAATGCAAAAACGATGCCAGGACTTTTAATACTCTCTGTTGTGGGTTATGTTGATCAAACAAAGGGAGTAGTTTAAATGGAAGAAAAAAAGTATGACGTGTAGCCTAAAACTACACTAAAACTACATTTTAATACTGATGCCTGGACTAAAAGTACTCTTAATGCTCCAGCTAGAGCTGAATATAAGTTTACCATTTTGGCAAAACGTTTCAGTTTTCTTCCTGCTTTGTGCACATTCCCATTACATTTCTTTTCTTGAACTGCTCTGTAATCTTCATGCAAATTCTGTAACACAGTTCTTCACTATTACTGTTTTAACTGTTTTAATATTCTCATCTACATCTACTTTTTTTAATCCCAATAACCCACCAGTCTATTGGCTCAATGTGTCGCTAATTATATGCTGCTAAACAAATCCACTAAACCAATCCACAGAAACTTTTGTCAAATTATATCCGAAAAGAAATCCCAAAGTTTCCAAAATTAACTTGACACCAAAGAATAAAAAATAAGATAAAATGTATTGTACTGGTGTATTGCTTGGTGCTGCTTTCAGTAGAGGGAGTTAGTCATTCTGCCACAGCTCCTGATTACATCAATGAATCTCTACAGGACATTGGTGGTGTAACATTCAGGGCTCTAATCAGACTGACCAGTAATTGAACCTGTTATCCCCCTCTCCTTTCTCAGTTTAGCCCCTAGCTACTGCCTGTCTTCAATGATACACGGAGAGGAGGGAGAGCAAGAGGACCACAATACCCACTCAGGGACGAGCTGTCAGAAGCCCTGAAACACTATCCTCTCTGTGTTAAAAGCACTGGGTGTTTTTAGCAGTATTATATCACTGGGATTCAGTAAGGCAGGTCGTTTGGGAAGAGTTTTCCTGAGAAATGACTTCTATTAAAGAGCATTGCTCACCGAGGCTCACATTAGGTGATGGTTTTGACTTTTAAGACTCCCAGAGTGGAGAACGCTGTCTGGCCACAATGCCAGTAATGATACTGCCCTCAAGTGGATCCTACAGCCGTTTGTACTACAGCACTTTTATGTCACAGAGAAAAATGCAGAGACAGTAAAATATTAGGATGATGAAAAGAGGTGATAAAAACTCTCCTGATGTTCTTGGCCACTTTAGCTATGGTAGCTAGTGTGACTCTAACAACTCTTTCCAGTTCTCTTAGCTTGGGGTCAGTGCCAAGCCTTTCCATAAGCTGTTTTTATATTAGGACCTGGTTCTTGGCATTTTATAAAGGGAATATGAGTGGACCAGAGGGCCCAGGTTCTCATGAGAATGACAGAGATGTGCAAATTATCACAGCTAAAAGCCCTAATTGCCTGAAACCTTTCTGCATCAAAGCTGGCCCTTCTTGTGTGGCAGAAGTGCCGCTGCGTGCTCTTTAAGATGGAAAGGTTGATTGCATCAGTGGCATTTAGAAGTAGAGAGTTTGAGGATCGCTTATTGTGTGGTCCACTGATGCTCTCCTCCCCCATTCTTCCCCATGTATTTCAAAGACCTGTCACCTCACGACTTGTCAAAATCTTTCCTTCAAACAGTAAGCAAAAATAGAAGCTAATGATTGAAGTTCCATTCTGTAAACTTGCAGTTGCCGTGTGGAATAACAGGCCTGTTGCATGTGTTGCATTTGTACACATGGGAATGATTGGGAACATTTTCCCTTTAGTTACTGCACCGTCATAGGATTATACAGTAGATCGCATTGTTTATGTGTCAAAACAAAGCTGTAACTTAATTTTCTAATGGGCCTGCTTGCCGCAGCTGAAATCCGCGTTTTTGTAGCACAAGCCTAAAAATTAAAAGAAAACCCTTAAGCTCTCCACAACTCTCTCCAGCTGTGGTTTGTATCCAGTGGTATTTTCCCCTTGATACCAGTTCATATATTGTTTTCTCTCTGTTCTAAAATATAAAATCTGTGAAGAAATACTACATGAATGCCATTTTGGCCACCGAGAGATTGGACGTGTCACTAATGGATGTAGCAGACAGTGTTGGGGGGAAAAAGTGTTTCAAAATGTAAATGTGTTGCTTTCCTATTTAATATGACATACACTAGCGATCGTCCTTCCACTAATGTGAATAAATGATGATACTTTTGGCTTTAAGTGAGGATTTGTGGCAGTTAATCATTATGAAGTGGAAAGTGAGGTTCCCTCACGAATAATAATAATAAAGTGAATCTCGTAAAATCCAGCCCTTTTAAAATAAAATAAAATACCCTCCTGCTGTCTGCACTTAGACTTTGGCCTGCCTTTGGAACATCTGATGATTAATTCCACATTGTAAACAGGTGAGGAGTGCCTATTAGCTCATAAAGGACCATCAATCAAACTAATTTGCTTGTGGGTTTCGTCTCACGGGGGCTCAGTTATGCTTTGGCTTGAGGTTTCATCTCATGTCAGTCCAAATGCCCACTCCCAGTCTGTTTATCTCAGCTCTGCCACAGTGAGAAAAATTCAGCTTCGAGTTAACTGGTTTATTCATCTACATACGACTGGAGAGGCCGGGTCTGAAACAGTGGAAAACCATCTCAGTCAACGCTGGAGGACATGGGTTCTGATGATGATGAAGATCTGGAGACATGCAAATCCTCCAGGATCACATTCCACCTCCTAGTGTGTGTGTATGTGGGCGCATGCATAGGCTCATGCACACTAAAGTGTCTATGCGGTCTGTGCATGTGTTCAGTCTTCTGTAGGCATCTGTCCCAACACATGTAATCCCTCTCATGGATGTTTGCGTGCCCATAACAATGAGCCAGTGAGCTGCTTTATTCATCCTGTATGGTCCACAGTGGAAAGAGGAGACACGAGCTGTGGCACCCCCGCCAGCGGCAGCTAAACAGACATACCAGCTCTTGTATGTCAAGAAAATCTACTTGCTGGAGTAAACTGCGGCTCTTCCATCAGTTTGCAAGTTCCTCACACTTAAGTCATATAGATTTCAGCCTGAAAGCAGTTTAATATGCAAATGTCTCTGAGGGCTTGGAGTTTGTTGTTGTAGTAAGTAATTCTACCCTTTTTCTTATGCCTTTTCCTCAACCGCATTTGAAGCCTGAGTGGCAGTTGTGACTACTTAAAGCTGTGCCACGAGTCAGTGAAGAGCTAAAGTCGTATTTGTGTTCCACTGTGCAAGAAAACTACTGGATTTAATAATGATGTTTTATGAAGCGTGATTCATATTTCAAAGGCTGCATATCTGGAGTGGAAATAATTCAGCACTGGGTCTTAGGCAGGCTTAAAACTTTGATCCTCCTTGGTGATCTTGACTTGATTTTTTTCTGTGTGTTTTTGTGTTCAAATTAAAATGTTTGGGGTTTTTTTTGCTTGTCTATTAGAAGACAGACTTCTATAATTGAGCGATTAGTTGTGGTTTAATAGCCGTAGCTGTCTTCCATTTGCAAAGAGACACCCGGCATTCTTGCTACTTTCCCAGGGTCCTCGTCCCGTACACTTGGGTGGTAATCAGCTGATAATTGTGCTCATCACATTTATCATACCCACAGTATTTCAGATCATCCAAACACATGTAGCATTTCAAAAACCTTCCGTGTGAACATGTAATTGGTTTTAGATAACAACTGAAGGAATGCTTTCATCTAATAAACAATGAAAAGACGCAATCACATTTACCAAAACTTTCGGTTTCTCGCACTGATGAACCAGTGCATATTCCTTAGTCTATATGAGTAACTTTGTGCTATCAGCCACATTCTGTTGACTGCTTACAGATGTACTGCCCAATCTCCTCGTTTCATTGTACCATTGATTAAACCACAGAAGAATGGCTTGGGTACACGATAAAGAAAAATGGCACCCTTGATCTTATTCCTCAGAAAAATCAAAAGGCATACTAAGAAGCGGTGGCATATGACAGAATGGCTCTGGAGCCCATTCATCATATTTTAATTCCATATATTATTTATTTATTTTCTTCCATTTCACCTATGTTACTTTAATCAATGAAGCTAAAATTGGTGATCTGTACTCCAATACCTCAGTTCCCCCTTCAGTTTCTTGGTGTGGAAAATCAATGTCATCTGATTCCTCCTCCTGCTGGTTCTGATTATTGAGGAGTGCTCTAGGAGCTCTGGATCCCAGGTTTTCTTGCTCCCTTTAACCACGGTCAGGCCCAATTCCACGCTCATCGCTCTCACACCTCGTTGCACTCCCATCCAGGCCCTGCACAAGCTGGCTAGTGGAGCTAGGCTTTAAGGTCAAGAAAGGACAGAGTGACAGAAAGCTTATTTTCTGCTCCAGATGCGTTAAACTGCCGACACCAATCTGTAATACTAAATGTATTTAGAAGCCAGGTCCAAATATGTGCTAAACAGGATGTTCCAGATCACAAATCACAGATGATTTGTCATTTTAGCAGGATATATTTTTAATATATTTTTATTTTCCTCTATGTGGGTGTTAGAAAATTAAAAGCTTTGTGAAAAGCCCTCCTAAATGTTTTTATTCCTTTCTAAGAAACCCTTCATTTTGAGAGTTGGCTGATGAAAGCGGCTGCAGACCCAGGAGAATAGCTGTCAGCCTGGTTGGTGTTATTTTGCTGAAATACTGCAAGTCTGATTCAAATCTGTTGTAAGGGATAATTTGCCATTACTAAAACCTGGATTCTGCATTGTAGGTTTGACCATTCTTTTTGTCTGACAGTATTGCACTTTGATAGGTTTGTTTTTGGATCTTAAACAAGACAAGCGAAAGTGGGAATAATGATAAAGACTTCCTGAACAAAGCATGGTGGGTTTCTAAGTGACAATATGTTGAGTGGATTATATAGCTTTTGGTGGTATGTCTTCCACCGCAAACATTGCAAATATGTGCAATGTTTTGGAAAGCTTTACAGACAGTAACTAAAGGTTGAAGGGCTGAGCTAGTGATTACTTATTATAACAAGGGTTGCATACCTCTGTCAAGGCAGAAAATTCCCTCTGCACTATGCATGAGTTGAGTACCAGGATTAAGAAGAACATCTGGACCCAGTATAGTCTCTGATATTTTCTTGGGAACATCCAGGCGATATCTCACAATGTCTTCTTATTGCAATCTCTGTGAGTTCGATGTGCCCACTTCAGGCCAAAAACAAATTTACTGCCACAGCTGGAGGAGTTTAAGTATCACCGGGTCTTGTTCATGAGTGAGAGGAAAGTGAAGCAGGAGATCGACTGATGGATTGGTGCAGTGTCAGCAATGATGTGGACTCTGTAGCGGTGAAGAAAGACCTGAGCACGAACGCAAAACAGTCGATTCATTGGTTGAGCTCTGCTCCTACACTCACCTCGCGGTAGTGTCAGAAAGAATACGATTGTGGATACAAGCATTGGAAATTAGCCTCCTCCTATGGGTGTCTGGGCTCAGAGATGGGATGAGGAGCTGGCCATTTGGGACTCAGAGCTTCCTGGGCACCTCCGAGTATTTGAGATGTTCCAGTCGTGTCCTTTCCAGGAAGAGGACCTGAGACACCCCCAGGATATGCTTTCAGCTGGCTCAGAAGTGCCTTTGTGTCCCCCTAAATGTGCTGGAGGAGGTGGCCGGAAAGCGGAAGGTCTGGATGTCTCTGCTTAGACTGCTGCCCCTAAACCCAGATAAGCAGTGATAGATGGATCTGATATGTATTTGAGAGGTATAGAGATGGTCAGAATCAATTGCACAGATAATAGGGTGCCAAGTGAGGAACTGTGATACTGCACAAGGAAGTCACAGTAAGACAGTGGTGAAGTGTGCAGTAGGAGTGACAGATGGGTTTAAAGTGGGAGTAGGATTCGATCAGGGATCTGCTCTGAGCTCCTTTGCGATGGTGACGGACAGGTGAACAGTTGAGGACAGGTAGGAGTTTCTGTGGACTATGATGTTCATAGACAACATTGTGATCTGAGCAGGTGGAAGAGAACATGGAGGGGTTTATTTATTTATTTATTTATTTAGGGCAGTGCAGTTTAATGAACATAAATGTAAAAAAAAAAATTACATGAATGTAAACATACCAGATTATAGCCAAGGGCTAATTTCCATCTGTTGTCCTTAAGCATAAAAATAGACATAATAATTCATAAAAATTCATCATTCATTCATAATAAAAACTCCATCACCAAACTTACACATACACACTATTCTGTTCCCAAATAAAACATTAAAACTATACAACTTATACATGATCACACACTTGATTTGTCCATAACCAGTTTTTAACCTTTGCCTTAAACAAATTGAATGTCGAGCATTCTCTAATGGGTTGAGGAAGACTGTTCCACAGATGGCCACCCTGGACAGAAAGGACGTTCTGCCCAAATGCTGTCCGTCTGTGGGGTATAAACAAGTCTCCTCGGATTGTAGCTCGAGTGGTCCTGTCTGAGCTTTCTTTATGCCTAATGAACTGCTTTAGTGGTGGTGGAGCAAGGGAGTGTAAGACTTTATATATTAAACTCACTCTTTTAAGTTTCACTAAGTTATTGAAGTTCAGTAATTTATGTTTTTTTAACACATGACAGTGGTGGTGGGAAGTCGGTTTTTTGTCAAGTAGTTTTAAACTTCTTTTATAAATGTTTTCAATAGTTTTAAGTCTTGTTGGACAAGCAAGTGACCAGGACGTCAAACAATAGTCCATATGAGAGATGATCATTGAGTAAAAATATGTTTTTGCAACATTCATATTTAAATTATTACGTATATGATTAAAATTTCGATTATTTAATTTAAGTACCTGGGACACTTTATTTATGTGACTCTTGAAGGACAATGTTGGGTCTAGAATGACCCCAAGATATTTAAATTCTGGAGCTAATTCAAGCTCTACTCCATCCAGGAATATGTTTGACTGCTTCAAGTTTAAGGGGCGTTTTGAAAAATACATACCGACAGTTTTTGAGGTGTTCAACATTAGGCATGAGTCCTCCAGCCAGCTATGCATTAATGCTAAAGCAGCTGTAAGATCTTTTGCCACCTGCTGGACACTATTTGCTTGCGTATATATAACTGCATCATCTGCATACATTTGAGTAAATATATTTGGACAGACTTCAGGTAAGTTATTGATAAAAAGAGAGAACAATAAGGGCCCAAGAACAGATCCTTGAGGAACCCCTGTATCACAGTCTAAATATGGAGATTTAACCCCATCCAACACCACACACTGTTTCCTGTGTGAGAGATATGAGGCAAACCACTGAAGAGCCTGACTGGAGATATTAAACCGAGTCAATCTGGATAACAATATCTGATGGTTTACAGAGTCGAAAGCCTTCCTCAGATCTAAAAATACAGCTCCAACACAGGGACTCTTGTCCAGCAAGCTCTTCAAGTTCTCCACTAACATACACAGGGCAGTATCTGTGGAGTGATGTGCCCGAAAGCCAAACTGCAATGGATGTAATGAGGGTTGGGTGTTTTCTAGGTGAGCAGTGAGGAGTTTAACCACCCACTTCTCAGCTATTTTAGATACGACCGGGAGTATGCTTATGGGGCGATAATTAGCCATGTCAGTCTTCACACCTGCTTTGAAAATTGGTGTAACTGCAGCAATTTTCCAATCTGTTGGAACAATGGAGTGTTTGAAAGACATATTCAAAACATGAGTTGTTGGACGTACGAGCAGATCCATATGTTCCTTTAGGAAGTTTGTGTTAATACCATATACATCAAGTGCTTTTGATTGTTTTAAACCTGTAATTAGTTTAGCAACTTCAGTGTCTGAAATATGAGTGATGGTGAACAAATTTTGACCAACATCATTCACATTATCAGAGCATATGACTGAGTCAAAGCTCTGACTGATCTCCTTAACAGATGAAATAAAGAAAGTGTTTAAGTTACTGGCAATAGATAGAGGCTCTCTAACAATAGAGTTATTTACATAAAGTTCAATTGTGTTTTTACTTTTGTTTGAATGACGGCCAAGTAATTTATTTAAGTGTTGCCAGATAATTTTACCATTACCTTTGGCTCTTTCAATTATATTTATAAAAAATTTTGCTTTGGCCTGTCTCAAACTTCTTGTTACTTTATTCCGCATTGAAGTAAATCTCTGTCTATCCAGAGTTAGACCTGTTTTCAGGAACTGCTTTAGTAATTGATCTCTTGTTTTCATTAAATTCTTGCACTCTTTGTTTAACCAGGGCAAATTAGATGTTGTCTTTATTTTTTGTCGAGCTCTAATGGAGTATGTTGATATAACATCCTTAACAATGTCAGTGAAGTGACTGCTGCAGAATTGTGGATCATCACTACACAATAAAGGCTCCCAGTTAACTGATGCTAATGCTTCTGCTACATTTTGTCGCTGACTTCTTGGTATGAATTCATAAAAGGATCTCCTATTAGATGAACTTTGAAAGTCATTCTTAACCTGTGATTTTATAAGTTTTCTAGAAAATAATATAAAATTGTGGTCTGAAATACCAGTGATAAAATTATAAGATTTAATAATTCGCTCAGGCTTATTACTGAAAACCAGATCTATTTTAGTTTTAGAGTGTCTTGTTATTCTTGTGGGTTCTTCAATGTGTTGAGTAAAGTTCAAAGTCTCCATTATGTCCTTGAGTGTTTTTTTGTCCTTTTCACAGTCCCAGTTGACATTAAAATCTCCCATTACAATTATTTCATTAGACTTATTATTTATAGCATGATATTTGAGTAATATCTGTAGTTGTTCATAAAAAATATTCTTTGCTGAAGGAGGGCGATATAAACAGATCAACGTAAATGACATTTCTGGGGAAAGAGTGATTTTAACAGAAATATGTTCTATTTCGACATCTATTGGTGAACTAAGTAAAGAGCAATCCAGGTGTTTTTTTTTTTTACATACACAAGTATTCCTCCTCTTGTTCCAATTCTATCCCTTCTGAATACTGTGTACTCTGGAAAGACAACCGCAGACTCAGGAGAAGAACTTGTGAGCCAAGATTCAGAGATACCCAAAATAGAAATATTGGAATTGCTTAGAATATGTTCCAGTTGCTCATGCTTTGGTAACATACTGCGAATGTTAATGTGTCCACATAGAAGCCCCTTTGGTTTATTTTTAGTGTCCCAGATTACTTTAGCCTGATTAAATGTCTTGCAGATCTTTGTTCCTCTGTAAATTTTAATAGCAGGATTTCTTGTCCTTTTGTTGACAATACTATGAGCATTTAATGATGAGAAACCCTTTACCGGAGACTGTAGTTTGGGTACAGCAGGTGGGGGCCCAGGCAGCTGAGATGGGGGCCCAGGCAGCCGAGGTGGAGACCCAGACAGCCTAGGTGGAGGTCCGAGCAGCTGAGGTGGAAGCCCAGGCAGCTGAAGTGTAGGCCCAGCTAGCTGAGGTGGAGGCCCAGGCAGCTGAGGTGGAGGCCCAGGCAGCTGAGATGGAAGCCCAGGCAGCCGAGATGGAAGCCCAGGCAGCCGAGGTGGAGGCCCAGGAAGCTGAAATGCAGGCCCAGGCAGCTGAGGCGTAAGCCCTGGCAGCCGAGGTGGAGGCCCGAGCAACTGAGGTGAAAGCCCAGCTAGCTGAAACGGAGGCCCAGGCAGCTGAAATGGAGGCCCAGGCAGCCGAGGTGGAGGCCCAGGCAGCCGAGGTGGAGGCCCAGGCAGCTGAAGTGTAAGCCCTGGCAGCCGAGGTGGAGGCCCGAGTAACTGAGGTGAAAGCCCAGCTAGCTGAAATGGAGGCCCAGGCAGCTGAAATGGAGGCCCAGGCAGCTGAGGTGTAAGCCCAGGCAGCCGAGGTGGAGGCCCAGGCAGCTGAAGTGTAAGCCCTGGCAGCCGAGGTGTAAGCCCTGGCAGCCGAGGTGGAGGCCCGAGTAACTGAGGTGAAAGCCCAGCTAGCTGAAATGGAGGCCCAGGAAGCTGAAATGGAGGCCCAGGCAGGCCTAGGCTAACTAGGCTAATTAGTTGTAGCCAGTCCAAATCACTGATGTTTGAATTAGGTCCAGGATTTAGTTCTATATCACCAGCCAAAAGTAGCATCAGAACAAGTTTCAGAATCTCCAGCGACAGTTGTGGTATATCTGATTGTTCATGTTTACCTGGGGGTGGTCTGGCATGACCAAAATCCAAGAATCTTGTGAACAAAAGATGTTGACTCCATTTGACTGGGAAAGTGGTATAATTATCCAGCTTTCTTGGACATGTCGAACTCCACAGAAGATAAAAATGTATAAAAACAAAAAGACAAGTTGATGTCAAGATCCAGGGGTTTTTAGATGGTTTTTTAGGTGGGTTTTTTGGCAAACGCACAGGACCTGCCAAGCCGTGTGTCTGCACCCTAGCAGCCATCTTGTTCTTTGTTCAACTCATGGTAACATGGTGTATGTAGGTTGAAGGTATGCAATGGAGAGAAGAGGAACAAAAGTAGAAGCAAGACAAAGTACAGTTGGAAAGGTGAAGATGCAAGGAGAAGAGGTAGTCAAGGTAGAGGATGATGCATGGTTTATAGATGGTGGCAATAGTTAAAAAATTCAGAAAAGCTTCATGCAAAGAAAAGAGGAAGACAACAGAGAAGATTAATGCAAAGCATTAGTGTGACAGGAGGTGACGCTTGAGATAATGTTGGTGAAACTAAGGCAGTGGCAGTCCCTAAAGTGAGGAGCTGAAAGATCTCATTACAGTCTAATTATCTGCTGGGAAACACTGGATCCTTTGGGGTCTTGACGTGTGCCTCCACCCCCAGCCTCAACAGTTCAGTGCTGATTTGTCAGCACGAGGGCGAGCTGCGCAATATGAAGGAGGTGGTTTTTAGCCATAAGCTGCAGGTGCTGTAGCAAACAAAAAACATGAATGTTTTTTGGTGTTTGAGTAGAAAACATTTGACTGCATTACAAAAATTTAATCTTTTCCAGACCTTTGCTTTTCTTTTTCTCTCTCTGTGTGTGCTGTTTTGTGTTCTGAGTATACTCTTTGCTGTGTGTTGTTGCACATTTGTCTTTAATGCTTAATGCTACATCAGCTACATCAAAAGCCATAATGAAGTCCACAGTTTCTATATGAAAAAGGGCAGGTTGAGCATGAAGCATAAATCTGTGTAAGGAAACAAGCCATGGTTTTAAAAAAGCGAAGCTCCTTGAACTCCATTCCCTTTGAAAAAATGGAAAACAGGTCACTCACTGACGTCATCAAGAAACTAAATCAAAGTAGGGAGTCAATGCAGCCTAAAAGGAATGAAATCAGGGGAGTGAGAACCATTTAAAGTGCATTGCGCAGGCGGTCTGCATAGAAAAAAGAAACAGATACAGACGAGAGGAATCACGAAAGCAAAACAACCACAACAGTGGAGCCCGCCTTAAAGGGCCAAACTGGTCTCCTTTTGTCTGAACGTGTGGTTTACTGCAGATCTGTCCAATATCATGCACCATAAATATCAAAGGAGATCTTATCGGTTCACATTAAGAGAGCTTGACCACATTTCTGAAAAAAGAAACTGGTTTACTTCTGTTCCGTTCTGATCTTTTCGCCCTTTTTTGAAAATTGCTTTCGGCTGTTGATTGAACAAGCTGTGAAACTGACACGCTAGTCGAGAAAATCCACCACCAGAATTTGCGATTGTTAATATCAAATTAAAGTGGTGAATTCAGAATACCACGCACTTCATGCCGTGTTTAGATTTTTCTCTCGTTAGGGGAATTCTTGTGGAAAGCGTGCGTGTAAATTTTAAACATCGAATTTGTCACTCGTGTCTGTGTAGAGCAGAGCACAGCCAAGCCACTGATGTTACAAATCCAACTAACAGATCTGTTTCTTTCTTTTGTCATTACTGCAAGTGGAACAACATGGGTGTGCTTGAACATTGTTTCCAACTGTTTTGAATTGGCTGCTAATGCTCACTGGATGCTTCTGGCTGAAGTTTTGAGGTTACAAACCCTGTGATGACTTAAACACACTCATGTCTCCTGAGAAGAGACATAAAAGTGAACAAATGGTTATTTGAACTGTTATGTTGGGACTTTGTTGTTGTCTTGTTTTAATTGAATGTTCTTTAAAAAATGACCTCACTGTCTTTTGTTTTTCTCCTCCTGTTGTCTCTCTGGCACCAAGCACTGGGAGAGGTCAGCGTCGCGGGTCGCCGAGATCGCGTCAGCCTTAATTCGGGAGAGGAGCCCTGCCCTGGTGGGACAGCTTCTGCAGGCATGAAGGAATCAGCACAACTGGAAACCACGCTGTGACTCATGAACACTCCTGGGATGAGATCGTCTGAGACTTTTCTTTGTAACCTTGAATCAATTACTGTAAGGTTAAATGTGTAAGTGTATAGATCATCAAGAAGCAGACTGAAAAAGAGACTTTTTTCTCTGTTGTTGGCCTGTTTATCTGTGTGTGCGTGTGTGCATGTGTGCATGTGTATATAAAAAAAAAACTGTTGTGGTTCATCATAGTAAAAAAGAACCATGTCATCAGTTGGCTTATTTTTTATTTTTCAGAGTTTGTGTTCCCCAGACAAACAGTGTCGCTCTGTCGCACTGATGATTAAGATATGTGGCGCTTTGGCTGCAGATGATTCTTGTTGTCGGATCAGTTCAGTTCTGGTTTTTAATCGCTTTAAGAGTTATTTTGCTGCGGTTGTCACAGATATGCAATAACAGGCCACATCGCTTTGAATTATTACTGTGGAAATGTGAACTGCAGCGCGTATGCCAAAAAAGCTGGGTGTCAAATTCTCTGCCTTTACCACTGGATGAAGCTTTTTATGACTGAAACATGAACACGGAGCTGCTAATATTTTTGTACTTGAATAAAACAATGAATATGTCAAATCTGTGTTGTTCTGTGAGTCTTTCTTGAACATAAGTCATTCAAAGATGTCAGGAAAAAAAATAACATTTGAGAGTAGATATTACTAATACTGTTTTCAGAGAAACTTGATTGGTAATTGAAGTCCGTGAAGTCTGCCTGCGACCACATGCATCAGTGACGCCCTCCGGTGAAGCCGCTTAGTGCAGAAGAAGCTCGTGTTTCCTTCAGTGAGCCAACTCTGGTGAGCTGGTGGAATCCCATGTTCTTCTTGGAGAGACTTTGGAATAATTAGCATTCATTAAAAGTATGTTATTATTATGCAGTGCAGCTTTGTTCTGGAGCTTCCCTGCTCTTCCATGGATATATACAGAAAACTGACAGCAGGGAATAAAGAACAGAGTAGATATCAATGACAGCAGATTGGTATTTCTTTATATTTAACCTTTCATCATCTAAGTATCATACAGGCTGCCTGGATGTATTGTTTTACTGGCTGTAAAATTAAAAAAAAAAAAAGATCTTACAGGATCCTTTGGATTTTCTCTTTAGCTCAAAATGGTTGAAAAGTTAAGGTAATGTTAATACTGTAGCTGGTAAAATCTTTATGTCTTGATTTCTGTGTTCAGACAGATTGCTTTGTGCATCTGTGAAGGTCCTCTTCTCTCCAAAGCCATTCAATTTGAATTTTGTCTTTTGGACAGAACAGTAATAGAGTCACAGCCTCTTAAGATGTACTGGGATCCCTATCTTGGGGGTTTGTTTGTGCTGCAGTGTTCATGCTGGGCTTCTGTCCTGAAACGCCATAAAAATGTTCCCTGACTTTGCTCCATTTTCATTCCATCTTTGCTTTGTTCTTAAATCCATTTGAAATCATACCTTAACAAGATTAACCAGAAACACCGGCCTTTATGGTGAACAGCTTCAGCATTAAAACCACCTGTGGCCCCACCTCACAGCCCTTGTAATAGGTCAGATTTGTTAGGCCATGGACTCCAAATCCTCAGAAGATGACTTTTGATATGAAGCAACAAAAAGTAACCACCAGATCCTTTAAATCCTCTGAGATGCTAGGTATGACTTCCATGGATCAGACATGTTTTTCCAGCATGTTTTCCAAGATGCTTCATCAGATTGATATCGGGGAAATTTGGAGGTTAAGTCGTCACCTTCATTTTTCTGTGTAATGTTTCTCAAACCATTCAAAAGACCAATATTTATAGTGGATCAGAGTGTGTTAGTATTCTGAAGGAGGCTAATTTCACATCAGGATGGTGCACAATTAAAAGAAACATTCAGGTAGCTGGTATGTAAAGTCATAGCCACATGAAAGCCAGAACCCAAAAATTCCCAGCAGGATGTCTTCTATAGTGCATCCTACTGCCTTTCCTTCCCACAGATAAACAAGAGAAAGAAAGAAAAATGCCAGGCTACTTACTTCACCTTTTCACAGTCCAGTTTTAACATTTGTACATCTAATACAGTTACTGTCTATAATACAGTCCCGATCAAACGTTTAAGACCATTTGAAAAATGGCAAAAAATCATATTTTGTATGGTTGGATCTTAAAAAGGCTTGAAGTAGAGCTTCAACATGCAACAAGAAGAAATTGGAATGAGACAAAGAAAAATTTTGAGCATGCAATTTATTGAAAACAACACTTAACCTGAAACAGGCTGTTTTACAGCTGATCGAAAGTTAAGACCACATGTCTTTAAAAGGCCAAATCTGTATAAAAATGTGGATTCATTGTCACTTTCTGCCAGGTAGTCACACTGTCACGACGTTCTGGTGGTAAAGGCAAATAATCTTTCCCTTTTTGAACACAGTTGGGTTGTTGAACTGCATAAGCAGGGTCTCTCGCAGCGCACCATCGCTGCTGAGGTGGGACGCAGTAAGACAGTCATTTGGAATTTCTTTAATGATCCTGAGGGTTACAGAACTAAAAAGTCAAGCAGAAGACCCAAAGAATTTCACCAGCAATGAGCCGGAGGATCCAATTAGCTGTCTGTCAAGACACTGGACGATCCTTGACCCAAATTAAGGCTGTTACTGGTGCCGACCGCAGCCCCATAGCCATCAGACGACATCTGAGACTGAAGGGCTTCAAAACAAAAAATGTCTTCAAAGGCCTCGCCTCCTTGAATGCCACAGAACTGACTGTTTGGACTTTGCAAGAGAGCAGCAAACATGGGACATTGAAAGGTGGCAAAAAGTTTTATTCTCTGATGAGAAAAAAATTAACCTTGATGGTCCTGATGCTTTCCACCATTACTGGCATGACAAGCAGATCCCACCTGAGATGTGCCACAGTGGAGGGGGCGCCGTGATGGTCTGGGGTGCTTTTTCTTTCAGTGGAACAATGGAGCAGGTGCGTCAAACAACCACTGGCGATGCCCAGATGTTGCAGAGAGCATCCCTCATGACTGAGGGCCATCACCTGTGTGGTAATGACTGCATTTTTCAGCAAGACAACGCTACAGTACACACTGCCCGCAGGACAAGGGACTTCTTCCAGGAGAATAACATCAAACTTTTGGACCATCCTGTGTGTTCCCCTGATCTAAATCCAACTGAGAACCTTTGGGGATGGATGGCAAGGGAAGTTTTGAAAAATGGACAACAGCTCCAGACAGTAGAAGCCCTTCGTGCGGCCGTCTTCACCACTTGGAGAAATGTTCCCAGTCACCTCATAGAAACGCTCGCATCAAGCATGCTGCAGCAAATTTTGAAGTGATCAACAATAATGGTGGCGTTACTGAGTTGATGTTTGGAACTTTGGTTTCTGTTTTGGGGGGTTTACGGGGGGTTTTGGAGGTGTGGCCCTAAATTTTTGAACAACTGTAAAACACCCTGTTTCAGTTTAAGGGTTGTTTTCAATAAATTGCATGCTCAAAAAAATGTTCTTCTCACTCCCATTTGTTCTTGTTGCATGTTGAAGGTCTACTTGGAACCGTGTTAAGATCCAACCATGCAAAATCTGATCTTGTGCTTCTTTAATATCTGCATTTAGTTTAACCATCCTGAATTAATTAATTTTTCCACGTGCATGGACTTTTCTCTAAACTAGACACAAAACAGGTGCTGCATCTTCTCGGATCGTGGTTATTAGCGCATACTCCTCATTGGACTTTAAACCCACCTCCACTTAAGACTAGTTGGTTTGGAAGGGCACCTAATGCGGTGGACCCCAAGCAACAGCACAAAAACATTACTAATGAATGTTAAATGGAAAATATTAAACACAGTAACCACAGTTTATATTATTTAATAGATTATTTAACAAATGAGTCATTAAAGTTTTCATGTGCATGTGCTAAAGCACAGAGGATGTTCATGTGTATATAAAATGTGAGTCATTCTCAGGCTCATTCTCTGTCACCAGAGTGGCGAGAAGGAAAAACAACCTTGGACATCAAAGAGCCTTTAAAGACTGTCGAAGCCGGAACATTCCTAAGGTCGTCACAAAGACCTGGCCGTTTTGCATACACTTCTCACACTTCCAGGGCATCTCCAGTTTCCTGCACTTCTCCTTCCTCTACAGCTCGCTGGAATTCCAGCTGTTGATAGAGAGTCGCCTGAGGCGAGAGAAGCCCCATCTTTGCGTTCAGATCCCTGTAATGAACTCCTCAAAACATATACTTATATTTCAGTTCAGTGGCAACCGTAACCCGCAGTGACATGTGATGAGAGCTGCAAGCTACAATATGTAAAGTGCAAAAAGTACGAAAACCCAGACTTGTCTCTGGAGCTCATATTATGGGATGAACACAAATCTTCTGGCAGTTACTCACTTTTTGGTGTTTTGGTGGAGGAGAATGTTTTTAAAGATGCAGAGAGATCATGCATTATTAATGTGTTGAGATCTGGGCCTGATTTAACATTGTTAAAGTGTTGCATGGCTGCACTAACTTGTTTAAACCTTTGTCTAAAGATGTATAATACATGTAAACTGAGGTACCAACCCCTCTTTTTTCTTAAATGTTAATCCTCAAAGAATTTTTACCTTTTTTCTTTTTTTCTTTTGGACCGTTGAGCCTCTTGGAGATTTTTTTTTACTTTTTTAATGGCTCATTGTTCTAGTTTTAAATCTCTTAACTCTATTCTGTTGGTTCACTCCAGCTTCCACTCATCAATCAACTTAATATCCACCAGCAGGAGAAGGCAGCCTTTTTCACTGAAAAGCTGAAACCATCAAACTCCATGAAGACAAAATCTGCATCCAGAGAAGCGGCAGAAGTAGAATTGAAATCCCTCTAAGTGCTGGGTGAGTAGAGTAATGGTGCACTCCTGAGTATTCAAGAACTCTCTATCTTCACTTATCTCAGCGTTTCAGACCTGGCAGGTTATCTGCCGGGGGCCTGGATAGGTGCAGCTTTGACTTTGTTGTCATTTTGAATGAGCAGTTTTCAAATGTTGACTAAAGGTTCTTCACCCATGCGTTGCTGCTGTGTGCCAGACAAACAAAAAGTATTGCCAGGCTTTTTACCCCAAAGTTTACCATCACAGCCAAATGCCACTTTCTTACAATAATCTGAACCTAGTTCTAATTTAAACTAATTTAAAAAATGTGGTTAGAACATATGGTTTCCTGTTTCACTTGTGTTGTTTGGGTGAGTATTTTTTGTTGTTGTCTTGTTTGTTGGTGAAATCTGCAGCCCACAATCTTCATGTTTTTAACACACACACACACACACACACACACACACACACACACACACACACACACACACACACACGCAAGTGTGTTTTTTTAAAGCTGTCTTGTTTTTTAATTGCTTGCATGTGATGTGTTCATGGGAACGTATATTTCAGTTGTAACAAATAACCTGGGCTACACTTCCTCATAAAGGGCTGTGCATACTATAAATAGTATTTTATTTATAGTTTTTTTTTAATACTTTATTACATGATTATTACCATGTTAGTCTCTCCCTAGTTGTAAAAATCAGTTACCTTTGATCAAGTTCTTCAGTTTTTGTTACAGAAAATGTAAAACATGCATTTTCTGTAATGATGCTTTGATGTGAAGCTGGTGAAACATTTACATCAACTTCAACAACTGACAGCTTTGGCTCCTCCTAATACAGCCACCACTTCCCACCTTCACAGGAGACATGCTGTCCTAATTTCAGTTCAGTCCCTAAACAAAAAGGATACTTTCTTTGTTCTTTTGAAACAGAGACACACAATAGGATCAAACTATTGAGAAAGGCCACATGATTCAGCTGTGGTGAAACATGTGGAAAAAAAGGGGGGGTCTGATCTTACAGTGGGAGGAAGGTGGGTGAGGCCGAGTGTGAAAAATCAGTCTGAATGACTGAAACTGCAGGAGAGAGAAGGCCAAGCTGGATGGGATGACAGAATAACTAATGTGTAAATACTGAATTTGTTTGAGTATGCTGACACCTGGTGGACAGAGCGATTAAACTTGAAGACCAGTTCAGTCTGGGTGTTTAGACATACTTCCATCACTAGAGGGAGACACTGGATTTACTTTTCTGTCTGCAGAAAGGCAGATTGTACCTCCTTCACTAAGAAATGCTGGATTTTTTGGTCAGGCTTGTTACAAACCTGTACTTTTGTGATAGTGAAAGAGGATTTTCTAGTTATTTAAACTTGCAACTGCACATTTTTGTGGCATTTCTGTACTGTACTTTGGTCATTTATCAGATAAAATCTATTATGGTGTTGGAGAGCTGTTGCATATTCTTTTACACCGTTTACTTGGTGAATCTGTCCTGTGTAAATACTTGAATAAATGCCCTTTAAGTGTATCTTTTTACAATAGTAGTTAAAAACCCTGCAGGCTAATTCAGGGTGTTATTTGATGACCACTGTCCCTTTTAATTAAATGGACTATATAAAACATAACCACCCACCCACTCCATGACATGCTGGTCAGTCACAGGAGCACGTTCAGTGAGAGACTGAGATTACCGAAAAGCACCACTGAACGACACAGGAAATCATTCCTGCCTGTGGCCATCTCCCTGTACAACGCATCCACTTAACACACTGTTTGCTGCTACAACTACACATGTTTCTTTTCCAACTATTTATTTATGAGTGACTTATGTATGTATGTATGTATATATATGTATATATTGTACTATTCTTAGTTAGTGTATTGTCTGTCTTGTCTTAATGTTGGTTTAAAATGGAGCACTGTAACAAAAAATAATTTCCCCCAGGGATCAATAAAGTATTCTGATTCTGATTCTGATAACGGCCCATTAAATAACTGCAAATAAGAAGAAGAACAGGCCAATGAAAAATATGTTTCACTACAGTCAAACACAATTACATAGAGATGAATTACTACTAGCAAAACAAGATGCAGACAAGGGATAAGGCAGAAAAACAGAACAAGTTAACAACAGCAGCAGCAATTTAGCATTTAGTATATGACCTAAGTCCCAGTTGTGTTAAGTCTCTCTGACTGGTTTATATTCAATATTTTAATGCTGATATTTGAACTGAAACTCATAAAGATGTTTTACTAAGTGGACAGAAAAGCTATCCTCATTAGCTCTCCCCTCTCTACTTTCAAATCTTTACTGAAAGGCTAAAAACACTTCTTTGAATCGAGATTGTAATAGTTTGATCCATTTAACATTTCCTTTGCATCTTATTTTTTAAAATGAGAAGAAAACATATCCAGTTCTTTAATTTCTTCAGCCTGTGACTAACCTACAGTGTTACGGTTGTAGGTGCTGCCAGACTGGATGAGTTCTGGTTGTTTTAGCTGCTGTAATGTGCTCTGTCTGTGTCCAGTTAACTTAATGCTAACCAGAGACACAAACCTTGGCTGGAGCTGTTTAGATAGCGCCACTGCTGGTGCTACAGAGAGGAAGACCAAATCCAGATCCCACAGTTTGGCTGTCTGTAGGTCAGCCAGCTGAGCCAACCACAGCTCTGATTATTGCCTTGTACCCGTCTGAACAACCAGATTTTTTCCCCCTTAACGCCTGTACAGTGTGTGACAGCAAATAGGACGTCTGTAAATTTAGGTTCCAGGTGTCTCAGTTCATCCCAGTCAAAGGATTCCCAAATCTGGATTAGAGTAAAAGTGACAATTGTATTTCTGCAAATCCAAGCACAGGCCACGGAGACAGAGAGAAAAAGTACAAAAAAAGCTCTCCTTCCTGGATACTCGAAAACAAACAGAGCGAGGAGGTCAAAAGAGCAGACCGAGAATATGAGGGGTTTGGACAGGTCAGGAAGCTCCGTGAGATGAGATGCCAAGTAAAATAATGCAGGCATGAATGTGTTCAAGAACTGGACCTTGTTAAGTCACTGCAAACCCACAATGTCTGGCATCCTGGACTGTAAAGCAAACTCTGATTTGTTGGATTCAACATGTGTTTGTTTTTGCTGTAGTAAAAACCCTAAAGCAGCAGCTGCAGCACTTTGATTTCTTCCCATTAGTGCATGCAACACTAACATTAGAGGCACATGAAGTCACTTCGCATTAGAGCACCTGAACCCTAAGAGTAACATCTGTGGACAATAGTGCCATCTGCTGGATATTATGTTTCAATTTCATGGTGGATTTAAAACAAATGCTCCCTGCTCAAACCGCCAAATGCAAACAACTGCATGCAAGTTTGTTGTGTCACATTCAAGCTGCAATAAAAGGTCCTATAATACTCAGATTATGCTTCCCTTAAAGAGTCATCAGACTACGGTAACAGACGGATGTTGAAACAATCCACCCCTGAGACACTGCAGCGTAAACATCATGGAGAGAGTTTATAAAGAAACCGGGAAGCTAAGCTGTGATTTTGGTGCTCTGAGGGGAGGCTTACAGACATCAAAGAGTCATCTTGGGAAATTCCAGAACGGGGGAATTCAGTGACACTATTGCTGTGCATTTATGTTGCACTTTCAAAGCTGTTTTCAAGTCTTTTGGACATCCTGGTTTAAGTTTTTCCCATTTTTTAAAGCACAAGATGCAAATTCAGCTTTCAGTTAGGGTGTTGTGCAAATTGCCTATATCTGTGCACCCAATGTCCAGCAATGTCTCATATAACAGAAAAATCTGTATTTCATTTGTTAAAATTCACTCTGAAAATGTTTAATGAATGCTGTCTTGTGTTTAACATACCTGTGATTCAGCTGATATCATAATAAAGCATATTACTGTTAAAAAAAAAAGTTGGTTAGGCAATTTTGTTTCATTGTATTTTTCTCCTGTGTATGATAAAATCACCTTTCTGAGTTTATTTTTGCTTTTGTTCAGTGCCACAGTTTCACTTCAAGACATATTTTGATCTCTGTTGAGTTCCTAATTGTAAAAATTGCACATACATTGTTTTCTTGAGGCCAAGAAATCCTTTTAAAAACATGGATGTAGCAATAAAAAAACAAACCCTTAAATATGAGTGAAGAGTAAACGTTTACAGGATCATCAAAACCTTTAACAGAAAAGATAATACTAATTTATTTAGTCTGAGTTTAGTCTAAGTTAATTTATTTTTTTGGTAATTTAGTTTAAAGACTTCAGTAAGCAGAACAGAGGGAAATCTTTGGATCTGTTGGTCACTATAAAAAAATCGAGTTAAGTCTTTTAATGTTTTCTAATCTTCTTCAGCACTTTCACAGGAAATTTATTATCTGTATCTTAATCCTCTTTGTCCTGGAATGCAAACAAGCAAATGCTGCAGCATTAAAAAGTGGTGACAGCGATCAGCATTGCGGGGGAATAACTTCCACTCAGTCTTGCGTCTTTAGTTACCGTACAGTAGAATTTGGCAGGTTTTGCTCTATTGTATTTCTTTTATTGTGCTGTCTTCTCCAGCCCCCGTACCCACTCCTACATATTTTCTCCATCCCTCCAAGATGACTGTTCCTGAGGGCTAGATGAATTCCAC
Source organism: Maylandia zebra (assembly GCF_041146795.1). NCBI lineage: Eukaryota > Metazoa > Chordata > Actinopteri > Cichliformes > Cichlidae > Maylandia > Maylandia zebra. The sequence continues at coordinate 32,397,012 of NC_135177.1, forward strand.
ATTTCTCCCCCTCCGAGCTGTCACTGCTCCACACACAGCTGAAGCTCGCCTTAAAAATGAGACTCAGCAGGACGTGGGATCTCGCTGACAGCTACGTCTGAAACAACCTGGTGGAAATGGAGATTCAGTCAGTCACTGTGAGGCTTCATCTGATGCTCTGCTCGATGCAGCCTCGAGTAGCTACCCAGGGTGCACGAATGTGGACAGGTCTGGGGGTGCATGGCGGTGCTGTGGTGAACCACTGCACCTGGTGCTGAGTGGCAATATTGTGAAGATCTGCCACAGCTCGCTGCAGATGAAGGGAGCGTTTTACTTAGTATGCTCAAATTAAGGTTTTTTTCTTAGCCACAGAGGTAATGCAGCAGAATCCAATGCTGAGAAAGAAAGAAAGAGCCAAAGTCAAAATTGGATTCACAAGTAGTTCTGAGTCATGTCCTACAGTATTATTACTGGAGCATTCACTCAAAGCCTGCAGTTTAATGTGTGTGATGGCAGAGTGGAAAAACACTTTTTGTAAAATGCTAGGAATAAAATGTACTTGAATGTTCTTTGTAAATTGATGTTTGTTCTATTTGGTATTGTTTCTTTGACATTAGGTGAAGAATGGAAAGAGAGATGATATTAGCCTTTTTTGGTGTGTTTTGAATGTGAAATCCTGAACTCCAACATAAGCAACTTGACTGTGATTGTTTTGTGCTAAATTAAAAAAAATTTTTTGAACCATGTTTTACAGGAAAAGTCTTTCAAAAAGGTAATACTAAACTTTATTTCCAGTCTGTACTTAAAGCTGTTTTAAAGGGATTTTTGACTACTAGAGGGCAGAAATATGTCTTGGCCACAAAACCGTATTTACAAGCATAAACTAGGCGTTGGTGTAAAAAAAAGAAAAAAAGAAGTCTTATCTGTTTTAACAAAAAAAGCACAAGGCCAAGATTGTGTGTGAGAGGTAGCAGCTCTGCTACTTTTGTAACTGACCCTGTTGCATATGTATTTTATAGGAGTTCCTTCTCAAGGCTCAGATGGGGAGGAGAATATTTAAATCAAGCGCACAAACTGATTTGCTAATGTTTGCGACACATCATGTACCACTAATGTCAACTATTTGAAGCTGAAAAAAAGCATATCCTATGTTTTGCGCTTGACATTGAGATGAACTGACTCCACCTGTGTTTCTAAAGCAGCATAACGTTTGTAGAGCACCCATAAAACCAACCACAACTATAAACAAAATTCACCTGGTTCACTTGTTTGTGTGGGGTTTTTTTATGTCCAGTGGATGAAATTCAGTATTTACTTTCTATTTGGCTTCAGTTTTGGCCTCAACCAACTCCTGGAGGGAATATCTGGCTATTTAGCTCGAAGCTGTTGTCAAACACACGTGTATCTAAAAGCTGAGAATCTTCCGTATTTGATGACCTGGAAGCCAAATTTACTAGAAGGACCTGCAGCTAACTTTAGCATATCACCAACATATAAGAAATCGAACCCAAGGATGATGATGAAACTTTTAATGAGACATCAACAGCTTCATTGATATGTTCTTTTGATCATTAATTAGGTAGTTGGAGAGCTTGTCAGAGAAATGAGGCTTTTTCACTGTGTTGTTTGACATTTTAACGTAACATTTTTAGCTGACTGCACTGACATTTCTAGTCAGCACGCCACTTCAGCAAACAAACATTTTCTATCCAAAACCTTAGTAAATAACCATAAAAATTAATCATTTAACATTCCTATTTTATATTGTGTATATTGAAACACAGTGACAGTGACCTCACAGATGTGAGAGAAAAATTACAGGTTTTTATTTGAAAAAAAGCACAAATACTAAATTCCATGACCCGATACTGGTATTGGTTCAAACATCAAGGGCAAAGACGAGTGCCTTTTGCTTTTGTGCAACATTCTGACATAAGTGCACTAGCACATCAGGGCAAAAGAAACATCCATATCAACCACACTTTGTTTTCCATTTCATTTACAGCCAGAAAGTGTGTGTAGACCTGTGCCAGTATGCTTAAAATCCATCCCCAACCATTAGTCCACACCAGCACAGATCAGTACCTTCAAAGGCTGTGATTTGTTACAAATCACAAACCTTCGGTGTCTGCCTGGCTGACAGACCAAATAATATTTGTTGTGAAGCTCATATTTCATGTATAGTAATGTAATCCCATCATCTGAATCTCCTCTGCTCATCACATACCACGGCCATACAAAAACAAAGCAGCAGACACTCAGAAAGAGAAATGGTGCACATGCATTGACTGATTTATTTATTTGACCCAGTAGAAAGTTGCTCTTCAGTCTCTTAATAAACATGGCGAAGGTTATTTGCATGCATGGGCGGCCAGACCAGCTACCAAAACATAGAGAGGCTCAGATTATGGCACAAACAAAGGGAGTGCAACTTCATTTGCTTCTTAGGATGCCATTTCTCCATTTTATATTTGCATATACTCGTGAATAGATTATATTAATCTTCACAATCTTTAGATCCTGTCATTTCTAACTAAACTAAGCAAAAAAACTGGCATTATCCAGTGTTTACTTGTGCTCTTTGCAGACTCTATCAGTCAGCAGGTCTGACATCCAAACATTGTGTATATTACGAGTGCCAGAAAGAGGGATTAGATGTAAGAAAGAGTTTAGCAATAGGGAGAATTGGTCCAAATTAGGTCCAACAATTATCTTCAATTATGGCAGTGGGAGGACGCAATCGCACATCAGCACTGATTATTTGTGTTTGGAGGCGGAGGGTGCTGTGGGTTAATGGGTGCTCCATCAGAGGAGGGAATGACTCATCTTCTGTGTACATCTCTGTAGGGTTTCTTCTGGGTCTGATGTTATAAACAAGGATGTCCAGAATGGTGAGCAGGTGAAATGTGACAGATGAAAGAATGTGAAAACTATTTATTTAGAAGAGAGATGAGAGGATTAGGGATTAAAATGAGTGAAGTGAGCAATTGAAGGGTGGAAAAGGAAATAGTGATCGGACAGCAAAGGCTTGGGTAGTGAAAATAATAATAAGCAAGCAGAGTAAACAGAAAGAAACTATAGGCAGAGGAAGAAAGGTTTAATGAACCATAAAAAGACAGAAAGAAGGAAGAAATAACAAGGAAAGGATGGAAGGAAATGAATCAAAAACAAGATTTTGGCAGAAAAGAAAGCAGGGGTGTGGCGCCAAATCCAAGGAGCAAAAATAAATAAAAGAAAAATGAATAAAGAGATTTCTGAAAAAACGAAAAAGAAGGAAATAAATGTAAAACAAAGAACAAAGGAAAGGAAGCAATGATCTAAAGAAACAAGCCAGGGCAGAACAATAAAGCCTAAACATTTATTGAACAAAAAAACGCTTGTCGGGAAGAAAAAGAGACACAAAAGAGAGAAACAAAAGAAAGATGATTAAAAAATGCGAGGAAAGTGGGAACAGAGAAAGAAAGAAAAAACACGAAATACTAATAGTTTGGTGGAGCAGGCAAGAAAGAAAAGCAATAACATTTGGAAGTGAAGACAAAATTAAAAAAAATGAAGGAAAAAAACATATGAGGGTGGCCGCTAAGAGCAACAGTGAAAAAAACAACAAAGGAAAGTAACAAAGTATGATGATAGGAAAGAATGAAGGAAAGAGGGGAAGAAAGAAAGAAGAATGAAAAAAGTAACTGGGAAGAAGGGACAGATAAAACCAATGAAGGAAAGAAGAAAAGACAAAGAAAGAACAAAAGAATAAAGGGAAGGAAATGATGGGAAGAAAGAAGAGGGAACAAGGAATAAGGGGGGAAAGACAGTGAGGACAGAAAGAAAGAATGAAGGAAGAAACTGATTGTTTATGGTTCAGCTACTGAAACACTTGCTGATACAAACTCATATTAGAACAGAATTAGAGTTAGCACAAAAAGATGCTTTATCTGGAGTTACGTGATTTCTTGTTGCTTTCGATGCCAGTAAAGTTCAGTGAATGGATCTGAAGCTGAAGCAGAGCCGAGCTAGTTGGAAGCAGCTGTGGATTTGACTTTTGTGATGCGAGCTCAGCCCCCCCACCCTTCGATAGGATCTCCATCATGCTGACAGCCATGTTGCAGCTCTGTTCATGATTCAGATGATGAAATATCAGCAGGGCTCGGTGGCTCCTTTCTGCATTCATCTCCTGGGTTGTTTTCTTTGCTCCTCAACTCCTCCGACGGCATTCAATCAAGCCCACCTTCAGTGGGTGAGACAGGACGTCCATCCATTACAGCTCTCTCACACACACACACACATGTGAACACACACTGTAATAATCCACATGGCCATATTAATAAATGTTGGATTGCCTGTTTAATTAGCAGTGGGTAATTTGAATCCAACAAGCACAACTATTAACCTTTTAACAATTCAGCCTTAAGAGGGACTAAAAAAGGTGAACCCATTCATCTTTTAGCAAGTAACTAATTATGACAGGCAGCAAATGTGCAAAAATCTTTTACCGTCACAATATTTTTATAATTAGGAACATCCTGGAGCAGTTATGTTGATTGTGGTTATATAACAATAATTATTTTTAAATCAACATATCCTAATGTCTCTGAAACAGCTCAACTTGGTGAAAATGCTGTAGTAAGAAAACTAACAGGAACTAGAAAAAGAAACCATATTAGCTTCACTTTGTTGGTTTTAGAATCCTCATAATCACTCAACTGCTAAATTGAGAGGCCCCGTTGAATTTGTAAATAGCTCAAAGTACCATGTTATTCCAAAAAGAGCACTTTGTTCTTACAGTGTGTTCAGACTGGACACAATTCAATCCAATTCAGTGTCGTTTATTACAATAGTTGCCTCGGGGGGCTTTGTAAAGACACAACAATAACAATCACACAACCTCCTGAGAGCAAGCTCTAGGTGAGCGTGAGAAGATAAAACTTCCTATTAAGAGGAAGAAACCTCCAGCAGAACTATGTTCTGATTGGCGACAGAGGGCATAGTGTTTGCTTTTTTGTGTTATTCATGCAAACAGAGTCACTGAATTTCTTTTGTACCATTTTGGAACCAAATGTTCAGCCCTAACAGCTAAAGGTGACCTACTTCTTTCCAGTGATGGAAAGAATTAAGTAACTGGAATTAAGTAACAATAGCAAACTTTCAGAGTGTCCTACAATTTTGCTCTCTTTTATTCAAATTCTCCCTTTTTTCTCTTATAACAAAGCAAAACTGAATCCAGCAGATCCAGCTGCCGGCAACTGGCAGCAGTTATATAGTCCTCAATTTCTTATTATCAGTAGCATCATAAAAACCCCATAGTCTATGAGAAAATCTCATAGCATCAAGCTATTGTTTCACAATAGTTTTTTGAAATAAATTTTAACATTTTATTCATGACCTTGGGCATAACTTCTAGGTGTAGCCTGTGGGTGGAGGGTATTGGGTTTGGTGGGTTCGAGAGATCATTTCTCCTTTTTTGCAGATGAATATGGTTCTGTTAACTTTATTGAGCCATGACCTCCAGCTTGTGCTGGAGTGGTTTTCAGCGGAGTGTGAAACAGATGGGAGCAAAACCACCTCCGAGTCCGAGGTCACAGTTTTCACTTGGATAAGGCCAGAGTGCCCACCTGGTGGACGAGTTTGTTATCTTGGAGTTTTGTTCATGAGTCAGTGGAGAGTGGAGCACGAGACTAACACATGGATTGATGTAGAGTCAGCAGTGATACAGATGGCGTACCGGTCTGTTGTGGTGAACAGAGAGCTGAGCATGAAAGCGAAGCTGCTGATTTACTGGTTGATCTACGTTCCAACTTTCACCTTTGGCACTCTGGGAGTGATGGAAAGAATGAAATTGCTGATACAAGCAGGCTAAATTAGATTTCTTCATAGGGTGTGAGGCGCTCAGTCATTTGGGAAGGATTCAGAGTAGAACCTGCTACTCCTCCACGTCAAAAGAAGCTACTTGAGGTGGTTCAGGTATCTGATTTGGCTGCCTCTTGTGCACCTCCTAGGTCAGGTGTTTCAGGGATATCTTAGGGAGATGAGGCCCCATTTTGGCTCAGGACACGCTGGTGAGATTACACCTCTTGGCTGTCTTGGGAAACCCTTGGTCTCCACCAAGAGAGCTGAAGGACGTGGCAAGAGAGAGAGAGGTCTGAGGGAACTCAAGATCTCTATTCACTTCTGCCGTTGTCACCCAGAGCAACAAAAATACAGCCATATTTGTGTCATCACTGCGCCTTTGCGTGGAATTTGTACCAAAAGAAAACTTCACTTCATGTTTGATCTGAAACAAACCATGAGATTGCAGGCCTGCTTGTTTCCTGTTGAATCAGCTCTTTTGATGTGTTTACTTTTAAGACTAGGAGTAAATCTTTCTTTCCTAACCTCAGTTTCCAGGGGACCTCCAATGATGCACACTACCGTATCATTAACTTTGTGTCTTCTCTCTGTTCTGCTGTTTGTGTTTTTTTTTCTTCTTGGTTCTTGCTTTCCATAGCTCTCCACCTCAGAAACGGCATGTTTCTGATCTGTGGTTGGCCCAATCAGTGTGCCCAGTGTTTGTTTATTGTGCCTCAGTGCTTCTCTCTCCATTCTCCCCTCACCCAGACCGGATGAAGCAGACACCCGCTATCCCTAAGCCTTACTCTACTAGGAATAAAGAGTTTTCCTACTTTTGACAAGAACTGCTAATTTTTGTAAGGCCTTCCAATTTAAATTGCCCCAAAATAGCAGCTTTCAAGATTTGGTCCTACAGGAAAGCCTGAATGAAAGCAGTGGCTGCAGTAATAACATCTGGAAGAAAAGGAATACATATGACATAATGTGACATAGTCATAGTGTTAAAAACTCCATGAAAGGAGGAGATAGGTTTTATTTTTCTCTTTCAGACCATCAGGTGCTTATTTTTGTAACCCCAATAAAAGACGTAAAGACACATATACTGATTTCTTTTTCTTCAAAACCTATCCAAATGAAATTAGATTGGTAAAGGTGCAGTGTCGTTTTGGTAACTTCCCACTAAAAGCATTCAGACTTCTGCCTTTCCAGTGTTCACAATGTCATCAACCATAAAGAGCAGTATATTTCCATTCATCATCCTATCTGGATGCATCCTATCTACTCTGAGCTGTATGGCAATGTCTTTTTGAATTGTCCTGATTAACATTTGCCTGTAAAACTGGCTCTTTCTTCTCCTTGTAATCTGTGCTACCTGGCAAACGACAAGCTTTTACCCGTCCGTCTCAGGGTTGTTCATTTGTGTCTAAATATAGTTTTTTTTCTGCGCTTAAAACAAAACAAAACCCACCACAATATGAAACTTTTATAGAGAGAGAATTTTTTAAAAAGAAGCTAAAACAGAAGCTTGTTGTGAATGGCTGTCCCAAACAAAGAACAAATGATTTGTTTTCAAATTTATCTGAATTACTGCAGCCATAATTTCAAACTCAGCTGCACTCCCACACACATACACACACACATGCATTCACAGACTAAGTACACCGTAGAGACAAATTCCCCCTTGATCTTTCCCATGAACATGTCTCTCCGACTCAGGACTCCCTCGGCTCCCTCCGGGCCACGGTGAATGACTCTAACTATTTTCTCCACAACGAAAACCTCAAACACAACAACAGCAAGTTAGTCATCGCGACCTGCCAGAACATCTTGATTTGTGTTATAGCGTGGGAGCTGCAACATGCACACACAACACCGTTCTGCGCAGCACCTTTTGAGGGATCAACTAATCAGTTGTGCATGAAAAAGACTCCCGGTTTTGGAAGCTCCCTGCATCTCTCCCCAAAAAATGATTTATGAGGCCAAATCATTCACAGCACTCACTTCCTGTCAGTGAAATCTCCAGACGTTCTCTTCTGTTTTATACTGTCACGTCCCATCTAGATGGCTGCCTGTGGAATTTAGTGCACTGCTGGATTAGTCTTGTCCGCACATGTGTTTCGCTGCGGGAAGCTCTGTGCTGTTTGACTGTCCTCGTTCGCTTTTAACAGTTTTCCCCCCTCTTTTTATGCACAGACTCACTTCGTGTTTTCTTTACATTTCTTAATCATCTCCTTTGGCAGTGAGTTAAGCATTCGTACTGACAGAAATACAGTGTCCTGTAAGACTTTCAGGCTCCTAAATTGTTCATACCCTTGGCTTTAACTTTGGCTTCATCAGTTGGCTTGACGACTTCCTTTCCGATGCTGCTGTGATATTTTATGGCCTTCTGGTCAGGCACTTGAAGATGCTGAAGCACTTGCGCAAGAGCAGACAGAAAGGTAATATTTCAGTGACTTCAGTATTCGTCCTGTCTAAAAGATCCACTTTTGCTTTTCACATGCGAATTGACTGTTCACCTCCAAGTAGCGACATGCTCTGGTGGTATTTATTGATATGCAACAGCTTCTAAGCACCTAATTGGCTATTTTGGAACACACCCGACCTGTGATGGCTCCCTCAGCTGCCAGCTCTCCTCCCAAAATGGCTGTCCCAACCACAAGCCTTCGGTTGGCCCAGCACTTTTCATAGAGCTCGGCTGTAAATCCTTTTTCTTTTCCCTTCTCTCTCCCTTGCCCTCTAACGTCTTCATTACCCAAGTTGTTTTGTCAGCACACCATTGGGTGTAACAGAATACCATACTGACCAACATTTAGGTCATTTCCTCCTCTTAAGAGCAGATATTGCTCCGCCGCAAAGGTAGCCGGATTGCCAGATTGGAGCCCTGGGTTGCCAGATTGGGGACCCGGCTAATCTAATTAGAGAGTGAGGGAAAGAGGCCCATGGGGCCCGCAGGACTGGGACTGTGGTGGAGCCAAGACTGGTTCCCCCTTTTGAAAAACTATGCACTGCAAAATACAATGTGGTAATGTCTGCGGGCCTAATTCTTCCGGAGGGGAGAGAGCCGGACTCTGTGCTGCAGACAGCCACATCCCTCGCTTCAGAGAGAAAGAAGGGGGGCAAAAAAGAAAGAGGGAGCAGAAGAAAGAGAGTCCGAGGATGATTTATGTCCTTCTCTACAGACGCAGAAATAAATCCAGGGAACCTAGTGGGGGGGGGGGGCAGGCCGTAAAGCACGAGATCAATTCAGAGCTGGTTCCCTTTTCTGAAAAACCCCAAATGAGCTAAAATCTCCTCCCACGTCAAAGTCAGTCGCTTTGTTTTATGTCATCAAGGCCTTTTATGATAGTGTTCCCATTCTTAAGGGTGGGGGCGTGGGGTCGCCTGTCTGTTGACATATGAGGTTCAGTATCTGGAGTGAACTCAGGGCTCACGAAGCTGATAATTAGGGTCTTCAGTAGTGAACGTGGTGATAGCTGCGTGGGAGGCCCCTTTAAAAGTGCACCTCTAATTTGAGCCGTAGAAGTTATTGGGGTTATTGCTCCTCGCTTCACCTCCAGCTCTCAGCGGTGTGTGTGTGTAGCCTGCAAGGTGTCTTAGATGTCACTCACGTTTTTATGCATGCGCACGCACACACTCACATGTGTGTGCACCTCCAGGTGGCTGAGCGCTGCGCATATATTTCACACCCACTCTTCTACGATCAATTTCACCTCCTTGCATGCGTCCAGTTAAGTGTGCAACTTTTACAAGTGGGAGAGGGATCAGTTTTCAACTCCCCCAGAAATCCCAGCTTCTTTCCATCTCTATTAAATGGACCTGATGTTGACCAGTAAAATGATCGCTATGCTTATATGTGACCCCTTGAATCTGTCTACAGCACAGAGGCAAAACGCAGCCAGAACATTTCCAAAAGGCAGAATTAAACAAGTGTATATATACAGATTAAGTCAAGATTTTCTTATTTTGCTAAACAGTCTCACTCACAGTTACAAAGAAATGTCATAAAATAAAATGTACTCAGTGGTGCAAATATGCTTTGGTACAAGTGAATTCAAAAAAAGAAACACAACAAAAATTAAATGGTATGATATTGTTTAAAATATTAAATAGCAGCAACACTGTAATACAATTTTAAGGACAACATTGAACTGTTTGTGGGTTTCTTTTAACATCACTTGTTTAATCAGCAAAACTGAATTTTGAGGAGACTGTAAAGAATAAAAATAAGAAATTAATAATAACATCGGACCCGTAACAGAATAACAGAACATTTTTATAGTCAGCTGAGTTTTTTTATCTTTCCTTGCAAAGGCTGCATGATTCAACAATAGACAAACAAACTACAGAAAAAAAATATACAGTAAATAATATTGTGAATAAAGGCTTTTCTTTTCCCTCAATCATTTGTTATTATTTATCTCTTTTTGCTTTACTTTGGACTTGTGTCCTGTATTTGATCAAACTTTATATAATACGTAGGTTAATAGCCTAATATTACGAGCTCATTTTCTTTATTACTTCATTTTTTTAAACCTTTCTGTCTATATTTCTTTTTAATCGCTTCTTAAATGAATCAATCATTTTCACTTCAATCTACATGTAAAGTTCTTGATTGAATGAGCTTTTTAATCTTTGTCTCAGCAGCCTGGCTGTACACAATGATATATTTCTGTTTCCACTTTCAGAAGTGTGCGATCAACCTCACACAAGGTGCCTCCAAGACCTACCAAACCTTATGATTATTGATGCACATTGGCCAGTTCAAGCCTTAAACCAGAAAAAACAAAGGACAAAAGGATGTACAAAACCACTTTTGAGATTTTGCAGTCATGTGACCTTGAACTTGTATGTCAACATAAGGTCAGCTTAGGACTAGTAAGGCCACAACTACGCAGGCCTAGAGACTGGTCATTGACACCGGTCATTATGGAAATTTGTATTCCCAAACCAGTTGGTAAAAACCTCCTCGGGACAGCTTTGGTCGCTAGCAGCCACTGCTACACAAGCCAGAAACACAGACTTTTAGTACAAAGTACAAGCTGCAACTTTTGAAAACAGTTGACATCAATGCTTAGGCACAACTTTTATTTTGAAGGCATGAACATTACTCGTCATTGATGAGAGTTTGCAGAAAAATCAGTATTTTCCATGCAAACTGCAGGTGACTATGGCAACCTGCCAGCGACCGAAACAATCGTAAGGAGGTTTTTGGTGCAGCAGTCAGATTTACAGGAACCACTTGCTAACCAGCTGGGAAATACATCCTCGTAATGGCGAACAGCTCTCAGATATGTGACTTAGCTCTAGAGCTGGCTATTCCTGACAAGTTGATAGGCTATAAGATCCAGTATAAATGATGTATAATTAACTGAATACATTTAGTTCATTGGTTAAAGCTTCAACCTTGCTCACGTTCTGGGGATTTTCACGACTAAGATGGTTAACGTGTGATTTAGGGTTTAAATAAATAGCAAATGTTTTGCATAACATTTTCATACAACGTTGAGTCAAATGAGCTGATATCCATCATGCCACACAGCAGACTAAATAATTTGGCACTAGCTGTCATATGACACAACTAAAGAGTCAGAAGTCTTTCTCAGGAGTTGATAGAGACCAAAAGACGGTCACAAGAAAGCTGGATAATTGACTTGGATTCATCAAGTGGCTCCAAACTAAGGCTAATTGTTCCTTTTGTCTGGTGGTTATGTTAAAAGGCGACCATTCACTAATGTGACAGAAGCGGCAAACACTAATAGTGCTGTTTCAATAGAATATGTTTAATTCAGCTGAATTATCAGTGGTTTTCATTTTTAAACAGGAAAAATCATTGTGCAAAATTTTGTTTACCCCTTACGTTTCCCCAGAGCTTTGATTTTGTCACCATGGAAAAAAACGAAGAAAAAAACAGAACATGCCCCTTTTCAAACAGTAAAAAATATTTTGAGTACATTTCACAAACTGTGATTAAAATGATGAATCGATTCCTCAGAACAAATCGCAAACATGCTCCTTTCTGATATTATTATAAACCACACATATCCATTGGTTATGTGTGGAAGCTTTCAGTTTACAGTGGGCTGAACATTAATTTCCCTCATTATAATATAATCGCAGGGATCCCAGAGGAAAACATTTTTTGCTGCAACACAGTTTCTGGCACAACAGCCTGTCTTCCTCTCTCCTTCTTTCTCACACGTTGTAAGTCCCGGACCAAACCCCCTCATCACTCCTCCTCTCAATCTCTCTGACGTTGACTGATTGTGCTTTGTTGTGATTAAAGCGGCCAGATGCTCTGGAGAAACTGGCCAAAACCCCCGTAAACTCACAGCTCTTTTTCTATGCCTGCTCTTTTTTGTGGAGAGCAGCAGGAATGTCGGCCATCTTCCCATCAGCACGGGATGCCACAACACGCTCGCTTTTAAGAGCGTGTTTACAGTGAAACGTTCCGCTGATGTGGGATAGATTTATTACTTATTTACTCTCTGGCTTGGCCCGGCTTTTTGTTGGTCCCACTTCTGATCACTTTCGATGCCTCACGCCAGACCACGAAGTGATGGTGGCATGTAAACACATCCCAGGAGAACTAGACTCAAGGAATGTGTATGTTAGTGTTTGTGTGGGTGTGAGATTGAGGCAGGGAATCAGTGCAAATATATCCATGCAACGTGTGAGTGAGCGCTTGTGCACTTTTCATTATTTGTTAATTCATAAATCTGCGCGCCGGTGTGCGTTTGCACATGCACTTGTGCTTTTGTCTTTAAACTTTGTGTGTGTTCCTGCAAGTTTGAGTGTGAATGTGTGCGATCTGCCTCCCACTCAGCGCTCCCTAATTAGTCGGATGTAATCAGCGCTTTATAAAGGATCAATCAGGTGGAAGATAAACATGGCATGGTTGTGTAACACACTTCATTAGGAGAGAAAATGGAGCCTGTGATCACACAAACAGCTGCACTTTGTGATATTTCTAATGTTCATTTAACTTTCACACTCTGGTTCAGGGGTGAAAATTTTAGCAATTTTCCTAATAGACTGCCTATAATAATAGTTTTGGTTCATTATAAACTGGGTCGTATGTTGTGTTTTCATAGTTTTGGAAACATGGTTTAGCAGGAAAAGAAACACAAACAGACAATCAGGTATGTTGTAATGAATCCAAGTTTAGCTAGAATATCTAAACCACATTTTAACCACATTTGGAGACAGAACAAAAGCAACTGCACTTGTCAGTACGGTCATTCCTTATTATAATACATGATCATGAAGCAGGAAGTTGGTCTGTAAACTAGGATGGATGTTTACATTGGATAGTTTGGGTAATAATTTAACTGTCCGCCTTTGTTTTTTGCTTTCAGATATGTTTGGTTAACTTTGACGTTTGTCTAACTATCTGACTTTTTGTGTTTCTTTGTTGTTGTATTGTTGGACTTCTTTTTGGCCATTTTCCACGATAACATATATCTGTAAATGACAGGGTAAGTAATCAATAGGAATGGAGACATAAACTAGAAAATTTATAGTGACTTTGTTGCATGAATCTAACCACACAAGTGAGGCGAACCTAGCTCTCGGGTGTTGGAGTTGTGCGTTTTGTATGCCAGCCGTCCGCGCCAACCAAGCCCTTAAAGTTTGATAGTCAAAAGAAGATTGTTTCAATCTACGGCAACATAGCGGGCCTCGGTGACGACAGTGATGACATCTGTTAAGTCGGACACAGCATAAACATGAGGAGCTGGGGTAGCGGTGCAAAGCGGCCTGCAAATGAGCAGAAACGGCTGGTAGGTGCCTTAAATAGTGTCCATTAACTGGATGCAGATCATTTGAGCCATCAGCTGATGTAGAGTGCCCATTTTTTGTGGGGTAGGTAACCTGTCTCTGTGTTGCCCACACTCAAGTTGGATAGCAAACTGATTATGATATTATGTTTTTAGTAAAGGGTTGTAGTTCCCCATCCGTCCATTTCAAGTCAAAATGTCTGTGATAATTAAGTTGAGTCAGAGCAACATTTGAAAAAAGGGAGGACTAACTTCAACTATGGTTTTCTGCATGACAGCCTCTCACTTAACTGAGTTTTGCAGGCATTCACACAACGGTCGAGTCAAACTGCACTGACTTGACTCTTTTCTTTTTCAGCTGTTCTGTTTGCTGCTGTATTAATGCTCATTATTCACTTATAAATCTTTGGCTGTCAAACATATCATCTCAGATTAGACTCTAGAATACGTTCATGATTGACTCAGTGACTGCAATGTGCCCCAGTCGTCATCACCATCATCATCATATGAGGTGTTTGTGTTGATAGGCAGCCTATCAGCTAATATACTGATAGCTTTCACCAGATGTGACGCTGTGCTTTATGTCCAGATATCTCCAGTTTGGTGTTGTGTGCCCAAAGGACATTGTTCCAGAAGTCTTTTGGTTTGCTCAGATGTCACTTTGCAAATCTAAGATGTATTGCTATGTTCTTCTTAGAGAGAAAAGGGCTTTATGTCATGAACTTTAACATTTAGCATGCCAAGTGAGGCCTGTAGAATCTGAGCTGTAGCTCTGGGTTTTTTGCAGTTTCTCTGAGGATTGCACAGTCTGACCTTGGGGTGAAGTATCAGGGACATCCACTCTTGGGAAGACTGGCAACTGTCTTGAATGTTTTCCACTCGTGAATAATCTTTTTTCCCTTCTAGACTTCAAATTCTTGGAAATTTAAACCTTTCCCAGATTGACGAGAAGCAAAAAGCCATACACCTGAATGCTCCAGACCAGCAAAATGCCAAACCTTCTGCTTTTATAGAGCCAGTCACACACATGCTCATGATCAATTAATGAAGATGCATGTGCATCAGCAACCAGCTGCTATGTCTCTTCTTAATTTCCATGGAAACAGTGAGAGTGTACTTCACTTCACATGCAAAGTCAGGTGAACATTTGTTTTCACATTGCATTTAGCACGCTTTTTCATCCACATGGTGTCTTATGGTGTATTAGCACATTATCCTCACAGTATTAGTCAAGTCTATCTTGCATGTGTCGTGTACACCAACATGTAATCTGTACCTCCTCTCTGTGTTTGCACTGTAATAATTTGGTCTTTGTAGAATGTAGCGGAATTTTGGACAAATTGCTGAGAAAGTTATCTGGTGATGGACAAGTAAAAATAAACAGTTACCTCAAAGGGAATTCATTGTATGCAGCTGTTTGTATACTTGGCAAATAGCTGTGAAGCATGCAGCAAACACACATAATGAATTTTAAACTAAAGAGTTTATTTATTCAGAGTTTATTTATTCATTTCACAGAACATCCAAAATTACAGTAACAGTGAGTTTTTGTTCAAGACCAGTCTTTATCCAAATGTCCAATTCTGTCACAGTGATGGGATTTTTTTTTTTTAGGGCCTTGATGGTTTTGCAGTGGTTTGCAGGAACATTGTCAGGTCACGGTGGCCGAGGCATTTTACACCCACTGCTTTTAATTTCAGTGTGACTTGTGAACCGTTTTATTTTTCTTGTTACACTTTCTTGACATTGCAGCTTTAAAAATAGAGACGTAAATCAATTTTATGGAAAACTATCTGGGATCCAAAGTGGCAGGCTTCCCACTCTGGTTCCTGAGTGAGTCTGTTGCTTCAGACCGACAACATCCCCATTGTTTCCTGCCGGATGATGAACTGCAGTAACGCAACTGTCAAACCCCAGGTGTTGTTCTCTTCTTCTCTCCCTTTCTGTCTCTCCTCTCCTTTTCACCATTTTCTATCTTAGTATGGAGTCATTTTAAGCTTTGTGTAATCACATTTTGCACAAGCACGCAACATTTTCTGTCTCAAATGTCCTACAAAATATCTGCAGGGAGTATATGTAGTTATCATCACCAGTGAATCATGAAATAATGCTCTGTATTGATGTTTCTGCCTCTCACTTTCTGGCTCATTTTGTTTTGGAAAACAGCAACATGAAATCCCTTTTTGTCCCCCTCAAGCTACTCATCAAGCTATCAAGCTGACATGGTCAATACTGCAGGACAACAAAGCATGAACACCCTCAGAATGCATGTAAAGTGTATAACGGGTAATTATGGTTGGTGAAGGCTTGCAGCTACAGGCTGTTGCACCTGTCTAAGTTGAACCAGCTCACAGTGGAAGGTGGAAAAAAAGCAGAAAGAGAAACTGTTAAAATGTGTGTGTTCCCCTCTGTGCAGCCCTATGTTGTGATACCAAATGCACTGGAACATAAATTATAGGAAATCGCTGGAACAAGGTGACCGCACCCTGCTTGTTCTCATTCATTCTCACACTGTAGTGAACAAAAAGCGAGCTGTAGTGAGGTAGGTAACTCACTCTCTGCTTGTCACTTATGGACGCTTGTACTTTAAAGGATCCCTAGGCATCCCATTTAAATTTGATGGGTACTGATTATTTTTCATCCTGTAGGTTTAATGTTGTGAAGGGCCACACTTTAACTCAACCAATCAAACTAACCAAGTATTTTGTGATACCTAAACATAAACTGCAAGTGATGACAAAAGCAAAAAGCAGTGAAATGAAGTGCAAAACACAAATCATGGTTGCTTAACTCACCAACATTTATCTTAGCCCACATCCACCCCTCTAACAACCGTGCAGGCTGCACCAGACAATGGACTTCAAAGAAGTATAACAGGAATCACTACTCAGCCATCCAGCTGTCTGTGTCCGAGTCCACAACAGAGTAAAATCAAGGCTTAATGTAAATAGACCCAGTATCAATGAGTGTCTACATTTGGCAGAGCACTACTTAACATCTTCTTAGTTTCCCTACAACACCAGGAGCATCTAACAGGATGGCAGAATTTAATGCCCCAGGATTAGAAAGTGTTGCCAAGGGCTTAGTGGAAAACTTAGTGTACTGTCACATTTCACTTGAATTCTACAAAACTCTTTCCAAGACTTGGGCCCAAACAGGATTGTGTTCCAATGGCTGGTTTCATTTTTGGACCTGGCTCCCTGTCTGCAAAATACCAGAATTTATTAGGCTCAGATGCCACTGAGGCAGACTTTTTATCTCTCAAGCAAACAAAGTGTAAACAAAGGCCATGCAATGTTAACAGCATTTCATTAGACAAACGATGACTCTTGTTTATAAAATGACAAACGTTATAGAGGATAATTAGTATCATGTTACTGCTATAACAACTACACTGAAATAAATATTTGCTGTTCAGTGTACTATCTTCAAGCTGATGACTGAATTCTTCCAAAGACTCACAGAGATTGTAAAGAAACGATTAGCTGATTGTGGTTTGTGACACAACAAATAAAGAATGGTCCTTTTTAAGTTTTAAGAGCGGCTATGATGAAGCAGCTTTAAATCAACAAAAAAAGCATGTGAACAGTGTGTGAGCATACAATAAAATAACTGCTAAATAATTTGCAAATATTGTACGACAAAAAGTTTATTAATCAGCCCTGCCTTCAAAGGTGAAAAAAGGTGACGTATGAGTCTGCATGAGGTGCCAGGAGATTACTTTAAAAGGAGAAAGACAGACGATTATGAGCCAACATATATATCCAACACAGCATTTAGTTTATGTATGACTTTAAATTTAGATGAAATAGGTGTAATTGATAATTATGTAATCCTTACTATTCCTCACTAGAGGTCAAAGTTGTTTTACTTCTGTATTACAGCAGGTTTGTGCTCAGAGTAGGTATGATTATCTTTAGAGATATATACCATATTACTGTTGAGTGTAGTCCTTCAGTGCACATTAAACATTGCAGTTCCTATGCGGTCATGGTTGGTCTCTTGCATTCCAACAGGAAGTCCCTCCTCCTCCTCCGCCTCCTCCTTTTGTTTTAATGAAGCCCCTGGGAGGTTCTGGAAAGCCCTGGAACTGAATGCAGTCCATCCCGTCCAAACCGCCGCCTCCTCTTCAGTCCCAGCGAGCTTGGACCAAACCCTGCACTACCTCCTGCACACTACCCTGTTTCCACAGCAACTGCAAACAGGACGAGGACAGGGTCCTGTTGAATACAGGGCTATGATTTCAACAGATGTCACGACACGCAGGCAACAGAAAGGCTCAGCTCTGGTCAGTTTATAGCGTGACTCCCCATGGAAACGATCCACGGGCAACACATTTGATATATTATCAGGGTTTCTTTTATGGGTCATCATTTTTAATAGGGCAAAACATGAAGAGGACCTCAGCTGGCTTAAAGTGTCACCACATAAAATTCAGGAAATCGATGCTACGCTGTATGACAACCTATTTAACCCTGCTGGTATTTGCACCCTTACAGCATGCCTCTGTATCCTCCTATTGTCCTGGCCATGCGTCATGTCCACAAAGCTAAAAGGCTGTTTCTCCAGTCTCTTGATTGGGCGACGACTTGGGATTGTTCTGGACCACAGTCAGGGGAAATGCTTGGGAACTCCACTTCCCAGCGTGAGAGGAGACCGAGAGCAGAACGGCTCCCGGGAGGCTCAGCCAGTGACCCCTCTGAGTGCAAAATATGCAGAGGTCACGGGGTTTCTATTGGGCAAGAGTTAAATCAGACTGACACCGAGCAGCAATAACCCTTGACTCAAGAGCTGCTGGGGAGACACGCTATTTATTTGCAGGCAGATAAATGTCAAGCAAACGGTGTTGAATTTTTAAACATGCCTTCAGCAGAAAACAATCTGTGATGTAAACTGAGCAGAGTGAGGAATTTCAGCTCAGTCAGAACACGGAGAGGAGATGCCAGAGGAGGAACGTTTTATATCTCTTCACAATCATCTAACAATTTGCACTTTTAGTGATTGGCAACCTTCACATAAATATTGTATTATAAAAGATCTAATCCAATACATCAAATATATAGTGGAATAAGCCAACGTTTACTTTTAAAATATGGGTTTAAGATTAGGCTTATGATCACATTTTAATTTCACTGATATTATTGTGACAGAGACGACAAGCTCTCACATGCTAAAATATGTAGTAATTATAATGTTTCAGTCTATCTAAACTTCAGTGTCTTCAACAGACACTGGACATGTTGCCTACAGTGGCAGGTATCTATATAAATAATGAACGTAGGATACAGACAAGAATATTTCAACAGTTCCATTCAGGATCAGAACTGAAGAAGTTTCCTGGATGAGAGGTGAAACGTCTTCAAGCAACTTAAAGAAGTCCAGACGCTTTAATGATCGTTATACCCAAAATACAATGAAATTATGTGCTGGGCCATTCAGTGTAAAGAAAAACAAGGAAAGCAATTCAAAAAAACTGAAAACATAAACGAAAGACAAAAGAAACGTCAGCCAGCTTAGTCATTTTCATGGATAATTGCACATTTCAGTAGTAGTTTAAAGTACGGTCCATGACTAATATATTAAAATATATTTACATACAAATACCTATACTTAATACTGGTAGATATACTCAAATAAAGTGGTAACAATTCAGATTTTGCAGACACAAATGAGACTGTCAATAACTTTATAGCATGAGAAATGTCAGATGTTTTATAGGAAAGAAAAAAAAATGTAATGTAAGTAACTTAAGTCATAACTTCCATATGTTTCAGTGTAAAAATCGACAATATTTCCCCGTCACATTGTAGATAAGGTCGTTTTTGTCTTATGGATCGATTTAGCTTCCTACTCTTCCTCTGTAATTATGCATTATTTTGGAATGCATGATTTTTGACTATCCGATTGCACTCTGATAATAACTTTGGGGTAATTTGTTTCTTCTTTCCTGTAAAACACCTGGTTAATGACTTCTTAAAATGAAATGCAGTACAATTATTTATTCTTTCCTGTAAAAACTTGAATTGTTACCCCTTTATTCTAGTGTAGCTACTGATAACTATCTGTAGGTAAATATAATTATATCAGAATTTGACAAAAGTAATAAAATTCCATTTAATTCTAGGGGAATAAGAATCTCAATTGTGGGTCATATATTGCTGTGTTATTGTGTTGAAATATCTTATTCAGTTAACTGTACATGAAAAATAACAGTCTAAATGATAAAATAATGAACTGTAATACTATCAGGGGCTATTGTGCCTGTAGGAACTTTAATTTTGTTGCTATCAAGGTTGAATCTGAGATGAGTGGTGGTGTGTTTTTACTTAAGTAAATGATCTGAATATTTTCCACCACTCCTCAGGGCCAGAAATCGAAATATTGTTCTCTCTAGAGAAGCGTGCATAGTGCACAACAAAAAATACCAGAGCTCACTAGCCGATGCCGCATTTTCTGTCTATTAATTTGGATTAGAAATGAGTTAAGTGTAAATATCAAGACCTAGCTTAAAATTAGAGCCCCTTTCTATATAAACATAAAAGAGTGGTCCAAGTTGATATTCTTTAATGTCTATTTGGATCCATGTGTGTCACTACCAATACAGGTAACTTTTGCAAAGGACTCTGAAGCATGAGCCAGACCACAGACTTTCAAAAAGGTTTCTTTTATTGTAATTCAGATCAGGGGGAGGGGGGGGGGGATCTCAGGTGAGCCTCTTTTAACAGAACAGAAATGGTCTTCTTCCAGACAGCAGAGATGAGAAATGGATTAATTATGGCCAGAGTAGTACTGAGGGTTTTTTTTAGCAGCGATTTTGATTTGAGTACTTGAGCTTTTTTCTTTCTTTCTTTTCCCAGAACAGGCAGAATAGGGAGTTTTTTCAGGAAATACAGGAAGCAGTGGAGGGTATGGAGGCTGTTGAGTTTCAGGTAAGTGAAAACATAACATGCCAGCTCAGGATTGCAGGTGAGTATTTTCCAGTAGCCCAGGGAGGTCTCAAAGGGTCTGGTGGCAAAGTAGTAGTAGTAGTATGTTTGGCGCACTTGATCCAGGGTAACTGTGAACTCCAAACAGAAGGATTTAGGAAAAAAACACATTGTAAAGCAGCGTCCAGGTCCTCGCCATTATTTGTAGGATGAAACCCAGAGGTCAAACTCAGAATAGCTCTAAAGGCTAAAGGAAAGACTCTCCACACCTAAGAAATTAACTGAAGTCCTCTAATGTCTATGTAACTGGTAAACATGTTGAACTAGGAAGTTACTCGTTTTAGTGGAGGTTGAAAGTTTATTTAGACCAAAAGATGAGCCGACTTAGAAGATTTGTCCAAGTTTATTTTTATAAACAGCAGTTGCCTCAAGGCATTTTTTTATTTTAAGGTAAAAACACTAAATGAACACAGAGAAAACAGAAGACCCCAACAATCAGATGACCCCCTCAGAGCAAGCACTTTGGCGACAGTGGGAATGGTGGTAGGATTGCTTTAGGTTCCAAAAGTTTAGCCTCTGGACAAAACTTTCATAAGAGGGCATCAGGTCTAATTCTGCAAGAACCAGGGGAGTAGGTAAGGTTAAACCTGAAGTGACCAAAAAACAGAGACCACCTTGCCTGTCTGGAGTTTAGTTGTCTGGCGGATTGCAGATAGGAACGATTTCAACATTTGACCAATGCCTCCGCTCCACAGCTGACAGCTTGCAGGTCCCAATATTTTTGCTTTGCTCAGCAGAAGTCCGATGTTGTGAAAGGAAAGAGCAGGAATGTAACTTACCGTGTGGGCCTAACCACACCAGAGTCAGAGGCCTCCACCTCCACAATGAACTGTTAAATTAAGCCATTGGTTCCCAAAGTGGGGGGCTGGGCTGGGATGTCCAAATCACGGACAAACAGTATCCCACAGTTGTTTATGTTTTTAAACCTATTTTGCACAGAGAGACATTTTTTGAAAAAATTGATAGCAATGTGGAATATTATTACACAGTAAAGAAAAAAAAAACTACACGTAAAATATTACACCATAACAATGTTTTTATTTCCTGTTATTTAAAAGAGGTAGCAGTTTATTTTATTGCAACCTGTAAATTATTGCAGTTTACTTTAATTTGTTTAATTGTTTACAGAAAGTTTGAGGTGTGAAATATAATGCAATGGAGTTTGAAAACAACATCTGCTTCAGTGGAAAAGAAAAACGTTTTTGAGGTGATGCGAGTTTTGTGACGGGAGCATCAACCTTACTGTAGTTCATGATGAATCATTGGCAGAAGTAAACAATTCTTAGGAATCAGTGCGAGTGCGATTACTGCACAAATGAACCAGAGTTTGATTAAAATGAACTAAATGCCGTAGGTTCAGGAGTGACACCCACCATGTAAGATATTTTAGTCTGTCATCAGGAAAGGAACAGAAAGACAAAAAAATCCCACCAGTTGCCCGAGTCTCGGGAGTCTCTGGATCAGAGTGATGTAGTTGGTTCTGTTATGGGAGCCTGAGATAAGTTTGCATGAACTGACTGAACCATGCTACACCACTAACCAAGGTGTTCATGGGTAACTTGGTGCTACCAAAAAGGGCTTGATCATATTGGCCAAGCAACATGCATTGATTAGATATCATATGTGTGGCTGCAGAGTCCGTTTGGTTAGATTGTTCTGTCAAAATCAAACAAACAAGCGAGTTTTTCAAAGGACTCTGAAGCAGGGCTTAGATCACAGTGCTCGGTTTTAAAGGCTTTATTTTACTGAATTCAAATCAACTGAGGGAGACTCTGTAGTTGGAAAAATCTCAGGTGACTGTTCACTTAACTGGAACGTTCTTCTCCCAACGAGGAAAAATAGATTAGTTTTGGCCAGAGTTGCACCAAATAATATTTTCTGCCCTCAGTTAGACCACAAGGTAGAACCAGCCCAGACGCCACCTGAAAGTGCAGAAAAGGGGAAAGGCTACAGAGAGAGAAAAAAAGCCAGCCACCCATGGAGTGTGAGTGCTTACTGCTACTGGGTTCACATTGAAAAGCTCAGTATAAGCAACACATGTTTACACAAACACAGGAAACTAAGACAGTGCTGGTTGTCTTGTTGTTGAAAAAACACATTCATTTATCTTTGTATTGCCATGTTTCAACATGAAAATCACACTCATATGTATGCAGATCACTTTCATAACCCACCAGTGGAGGTCACTGTTCTCCTGCTGCACTTCCTGTGACCCTATGGACAGGAAGGCTGCAGGACCTATAGGTCCTCAGGTCACAGTGTGGAGAGATTTGGTAGTAAGGATGGATCAGACACAGTGTGGTCTACACACTGGATATAAAGTCAAACACACCGATAATACAACTACAAGACACGTACGTGTAAGTGAATATAATACAGCTGATAATCACAGCACAAGAAGTGACTGAACTATGTTAGCAACGTATTCAGTTTGGATTTTAAGACTGATGCTATGGTTGCAGTCTATCTTGCTATTCTACATGCATTTTTCTATTTCTAGACTAAAACCACTTGAAAGTGTTGCAGATGCTCATGATCAAAAGCTTAAACCAACAAATTTGCTTTGATCATAATGCAAAGACATGCGGAGCTCTTACTATTCAGACCACCAGTAGAGTGTGCGGCTGTAAACACATGGCAAAATGGCATTTAATCCCACAGACATCCATTACGTAGTACCTTTGCAACAAACAAACTTACCAAAATCTAATTATTCGACAAAAAAGACAAAGAAAGATAAAAAGAACAACTCATGCAAGGAACAATATGTCAGACATATGTTACAAAGATACATGCTAAAGATGAAAGGATTTTCAAAGAGACATATTTTAATCACAATGTACAAATATATTAATGAAATAAGTCTCACTTTTTTTACTTTCTTGTTGTAATTTCTCTGTTCCTAAAGTTGTGCTATTTTCATTGATAAATATCCACCAAAACAAGAACGTGGGGCACTGTCAGGCTGTATAAAATAAAATGCAGCTAATTCCTCTTCAAACTCAAACAGCTGTTTCCAGTTATTTTGATTGATTAGACATCTGGTCAGACTGAAATGTGAAGAAAGAAAAATAATGTGAAGAAAGTGTATTAATGATGATATTGGTGTTATTTGTCCCACCTTAACAGGTGCAACAAAGCTAACAGGAGGGTAAGACATCAGCCAATCACAGCCACACCCACACACCCTACACAAGAGGTTTACTCGGGACAGAACAAAAAAAAATGCTTTAACAGCTGAAATAAAGACAAAATGAAAATTGATGTTGACCTTAGTTACACAACTGGAAGTGAAAAAAAGTTGGTTCAAATTCAAATGCAATGTTGCCGTACTTTACACTTTATTATCATTAGCTTCAAAATGTGATCTAAGCCTGCTTTTAGAGCACCAGGTTAAAGTACAAGTATAACCAACCTGGGAGTTGATTCACTGGATGACATTACCAATGCATACATACCCATCCATTTCTTATTTGGTAATAAAGATTAGACTAAAGTTAGGAAAAGATCATCTTTTTGGCTGAAGTTGCTGTGGACATTTTTCCCTGTTAAACCACACTATCCTTCTAATTATATCCAAGAGGTGCCAGTGCCTGAGCACAAAAGTACAAAAGCTGAGTAGTGAAGGATGTTTCACTGGAGGGTATTTTGAAAGAAAGCAAATGAAATCCATCACCCATAAACAAGTTCAACACCAACATTTTTGCAACTCATTGAACAACATTTCTGCGTTATGTAATAGTTTTTTTCTAAAGCTGTTGCAAATCAGTCCTGTATGAACGTAGCTTCTAAGAGACAGTGTTGTAAATGAAACTATCATTGATCCACTATGAAAATAATGATGATGCTGAGCAGAAATCAGACCGATGGCACTGGATTAGGTGTTAATGAGATTTACCAGCCCTAACACGTTGACTTGCATTAGTCAGAAAACAAGTCGGTCCCCCGTATGGTAAGTTGACGGAACAAATTCTCTGGGAATCGTCCAGAAACCCCCAAGAACCCAAAGGGAGAAGGAAGCCGTTAAATCATAAAAGGTTGACTTCACTCTTCTGAATGATTTGCCTTATTGAAACAGCATGTTGAAGCTAGACCATCAGAGGGATGCTGGAGTGATGCAATACGACCAGAGCTCTTCCACAGCGACTGGACCAGGCCTGCAGCATTATGTGCTATAGTGTGGAGCAGGAAGTGTAGTGTGCAGGGTGGTTTTGGTTGGGCGGTAGGTGGGCAGGCGATCAAATCGAACAAATAAAAAATCACTAATGGGCCGGTTCACAAATTGAGAAGTCTGGAGTTGTTCCCCGCCTGGCAACCATTCCCACTCGTTTGGAGATGGTGAGGAGTGTGAAGGGGGTGAAATGAAGGAGGGCGTTTACAAATTTAGTCTGGGAGGAAACGAGCTTAGCACTGCGGCTGGCTGAAGCCGGTGCCGCTTTTGGTTTTGGCGGTTGTACTGGGTCCAGATCTAAATGGAGGTTTTAGTGTGGCGACCCCGGGCTGTTTGAGGTGTGGTCTGACTGGGTGCGGGGGCCCTGCACAGCATCACACACGTCTACTCAGGCTCCAATTCCTTCAAGCTGGAGGCAAAGGGGAACCATCACACCAGGCATTTCCAACCAACCCCCCCATTATAGATGATGATCTCACCCCGGCTGTCCACGGCCATTACAGACACAGAAAATGGCCACCTAAGAGCAGCAAGTGAGTTAGATGACACCATTAGAGGAGCATAACAGACTCTAGAGACACATTTTTGGCAGAGGCATTATCATCAGCGCTGTGTTATGTTTGAAATAACACCTTTTCGGGGGGAGAAAATGAGCCTGTTTTTAGCTTGTGTTTTGAATCTATCAGATTAATTTTGTACATTTTTGTCAAAGGAGCCAAATCCTTTTTTCAAACAAAACAAAAGTAACAGGAAAAAGTGGAGTGTGCGAATGTTCCCGGCAGCAGTAATATTAAAAAAAATACTTTGAAAGTAAAAAGGTTTATGTTTAACAAGTGCATTTTAAGCAGAAAAACCTTCCTTCTCAGAGTTTAAACAAAACATTCTTTCCCCATCATGTAAACAGAAATGTGTCGAATCTCATGCGAGTAAAAGCACAAATGTACTTTGCCCATCTCAAGCCAGAGTTAGTCAGATGAAAATGACAAAATGATTTTAAAGCCGTCACAGGTTTTTCTTTATGCTGTCTCACTGTCACTCCCTGAGAGGGCTGCCGTTCCCTTTATGCAATTGAGCTGTAAACGGAGACAACTTTTACTGTCTCTCTTCATCATATATCACTGACATCCCGCGATCCTGCATACGGACAATATTCCTGACAACTGCTGTAAATCTGCGGCTGAAGCTTGAAAGGAAATGAGCAGCGACGACAGCTTCCACACCACCCGCATACATTCATCCCGACACAGCCACTGTCCCTGTTCTGTTATTACTCACAAAATCAGCTCAGTGTGATATGGTATTTGTCAACGAAGCTGTAGCACATTTAAGTATTGTCTCCTTATTAAGAATCTGAGTCCTAAAAATATGTTCAAGTTAAGGAGCCGGACAAAAATGAGTAAAAACTACTTGCTGCTACTAATTTTAAAGTGATTTTCTATTGATTACAATCATGAAAATTGCTTGTCTTCTAACACATTTAATGCTTGCAATTGTTTTAAAAGAGATAATAATACAATTTATTTAAAAAAAATCACTGTACTCACTCCATCTTGGGTCAGGAGAAATCAGTGTTCTAACTTCTGCAGGTTTCTACTTATTTACAAAGACACTTCAGTTATCACGTCTGTACTTGGCTGCACGCTTTAGAGGCTCACTGAGTGTTATACACTCTGAAGTGTTTCCATATTAGCCGGAGACTAAAACAAGAGGAAAATCTTTAGTACTGATTACGCATACACTGGGCCTTTTTAAATGCTCATATTAGACTCCGAAGCCGAGAGAGCTGGCATCAAAGCTTTTCTGTAGTGAAGCATATTACACATCCGGGCCCGTTAAATTTGGGGATTTGAGTGCAGCAAGTGGCAGCAAGAATAACTGAAAGGATTTAGTTTTATCATAAAGTCTGGTAAGCTGGTGTGCCAGCAGATTTCTTTTTAAATGCAGTATATAAATATATAGTGTTTTGTAACACACTCTAAAGTTGCTGCATGTGGACATACAGGCAGCAATTATAACTTTTCCTAAAAAAGATATTTTACATTATTACGTCTGTGTTTTTCTAATTCGTGTTTGAACACGTGAGCCCCATAACGACATATTTGTTACATATTAACAAATATATAAACATCTTTGTTCACTTCCAGGTGCCATATAAGGCTAATTTACATGCTGAATAAAGGAAATATGAAAACATACAGTTACCCTTCTCTCATTTTTTCATTTCTTTAATGCGTATAACAAACTTTCAACACATTATTTCTTTTATGGCTCTGTTGGATTTTTGTTGTTAGCTCTGTTTGCTTTTGATCATATCATTGCTTGTGTGCTTATCCGTGTACCTCTGTATTGGCCTATTTGCATTTCCAGTTGAGATTTTTCTCTTCCAGGCTCTCAGGGGCTTTTAAATCCAACTACACAACTTCCTTCTATTCTTTTCTTCTAATTTTTGCTCTGTTTTGTATTTTGCCTACAAGAAAAGAAAAAGAAGAAAAAAAGAACCCTTAGAAGTTTTAATAACATGTTAAAGAAATGCAGATATACTTTTTCACTGTTTTATCTTTTGGCTAAAGCCAGAACTTTCACTGTTGCTGGCTGGTAACATTTCAGCAATTAGACAAAGTTTGGTAATTTAGCAGCAAATGACGATGTTAACTTTAAACACCATCACACACTCCTTAAATTAGTGTAAGAAAAGGAGTAAAGTGGTAGTTGCATGTTTGTTTTGGTGACGGTGGCACTGAGCTGTGGTTGCTGTAATCTGTCCTGCCTGTGGGACTGACTGACAGCCACAGGTTGAGCAGCAGGTCTTTTACCTTCAGTTTCTGTCTACTGTAGAGAAAACATGCTGTCCCGAGCCCCGCTTTAAGATCATTGCAAACACAGCCTCTTGGTAGCCTCTTCTTTTGAACTTTTTATGCTTTACACACACACACACTCACCTTAAAACGTCATGTCACATGTCATCACATTAAAAGTCAGACAAACGTGTGCTTTTGGAGGCCAACACAGGTAGCGGTGGATTTACAGCACCACGGTTTGTGCCAGTATTCAGAATATCATCAAATGGGGCCATTTTTATTTCCAAATAAGAGTTGGTTTTTTTTTTTTAATTTCAGAGTTGAAACACATTTGAAAATGCATTTAAACCATCATGCAACACTGAAAATCTTCACTGAATACAAACTAATGACGTTTACTTTTAGGGTTCGGTGCTCTTAAAGGCACAATATGTAACCAGTGTCAGGGATTACATTTAATTTAAAAAAAGAAAAGCTAATTAAATATATATAAATGTCTGAAATATTTAATTGCTTTTATGAGGGCAATAACACTCTTTGATCCTTCTTTTTTAACAATAAAAGATGTCGGCTTTAACTATGAGTGTATCCCTATTTTACACACCAACACTCTCGCACTTATTCACACACTAGAACATTTTGCCTCATAAAGCTCACAAGGGCCAAAGACTCGGACCGACTGAAAACACCCACACCACAGGCCATCGGTGCAGCGAGACCAGCAATAGGATTGGAAACACGTGTGTATTAATACCTGCTCAAGACCCTGAGCAAATATATAGCCTGGGCTAACCTGCTAATAGCCTTAATTTGTAAGATAAACAGTAGAAGAGTTTGACACTCACTCACCTAAGGTGCCTTTCCTCTGCTGCGCTGCCTCTGCTGCCTTCAGAGGCTTTGGAGGGACTGGGGGGGAGCGACAGCGGCAAAGTTACAGCCTGCCTCCGCCATGCTATCTGTTAAAGTAATTTTCCCTCAAAGAGGAATTAATTTCCTTTCTCAGGCGGCTCACAGAGCCCCATGGCACAGCCTGACTGGATCCCCAGAGCGTGGAGTCATCATGACCGTCTCCCTCTAAAACCTGGCCGAGCCATGAAAGCTCTGAAGCAGCTTTGACTTTTAATTTTGTTTTATAGATTATATTGATTTAATTTATACTGTGTATTCTTTTCATTTATACTGCGGGCAGTGTGCAAGTGTGCTTTTGAGTTTTAGAAAACAGAAGTAGGAAGGAAAGGAGATATCTATCAGATGATTATTCACCTGTATTTCACCGAAAATGTAAAACCCTTAAGTTACAATTTAATTCTATTATATGATTACATTACATAATAGATGTTACATTTTAAATTACATGACTAAGAAAATTTAATTGCATAGAACCATTTTTATAATTCCCCCATTAGGTCAATACCATACAGCTACAAATCATTATTATGTCTCATCTTTTTCTTCCAAGACTTTCTGTCTTAAATGAGGTTGACAGGAGAAAAATAAATGAATTTTATTTGATTTTATTTGAGCTTTAGTTGAGCTCTGGATATGAATAATTAGAGAAAATAAAAGAAACCAGTGACACATTCACAGCTGTTTTCCAGCTGCTATTTTTCCCCTACTTCTCACAAAGAATGACTTTTCTTTTATAGCCAAACAAATTTAAAGAGAGACACTAATGTTAGGAGCAAAGAATTTATGAACAACTTTCCTTCTGTTCATTTCCTTTTCTACACTCGAATACTCTCCACATACTAATATTATACATACACACACATATATATCTCTCTCTCTCTCTCTATATATATATATATATATATATATATATATATATATATATATATATATATATATATAGAGAGAGAGAGAGAGAGAGAGAGAGAGAGAGAGAGAGAGAGAGATATATAGAGATATATCTATATATATATATATCTATATCTATCTATATATATATATATATATATATATATATATATATATATATATATATATATATCTATCTATCTATCTATCTATCTCTATATATATATATATATATATATATATATATATATATATATATATATATATATATATATATATATATATATATATAATAAAAATAAATGTATATATATATATATATAGAGAGAGAATTTGTTACAAGCATAGTTTATACAAAAACAATGTGTTGGCATCTAAAATTGTATACAATAGCATTTCCACATTTGCCACGGCAATTATTGGTGATAAAAAAAATAGTGGAATAAAGTTTGTTATTTCAGGAAGCAGATTCGTGACCTTCATGACCTCGTATCAAAAGTCGAAATGTATCCATATCGGTTTAATGATGTGTTTCATTTCAAAATGAGATAAACACCATTTCCAAAAAAAAGTCACATTCACAAAATGATTGGTTACACTACATTAAAAAGGAACCGTGGTCATTCTAAGTCTAGCATGGGCAAAACGTTAGCCTTCCTTTCACTCAAACACTTATTTTGGAACCAAACTTTTCATATTTGTTGCCAATAAGTTGCAAGTCTGCGTCGCAGTGACAAAATAGCTCTCTTAACATCACATGATCGTGATAGTGATGGTTTAAAGTGACCTTTAATGGATGCTACAAGCATCCTGCCCGCTACCACCAACTTTTGACAAAGATGGGGTGACACGCTGAGTTAACCCCTGACACCTCTCCTTCGATCTCTCTTCACACTCTCTCCCTTCCCCTCATACGACCTCCCTCTCCCTCCCCCAGCCCCACCCATGAACCATTAAGGCTGTTTTCTTGTAGGAAAAAAAGATGGCCACCCGAGGTCAGATCCAAGTCCAAAATAAATTGCCTTCTTTCCTGAGGCTCAGCCATTTTAATAGTACAGATTTATTATGCTGTGCTTTTTGGAGGGTGATCATATGTATGTGGTCAGTAGCGCGTATGCAGTCTATGACCCAGCCTCCCTCTCACGTTACACCCTATTTATAACATCCCCTGCGCTGGCTCCCCTCGTTCTGCAGTTCCTAGGAACCTCCTTCTGCTCCCAGCCTAGAGCTCCAGTCCCGTGTTCCTCCTGACATCTGAGAGGCTCAGCTGCAACTTGTCCTGGGCTAACTGTTTATCCTGTACAGCCTGGCAACTGGCCGCATGCTCTGGATTACCACAGGACACCCATTTCAAAACACATTTTACTTGCTGCTCTGACTATTTTTTTGTAACTGAAGAGAAAAGTTTTGGGATAGTCAAGGGAGAAAGGGAAGCATCTTGGATATGCGCTTGTGATCTTTCTGTTTTTGGTTGATTTAGTAACATTGCCTCTTACGCTTGCCCTTCTCGCCTTTCCTGGAGGGCCGTGTGTGTGTTTGCACACAATGGATCACACACTGTTCGGCTGCCTGCGGAGCCCCCACGCCCCAGCGCAGGCCCTACATCCCGCCTTCACCCAGTCTCCCCTGGCGCTTCACGGACGCTCGGACCACGTCTCCTACCCTGACCTGGCCTCTTCGTCGTCCTCCTCCTCTACCTCCTCACCCTCGCCCTGTATCATCTCCAGCTACCCGGGTGACGACAGCCTGTTTCCTGGGCAGCACCACCACCACCCTCACCGCGGCCACCTGCCCTCCCAGCAGCATCACCACCCACCTCAGCACCATACATCTTGGCATATCCCGCAGATGCCGTCACCTGGCAGCAGTACTCGCCACAGTCTTTGCCACCCACACTCCCACCCATCCCACGACAATGGGCCCACGCCTTCAGACCTGGGCCACCCCGGTGGGCCCAGTATGTGCGCCAGCACCCCCAGTCTAGGCAGTGGCAGCACCCCTACAGGGGCCTCTTGTGTGCCTGCAGACTTTGGCAGACAGACTTTGTCACCTGCTGAGGCCGAGAAGAGAAACGGCAAGAGGAAAAGTGACAGTTCAGGTAAGAGAAGCTGGGATTTTCTGAAGCGAGAAGTGAAGCAGTTCTAAAGGCAGAGATTTCATTCGTGTGTTTTTTAAAGCTGACACATTGCACAACCCGAGACTTCATGTAAAATACATTGGAGGCATTTCTAAAATCTCTTTGTTCATTATTTTACTTGGATAAACATTTTAACATAAATATCAGCGTTTAAGAAATTCCACACAGAGCTCAAGAATAACAGAAACATCTGTACACATCACTCTAAATCATTCAACAGCACGACTGTTGGGAATTCTGCAGCTCTGATACAAAAACAAAAAAACGTCTGGAAAGCAGTTTGTAGGTGCCGGCTGACACGCAGCAAGGCAGGAGGCGACAGGCGGACTGAAGCGTGGAGCAAAGGCCACATCATAAGTGTGCGGGCACATCTGACTACTGGCATGTTTTGTTTAAAAATCACATCTGGTTTGTTGCGACACTTTTTAGAGAGCTGAGAATAAAGAGGGCAGTAAAGAATTAATGTCATGGATTGTAAAAGACTACACCGGTGCCTCATGGCACACTAAACAACCGGGCGGACGCAAATTGTTTTCATTTACTAAAAACTGCAGTTAAAAGAAATCGCAGGTTTACTGAAGTAAAATGAAAGTGAAAATATTTGAGTGTCATGTTTAACAAAGGCCAAGTTTAGATAGGGAACTTCCTACTGTTACAAAATGAATGTAGCTAATCATATTAATATTTGATCTTTTTTCATTGATTTTAAATTATCTTATTATCACAACAAAAAAAAACACCACTTAATTCCTATAAAATTTAAAAGACCATTACAAGTTTCCTTTATTTTTATCTACAGGCAGTTGTATGTTCAGTACAGTAAAGGTCCCGAGGGCAGTGAGCTTTAACAACACCTTTTTGTTAAATTTTACATTTGTGATTCTCCCAAAAATCACCCTTGAACTATGCATGTATAATCATTTTATTGTTCTTAAATCGGGCCTCATTCATACAAATGTATTTAAAAATTCAAAACCACAGATAATTATAAAAAGCACACTTCTCACAAATCATTAATAAATAAACACCTTTTTAATACAATTTTTAAATTGATGCTAAACCAGCTGATGACCTGCAAAACCTTTGCAACCTGCAGGCACCACAATAATCAATCACACAATGACAAATGGCCGGGGTCGGGTCGCAAGAAATCTCACTAGCAAAGTGATATCAGTGAGAGTTTCTCACAGAAAGTCTGCTTGCCAGTTTGTTTCCATTTGAGGATTGCAGCCTGTCATTGCTAATCCTGCACCCTTTGGATAAGGTCTCTGTACTCACAGTGCATCATCCGCAGTTGACCGGTGATATTCCCACATCTCCACAGGATACTTGGAGAGTGTGTTTTTTCTCCCTCTGACTGGTTGGGTGTTGCTGTAGCTGACAACAAGTTTATATACCAAAAGTTGGGGAAATATAACAGGATTAACTTCAGACTGACTTTAAATAATAATACAAAACAAAACACCACTGGCACTAATTTAGTTTTCAATCCAAATTCTGCAGTGATTATTAGAAACTCCATAAGTGAACTGAAATATTTGCCATTTTACAACATAAAAAGACAAAGATTTCAATGTTTTATTTTCCTTTGCACTAAATGTCCAGTTGTCCACATGCAAAATGTTGAAATAGTACATTTAACCCATTAATTCATTACTCTACCTCCTACTCCCTTTCCTCTTTTGTCAAATCACTGGAAAACTAAGCCCTTGCCTCCAGATCCCACTTCCTCTGCAACAATAGTCACTGCATACTCATTACATGTGCAGTGCATTCTCCCAATGCTAACACCAATCATGCTGATTATTGGGGCTAACTAGGCTGCTGACTCATTCAGCTGTCTAAATATCAGAGCGCTGCCTGTTGCATGAGATAGAGCTCTGATTAGGTTTCACCATCTGGACGAGAAACTTGAGCGAAACCTGAATTTAGATACAGAAATAATAACAAAACCCGAGAGCTCACTTCCATGCTAGAGTTTACCCCCTTTTTTGCTCAAATATGAAGCTTCTCGGCTTTCTGTCTTTAATACCCAACTGTGAACGTTTCCTTAAGGAAGGACGGAGGGTCAGCTAATGAGATGAGTCCGTGTGTCTGGTTTCTGGGGAACCTGCAGCAGACTTTCAGCTGCAGTGACGGCAGAGGGCCTTTGCTGAGTTTCTCAGTCACATTTGCACAGTACTGTCAAGGGAGTGGTCGTCCTTTAAAAGTTACTAGATTTTCTGTGGGGAACAATAAAAGGTGCTTCAAGTCTTATTTTGTTGAGGCAGAGTTGTAAAACAGACGAGTGAAGTGCCGAAGGCGTTTTGCTGGCATTCAAAATTTCTTTTAAAGCAGTTTAAGAAAAACATTGCGGCATCGTTGATGTGTTTGAATCCTTTTTTGTGCATAAAAATAAAATTTAAAAAAATAAATACATTTTTCAGTAAAGGGAAAACAACCAGTGCTTATGTTCCCAGCATAAGAAAAATAACCCGATCATTATTTTATCCATCCAATCTTACATTATTTTTTAAAAGCGTCACTCCTGTAATGCGCTAAGTTCATTTGGGAACCCTCAACGATGTGCCCTGTCTGGGTGCATGTATTTTTCTCATATTATTCCTGCTTTTTTGTGGAGAGATGAAAGTTACAGGGAGAACCTAATTGCTGTGGTGTAGTGGCTGGGTCATAAAAGCTCGCCGCTTGTTTCAGCTCCAGGCCTATTGGTCTGGAGCAGCTGGCTCTGTTATACTTTTATTTCTCTTTACACAATGTCTGTGTTTACCAGAGAGAGTGGATGAACACATCTGAAAGGCCTGCTTCAATAAGACACACACTGTAGCAAAAGGACTGAAATTACAGAGAGGGAAAGGCAAGGTCAAGGGGGAGCTGGACACAAGTTGCGGGTCAAGCAATGATCGGTTTCATTTCATAAAACCCGTGAGGGAATTCTTGCAGTCTTATATATGTTTTGTTTGTCCTTGGCTCTAAAACTGTGTGACTACCATACAAATATAACTTTTGTAGGGCAGTTTCAGTTTACCTCTCATCTTCTCTTCAGACTCAAGGGAGTTATTTTGCTTGAGAAAATATACACTTAATTAGAAGGAAGATTCTCTTTATGACAGGAAAACAGAACCAGCAGGGGTCCCCGATGGGACAAATCTGAGTTAAAGTTGAAGTTTCCTCTCTTATGTGGCTCACACTTTGCACCGTTTGTGAGTCTGGCTCTGAGCTGCACGCCTATTTACAGTTTGGCTTGACGTAGACCTGCTGGATTAACACACACGACAGAACAGGACCGCAGATGAATTAGCATGCAATCGCTGCTGCCTTCAACTGCAATGTGCAACTGAAGCGTGTCCAACAGAGAAACCACAAAGACTGCTCACAATAGGAAAATTTTGGAGGGCAAATGAGCCGTATGTGTTTTCTTCGGAAAGTTTGTGGAAATACCAAAACAAAAAGTATTTTTCTGGCATGATGAATTAAAGTGGAGATGTCACAAGCTAGGAATTTATATTTTTTTAAGGAAGTGCATAATTTGTTCCAAGTTCCCACTTTGCCCATATTTGTATTACTGATATATGCATTTTTGAAGACGTTCATTTGCAGCTTCCTGGATTTTACATATCTAACATCTGATCTTATGACTGCAGTATATTTGCTTTCTGAAAACTGCAAACTTAATGGCAATCAAAAGACACACAGTTGAAAAATAATAGGATCAAAATAAATGCAAATAGCAGCACTTCAGACACTTTTTCCTTTCCTGATATAAAATTTAAAGCTGGAGCAGCAGACTTCTTCAAGCCAAATTACATCCATGTTGACAGTAAAAGAGCCAGCCTATTGTAATAGCACAGCTGCCGTCGCGCAGACACACATGTGTTGCCGCCCATGAGTCCTTCCAGCCACTTAAAGTATTCATAAACAATGTCTGAACAATAAAGTGTGACTGACAGCTCTCACTGTTTCTCTTACTTTGCCCCTTTTCTCCCCCTGCTGATTTGCACCTGCCACGTAACATTTGCCTTATTTTTATTTTTGCTGCATATAAATCTGCTCTGAGTGCAACACAAACCTGTGTGGTGTTTGGTTTCAGAGTCCCAGGATGGGAATTACAAGTCAGACGTGAGCAGCAAGCCCAGGAAGGAGAGGACGGCATTCACCAAGGAGCAAATCCGAGAGCTGGAGGCAGAGTTCGCCCACCACAACTACCTAACCAGACTAAGGCGCTACGAGATTGCTGTCAACCTCGACCTCACTGAAAGACAAGTATGTTCCTACCCACCACTGTTTGTTTTCCCCTGGGTTTAGACATTATTGAACCCCACCCCCCCCACCCCCCATTAGCACATTAATGCCATGTTGTGAAAACAAAGGCGGCCTCGGGACGACGAGGAGGCTTTTCAGCTTGCTACTGTGTTTTTGTAACTTCAGTGCGAGGGCTATTGTACTCCAGATGTGGCTGTATGAAGGGACTATCATATTCCAGATGTTCCTGACTATTCTTTCAGGCCATCCACAGTCAAGACAGGGAGACGGGTTTAAGGAAGTGCTGTCTAGCAAGTCACTTCCTCTCTCCCACTGCCCCTGCAAATACAAATTGGTCTCTGAGCGTGGGCCGATTGCTGTAAAATGCAGGCACATGAAATAAATAACAGGAGACAAATGGTTGAGGGAAGGAAAAAGTGTAGTGTCTGTTGTTCTGTGACACCCGTTTGGAAGCTTTAACTCACACTTAGTTGACCCCATGCCAGCAATATTTTGCGTTGTGATAAGATGTAGTTTGAATGTAAAAAACAGACGTTTTATGAGATGCTCTTAGAAGCAAATCACCACATTAGACCCACAAATTTTTATATTATATATATATATATATATATATATATATATATATATATATATATATATATATATATATGTGTGTGTGTGTGTGTGTGTGTGTGTGTATCACACCGCATAATATTGCGGGCAT
Source organism: Maylandia zebra (assembly GCF_041146795.1). Classification (NCBI taxonomy): domain Eukaryota; kingdom Metazoa; phylum Chordata; class Actinopteri; order Cichliformes; family Cichlidae; genus Maylandia; species Maylandia zebra. Next base: position 32,433,438 of record NC_135177.1, read on the forward strand.
GGGGTCAAGTTAGTGCGAGTTAAAGCTTCCAAACGGGTGTCACAGAACAACAGACACGACACTTTTTTCTTCCCTCAACCATTTGTCTCCTGTTATTTATTTCATGTGCCTGCATTTTACATCAATCGGCCCACGCTCAGAGACCAATTTGATAGCATGCATTTATAGCGTGCATGTTGGTTAAATTCCAGAGCTTAGTGGAACACATTAATGATTTTAGTTCCACTTACTCTTACTGCTTTCACATATAAATATGTCAGCTACAAGAAAGTAAAAAAAGTTGCACTAAAATGTATAATAGATTAAGAGGTGATTTGTTAGGGAGGAAAAGAAAAGATTAATCTTAAATTGATTTAAGATTAAATCAAGAAAAAGTCTTGATTTACGACCCTGTCCCCCCATTTAGAATGTAAATAAATACATAATTAAATGCAAATAATTTAAAAGATATATTTAAATGCTAAGATTACAAAAGCCAATAAATAGGTGTGTCAATCTATTTGAGAATCATACATTTTTAACATATAATTTCATTTTAATTTGATGCCAAAAACACAGTAAGAAACTGGAACTGGGACATGTTTCCCCTTGTTGCATCATCCCTTCATTTAACAACAATTGGTTTGGGAAAAGTGTTTGGGAAAAGGTTTTCAGCCTCTTGCTTGTCATAGGATTTCAGCAGTTGAGCCTCAAATTTTTTTTGTTTGCTTTGTAAGCCACCGAATGTTTTAAGTGGGCGACAGGTCAACACTGCAAATAGGCCAGTGTAGCACCAAGGGTCTATTACTGTGCACTGTAAATGTCCTCATTTAAAATTATGTTTTAATAAATTTAACCTAGTTTTTACTGGGCTGTGTGCATTACTTGCATAATAGAACACGTTGTTAAAAAGTTTCTACTTGACTTTTCTGAGAATGGAATATTTCCACGAGTGCAAAGGATCATGGGACTGTTAATGTTTAATTTAGTACTGTAGTGTTGTGATCTTTTTTTCAGTCATGTGTTTAGACTTTGATTCTTGTGGATATCTGATGTGGTTTCCAGGGTTTGTGCTTCAAAGGACAGTGTAAAGGTTTAGCTATTAATAGGATGAGACGGTCAGTGATGCTGTTTAACTGTGCAATTTTGTAACTGTGTGGTGTGGGGCAGAAAAAAACACACTGATATCTTTGTTTCTTAACATGTTATGCAAATAATGTGTAAAAGTACTTTTTTAAAATAAAAGACTTTACAAGTTTTATGAATATGCAAAACTACAGTTGTAAAAAAGTACATTTAACAAAACTGAATAGAGATTTGTTTGGTATATACTCACCAACCACTTTAATAAGCAGAGATTGTGGTCCATACTGACATGAGAGCATTACACAGTTGCTGCAGATTTTTCTGCTCCACATGCATGATGGGAATCTCCCATTCCTTCACGTCCAAAAAAGTGCTCTCTTGAACTGAGTTCTGGTGACTATGGAGGCCATTTGAGTACAGTGAACTCACTGATATGTTCAAGAAACCAGTTTGAGATGATCTGTGACATGGCATGTTAGGGGCACGAAGATGGGTACGCTGGGGTCATAAAGGGATGGCCGTGGTCAGCAGCAATACTCGGGCATGTTGTGGTGTTTAGTCGATGCTCACTTGGTATGACGGAACTCCAAGTGTGCCAAGAAAGTTTTCCCTCACACCATTACAACACTACCGCCAGCATGAACTGTTGATGCAAGGGAGGATGAGCCAATCTTTTATGTTGTTTACGACAAATTCTGACCCAACCATCCAAATGTTGCAGCAGAAATTGAGACTCATCAGAACAGCCAATGTTTTTCCAATCCTGTTCTCCAATTTTGTTTCCCGTTCTTTGGTGACTTGTAGTGCATTCAGAGAGGCTCTTCTTCTTGTTCTTCTATCAGCACAAAACTATCTGGCCATTCTCTTCTGACCTCTGGCATCAACAAAGCAATTTTTGCCAAGAGAACTGCTGCTCTTTGGATAGCTCCTCTTTTTCTGACCATTCTCTGTAAACCCTAGAGATGGTAGTGTGGGAAAATTCCAGCAGATCAGAAGTTTCTGAAATACTCAGACCAACCCATCTGGCAACAATAACCATGCCACATTCTGAGTCACTTAAATCACCTTTCTTTGCCATTCTGATGGTTGGATTTAACTTCAACAGAGCTGCTTGACCACGCCCACAAGTCTAAATATATTGAGTTGTTGCAATGTGATTGGCTGATGAACATTTGCGTTAACAAGCAGTTGAGCTGGTGTACCTAACAAAGTAGACAGCTACAGTGTATATTGAGTTTATATGAAAACGTAGTGAAATCTTTGAATCCCACTAAATGTGGTAACTGTAGACTTTCAGAGTAATGTGCTTCTCAGGCTGAAAGCAAATGTAAATTGTAACATGAATGTGAAATGTACCATGCTCTGCTTTTCCATCACATTTCAAAGTCGCAAAAACTCAAGAAAAGGTCCAACTTTTTTTCAGCCTTCTCCAAGACTATCGCAATTAATCTTTACGTGGCTTTACAGAGCAGGAAATGTGTGTGAAATTTTGTCAGCTTATGCAGCATATGTTGTGTGTGACCTCAGTTTGGTCTGGGAAGTAGAGATAGTGAGGTAAATATTGGCAAAGCAATCAGTTCTTGATTTATGTTGTGTGTGCTGTTTGGGGAAATCTGATGGATGTTTTATGTCTTGCAAAAATAAAAATATTTTCAAAGATGGCAGCTGTAAAGCTCCAACGCCAATGCTTGACTGGGTTTAACAGAGAGTTTATTATAGATTGAGAGTAGATAAGAGAGTAGATTGTAGCTACACACCTAATTGCAGTCATTAAATGTTGTAAACAAAAATGTGATATAAACCTAATCAAACTTTGAAGGTTTTAATCAATATCATTTTTATCCAGATTTGACTTGAAAATTTAAATTGCATGAACCAGTGCGTCTTGTCTTCTTTTGTACGTGTATTACATTAGTGCACCAGAGTGTTTCCAGAGAGGCCATTTCCAGAAAACCAAGTGCCTTATAAGTTCTCCCTATATGCTTGTTTCACACCTGTAGATTGACCTACCCAAACCTGAGTTCAGGGTCTTTGGTATTTTGTATAAAGTGAGTGTCACTTTCAGTGTAATGTTAAGCAGTTCAGGTACACTGCAGGTGAGTCTGAATAGTAATTTTTTCTGATGTCTTGAGAATATTACTAAATAAATGCTGCTCAGCTTCAGTCCTTGTCCCTCTCCTGCTTTTAGTAAAGACCCCAAAGCCTGTGAAGAATCTCAGGTGGTGCTCAGTCCATTGTACACCCTTAACATTTAAGACAAACGTTTGTGCTGTCAACTAACTTCCTGACCATGTGACTGCTCACCCCCCTGGGAATGACACTCCCCAAAAATAAACCGCTTCCACCCTGCATGACAGGGACAAGCTCGGCTTCCCATCTCATCCTCCCCCTCCCTTCGAGCGCGTGTGTCGACACTAACGGAGCCACTGCTTCTATTTGACGTGTAAACTGTTTTAAGCAACAGCTTAATCATCAGTCTGAGAGACGTAAATACGGTCGGGGCTGTTGAGTCAGGGAAAAACAGGTAGACACCAAGTGCCAGATGTAACCGAACATCCATACATAATTGTTGGTGCAGAAATAGCTGCCAAACTTTAACAGAACGTTGCTGTCGAGAGCATTAAGGCTTCCTAATTACTTTTTGGTGATTTATGTTGAGTTGTGCAACAACATTGATATTTTCTGTCTCTCTGCAGGTGAAGGTGTGGTTCCAGAACAGGAGGATGAAGTGGAAAAGAGTGAAGGGTGGCCAGCAGGGGGCAGCAGCTCGAGAGAAAGAACTGGTGAACGTGAAAAAGGGGACGCTGCTGCCTTCAGAGTTCTCTGGCATTGCGGCGCTCCACCATTCGACGGACTCCTTAGCCAATGAAGACAGTCATGACAGCGACCAGAGCTCTGAGCATGCCCACTTATGATGCACACACATGCAACCCTGTGCCCCCGGAGCCTCCGCCTCAGGACCGTCCTTAGAAGGACTGCTGTTTGCTGATTCGCCATCGTCATATAACGATGCTAAAAAACATGTACAAATGTACAGAGGAATGATGTATAGTAGAGACGGAGTTGTCATGCAGGCAAAATGTAAATTTGATGAACTGAGCACATAAAAGGAGACGGTGCCATTGGTTTAGAAAGTCCTCAATAAATGCCAAAACAGAGAAAAATATTATGAATCTGGAAATGTGAGATCATTGGTTATAGAATTCTTCTGGACAGTACAAACAAATTTGGAAATCATATTCATTTAAACATTCCATGTTTGCCTTGAGAAAAGCAGGCTGTGGCTTTGATTTGCACTGTTAAACATACAGTCTGCTCCTCAATCGGTTTCTACTGTAAAAACTGTAAATTAGAATGTAATGGAGTTATTGGTCAAATCAAGTGCCAGGAAATGAAATTTGCCTAGCTAATATAAATGATTTGTAAATAAATATCAGTATTGTTTTACCTTAACAACGATTCTATACCCAGACTATTCAGCTCGTGCAGTAATAAACACTGATGGTTCTTAAGCTGACACTTTTCTGCCTGGAGATGATGTTTTGCAAACAAATCTGAAACCCCCTTTTCAGGGTCTGTTGCAAATTGAATAAAAATTTAACCAGTGGTAAATGGAATTTCTTATGTACAACTTTTTCCCCCCATTTATGCAGCCATCCACACTTATGAATCCAAGGTGATGAATGTATGTTCCACAAAGTGAAGCCGAAACCAATTAAAAATTGCAGAGTGTGTAGAAAGCCGGTGATGTGGGAGCAAACTAAAATCACCTTTGCCTGGGGGCAGGGTAGGGGCTCCAGCCCGCAAAGGATCGGATTCTGTTACAACATCCAGTTGAAAATAATTTCATGTCTTGATCTCATCTTTCAGCGCGTTGTGATTGTGCATGCTAATTTGTTTAAGAGGCACCACTGCATTTTTTTTCGCTCCCCCAAACCCACAGCATGAGCGTGATTTCTTTTTCCGTTTTCCCTGCCACTTTATTACCATGCATTATTCTTTAGAAAGTATTTACAAATATGAAACACTCACCGTTTCCACAATGTCTTAAATTTTAAGCTGGGAACAGTATCGTCCTCGATGTAACAGACCATATATGTAACTGATAAACAAGTCACAGATATGTTCTTGCCACAACCAGCTTTCCCCTGACCTCTGGAGCTTGGCTGCTGTAATTAAAACAAAAGCAAGTAAGTAAAATTTTCTTTAAGCCTCTAAAGTTTACGTATAAACTCTTGAATAAATATAAAAATTGCCCAACTTCAATCTGCCTGTATATGGTTTTATGTATGCACATAACATCATGCCAAAACCTCTATAAATCAGATCTCGATTTATAGAGGTTTTTGCATGATGTTATGTGCATACAGCTCAAGAGTTGTCTGCCATAGCAGATGTGACACAACCACAGCTACAGAGGGAAAACGTGCATTCCCTGACTGGTTGTCATGTGGTTCCTGGTGGTTGTTTGCTGTCACTAGGCAAAACTGGTTGCCAACAAATTATTGGGGTTGCCCATAGTTTGCATGGAAGATGCAGGCATGTCTGCAAACACTTGCTAACTACTAGCAAAATGGCAGTAAAGCTTGAAAAAGTGCAAAACAAACTATAAATGGAGACTATTTGACGTCAAAGTAAAAGTTGTACCTTAGAGCTGTGGTCAACGTGTTTCAAAAGCCACAGCTTTTACTTTGAAGGCAAATGGTCTTTGTTTCTGCTTTGTATCACACTTTTCACAGTTTCACTACTGCCTTGTAAGTATTTGGTGAGTGTGTTCCATGCAACTTGGAACCAAAGAAATCACAAGGTGGTCTTCTTTAACATGGCAAAGAATGTATATTCTTTGTAACCGTATGTCACAAATGGTCCACAAATTAATGTCATGTGGTTAATGATCATGTGACCACAAAAAAAAAAAAAACTTAAAATAAGGACTATACACAATTACACTTATTCGTATGCTAAGTATGACAGCATAACATATGCTAATAGCCCGGTGAACAGAAAATGTTAAATATTTTATCCAGCAGTGAGTCTTATTATCAGCTAAGGATAGCTCTGGTTGGCTATCAAGCTTAGTTAGCAAGGCACTCACTAATTGTACATCATGATATAGGATGCAATGCACATATTTGCATGGTCAAAAACAAGTGTAAAACAATAAGTAAGGCTAAATCCTTAGAATTTATTTTAGTTGAATGGAACAAAACCCTTCAAGAATCAAATCCTGTTACTTGGTAGCCATCTTGGGCATTTTCTTAGGTAGCATTAAAAAAGTAACTTTAATTTCAAAACTGCGTATATAAAACTTCAAATCTGACATAAAATGCTTAAACAAAATAAGATTATAAAAACTTTTTTTTCTCCTGCATTTAAGGATCAAAAGGCCTAAAAAGTCAATGACAATCAATGACTTTGGATGATTACAAGCGAAATAACTGCTAGCAACGCTAAGCGGGCGGTGACCGAGTTAATGTTTTATAAACTTTGAGGTAAGGAGTTGAAGTGACTATCAGTGACAGGACATGATACTATTGATTGACTGATAGTAGATACATTATAGGGTTATCAGTTAGCAACCAACAATCTGAGAGAAAGTGGTGCACAAAAAGCAAATTGCCCTAAAGCGGCCCCAATCTTATCAGTGCATTTAAACCTAAACTACATTCAAGGTGTGGTGCTTATAAAAAAATTAATATTCCCTTGTTACCTGATACTGAACAAATAGATGAGTTTAAGTTGTCTTTCTTTAACTTTCAAATAAGCTACATGATTAAAAACAAACAAATAAACAAACAAAAAAAATCTGTGTACACGATGACGACTGCATAAAACTGTAAAAATTAAACTTTCGTTTTCATTTATACTCACAGTATTTACATAGTGATGCATTTGGGAAAACAGACCCCAAATAATACAATGCTACTGTGAATTTGTCCTTCACATGATCAATGACAGGCCTACAACATGCACAGTATGTGTCTCTATGGTTTAAGTAACGTGTCTCCTGCAAACACAAGATCTCACATTTAGTTTATGACCTTTAAGGGTCCAGGTCTACCCAATAAGTTACTGCTGTTTGAGCTCTGTCTAATCATTCGGTTCACAGTAGTTTGGCACTTCTGCACCAATCATGTACCCAGCTTGACTGAAGAGGACACTGAGCTGATTGTCCATTGCAGGTCAGACTTTGGGAAGTACCCCTCGTGTCTCTTTAAAACCAAAAAAGAAGTCATTCATCAGCTTGTGCAGCTAGTTTTAAAGCATGACCAAGAATAAATGGAAATGTGTTGAGGGAACTGTCAGCTGTTCTAGTGTGTGGTGATCTTATTCACTCACTTCTGTGCTTGGATGCATCTCTCAGTATGCCTCTGTAATCTATATAAACTGTAAACTATATATAATCTATACATATATGCCCCTTGTCTAGTTCATATTGGCTGTAACCCTGTCGAATACTTTGAACAGTTTTACCTGACATTCAGACAAATAGCAACAGTGCGTGAAGATTAAACAGCTGGATAACTTCACTTCAGCTCACAAAAAACATTATCCACCCTCCAATACACGCAGACAGTAAGCTGCGTAAACAAACTCTCGCGAGATAAAATGACGTCAAATGATACTAATGTATCAGCCTGACCAAAGGTAAACTTTCGTCCTATAAAGGGGATTTAAAGGTAATTGGTCGCAGTAACAGAACCCTGCGGCCACTTTAAACCCGGGCAGAGTCGGTTTCCTCGATGTGAGAAGTTTACTCTTCCGCTTGCACGCTCTCTATTTCGTAAGCGACCTACTTTAGGTGAAAGGGGCAGGGCACTTAGACTGTGAGCAGACGTCTTGAAGTGGTTTAGCAGAACTTCGCACCTGCACAGGTAACAGAAACTCACCTGTGTAGCAGCTGTGAGTGATCCGCTGTCAGATCTGAAACCATGGAATACGATTCGGTGTCGAGGGGAGCCCGAGCCATGTTTTTCATGCTCACACCGAATGAATCATCTTTTGAGAAAGTGGAGGATGTCCCTCAGTATGTGCAGCAGGTGGGTGTCGCCTCGTTCTCGTTCACAACTAATACATCTGGTGTTTTAGGGTTATGCTGAACCCGCCCCATTGTCCCCTCACTTTATCAGATACAGTTGACAGAGCCTTTTCACCTGGTCAGTAAAGTATCGATTTGAGTTGAGTCAATCAACTCAAAATCGGCATATTTAAAACCGTTGAAGTATTCGTCAGAAGAAAAAGGGTCAAACAGTCTGTTTTGCTTCTTTCTAAATGAGACTTTTGAACTGAACAGTTTTTATTCAGAGCACTTAGAGCTCTGGGGAGTAAGTGCATGAGTAAATATGAAGTGAAATTTGAAGTTTAACTTAATAAATGTCAACCTATGGAGAATATTGCATTAAGTATGGAAAAGTTACATTTGTATCAACACAGTAACCAATCTGCTTCAAAGGAGCTTGCAAATAAAAGCGTCTGGACTTCTTTAGGTTGCTTGAAGACGTTTCACCTCTCATCCGAGAAGCTTCTTCAGTTCTAAGGTCAAATGGTGCAAGCTCCTTTGACTACGATGACCTGGATGACTGAGAACCTTCACAGACATAACCAATCTGCTCAACTTGTATAAATCTAATTACTTCTGCCTAATGAAAAATTTATAGCAACGTTCTTTCTTTTCTCCTTCTGTCACTTTACAGCATCTCAATTACTCTTTTATTGTGACAAATGGCTGGTGCAGGTTTAACAACACATGTTTGTTATGAGTTTTTATGAGCAAATCAGGGGAGGAGAACAATTACCCTCGCAGCAGGAGTCCTAAAAATCCACTAACAAGTGTGATAAAGCAAATTTGTTGTTGCTGCAGGGCTTACTGGTGATTAATATTTTGCTTGGGCGTGCCTGAGCAGTTTAGTGACTCGGCACTGTTTACAGCATGTCGTTAATTATTCTTCACCACTGTCATTCTGTGATCCCAACAGGCCAAATTAGTCAAAGGGGGGAAAATCACAATGCAATCTTGTGATTTTTGGAGTTATTTGGAATTGTGGGCTGGGTTGTTGCCAGTTCTCTCAGCTGTTTGGTGATTTGAATGCAAACACAAAATTTCTCAGACAGCAGTGATAAAAGTGTTTTGTCAGTCTGCATGTTTTTAGCCAACATCACTCAACTGTGACCTTTTAAAATGGCTGTTTGGGGGGGGGGACATCTGGTCCACAAATGTCATTTTCCATGTAGGTTTGAATTCAGAAGAAAATAAAATACAATTATTACAACGCCACAACAAACAGTCCACACAAGCTCAAAGTATACTCAAGTTTAAAAGAAAAAAAAGGCTTGTGCAATTTTTAGTTCAAAATATAATTGCGAACAGTGTGACCGCATGCAAGATCATAAAGAACTGAAAATAAAGAAGGTGATGCAAGTATTAAAAAGACAAAATAATGAAGAGAAGCTTTTTTTTTTTTTTTTTTTTTTTGATGCGCCGTTTGAGAATCGGCTTGCCTTGCTGAAAAGTCTTGCCGTAAGCTGTCAAGAACTCAGGGGTGCAGCGGTAAAACTATCTGCTAGATAGGAGAGGGGGGTGATGTTGGGGGGTGGGGGTTTTAGGCCAGCGTCCAGAATGATAATCTCTCTCTCAGCGGGTTTGGAGGAGGTCTGCCTACGCAGCGAGCCCATTTGTTTGCTGCAGCTTTGCAGTCTGCTGCCAGATGTTGGAGTGTTGCGTGTGATCACTGGTCTCTGGTGGTGCTCTCGCCTCTGCTTGTGCGCACACATTCACACACACACACTTGCATCACACACCTGCATGTTAAAGTTGAATCATTCACATGGGGATTTGTACACACACACACACTCTCACTTTAATCCACACATGAATACGCACACTTCCTCCCTCCTCACCTGCAGATGTGCTCCTCTGTGGTCTCGTCACGCCTTTCATTCCTTGCTGCTCTTGTGGGGGCCGTGTGTCCCCTTTATGACTGCAGTCACTTGGTCAATGAGCACATTTGAGCTAAAGCTAAGCAGCAGGGCTCACATGCTGCCAAAGTCATTGTTGTGACCCGTTTGCTAACCCCGTTCCTCACTAATTTGTTCCATGTTTGACAAACCCATCAAGAGGTTATTACGGCTTTCCACGACTGTTACAAATAAAGGCATGTCACTGACTGTTTGCTTGGTGCTCACCATTTGTTTTGTCAAAAGCAGTTATTGTCATGTGTTCATGGCAACTTTTTTTGTTTGCTATTTGGTTCTTACAATGTAAGAAGTTATTCTTTTAAAGTAGGTTTTATTCATTTACAGGCATTTTACCCCATGAAACTCTTTCTGCTGTTGTTCGTTTCTCTTTAAGTGTGAACTTTCAGTTTTTAACTATGTATCTTTAAAATGAGTAAAAGTTGGTGCACATCTTTCCAGATGAGTGTTTTCCAACTTGCGAAAACACCAAAAGTTTATGTACAGTCCATTACAATTGAAAAAGATTATACTTATTTGACTTATGAGCATTTTAAACTGCTTTTTAAAATTATAAAATTATCAAACATTCATCTGAAAGAAAAAAAAATACTAAAAACCAACTTGCATAGCGGATGAGGCTCTTCTTAAAATATTATTTAAGGTTATGCTAAAAATGCCATATTTGTTTTCCGAGACTTAAAGAATGAATTTCTAGGCACAGCCAAGTGTTGGGGGGTTTCCAGTTTGGTGCTTTTTGCAGATTATGTGGTGGTTCTAGCTGCTTCAAGCAGTGACCTCCAACTCACAAGGTTTGCAGCTTAGTATGAAACAGTGTGATAACAATTAGTCCCAAGTATGAATTAGTCCCAATTAGTCCCGAGGCAATGCTTCTCAGCCAGAGAAGGGTGGAGTGTGCACTCCATTTCAGGATCAAACTTCTGCTCCAAGTCAAGGAGTTTAAATATATTGGGACCTTCTTGACTTAGTGGAGAGGGTGTAGAGAGCAGCGTCAGTAGTAACATGGCTGCTGTACCATCTGTTGTGGCGAAGAGAGCTAAGAATGAAAGTGAAGCTGGCAATTTACTGGCCAGTGTACTTGTGTACTTGCCTGCCCTCCTCAATGACTGTGAACTGTGAGTATTGAGTGAAAGAATAAGATCATAGATAGAAGTAGTGAATATGAGTTTCTGGGCTCTCCTTTAGAGATAGGCTGAGGAGCTTGGTCATTCAGGAAGGGTTCAGAGTAGAGCTGCTACACATCAAAAGCAGAAACGTTGATGTGCTTTGGGTATCTGACTAGGATGACCCCGCCCCCCCGACACCTAAAACCTTAGACGTCAGTTTGCCTGAAACGCTCAGCTGTCATTGTCTCTTTTTTTTCCTACCAGTGTGCCTACCCGATGTCAGCTCAAAGAATTCCATGTTTCATGAAACTGTGGCTCAGAATGTGCATTGAATACAAAGGTGGATGAATCCATGTGTAGATCAGCCAGTTAGAAGAAATTTGACTGTTTAGGGAGAATGGCCTTAAAGTGATAATGAAGTGGGTTGTTTCTAATAGAAGAGGAACTTAAGAATTGCATAAAGGCACAGTATAAGGTGAGTAAGAATTCTACTGAAATGTGAATCATGCAAAGTTGATTTAGTAGAGGTCCATGATGAAATTGTGGAGCTGGAAAAGGGCACATCAGCCCTTTACGTGTTCCTGTAACATAAGATGCGTAGCTTGTTTACCTGCGGTCTCCATCTACTTACGTAGCCTAACAGACTTAATGCGCTCTCTCTGAACATGTATGACTTTATATTATCAGTGAGCGTGAAGACAATTAGGTTTCTTAAAATAAGATCTTGCTCCTCATTCTATTTTGCTTGGGTTCTGCCTGACATCACTGAAATGAAAGCTTGCTGTTGGTTAGCACTGATGTTTAATTCATCCACTGAGATAATTTCTACCTCCACTGCTGCCGTGCTTGGATAAATGTTTTTGTTCACCAATCTGCCAATTGGTTGTGGTTTTATACCCATTGCTCCAGGCTCATACAGTGAAACAAACATCATGGATCACAAGACATGAAAGTCCTGCAAGCTTTTAGCTCATCTGCCAAAACAAATGCTCAACACAACGGGTAATGGCAACAGAGGACTTGGAACAGTTGTGTTTTCATGGTTTGTAACACTGCTGAATCATGATTTTGTGTCTGTGCAGGCAACTCCTTTCTTTGTGGGACTGATGACTCTGGAGCTGGTGGTGGGCTTTCTGAAGACGGGGGCCCCAGTGATCACAATCAGTGATGGAATCACCTCCCTATCTGCTGGAATGGTCTCCAGACTCCCACTGTGAGTGTTTAGGCAGGTCAGGTCACATAGCAATAGTGCAAGTAAGGCATAATTTGGCTTCTGTTCATTTTAAACACCGTGTTTTTTTTTGTTTTTGTTTTTTTTGTTTTTTTTATATGGCTGAGCAATGTGGTTTTTTGTTTGCTTGTTTGTTTGTTTGTTTGTTTGTTTGTTTGTTTTTTAGTTTAGGTTTTTTAGTTTATTTTTTTAGGTGCTGTAACTCTGGATCTTGTATTAAAGAACCATTACCTGTTAAAAGTGAGTTCATGTGAGGAGGCCAGCAGGGAACAGATAAATTAGGCGATAAAAGCATGCAGTATGGCAGGTTTAGGATGTGCAACAGAACTGAATATAACTATTAAAACTATTAATCAAACAAACTTCAGCTTACTGAAATTGGTTTTAAGGTAGTTCTTCTAAAATGGTTCTTATAGTGGTTCATCTTCAATGTAAATATAACGTTAGTTTCAAAGTTAGTTGAACATAATCTTTTCTAGTTCTGCATCATTTTAAAATGTAGATTGAAATGGGGAGCAGTAATACGGCTGAATGATGGGAACTCAAACAGGGGAGGCTTTGTAATACCTGATGTACAAAATTACTTACAAATTAAACAAATTTCTGTCAAGGTAGAACACAAGGTGAACAGATGACTATCGTGATCCTTGGAGCGCAGCTGTACATGATCACAAACTGAATGCTGTACTTGCATAAGCACATTTGAGCCGACACTGAGCTTTGACCTTTCCTCTCCACAGCTTGCTGATGAGAGGCTGTGAGCTGAGCGCTTACATGCATGTGTGGAACCACTACCGCTTGGTGGAGCTGCCCTGGGACTCTGCCTGGACCTGGTGGTTCACCTTCTTGGGAGTGGACTTTGGCTACTACTGGGTCCACCGTTTTGCTCACGGTACCAGTCGTACACTCACCCACAGCTGAAGGGAATTTATTGTGCAGATTTTAATTTACAAAAAAAAAAGTTTTGTGTAACAAGCTATGTTAATAGTTGTTGCGTGTGTTCTGAAAACACAATTGCTCCTTTACCTGAAGGGTGCAGCTAAAAAGTTCTGAGTCCCGCCCAAAAAAAACCAACGACATACCTGATTTTAAATTTGCGTGCTCACCTTCTGTTGTGTTCACCATTGTTAGTCAGTCAATACAAACTATAGCACAGGAAGAGTCTCTTTTGTTACATGCTTGTTTGTTTTTTTGTTTTTTTGTTTTAATTACAAGTTTATAGTCATTATTTCTTTGGCTGAAAAATTTGAATGTAGACACATTGTAACATATTAAATGCGAGATTCTATTTATTCAGGAATTTCAACCATAATGAGCACAGTACATTCAAAATATTCTTACCTGTTCCAACAGGTAAGGTTGTTAATTGACAACACATCTTGATTTTGTTTTACTCAACTAAATATCACAACAGGAATAATAGCAAACCAAATCTAAAGTTCAGTTAATTGACTAAAATAGAAATAATAAAAGTTGGATCTTTTTGCCGCTAAGTTGCTCCACGTGGTTTGCGAAGCGTCTTGTTTTCCCTGATATCACACGCAAAATGTTTCCATTCGTCTCTTCGTCCCGTGTTGACATTACTTTTCATTTTCATGGGAAACGGAGCATGGGAGCTAGTTGTACCGTTTCCAAAAAAACCACTGTGCAGTTTCCCAGGGTTGGATTAAATGTGCCCGTCTAACCTTACTGCACAAGAACATTGCTTGTGATTGCATCACTTCCACATTGGTCGCACCTTTCTACACAACTTGATTGGGTCTAGTCTCTCCACAATATTTTCCTTATAGTTGAAGCAAGTGTTCATACATGTCATCATCGTTTTTGTCCTTGTGCGTTAGTTTTTATTCATTGTCTGCATTTCTTTAGAAAAAGGTCGTTGACAAATAATTGCTTTACAGAATTATCACTACCTGGCACCATTGCCACTGGCAAAAGCATAGACCTGAGATATTCCGCTCATTCAGTTGGGGTTGATCCTCCATTTCCATGGCTTATTTCTTCAAGATGTGTCTTGTGTTCCATAACTCCAGGTGCACAAGTATCTAGATCCACACTGTTTTGTAACATTGCTTGAAATCAACTTATAAAGAGCATTGTCCTGGTCAAGGTTGGTAACTCCTGTCAGTTTGGATTCATGGTGTTTGTTGTAAAATATTCACAATGAGCAATTTGTCAATAGTAATAAAACCATTTAAAACATGTATCCAGGTTAATTTTGCTGAGTTGTGAATCACTCTGCTGCTTTTGGCTGCTCCCTTATTCACAAGAGGATGTCGTAGCAGGTAGCTCTGCATGTTTGATTGTTAGTAGATTTTATTTCATTTTTTTTAATATACACAGAATGCTCTACCTCACAAAATGGCAAAGGGATTTGTCTCCTCTTGGGATCAAACTGGTGATCTTACGCTTGTTAGGCCAGTATGTAAAGTAATAACAAAAGCTGCAAAGTTAGCTGATGATAAATGGCTGTAAAATATTGATTTAGTTGCCATCCCCACAGGGAGGAGTCGTGAAGATAGGATGCACATCATGCTTTTCTGGACGTTGTAGAGGAAGCAATTATTTTTGAGTTACATCCAGCTGCTTTAGAGCTGTGCAGATGTGAGAGGCCATGGTCTCCAGAGGACTCCGGTCTTAACCCAGAGTTGTTGCAGCAGCAGGCTGTATAAAGTCATGTCTCAGAAGTAGCAACGTCCTTCAGAATATGTCTTAAAAAAAAGAAGCATATTAAAAAAATGTACATGTCAAAGAATTTTGTAGAGTAGTGGCTCTACAAAAAAAGGCTTCTCCACATGTCTTGTCTGATGTTCATGCCAGATGCTCAGCTGCCACTCAGCACATCGGAAGAGAGCTATTTATCTGTGGCCTGCGCTGATGTTTATTTGTGTCAGAGGCACATCAAGCTGACCGCTGTCTAGTCCACATAGCTTTGGATGAAAGTCCACTGGTTCTGTGTTGATGTTAGAATCTGACTAAACAGAAGCTGTTTTTTTTTTTTTTTTTTTTTTTAAACTTTCTGCCACAGCTGAACTGGCCTCTGTGCTTTTGAGGTGACTGAGAACATCAGCTCAAGATGCTGGTGGTCAGTTTTACTTTTACTGTGCACTTTCAGAGTGCAAGGCATATAACCATCATGGTTATGTCTTTGTGTAAGTTGGAGTTTAGGCACTTTGGAATACAGTGTAAGATGGTAAATTACAATCAGACATTCAGTGTCTGGTGTAACTATGAATGATGAACATACAGCATTCAAGTTTTAAAAATCTACACGGCAACCTCTGTAGTGCCTGCAAAGATGAGTAACTTGGATTTTTTTCTTTCAGTACACACTGTTTAATTGAGGAATAGCTTTAGATGCACACATATTACTTTATTATTTTTATAGGGACATGAGGGATCCTCGTTTCTTGTTAGCATCACCTGCACACTAAACCTTTAAATGATCAATGACCTGGTCATGAAAACGAGTGTCAAAGTACAGATGCGAATTACCTCGTCTTACATGGACTGGGACTGCACCACACTTTCCTGGCAGGATGACAGGATGCTCATATTTTTCTGTGAGCTGAGGAACTCATGAGTCCATGTGGCATCTGTTTTAAAAAGCCTGCTTTCCTTTTAAATGGGAAATGCATGAAAGAAGAAAAATGCATTTTTAAAAAAGTTTAATAACTTAAAAGAAGCAAGTGAATCTGCAAAAAGCCAAAGTTGCAACATAAGACTTGGCTAATGAATACAAAAACATCAGCTTGTGTCAATGTATTGCATCATATTTGAAAAATGAGAAAATCTGTGTAGCTGCTCAGCAGCTGTATTGATGATGATAAGCTTTTATGTTGTCTGGATGCTCACCGGTGATTCGTATCTGTAAATCATTGAGGCAGGGATTGGCAGTCCTATTAATTGGGTCTCTCAGTTCAACTGTTGGGACAGAATAAATCCAAACCACTACCTGATCTGGGAAAAAAAAAAAAAAAAAAACTGGGCAAGGATCAACTTTCTGACTGGAAAAGTGCAGAGTCCATCTATCATGTATACAAAGCTCCAGATTTTCGTTTTGACAATCCAAGAAAACTGAGTTAAGTAACATTCACTGATTTTAAGAAGCATTCTGTCTGCTGAATAACATCCAATAACACCTGAAAGGCGATCTCATGACGTTTTCCCACTGTTGTCGTCCTCTTGGTGTCACATGATGCAGAGGAATGTCGCCAATACTGTGACATATCTCTGTGGTGTGTTCGGTTGGAATTATTTTATTTTTGAACTGCAGAATCAGTTTTATGTCTCAAAAATGTTCCACTTACTTTCATTTCCTCTTTCTCCAGCCTCTTTGGGTTGTTATTATGGAAGATTGTGAGGTTGCAGATAGTCATCTGGTGCAGTGCTTGCTCAGGAATATAAGCTTTTTCCCTTGTTACCAAAGGGAAGTGGCTGTCCCTGACCACAGGACAGGGCCGGCACGGTCCTCACTCCTCACTCTGGTCAGGCGAGGTCATCTTGGTCAACCATTTTCTGACCTCCAGCTTCTTCCAGAGGAAGGTTCAACCAAAATGTTCCAATGTGAGTGAGGCATGTTTCCACTGAAGAATGAAATGGATGTAAGACGAGCACTGTTGCCATTTGTTGCCTCAACAGTCTGAACACTGCAACTGTAATTGTAGTGTCCAAATGAATAAGATAGAACTTGTAATATTGCATAATAAGAAAAAGATCACAATAGAAAAATGCTAGAAGAACCAACTACATGCTTGGAAACGTCAGCCTCAGCATGAAATATCACTTTGTTTGACCAGCTTTATGGATATTTTCATAGTTTCCCCTCTTTGACTTCCACATGAAAAGATGATTCAAAGATAACTGGAAGGGCAGCAGTCGTCTGTGCTGATGCCATCTTTACTAAGGAGACCTTATTAATTTGATGTTGCTCTTTCCAGACACTGATCTTGGGGATAACATCAAATTAAAGAAGACTGAGCGGTCCAATGTCCAGCTCTGTTTTTTAATTTGAGCTGGATGAAACTCGGGATTCTCATTCACAAAAGAAATGGCGAAAGCCTTTTACTACACTGTATTTATGGCCTTTGGCACTTGGTGTGATTCTGCTTAGGAAAACACCCGTTGTGGTTAAAGTTGAGGCAAATCTGGAATTCCAAACATTTGAATGACCTTTGCGCACACACAGGCTCAAATGAAGTGTTTGTTTATGCTAACTCCCGATATCAGTATTTGCTTGATCACATTGCTAATACCAGAATTTTCACGAATCATTGCTGTAACTTTACTTGGTACTGCTTGGTAATGTTTATCTATCTTTTCATGAAAGAAAAGATGTAAGTGTTCAATTGCTGACAGATTTCCAGAAAATTTAACTCCTCTGGCCTCTGAAATAATATGACCCTTGGTAAACATTTAGCCGCTAGTTTATCTATTAGCAGCCATAGAAGCCACCTTCTATAAACGCATTGATTCAATAACCTGATGACTGACAAGAATAGAAAACAGATTCCCATTTTAACCCCGCGCTTTTTTTTGGGTTCCTTCTCCCCACAGTTCTTTCAGCAGCAGACGCACTATATATGTTAAAAACGCTGCTATTATGAACCAGCCTGAACGCAGATGGTTTTGGGTGAGCAGCAGGCCAGCTTGATTCAGATGCGGCCATGTTGTTGACAGCACTGTTGATTCTGTTTATTCTAACCTCATATCGCGAGTGCCACTAATAGCAGCTCTGCTCTTGGGCAGCATCTATATCCAGGCATGCCTGCCAGAGTAAAGCCATTAATCAGCTAGTCAGCTGTCTGTACTCTGATTATATGTGAGGTAATGGAGTTATGCTGCAGTTGTCTCACCACAGTAACTGCTGCTGCTCACAGAGCTCAGAAACACCAGAGCATCACTTAAAGGTCCTGTGAGATGGTATCATTACTTCCACAAAGTGATGTATTTTGAGACAAGGGCAGTTTAATCTGATTTTAACAGCACAGAACTGGAATTGGTAAACAGTGTATGTTGGCATTTTTAACTGGATTTTTTTTTTTTTTTTTTTTTTTTTTTTTTTTTTTTGTAAATACTGGCTAGTGCATTTCTAGATTAAAGTAGTTTTGGATTATTCATGATGCAAGCTGGAACAGAAATATGATAAGAAGTAGCACTCAAAATTCAGTTGTATATGTTGTAATCCTTATAAAGTAGTGCACTTTACATTTATCCATGATAAAGCAAAGGAACTAAACTATATAAAGTGGACACAGGATTATTTATCTTCTACTTTCGGTGACAATTAGATAGGAGTACTTTAAAAAAATTTTGGTTAATCAATTTTAATGTTTACACACGTAATATTAACCCTGTTAATCATTACTTTTGGTTCAGAGAGGACCATTATAGTTAAAGATGTTTATTTACTTCCTTATATTTGTCATTATGCCTCTAATGTGGGCCCTCTCTGACTTTCTCTGCATGCACAGTAGATCAGAAGCAGCAATATCCAGACAGTGGTGTTGTTTAGTTGGTCAGTGACAACAAATTGTTTTGGTCTGATGCAGCATAGGAGGAGGAGAAGCTGGGTAGAGGTAGGTTTCAACATGGATTGCGGTTTAGCAGCAAATATGATGCAGCTGCACCACTGCAGCTGATACTATGTGACATTTTCCAGTGTCACATATCAGCTGAGGCATCAGCTTGATGGCATTTTATTTTTTATTTTTTTTTAAGCATACAAGTTAAAATGATTTAGAGTCAAGGAAATGGATGATTTATTACGCCCACTGTTTTAAAAAGGCCCAAAACATCATAAAAGACACCTCACATCCTGGCCACTCCCTGTTCGAACTGTTGCCCTCAGGCAGACGGTACAGGGCAATCAGAGCAAGGACTAATAGACTCAAACACAGCTGTTATCCAACTGCAATAACACATCTGAATACTACAAAAAAATGTCCATCACGCCACTCTTGTGTTAATCTATGCACGGTCTGAAGCATGTGTGTGGGAATGTATGTGAATGTTTTACTGTTATATCTTATTAGTATTTTAAGTATTCTATCTATTTTATTTATTGAATTTTATTATTTTATTTATATTTTGATATTGCTAGGGATGATGCAATGATCGGGGACCATTCTTAATTTCGTTGTTCTCATGACAATGACAATAAAGTTTCTGATTCTGATTAGTTCATACAGACAATTAAATTTAGCTGCAATCCCAGTAGATAACCTGAACTCAACTCGACAAACAAACCTAACTTTAACTTTCTGCTGGTGTGTCCAAACACCCGCTGTCATTCAGCCCTGCAGACAGCAGCAGTTGTTGAGACAAACAGATGTGCTTATCACTGTCCTCCATCCCAAAGGAGAGCTGGGCGGTGTGGATGTTGTTTAAAGAGAAGCACCTTCTGGCTGTGGGGCAAGGTTGAGAGGGTCTGGGCCTTGAAAAGGCCCCCAGGCAGCCAGGTCTTCATAAATCTTTATTCTGACAGCAAGTTCCTGGCCTAGTGCAGGTTGCAGGGCCAACAGAAGAATCTGGACTCCTGCTTGGTTTGCTGGTTCTGTCTGTACAGTTTGGTCAGGATGTGGGAGTCTCACTCACGCAAGCAGAACAGAGCAAGTGAAAGACCTCATGGGAGGTAAAGATAACATCAACAGTGATCTATAGGCCTCTTTGCTCATACTGTCTGCTCTGTGTGCGTTGAGAGGGAAAGAACTGTAGAATGAGACCAAGAAAAACTGGTCTGATTGAACCTACACATCACAAAGAGATAATATCCACAGTGCCTGTATGTACAGCTTTAACCAAAGTGTGGAAAAGAAGTGTGTGTTATGATCACTGAGAGGGTCGCTGAGCTCAGCAGAGGCCAGAGTCAGGCTGTCTGCTGCCCTCGTGTGCTCTGCTCGCTGCATGGACAGACTTCCCTCTGTCAACAGTTTTGACAGAAGAGGTGATTTCAGCTGCAGACATAGCTGAGGACAAACTTCCACTGAGTGGAGAGATGAAGTGTGAATGTGAAAAATGAATATGAGGATAGATTAGTAAAACTTTTTTTTTTACTTTTGAATTTTAACCAAACCTGCATTTTTACGTAGGATTTTCTCATTTCCTGTTAAATTTTTCACTATTACTACATTGCTTGTTCTTGAGTGGTAAGACATTACTTCAGCAATTATTGTTTTTATTTGATTTGCTGGATATAGTCTTTTTATGTAACATTTAAAATGAAAAATAAAATAATGTCTCTCCTTTTCATGTGAATGGGGTCTGATTACCTGAAACATACACATGCAAAACAGTTATTGAAATTTCTCTTTAAACTTGGACATTATAAATGTCATTTAAACTCTTATTATATACTAAAAACTATAAATGGGTTCAACTGTAAATGTTTTTGTCTTTTCATCATATTATCATAACCCTGCTAGCTGAATAAAATGTAACTAAATATATCTGAACTCTGTATTTAATGGACAGTTTTACAAAGGAAACATATCAAATGCTGAAACCAAAATTAAATTTTTTATAATATACTCAGTTTTAATTTGATGCCACCAAGGCATTTTAATGAAGCTGGGAAAGGTGTATGCTAAACAGTGTTTCACCACTTTTTAAACAGTTCAGTAAACCTCTGGGAACTGAAGAGGTGGATTCTGATGTTGGGTCTGCAACAGAAAGCAATAAAAGGGAGGGCAAAGAACTGGTGCTTTGGATTTCAGCACACTGAAATAATGGACGTGGAAATATGATCAATTAAAGCACAATGTTGATATAACAAAATTAAACAGAAAATCAATTTTATTTCTCCTGTCACTTTCTTTGCATAGTTTTTACACCCTGTTTGTGAGAGCTGCAAGTGGGCCTGACCAGGGTTAGTGTGTTTACTTTAGAGTGTGTGACTGAACTGTGTGGACAGCATGAAGTATGGCAGAGATGGAGGAGAGTTGGCCGACCATCCCACTGAGCCCTGCGTTGCTGTTTGGGTTGGCACCCTATCCAAGAGTCCTCCAATCCAAACACTGGAGAGCTGTTCACAGCCCATTAGTCCTGTGATTGACAGGGCAGCCCACCACTCAGAGGGCTGCACATGATGGCTGAAGGATGTTGCTTATTACTGCCAAGTGTTTGTCTCTGCGGGTGATGATTTAGACATCTAATTGATGTAACTGTAAACGCATTTTATATGGTTAAGAGTGTCAGTTTGGATCTACTCCTATGGTGATTATTTTTCTTTTATTTAGTCATATTTTCTTCTTATAGAAGCATTATTCAAGGTATAAATTGGCACTTGTAGGGGCTTGGTGGTGGCCTTGACTAGAGCTAAATTTATGGATCTCAATTGGACTTTGGCTCTTGTGTTTACATGACTCTGGTTATATAAACACTGCTCCTGACATGGTTTGGATAGATGTAAACAGGCCGTGTCAAAGTTTAACCTAGTCACATTACATGACTGATTATGATTTCATTATTATGGACCTTGATTACGTGCCAGATAATGATTCTAAAAAAAGTTATAACGTAGACGTCCTGCAATATCTCTTCAATTGAGCCCATGTACTGGGACAGTAAGTTTCTGCTGCTGCAGTGTTTAAAATGTTGCAGAACAAACTGTTCAAAAGATGAATGAAAAGGAAAAACATGAACATTTACAGTAAAGGGATTCTGTGGGTATTTTATCCTGGATGAACCCCCATTTTGTTGCAATTGACTCTAGGTTGTAACAAAAAAAGTGTGTCCACAATATTGAGTTTTAAGTGATTTATTTACAGGAGGAAAAGGAAATCAGTTGTGTGGTATGTGGTGAGTCTGTTCTTTAGCCTAGAAATCTCTCTTTTGTGAACAGAGAAGAACAAGAATAAATCTCCAGGTCACAAATGGTCCCCAGTGACGGCCAGCTGTTCAGGCTTCCTCTGCTCCTGCTCAGGGTCAAAAATAAAATGACATGAGTGAGTGTTATTAAAATTGGCTTCATCACACACTGGATTGTTTATGACTTTGAGACCCTGACCCAGGGGAAAATTTCACTTCCTTTAATAATTTCCTAGTTCGAGACTTTCATCCTTAGCAATATTTGGTCTTTAGTGCCCGTTAGTTATTGCACTAATAGGTATAAATATGCCATAGTTGAAACCTTCTTTTTAGCATTTGCTTACCTATTAAACATCACATTTTAAGTGTTTCTATTCTCGGTCTGTTAGCAGGCTTCCATTAGCATGGCAGCAAAGAGCCCAAAATCCATTACCATTTTTAATCTTAAATCGTGAGTTGTTTAAATTAATAAACTTAAGTTAACTAATTAATCAAAAATCTTTTAGAAAAACATTTGAAAGTTCAAAAATGCCTTTATTCCAAGTGAGTCTTTTTTTGGAGGGGGGGGTGTTTTGTTGTTTTGTCTGATTTAGTTTTAACGCATATGAACCATGTGCTGTGGCCATACTTATGTGGTAGCAGTGTCTTAGAAAAGAGGAGCGAGCTTCAGGAGAAAGTTGCAAGTTTTGCTTTATCTTTTAGTTTCTTTAAATATCTGCTAGTTTGGGTTCAAGACAGAGATCCCCTTTTTGATTTTTACGATTTGGCTTAAAACCCTTAATAAAGCTTAGTTGGGGTTGAACCAGGTGACCCTGAGCCATCTCTTAGTTGTGCTGCTATAGGTTCAGCCTACTCAGACTTCCAATGTACTGAACACTCATAAGCACACATAAGTGAAACTACGGTTGCATATCACAATCGTAACCTTTTTAAAAAAAAAAAAAAAAAAAATGCTACGCTTTTATTACCCATCTATTTCACACCTGTGACAGTTGATTGTTTCTCCCTGAAATTGGTTCTGCTGGAGTGGGGGTGGGGGATACTACCACCCTATTTATACCAAGTGCCTTCACATAAGGGATTGTCTAGTTGTTGAGGTTGTTTTTGCTCTAATATTGTACGTTCTGACAATAAATAAAAACTAAATGAACTAAATAAGATTACAACTGCTTTTGGTACCTGCAGTTACACTGATATGCACTAGGGGTTAAACAGTTGAGCAAAGCAGTGGCACATTTAGGTTTCCCAAGTTTACTGGGGAACTGACAGTCACAAACATGTATCTCCTGTGGGTGTGGTAAAAAAGTGTCATAAATGTCCATCACCTGATTAGTATGCACTCATCCTTGTTGTTCCCTAGAAATCCTGATTTAAGGCTCACTGGAGGACAGATGGAAGGGCCGTCCACAGCATTTCTGTGCTCTTGCTGGGAACGTGGGCTCTGTGGCACTGGTTCTCACCATTAACGGGGCTTCCCTCCTGAATAGACCCTGCCAAACTATGCAGTGTCCCGCCGAGTCCAGAGATGAGGACATGGGCTTGCAGTGAAGCTTAGCTGTTCCAACTTCTTATCAATGACAACAAACATCAATCTTAGCCGCCCTTAGTCTTGAACCCCGCCAAGCATGACTCCAGTTAGAAGAAAAAAAGCAAGAGCTTCAGGCTGCTGGAATTGAACAAAGGCTGGCTTATCCTCTGAATATGTCTCTTAGCAGGACAGTTCATCTTTGAATACCCTATGGTTCAGAGCGGAAGAAATATCATAATTTTTGTGCTTGACTGTTGTAGTTCAGTCACTCTCCTTCCTTCTTCCTCTCCTCCCACACTTCTCTCCTCTGCCTCATCAGCAGATTTCAGTGGCACTTAGGTTTAATAAAGTTTGAAACAAAATCCAACCCTGTTGCTTCCATTTTGAGTCAATCCAAAATATGCCATTTAACACGATAAATGACACTTCCAAAAACAGTCTGTGACATTTATTCTCACACCTGCTGAAGTCCAGCAATAACCCTGTTAAATATTAGTGGTGTGGACTTTTGCTCAGGAGCGGTAGTTTTCTGGTTGGTTTTCTGAAACTGAATTCTGCCTCACTGTCACTGATCACCATGCTCCTCCGCTCTCTTACCACTCACCTTAGGTTTTCAGCAGTTTGTTTGTTCAGGTGCAGAGACCCACGACCCATTTTTGTTTCATGACTGCTGGCCTTAATACAACTCACAGATTTGTGAAATGGAGAGGAAGGAAGAGTTAAACTTGTCAACATTATATATTTGTAATTTTCTTGTTTTTTCTATAAAGGTGTCACTGAGCTGTTCATAAACCATTGTCCTCGAAGTGTCTCTTCCTGTGTAGTGTCCTTCCATTAACAGTGTTCTAATTGGTTTGTACAGTGAACACATGAACATCAATATCAGCAACCTGCAAAACGTGAGGCTCTTGGGTTCTTGTTCACAGCTTTCATCTTTATATGGTGTTCTCATGTATGATCTGGTCCTTGGAAATCCTTAGTAGGCTTCTGTAGCTTCTATGTAATGCTTATTCTTTAGTCATTTGTAAGCAAGACATTGCTAACACCAACCAATCCGTAAATGACAAGAGCAGATTTGTCAAATATTGATTTACAACTTTATGTATTGATGGGTAATTTTACAACCCGTATTTTTAATTTCACTTGGACATGTTAGTATGGAAGTTCTTGTAATTATTATTTTATTTTTATTAAGCCTGGACTGTGATTGATTTTGCTCTTGTCTACAACTGAGATGTGAAAAGAACCTTTTACCCTCCTTCACTTCAGGGGTGGTCATGAAGTGGTTGACAAAGTTGCCTGACAACAAGGTTCCTGATTTAAGTTTTCTATTCTGTGTGAAGGTTGCATTGTAGCCACACTAGGGGCATGCTCAGGTTAATTGCTGCTCTAATTTGGCCATCTGCGTCAGCTGTGACAGGTTTCAGGCTGTGAAAGTCTTAGATGAAGATTGACTAATCAAATGTAGTCAATGTTGAAGTCCTAGGAATTCCAAAGAGTTGGCGAACCTAGACAGAAAAGATATGGGCATGTCTTGATGAGACAACATTTAGATGAATGAATAATAATAATAATAAAACAATATAAAGTGCCGTTTGAGCCAATTCTAAGCGTAGGTTATTTAATTTTCAACTACCCAATTGTGACCACATTCACACATCCTAATGCCTAATTTAACTCAAATGTAATCGCATTACACAGCAAGGCTGCCATATGAAACTCAAACCTAATTTAATCGCTGGGGCTTTTACTATAAGGAATATATTACCATATATAGTCTGCATATAGGGTTATGTGGTTCTGAAGTATTTGAAGGTTACTATTCTCCTTGTACAGCAGCAGAAGCCAAAGTAGCCAGGAGGTGCCAAAAAGCACAGACCAGACGGGGTGGTCCGGAAACGATCTGGAGATCCAGTGAAACTTAACAAGCATGTTCCCTTTGGATGTTAAAATGAAGTGTAACACAGATATTAATGTAGCAAGTATCACAACACAGCAGAGGAATGTAAACTGGAGCACTGGGACATCAAGCTGGACGCTAACCAGCTGCAGCCAAATACCCCCATAGTCATAATAGCCTGAAATCCCTACCCCCTTATGACCAGCAAGGCTCAGGTCTCAGGTTTTCTTCACAGCTGGCCAGAAGCAAGGTTAAAATGGCTCCTCCTGGGGATAAAAGTGTATAGTTGCTTATTTGGGGATTGGGCAGGGTTTGATTGGCATAAATCATTTGTTATACTGAGAGGCTTTAAGGCTAGTGCATGAATTGTATATAGAGGGCTACATGGCTGCTGTCTAATCTTTAACAATGTGTGTGTATGATTGCTCTTCAGAGGTTGCTGTCCTTTGGGCTGCTCACCAGGTTCATCACAGTTCAGAGTACTACAACCTTACCACTGCCCTCAGACAATCTGTCACCCAGCCGTTTACCTCATGGGTAAGACAATATTCATTCTTTTAAAGGATGTTTCAAGTGATAGCCTTTGTTTTAAACACACAGATTTTTTTTTTCTAATAGAACAACATGATTGCATTCAAACATAAGTTACAGTATTAGACAGTTGTAATTTGAAAAACGAGATTCGGCTAACTACAGTAACTAGCTATCTCCAAAGAGTCTCTCATTCCACAGTCAAACTCCAAGTCCACTGTAGCAGACTGCATCTTTTACTGCTTGTGGTGTAGAAACCTGCTCTGAGCTGGAGGGCCACTCTAAACAGAACCTGTGCCAGGTGCAGACCTGTACAGCTGCAACGTAGAACATGGACTACCACCAGTGCCAGCAGTAGTTTTAGGTTGATGAGATGATGACTTCACTGAAGAGTCAGTTGATGTCATTGTGACATACGTTTTTAATTTAAGCCTGGGTGCATCAAGTGTCATTGCTAACAACAAGAATACAGTGTAATTTCATGGGAAACATTGGATGATGAACGACTGAAATATTGTCTGCATATCCAAAACTTGATGTTTTTTTTTATTTCTCTGCACCATGGAGCTGCCTCATTGTCCAAAAACAATGAAAAAGAAATCTAGTCACACTTTAGTACTAGATAACTTGATTCTTCTGATCACAGTGGACTTGGAGTTTGACTCGTTTACTCAAGTGCAATCCAACTGCTGTAAAGACTCTTGACCACCAAATCTGCCCAAAATATGTCCCTAACAAATGGACTCCTAATATATAACGTCTAATATAAAACACTTTGAGGCAATTGACTATTGGGATTTGGCGCTACATTTAAAAATTGAAATAAATGACAATAGATGGAATAGAAATATTAATTTAAAGTGCTTCACTTAAATCTTTGAAAGCTTCAAGACTCAAATCTCTGACTGTGAGTTTTATTCAGTTTTGAATAATAAACACTTAAACCTACAGGACATTGTTACCTGGATTGTTTTACTTTTGTTTAACATAGTCAGTCAGGAAAATAATAAAAGCATCATTTAGCAAAAACAGGCTTGTAGTTCCACCTTATTGGAGCAATAAACCTGTGTTATTGGGACCCTGTCACATTGTACTCTGGTTCCATTAGATTTCTGCTGAAATCTTTCTTTCTTCAGGTTTTCTATTTGCCGATGGCTCTGGCTGTACCTCCATCCATATTCGCTGTTCACATACAATTAAACCTGCTCTACCAGT
Organism: Maylandia zebra; assembly: GCF_041146795.1. Taxonomy (NCBI): domain Eukaryota; kingdom Metazoa; phylum Chordata; class Actinopteri; order Cichliformes; family Cichlidae; genus Maylandia; species Maylandia zebra. The sequence continues at coordinate 32,460,794 of NC_135177.1, forward strand.
TCTGGATCCATACTGAGGTAAATGCCAAACAGGCTCATTCAACAGTGTATGTGTTTTTTTTTGTTTTTTTGTTTTTTTTTCTGTGGAAAAATGCCAAAACAAGGACCTGATTTTAATACTAACCCACGGTAGTTTTCCATATTCTTTGCTTACGTTTTCACTAGGTGTGTATTTATAAGAGATTTGGTGTCAGTATATTATAAATATGACACTGTTTCTGTTTAAAGGTTTGGAATGGCATTTTCCTATAAAAACGACTCACTTGTTATGTTTTTATGTATATATATTTTTCCCTTAAACTGAATCTAAATCATTACTGACTCTGGATGTATGTCGTCATCAAACTGCATTTCCTGCCTGGTTGAGTGGTTGCTTGTAGGTTAATAGTCATTTTTCATGGAAGATCTAGAGTTGTCTGCAAACACCTGCTACCTACTTTCTGAGGAGTAGTGAAACTTAAAAAAGTGAAACATTCCCAAAAAGGAGAACGTTTGCCTTCAGAGTTAAAGTTGCAATATTTTTAAATTGTTTTGTTTGCAGCTGTAAGAACAGCTGTTACTTTGAAGCTAAATATTTTAGTGCATATGTAAGAATTCCTTTTCTAACAATAACGAAATTTCAATGAGGTACAATTAAGTGCTGAAATGAAACGTTTTTGCATGTTATATTTGGTTCTACAACAGACTCTAAATGCCTTCAGGCATTTTTGAGCAGTTATTTAGAAGCATTATCTAAATAGACATTAAGTAGTCACCTGGCTATAGACATTGGATGTTGAGAACTGGCAGATAATCACCTTACCGTTGGGGAATTCTTCTGCAGATTTCAATTCAGGGTAGTTTTTCAAAGTTCTGTTTATCTATGGTGACATAATGTCTGGAAAAATGCTTATATGTCAATTATTCAATGGCATAATTCAGTAACATGGCTGCAACTTCATTGTTTAGTCAAAGAGGTATTACACCTCTATGATGCAATTATAAAATATTTTCAGGCAGCATGTAGCACTACCAGATTAGTATTACCTGAATTAATGTGGTTGTTGTTTAAAGAATCAATAGGAAAATAAAATCTGTAAAGTTGTCTGTCTCTCTGTGCCAGTGCTAATCTGTCTGTTAAGCCAGACTTTTGTGGACTCCATGTTGCAGTGGAGCCTGTATTCAATAAAAAATAATGAGATTTTATGAAATATTCCAAACAGAAGCATGACCATTCTGTCTGCCTTTTAAAGTGACTGAGAGTATCACTTTTACAATCCCCACAATCGTTAGAGGGAATGAATGGATTTGGAACGCCCTCGATCTTTTAGTGCGCTATTAGTGAGAACAGTCGTAATAGTCACAATTTTCTGAGGGATGTAATTTATGCCTTCTGTTTTTTTTTTTTTTTTTTTTTTTTTTTTTTTTTGATGTCATAGAATTTACTGGCTCACTATTCGCTGCAGCTTCAGAGCTGGAGTGAAGTGGTGGAGACCCCTTTCATTCAAGATAAAACTCTCACGCTCGGCTGCCAGGCGCAGCCATTATGTGGAAATAATGAATCGCAGAGAAATTCTGTCCAACCACGCACATTTCTCCGTCTGTCATACTGATGTGATCCATCGAAATATGACTTGCAACCAAAAGAGAAACATGAACTGTGTGAAATATGCTCAGTGTGACCTCTTTAATCTATAATGACTCACGGAGGAATCAGTTTGGTACCTTCCAACAAGAAATGAATAAGAAAATGTATTCCTGATGGTTTAAACCTCATGGGTGTTGGACTAGACTGTGTGTGTGTGTGTGTGTGTGTAACAATGTCTTTAACCATTGTCAGGAGTTTTCTGCTATTGCCACAAAGTCTTTTTTCCAACACTGTAGTTGTTGTGCTAACATCACCATAAATAATATTATTTATTGGAGAAATTAACTCTTTTGAGTGTGTTAATCAGGGCAACAAATGTAATTATGGATGTTATGAATATTTGAAAGTGATTCTGACAGCTATAGTAAGGCTTCCAACAGCAATTTGCTGGAATATTTAACTTTTTTTAGTACTAGTTTAGATTTAAAGTTGCCCAAATTATTTCCATCGGCCAGTCTTGGTAGCTGGGTATCGGCCCGCCAGGACCTCTGCTCCTGGCCGCCGCCTGGCTCACAATGCACCCAACCCCTATGGCACCTCCTGCGGGGTCTCTCTCTTAGAGATAGGGTGAGAAGTTCGGCAATTCGGGAGGGGCTCAGAGTAGAGCCGCTGCTCCTCCACGTTGAAAGGAGACAGTTGAGGTGGTTCGGGCATCTGACAAGGATGCCTCCTGGGCGCGGTGTTCCGGGTATGTCCCACCGGGAGGAGGCCCTGGGGCAGAAGGAGGCCCTGGGGCAGACCCAGGACACGCTGGAGAGATTATATCTCTCAGCTGGCCTGTGAAGCCCTTGGTGTTACCCCGGACAAGCTCTAGGAAGTGACTGGTAGAGGGCGGCCTGGGCTTCTCTGCTTAGGCTGCTGCCCCCGGAACACAGCCCCGGATAAGCGGAAGAAGATGGATGGATGGACATTTCCATTGGTCAGAGAAATGGTTTTGCCAATTGAAAACACTAGGGCAACAGTTTTATTCAAATTCAAATAAAGTTTCATCATTCCACTATTTAATGTTTGTTTCTTAAGCATCCACAGTTTTCAAGAAAATTCATTGTGATCATTGACAGTTTTCTTTGTGGTAGCTACATGAATACTTCTGTGCTGCCACCATCAGACCAGTTATACCAGTTGCCTTCACTTACAGTACTGTAGCATTCCTGCTCTCCAGAAGATGAAACTTCGTGAGTTTACCCACTGCAGCAAAAGGGTTTTCTGTCCACTTCATTCCAAGCAGAATTGTTATTGCATGTAAAGTAATATATATTTGGTACTATTGCTCTGTTTTGGGACCCCCTGCGCCCTTCAACATACACACAGGTGTTAATGACTGCAGACATTACATTGAGATGACTGAATGGGACCAGATGGAAGAAGAGTGATTATTCTAGTGTTTCGACAAACAGGCAGTTGGACTAGTGGCAATAACAGCAACAACTGTTTCATTCTGGTTTCTCTGGGAGATGGAAAATAATAAGTTAGGGTTACTGTCTGAATTTTGTCTTTACTGGAGCATAAATGAAGCAAATAGGACAAAAAGAAATTAAACACGTCAATGCTGTCACTGGGAAACCAAGTAAAGACGGTTTATTTGTATTTTAATTTGTATAAGGAAAATGAAACTTTATTACTTTAAAGTTGATTTTATATCTTTCTTCCAGTTAATCAGAGACCTTGGACCTCTGGAGTGGATCTTGAACACTCCAAAACACCACAGAGTTCATCATGGTAAGAGGACGGTAATTTTATCCAACCTTACGCTGTTTACATCAAACATTGCATAAGGACTGAAAGATTGAATGAGTAGACATGTTGGAGATGTTTTATGGATCAGAGTTAATTTTGAAAATGTTTATATCTATCTATCTAAAATGTGAATAAGTAATACAGCAACCTCACGAATGTAAACTCAACAGGGCGGAACCTTTATTGCATTGACAAGAACTATGGTGGTATTCTGATTATTTGGGACAGATTATTTGGTAAGTCATTTGTATTTGCTTCTTATTGTTTTTCTTTTGAATGCAAGTGAATGTACTTTATTTATGACAGTGTAACTTTTAGTCTGTGATGGCATTTGTAGAGTGTGACAGCTGGATCACCACTGAGTTGTATCAACATTTGTATCTGTTCTAAAATAATAAAATTCCTACAATGGGATTAATTCTTAATGCCACCAGTGCTGCCCCCCACATCTGTTTTGTGCAAAAGGCAAATGGTTCTTCTTGCACTGACTATACCATTTATAGCTGCTGTTGACATGCATTATTTTTAGCCACACAGACCTCAAATACACAAAACTGCATAGTAACCCTTGCACGGGAAACTGTATTTCTATAGATTTTTTTTCTAAAATTTGAAATCTGAACTTTCCCTTCAAAGATTCAAAGCATTCAGGTGAAATACTTTAATTATGATCAAATTTCTGTATGATGGACTTTCTGTACCATGAAAGTCTTCCAGGTGTTGTTAGTTTCTCCTGTCTGTGATGATCTTGATTACTTGAGTTCAGAACAACTGAAATTCTTTGGTTTATGAAGATATTTTACCTCTCATCTGATTTTCTTTAGTTTCAAAAACTATTGGAGACCCCTATTGAGGTTGTCCCTTCGGAGGTGGTCCTGAGAGTGATTGTGAGTCTACATGAGTGAGGCTGTGAACCCAGGCATGGGTCATTATGCTCACAGGAGTAAAGATGTGGAGTCTGAGACACTGCCATGCCACACGGCCATAAAAGTTAAGGTCATCTGGTTCAAGGTTTGAGTGGGGATTGAAATGCCTGCAAAGGGATGTCAAGACTGTGACTTATAGGTGGGGAATATTTGGTGTCGTATGCTTCAATTTGGTGATGATGGCTCACAGTAGAAATAGATGGCCTCCTCTCAAATTGTTGTCATTGTCCAAAATATGAATATTCAGAGGCACTCCTCCTGAAATACCTGGGACTCCATCAGTTTTTAGAACCAAAGAAACATCACAGATGAGAAGTGAAACCTCTTCATGAACTTGAAAAGAAATCCTGTTCCTTTCAACTCAAATGCTTAAGACTACCGTGGCCTACATAACTGAGAACATGCAGACATACCTGTGATGCTTGGGCTTGAAAAATTAAGGTATCACCCAATACTACAGTGATGAAAATAAAACAGTTTGCCACAAATGTCTGTGCAGGGTATCTGTTTAAATCATGAGAAACACACTTCTCTGTAGTTGATGGTGGTTTTATAGATGTTGAATAGATGTTCCTGGTGTTTTTATAGTACCTTATTGTTTTTAGGGTATATGTTCAAAGAAAAGTCAGTTTATGCAAAGGATACTGACTCAAAGGAGCGTTTCTACATTCCCTTAGTAGCATTTTCACTGTTAAACTGGAGGCCGAATTAACCTTTGTTAACCATTGTCTGTCACTAACCCTCTCAGAGTTTTAGCATCTTTTAGTTCATTTTCGTTTTACACTTCAGTTTTATTGTCTTGGTCAAGTGAACAACAGATAAAATCAATGAAAAGCTGGTGAACGTGGAGCATTTAGCATTTAGGAGGGACAAATAGCTTAAAGATGAAGAAAATGCTAATAACAATAGAAACATGTGATTCATTTCATGTTTGTCTTTCTGGTGACACGTTTTCTTTGTTGGATATTTAAACATCTTAAACTTTTAAACCTTAATGTATTACCTCAGGTTTTAAGAATAAATAACAGGAATAGAAGTTTGAGTCATTTATTCACATCATTTTGTTTTGCACACCGCTATTCATACCATCCCCAGGTACCTTTGCTCAAGAAGCCAACCAAGTCGTGTACGGCCTGGTTTTCCCCATCAAAAGATTTGAAATCCTCTATGTGCAGGTTAGTCTCATCTTTCATCATTGATGTGGCTACCACAAGTTGGCGATTGGTCAAGCAGCTCACCTCCATCTGGGTATAAACACCTTTGGTAGATGAGGTGTGAGCTCATGTTTCCCTCACTGGCCGAGTGTCCATTTTGTAACCATAACATTATGACTCTACTCTAAACAAACTGCCCAGTTGAGGTGAAAGAGGCCAATAAAATGTAATGCCAGGTGGATGTTATGATTATTTTTGCTGCCATCACTGTTGGCAGAGCACTGCATGAGCAATGTTCTGCCCAAAGAAAATAGAAACATTCATTCTAGGATTATTGCTGTTCCTTTGTTAGCATTCATCAGTTAAATGTAGTGTTTGATTATGTATTAATGTCTAATTTGGTTGTATTTTTTTCCCTTTTAGTTGCATTACTACTTGTATTTGTGGAAGAAATCCAAAACCTACAAAACTATCAGCAACAAACTGTCAACTTTCCTCAACGGTCCAAGTTGGAAACCTGGTAAACGTCGGCTGGGTGACCACAATGACAATCCAAAGGTTTGCATCATTTCTAAGGACAAAATGCCCTCATGCTTCATTACCCATCATTTTGACAGACACAACACACAGGCCTAAATGACTCAGAGCATTCCTTATTGAAGGACTCGTATATTCTGCCAGTTTTACAAGAAACTGCCACATCAAATAAAAGCTGCAAAGCCTTTGTAGAGGCGACACAATAAGTTTAGTTTCACTGTCTTTAAACACAGTCTGCGTGAATAAAACCACTTGCAGTTTAGCGTAAATGTGCATGTGTGTGCGTGACTTTGTGTGTATGCAGAAAGAAATACAGGCTCCAGCTGAATGCCCCGGTGGTTAGCTTTGAAATAACGCTGATGGTGTCGCATATTTAGTTCCCTCATGCTTCAGACTGCAAAAAAAAAAAAGTCCCCTTTGACTTTACGATTAAATTGGCTCTTTAAACCCAGCAGGGTAATTCTAAACATGGTCAGAGCTGGAACTTAACTGAAATATCTTGAAAGGCTTTATGTAGGCGGCTACTTCTTGATATCTGCTGGTGAAGGAAAGAGGAAAAAGAGGGGAGTGAAAGAGGAAAAAGGGTTCAACGTGTTTCAACTCTGAGAATAAGCAGAGCAGCAGACTGGAATATCTACAGGGTTGGGGATGGGATTTTGAGGGGGAACCCACATGTGATGGTTTGGTTCCTCAAAATCCTGGGAAACCCCTGAATGAGAAACAGGCATTGCTGATTGGCCAGTTATTTTTCATTCCCATAAAGTCCTCAGGGCTTAATTACTTATTGTCTTGGACAGAAGGGAAAAACAGGTCAAATGACTCAGGGAATTCTTACAGAAGGACTCAGATATTCCTCAGTGTTTAAGGGAAACCGCTGCACCCAATAAATCCTGGATGACTTTGTAAATGGAAAACAACAAGCTAATTTTCACCAGTTCTGAAATTCCACTAGTAGGATGCTAAAGTAAGAAAATGTCTTTTTGAAGAAAGGCACATTGGGTGGGTTTACAAGTTTGTTTGTTTTTTTTTTTAAATTAAAGTTTAGCATCTTTTCCTCATCTTTATCATACCCTTTTGTTTTGTTTTTTCACCACCAGCATGCAGTGTTTATACATGGCATATTCTCAGAGTTAGCCACTGGGTGCAATTGCATTCTACAAATGGCATTTTCTTTGTTTCTGTTATTACTGGTAGAGAATAATTTTGCCATGCATGACTCAGATGATTTGCTGGAAATGATTCATGCACATATCTGAACATGCTGCAAAATGGTGACATGCATTTAGAGAAGAAAGTTTGGTGGTTGCAGACGGTTTCCTTTAATCCAGTCTGTTAACCTAATATGAGACGACTGGACCGCTTAGCTCATTATTTGTTCAACAGAACAGTGAAAAGAGTCTGTTGTTGTTTATGTTCTGTTGCATGTCATAGTACCCTTAAAGTCGTCTTTGTCTTTGCCAATGGGAGCTATGTGTATCATTTTAAGGCAAACTAGCGTGAGGTGTAGCAAATAATAAAACCTATATTGACCTAAAACCCTACATCTAATGTTATTAAAAATTAGCATAGCGTTGCTGTCAGTACCTGTGTGTCAAATGTTAAGGAACATGCCTCAAATGCCCAAGCATGCAGTTGTACAGGGGTACGTTGCTTGGGCATGGGTGACTATAACTTTGTTTGTGTAAACATAACATCTGAGAAAATTAATTTATTGATTATCAATCTGAAATTTGTAGACTATTGTGATAATGCCACAAACATAAAGCAGACATGTGTTGTTGTTGTGTGTGTGGACGAAGAAGCCTGTGAATAGTCTTGGTGCATGTTCTATCATCATTTGAACTATTTTAACTATTCACAGGCTTCTGTGAATGTGGGGTAATGTGTCACTGGTTAATGGCTTCAGTTGTTTTTTGAGTCAGAAATAATAGCATACATGATGTTTTTAGAAGATTTTTTTGTACTAGTTTTGAATTCAATTGACAGCATGACATTAAAACTGTTACCATCAGGGTAAAATTAGTATTTAAGCCTTGTTGGCTGTGAGAAACTGTTCAAAAATATCAGGGTTCGGGAAATTAAACATGTTTATTTTCCATTCACAGGTTACCGGAAAGGAAGTGCCTCATAATCCCAGCTGGTCACTGCCTGTACAAATTTATGCAGTCATACATTTCCTTTTGGTGCTGAAGACTTACCATGATTTGTTTGAAAACAAGATGGTATGTATTTGTCACATTAGACAAAGTGATTGTTATTAAACTTTATTTGGAGGGTGACACTTCAGCTCCCTTCATAGAGTTCCTTAAATTCCCTTTTTTTTAGTTGGATTTGTCAGATATATAGGATTAAATCTGGGGTAGCTTAGTCTAGACTAACTACTGATTTGTTTAGGCTACTGTAATCCCTCAAAGTATGACAAGGTGGTCCAGAGTTCCCAATTTAAGACTGAGTTTACGTGTTTGTTTTCCAACACTGATTCATCCAGTTATCCAGTTTGTTGTGGCTGGTCCATAATGGAGCAGAGTCCTCTACTTAGCCAGCAGAAAAAGACTAGCTGTGTCTAACATCATGACAGAATGACGGATCAGCATTCCCCTTTAAAGCAACCTTGTCTATTATTTTCCACCCAACAAGCCAAAAGACCCCCTTCCTCCTCCTTCAGGAAAAAAAAGAAAGAAAAGAACCTCCCCAGCAGTTATCTTTGGAAGGATTTTTTCCCCCAGGCACAGTTTTGGTTAGCCAGAAAGAGCTGTCACACCCAACCTCTTCAAACTCTAAATAAAATGCCCCCCCCCCCCCCCCCCCCCCGATTGCTACCTCCATTGGGGCTCTGTTAGTTGTGGTCACCTCTCACACACACCTCCTCTCCAGCATCGAGGGATCCCTTCCCTTTTGGCGAACGAAACACCAGCTGGTGGTCCAGCAGTGAACACAAACGCCTTAATTGTGTCGAGTCAACCATTTCCCAAACCAAATAGCCTTCAGGATGCAGCAATCAGACTTGGAGGGAAAATAACAAAGTGAGCTCCTTGGCCCAACAATAAATCATGTCACTCTTATGTATTTATACCCACATGTTCGCTAGCTGCTTATTTAGCTTGACAATTGAAGACACGCTGCCGGACAATTTATGTGCTTTGTGTTAATTCGAAGCCATGAAAACATGGCTATTTCAAACAAGTGAAGCTACTCTTCAATTACATCATCATCAGGCCAGTGTGTATGCTTTACATGTACGTATTTTAAACGGTTATTATTAGAGGCAGTGAGGGAAATTGACCATCAGAACTTTTTCTCATTTAAAGTATGTTTGGGCATTTCTACCCAGCAGACCAACACACACACACACACACACACACACACACACACACGCACAAACACAGGTTTTGCTTTCACTCTTTTGAAGTTTTTGCAAATTACCGAAAGTACAAAAATATTCACTATTTGAGCAAAAGTACTGAGCTTCACTGGTAATCTCTGAATTAAGGTGTTCTCAATAGCATTGCCACAGGTGTATGAAATAAAGCAATAAGTGCACTGTGACTTTACAAGCAATGTTCTAAAGAGCTCACTGAAATAGTTTGCTAATATAATAGGATTCACTGATGCAACAAGTCAATTTTTGAGATTTTTACTCTGCTAGATATTCCACGATCAGATGGTGGTATTGTGAAGTATTTCAGAACAGCTGCAACGCAGATTGTAAAGTTGAAGAGTGCATATAAGAGTGCATGTAATAGTTACCAATGCTCTCAATAACTGACTTAATAACTACAGACTCCCAAACTGCCAGGCATTAACATCAGCACAAAAGCTGTACGCCAGAAGCTTCATGGCATAAAGTCCCATTTGGAGCCTTATAAGTGAAAGTTTTTTTTTCTTTTTTCCCACCACAGTACATTTCAGATTTTTGAAGGTAGACACATGAGCATGGGGGCATTTCTGACTGTAAAATCAAGAGCTACTATAAGCTCATTGGCTAATGAATCACACAGTAGAGCAAGCCCTGCTTTTTTCCCCCCCATTTGAATCTAATACAGTAAGAGTGCAATCAGTTCTACAAAATATAAAATGCTGAGACTACTTTACTTTAGAAGAGAGGTTTATTCAGATGTGTGGTCACTTTGGATGATGTCGTTTGTAGAGCTGTCCTTGTTACTTTACATTAACAGGTGTGTTATTTTGTTATCCCATTTAATGGTTTGCTGGAAACACACTCTCCTTAAAATAGTTCAGTATAACAGGAATCATGTTTACTTACCTGATACCTGATTCATTATTACATGTTACTGGCACTGTTTTGTTTTTGTTTTTTTGGTTTGCTTGTTTTTTCCTGTTTGATCAGTCTTCATCAATAATGGCCTGGGTAATTAGTTAATTTGCTCATCTCAAGAGACAACATAACACAATCAGTCCTTACAGTGTTGCCACCAGATGTTAACTGTCATTTCCGACCTCTGCTGATATTGCTACAAGTTGTCAGTTGATCACTTGAAAAATTACCATGACAAAAGAAGCACAAAGTGTTTCTTTAAAAACTCTTGGAAATGAAATGTGAGTTGATGACACTTAGGGCTTTATGGAGGAATTTCTCTCTAGTGTAGTGTCTCAGCTGCATGCCCCCTGGATGATAGAAAGACAAACAAACAACAACAAGAAATAAAGATTAGGTTACTAAATACATCTGGTCTGCTGAGCCTCTCGGGTTATCAGACACAGAAAAGTTCACATAACCTTTGATATCAAAACAATTCTCCTCTCATTATACGCTTACCAAAAATAATGGTATCCATAGCCCTTGAACTCCATTGCAGTGATTAATCTGCCTTAATAAACTATGAATGAAGGTCACCCTAGACTGTCAGTCCTTCACAGATGGACTGAGCTCAAATTATTTCCTTGTCTGATTCATGGAAAGCATTATTGTATCTGTGTTCCTGTAAGAGGCTCCTGGTAATATTGTGCTTATGGCAGCTTATGGGTTATGACTTGGATAAACGTATAGAAATACAGTTTTATTGCATCCTGTTGATGGGTTGATTTTTGTGCTGGCAAGCGCGAGCCCTCTGGGTATTTACAGCATGGGAGCAGTCAGTGAGATTTGGCTGTTAGACTCTGTATTGAGTGTCAGAGAAATATAAACCAAAGCTGACAGCCCACAGCATCCTCAGGAGACAATGGCTTTCCAACGGCTGCCCTTAGCCAAGGCCATAGGTTAGAGAACACAGATTAGAGCGTACGTTACTCTTTGTGTTTATGCAAGTCTGTTTGTGTGTATGTTCCAAATAGCTTGGAAAGGTCAGTGAGAATCTGCATTGGATTTCTCCTCCAAAGTTGGTTGTTTTGGCTCCATTTAGGGGATTCAAACTACAGTCTCTTCAACTGTGGTCAAGTCCCCTGTCAAGACCCATCTGGGATGATTAGAGCGTCTATGTAAACTAGGCATGTCAGTGTAAAGTAAGAGGCAGCATATCGTGTGTGCCAGTACACTTATTCCGAAGGTCAGACATGTTTTGGTTGGCATTACAGCTCTGCGGTTTATGACTGCTCTCCCAGTAAGGTCTCCTGTGATTGTAACTTGACTGGCCATGATATTGATTTAAGGGTTTGAATCTAATGTATTTTTTCCTGACCGCATTTCTCATGGTATGCAAATGTATCTCAATCCTAGATACTGTCCCAGTTAACTATTCTGGGTATGACTGGCTACGTTCTGCTCACTCTCACGTCTCTGGGGTTCCTCATCGACCAGAGGTACAGTACAGATATTTCTTTATGGATTCATTTTCAAAGAGACTTTTAGAGGATTTAAAAATTAGACTAAACAGTTAAAAATGTCTCGGGGAGGTTAGAGAAAAGCAAGACTGAGAACTATTCTGGCTTTGGTAGAGGTTCTCAAGCTTTGAGTGGCAATCATCCAAAGACTGAATTTGAAGGAATACAAAATGTGGAGTGTTAAAATTAGCATTGAAGTAAAAATGCCAAGTTGATTGTACTTATCTGTTTAGATTTCTTCAGTTGTTCTTTATTCTCCTCTGAGCTGCTAATTCCTAATAATGTATTTGCATCTTAAACTCAATGATTCTGAAAATGGCTTGCTTTTAGACAGTCCAACCTCTTTTGGGGTCCAAGAACGAATCAAAGAAAAACTCTCAAAGAATCTCTGGGAGCCATAGGTCTTTGCCAGCCCAGAGTTAAAGGTCTGAACATTAGTATTAATATTACTGTGGGGTGGTCAGCAGTATGTACCCTTGTTTTCAGTAACTAAACTATGAACCTTGCATTGAATCATTTCATTTCTCTTCATTGTTACCAAATAAAACTCTGCATACTTAGCTTGTGAAATTCACTAAAAGAAACAGAAACAAGATAAAGACACACTCCTACTATACATGCTTTGTTGTGAGTGAATATAAGATTAAATTCAGTTGACGCAAGTACCACAACACTGGAGCTGACTTCAAAGTGGGGCGACCGTGGCTCATGGGTTGGGAAGCGCATCTGTAACCGGAAGGTCGCCGGTTCGATCCCCAGGCTCTCTGTCCTGGTCGTTGTGTCCTTGGGCAAGACACTTTACCCTACCGCCTACTGGTGTTGGCCAGAGGGGCCGATGGCGCGATATGGCAGCCTCGCTTCTGTTAGTCTGCCCCAGGGCAGCTGTGGCTACAACCGTAGCTTGCCTCCACCAGTGTGTGAATGCGAGAGTGAATGAATAGTGGCATTGAAAAGCGCTATATAAATCCAATCCATTATTATTATTATTATTATTATTATTATTATTATTATTATATATCTCAAACCAAATCTCTCCTCATCAACTCTATTTGATCAGCACAGGAAGTTGATATTAGCTCACATTAAAATATAATTATTCCATCTAAGTGATGCGTTGTTGCTTAATGTGTCCTTATATTCAGGCCATCATCGGCTGTCTTGGAGCTATTTCGCTGTGTCGTCATGATGACATTGCTGAGGTACAACTACATGAAGCCCCTTGCACCTTCACTGGCAGTGCCTACAGAGGTAAGTGCAACTGTAATGTGTGGAGTGCAGTTTAAAATAGGCAGCAGGACTTGAGATTTTCTTTTCATTCTACTTAAATAATAAGCAAATAGGTGTGCCGTATATGGAAGATGGAATTGGTGTTCATATCTGGAAAGTGAAGCCAGTGCAAAAGTACCTTAAACCTGCATTTTAAAAAATAGATGGGCTGATATTTTATATTATAAATAATAAATATATAAATAATAAATAGGTGCGCAGGGAAGAAAAAAGCCCTTATACTTAAACACATCTGTGAGCTCTGTCTTGAGAATTATTTAATCCATGTTGCTAGTTGCAAGTCTTGTCTTATGCAGCATGATAATGCAATTTAGCAATTCTAAGCACCTATTATTGCTGGTGTACAGCAGGTGACTTGGAATGTAGGACACACATATTAACAAGCATACAGTTCATGGAAAAACTCTGTTCGTTTGCTTTTTTGGCACTTTTTTTATGATTATTAGACATAACTTGTCTAGGACTGCCACGACAGACACTATAGGCAAAAGTATCGGGCCACATCTCTTAATCTCTGAATTCAGGGGATTTCATAGCACCTAGCTATGAAGTTTGCCTTTGCAAACATTTGTGAGAGAATAGGTTATTTTACGGAGCTCACTGAATTTGAGTGTGGTATTTTTAACAGATGCCACCATTGCAACAAGTCAGTTTGTGAAAAGTCTTTAGATATTCCATGATCAACTCTATGTGGTGCCAGGAAATTGCAGCTCAGCTTTAAAGTGGCAACCAACCTAAAGTTACAGAGTAGGCTCGCCGTGTGCTGAGGCAGACTGTGCATTAGTCGCTAATGCTTTGCTGAGTCGGTCACTGCAGCGCTCATAACTTCCTCTGGTCTTAACATCAACACAAACTGTATGCTGAGGGCTTCGTATTGTTTCCACAAACAAACAGCAAACTGGAACCAACTGAGCCTCAGAAAGAAAGAAACATTTAATAGTCATCGTACTGCGGCTTCAACACGCTTTATGGCTGGCTACTGCTAATGACACGTACTTTTCTGTTTCTGTGGCAACCCCATCAGACCTGCTGAATTGGACTGAGTCAGTTGCACAGATGCAGTTATGTGACAATTCATAAGACAGGTGAACTATGGAGGATTTATATATTTAATTAGCAGTTTATCTGCTCATTCCTGCTGCTTCTCGCTGTTTTCCAAAGTAACACATTGCTTTATTACTAGCTGCATTGTTAAAATGTGCTACTGTGCACCCTGATCTTTAGAGTCACTGCAGTTTCTGCTAAATTTATGATTACAAATACGTATTGCATATTTCAAAGGCTGTTCATTTGCTGGTTTAGCAACATCTTTCTTTAGCATTTTCTTTTAGCAGAATTGATTATTAGTGAATAATGGTCTGTCTTTATGCATTCCTTTGATGGTGTTAATACATCCTGGTAATGATGTTTGCTCTTAGTTGATATGCAAGTTGTAACTGGTTCACATTGCCCATTTGATCCACTAAACAATTTAGTTAAATTTTATCCACTGATTTTGTGATATCATCACTATCTTGAGTTGTTGTGCAACAATAATGGCGGCACCGTTGAATTAACAGCCACCTGTCTAGCTGCCATTTCCCTGTCTCAAAATGAGGTATTCGTCTAGATTACTTACAAAGGTGTTGTCCCTTTCACGAGTTAAACAATCTTTGATGGCGTGTCTACATGCACTGGTCCCAGAGGCCATGTTTACCCATTTTTAAGTTTGTAGTTTGGCCAAGTCTTGGAAATAACATTAATTAGCCACAGTGAAGTTGTTTTTTCAGCTGCAGATATTGGCGGTTACCAGTTAAAACAAAGAATGAAATCTGATGTATTAATCGAGTGCCCGGATCAGCAAAATGCGATGGCCTTATTGCTAAAAGAAAAAAAAAAAGTAGCACTAAAACACGATGGTAAAATGGATGTTTAAAAGCAGCGCTGTCGACAGAGAAAAATTTAAATTTGGCTAAAATCTTACCTTGAGTTCTCTTTTCACGTGTGTGTGTGCGTGTGTGTGTGTGAGCTTTTCATCACACGGCATGATGTTGTTCATCCGCAGTCTGATTTTGCTCATTCATCAGGAAATTGTAGCTGTTTGTACTACTATGTTTCTTTTGGCTCAGCAGCCGAGGTTCAAAGATCATGGAAACAGCAGTTGACAAAACAAACTAACCTCAGGTTAGTAGCTGTTCTGGAGCTTCCAGTCATATCGCATGACCTTTTTATTTAGGTTTTTTTAAATACCCCATACCCCATGGAACTTATACCTTTGATATTCACATTCTCAATGTGGTGACCTTCCGAATAATTTCCAAAAACTAATTCATATAATTTTTCAAAATACCATAATTACATGTGGTGGAAATCCTTTATTCATTTGACTTGATATAGTGTTTGGCTGCATGTGTAATTCCCTCCATCAAAGCATAGTTCAGCTTGAAAACGAGAACCAGTTTTTGTCCAAAATACATTATATGCAACATTGAAACTGTCTAAACACAAAGTCCAACCAACAACACCTAATTAGTCTGTTATTAGGGTGTAGAATAAAGACTGGGTATACAGTGAATCATTGCATGAGCATGTTTTTCTAAGGCTACTTACTAATTGCTTTCTCTGGTGGTAGTATGTTTTCTATCTCTGTGCATGTTGAAACTAGTTTTATTTAGCATCAGTCTGATTATATACTTGGAGCCTAATTCCAGCTTGTTAACTATGGAAAATACTGAAAAAAATGTCTTAAGATGACAGTGGTATGATTTTCACAGTACAGCACTTAGAAATCCTTACTTTATGGAATCATTGAGGAAAAATATGTGAAGCTCTGGTATTAAATGCGCATATGCCTCATGTATCGTGTTTCTTCGGTTTGTGTGTGTCTAGCCTGTTTGCCTGTAATTGTGTGTGTTGTGTGGTCTGTGTTGTGTGTGTGAAATGTGTGAGCTGGGTGCTAAGTCCAGCCTCGCAGCCCTGTGATCTATGAGTCCAGATGCGTCGCCCAATTGACCATAAAATTGGCGTGCCTTTCTGGCTCTGGCAGCTCAACTGTAAGGCGGCTGACCTCTCATTACTTGCCCTCCCTTGCAGCTTTTTTTTTTTTTTTTTTTTTTGTCCTCCCGCTTTCTGCCTCCGCTCACCGCTTGCCGTCTCAGCTAGTGTGAATGAGAGCAACACTTCTGGAACCAATTAACGTCGTCTGCTGCTAACTAGCGCTGGCTGATGAGATTTGCACGTGAGATTTGCAATCGCTGCTTTTATGTCCTCTGACTGCACATCTGTGGCGCTCAGGTGTTCAAATGACAACCCGAGGCTCTCCAACCTTTTCTTTTTCTCACCATAAAATGAAATAAAACTGAATGAATAATAATTCATCTAAAATGAAGCGCGTAACCAATCACCTCGAGAGCAACGAAACGGGGTGATTTATGCTGCACATGCTGCACGGCTGTGTCACTTTGACAGGGCTGTAAGTTTTATGCAGCCGTTTCCTTAAGCAAATCATTAGGCCTCATTTCAAGTCATAGTACATCAGTTTGAGCTGAATGAATGTCTTGCTTGCAGGTGGGGCTCATTGAAAATCCTCACAATTTACTTGAAATGGTTCCTGACATGTTTGTGCCCTTTGTTCAGAAATACAGCAAAGGGGAATATGGTTGAACCACCCCCAGACTTTAAGGTACTCAAGTGATATATGGATCTGACGCGTGAGGCGAACGGCGGGCTCTTTGTTACAGAGGGAGGGCTTGTTTTGAAGTCGAGCCAATCAATTAACAGTCACTCGAAATGTAAAAGGGGTAAATTCCCATTTAATTGTCTTCAGACTCACTGTACATTTGAGAGAGGGGGAGGGGGAAGTACAACAAAAAAAACTAGGTCGGTTTGTGGTCCTTCAAAACCAGTGGTGTGATATACTGCACCCTTAAAACTCACAGTGGTATTTATAGTGGCTCTGGAGATTTCCCTTGTAAAGCTGCAGGCTTGACCTGTAAACCAGGGCTGCCTCTTGCTCCCAGCCGCCCACTCGCCCGCCCAAACCCACGTCTGTGCGGCTCACATGACGGCCTCACTGCTTCAGAGGAGACTAAGCTGGTAACCAGGGCTGATGGAAGCTTTAGCTCTCTGTGCATGTAATATTTATTTGTATTTGTGTGTGCTGTTAGCTTTAATTTGCTTTAATTTATGTCATTTAAATAAAATTTTAATTACATATACATACCACAAAATATTGCAGCTTATAAATATAATCTGTGTCTTTCTGGTGCACAAACTATAGAAGAATAGAAGTTTAAATTACAGTCAATATTTAAGCACTTTATTGTGCGCAACATACTGAGTTTAAGAAGTCATTTATACATTAATGTCAGCTTGGATAGCTTATCAGATTTGCATGCATGATAGACAATTTTAAAACATCTAAATAAACAAAGCCTGTTGTGCTGTGGCTGCACAGTTTAATCATTTAGGTTTGAAATGAGTGACATTTATTTAAGAAGGCTATGAATAACTGTACACTGGTCACAGCGCACTTCTGGGTTTTCTGGTCACACCAACACAACCTTTGCTAACCAGCACTACAAACCAGATTTTTCTTCCGATTATTTCCCATTCTCCACACTGAAACATAAGCTAAAGAGTCTCTGTTTTGATGCAGTGGGCAAGTTTGGGCGTGCATGGGGGTGTGCGAGTTGAAGAGGTCAAAATGAGACTTTCTCAGGGTGAAATAAAAATAGCCGCAGTGCAGGGGTGCACAAGGAGACGGGTCAAGTTAAAATGTTATTTTTCTTTTTTAAGCTTTTGTTCGGGCGGACCTCCTTACACCTCGTAAAGGCAGCTAACCGTGGCATTTGGAGAATATGTAATTTATGCTTAAAAATTGATTTAAATAAACATTTCTTTAAATCAGTAATTTGATTCTAAATAACTAAACATTTGATCGATTTAACCACAACGTTGTGCAGTTGAGGATGTCATCACCTAAAAGCTATATTTTTGCCTATGTTTGACCTCAAACATTTTGTTTTATTCTTTTACCCTTTGCGTCACCTATATTTCTGTGTTTGCAGTGTGGCTGGGTGGGTGGGGCATTTGCACTGTGATGTAACACATGGTTTTATGCTGTGTGGGCCTCTGGTTTTGCCTGAAGGCACAAGAAAACAGGCCACAGAGCAGATCGTAGACACTCTGTATCCCAGAGTAATTATGCAACTATTCTCTCAAAGACCACTAACAGCAATTCAAGAGGAGAGCTCATAAAAATTCACCTGCCAGGCTCAAACCAGTCTTTTGGTTTTAGTAAGAAATAAAAAAACAACAACTTTGTTTACAATTCGTTCCCCCCCCCCCCCCCTCCCCTCCATTATTCTTGATAGCTGCAGATGGATGTAAAATTTTAAAAAGGCATCCAACTAAAATAATTTTAAAAAGCCAGAGATGCTTTTATTATGGTCTGCTTTTCTTTTCATTTACAGTGACTGAATGGTTTCCTTGTAATAAAAGAATTTAAGTAGTTTATTAGCTCATGCGGGTTTGACTCTTGAAGGAAAAATAAATCTGTGTAATGCCTTTGATTCCAAAACGTATACATGTAAAAAATGTTTTAAACCCTTTAGGATTTTCACTCTCCGTTCTCCTGCTGATACCACTTGCCAATCTCTCAGATCCCTTTTCTGTCAGACTAAACGGGAAGATGAGGTGCTCCACAGCTAAATGAAGAGGTCACAACAATATTATTAAGTTCATGTCAAACACAAAGGCTTCGCCTCAACACACATTCGCTTTATCTTCAACAAATCACCATACTTGTCTTTAAAAATTACAGCTCACACCCCGGCTTTCCCACCATCCCAGCCATGAGTGAGCAGATAAGGCAGTCGGCGGTGAGAGGTCGCTGTGTTGTTTCCACTGGACAAAACTCAGGTGCGAGGGGTTAGCGGTCTCTTCTTTTGAAGCAGGAATGTGTGGTGGCAAGAGGCAGTGCTGAGGTTAACAGGCTTGTTTGGGCCTGTGGAAACTCTGCGAGCATGACATCATCTGAGAGCTCGCAGGAATGGAAAAGGAAAGGAAATCTCCTCCCAGAGAGAAAATGGAGGGATTTGAAAGAGAAATGCTGGGTAGGACTGTTCCATTGGAGTAAACAGCGGGGTGGTCGAGCATACACAGTGTGAAATATTATCACTCAATGTGCAGGGGATCGTGCCCGTCAAAGAGTAACCACTTGGTTTATGTTGTCAAACCACTTGCCAGGTAAAGTTATGGAAATCTAACAGAAAGTGGACCTTTGGGAGATTTCTAGGAATATTTAGTTTGGCTTTTGCGGTATCAGGTTTTCTGGTCTACAGTGGCTTTCTTTTAAATTTGTATTCCTATTTGTGCTTTAATTCATGGGTCATTCAGTTTGTGATAT
Source organism: Maylandia zebra (assembly GCF_041146795.1). Lineage (NCBI taxonomy): Eukaryota > Metazoa > Chordata > Actinopteri > Cichliformes > Cichlidae > Maylandia > Maylandia zebra. The sequence goes on from NC_135177.1 coordinate 32,480,227, forward strand.
AGCTTCCGAGCCAGCGTGTGAACCTGACTGAACCTGACAAAAGCTCTTCTGGTGTGTGCACGTGGTTTCTCTCTATTCTAAAAGGCACCGAAAGCTGCTTTCAGAGAACTTGAATGCCGGTTTCCAAAGAAGTCTGCTCGCAAATTCAAAACATTACAAATTATAAAAGGTTTAAAGTTCAGAATAAATTAAAGTTTTATACTGTAAAATGTTTCGATAGTGCTGAATGAAGGCTTAGCATATTAATTTAGCTATCTTTATCGCAGTGCAAGCTTTCATCACTCAGGACTCAGTTTATTAATCTCTCTTTCGAGGCTACGTTCATTGGATTACTGGCTAACAATCACACGTCTGATTTTGTAGTAAAATTCTTTGTGGTGTATTTTTTTCCTTAGTAGTTCAAGCTACAGCTTTTTGCCTGAAGTGAGCTGGAAAATGTCTCCTTCTGCCAGGATTTGTGAGCAGTGGGGGGGTTTCAAGTTTGGAAAGTCTTCAAATCTGAGGCTGTAAAAGTTTGAGTGGCTGCTATCAGAGAAGTGACCACAATAAGCACATTCTCTGCTGTCCGGTCACAAAACAAACTGCATGAACTGAGGCTCAATTAATATTTTCTACCCTGACAATTAAAAAGGTGTTTTAAAAAACAAAAAGGTCTGTTTGCCAACAGCATTTTTCTTCTTGGAACTTCATGTGGAACTTTCAGACTTTGTTTGAGTCCTTATCTACCACTTAAAGCCAAAATCTCCAATCCACATTTTAACACCTGCCACATGTTTCTCATGCTGGGGTCCAAACATTCAAGCATGCACCTGCACTTTTACAATCATATAATTGACATGGACCTGGTTTTGGCCACTCAAAATGTGACACATTGCACTACACAGGCAATGCTGACTGTGTGCAGCAGCTTGTTGATAATGTGGTTCATAGTAACAAAAACCAACCAAAATCTTGTTCCTTTCAATGAGCCATACTTTAATGATGAAGATGATAATAAATATAATAATAATAATACAGTATATTTTTTGTGACTGTCTTTCAACTTTTCTTTGGATACTAGCTGCTCTCTAACTCCAGTCAGCTCCTTGTACTCGATCATTTTCAAGGGATTTTTTTTTAATTTTTCATTCAAGCATAAAAAGGCACCTAACTCAAACAAATTTCCAATTTTATCTTAAGGCTGTTGCTACATCACATTTGCCAAAGATAACAGTTGGGCAGTCGTAAAATAGCATTTTTTCAACAGCGTGATGATTCCCAAAGAGCTATTTAGATGAAAACTTGGCGTGTCGTTATGTGATGTGCAGCGTGTCCTTTAAGAACATGAGGAAATTGGGCAAATGGAGGAGAAAGACAGTGACGTGTCTTAAAAAATGTACAGCACATAAACGGTATCAGAAAGTTATGTCCTTAAGAAATTCAGCAGTTGCTGTGTACAGAAAAGACCTAATACAGGACCTGAAGTCTGTCTACTGCTTTGCCAAGGTCTCAGCAGTAGCCATAACAAGGCCACTTGTCATTCTTAGATAGTTTTTGTTGGACAAATCCTTCTCTGTAAAGACGAAGGTCTTGAAGCTCTGAGACAGTGACTTACTTGCAAAGGTGACCAAACTCACTAATACTTTCCTAAAATGATGGACTTCTTCCTCTGCAGAAGCTAAAGCTTCATTTTTGCTTATGAAAACCAAATTATCATCTTTGCACGGACGTGTCTTACTGGCTCGTGGTAGATTTGTGTCCTTCTTTCATATTGCTGCCAAATTCCTTAATGTTATCTGTGCTGCTGATTTACGTGTTCTTTTGAAGAGGTCTGATTTTTGTTTCAGATTGCCATAGTTAAATAAACTTAAACTGGGCTGTAGATATTTGTAGAGAAGTTTTGCTGCTGTACCAGTGGTTTGGCTCAGGCCTGTAGAGATGCACTTGGCACCAAACTCCACAGTAGGAATGTACAACAGAGACTGTTTTAATTTTTATAAATGTCAGTGGGTGGATTATAGAAATCAGGGTAAAGATACACGTCTTAGAGGCCCTTGGAGGCTCATTCATGTGTACTTCTTCTTAGAGGAATGTATTGAGCTAATCCACAGTGGACCCAAACATCTTCTCTCGGCTTCATAAAAATACAAACGGGGGCTTCATTTTGCAAGAGCATAACCTCCTGTCTGCTCCATACACTGTTTTTGCTTTCATTTCCTTTTCTGGAGTTTTGCCAAATAGCTCGCCTTCTGCTTTCCTGCTGGCTAGTGTGCTCTTTAGCAATTAACCAGCCAATCTGGCCACCCAGGGAACCACGGTTAATACTGAGGTGATGACTTCTTCTCTTATTGAGGCTGAAGCGGTGCCAGGCTGCTGGACTCTGAAGTGTGCTGAAGAGATATGAAAGCTGGTGTCCTCTGGGTTTTCTCGTATGGTCTCAATGAGGCATAGTGGTCTGGATGAGTTGTAGCTGACCTTACATGTGACCTTCGAAGAGACACATGGTAGATGACTGCAGCTCTCCAGATGTGTAAAGTAAAACTTCTAAACAACTGTATCACTCTAAACTAGCATATCATCAGGCCACTTTGTGTTTTGCTACACTTCGCCATGCAGCCACTACTGTTTCACATGTGTTTTGTCTGGCTGTGTTGTGTGTGCGTGGGAGCGTAACGGCGATATTTCTCATGGCAGCGCTACAGAGTAGGCACTACACTCATTCTCTGGTGGGACGTTAAACTGCTCGGCGTATCCTTCCTGAGTCTGCTCAAACAACCAGCACAGAGACTGTATATCTGCTCATAATGAACAGACAGGAAGTCGTGTGTGTGTGTGTGTGTGTGTGTGTGTGTGTGTGTGTGTGTGTGTGTGTCTCTCTCTCTCTCTCCCTCTCTCTCTCTGTACACATGTTTTGTGTATATGTGCAGGTGTACTTGTGTGGGACTGTGCACAAAAAAGCTACCTATGCTCATGTGTCCATACTTCTGTAGATGAAAATGGTGATTAGTTAACTTCCAAGTGTAAATTTCAAACTTCAACTATTATTTACCGCAAGTATGTACAGAGTAAACGCACTACTACAACTGTAAAATTATGTTAAAGCTGTAATGGAAAGTGTGTAAATATTAATAGAAAAAAAGATTTGGTGTTAAAAGAAATGGATAATTAAAACAAAAATCAGATAACACAGAGATGACAAAATGCAAAAACACTGGAACTAAGTGGATGATCTTAAACAAGAGGATATGAAAGAGTAACCTGGGGGGGGGGATTATAAAGACGTCAATGTTTGGCATTTTAATTAGTTTTATTACTCATATATTTGGTAAAGGTACTTATGAACTGTATACAAAACCTGTGGGCTAATTGAACCCATGTGAGAGCAACTTTGAACGTTTTTCCTAGTCCCAGAATAGTCCCACCAGAATTTTTAATGGTTAAAGGTCACTGTTAATTTGCATCATTCCACACCATGTGAGCAAGTGACTATTTCCCCTTGATAAAAGTTTATATAAGACAGGCTAAAATCTATAATATTGTGCATGTGTATAATATGTGCACTCTGGTGACAGTGGCAGAGAAAAGGACATTAAAGAAACTGATGGACATTATGGACAATGCCAGGCATCCTCTGCACACGGCCATTAACAACCAGAAGAGTCTGTTCAGTGACAGGTTGCTTCTCCCAAAGACAAGAACTAACAGACTTAAAAACTCCTCTGTCCCACACGCCATCAAACTGTTTAACTCCTCTCTGGAAGGGAGAGGGAGGGGAAACAGGAGGACAAAGGAGGGGGGAACAACTAAGCTGTAGTGCCTCTTCACCTCACTGTGCAATACCTTTTGTGCATGCATATATATATATATATATATATATATATATATATATATATATATATATATATATATATATATATATATATATATATATATATATATATATATATATATATATATATATATATATATATATATATATATATATATATATATATATATATATATATATATATAAAATATTCTGTAACTCTGTAACTTCTGTCGGTGCTGTGCTTTTTTGGAAATCGAATTTCCCAGAGGAACCCACCCGAGGGATTAATAAAGTTCTATCTAATCTAATGTGTATATTTTATATACATGTATTTAAAAATAAAATGCAGTACATAAATTTGCACAATTTATAAAATCTTTCTTGCCAAAACCCCCGAAACTTAATTTCTCCCATGTTTTTGTTTGAAGTAAAGAATGCAGAAATTCGTGTAACAATATTCAGACTCTTCAAGATGCTTTTTCTGATCTTAGTGGGTGTTCGTGTCAATCTGAAACTCATGTTAATAATTTTTAACACTACATGAACCTCCAGTAATTAACACCTCACCAGTGAACTAATCAGACACCTGTGTCTGCATTTCTGTTTATTAACAAATGCTATCAAATGTGGCGTAGTTGCGTTAGAGCGCTGGTACGTGGCAAGCAGCACAGAGTTGCTATATAAACTTAAAATTAACCAAATTGTTATAACAAATCAAACAGAATGCAAACTGTAATTTCATTTCTCTCAAGTCTTTAGAAATGTGGCGTTTGGATTATTAACAAGAATTTTATATAGTTTATTTTCACCAGTTCAGCAATGTCCTGATGTAGCACGCTACACCCACACAGGCAGTTTCAAACAAAAAAAGCTCCGAATAATTTTCCGATGCAGTTCAGTCCAGGTCTGGTGGACTGTAGGCAGCCATATGGAGAGGGAGCTCTGGAAACATCCCATTACAGGTCATATATCACACGTCTGACAGCAGCCATTCTGCCTTGTTTTCATTTCAATCACGAGTGCAGCTGCATTGGAGAACAGCAAGACTCCGCCATGTTAACCCACTGAAGGCTGGAAGGTTGTTACTGTTATTGTTAGAGGACACTAAGGCGCACCCTGGGGTGTCTAATGTCTCCTTCATGCTTAATATCCATCAGCGGCACCCAAAATGACCCAGCTCAATATGGTGTTGGATGAGTGTGGTTCTCAAGGCCAATACATGTGTGGGAACTGGTCACATTGAAGCGACATTTCACTGAGAGTAAAGCACTAAAATGTTATCCAGGCAGAGATAATTGTTTACTTACAGTAAAGTTGGTTAATCGTGATTAAATGTAGCTTGAAAGAGACACACAATAGGTGTTGCAAGTCTTTAGATGTCAACTAATCTATATGTTTATGCAGACTTGAAATTTATACAAAGAGCCGCCATGCTTCATTTCATCCCTATTTTAGTTTTGTAGTTTTTGAATTTTTAAGCTATTGCCAAAAACAAGTTCTAGCTTAGCCAAGTGAAGAAAACAGTTTTTCAATGAATGCAGTT